>NC_135147.1:4719097-6063646 GCF_051014445.1 Colletes latitarsis
ACCTAACATGCGTCATCCTCTAGAATATTTATCGTGGCCAGGTTTTATTGACTGTTTCTGTGTGGTACCACAATACTACGTGACTCAAACCAGAAGAAGTCCAGGATCTGGTTAACAAGTATGTGAAATATGCGATTGTATGAGTCTGATGAGGGCAAATCCCAGACCTAAGCCAGGCCTAGCATGCGTTATCCTCCAAAATATTGATCGTGGCCAGGTTTAATTGACTGTTTCTGTGTGGTACCACATTACTACGTGATTCAATCCAGAGGAAGACCAGGATCTGGCCAACAAGAATGTGAAATATGCGAAGGTATGAGCCTGATGATGGCAAATCCCAGACCTAACTCAGACCTAGCATGCGTTATCCTCTAAAATATTGATCGTAGACAGGTTTAATTGACTGTTTCTTCGTGGTACGACATTACTACGTGATTCAAACCAGAGGAAGACCAGGATCTGGTTAACAAGTATGTGAAATATGCGATTGTATGAGTCTGATGAGGGCAAATCCCAGACCTAACCTAGACCTAACATGCGTTATCCTCTAAAATATTTATCGTGGCCAGGTTTTATTGACTGTTTCTGTGTGGTACCACAATACTACGTGATTCAAACCAGAAGAAGTCCAGAATCTGTTCAACAAGTATGTGAAGAACGCGAAAGTATGAGCCTGATGAGGGCAAGTCCCAGACCTAACACAGACCTAACATGCGTTATCCTCTAAAATACTGATCGATACCAGGCTTAATCGACTGTTTCAGTGTGGTACCACATTACTACGTGATCCAAACCAGAAAAACCCAGGATCTGTTCAAAAAGTACGTGAAGAATGCGAAAGTATGAGCCTGATGAGGGCAAGTCCCAGACCTGACACAGACCTAACATGCGTTATCCTCTAAAATACTGATCGGAACCAGGCATAATCGACTGCTTTAGTGTGGTACCACACTACTACGTGATCCAAACCAGAAAAAACCCGGGATCTGTTCAACAAGTATGTGAAGAATGCGAAAGTATGAGTCTGATGAGGGCAAATCCCAGACCTAACCTAGACCTAACATGCGTTATCCTCTAAAATATTTATCGTGGCCAGGTTTTATAGACTGTTTCTGTGTGGTACCACATTACTACGTGATACAATCCAGAAAAAGACCAGGATCTTGCCAACAAAATTCGAAATATGCGATTGTATGAGCCTGATAAGTGCAAATCCCAGACCTAACCTAGACCTAACATGCGTTATCCTCTAAATTATAGATCGAAACCAGGTTTAATCGACACTTTCAGTGTGGTACCACATTACTACGTGATACAGTCCAGAAAAAGACCAGGATCTTGCCAACAAAATTCGAAATATGCGATTGTATGAGCCTGATGAGTGCAAACCCCAGACCTAACCTAGACCTAACATGCGTTATCCTCTAAAATATTTATCATGGCCAGGTTTTATGGACTGTTTCTGTGTGGTACCACAATACTACGTGATTCAAACCAGAAGAAGACCAGGATCTGGCCAACAAAATGCGAAATATGCGATTGTATGAGTCTGATGAGTGCAAATCCCAGACCTAACCCAGACCTCGCATGCGTTATCCTCTAAAATATTGATCGTGGCCAGGTTTAATTGACTGTTTCTGTGTGGTACCACATTACTACGTGATTCAATCCAGAAAAAGACCAGAATCTGGCCAACAAGAATGTGAAATATGCGAAGGTATGAGCCTGATGATGGCTAATCCCAGACCTAACTCAGACCTAGCATGCGTTATCCTCTAAAATATTGTTCGTAGACAGGTTTAATTGACTGTTTCGGCGTGGTACGACAATACTACGTGATTCAAACCAGAGGAAGACCAGGATCTGGTTAACAAGTATGTGAAATATGCGATTGTATAAGTCTGATGAGGGCAAATCCCAGACCTAACCCAGACCTAGCATGCGTTATCCTCTAAAATATTGATCATAGACAGGTTTAATTGACTGTTTCGGCATGGTACCACAATACTACGTGATTCAAACCAGAGGAAAACCAGGATCTGGCCAACAAGTATGTGAAATATGCGATTGTATGAGCCTGATGAGTGCAAATCCCACACGTAACCTAGACCTAACATGCGTTATCCTCTAAAATATTCATCGAAACCGGGTTTAATCGACTGCTCCAGTGTGGTAACACATTACTACCTGATCCAAACCAGAAAAAACCCAGGATCTGGCCAACTAGTCTGCGAAATATGCGAAAGTAGGAGCCTGATGAGTGCAAATCCCAGATCTAACCTAGACCTAACAGGCGTTATCCTCTAAAATATTGATCGAGACCAGGCATAATCGACTGTTTTAGTGTGGTACCACACTACTACGTGATCCAAACCAGCAAAAACCCGGGATCTGTTCAACAAGTATGTGAAGAATGCTGAAGTATGTGTCTGATGAGGGCAAATCCCAGACCTAACCCAGACCTAGCATGCGTTATCCTCTAAAATATTTATCGTGGCCAAGTTTTATTGACTGTTTCTGTGTGGTACCACAATACTACGTGATTCAAACCAGAAGAAGACCAGGATCTGGCCAACAAAATGCGAAATATGCGATTGTATGAGTCTGATGAGGGCAAATCCCAGACCTGACCTAGACCTAACATGCGCTATCCTCTAAAATATTTATCGTGGCCAGGTTTTATTGACTATTTCTGTGTAGTACCACATTACTACGTGATTCAAACCTGAAGAAGTCCAGGATCTGGTTAACAAGTATGTGAAATATGCGATTGTATGAGTCTGATGAGGGCAAATCCCAGACCTAACTCAGACCTAGCATGCGTTATCCTCTAAAATATTGATCGTAGACAGGTTTAATTGACTGTTTCGGCGTGGTACGACAATACTACGTGATTCAAACCAGAAGAAAACCAGGATCTGGCCAACAAGTATGTGAAATATGCGATTGTATGAGCCTGATGAGTGCAAATCCCACACGTAACCTAGACCTAACATGCGTTATCCTCTAAAATATTCATCGAAACCGGGTTTAATCGACTGCTCCAGTGTGGTACCACATTACTACGTGGTACAACCCAGAAAAAGACCAGGATCTGGCCAACAAAATGCGAAATATGCGATTGTATGAGTCTGATGAGTGCAAATCCCAGACCTACCCTAGACCTAACATGCGTTATCCTCTAAAATATTTATCGCAGCCAGGTTTTATTGACTGTTTCTGTGTGGTACCACAATACTACGTGATTCAAACCAGAAGAAGTCCAGGATCTGTTCAACAAGTATGTGAAGAACGCGAAAGTATGAGCCTGATGAGGGCAAGTCCCAGACCTGACACAGACCTAACATGCGTTATCCTCTAAAATACTGATCGAGACCAGGCATAATCGACTGTTTTAGTGTGGTACCACACTACTACGTGATCCAAACCAGCAAAAACCCGGGATCTGTTCAACAAGTATGTGAAGAATGCTGAAGTATGTGTCTGATGAGGGCAAATCCCAGACCTAACCTAGACCTAACATGCATTATCCTCTTAAATATTTATCGTGGCCAGGTTTCATTGACTGTTTCTGTGTGGTACCACATTACTACGTGATTAAATCCAGAAGAAGACCAGAATCTGGCCAACAAGAATGTGAAATATGCGAAGGTATGAGCCTGATGATGGTAAATCCCAGACCTAACTCAGACCTAGCATGCGTTATCCTCTAAAATATTGATCGTAGACAGGTTTAATTGACTGTTTCTGCGTGGTACTACAATACTACGTGATTCAAACCAGAGGAAGACCAGGATCTGGTTAACTAGTACGTGAAATATGCGATTGTATGAGTCTGATGAGGGCAAATCCCGGACCTAACCCAGACCTAGAATGCGTTATCCTCTAAAATATTGATCGTGGCCAGGTTTAATTGTCTGTTTCTGTGTGGTACCACATTACTAAGTGATTCAAACCTGAAGAAGACCAGGATCTGGCCAACAAAATGCGAAATATGCGATTGTATGAGTCTGATGAGTGCAAATCCCAGACCTAACCCAGTCCTAGCTTGCGTTATCCTCTATAATATTGATCGTGGCCAGGTTTAATTGACTGTTTCTGTGTGGTACCACATTACTACGTGATTCAAACCAGAAGAAGACCAGGATCTGGCCAACAAGAATGTGAAATATGCGAAGGTATGAGCCTGATGATGGTAAATCCCAGACCTAACTCAGACCTAGCATGCGTTATCCTCTAAAATATTGATCGTAGACAGGTTTAATTGACTGTTTCGGCGTGGTACCACAATACTACGTGATTCAAACCAGAAGAAGACCAGGATCTGGCCAACAAGTATGTGAAATATGCGATTGTATGAGCCTGATGAGTGCAAATCCCAGACGTAACCTAGACCTAGCATGCGTTATCCTCCAAAATATTGATCGTGGCCAGGTTTAATTGACTGTTTCTGTGTGGTACCACATTACTACGTGATTCATACCAGAAGAAGACCAGGATCTGGCCAACAAAATGAGAAATATGCGATTGTATGAGTCTGATGAGGGCAAATCCCAGACCTAAGCCAGGCCTTGCATGCGTTATCCTCTAAAATATTGATCGAAACCAGGTTTAATCGACTCTTTCAGTGTGGTACCACATTACTACCTTATCCAAACCAGAAAAAACCCAGGATCCGGCCAACAAGTGTGCGAAATATGCGAAAGTATAAGCCTGATGAGAGCAAATCCCAGACCTAACCTAGACCTAACATGCGTCATCCTCTAGAATATTTATCGTGGCCAGGTTTTATTGACTGTTTCTGTGTGGTACCACAATACTACGTGACTCAAACCAGAAGAAGTCCAGGATCTGGTTAACAAGTATGTGAAATATGCGATTGTATGAGTCTGATGAGGGCAAATCCCAGACCTAAGCCAGGCCTAGCATGCGTTATCCTCCAAAATATTGATCGTGGCCAGGTTTAATTGACTGTTTCTGTGTGGTACCACATTACTACGTGATTCAATCCAGAGGAAGACCAGGATCTGGCCAACAAGAATGTGAAATATGCGAAGGTATGAGCCTGATGATGGCAAATCCCAGACCTAACTCAGACCTAGCATGCGTTATCCTCTAAAATATTGATCGTAGACAGGTTTAATTGACTGTTTCTTCGTGGTACGACATTACTACGTGATTCAAACCAGAGGAAGACCAGGATCTGGTTAACAAGTATGTGAAATATGCGATTGTATGAGTCTGATGAGGGCAAATCCCAGACCTAACCTAGACCTAACATGCGTTATCCTCTAAAATATTTATCGTGGCCAGGTTTTATTGACTGTTTCTGTGTGGTACCACAATACTACGTGATTCAAACCAGAAGAAGTCCAGAATCTGTTCAACAAGTATGTGAAGAACGCGAAAGTATGAGCCTGATGAGGGCAAGTCCCAGACCTAACACAGACCTAACATGCGTTATCCTCTAAAATACTGATCGATACCAGGCTTAATCGACTGTTTCAGTGTGGTACCACATTACTACGTGATCCAAACCAGAAAAACCCAGGATCTGTTCAAAAAGTACGTGAAGAATGCGAAAGTATGAGCCTGATGAGGGCAAGTCCCAGACCTGACACAGACCTAACATGCGTTATCCTCTAAAATACTGATCGGAACCAGGCATAATCGACTGCTTTAGTGTGGTACCACACTACTACGTGATCCAAACCAGAAAAAACCCGGGATCTGTTCAACAAGTATGTGAAGAATGCGAAAGTATGAGTCTGATGAGGGCAAATCCCAGACCTAACCTAGACCTAACATGCGTTATCCTCTAAAATATTTATCGTGGCCAGGTTTTATAGACTGTTTCTGTGTGGTACCACATTACTACGTGATACAATCCAGAAAAAGACCAGGATCTTGCCAACAAAATTCGAAATATGCGATTGTATGAGCCTGATAAGTGCAAATCCCAGACCTAACCTAGACCTAACATGCGTTATCCTCTAAATTATAGATCGAAACCAGGTTTAATCGACACTTTCAGTGTGGTACCACATTACTACGTGATACAGTCCAGAAAAAGACCAGGATCTTGCCAACAAAATTCGAAATATGCGATTGTATGAGCCTGATGAGTGCAAACCCCAGACCTAACCTAGACCTAACATGCGTTATCCTCTAAAATATTTATCATGGCCAGGTTTTATGGACTGTTTCTGTGTGGTACCACAATACTACGTGATTCAAACCAGAAGAAGACCAGGATCTGGCCAACAAAATGCGAAATATGCGATTGTATGAGTCTGATGAGTGCAAATCCCAGACCTAACCCAGACCTCGCATGCGTTATCCTCTAAAATATTGATCGTGGCCAGGTTTAATTGACTGTTTCTGTGTGGTACCACATTACTACGTGATTCAATCCAGAAAAAGACCAGAATCTGGCCAACAAGAATGTGAAATATGCGAAGGTATGAGCCTGATGATGGCTAATCCCAGACCTAACTCAGACCTAGCATGCGTTATCCTCTAAAATATTGTTCGTAGACAGGTTTAATTGACTGTTTCGGCGTGGTACGACAATACTACGTGATTCAAACCAGAGGAAGACCAGGATCTGGTTAACAAGTATGTGAAATATGCGATTGTATAAGTCTGATGAGGGCAAATCCCAGACCTAACCCAGACCTAGCATGCGTTATCCTCTAAAATATTGATCATAGACAGGTTTAATTGACTGTTTCGGCATGGTACCACAATACTACGTGATTCAAACCAGAGGAAAACCAGGATCTGGCCAACAAGTATGTGAAATATGCGATTGTATGAGCCTGATGAGTGCAAATCCCACACGTAACCTAGACCTAACATGCGTTATCCTCTAAAATATTCATCGAAACCGGGTTTAATCGACTGCTCCAGTGTGGTAACACATTACTACCTGATCCAAACCAGAAAAAACCCAGGATCTGGCCAACTAGTCTGCGAAATATGCGAAAGTAGGAGCCTGATGAGTGCAAATCCCAGATCTAACCTAGACCTAACAGGCGTTATCCTCTAAAATATTGATCGAGACCAGGCATAATCGACTGTTTTAGTGTGGTACCACACTACTACGTGATCCAAACCAGCAAAAACCCGGGATCTGTTCAACAAGTATGTGAAGAATGCTGAAGTATGTGTCTGATGAGGGCAAATCCCAGACCTAACCCAGACCTAGCATGCGTTATCCTCTAAAATATTTATCGTGGCCAAGTTTTATTGACTGTTTCTGTGTGGTACCACAATACTACGTGATTCAAACCAGAAGAAGACCAGGATCTGGCCAACAAAATGCGAAATATGCGATTGTATGAGTCTGATGAGTGCAAATCCCAGACCTAACCTAGACCTAACATGCGCTATCCTCTAAAATATTTATCGTGGCCAGGTTTTATTGACAGTTTCTGTGTAGTACCACATTACTACGTGATTCATACCAGAAGAAGACCAGGATCTGGCCAACAAGAATGTGAAATATGCGAAAGTATGTGCCTGATGATGGAAAATCCCAGACCTAACCCAGACCTAGCATGCGTTATCCTCCAAAATATTGATCGTGGCCAGGTTTTATTGACAGTTTCTGTGTAGTACTACATTACTACGTGATTCAAACCAGAAGAAGACCAGGATCTGGCCAAGAAGAATGTGAAATATGCGAAAGTATGAGCCTGATGATGGAAAATCCCAGACGTAACCTAGACCTAACATGCGTTATCCTCTAAAATATTCATCGAAACCGGGTTTAATCGACTGCTCCAGTGTGGTACCACATTACGACCTGATCCAAACCAGAAAAAACCCTGGATCTGGCCAACTAGTGTGCGAAATATGCGAAAGTTTGAGCCTGATGAGAGCAAATCCCAGATCTAACCTAGACCTAACAGGCGTTATCCTCTAAAATATTGATCGAGACCAGGCTTAATCGACTGTTTCAGTGTGGTACCACATTACTACGTGATACAACCCAGAAAAAGACCAGGATCTTGCCAACAAGAATGCGAAATATGCGAAAGTATGAGCCTGATGAGGGCAACTCCCAGACCTAAACTAGACCTAACATGCGTTATCCTATAAAATATCGATCGACACCAGGCTTAATCGACTGTTTCAGTGTGGTACCACATTACTACATTATCCAAACCATAAAAAACCCAGGATCTGTTCAACAAGTATGTGAAGAATGCGAAAGTATCAGTATGATGAGGGCAAATCCCAGACTTAACCCAGACCTAGCATACGTTATCCTCTAAAATATTGATCGTGGCCATGATTAATTGACTGTTTCTGTGTGGTACCACATTACTACGTGATACAATCCAGAAATAGACCAGGATCTTGCCTACAAAATTCGAAATATGCGATTGTATGAGCCTGATAAGTGCAAATCCCAGACCTAACCTAGACCTAACATGCGTTATCCTCTAAATTATTGATCGAAACCAGGTTTAATCGACACTTTCAGTGTGGTACCACATTACTACGTGATACAATCCAGAAAAAGACCAGGATCTTGCCAACAAAATTCGAAATATGCGATTGTATGAGCCTGATGAGTGCAAACCCCAGACCTAACCTAGACCTAACATGCGTTATCCTCTAAAATATTTATCATGGCCAGGTTTTATGGACTGTTTCTGTGTGGTACCACAATACTACGTGATTCAAACCAGAAGAAGTTCAGGATCTGGTTAACAAGTATGTGAAATATGCGATTGTATGAGTCTGATGAGGGCAACTCCCAGACCTAAACTAGACCTAACATGCGTTATCCTATAAAATATTGATCGACACCAGGCTTAATCGACTGTTTCAGTGTGGTACCACATTACTACGTTATCCAAACCATAAAAAACCCAGGATCTGTTTAACAAGTATGTGAAGAATGCGAAAGTATCAGTATGATGAGGGCAAATCCCAGACCTAACCCAGACCTAGCATGCCTTATCCTCTAAATTATTGCTCGTGGCCAGGTTTAATTGACTGTTTCTGTGTGGTACCACATTACTACGTGATTCATACCAGAAGAAGACCAGGACCTGGCCAACAAAATGCGAAATATGCGATTGTATGAGTCTGATGAGGGCAAATCCCAGACCTAACCCAGACCTAGCATGCCTTATCCTCTAAATTATTGCTCGTGGCCAGGTTTTATTGACTATTTCTGTGTAGTACCACATTACTACGTGATTCAAACCAGAAGAAGTCCAGGATCTGGTTAACAAGTATGTGAAATATGCGATTGTATGAGTCTGATGAGGGCAAATCCCAGACCTAAGCCAGGCCTAGCATGCGTTATCCTCCAAAATATTGATCGTGGCCAGGTTTAATTGACTGTTTCTGTGTGGTACCACATTACTACGTGATTCAATCCAGAGGAAGACCAGGATCTGGCCAACAAGAATGTGAAATATGCGAAGGTATGAGCCTGATGATGGCAAATCCCAGACCTAACTCAGACCTAGCATGCGTTATCCTCTAAAATATTGATCGTAGACAGGTTTAATTGACTGTTTCTGCGTGGTACGACATTACTACGTGATTCAAACCAGAGGAAGACCAGGATCTGGTTAACAAGTATGTGAAATATGCGATTGTATGAGTCTGATGAGGGCAAATCCCAGACCTAACCTAGACCTAACATGCGTTATCCTCTAAAATAGTGATCGTAGACAGGTTTAATTGACTGTTTCTGCGTGGTACCACAATACTACGTGATCCAAACCAGAAAAAACCATGGATCTGGCCAACTAGTGTGCGAAATATGCGAAAGTTTGAGCCTGTTGAGAGCAAATCCCAGATCTAACCTAGACCTAACAGGCGTTATCCTCTAAAATATTGATCGAGACCAGGCTTAATCGACTGTTTCAGTGTGGTACCACATTACTACGTGATACAACCCAGAAAAAGACCAGGATCTTGCCAACAAGAATGCGAAATATGCGAAAGTATGAGCCTGATGAGAGCAACTCCCAGACCTAAACTAGACCTAACATGCGTTATCCTATAAAATATTGATCGACACCAGGCTTAATCGACTGTTTCAGTGTGGTACCACATTACTACGTTGTCCAAACCATAAAAAACCCAGGATCTGTTTAACAAGTATGTGAAGAATGCGAAAGTATCAGTATGATGAGGGCAAATCCCAGACTTAACCCAGACCTAGCATACGTTATCCTCTAAAATATTGATCGTGGCCATGATTAATTGACTGTTTCTATGTGGTACCACATTACTACGTGATACAATCCAGAAAAAGACCAGGATCTTGCCAACAAAATTCGAAATATGCGATTGTATGAGCCTGATAAGTGCAAATCCCAGACCTAACCTAGACCTAACATGCGTTATCCTCTAAAATATTGATCGAAACCAGGATTAATCGACTCTTTCAGTGTGGTACCACATTACTACGTGATACAATCCAGAAAAGGACTAGGTTCTGGCCAAGAAGAATGCGAAATATGCGATTGCATGAGCCTGATGAGGGCAAATCGCAGACCTAACCCAGACCTAGAATGCGTTATCCTCTAAAATATTGATCGTGGCCAGGTTTAATTGACTGTTCTGTGTGGTACCGCATTACTACGTGATTCATACCAGAAGAAGACCAGGATCTGGCCAACAAAATGCGGAATATGCGAAGGTATGAGCCTGATGATGGCAAATCCCAGACCTAACCCAGACCAACCATGCGTTATCCTCTATAATATTGATCGTGGCCAGGTTTAATTGACTGTTTCTGTGTGGTACCACATTACTACGTGATTGAATCCAGAAGAAGACCAGAATCTGGCCAACAAGAATGTGAAATATGCGAAGGTATGAGCCTGATGATGGCTAATCCCAGACCTAACTCAGACCTAGCATGCGTTAACCTCTAAAATATTGATCGTAGACAGGTTTAATTGACTGTTTCGGCGTGGTTCGACAATACTACGTGATTCAAACCAGAGGAAGACCAGGATCTGGTTAACAAGTATGTGAAATATGCGATTGTATGAGTCTGATGAGGGCAAATCCCAGACCTAACCCAGACCTAGCATGCGTTATCCTCTAAAATATTGATCATAGACAGGTTTAATTGACTGTTTCGGCGTGGTACCACAATACTACGTGATTCAAACCAGAAGAAAACCAGGATCTGGCCAACAAGTATGTGAAATATGCGATTGAATGAGCCTGATGAGTGCAAATCCCACACGTAACCTAGACCTAACATGCGTTATCCTCTAAAATATTTATCGTGGCCAGGTTTTATTGACTGTTTCTGTGTGGTACCACAATACTACGTGATTCAAACCAGAAGAAGTCCAGAATCTGTTCAACAAGTATGTGAAGAACGCGAAAGTACGAGCCTGATGAGGGCAAGTCCCAGACCTAACACAGACCTAACATGCGTTATCCTCTAAAATACTGATCGATACCAGGCTTAATCGACTGTTTCAGTGTGGTACCACATTACTACGTGGTACAACCGAGAAAAAGACCAGGATCTTGCCAACAAGAATGCGTAATATGCGAAAGTATGAGCCTGATGAGAGCAACTCCCAGACCTAACCTAGACCTAACATGCGTTATCGTATAAAATATTGATCGAGACCAGGCTTAATCGACTGTTTCAGTGTGGTACCACATTACTACGTTATCCAAACCTTAAAAAACCCAGGATCTGTTTAACAAGTATGTGAAGAATGCGAAAGTATCAGTATGATGAGGGCAAATCCCAGACCTAACCTAGACCTAACATGCGTTATCCTCTAAAATATTTATCGTGGCCAGGTTTTATTGACTGTTTCTGTGTGGTACCACAATACTACGTGATTCAAACCAGAAGAAGTCCAGAATCTGTTCAACAAGTATGTGAAGAACGCGAAAGTATGAGCCTGATGAGGGCAAGTCCCAGACCTAACACAGACCTAACATGCGTTATCCTCTAAAATACTGATCGATACCAGGCTTAATCGACTGTTTCAGTGTGGTACCACATTACTACGTGATCCAAACCAGAAAAACCCAGGATCTGTTCAACAAGTATGTGAAGAATGCGAAAGTATGAGCCTGATGAGGGCAAGTCCCAGACCTGACACAGACCTAACATGCGTTATCCTCTAAAATACTGATCGGAACCAGGCATAATCGACTGTTTTAGTGTGGTACCACACTACTACGTGATCCAAACCAGAAAAAACCCGGGATCTGTTCAACAAGTATGTGAAGAATGCGAAAGTATGAGTCTGATGAGGGCAAATCCCAGACCTAACCTAGACCTAACATGCGTTATCCTCTAAAATATTTATCGTGGCCAGGTTTTATAGACTGTTTCTGTGTGGTACCACATTACTACGTGATACAATCCAGAAAAAGACCAGGATCGTGCCAACAAAATTCGAAATATGCGATTGTATGAGCCTGATAAGTGCAAATCCCAGACCTAACCTAGACCTAACATGCGTTATCCTCTAAAATATTTATCATGGCCAGGTTTTATGGACTGTTTCTGTGTGGTACCACAATACTACGTGATTCAAACCAGAAGAAGACCAGGATCTGGCCAACAAAATCCGAAATATGCGAAGGTATGAGCCTGATGATAGCAAATCCCAGACCTAACCTAGACCTAACATGCGTTATCCTCTAAATTATAGATCGAAACCAGGTTTAATCGACACTTTCAGTGTGGTACCACATTACTACGTGATACAGTCCAGAAAAAGACCAGGATCTTGCCAACAAAATTCGAAATATGCGATTGTATGAGCCTGATGAGTGCAAACCCCAGACCTAACCTAGACCTAACATGCGTTATCCTCTAAAATATTTATCATGGCCAGGTTTTATGGACTGTTTCTGTGTGGTACCACAATACTACGTGATTCAAACCAGAAGAAGACCAGGATCTGGCCAACAAAATCCGAAATATGCGAAGGTATGAGCCTGATGATAGCAAATCCCAGACCTAACCCAGACCTCGCATGCGTTATCCTCTAAAATATTGATCGTGGCCAGGTTTAATTGACTGTTTCTGTGTGGTACCACATTACTACGTGATTCAATCCAGAAGAAGACCAGAATCTGGCCAACAAGAATGGGAAATATCCGAAGGTATGAGCCTGATGATGGCTAATCCCAGACCTAACTCAGACCTAGCATGCGTTATCCTCTAAAATATTGTTCGTAGACTGGTTTAATTGACTGTTTCGGCGTGGTACGACAATACTACGTGATTCAAACCAGAGGAAGACCAGGATCTGGTTAACAAGTATGTGAAATATGCGATTGTATAAGTCTGATGAGGGCAAATCCCAGACCTAACCCAGACCTAGCATGCGTTATCCTCTAAAATATTGATCATAGACAGGTTTAATTGACTGTTTCGGCATGGTACCACAATACTACGTGATTCAAACCAGAAGAAAACCAGGATCTGGCCAACAAGTATGTGAAATATGCGATTGTATGAGCCTGATGAGTGCAAATCCCACACGTAACCTAGACCTAACATGCGTTATCCTCTAAAATATTCATCGAAACCGGGTTTAATCGACTGCTCCAGTGTGGTAACACATTACTACCTGATCGAAACCAGAAAAAACCCAGGATCTGGCCAACTAGTCTGCGAAATATGCGAAAGTAGGAGCCTGATGAGTGCAAATCCCAGATCTAACCTAGACCTAACAGGCGTTATCCTCTAAAATATTGATCGAGACCAGGCATAATCGACTGTTTTAGTGTGGTACCACACTACTACGTGATCCAAACCAGCAAAAACCCGGGATCTGTTCAACAAGTATGTGAAGAATGCTGAAGTATGTGTCTGATGAGGGCAAATCCCAGACCTAACCCAGACCTAGCATGCGTTATCCTCTAAAATATTTATCGTGGCCAGGTTTTATTGACTGTTTCTGTGTGGTACCACAATACTACGTGATTCAAAACAGAAGAAGACCAGGATCTGGCCAACAAAATGCGAAATATGCGATTGTATGAGTCTGATGAGTGCAAATCCCAGACCTAACCTAGACCTAACATGCGTTATCCTCTAAAATATTTATCGTGGCCAGGTTTTATTGACAGTTTCTGTGTAGTACCACATTACTACGTGATTCATACCAGAAGAAGACCAGGATCTGGCCAACAAGAATGTGAAATATGCGAAAGTATCTGCCTGATGATGGAAAATCCCAGACCTAACCCAGACCTAGCATGCGTTATCCTCCAAAATATTGATCGTGGCCAGGTTTTATTGACAGTTTCTGTGTAGTACCACATTACTACGTGATTCAAACCAGAAGAAGACCAGGATCTGGCCAACAAGAATGTGGAATATGCGAAAGTATGAGCCTGATGATGGAAAATCCCAGACCTAACCCAGACCTAGCATACGTTATCCTCTAAAATATTGATCGATACCAGGCTTAATCGACTGTTTCTGTGTGGTACCACCTTACTACGTGATACAATCCAGAAAAAGATCAGGATCTTGCCAACAAAATTCGAAATATGCGATTGTATGTGCCTGATGAGTGCAAATCCCAGACCTAACCTAGACCTAACATGCGTTATCCTCTAAAATATTTATCGTGGCCAGGTTTTATTGACTGTTTCTGTGTGGTACCACAATACTACGTGATTCAAACCAGAAGAAGTCCAGGATCTGGTTAACAAGTATGTGAAATATGCGATTGTATGAGTCTGACGAGGGCAAATCCCAGACCTAACCCAGACCTAGCATGCGTTATCCTCCAAAATATTGATCGTGGCCAGGTTTAATTGACTGTTTCTATGTGGTACCACATTACTACGTTATCCAAACCATAAAAAACCCAGGATCTGTTTAACAAGTATGTGAAGAATGCGAAAGTATCAGTATGATGAGGGCAAATCCCAGACCTAACCCAGACCTTGCATACGTCATCCTCTAAAATATTGATCGTGGCCAGGATTAATTGACTGTTTCTGTGTGGTACCACAATACTACGTGATTCAAACCAGAAGAAGTCCAGGATCTGGTTAACAAGTATGTGAAATATGCGATTGTATGAGTCTGATGAGGGCAAATCCCAGACCTAACCCAGACCTAGCATGCGTTATCCTCCAAAATATTGATTGTGGCCAGGTTTAATTGACTGTTTCTGTGTGGTACCACATTACTACGTGATTCAAACCAGAAGAAGACCAGGATCTGGCCAACAAGAATGCGAAATATGCGATTGCATGAGCCTGATGAGGGCAAATCCCAGACCTAACCTAGACCTAACATGTGTTATGCTCTAAAATATTAATCGATACCAGGTCTAATCGACTGTTTCAGTGTGGTACCACATTACTACGTGATCCAAACCAGAAAAAATCTAGGATCTGCTCAAAAGTATACGACGAATGCGAAAGTATGAGCCAAATGAGGGCAAATCCCAGTCCTAACACAGACCTAGCATGCGTCATCCTCTAAAATATTTATCGTGGCCAGGTTTTATTGACTGTTTCTGTGTGGTACCGCAATACTACGTGATCCAAACCAGAGAAACCCAGGATTTGTTCAACAAGAATGTGACGAATGCGAAAGTATGAGCCTGATGAGGGCAAGGCCCAGACCTGACACAGACCTAACATGCGTTATCC
The DNA here is from genome assembly GCF_051014445.1 of Colletes latitarsis. Lineage (NCBI taxonomy): Eukaryota > Metazoa > Arthropoda > Insecta > Hymenoptera > Colletidae > Colletes > Colletes latitarsis. The sequence goes on from NC_135147.1 coordinate 4,734,752, forward strand.
TCTAAACTACTGATCGGAACCAGGCATAATCGACTGTTTTAGAGTGGTACCACACTACTACGTGATCCAAACCAGAAAAAACCCGGGATCTGTTCAACAAGTATGTGAAGAATGCGAAAGTATGAGTCTGATGAGGGCAAATCCCAGACCTAACATAGACCTAACATGCGTTATCCTCTAAAATATTTATCGTGGCCAGGTTTTATTGACTGTTTCTGTGTGGTACCACAATACTACGTGATTCAAACCAGAAGAAGTCCAGGATCTGGTTAACAAGTATGTGAAATATGCGATTGTATGAGTCTGATGAGTGCAAATCCCAGACCTAACCTAGACCTAACATGCGTTATCCTCTAAAATATTTATCGTGGCCAGGTTTTATTGACTGTTTCTGTGTGGTACCACAATACTACGTGATTCAAACCAGAAGAAGTCCAGGATCTGGTTAACAAGTATGTGAAATATGCGATTGTATGAGTCTGACGAGGGCAAATCCCAGACCTAACCCAGACCTAGCATGCGTTATCCTCCAAAATATTGATCGTGGCCAGGTTTAATTGACTGTTTCTATGTGGTACCACATTACTACGTTATCCAAACCATAAAAAACCCAGGATCTGTTTAACAAGTATGTGAAGAATGCGAAAGTATCAGTATGATGAGGGGAAATCCCAGACCTAACCCAGACCTTGCATACGTCATCCTCTAAAATATTGATCGTGGCCAGGATTAATTGACTGTTTCTGTGTGGTACCACATTACTACGTGATACAATCCAGAAAAAGACCAGGATCTTGCCAACAAAATTCGAAATATGCGATTGTAATAGCCTGATGAGTGCAAATCCCAGACCTAACCTAGACCTAACATGCGTTATCCTCTAAAATACTGATCGAGACCAGGCATAATCGACTGTATTAGTGTGGTACCACACTACTACGTGATCCAAACCAGCAAAAACCCGGGATCTGTTCAACAAGAATGTGAAGAATGCTGAAGTATGTGTCTGATGAGGGCAAATCCCAGACCTAACCTAGACCTAACATGCATTATCCTCTAAAATATTTATCGTGGCCAGGTTTTATTGACTGTTTCTGTGTGGTACCACAATACTACGTGATTCAAACCAGAAGAAGACCAGGATCTGGCCAACAAGAATGCGAAATATGCGATTGCATGAGCCTGATGAGGGCAAATCCCAGACCTAACCTAGACCTAACATGTGTTATGCTCTAAAATATTGATCGATACCAGGTCTAATCGACTGTTTCAGTGTGGTACCACATTACTACGTGATCCAAACCAGAAAAAATCTAGGATCTGCTCAAAAAGTATACGAAGAATGCGAAAGTATGAGCCAAATGAGGGCAAGTCCCAGTCCTAACACAGACCTAGCATGCGTTATCCTCTAAAGTATTTATCGAAACCGGGTTTAATCGACTGTTCCAGTGTGGTACCACATTACTACCTTATCCAAACCAGAAAAAACCCAGGATCTGGCCAACAAGTGTGCGAAATATGCGAAAGTATAAGCCTGGTGAGAGCAAATCCCAGACCTAACCTAGACCTAACATGCGTCATCCTCTAAAATATTTATCGTGGCCAGGTTTTATTGACTGTTTCTGTGTGGTACCGCAATACTACGTGATCCAAACCAGAGAAACCCAGGATCTGTTCAAAAAGTATACGAAGAATGCGAAAGTACGAGCCAAATGAGGGCAAATCCCAGTCCTAACACAGACCTAGCATGCGTTATCCTCTAAAGTATTTATCGAAACCGGGTTTAATCGACTGTTCCAGTGTGGTACCACATTACTACCTTATCCATACCAGAAAAAACCCAGGATCTGGCCAACAAGTGTGCGAAATATGCGAAAGTATCAGTATGATGAGGGCAAATCCCAGACCTAACCCAGACCTAGCAAACGTTATCCTCTAAAATATTGATCGTGGCCAGGATTAATTGACTGTTTCTGTGTGGTACCACGTTACTACGTGATACAATCCAGAAAAAGACCAGGATCTTGCCAACAAAATTCGAAATATGCGATTGTATGACCCTGATGAGTGCAAATCCCAGACCTAACCTAGACCTAACATGCGTTATCCTCTAAAATATTTATCGTGGCCAGGTTTTATTGACTGTTTCTGTGTGGTACCACAATACTACGTGGTTCAAACCAGAAGAAGTCCAGGATCTGGCCAACAAGAATGTGAAATATGCGAAGGTATGAGCCTGATGAGGGCAAATCCCAGACCTAACCCAGACCTAGCATGCGTTATCCTCCAAAATATTGATCGTGGACAGGTTTAATTGACTGTTTCTGTGTGGTACCACATTACTACGTGATTCATACCAGAAGAAGACCAGGATCTGGCCAACAAAATGCGAAATATGCGATTGTATGAGTCTGATGAGGGCAAATCCCAGACCTGCGCCAGGCCTAGCATGCGTTATCCTCCAAAATATTGATCGTGGCCAGGTTTAATTGACTGTTTCTGTGTGGTACCACATTACTACGTGATTCAATCCAGAAGAAGCCCAGGATCTGGCCAACAAGAATGTGAAATATGCGAAGGTATGAGCCTGATGATGGCAAATCCCAGACCTAACTCAGACCTAGCATGCGTTATCCTCTAAAATATTTATCGTAGACAGGTTTAATTGACTGTTTCTGCGTGGTACGACAATACTACGTGATTCAAACCAGAGGAAGACCAGGATCTGGTTAACAAGTATGTGAAATATGCGATTGTAGGAGTCTGATGAGGGCAAATCCCAGACCTAACCCAGACCTAGCATGCGTTATCCTCTAAAATATTGATCATAGACAGGTTTAATTGACTGTGTCTGCGTGGTACCACAATACTACGTGATTCAAACCAGAAGAAGACCAGGATCTGGCCAACAAGTATGTGAAATATGCGATTGTATGAGCCTGATGAGTGCAAATCCCAGACGTAACCTAGACCTAACATGCGTTACCCTCTAAAATATTCATCGAAACCGGGTTTAATCGACTGTTTCTGTGTGGTACCACATTACTACGTGATACAACCCAGAAAAAGACCAGGATCTTGCCAACAAGAATGCGAAATATGCGAAAGTATGAGCCTGATGAGAGAAACTCCCAGACCTAACCTAGACCTAACATGCGTTATCGTATAAAATATTGATCGAGACCAGGCTTAATCGACTGTTTCAGTGTGGTACCACATTACTACGTTTTCCAAACCATAAAAAACCCAGGATCTGTTTAACAAGTATGTGAAGAATGCGAAAGTATCAGTATGATGGGGGCAAATCCCAGACCTAACCCAGACCTAGCAAACGTTATCCTCTAAAATATTGATCGTGGCCAGGATTAATTGACTGTTTCTGTGTGGTACCACGTTACTACGTGATACAATCCAGAAAAAGACCAGGATCTTGCCAACAAAATTCGAAATATGCGATTGTATGACCCTGATGAGTGCAAATCCCAGACCTAACCTAGACCTAACATGCGTTATCCTCTAAAATATTTATCGTGGCCAGGTTTTATTGACTGTTTCTGTGTGGTACCACAATACTACGTGATTCAATCCAGAAGAAGTCCAGGATCTGGTTAACAAGTATGTGAAATATGCGATTGTATGAGTCTGAGGAGGGCAAATCCCAGACCTAACCCAGACCTAGCATGCGTTATCCTCCAAAATATTGATCGTGGCCAGGTTTAATTGACTGTTTCTGTGTGGTACCACATTACTACGTGATTCATACCAAAAGAAGACCAGGATCTGGCCAACAAGTATGTGAAATATGCGATTGTATGAGCCTGATGAGTGCAAATCCCAGACGTAACCTAGACCTAACATGCGTTACCCTCTAAAATATTCATCGAAACCGGGTTTAATCGACTGTTTCTGTGTGGTACCACATTACTACGTGATACAACCCAGAAAAAGACCAGGATCTTGCCAACAAGAATGCGAAATATGCGAAAGTATGAGCCTGATGAGAGCAACTCCCAGACCTAACCTAGACCTAACATGCGTTATCGTATAAAATATTGATCGAGACCAGGCTTAATCGACTGTTTCAGTGTGGTACCACATTACTACGTTTTCCAAACCATAAAAAACCCAGGATCTGTTTAACAAGTATGTGAAGAATGCGAAAGTATCAGTATGATGAGGGCAAATCCCAGACCTAACCCAGACCTAGCAAACGTTATCCTCTAAAATATTGATCGTGGCCAGGATTAATTGACTGTTTCTGTGTGGTACCACGTTACTACGTGATACAATCCAGAAAAAGACCAGGATCTTGCCAACAAAATTCGAAATATGCGATTGTATGACCCTGATGAGTGCAAATCCCAGACCTAACCTAGACCTAACATGCGTTATCCTCTAAAATATTTATCGTGGCCAGGTTTTATTGACTGTTTCTGTGTGGTACCACAATACTACGTGATTCAATCCAGAAGAAGTCCAGGATCTGGTTAACAAGTATGTGAAATATGCGATTGTATGAGTCTGAGGAGGGCAAATCCCAGACCTAACCCAGACCTAGCATGCGTTATCCTCCAAAATATTGATCGTGGCCAGGTTTAATTGACTGTTTCTGTGTGGTACCACATTACTACGTGATTCATACCAAAAGAAGACCAGGATCTGGCCAACAAAATGCGAAATATGCGATTGTATGAGTCTGATGAGGGCAAATCCCAGACCTAAGCCAGGCCTAGCATGCGTTATCCTCCAAAATATTGATCGTGGCCAGGTTTAATTGACTGTTTCTGTGTGGTACCACATTACTACGTGATTCAAACCAGAAGAAGACCAGGATCTGGCCCACAAGAATGCGAAATATGCGAAAGTATGAGCCAAATGAGGGCAAATCCCACTCCTAACCCAGACCTAGAATGTGTTATCATCTAAAGTATTTATCGAAACCGGGTTTAATCGACTGTTCCAGTGTGGTACCACATTACTACGTGATCCAAACCAGAGAAACCCAGGATCTGTTCAAAAAGTATACGAAGAATGCGAAAGTATGAGCCAAATGAGGGCAAATCTCAGTCCTAACACAGACCTAGCATGCGTTATCCTCTAAAGTATTTATTGAAACCGGGTTTAATCGACTGTTCCAGTGTGGTACCACATTACTACCTTATCCAAACCAGAAAAAACCCAGGATCTGGCCAACAAGTGTGCGAAATATGCGAAAGTATAAGCCTGATGAGAGCAAATCCCAGACCTAACCTAGACCTAACATGCGTCATCCTCTAAAATATTTATCGTGGCCAGGTTTTATTGACTGTTTCTGTGTGGTACCGCAATACTACGTGATCCAAACCAGAAAAAACCCGGGATCTGTTCAACAAGTATGTGAAGAATGCGAAAGTATGAGTCTGATGAGGGCAAATCCCAGACCTAACATAGACCTAACATGCGTTATCCTCTAAAATATTTATCGTGGCCAGGTTTTATTGACTGTTTCTGTGTGGTACCACAATACTACGTGATTCAAACCAGAAGAAGTCCAGGATCTGGTTAACAAGTATGTGAAATATGCGATTGTATGAGTCTGATGAGGACAAATCCCAGACCTAACCCAGACCTAGCATGCGTTATCCTCCAAAATATTGATCGTGGACAGGTTTAATTGACTGTTTCTGTGTGGTACCACATTACTACGTGATTCATACAAGAAGAAGACCAGGATCTGGCCAACAAAATGCGAAATATGCGATTGTATGAGTCTGATGAGGGCAAATCCCAGACCTACGCCAGGCCTAGCATGCGTTATCCTCCAAAATATTGATCGTGGCCAGGTTTAATTGACTGTTTATGTGTGGTACCACATTACTACGTGATTCAATCCAGATGAAGCCCAGGATCTGGCCAACAAGAATGTGAAATATGCGAAGGTATGAGCCTGATGATGGCAAATCCCAGACCTAACTCAGACCTAGCATGCGTTATCCTCTAAAATATTTATCGTATACAGGTTTAATAGACTGTTTCTGCGTGGTACGACAATACTACGTGATTCAAACCAGAGGAAGACCAGGATCTGGTTAACAAGTATGTGAAACATGCGATTGTAGGAGTCTGATGAGGGCAAATCCAAGACCTAACCCAGACCTAGCATGCGTTATCCTCTAAAATATTGATCATAGACAGGTTTAATTGACTGTGTCTGCGTGGTACCACAATACTACGTGATTCAAACCAGAAGAAGACCAGGATCTGGCCAACAAAATGCGAAATATGTTATTGTATGTGTCTGATGAGGGCAAATCCCAGACCTAAGCCAGGCCTAGCATGCCTTATCCTCCAAAATATTGATCGTGGCCAGGTTTAATTGACTGTTTCTGTGTGGTACCACATTACTACGTGATTCAAACCAGAAGAAGACCAGGATCTGGCCAACAAGAATGCGAAATATGCGAAAGTATGAGCCAAATGAGGGCAAATCCCACTCCTAACCCAGACCTAGGATGTGTTATCATCTAAAGTATTTATCGAAACCGGGTTTAATCGACTGTTCCAGTGTGGTACCACATTACTACCTTATCCAAACCAGAAGAAGTCCAGGATCTGTTCAACAAGTATGTGAAGAACGCGAAAGTATGAGCCTGATGAGGGCGAGTCCCAGACCTAACACAGACCTAACATGCGTCATCCTCTAAAATATTTATCGTGGCCAGGTTTTATTGACTGTTTCTGTGTGGTACCACAATACTACGTGATTCAAACCAGAAGAAGTCCAGGATCTGTTCAACAAGTATGTGAAGAACGCGAAAGTATGAGCCTGATGAGGGCGAGTCCCAGACCTGACACAGACCTAACATGCGTTATCGTCTAAACTACTGATCGAGACCACGCATAATCGACTGTTTTAGTGTGGTACCACACTACTACGTGATCCAAACCAGAAAAAACCCGGGATCTGTTCAACAAGTATGTGAGGAATGCGAAAGTATGAGTCTGATGAGGGCAAATCCCAGACCTAACCTAGACCTAACATGCGTTATCCTCTAAAGTATTTATCGTGGCCAGGTTTCATTGACTGTTTCTGTGTAGTACCTCATTACTACGTGATTTAAACCAGAAGAAGTCCAGGATCTGGTTAACAAGTATGTGAAATATGCGATTGTATGAGTCTGATGAGGGCAAATCCCAGACCTAACCCAGACCTAGCATGCGTTATCCTCCAAAATATTGATCGTGGACAGGTTTAATTGACTGTTCCAGTGTGGTACCACATTACTACCTTATCCAAACCAGAAAAAACCCAGGATCTGGCCAGCAAGTGTGCGAAATATGCGAAAGTATAAGTCTGATGAGAGCAAATCCCAGACCTAACCTAGACCTTACATGCGTCATCCTCTAAAATATTTATCGTGGCCAGGTTTTATTGACTGTTTCTGTGTGGTACCACAATACTACGTGATTCAAACCAGAAGAAGTCCAGGATCTGTTCAACAAGTATGTGAAGAACGCGAAAGTATGAGCCTGATGAGGGCGAGTCCCAGACCTAACACAGACCTAACATGCGTTATCCTCTAAAATACTGATCGATACCAGGCTTAATCGACTGTTTCAGTGTGGTACCACATTACTACGTGATCCAAACCAGAAAAACCCAGGATCTGATCAACAAATATGTGAAGAATGCGAAGGTATGAGCCTGATGAGGGCAAGTCCCAGACCTAACACAGAACTAACATGCGTTATCCTCTAAAATACTGATCGTGACCAGGCATAATCGACTGTTTTAGTGTGGTACCATACTACTACGTGATCCAAACCAGAAAAAACCCGGGATCTGTTCAACAAGTATGTGAAGAATGCGAAAGTATGTGTCTGATGAGGGCCATTCCCAGACCTAACCTAGACCTAACATGCGTTATCCTCTAAAATATTTATCGTAGCCAGGTTTTATTGACTGTTTCTGTGTGGTACCACAATACTACGTGATTCAAACCAGAAGAAGTCCAGGATCTGGCCAACAAGAATGTGAAATATGCGAAAGTATGAGCCTGATGATGGAAAATCCCAGACATAACCCAGACCTAGCATGCGTTATCCTCTAAAATATTGATTGTGGCCAGGTTTAATTGACTGTTTCTGTGTGGTACCACATTACTACGTGATTCAAACCAGAAGAAGACCAGGATCTGGCCAACAAGAATGCGAAATATGCGATTGCATGAGCCTGATGGGGGCAAATCCCAGACCTAACCTAGACCTAACATGTGTTATGCTCTAAAATATTGATCGATACCAGGTCTAATCGACTGTTTCAGTGTGGTACCACATTACTACGTGATCCAAACCAGAAAAAATCTCGGATCTGCTCAAAAAGTATACGAAGAATGCGAAAGTATGAGCCAAATGAGGGCAAATCCCAGTCCTAACACAGACCTAGCATGCGTTATCCTCTAAAGTATTTATCGAAACCGGGTTTAATCGACTGTTCCAGTGTGGTACCACATTACTACCTTATCCAAACCAGAAAAAACCCAGGATCTGGCCAACAAGTATGCGAAATATGCGAAAGTATAAGCCTGATGAGAGCAAATCCCAGACCTAACCTAGACCAAACAAGCGTCATCCTCTAAAATATTTATCGTGGCCAGGTTTTATTGACTGTTTCTGTGTGGTACCGCAATACTACGTGATCCAAACCAGAGAAACCCAGGATCTGTTCAACAAGTATGTGACGAATGCGAAAGTATGAGCCTGATGAGGGCAAGTCCCAGACCTGACACAGACCTAACATGCGTTATCCTCTAAACTACTGATCGGAACCAGGCATAATCGACTGTTTTAGTGTGGTACCACACTACTACGTGATCCAAGCCAGAAAAAACCCGGGATCTGTTCAACAAGTATGTGAAGAATGCGAAAGTATGAGTCTGATGAGGGCAAATCCCAGACCTAACATAGACCTAACATGCGTTATCCTCTAAAATATTTATCGTGGCCAGGTTTTATTGACTGTTTCTGTGTGGTACCACAATACTACGTGATTCAAACCAGAAGAAGTCCGGGATCTGGTTAACAAGTATGTGAAATATGCGATTGTATGAGTCTGATGAGGGCAAATCCCAGACCTAACCCAGACCTAGCATGCGTTATCCTCCAAAATATTGATCGTGGACAGGTTTAATTGACTGTTTCTGTGTGGTACCACATTACTACGTGATTCATACCAGAAGAAGACCAGGATCTGGCCAACAAAATGCGAAATATGCGATTGTATGAGTCTGATGAGGGCAAATCCCAGACCTACGCCAGGCCTAGCATGCGTTATCCTCCAAAATATTGATCGTGGCCAGGTTTTATTGACAGTTTCTGTGTAGTACCACATTACTACGTGATTCAAACCAGAAGAAGACCAGGATCTGGGCAACAAGAATGTGAAATATGCGAAAGTATGAGCCTGATGATGGAAAATCCCAGACCTAACCCAGACCTAGCATACGTTATCCTCTAAAATATTGATCGTGGTCAGGATTAATTGACTGTTTCTGTGTGGTACCACCTTACTACGTGATACAATCCAGAAAAAGACCAGGATCTTGCCAACATAATTCGAAATATGCGATTGTATGAGCCTGATGAGTGCAAATCCCAGACCTAACCTAGACCTAACATGCGTTATCCTCTAAAATATTTATCGTGGCCAGGTTTTATTGACTGTTTCTGTGTGGTACCACAATACTACGTGATTCAAACCAGAAGAAGTCCAGGATCTGGTTAACAAGTATGTGAAATATGCGATTGTATGAGTCTGACGAGGGCAAATCCCAGACCTAACCCAGACCTAGCATGCGTTATCCTCCAAAATATTGATCGTGGCCAGGTTTAATTGACTGTTTCTATGTGGTACCACATTACTACGTTATCCAAACCATAAAAAACCCAGGATCTGTTTAACAAGTATGTGAAGAATGCGAAAGTATCAGTATGATGAGGGCAAATCCCAGACCTAACCCAGACCTAGCATACGTTATCCTCTAAAATATTGATCGTGGCCAGGATTACTTGACTGTTTCTGTGTGGTACCACATTACTACGTGATACAATCCAGAAAAAGACCAGGATCTTGCCAACAAAATTCGAAATATGCGATTGTAATAGCCTGATGAGTGCAAATCCCAGACCTAACCTAGACCTAACATGCGTCATCCTCTAAAATATTTATCGTGGCCAGGTTTTATTGACTGTTTCTGTGTGGTACCACAATACTACGTGATTCAAACCAGAAGAAGTCCAGGATCTGTTCAACAAGTATGTGAAGAACGCGAAAGTATGAGCCTGATGAGGTCAAGTCCCAGACCTAACACAGACCTAACATGCGTTATCCTCTAAAATACTAATCGATACCAGGCCTAATCGACTGCTTCAGTGTGGTACCACATTACTACGTGATCCAAACCAGAAAAACCCAGGATCTGTTCAACAAGTATGTGAAGAATGCGAAAGTATGAGCCTGATGAGGGCAAGTCCCAGACCTGACACAGACCTAACATGCGTTATTCTCTAAAATACTGATCGAGACCAGGCATAATCGACTGTTTTAGTGTGGTACCACACTACTACGTGATCCAAACCAGCAAAAACCCGGGATCTGTTCAACAAGTATGTGATTAATGCGAAAGTATGAGCCTGATGAGGGCAAGTCCCAGACCTGACACAGAACTAACATGCGTTATCCTCTAAAATACAAATCGAGACCAGGCATAATCGACTGTTTTAGTGTGGTACCATACTACTACGTGATCCAAACCAGAAAAAACCCGGGATCTGTTCAACAAGTATGTGAAGAATGCGAAAGTATGTGTCTGATGAAGGCAAATCCCAGACCTAACCTAGACCTAACATGCGTTATCCTCTAAAATATTTATCGTAGCCAGGTTTTATTGACTGTTTCAGTGTGGTACCACATTACTACGTGATCCAAACCAGAAAAAATCTAGGATCTGCTCAAAAAGTATACGAAGAATGCGAAAGTATGAGCCAAATGAGGGCAAATCCCAGTCCTAACACAGACCTAGCATGCGTTATCCTCTAAAGTATTTATCGAAACCGGGTTTAATCGACTGTTCCAGTGTGGTACCACATTACTACCTTATCCAAACCAGAAAAAACCCAGGATCTGGCCAACAAGTGTGCGAAATATGCGAAAGTATAAGCCTGATGAGAGCAAATCCCAGACCTAACCTAGACCTAACATGCGTCATCCTCTAAAATATTTATCGTGGCCAGGTTTTATTGACTGTTTCTGTGTGGTACCGCAATACTACGTGATCCAAACCAGAAAAAACCCGGGATCTCTTCTACAAGTATGTGAAGAATGCGAAAGTATGAGTCTGATGAGGGCAAATCCCAGACCTAACATAGACCTAACATGCGTTATCCTCTAAAATATTTATCGTGGCCAGGTTTTATTAACTGTTTCTGTGTGGTACCACAATACTACGTGATTCAAACCAGATGAAGTCCAGGATCTGGTTAACAAGTATGTGAAATATGCGATTGTATGAGACTGATGAGGACAAATCCCAGACCTAACCCAGACCTAGCATGCGTTATCCTCCAAAATATTGATCGTGGACAGGTTTAATTGACTGTTTCTGTGTGGTACCACATTACTACGTGATTCATACCAGAAGAAGACCAGGATCTGGCCAACAAAATGCGAAATATGCGATTGTATGAGTCTGATGAGGGCAAATCCCAGACCTACGCCAGGCCTAGCATGCGTTATCCTCCAAAATATTGATCGTGGCCAGATTTAATTGACTGTTTCTGTGTGGTACCACATTACTACGTGATTCAATCCAGATGAAGCCCAGGATCTGGCCAACAAGAATGTGAAATATGCGAAGGTATGAGCCTGATGATGGCAAATCCCAGACCTAACTCAGACCTAGCATGCGTTATCCTCTAAAATATTTATCGTAGACAGGTTTAATAGACTGTTTCTGCATGGTACGACAATACTACGTGATTCAAACCAGAGGAAGACCAGGATCTGGTTAACAAGTATGTGAAATATGCGATTGTAGGAGTCTGATGAGGGCAAATCCCAGACCTAACCCAGACCTAGCATGCGTTATCCTCTAAAATATTGATCATAGACAGGTTTAATTGACTGTTTCTGTGTGGTACCACATTACTACGTGATTCAAACCAGAAGAAGACCAGGATCTGGCCAACAAGAATGCGAAATATGCGAAAGTATGAGCCAAATGAGGGCAAATCCCACACCTAACCCAGACCTAGGATGTGTTATCATCTAAAGTATTTATCGAAACCGGGTTTAATCGACTGTTCCAGTGTGGTACCACATTACTACCTTATCCAAACCAGAAGAAGTCCAGGATCTGTTCAACAAGTATGTGAAGAACGCGAAAGTATGAGCCTGATGAGGGCGAGTCCCAGACCTAACACAGACCTAACATGCGTCATCCTCTAAAATATTTATCGTGGCCAGGTTTTATTGACTGTTTCTGTGTGGTACCACAATACTACGTGATTCAAACCAGAAGAAGTCCAGGATCTGTTCAACAAGTATGTGAAGAACGCGAAAGTATGAGCCTGATGAGGGCGAGTCCCAGACCTGACACAGACCTAACATGCGTTATCGTCTAAACTACTGATCGAGACCAGGCATAATCGACTGTTTTAGTGTGGTACCACACTACTACGTGATCCAAACCAGAAAAAACCCGGGATCTGTTCAACAAGTATGTGAGGAATGCGAAAGTATGAGTCTGATGAGGGCAAATCCCAGACCTAACCTAGACCTAACATGCGTTATCCTCTAAAGTATTTATCGTGGCCAGGTTTCATTGACTGTTTCTGTGTAGTACCACATTACTACGTGATTTAAACCAGAAGAAGTCCAGGATCTGGTTAACAAGTATGTGAAATATGCGATTGTATGAGTCTGATGAGGGCAAATCCCAGACCTAACCCAGACCTAGCATGCGTTATCCTCCAAAATATTGATCGTGGACAGGTTTAATTGACTGTTCCAGTGTGGTACCACATTACTACCTTATCCAAACCAGAAAAAACCCAGGATCTGGCCAGCAAGTGTGCGAAATATGCGAAAGTATAAGTCTGATGAGAGCAAATCCCAGACCTAACCTAGACCTTACATGCGTCATCCTCTAAAATATTCATCGTGGCCAGGTTTTATTGACTGTTTCTGTGTGGTACCACAATACTACGTGATTCAAACCAGAAGAAGTCCAGGATCTGTTCAACAAGTATGTGAAGAACGCGAAAGTATGAGCCTGATGAGGGCGAGTCCCAGACCTAACACAGACCTAACATGCGTTATCCTCTAAAATACTGATCGATACCAGGCTTAATCGACTGTTTCAGTGTGGTACCACATTACTACGTGATCCAAACCAGTAAAACCCAGGATCTGATCAACAAGTATGTGAAGAATGCGAAAGTATGAGCCTGATGAGGGCAAGTCCCAGACCTAACACAGAACTAACATGCGTTATCCTATAAAATACTGATCGAGACCAGGCATAATCGACTGTTTTAGTGTGGTACCATACTACTACGTGATCCAAACCAGAAAAAACCCGGGATCTGTTCAACAAGTATGTGAAGAATGCGAAAGTATGTGTCTGATGAGGGCAAATCCCAGACCTAACCTAGACCTAACATGCGTTATCCTCTAAAATATTTATCGTAGCCAGGTTTTATTGACTGTTTCTGTGTGGTACCACAATACTACGTGATTCAAACCAGAAGAAGTCCAGGATCTGGCCAACAAGAATGTGAAATATGCAAAGGTATGAGCCTGATGATGGCAAATCCCAGACCTAACTCAGACCTAGCATGCGTTATCCTCTAAAATATTGATCGTGGCCAGGTTTAATTGGCTGTTTCTGTGTGGTACCACATTACTAAGTGATTCAAACCAGAAGAAGACCAGGATCTGGCCAACAAAATGCGCAATATGCAATTGTATGAGTCTGATGAGTGCAAATCCCAGACCTAACCTAGACCTAACATGCGTTATCCTGTAAAATATTTATCGTGGCCAGGTTTTATTGACTGTTTCTGTGTGGTACCACAATACTACGTGATACAACCCAGAAAAAGACCAGGATCTTGCCAACAAGAATGCGAAATATGCGAAAGTATGAGCCTGATGAGAGCAACTCCCAGACCTAACACAGACCTAACATGCGTTATCCTCTAAAATACTGATCGATACCAGGCTTAATCGACTGTTTCAGTGTGGTACCACATTACTACGTGATCCAAACCAGAAAAACCCGGGATCTGTTCAACAAGTATGTGAAGAATGCGAAAGTATGTGTCTGATGAGGGCAAATCCCAGACCTAACCCAGACCTAGCATGCGTTATCCTCCAAAATATTGATCGTGGACAGGTTTAATTGACTGTTTCAGTGTGGTACCACATTACTACGTTATCCATACCATAAAAAACCCAGGATCTGTTTAACAAGTATGTGAAGAATGCGAAAGTATCAGTATGATGAGGGCAAATCCCAAACCTAACCCAGACCTAGCATACGTTATCCTCTAAAATATTGATCGTGGCCAGGATTAATTGACTGTTTCTGTGTGGTACCACATTACTACGTGATACAATCCAGAAAAAGACCAGGATCTTGCCAACAAAATTCGAAATATGCGATTGTATGAGTCTGATGAGGGCAAATCCCAGACGTACGCCAGGCCTACCATGCGTTTTCCTCCAAAATATTGATCGTGGCCAGGTTTAATTGACTGTTTCTGTGTGGTACCACAATACTACGTGATTCAATCCAGAAGAAGACAAGGATCTGGCCAACAAGAATGTGAAATATGCGAAGGTATGAGCCTGATGATGGCAAATCCCAGACCTAACTCAGACCTAGCATGCGTTATCCTCTAAAATATTGATCGTAGACAGGTTTAATTGACTGTTTCTGCGTGGTACGACAATACTACGTGATTCAAACCAGAGGAAGACCAGGATCTGGTTACCAAGTATGTGAAATATGCGATTGTATGAGTCTGATGAGGGCAAATCCCAGACCTAACCCAGACCTAGCATGCGTTATCCTCTAAAATATTGATCATAGACAGGTTTAATTGACTGTTTCTGCGTGGTACCACAATACTACGTGATTCAAACCAGAAGAAGACCAGGATCTGGCCAACAAGTATGTGAAATATGCGATTGTATGAGCCTGATGAGTGCAAATCCCAGACGTAACCCAGGCCTAGCATGCGTTATCCTCTAAAATATTGATCGTGGCCAGGTTTCATTGACTGTTTCTGTGTGGTACCACAATACTTCGTGATTCAAACCAGAAGAAGACCAGGATCTGTTCAACAAGTATGTGAAGAACGCGAAAGTATGAGCCTGATGAGGGCAAGTCCCAGACCTAACACAGACCTAACATGCGTTATGCTCTAAAATACTGATCGATACCAGGCTTAATCGACTGTTTCAGTGTGGTACCACATTACTACGTGATCCAAGCCAGAAAAACCCACGATCTGTTCAACAAGTATGTGAAGAATGCGAGAGTATGAGCCTGATGAGGGCAAGTCCCAGACCTGACACAGACCTAACATGCGTTATCCTCTGAAATACTGATCGAGACCAGGCTTAATCGACTGTTTTAGTGTGGTACCATACTACTACGTGATACAAACCAGAAAAAACCCGGGATCTGTTCAACAAGTATGTGAAGAATGCGAAAGTATGTGTCTGATGATGGCAAATCCCAGACCTAACCTAGGCCTAACATGCGTTATCCTCTAAAATATTGATCGCGGCCAGGATTAATTGACTGTTTCTGTGTGGTACCACGTTACTACGTGATGCAATCCAGAAAAAGACCAGCATCTTGCCAACAAAATTCGAAATATGCGATTGTATGACCCTGATGAGTGCAAATCCCAGACCTAACCTAGACCTAACATGCGTTATACTCTAAAATATTTATCGTGGCCAGGTTTTATTGACTGTTTCTGTGTGGTACCACAATACTACGTGATTCAAACCAGAAGAAGTCCAGGATCTGGTTAACAAGTATGTGAAATATGCGATTGTATGAGTCTGATGAGGGCAAATCCCAGACCTAAGCCAGGCCTAGCATGCGTTATCCTCCAAAATATTGATCGTGGCCAGGTTTAATTGACTGTTTCTGTGTGGTACCACATTACTACGTGATTCAAACCAGAAGAAGACCAGGATCTGGCCAACAAGTATGTGAAATATGCGATTGTATGAGTCTGAGGAGGGCAAATCCCAGACCTAACCCAGACCTAGCATGCGTTATCCTCCAAAATATTGATCGTGGCCAGGTTTAATTGACTGTTTCTGTGTGGTACCACATTACTACGTGATTCATACCAGAAGAAGACCAGGATCTGGCCAACAAAATGCGAAATATGCGATTGTATGAGTCTGATGAGGGCAAATCCCAGACCTAAGCCAGGCCTAGCATGCGTTATCCTCCAAAATATTGATCGTGGCCAGGTTTAATTGACTGTTTCTGTGTGGTACCACATTACTACGTGATTCATACCAGAACAAGACCAGGATCTGGCCAACAAAATGCGAAATATGCGATTGTATGAGTCTGATGAGGGCAAATCCCAGACCTAAGCCAGGCCTAGCATGCGTTATCCTCCAAAATATTGATCGAAGCCGGGTTTAATCGACTGTTCCAGTGTGGTACCACATTACTACCTTATCCAAACCAGAAAAAACCCAGGATCTGGCCAACAAGTGTGCGAAATGTGCGAAAGTATAAGCCTGATGAGAGCAAATCCCAAACCTAACCTAGACCTTACATGCGTCACCCTCTAAAATATTTATCGTGGCCAGGTTTTATTGACTGTTTCTGTGTGGTACCACAATACTACGTGATTCAAACCTGAAGAAGTCCAGGATCTGTTCAACAAGTATGTGAAGAACGCGAAAGTATGAGCCTGATGAGGGCGAGTCCCAGACCTAACACAGACCTAACATGCGTTATCCTCTAAAATACTGATCGATACCAGGCTTAATCGACTGTTTCAGTGTGGTACCACATTACTACGTGATCCAAACCAGAAAAACCCAGGATCTGATCAACAAGTATGTGAAGAATGCGAAAGTATGAGCCTGATGAGGGCAAGTCCCAGACCTGACACAGAACTAACATGCGTTATCCTCTAAAATACTGATCGAGACCAGGCATAATCGACTGTTTTAGTGTGGTACCATACTACTACGTGATCCAAACCAGAAAAAACCCGGGATCTGTTCAACAAGTATGTGAAGAATGCGAAAGTATGTGTCTGATGAGGGCAAATCCCAGACCTAACCTAGACCTAACATGCGTTATCCTCTAAAATATTTATCGTAGCCAGGTTTTATTGACTGTTTCTGTGTGGTACCACAATACTACGTGATTCAAACCAGAAGAAGTCCAGGATCTGGCCAACAAGAATGTGAAATATGCGAAGGTATGAGCCTGATGATGGCAAATCCCAGACCTAACTCAGACCTAGCATGCGTTATCCTCTAAAATATTGATCGTGGCCAGGTTTAATTGGCCGTTTCTGTGTGGTACCACATTACTAAGTGATTCAACCCAGAAGAAGACCAGGATCTGGCCAACAAAATGCGAAATATGCAATTGTATGAGTCTGATGAGTGCAAATCCCAGACCAAACCTAGACCTAACATGCGTTATCCTCTAAAATATTTATCGTGGCCAGGTTTTATTGACTGTTTCTGTGTGGTACCACAATACTACGTGATACAACCCAGAAAAAGACCAGGATCTTGCCAACAAGAATGCGAAATATGCGAAAGTATGAGCCTGATGAGAGCAACTCCCAGACCTAACCTAGACCTAACATGCGTTATCCTATAAAATATTGATCGAGACCAGGCTTAATCGACTGTTTCAGTGTGGTACCACATTACTACGTTATCCACACCATAAAAAACCCAGGATCTGTTTAACAAGTATGTGAAGAATGCGAAAGTATCAGTATGATGAGGGCAAATCCCAGACCTAACCCAGACCTAGCATACGTTATCCTCTAAAATATTGATCGTGGCCAGGATTAATTGACTGTTTCTGTGTGGTACCACATTACTACGTGATACAATCCAGAAAAAGACCAGGATCTGGCCAACAAGAATGCGAAATATGCGAAAGTATAAGCCTGATGAGAGCAAATCCCAGACCAAACCTAGACCTAACATGCGTCATCCTCTAAAATATTTATCGTGGCCAGGTTTTATTGACTGTTTCTGTGTGGTACCACAATACTACGTGATTCAAACCAGAAGAAGTCCAGGATCTGTTCAACAAGTATGTGAAGAACGCGAAAGTATGAGCCTGATGAGGGCAAATCCCAGACCTAACCCAGACATAGCATGCGTTATACTCCAAAATATTGATCGTGGCCAGGTTTAATTGACTGCTCCAGTGTGGTAACACATTACTACCTGATCCAAACCAGAAAAAACCCAGGATCTGGCCAACTAGTGTGCGAAATATGCGAAAGTATGAGCCTGATGAGAGCAACTCCCAGACCTAACCCAGACCTAGCATGCGTTATTCTCTAAAATGTTGCTCGTAGACAGGTTTAATTGACTGTTTCTGCGTGGTACCACAATACTACGTGATTCAAACCAGAAGAAGACCAGGATCTGGCCAACAAGTATGTGAAATATGCGATTGTATGAGCCTGATGAGTGCAAATCCCAGACGTAACCCAGGCCTAGCATGCGTTATCCTCTAAAATATTTATCGTGGCCAGGTTTCATTGACTGTTTCTGTGTGGTACCACAATACTACGTGATTCAAACCAGATGAAGACCAGGATCTGGCCAACAAGAATGTGAAATATGCGAAGGTATGAGCCTGATGATGGCAAATCCCAGACCTAACCCAGACCTAGCATGCGTTATCCTCTAAAATATTGATCGAGACCAGGCTTAATCGACTGTTTCAGTGTGGTACCACATTACTACGTGATCCAAACCAGAAAAAACCCGGGATCTGTTCAACAAGTATGTGAAGAATGCGAAAGTATGTGTCTGATGAGGGCAAATCCCAGACCTAACCTAGGCCTAACATGCGTTATCCACTGAAATATTGATCGCGGCCAGGATTAATTGACTGTTTCTGTGTGGTACCACGTTACTACGTGATACAATCCAGAAAAAGACCAGGATCTTGCCAACAAAATTCGAAATATGCGATTGTATGACCCTGATGAGTGCAAATCCCAGACCTAACCTAGACCTAACATGCGTTATCCTCTAAAATATTGATCGTGGCCAGGATTTATTGACTGTTTCTGTGTGGTACCACAATACTACGTAATTCAAACCAGAAGAAGTCCAGGATCTGGTTAACAAGTATGTAAAATATGCGATTGTATGAGTCTGAGGAGGGCAAATCCCAGACCTAACCCAGACCTAGCATGCGTTATCCTCCAAAATATTGATCGTGGCCAGGTTTAATTGACTGTTTCTGTGTGGTACCACATTACCACGTGATTCATACCAGAAGAAGACCAGGTTCTGGCCAACAAAATGCGAAATATGCGATTGTATGAGTCTGATGAGGGCAAATCCCAGACCTAAGCCAGGCCTAGCATGCGTTATCCTCCAAAATATTGATCGTGGCCAGGTCTAATTGACTGTTTCTGTGTGGTACCACATTACTACGTGATTCAAACCAGAAGAAGACCAGGATCTGGCCAACAAGAATGCGAAATATGCGAAAGTATAAGCCTGATGAGAGCAAATCCCAGACCAAACCTAGACCTAACATGCGTCATCCTCTAATATATTTATCGTGGCCAGGTTTTATTGACTGTTTCTGTGTGGTACCACAATACTACGTGATTCAAACCAGAAGAAGTCCAGGATCTGTTCAACAAGTATGTGAAGAACGCGAAAGTATGAGCCTGATGAGGGCGAGTCCCAGACCTAACACAGACCTAACATGCGTTATCCTCTAAAATACTGATCGATACCAGGCTTAATCGACTGTTTCAGTGTGGTACCACATTACTACGTGATCCAAACCAGAAAAACCCAGGATCTGTTCAACAAGTATGTGAAGAATGCGAAAGTATGAGCCTGATGAGGGCAAGTCCCAGACCTGACACAGACCTAACATGCGTTACCCTCTGAAATACTGATCGAGACCAGGCATAATCGACTGTTTTAGTGTGGTACCACACTACTACGTGATCCAAACCAGAAAAAACCCGGGATCTGTTCAACAAGTATGTGAAGAATGCGAAAGTATGAGCCTGATGAGGGCAAGTCCCAGACCTGACACAGACCTAACATGCGTTACCCTCTGAAATACTGATCGAGACCAGGCATAATCGACTGTTTTAGTGTGGTACCACACTACTACGTGATCCAAACCAGAAAAAACCCGGGATCTGTTCAACAAGTATGTGAGGAATGCGAAAGTATGAGTCTGATGAGGGCAAATCCCGGACCTAACCTAGACCTGACATGCGTTATCCTCCAAAATATTGATCGTGGCCAGGTTTAATTGACTGTTTCTGTGTGGTACCACATTACCACGTGATTCATACCAGAAGAAGACCAGGTTCTGGCCAACAAAATGCGAAATATGCGATTGTATGAGTCTGATGAGGGCAAATCCCAGACCTAACCCAGACCTAGCATATGTTATCCTCTAAAATATTGATCGTGGCCAGGATTAATTGACTGTTTCTGTGTGGTACCACATTACTACGTGATACAATCCAGAAAAAGACCCGGATCTTGCCAACAAAATTCGAAATATGCGATTGTATGAGCCTGATGAGTGCAAATCCCAGTCCTAACCTTGACCTAACATGCGTCATCCTCTAAAATATTTATCGTGGCCAGGTTTTATTGACTGTTTCTGTGTGGTACCACAATACTACGTGATTCAAACCAGAAGAAGTCCAGGATCTGTTCAACAAGAATGCGAAATATGCGATTGCATGAGCCTGATGAGGGCAAATCCCAGACCTAACCTAGACCAAACATGCGTTATCCTCTAAAATACTGATCGATACCAGGCTTAATCGACTGTTTCAGTGTGGTACCACATTACTACGTGATCCAAACCAGAAAAAACCCAGGATCTGTTCAAGAAGTATGTGAAGAATGCGAAAGTATGAGCCTGATGAGGGCAAGTCCCAGACCTAACACAGACCTAACATGCGTTATCCTCTAAAATACTGATCGATACCAGGCTTAATCGACTGTTTCAGTGTGGTACCACATTACTACGTGATCCAAACCAGAAAAACCCAGGATCTGTTCAACAAGTATGTGAAGAATGCGAAAGTATGAGCCTGATGAGGGCAAGTCCCAGACCTGACACAGACCTAACATGCGTTATCCTCTAAAATACTGATCGAGACCTGGCATAATCGACTGTTTTTGTGTGGTACCATACTACTACGTGATCCAAACCAGAAAAATCCCGGGATCTGTTCAACAAGTATGTGAAGAATGCGAAAGTATGTGTCTGATGAGGGCAAATCCCAGACCTAACCTAGACCCAACATGCGTTATCCTCTAAAATATTTATCGTAGCCAGGTTTTATTGACTGTTTCTGTGTGGTACCACAATACTACGTGATTCAAACCAGAAGAAGTCCAGGATCTGGCCAACAAGAATGTGAAATATGCGAAGGTATGAGCCTGATGATGGCAAATCCCAGACCTAACTCAGACCTAGCATGCGTTATCCTCTAAAATATTGATCGTGGCCAGGTTTAATTGGCTGTTTCTGTGTGGTACCACATTACTAAGTGATTCAAACCAGAAGAAGACCAGGATCTGGCCAACAAAATGCGAAATATGCAATTGTATGAGTCTGATGAGTGCAAATCCCAGACCTAACCTAGACCTAACATGCGTTATCCTCTAAAATATTTATCGTGGCCAGGTTTTATTGACTGTTTCTGTGTGGCACCACGATACTACGTGATACAACCCAGAAAAAGACCAGGATCTTGCCAACAAGAATGCGAAATATGCGAAAGTATGAGCCTGATGAGAGCAACTCCCAGACCTAACCTAGACCTAACTTGCGTTATCCTATAAAATATTGATCGAGACAAGGCTTAATCGACTGTTTCAGTGTGGTACCACATTTCTACGTTATCCAAACCATAAAAAACCCAGGATCTGTTTAACAAGTATGTGAAGAATGCGAAAGTATGAGCCTGATGAGGGCAAGTCCCAGACCTGACACAGACCTAACATGCGTTATCCTCTAAAATACTGATCGAGACCAGGCTTAATCGACTGTTTTAGTGTGGTACCACACTACTACGTGATCCAAACCAGAGAAAACCCGGGATCTGTTCAACAAGTATGTGAGGAATGCGAAAGTATGAGTCTGATGAGGGCAAATCCCAGACCTAACCTAGACCTAACATGCGTTATCCTCTAAAGTATTTATCGTGGCCAGGTTTTATTGACTGTTTCTGTGTAGGACCACATTACTACGTGATTCAAACCAGAAGAAGTCCAGGATCTGGTTAACAAGTATGTGAAGTATGCGATTGTATGAGTCTGATGAGGGCAAATTCCTGACCTAACCCAGACCTAGCATGCGTTATCCTCCAAAATATTGATCCTGGACAGGTTTAATTGACTGTTTCTGTATGGTACCACATTACTACGTGATTCAATCCAGAAGAAGACCAGGATCTGGCCAACAAGAATGTGAAATATGCGAAGGTATGAGCCTGATGATGGCAAATCCCAGACCTAACCTAGACCTAACATGCGTCATCCTCTAAAATATTTATCGTGGCCAGGTTTTATTGACTGTTTCTGTGTGGTACCACAATACTACGTGATACAACCCAGAAAAAGATCAGGATCTTGCCAACAAGAATGCGAAATATGCGAAAGTATGAGCCTGATGAGAGCAACTCCCAGACCTAACCTAGACATAACATGCGTCATCCTCTAAAATATTTATCGTGGCCAGGTTTTATTGACTGTTTCTGTGTGGTACCACAATACTACGTGATTCAAACCAGAAGAAGTCCAGGATCTGTTCAACAAGTATGTGAAGAACGCGAAAGTATGAGCCTGATGAGGGCAAGTCCCAGAACTAACACAGACCTAACATGCGTTATCCTCTAAAATACTGACCGATACCAGGCTTAATCGACTGTTTCAGTGTGGTACCACATTACTACGTGATCCAAACCGGAAAAACCCAGGATCTGTTCAACAAGTATGTGATGAATGCGAAAGTATGAGCCTGATGAGGGCAAGTCCCAGACCTGACACAGAACTAACATGCGTTATCCTCTAAAATACAAATCGAGACCAGGCATAATCGACTGTTTTAGTGTGGTACCATACTACTACGTGATCCAAACCAGAAAAAACCCGGGATCTGTTCAACAAGTATGTGAAGAATGCGAAAGTATGTGTCTGATGAGGGCAAATCCCAGACCTAACCTAGACCTAACATGCGTTATCCTCTAAAATATATACCGTGGCCAGGTTTTATTGACTGTTCCAGTGTGGTACCACATTACTACCTTATCCAAACCAGAAAAAACCCAGGATCTGGCCAACAAGTATGCGAAATATGCGAAAGTATAAGCCTGATGAGAGCAAATCCCAGACCTAACCTAGACCTAACAAGCGTCATCCTCTAAAATATTGATCGTGGCCAGGTTTTATTGACTGTTTCTGTGTGGTACCGCAATACTACGTGATCCAAACCAGAGAAACCCAGGATCTGTTCAACAAGTATGTGAAGAATGCGAAAGTATCAGTATGATGAGGGCAAATCCCAGACCCAACCCAGACCTAGCATACGTTATCCTCTAAAATATTGATCGTGGCCAGGATTAATTGACTGTTTCTGTGTGGTACCACATTACTACCTGATACAATCCAGAAAAAGACCAGGATCTTGCCAACAAAATTCGAAATATGCGATTGTATGAGCCTGGTGAGTGCAAATCCCAGACCTAACCCAGACCTAGCATGCGTTATCCTCCAAAATATTGATCGTGGCCAGGTTTAATTGACTGTTTCTGTGTGGTACCACATTATTACGTGATTCAAACCAGAGGAAGACCAGGATCTGGTTAACAAGTATGTGAAATATGCGATTGTATGAGTCTGATGAGGGCAAATCCCAGACCTAACCCAGACCTAGCATGCGTTATCCTCTAAAATATTGATCATAGACAGGTTTAATTGACTGTTTCTGCGTGGTACCACAATACTACGTGATTCAAACCAGAAGAAGACCAGGATCTGGCCAACAAGTATGTGAAATATGCGATTGTATGAGCCTGATGAGTGCAAATCCCAGACGTAACCTAGACCTAACATGCGTTATCGTATAAAATATTGATCGAGACCAGGCTTAATCGACTGTTTCAGTGTGGTACCACATTACTACGTTATCCAAACCATAAAAAACCCAGGATCTGTTTAACAAGTATGTGAAGAATGCGAAAGTATCAGTATGATGAGGGCAAATCCCAGACCTAACCCAGACCTAGCATACGTTATCCTCTAAAATATTGATCGTGGCCAGGATTAATTGACTGTTTCTGTGTGGTACCACATTACTACGTGATACAATCCAGAAAAAGACCAGGATCTTGGCAACAAAATTCGAAATATGCGATTGTATGAGCCTGATGAGTGCAAATCCCAGACCTAACCTAGACCTAACATGCGTTATCCTCTAAAATATTTATCGTGGCCAGGTTTTATTGACTGTTTCTGTGTGGTACCACTATACTACGTGATTCAAACCAGAAGAAGTCCAGGATCTGGTTAACAAGTATGTGAAATATGCGATTGTATGAGTCTGAGGAGGGCAAATCCCAGACCTAACCCAGACCTAGCATGCGTTATTCTCTAAAATGTTGCTCGTAAACAGGTTTAATTGACTGTTTCTGCGTGGTACCACAATACTACGTGATTCAAACCAGAAGAAGACCGGGATCTGGCCAACAAGTATGTGAAATATGCGATTGTATGAGCCTGTTGAGTGCAAATCCCAGACGTAACCCAGGTCTAGCATGCGTTATCCTCTAAAATATTGATCGTGGCCAGGTTTCATTGACTGTTTCTGTGTGGTACCACAATACTACGTGATTCAAACCAGATGAAGACCAGGATCTGGGCAACAAGAATGTGAAATATGCGAAGGTATGAGCCTGATGATGGCAAATCCCAGACCTAACCCAGACCTAGCAGGCGTTATCCTCTAAAATATTGATCGTGGCCAGGTTTAATTGGCTGTTTCTGTGTTGTACCACATTACTAAGTGATTCAAACCAGAAGAAGACCAGGATCTGGCCAACAAAATGCGAAATATGCAATTGTATGAGTCTGATGAGTGCAAATCCCAGACCTAACCTAGACCTAACATGCGTTGTCCTCTAAAATATTTATCGTGGCCAGGTTTTATTGACTGTTTCTGTGTGGTACCACAATACTACGTGATTCAAACCAGAAGAAGTCCAGGATCTGTTCAACAAGTATGTGAAGAACGCGAAAGTATGAGCCTGATGAGGGCAAGTCCCAGACCTAACACAGACCTAACATGCGTTATCCTCTAAAATACTGATCGATACCAGGCTTAATCGACTGTTTCAGTGTGGTATCACATTACTACGTGATCCAAACCAGAAAAACCCAGGATCTGTTCAACAAGTATGTGAAGAATGCGAAAGTATGAGCCTGATGGGGGCAAGTCCCAGACCTGACACAGACCTAACATGCGTTATCCTCTGAAATACTGATCGAGACCAGGCATAATCGACTGTTTTAGTGTGGTACCATACTACTACGTGATCCAAACCAGAAAAAACCCGGGATCTGTTCAACAAGTATGTGAAGAATGCGAAAGTATCAGTATGATGAGGGCAAATCCCAGACCTAACCCAGACCTAGCATACGTTATCCTCTAAAATATTGATCGTGGCCAGGATTAATTGACTGTTTCTGTGTGGTACCACATTACTACGTGATACAATCGAGAAAAAGACCAGGATCTTGCCAACAAAATTCGAAATATGCGATTGTATGAGCCTGATGAGTGCAAATCCCAGACCTAACCTAGACCTAACATGCGTTATCCTCTAAAATATTTATCGTGGCCAGGCTTTATTGACTGTTTCTGTGTGGTACCACAATACTACGTGATTCAAACCAGAAGAAGTCCAGGATCTGGTTAACAAGTATGTGAAATATGCGATTGTTTAAGTCTGAGGAGGGCAAATCCCAGACCTAACCCAGACCTAGCATGCGTTATACTCCAAAATATTGATCGTGGCCAGGTTTAATTGACTGCTCCAGTGTGGTAACACATTACTACCTGATCCAAACCAGAAAAAACCCAGGATCTGGCCAACTAGTGTGCGAAATATGCGAAAGTATGAGCCTGATGAGAGCAACTCCCAGACCTAACCCAGACCTAGCATGCGTTATTCTCTAAAATGTTGCTCGTAGACAGGTTTAATTGACTGTTTCTGCGTGGTACCACAATACTACGTGATTCAAACCAGAAGAAGTCCAGGATCTGGCCAACAAGTATGTGAAATATGCGATTGTATGAGCCTGATGAGTGCAAATCCCAGACGTAACCCAGGCCTAGCATGCGTTATCCTCTAAAATATTTATCGTGGCCAGGTTTCATTGACTGTTTCTGTGTGGTACCACAATACTACGTGATTCAAACCAGATGAAGACCAGGATCTGGCCAACAAGAATGTGAAATATGCGAAGGTATGAGCCTGATGATGGCAAATCCCAGACCTAACCCAGACCTAGCATGCGTTATCCTCTAAAATGTTGCTCGTAGACAGGTTTAATTGACTGTTTCTGTGTGGTACCACAATACTACGTGATACAACCCAGAAAAAGACCAGGATCTTGCCAACAAGAATGCGAAATATGCGAAAGTATGAGCCTGATGAGAGCAACTCCCAGACCTAGCCTAGACCTAACATGCGTTATCCACTAAAATATTGATCGCGGCCAGGATTAATTGACTGTTTCTGTGTGGTACCACGTTACTACGTGATACAATCCAGAAAAAGACCAGGATCTTGCCAACAAAATTCGAAATATGCGATTGTATGACCCTGATGAGTGCAAATCCCAGACCTAACCTAGACCTAACATGCGTTATCCTCTAAAATATTGATCGCGGCCAGGATTTATTGACTGTTTCTGTGTGGTACCACAATACTACGTGATTCAAACCAGAAGAAGTCCAGGATCTGGTTAACAAGTATGTGAAATATGCGATTGTATGAGTCTGAGGAGGGCAAATCCCAGACCTAACCCAGACCTAGCATGCGTTATCCTCCAAAATATTGATCGTGGCCAGGTTTAATTGACTGTTTCTGTGTGGTACCACATTACCACGTGATTCATACCAGAAGAAGACCAGGTTCTGGCCAACAAAATGCGAAATATGCGAAGGTATGAGCCTGATGATGGCAAATCCCAGACCTAACCCAGACCTAGCATGCGTTATCCTCTAAAATATTGATCGTGGCCAGGTTTAATTGGCTGTTTCTGTGTTGTACCACATTACTAAGTGATTCAAACCAGAAGAAGACCAGGATCTGGCCAACAAAATGCGAAATATGCAATTGTATGAGTCTGATGAGTGCAAATCCCAGACCTAACCTAGACCTAACATGCGTTATCCTCTAAAATATTGATCGAAACCTGGTCTAATCGACTGTTTCAGTGTGGTACCACATTACTACGTGATCCAAACCAGAAAGAACCTAGGATCTGCTCAAAAAGTATGTTAAGAATGCGAAAGTATGAGCCAAATGACGGCAAAACCCAGACCTAACCCAGACCTCACATGCGTTGTCCTCTAAAACATTGATCGAGACCAGGCTTAATCGACTGTTTCAGTGTAGTACCACATTACTACGTGATCCAAACCAGAAAAAACCCACGATCTGTTCAACAAGTATGTGAGGATTGCGAAAGTATGAGTCTGATGAGGGCAAATCTCAGACCTAACCTAGACCTAACATGCGTTATCCTCTAAAATATTGATCGAAACCAGGTTTAATCGACTCTTTCAGTGTGGTACCACATTACTACGTGATACAATCCAGAAAAGGACCAGGATCTGGCCAACAAGAATGCGAAATATTGGATTGCATGAGCGTAAAGTGGGCAAATCCCAGACCTAACTTAGACCTAACATGCGTATCCTCTAAAATATTGATCGAAACCAAGTTCAATAGACTGTTTCAGTGTGGTACCACATTACTATGTGATCCAAACCAGAAAAAACCCGTGATCTGTTCAACAAGTATGTGAAGAATACGAAAGTATGAGTCTGATGAGGTCAAATCCCAGACTTACCCAGACCTAGCATGCGTTATCCTCTAAAATATTGATCGTGGCTAGGTTTAATTGACTGTTTCTGTGTGGTACCACAATACTACGCGATCCAAACCAGAAGAAGACCAGGATCTGGCCAACAAGATTGCGAAATATGCGGTTGCATGAGCCTGATGAGGGCAAGTCCCAAATGTAACCCAGACCTAACATACGCTATGCTCTAAAATTTTGGTCGAGACCAGGCTTCATCGGCTGCTTTAGTGTAGTACCACATTACTACGTGATCCAAACTAGAAAAATCCCGGGATCTGTTCAAAAAGTATGTGAAGAATGCGAACGTATGAGCCTGATGAGGGCAAATCCCAGACCTAACCCAGACCTAGGATGCATTATCCGCTAAAATATGGATCGTGGCCAGATTAAATTGACTGTTTCTGTGTGGTACCACAATACTACGTGATACAGTCCAGAAAAGGACCAGGATCTGGCCAACAAGAATGCGAAATATTGGATTGCATGAGCGTAAAGAGGGCAAATCCCAGACCTAACTTAGACCTAACATGCGTATCCTCTAAAATATTGATCGAAACCAAGTTCAATAGACTGTTTCAGTGTGGTACCACATTACTATGTGATCCAAACCAGAAAACACCCAGGATCGGTTCAACAAGTATGTGAAGAATGCGATAGTATGAGCCTGATGAGGGCAAGTCCCAGATCTAACCCAGACCTAACATGCGTTGTCCTCTAAAACATTGATCGAGACCAGGCTTAATCGATTGTTTCAGTGTAGTACCACATTACTACGTGATCCAAACTAGAAAAATCCCGGGATCTGTTCAAAAAGTATCTGAAGAATGCGAACGTATGAGCCTGATGAGGGCAAATCCCAGACCTTGCCTAGACTTAACATGCGTCGTCCTGTAAAATATTGTTCGAAATCAGGTTTAATCGACTCTTTCAGTGTGGCAACACAGTACTACGTGATTCAAACCACACAAAACCCAGCATCTGTTCAACAAGTATGGGAGATATGCGAAAGTATCAGCCTGATGATGGCAAATCCCAGACTTAACCCAGACCAAACTTGTGTTATCCTCTAAAATATTGATCGAGACCAGGCTTAATCGATTGTTTCAGTGTGGTACCACATTACTACCTGCCCCAAACCCGAAAAAACCCAGGATCTGGCCAAGAAGTATGGGAGAAATGCGGGAGTATGAGCCTGATGATGGTAAATCCCAGAACTAACCCAGACCTAGCATGCGTTATCCTCTAAAATATTGATCGTGGCCGAGTTTAATTGACTGTTCCAGTGTGGTACCATATTACTATCTGATCCAAACCAGAAAAAACCCAGGATCTGTTCAACAGGTATGTGAAGAATGCGAAAGTATGAGCCTGATGAGGGCAAATCCCAGACCTAACTCAGACCTAGCATGCGTTATCCTCTAAAATATTGATCGAAACCGGGTTTAATCGACTGTTCCAGTGTGGTACCACATTACTACCTGATCCAAACCAGAAAAGACCCAGGTTCTGTGAAGAAGTATGAGAAGAATGCGACATTATGAGCCTGATGAGGGCAAGTCCCAGACCTAACCCAGACCTAGCATGCGTCATCCTCCAAAATATTGATCGCGGCCAGGTTTAGTTGACTATTTCTGTGTGGTACCACAATACTATGTGATTCAAACCAGAAGAAGACCAGGATCTGGCCAACAAGAATGCGAAATACGCGATTGTATGAGCCTGATGTGGGCAAATCCCAGACCTAACCCAGACCTAACTTGCGTTATCCTCTAAAATATTGATCGAAACCGGGTTTAATCGACTGTTCCAGTGTGGTACCATATTACTACCCGATCCACCCAGAAATAAACCAGGATCTGTTCAACAGGTATGCGAAGAATGCGAAAGTATGAGCCTGATGGGGGCAAATCCCAGACCTAACCCAGACCAAGCATGCGTCATCCTCTAAAATATTGATCGTGGCCAGGTTTAATTGACCATTTCTGTGTGGTACCACAATACTACGTGATTCAAACCATACAAAGCCCAGGATCTGGCCAACAAGTACGCGAGAAATGCGAGATTATGAGCCTGATGGTGGCAAATACCAGACTTAACCCAGACCTAACCTAGACCAAACATGCGTTATCCTCTAAAATACTGATCGATACCAGGCTTAATCGACTGTTTCAGTGTGGTACCACATTACTACGTGATCCAAACCAGAAAAAACCCAGGATCTGTTCAACAAGTATGTGAAGAATGCGAAAGTATGAGCCTGATGAGGGCAAGTCCCAGACCTAACACAGGCCTAGCATGCGTCATCCTCTAAAATATTGATCGTATCCAGGTTTAATTGACTGTTTCTGTGTGGTACCACAATACTACGTGATTCAAACCAGAAGAAGACCAGGATCTGGCCAACAAGAATGTGAACCATGCGATTGTATGAGCCTGATGAGTGCAAATCCCAGACCTAACCTAGACCTAACATGCGTTATCCTCTAAAATATTGATCGAAACCAGGTTTAATCGGCACTTGCAGTGTGGTACCACATTACTACGTGATACAATCCAGAAGAGGACCAGGTTCTGGCCAACAAGAATGCGAAATATGCGATTGCATGAGCATGATGAGGGCAAATCCCAGACCTAACCTAGACCTAACATGCGTTATCCTCTAAAATATTGATCGTGGCCAGGTTTAATTGACTGTTTCTGTGTGGTACCACAATACTACGTGATTCAAACATGAAGAAGACCGGGATCTGCCCAACAAAATGCGAAATATACGAAAGTGTAAGCCTGATGAGGGCAAATCCCAGACCTAACCCAGGCCTAGCATGCGTCGTCCTCTAATATATTGATCGTGGCCAGGTTTAATTGACTATTTCTGTGTGGTACCACAATATTACGTGATCCAAACCAGAAAAAACCCAGGATCTGTTCAACAAGTATGTGAAGAATGCGAAAGTATGAGCCTGATGAGGGCAAGTCCCAGACCTAACCCAGGCCTAGCATGCGTCGTCCTCTAAAATATTGATCGTGGCCAGGTTTAATTGACTGTTTCTGTGTGGTACCACAATACTACGTGATTCAAACATGAAGAAGACCAGAATCTGTCCAACAAAATGCGAAATATGCGATTGTATGAGCCTGATGAGGGCAAATCCCAGACCTAACCCAGACCTAGCATGCGTTATCCTCTAAAATATTGATTGTGGCCAGGTTTAATTGACTGTTTCTGTGTGGTACCACATTACTACGTGATTCAAACCAGAAGAAGACCAGGATCTGGCCAATAAGAATGAGATATATGCGATTGTATGAGCCAAATGGGGGCAAATCCCCGACCTAACCCAGACCTAGCATGCGTTATCCTCTAAAATATTGATCGTAACCAGATTTAATCGACTCTTTCAGTGTGGTACCACATTACTACGCGATACAATCCAGAAAAGGACCAGGTTCTGGCCAACACGAATGCGAATATGCGATTGCATGAGCCTGATGAGGGCAAATCCCAGACCTAACCTAGACCTAACATGCGTTATCCTCTAAAATATTTATCGTAGCCAGGATTAATTGACAGTTTCTGTGTGGTACCACGTTACTACGTGATACAATCCAGAAAAAGACCAGGATCTTGCCAACAAAATTAGAAATATGCGATTGTATGACCCTGATGAGTGCAAATCCCAGACCTAACCTAGACCTAACATGCGTTATCCTCTAAAATATTTATCGTGGCCAGGTTTTATTGACTGTTTCTGTGTGGTACCACAATACTACGTGATTCAAACCAGAGGAAGACCAGGATCTGGTTAACAAGTATGTGAAATATGCGATTGTATGAGTCTGATGAGGGCAAATCCCAGACCTAACCCAGACCTAGCATGCGTTATCCTCTAAAATATTGATCATAGACAGGTTTAATTGACTGTTTCTGCGTGGTACCACAATACTACGTGATTCAAACCAGAAGAAGACCAGGATCTGGCCAACAAGTATGTGAAATATGCGATTGTATGAGCCTGATGAGTGCAAATCCCAGACGTAACCTAGACCTAACATGCGTTATCCTCTAAAATATTCATCGAAACCGGGTTTAATCGACTGCTCCAGTGTGGTAACACATTACTACCTGATGCAAACCAGAAAAAACCCAGGATCTGGCCAACTAGTGTGCGAAATATGCGAAAGTACGAGCCTGATGAGAGCAACTCCCAGACCTAACCTAGACCTAACATGCGTTATCGTATAAAATATTGATCGAGACCAGGCTTAATCGACTGTTTCAGTGTGGTACCACATTACTACGTTATCCAAACCATAAAAAACCCAGGATCTGTTTAACAAGTATGTGAAGAATGCGAAAGTATCAGTATGATGAGGGCAAATCCCAGACCTAACCCAGACCTAGCATACGTTATCCTCTAAAATATTGATCGTGGCCAGGATTAATTGACTGTTTCTGTGTGGTACCACATTACTACGTGATACAATCCAGAAAAAGACCAGGATTTTGGCAACAAAATTCGAAATATGCGATTGTATGAGTCTGATGAGTGCAAATCCCAGACCTAACCTAGACCTAACATGCGTTATCCTCTTAAATATTTATCGTGGCCAGGTTTTATTGACTGTTTCTGTGTGGTACCACAATACTACGTGATTCAAACCAGAATAAGTCCAGGATCTGGTTAACAAGTATGTGAAATATGCGATTGTATGAGCCTGTTGAGTGCAAATCCCAGACGTAACCCAGGCCTAGCATGCGTTATCCTCTAAAATATTGATCGTGGCCAGGTTTCATTGACTGTTTCTGTGTGGTACCACAATACTACGTGATTCAAACCAGATGAAGACCAGGATCTGGGCAACAAGAATGTGAAATATGCGAAGGTATGAGCCTGATGATGGCAAATCCCAGACCTAACCCAGACCTAGCATGCGTTATCCTCTTAAATGTTGCTCGTAGACAGGTTTAATTGACTGTTTCTGTGTGGTACCACAATACTACGTGATACAACCCAGAAAAAGACCATGATCTTGCCAACAAGAATGCGAAATATGCGAAAGCATGAGCCTGATGAGAGCAACTCCCAGACCTAACATAGACCTAGCATGCGTTATCCTATAAAATATTGATCGAGACCAGGCTTAATCGACTGTTTCAGTGTGGTACCACATTACTACGTTATCCAAACCATAAAAAACCCAGGATCTGTTTAACAAGTATGTGAAGAATGCGAAAGTATCAGTATGATGAGGGCAAATCCCAGACCTAACCCAGACCTAGCATACGTTATCCTCTAAAATATTGATCGTGGCCAGGATTAATTGACTGTTTCTGTGTGGTACCACATTACTACGAGATGCAATCCAGAAAAAGACCAGGATCTTGCCAACAAAATTCGAAATATACGATTGTATGAGCCTTATGAGTGCAAATCCCAGACCTAACCTTGACCTAACATGCGTCATCCTCTAAAATATTTATCGTGGCCAGGTTTTATTGACTGTTTCTGTGTGGTACCACAATACTACGTGATTCAAACCAGAAGAAGTCCAGGATCTGTTCAACAAGTATGTGAAGAACGCGAAAGTATGAGCCTGATGAGGGCAAGTCCCAGACCTAACACAGACCTAACATGCGTTATCCTCTAAAATACTGATCGATACCAGGCTTAATCGACTGTTTCAGTGTGGTACCACATTACTACGTGATCCAAACCAGAAAAACCCAGGATCTGTTCAACAAGTATGTGAAGAATGCGAAAGTATGAGCCTGATGAGGGCAAGTCCCAGACCTGACACAGACCTAACATGCGTTATCCTCTGAAATACTGATCGAGACCAGGCATAATCGACTGTTTTAGTGTGGTACCATACTACTACGTGATCCAAACCAGAAAAAACCCGGGATCTGTTCAACAAGTATGTGAAGAATGTGAAAGTATGTGTCTGATGAGGGCAAATCCCAGACCTAACCTAGACCTAACATGCGTTATCCTCTAAAATATTGATCGCGGCCAGGATTAATTGACTGTTTCTGGGTGGAACCACGTTACTACGTGATACAATCCAGAAAAAGACCAGGATCTTGCCAACAAAATTCGAAATATGCGATTGTATGACCCTGATGAGTGCAAATCCCAGACCTAACCTAGACCTAACATGCGTTATCCTCTAAAATATTTATCGTGGCCAGGTTTTATTGACTGTTTCTGTGTGGTACCACAATACTACGTGATTCAAACCAGAAGAAGTCCAGGATCTGGTTACCAAGTATGTGAAATATGCGATTGTATGAGTCTGAGGAGGCCAAATCCCAGACCTAACCCAGACCTAGCATGCGTTATCCTCCAAAATATTGATCGTGGCCAGGTTTAATTGACTGTTTCTGTGTGGTACCACATTACTACGTGATTCAAACCAGAAGAAGACCAGGATCTGGCCAACAAGTATGTGAAATATGCGATTGTATGAGCCTGATGAGTGCAAATCCCAGACGTAACCTAGACCTAACATGCGTTATCCTCTAAAATATTCATCGAAACCGGGTTTAATCGACTGCTCCAGTGTGGTAACACATTACTACCTGATGCAAACCAGAAAAAGCCCAGGATCTGGCCAACTAGTGTGCGTAATATGCGAAAGTACGAGCCTGATGAGAGCAACTCCCAGACCTAACCTAGACCTAACATGCGTTATCGTATAAAATATTGATCGAGACCAGGCTTAATCGACTGTTTCAGTGTGGTACCACATTACTACGTTATCCAAACCATAAAAAACCCAGGATCTGTTTAACAAGTATGTGAAGAATGCGAAAGTATCAGTATGATGAGGGCAAATCCCAGACCTAACCCAGACCTAGCATACGTTATCCTCTAAAATATTGATCGTGGCCAGGATTAATTGACTGTTTCTGTGTGGTACCACATTACTACGTGATACAATCCAGAAAAAGACCAGGATCTTGGCAACAAAATTCGAAATATGCGATTGTATGAGTCTGATGAGTGCAAATCCCAGACCTAACCTAGACCTAACATGCGTTATCCTCTAAAATATTTATCGTGGCCAGGTTTTATTGACTGTTTCTGTGTGGTACCACAATACTACGTGATTCAAACCAGAAGAAGTCCAGGATCTGGTTAACAAGTATGTGAAATATGCGATTGTATGAGTCTGAGGAGGGCAAATCCCAGACCTAACCCAGACCTAGCATGCGTTATCCTCCAAAATATTGATCGTGGCCAGGTTTAATTGACTGTTCCTGTGTGGTACCACATTACTACGTGATTCAAACCAGAAGAAGACCAGGATCTGGCCAACAAGAATGTGAAACATGCGAAGGTATGAGCCTGATGATGGCAAATCCCAGACCTAACCCAGACCTAGCATGCGTTATTCTCTAAAATGTTGCTCGTAGACAGGTTTAATTGACTGTTTCTGCGTGGTACCACAATACTACGTGATTCAAACCAGAAGAAGACCAGGATCTGGCCAACAAGTATGTGAAATATGCGATTGTATGAGCCTGTTGAGTGCAAATCCCAGACGTAACCCAGGCCTAGCATGCGTTATCCTCTAAAATATTGATCGTGGCCAGGTTTCATTGACTGTTTCTGTGTGGTACCACAATACTACGTGATTCAAACCAGATGAAGACCAGGATCTGGGCAACAAGAATGTGAAATATGCGAAGGTATGAGCCTGATGATGGCAAATCCCAGACCTAACCCAGACCTAGCATGCGTTATCCTCTAAAATGTTGCTCGTAGACAGGTTTAATTGACTGTTTCTGTGTGGTACCACAATACTACGTGATACAACCCAGAAAAAGACCATGATCTTGCCAACAAGAATGCGAAATATGCGAAAGCATGAGCCTGATGAGAGCAACTCCCAGACCTAACCTAGACCTAACATGCGTTATCCTATAAAATATTGATCGAGACCAGGCTTAATCGACTGTTTCAGTGTGGTACCACATTACTACGTTATCCAAACCATAAAAAACCCAGGATCTGTTTAACAAGTATGTGAAGAATGCGAAAGTATCAGTATGATGAGGGCAAATCCCAGACCTAACCCAGACCTAGCATACGTTATCCTCTAAAATATTGATCGTGGCCAGGATTAATTGACTGTTTCTGTGTGGTACCACATTACTACGAGATGCAATCCAGAAAAAGACCAGGATCTTGCCAACAAAATTCGAAATATACGATTGTATGAGCCTAATGAGTGCAAATCCCAGACCTAACCTTGACCTAACATGCGTCATCCTCTAAAATATTTATCGTGGCCAGGTTTTATTGACTGTTTCTGTGTGGTACCACAATACTACGTGATTCAAACCGGAAGAAGTCCAGGATCTGTTCAACAAGTATGTGAAGAACGCGAAAGTATGAGCCTGATGAGGGCAAGTCCCAGACCTAACACAGACCTAACATGCGTTATCCTCTAAAATACTGATCGATACCAGGCTTAATCGACAGTTTCAGTGTGGTACCACATTACTACGTGATCCAAACCATAAAAACCCAGGATCTGTTCAACAAGTATGTGAAGAATGCGAAAGTATGAGCCTGATGAGGGCAAGTCCCAGACCTGACACAGACCTAACATGCGTTATCCTCTGAAATACTGATCGAGACCAGGCATAATCGACTGTTTTAGTGTGGTACCATACTACTACGTGATCCAAACCAGAAAAAACCCGGGATCTGTTCAACAAGTATGTGAAGAATGTGAAAGTATGTGTCTGATGAGGGCAAATCCCAGACCTAACCTAGACCTAACATGCGTTATCCTCTAAAATATTGATCGCGGCCAGGTTTAATTGACTGCTTCTGTGTGGTACCACATTACTACGTGATTCATACCAGAAGAAGACCAGGATCTGGCCAATAAAATGCGAAATATGCGATTGTATGAGTCTGATGAGGGCAAATCCCAGACCTAAGCCAGGCCTAGCATGCGTTATCCTCCAAAATATTGATCGTGGCCAGGTTTAATTGACTGCTTCTGTGTGGTACCACATTACTACGTGATTCATACCAGAAGAAGACCAGGATCTGGCCAATAAAATGCGAAATATGCGATTGTATGAGTCTGATGAGGGCAAATCCCAGACCTAAGCCAGGCCTAACATGCGTTATCCTCTAAAATACTGATCGATACCAGGCTTAATCGACTGTTTCAGTGTGGTACCACATTACTACGTGATCCAAACCAGAAAAACCCAGGATCTGTTCAACAAGTATGTGTAGAATGCGAAAGTATGAGCCTGATGAGGGCAAGTCCCAGACCTGACACAGACCTAACATGCGTTATCCTCTGAAATACTGATCGAGACCAGGCATAATCGACTGTTTTAGTGTGGTACCATACTACTACGTGATCCAAACCAGAAAAAACCCGGGATCTGTTCAACAAGTATGTGAAGAATGTGAAAGTATGTGTCTGATGAGGGCAAATCCCAGACCTAACCCAGACCTAGCATACGTTATCCTCTAAAATATTGATCGTGGCCAGGATTAATTGACTGTTTCTGTGTGGTACCACATTACTACGTGATACAATCCAGAAAAAGACCAGGATCTTGGCAACAAAATTCGAAATATGCGATTGTATGAGCCTGATGAGTGCAAATCCCAGACCTAACCTTGACCTAACATGCGTCATCCTCTAAAATATTTATCGTGGCCAGGTTTTATTGACTGTTTCTGTGTGGTACCACAATACTACGTGATTCAAACCAGAAGAAGTCCAGGATCTGTTCAACAAGTATGTGAAGAACGCGAAAGTATGAGCCTGATGAGGGCAAGTCCCAGACCTAACGCAGACCTAACATGCGTTATCCTCTAAAATACTGATCGATACCAGGCTTAATCGACTGTTTCAATGTGGTACCACATTACTACGTGATCCAAACCAGAAAAACCCAGGATCTGTTCAATAAGTATGTGAAGAATGCGAAAGTATGAGCCTGATGAGGGCAAGTCCCAGACCTGACACAGACCTAGCATGCGTTATCCTCTAAAATATTGGTCGTGGCCAGGTTTAATTGGCTGTTTCTGTGTGGTACCACATTACTAAGTGATTCAAACCAGAAGAAGACCAGGATCTGGCCAACAAAATGCGAAATATGCAATTGTATGAGTCTGATGAGTGCAAATCCCAGACCTAACCTAGACCTAACATGCGTTATCCTCTAAAATATTTATCGTGGCCAGGTTTTATTGACTGTTACTGTGTGGTACCACAATACTACGTGGTACAACCCAGAAAAAGACCAGGATCTTGCCAACAAGAATGTGAAATATGCGAAAGTATGAGCCTGATGAGAGCAACTCCCAGACCTAACCTAGACCTAACATGCGTTATCCTATAAAATATTGATCGAGACCAGGCTTAATCGACTGTTTCAGTGTGGTACCACATTACTACGTTATCCAAACCATAAAAAACCCAGGATCTGTTTAACAAGTATGTGAAGAATGCGAAAGTATCAGTATGATGAGGGCAAATCCCAGACCTAACCTAGACCTAACATGCGTTATCCTCTAAAATATTGATCGCGGCCAGGATTAATTGACTGTTTCTGGGTGGAACCACGTTACTATGTGATACAATCCAGAAAAAGACCAGGATCTTGCCAACAAAATTCGAAATATGCGATTGTATGACCCTGATGAGTGCAAATCCCAGACCTAACCTAGACCTAACATGCGTTATCCTCTAAAATATTTATCGTGGCCAGGTTTTATTGACTGTTTCTGTGTGGTACCACAATACTACGTGATTCAAACCAGAAGAAGTCCAGGATCTGGTTAACAAGTATGTGAAATATGCGATTGTATGAGTCTGAGGAGGCCAAATCCCAGACCTAACCCAGACCTAGCATGCGTTATCCTCCAAAATATTGATCGTGGCCAGGTTTAATTGACTGTTTCTGTGTGGTACCACATTACTACGTGATTCAAACCAGAAGAAGACCAGGATCTGGCCAACAAGTATGTGAAATATGCGATTGTATGAGCCTGATGAGTGCAAATCCCAGACGTAACCTAGACCTAACATGCGTTATCCTCTAAAATATTCATCGAAACCGGGTTTAATCGACTGCTCCAGTGTGGTAACACATTACTACCTGATGCAAACCAGAAAAAGCCCAGGATCTGGCCAACAAGAATGCGAAATATGCGAAAGCATGAGCCTGATGAGAGCAACGCCCAGACCTAACCTAGACCTAACATGCGTTATCCTATAAAATATTGATCGAGACCAGGCTTAATCGACTGTTTCAGTGTGGTACCACATTACTACGTTATCCAAACCATAAAAAACCCAGGATCTGTTTAACAAGTATGTGAAGAATGCGAAAGTATCAGTATGATGAGGGCAAATCCCAGACCTAACCCAGACCTAGCATACGTTATCCTCTAAAATATTGATCGTGGCCAGGATTAATTGACTGTTTCTGTGTGGTACCACATTACTACGAGATGCAATCCAGAAAAAGACCAGGATCTTGCCAACAAAATTCGAAATATACGATTGTATGAGCCTTATGAGTGCAAATCCCAGACCTAACCTTGACCTAACATGCGTCATCCTCTAAAATATTTATCGTGGCCAGGTTTTATTGACTGTTTCTGTGTGGTACCACAATACTACGTGATTCAAACCAGAAGAAGTCCAGGATCTGTTCAACAAGTATGTGAAGAACGCGAAAGTATGAGCCTGATGATGGCAAATCCCAGAACTAACCCAGACCTAGGATGCGTTATCCTCTAAAATATCGATCGAGACCAGGCTTAATCGACTGTTTTATGTGTAGTACCACATTACTACGTGATCCAAACAAGAAGAAACTCAGGATATGTTCAACAAGTATGTGAAGAATGCGAAAGTATGAGTCTGATGAGGGCAAGTACCAGAACTAGCCTAGACCTAACATGCGCTATCCTCTAAAATATCGATCGAGACCAGACTTAATCGACTGTTTCAGTGTGGTACCACATTACTACGTGATCCAAACCAGTAGAAACTCAGGATCTGTTCAACAAGTATGTGAAGAATGCGAAAGTATGAGTCTGACGAGGGCAAATCCCAGACCTAACCCATACCTAGCATGCGTTATCCTCTAAAATATTGATCGTGGCCAGGTTTAATCGATTAATTCTGTGTGGTGCAACAATACTACGTGATTCAAACCAGAAGAGGACCAGGATCAGGCCAACAAGAATGCGAAATATGCGATTGTATGAGCCCTATGAGGGCAAATCCCAGACCTAACCCAGACCTAGCATGCGTTTTCCTCTAAAATATTGATCGTGGCCAGGTTTAATTGACTGTTTCTGTGTGGTTCCACAATACTACGTGATTCAAACATGAAGAAGACCAGGATCTGGCCATCAAAATCCGAAATATGCGATTGTATGAGTCTGATGAGGGCAAATAGCAGACCTAACCCAGACCTAGCATGCGTTATCCTCTAAAATATTGATCGTGGCCAGGTTTAATTGACTGTTTCTTTGAGGTACCACACTACTACGTGATTCACACCAGAAGAAGACCAGGATCTGGCCAACAAAATGCGAAATATGCGATTGTATGAGTCTGATGAGGGCAAATCCCAGCCCTAAGCTAGGCCTAGCATGCGTTATCCTCCACAATATTGATCGTAGACAGGTTTAATTGACTGTCTCTGCGTGGTACCACAATACTACGTGATTCAAACCAGAAGAAGACCAGGATCTGGCCAACAAGTATGTGAAATATGCGATTGTATGAGCCTGATGAGTGCATATCCCAGACGTAACCCAGGCCTAGCATGCGTTATCCTCTAAAATAGTGATCGTGGCCAGGTTTCATTGACTGTTTCTGTGTGGTACCACAATACTACGTGATTCAAACCAGAAGAAGACCAGGATCTGGCCAACAAGAATGTGAAATATGCGAAGGTATGAGCCTGATGACGGCAAATCCCAGACCTAACCCAGACCTAGCATGCGTTATCCTCTAGAATATTGATCGAAACCGGGTTTAATCGACCGTTCCAGTATGGTACCACATTACTACCTGATCCAAACCAGAAAAAACCCAGGTTCTGGCCAACAAGTATGTGAAGAATGCGACATTATGAGCCTGATGAGAGCAAATCCCAGACCTAACCTAGACCTAACATGCGTTATCCTCTAAAATACTGATCGAAACCGGGTTTAATCGACTGTTCCAGTGTGGTACCATATTACTACCTGATCCAAACCAGAAAAAACCCAGGATCTGCTCAACAGGTATGTGAAGAAAGCGAAAGTATGAGCCTGATGAGAGCAAATCCCAGACCTAACCCAGACCTAGCATGCGTTATCCTCTAGAATATTGATCGAAACC
Source organism: Colletes latitarsis (assembly GCF_051014445.1). Lineage (NCBI taxonomy): Eukaryota > Metazoa > Arthropoda > Insecta > Hymenoptera > Colletidae > Colletes > Colletes latitarsis. Next base: position 4,776,603 of record NC_135147.1, read on the forward strand.
GGGTTTAATCGACTGTTCCAGTGTGGTACCACATTACTACCTGATCCAAACCAGAAAAAACCCAGGTTCTGGCCAACATGTATATGAAGAATGCGACATTATGAGCCTGATGAGAGCAAATCCCACACATAACCTAGACATAACATGCGTTATCCTCCAAGATATTGATCGAAACCGGGTTTAATCGACTGTTCCAGTGTGGTACCATATTACTAAGTGATCCAAACCATACAAACCCCGGAATCTGGCCAAAAAGTATGCGAGAAATGCGAAAGTATGAGCCTGATGATGGAAAAAACCAGACTTAACACAGACCTAACATGCGCTATCCACTAAAATATTGATCGCGGCCAGGTTTAGTTGACTGTTTCTGTGTGGTACCACAATACTACGTGATTCAAACCATACAAAGCCCAGGTTCTGGCCAACAAGTATGCGAAAAATGCGAGAGTATGAGCCTGATGATGGCAAATACCAGACTTAACCCAGACCTAACATGCGTTATCCTCTAAAATATTGATCGAAACCGGGTTTTATCGACTGTTCCAGTGTGGTACCATATTACTACCTGATCCAAACCAGAAAAAACCCAGGATCTGCTCAACAGGTATGTGAAGAATGCGACATTATGAGCCTGATGAGAGCAAATCCCAGACCTAACCTAGACCTAACATGCGTCATACTCTAAAATATTGATCGTGGCCAGGTTTAATTGACTATTTCTGTGTGGTACCACAATACTACGTGATTCAAACCAGAAGAGGAGAAGCATGCGTCATCCTCTAAAATATTGATCGTGGCCAGGTTTAATTGACCATTTCTGTGTGGTACCACAATACTACGTGATTCAAACCATACAAAGCCCAGGATCTGGCCAACAAGTATGCGAGAAATGCGAGAGTATGAGCCTGATGATGGCAAATACCAGACTTAACCCAGACCTAACATGCGTTATCCTCTAAAATATTGATCGAAACCAGGTTTAGTCGACTGTGTTAGTGTGGTACCATATTACTACGTGATCCAAACCAGAAAAAGCCCAGGATCTGGGCAACAAGTATGCGAAATATGCGAAAGTATGAGTCTGATGTGGGCAAATCCCAGACCTAACCTCGACCTAGTATGCGTTATCCTCTAAAATATTGATCGAAACCGGGTTTAATCGACTGTTCTAGTGTGGCACCACATTACTACCTGATCCAAACCAGAAAAAACCCAGGTTCTGGCCAACAAGTATGTGAAGAATGCGACATTATGCGCCTGATGAGAGCAAATCCCAGACCTAACCTAGACCTAACATGCGTTATCCTCTAAAATATTGATCGAAACCGGGTTTAATCGACTGTTCCAGTGTGGTACCACAATACTACCTGATCCAAACCAGAAAAAACCCAGGATCTGACCAACAAGTATGTGAAGAATGCGACATTATGAGCCTGATGAGGGCAAGTCCCAGACCAAACCCAGACCTACCATGCGTTATCCTCTAGAATATTGATCGAAACCGGGTTTAATCGACTGTTCCAGTGTGGTACCACATTACTACCTGATCCAAACCAGAAAAAACCCAGGTTCTGGCCAACATGTATATGAAGAATGCGACATTATGAGCCTGATGAGAGCAAATCCCACACATAACCTAGACATAACATGCGTTATCCTCCAAGATATTGATCGAAACCGGGTTTAATCGACTGTTCCAGTGTGGTACCATATTACTAAGTGATCCAAACCATACAAAGCCCAGGATCTGGCCAAAAAGTATGCGAGAAATGCGAAAGTATGAGCCTGATGATGGCAAAAACCAGACTTAACCCAGACCTAACATGCGTTATCCTCTAAAATATTGATCGAAACCAGGTTTAGTCGACTGTTTTAGTGTGGTACCAAATTACTACGTGATCCAAACCAGAAAAAGCCCAGGATCTGTTCAACAATTTTGTGAAGAATGCGACATTATGAGCCTGATGAGGGGAAGTCCCAGGTCTAACCCAGACCTAGCATGCGTTATCCACTAAAATATTGATCGCGGCCAGGTTTAGTTGACTGTTTCTGTGTGGTACCACAATACTACGTGATTCAAACCATACAAAGCCCAGGTTCTGGCCAACAAGTATGCGAAAAATGCGAGAGTATGAGCCTGATGATGGCAAATACCAGACTCAACCCAGACCTAACATGCGTTATCCTCTAAAATATTGATCAAAACCAGGTTTAGCCGACTGTGTTAGTGTGGTAGCATATTACTACGTGATCCAAACCAGAAAAAGCCCAGGATCTGGGCAACAAGTATGCGAAATATGCGAAAGTATGAGTCTGATGTGGGCAAATCCCAGACCTAGCCTCGACCTAGCATGCGTTATCCCCTAAAATATTGATCGAAACCGGGTTTAATCGACTGTTCTAGTGTGGTACCACATTACTACCTGATCCAAACCAGAAAAAACCCAGGTTCTGGCCAACAAGTATGTGAAGAATGCGACATTATAAGCCTGATGAGAGCAAATCCCAGACCTAACCTAGACCTAACTTGCGTTATACTCTAAAATATTGATCGAAACCGGGTTTAATCGACTGTTCCAGTGTGGTACCATATTACTACCTGATCCAAACCAGAAAAAACCCAGGATCTGTTCAACAGGTATGTGAAGATTGTGAAAGTATTAGCCTGATGAGGGCAAATCCCAGACCTAACTCAGACCTAGCATGCGTCATCCTCTAAAATATTGATCGTGGCCAGGTTTAATTGACTATTTCTGTGTGGTACCACAATACTACGTGATTCAAACCAGAAGAAGAGAAGCATGCGTCATCCTCTAAAATATTGATCGTGGCCACGTTTAATTGACCATTTCTGTGTGGTACCACAATACTACGTGGTTCAAACCATACAAATCCCAGGATCTGGCCAACAAGTATGCGAGAAATGCGAGAGTATGAGCCTGATGATGGCAAATACCAGACTTAACCCAGACCTAACATGCGTTATCCTCTGAAATATTCATCGAAACCAGGTTTAGTCGACTGTTTTAGTGAGGTACCATATTACTACGTGATCCAAACCAGAAAAAGCCCAGGATCTGGGCAACAAGTATGCGAAATATGCGAAAGTATGAGTCTGATGTGGGCAAATCCCAGACCCAGCCTCGACCTAGCATGCGTTCTCCTCTAAAATATTGATCGAAACCGGGTTTAATCGACTGTGCCAGTGTGGTACCACATTACTACCGGATCCAAACCAGAAAAAACCCAGGTTCTGTGAAGAAGTATGTGAAGAATGCGACATTATGAGCCTGATGAGGGCAAGTCCCAGACCTAACCCAGACCTAGCATGCGTCATCCTCTAAAATATTGATCGCGGCCAGGTTTAATTGACTATTTCTGTGTGGTACCACAATACTATGTGATTCAAACCAGAAGAAGGCCAGGATCTGGCCAACATGAATGCGAAATACGCGATTGTATGAGCCTGATGAGGGCAAATCCCAGACCTAACCCAGACTTAGCTTGCGTTATCCTCTAAAATATTGATCGAAACCGGGTTTAATCAACTGTTCCAGTGTGGTACCACATTACTACCTGATACAAACCAGAAAAAACCCAGGATCTGGCCAACAAGTATGTGAAGAATGCGACATTATGAGCCTGATGAGAGCAAATCCCAGACCTAACCTAGACCTAACATGCGTCATACTCTAAAATATTGATCGTGGCCTGGTTTAATTGACTATTTCTGTGTGGTACCACAATACTACGTGATTCAAACCAGAAGAGGAGAAGCATGCGCCATCCTCTAAAATATTGATCGTGGCCAAGTTTAATTGACCATTTCTGTGTGGTACCACAATACTACGTGATGCAAACCATACAAAGCCCAGGATCTGGCCAACAAGTATGCGAGAAATGCAAGAGTATAAGCCTGATGATGGCAAATACCAGACTTAACCCAGACCTAACATGCGTTATCCTCTAATGTATTGATCGAAACCGGGCTTAATCGACTGTTCCAGTGTGGTACCATATTACTACCTGATCCAAACCAGAAAAAACCCAGGATCTGTTCAACAGGTATGTGAAGAATGCGAAAGTATGAGCCTGATGAGGGCAAATCCCAGACCTAACTCAGACCTAGCATGCGTTATCCTCTAAAATATTGATCGAAACCGGGTTTAATCGACTGTTCCAGTGTGGTACCACATTACTACCTGATCCAAACCAGAAAAAACCCAGGTTCTGTGAAGAAGTATGTGAAGAATGCGACATTATGAGCCTGATGAGGGCAAGTCCCAACCCTAACCCAGACCTAGGATGCGTCATCCTCCAAAATATTGATCGCGGCCAGGTTTAATTGACTATTTCTGTGTGGTACCACAATACTATGTGATTCAAACCAGAAGAAGACCAGGATCTGGCCAACATGAATGCGAAATACGCGATTGTATGAGCCTGATGTGGGCAAATCTCAGACCTAACCCAGACCTAACTTGCGTTATCCTCTAAAATATTGATCGAAACCGGGTTTAATCGACCGTTCCAGTGTGGTACCATATAACTACCTGATCCAATCCAGAAAAAACCCAGGATCTGTTCAACAGGTATGTGAAGAATGCGAAAGTATTAGCGTGATGAGGGCAAATCCCAGACCTAACTCAGACCTAGCATGTGTCATCCTCTAAAATATTGATCGTGGCCAGGTTTAATTGACTATTTCTGTGTGGTACCACAATACTACGTGATTCAAACCAGAAGAAGACCAGGATCTGGCCAACATGAATGCGAAATATGCGATTGTGTGAGCCTGATGAGGGCAAATCCCAGACCTAACCCAGACCTAGCTTGCGTTATCCTCTAAAATATTGATCGAAACCGGGTTTAATCGACTGTTCCAGTGTGGTACCACATTACTACCTGACACAAACCAGAAAAAACCCAGGATCTGGCCAACAAGTATGTGAAGAATGCGACATTATGAGCCCGATGAGAGCAAATCCCAGACCTAACCTAGACCTAACATGCGTTATACTCTAAAATATTGACCGAAACCGGGTTTAATCGACTGTTCCAGTGTGGTACCATATTACTACCCGATCCACCCAGAAATAACCCAGGATCTGTTCAACAGGTATGCGAAGAATGCGAAAGTATGAGCCTGATGAGGGCAAATCCCAGACCTAACCCAGACCAAGCATGCGTCATCCTCTAAAATATTGATCGTGGCCAGGTTTAATTGACCATTTCTGTGTGGTACCACAATACTACGTGATTCAAACCATACACAGCCCAGGATCTGGCCAACAAGTATGCGAGAAATGCGAGATTATGAGCCTGATGATGGCAAATACCAGACTTAACCCAGACCTAACATGCATTATCCTCTAAAATATTGATCGAAACCTGGTTTAGTCGACTGTTTTAGTGCGGTACCATATTACTACGTGACCCAAACCAGAAAAAGCCCATGATCTGCGCAACAAGTATGCGAAATATGCGAAAGTATGAGTCTGATGTGGGCAAATCCCAGACCTAGCTTCGACCTAGCATGCCTTATCCTCTAAAATATTGATCGAAACCGGGTTTAATCGACTGTTCTAGTGTGGTACCACATTACTACCTGATCCAAACCAGAAAAAACCCAGGTTCTGGCCAACATGTATGTGAAGAATGCGACATTATGAGCCTGATGAGAGCAAATCCCAGGCCTAACCTAGACCTAACATGCGTTATCATCTAAAATATTGATCGAAACCGGGTTTAATCGACTGTTCCAGTGTGGTACCATATTACTACCTGATCCAAACCAGAAAAAACCCAGGATCTGCTCAACAGGTATGTGAAGAATGCGACATTATGAGCCTGATGAGAGCAAATCCCAGACCTAACCTAGACCTAACATGCGTTATCCTCTAAAATACTGATCGAAACCGGGTTTAATCGACTGTTCCAGTGTGGTACCATATTGCTACCTGATCCAAACCAGAAAAAACCCAGGATCTGTTCAACAGGTATGTGAAGATTGCGAAAGTATTAGCCTGATGAGGGCAAATCCCAGACCTATCTCAGACCTAGCATGCGTTATCCTCTAAAATATTGATCGAAACCGGGTTTAGTCGACTGTTCCAGTGTGGTACCACATTACTACCTGATCCAAACCAGAAAAAACCCAGGATCTGGCCAACAAGTATGTGAAGAATGCGAAAGTATTAGACTGATGAGGGCAAATCCCAGACCTAACTCAGACCTAGCATGCGTCATCCTCTAAAATATTGAACGTGGCCAGGTTTAATTGACTATTTCTGTGTGGTACCACAATACTACGTGATTCAAACCAGAAGAAGACCAGGATCTGGCCAACATGAATGCGAAATACGCGATTGTGTGAGCCTGATGAGGGCAAATCCCAGACCTAACACAGACCTAGCTTGCGTTATCCTCTAAAATATTGATCGAAACCGGGTTTAATCCACTGTTCCAGTGTGGTACCACATTACTACCTGATACAAACCAGAAAAAACCCAGGATCTGGCCAACAAGTATGTGAAGAATGCGACATTATGAGCCTGATGAGAGCAAATCCCAGACCTAACCTAGACCTAACATGCGTCATACTCTAAAATATTGATCGTGGCCAGGTTTAATTGACTATTTCTGTGTGGTACCACAATACTACGTGATTCAAACCAGAAGAGGAGAAGCATGCGTCATCCTCTAAAATATTGATCGTGGCCAGGTTTAATTGACCATTTCTGTGTGGTACCACAATACTACGTGATTCAAACCATACAAAGCCCAGGATCTGGCCAACAAGTATGCGAGAAATGCGAGAGTATGAGCCTGATGATGGCAAATACCAGACTTAACCCAGACCTAACATGCGTTATCCTCAAATGTATTGATCGAAACCGGGTTTAATCGACTGTTCCAGTGTGGTACCATATTACTACCTGATCCAAACCAGAAAAAACCCAGGATCTGTTCAACAGGTATGTGAAGATTGCGAAAGTATGAGCCTGATGAGGGCAAATCCCAGACCTAACTCAGACCTAGCATGCGTTATCCTCTAAAATATTGATCGAAACCGGGTTTAATCGACTGTTCCAGTGTGGTACCACATTACTACCTGATCCAAACCAGAAAAAACCCAGGTTCTGTGAAGAAGTATGTGAAGAATGCGACATTATGAGCCTGATGAGGGCAAGTCCCAGACCTAACCCAGACCTAGCATGCGTCATCCTCTAAAATATTGATCGCGGCCAGGTTTAATTGACTATTTCTGTGTGGTACCACAATACTATGTGATTCAAACCAGAAGAAGACCAGGTTCTGGCCAACAGGTATGTGAAGATTGCGAAAGTATGAGCCTGATGAGGGCAAATCCCAGACCTAACTCAGACCTAGCTTGCGTTATCCTCTAAAATATTGATCGAAACCGGGTTTAATCCACTGTTCCAGTGTGGTACCACATTACTACCTGATACAAACCAGAAAAAACCCAGGATCTGGCCAACAAGTATGTGAAGAATGCGACATTATGAGCTTGATGAGAGCAAATCCCAGACCTAACCTAGACCTAACATGCGTCATACTCTAAAATATTGATCGTGGCCAGGTTTAATTGACTATTTCTGTGTGGTACCACAATACTATGTGATTCAAACCAGAAGAAGACCAGGATCTGGCCAACATGAATGCGAAATACGCGATTGTATGAGCCTGATGAGGGCCAATCCCAGACCTAACCCAGACCTAGCTTGCGTTATCCTCTAAAATATTGATCGAAACCGGGTTTAATCCACTGTTCCAGTGTGGTACCACATTACTACCTGATACAAACCAGAAAAAACCCAGGATCTGGCCAACAAGTATGTGAAGAATGCGACATTATGAGCCTGATGAGAGCAAATCCCAGACCTAACCTAGACCTAACATGCGTCATACTCTAAAATATTGATCGTGGCCAGGTTTAATTGACTATTTCTGTGTGGTACCACAATACTACGTGATTCAAACCAGAAGAGGAGAAGCATGCGTCATCCTCTAAAATATTGATCGTGGCCAGGTTTAATTGACCATTTCTGTGTGGTACCACAATACTACGTGATTCAAACCATACAAAGCCCAGGATCTGGCCAACAAGTATGCGAGAAATGCGAGAGTATGAGCCTGATGATGGCAAATACCAGACTTAACCCAGACCTAACATGCGTTATCCTCAAATGTATTGATCGAAACCGGGTTTAATCGACTGTTCCAGTGTGGTACCATATTACTACCTGATCCAAACCAGAAAAAACCCAGGATCTGTTCAACAGGTATGTGAAGATTGCGAAAGTATGAGCCTGATGAGGGCAAATCCCAGACCTAACTCAGACCTAGCATGCGTTATCCTCTAAAATATTGATCGAAACCGGGTTTAATCGACTGTTCCAGTGTGGTACCACATTACTACCTGATCCAAACCAGAAAAAATCCAGGTTCTGTGAAGAAGTATGTGAAGAATGCGACATTATGAGCCTGATGAGGGCAAGTCCCAGACCTAACCCAGACCTAGCATGCGTCATCCTCTAAAATATTGATCGCGGCCAGGTTTAATTGACTATTTCTGTGTGGTACCACAATACTATGTGATTCAAACCAGAAGAAGACCAGGATCTGGCCAACATGAATGCGAAATACGCGATTGTATGAGCCTGATGAGGGCAAATCCCAGACCTAACCCAGACCTAGCTTGCGTTATCCTCTAAAATATTGATCGAAACCGGGTTTAATCCACTGTTCCAGTGTGGTACCACATTACTACCTGATACAAACCAGAAAAAACCCAGGATCTGGCCAACAAGTATGTGAAGAATGCGACATTATGAGCCTGATGAGAGCAAATCCCTGACCTAACCTAGACCTAACATGCGTCATACTCTAAAATATTGATCGTGGCCAGGTTTAATTGACTATTTCTGTGTGGTACCACAATACTATGTGATTCAAACCAGAAGAAGACCAGGATCTGGCCAACATGAATGCGAAATACGCGATTGTATGAGCCTGATGAGGGCAAATCCCAGACCTAACCCAGACCTAGCTTGCGTTATCCTCTAAAATATTGATCGAAACCGGGTTTAATCCACTGTTCCAGTGTGGTACCACATTACTACCTGATACAAACCAGAAAAAACCCAGGATCTGGCCAACAAGTATGTGAAGAATGCGACATTATGAGCCTGATGAGAGCAAATCCCAGACCTAACCTAGACCTAACATGCGTCATACTCTAAAATATTGATCGTGGCCAGGTTTAATTGACTATTTCTGTGTGGTACCACAATACTACGTGATTCAAACCAGAAGAGGAGAAGCATGCGTCATCCTCTAAAATATTGATCGTGGCCAGGTTTAATTGACCATTTCTGTGTGGTACCACAATACTACGTGATTCAAGCCATACAAAGCCCAGGATCTGGCCAACAAGTATGCGAGAAATGCGAGAGTATGAGCCTGATGATGGCAAATACCAGACTTAACCCAGACCTAACATGCGATATCCTCTAAGGTATTGATCGAAACCGGGTTTAATCGACTGTTCCAGTGTGGTACCATATTACTATCTGATCCAAACCAGAAAAAACCCAGGATCTGTTCAACAGGTATGTGAAGAATGCGAAAGTATGAGCCTGATGAGGGCAAATCCCAGACCTAACTCAGACCTAGCATGCGTTATCCTCTAAAATATTGATCGAAACCGGGTTTAATCGACTGTTCCAGTGTGGTACCACATTACTACCTGATCCAAACCAGAAAAGACCCAGGTTCTGTGAAGAAGTATGAGAAGAATGCGACATTATGAGCCTGATGAGTGCAAGTCCCAGACCTAACCCAGACCTAGCATGCGTCATCCTCCAAAATATTGATCGCGGCCAGGTTTAGTTGACTATTTCTGTGTGGTACCACAATACTATGTGATTCAAACCAGAAGAAGACCAGGATCTGGCCAACAAGAATGCGAAATACGCGATTGTATGAGCCTGATGTGGGCAAATCCCAGACCTAACCCAGACCTAACTTGCGTTATCCTCTAAAATATTGATCGAAACCGGGTTTAATCGACTGTTCCAGTGTGGTACCATATTACTACCCGATCCACCCAGAAATAAACCAGGATCTGTTCAACAGGTATGCGAAGAATGCGAAAGTATGAGCCTGATGAGGGCAAATCCCAGACCTAACCCAGACCAAGCATGCGTCATCCTCTAAAATATTGATCGTGGCCAGGTTTAATTGACCATTTCTGTGTGGTACCACAATACTACGTGATTCAAACCATACAAAGCCCAGGATCTGGCCAACAAGTATGCGAGAAATGCGAGATTATGAGCCTGATGATGGCAAATACCAGACTTAACCCAGACCTAACCTAGACCAAACATGCGTTATCCTCTAAAATACTGATCGATACCAGGCTTAATCGACTGTTTCAGTGTGGTACCACATTACTACGTGATCCAAACCAGAAAAAACCCAGGATCTGTTCAACAAGTATGTGAAGAATGCGAAAGTATGAGCCTGATGAGGGCAAGTCCCAGACCTAACACAGGCCTAGCATGCGTCATCCTCTAAAATATTGATCGTATCCAGGTTTAATTGACTGTTTCTGTGTGGTACCACAATACTACGTGATTCAAACCAGAAGAAGACCAGGATCTGGCCAACAAGAATGTGAACCATGCGATTGTATGAGCCTGATGAGTGCAAATCCCAGACCTAACCTAGACCTAACATGCGTTATCCTCTAAAATATTGATCGAAACCAGGTTTAATCGGCACTTGCAGTGTGGTACCACATTACTACGTGATACAATCCAGAAGAGGACCAGGTTCTGGCCAACAAGAATGCGAAATATGCGATTGCATGAGCATGATGAGGGCAAATCCCAGACCTAACCTAGACCTAACATGCGTTATCCTCTAAAATATTGATCGTGGCCAGGTTTAATTGACTGTTTCTGTGTGGTACCACAATACTACGTGATTCAAACATGAAGAAGACCGGGATCTGCCCAACAAAATGCGAAATATACGAAAGTGTAAGCCTGATGAGGGCAAATCCCAGACCTAACCCAGGCCTAGCATGCGTCGTCCTCTAATATATTGATCGTGGCCAGGTTTAATTGACTATTTCTGTGTGGTACCACAATATTACGTGATCCAAACCAGAAAAAACCCAGGATCTGTTCAACAAGTATGTGAAGAATGCGAAAGTATGAGCCTGATGAGGGCAAGTCCCAGACCTAACCCAGGCCTAGCATGCGTCGTCCTCTAAAATATTGATCGTGGCCAGGTTTAATTGACTGTTTCTGTGTGGTACCACAATACTACGTGATTCAAACATGAAGAAGACCAGAATCTGCCCAACAAAATGCGATATATGCGATTGTATGAGCCTGATGAGGGCAAATCCCAGACCTAACCCAGACCTAGCATGCGTTATCCTCTAAAATATTGATTGTGGCCAGGTTTAATTGACTGTTTCTGTGTGGTACCACATTACTACGTGATTCAAACCAGAAGAAGACCAGGATCTGGCCAATAAGAATGAGATATATGCGATTGTATGAGCCAAATGAGGGCAAATCCCCGACCTAACCCAGACCTAGCATGCGTTATCCTCTAAAATATTGATCGTAACCAGATTTAATCGACTCTTTCAGTGTGGTACCACATTACTACGCGATACAATCCAGAAAAGGACCAGGTTCTGGCCAACACGAATGCGAATATGCGATTGCATGAGCCTGATGAGGGCAAATCCCAGACCTAACCTAGACCTAACATGCGTTATCCTCTAAAATATTGATCGAAACCTGGTCTAATCGACTGTTTCAGTGTGGTACCACATTACTACGTGATCCAAACCAGAAAGAACCTAGGATCTGCTCAAAAAGTATGTTAAGAATGCGAAAGTATGAGCCAAATGACGGCAAAACCCAGACCTAACCCAGACCTCACATGCGTTGTCCTCTAAAACATTGATCGAGACCAGGCTTAATCGACTGTTTCAGTGTAGTACCACATTACTACGTGATCCAAACCAGAAAAAACCCACGATCTGTTCAACAAGTATGTGAGGATTGCGAAAGTATGAGTCTGATGAGGGCAAATCTCAGACCTAACCTAGACCTAACATGCGTTATCCTCTAAAATATTGATCGAAACCAGGTTTAATCGACTCTTTCAGTGTGGTACCACATTACTACGTGATACAATCCAGAAAAGGACCAGGATCTGGCCAACAAGAATGCGAAATATTGGATTGCATGAGCGTAAAGAGGGCAAATCCCAGACCTAACTTAGACCTAACATGCGTATCCTCTAAAATATTGATCGAAACCAAGTTCAATAGACTGTTTCAGTGTGGTACCACATTACTATGTGATCCAAACCAGAAAAAACCCGTGATCTGTTCAACAAGTATGTGAAGAATACGAAAGTATGAGTCTGATGAGGTCAAATCCCAGACTTACCCAGACCTAGCATGCGTTATCCTCTAAAATATTGATCGTGGCTAGGTTTAATTGACTGTTTCTGTGTGGTACCACAATACTACGCGATCCAAACCAGAAGAAGACCAGGATCTGGCCAACAAGAATGCAAAATATGCGGTTGCATGAGCCTGATGAGGGCAAGTCCCAAATGTAACCCAGACCTAACATACGCTATGCTCTAAAATTTTGGTCGAGACCAGGCTTCATCGGCTGCTTTAGTGTAGTACCACATTACTACGTGATCCAAACTAGAAAAATCCCGGGATCTGTTCAAAAAGTATGTGAAGAATGCGAACGTATGAGCCTGATGAGGGCAAATCCCAGACCTAACCCAGACCTAGGATGCATTATCCGCTAAAATATGGATCGTGGCCAGATTAAATTGACTGTTTCTGTGTGGTACCACAATACTACGTGATACAGTCCAGAAAAGGACCAGGATCTGGCCAACAAGAATGCGAAATATTGGATTGCATGAGCGTAAAGAGGGCAAATCCCAGACCTAACTTAGACCTAACATGCGTATCCTCTAAAATATTGATCGAAACCAAGTTCAATAGACTGTTTCAGTGTGGTACCACATTACTATGTGATCCAAACCAGAAAACACCCAGGATCGGTTCAACAAGTATGTGAAGAATGCGATAGTATGAGCCTGATGAGGGCAAGTCCCAGATCTAACCCAGACCTAACATGCGTTGTCCTCTAAAACATTGATCGAGACCAGGCTTAATCGATTGTTTCAGTGTAGTACCACATTACTACGTGATCCAAACTAGAAAAATCCCGGGATCTGTTCAAAAAGTATCTGAAGAATGCGAACGTATGAGCCTGATGAGGGCAAATCCCAGACCTTGCCTAGACTTAACATGCGTCGTCCTGTAAAATATTGTTCGAAATCAGGTTTAATCGACCCTTTCAGTGTGGCAACACAGTACTACGTGATTCAAACCACACAAAACCCAGCATCTGTTCAACAAGTATGGGAGATATGCGAAAGTATCAGCCTGATGATGGCAAATCCCAGACTTAACCCAGACCAAACATGTGTTATCCTCTAAAATATTGATCGAGACCAGGCTTAATCGATTGTTTCAGTGTGGTACCACATTACTACCTGCCCCAAACCCGAAAAAACCCAGGATCTGGCCAAGAAGTATGGGAGAAATGCGAGAGTATGAGCCTGATGATGGTAAATCCCAGAACTAACCCAGACCTAGCATGCGTTATCCTCTAAAATATTGATCGTGGCCGAGTTTAATTGACAGCTTCCGTGTGGTGCCACAATACTACGTGATTGAAACCAGAAGAAGACCAGGATCTGGCCAACAAGAATGCGAAATATGCGATTGTATGAGCCTGGTGAGTGCAAGTCCCAGCCCTAACCCAGACGTAGCATGCGTTATCCTCTAAAATATTGATCGTGGCCAAGTTTAATTGACAGTTTCTGTGTGGTACCACAATATTACGTCATTCAAACCAGAAGAAGACCAGGATCTGGCCAACAAGAATGCGAAATATGCGATTGTATGAGCCTGATGAGGGCAAATCCCAGACCTAACCTAGACCAAACATGCGTTAACCTCTAAAATATTGATCGTGGCCAGGTTTTATTGACTGTTTCTGTGTGGTACCACAATACTACGTGATTCAAACTAGAAGGAGTCCAGGATATGTTCAACAAGTATGTGAAGAACCCGAAAGTATGAGCCTGATGAGGGCAAATCCCAGACCTAACCCAGACCTAGCATGCGTTATCCTCTAAAATATTGATTGTGGCCAGGTTTAATTGACTGTTTCTGTGTGTTGCCACATTACTACGTGATCCAAACCAGAAAAAAACCCACGATCTTGTCAGCATATTTGTTAGAAATGCGAAAGTATGAGCCAAATGAGGGCAAGTCCCAGTCCTAACCTAGACCTAACATGCGTTATCCTCTAAAACATTGATCGAGACCAGGCTTAATCGACTGTTTCAGTGTAGTACCACATTACTACGTGATCCAAACTAGAAAAAACCCGGGAGCGGTTCAACTAGTATGTGAAGAATGCGAAAGTATGAGCCTGATGATGACAAATCCCAGACCTAGCCCAGCCCGTACATGCGTTATCCTCTAAAATATAGAACGAAACCAGGTTTAGACGACTGTTTTTGTGTGGTACCATATTTCTACCTTATCCAAACCAGAAAAAGCCCAGGATCTGGCCAACAAGAATGCGAAATAATGGATTGCATGAGCGTAAAGAGGGCAAATCCCAGACCTAACTCAGACCAAACATGCGTTATCCTTTAAAATATTGATCGAAACCAGGTTTAATCGACTGTTTCAGTGTGGTACCACATTACCATGTGATCCAAACCAGAAAAAACCCAGGATCTGCTCAAAAAGTATGTGAAGAATGCAAAAGTATGAGCCAAATGACGGCAAAACCCAGACCTAACCAAGACCTAGCATGCGTTATCCTCTAAAATATTGATCGAAACCAGGTTTAATCGACTCTTTCAGTGTGGTACCACATTACTACGTGACACAATCCAGAAAACGACCAGGATCTGGCCAACAAGAATGCGAAATTTTGGATTGCATGAGCGTAAAGAGGGCAAATCCCAGACCTAACTTAGACCTAACATGCGTTATCCTCTAAAATATTGATCGTAACCAGGTTTAATCGCCTCTTTCAGTGTAGTACCACATTACTACGCGATAGAGTCCAGAAAAGGACCAGGATCTGGCAAACAAGAATGCGAAATATGCGATTGCATGACCCTGGTGAGGGCAAATCCCAGACCTAACTTAGACCTAACATGCGTTATCCTCTAAAATATTGATCGAAACCAGGTTTAATTGACTCTTTCAGTGTGGTACCACATTACTACGTGATCCAAACTAGAAAAATCCCGGGAGCTGTTCAAAAAGTATGTGAAGAATGCGAACGTATGAGCCGGATGAGGGCAAATCCCAGACCTAACTCAGACCTAACATCCGTTATCCCCTAAAATATTGGTCGAGACGAGGCTTAATCGACTGTTTTATGTGTAGTACCACATTACTACGTGATCCAAACCAGAAGAAACTCAGGATCTGTTCAACAAGTATGTGAAGAATGCCAAAGTATGAGTCTGATGAGGGCAAGTACCAGAACTAACACAGACCTAACATGCGTTATCCTCTAATATACTGATCGAGACCAGGCTTAATCGACTGTTTCAGTGTGGTACCACATTACTACGTGATCCAAACCAGAAAAAACCCAGGATCCGTTCAACAAGTATGTGAAGAATGCGAAAGTATGAGTCTGATGAGGGCAAATCCCAGAACTAACCCAGACCTAGCATGCGTTATCCTCTAAAATATGGATCGTGGCCAGGTTTAATTGACTGTTTCTGTGTGGTACCACAATACTACGTGATTCAAACGAGGAGAAGACCAAGTTCTGGCCAACAAGAATGCGAAATATGCGATTGTATGAGCCTGATGAGGGCAAATCCCAGACCTAACCCAGACCTAGCATGCGTTATCCTCCAAAATATTGATCGTGGCCAGGTTTAATTGACTGTTTCTGTGTGGTACCACAATACTACGTGATTCAAACCAGAAGAAGACCAGGATCTGGTCAACAAGAATGCGAAATATGCGATTGTATGAGCCCTATGAGGGCAAATCCCAGAACTAACCCAGACCTAGCATGCGTTATCCTCTAAAATATGGATCGAGACCAGGCTTAATCGACTGTTTCAGTGTGGTACCACATTACTACGTGATCCAAACCAGAAAAAACCCAGGATCCGTTCAACAAGTATGTGAAGAATGCGAAAGTATGAGTCTGATGAGGGCAAGTACCAGAACTAACACAGACCTAACATGCGTTATCCTCTAATATACTGATCGGGACCAGGCTTAATCGACTGTTTCAGTGTGATACCACATTACTACGTGATCCAAATCAGAAAAAACCCAGGATCTGTTCAACAAGTATGTGAAGAATGCGAAAGTATGAGTCTGATGAGGGCAAATCCCAGAACTAACCCAGACCTAGGATGCGTTATCCTCTAAAATATGGATCGTGGCCAGGTTTAATTGACTGTTTCTGTGTGGTACCACAATACTACGTGATTCAAACCAGGAGAAGACCAAGTTCTGGCCAACAAGAATGCGAAATATGCGATTGTATGAGCCTGATGAGGGCAAATCCCAGAACTAGCCTAGACCTAACATGCGCTATCCTCTAAAATATCGATCGAGACCAGACTTAATCGACTGCTTCAGTGTGGTACCACATTACTACGTGATCCAAACCAGTAGAAACTCAGGATCTGTTCAACAAGTATGTGAAGAATGCGAAAGTATGAGTCTGATGAGGGCAAATCCAAGACCTAACCCATACCTAGCATGCGTTATCCTCTAAAATATTGATCGTGGCCAGGTTTAATCGATTATTTCTGTGTGGTGCAACAATACTACGTGATTCAAACCAGAAGAGGACCAGGATCAGGCCAACAAGAATGCGAAATATGCGATTGTATGAGCCCTATGAGGGCAAATCCCAGACCTAACCCAGACCTAGCATGCGTTATCCTCTAAAATATAGATCGTGGCCAGGTTTAATTGACTGTTTCTGTGTGGTACCACAATACTACGTGATTCAAACATGAAGAAGACCAGGATCTGGCCAACAAAATCCGAAATATGCGATTGTATGTGTCTGATGAGGGCAAATCGCAGACCTAACCCAGACCTAGCATGCGTTATCCTCTAAAATAGTGATCGTGGCCAGGTTTCATTGACTGTTTCTGTGTGGTACCACAATACTACGTGATTCAAACCATACAAAGCCCAGGATCTGCTCAACAGGTATGTGAAGAATGCGAAAGTATGAGTCTGATGAGGGCAAATCCCAGAACTAACCCAGACCTAGGATGCGTTATCCTCTAAAATATTGATCGAAACCAGGTTTAATCGACTCTTTCAGTGTGGTACCACATTACTACGTGACACAATCCAGAAAACGACCAGGATCTGGCCAACAAGAATGCGAAATTTTGGATTGCATGAGCGTAAAGAGGGCAAATCCCAGACCTAACCCAGACCTAGCATGCGTTATCCTCCACAATATTGATCGTAGACAGGTTTAATTGACTGTCTCTGCGTGGTACCACAATACTACGTGATTCAAACCAGAAGAAGACCAGGATCTGGCCAACAAGTATGTGAAATATGCGATTGTATGAGCCTGATGAGTGCATATCCCAGACGTAACCCAGGCCTAGCATGCGTTATCCTCTAAAATAGTGATCGTGGCCAGGTTTCATTGACTGTTTCTGTGTGGTACCACAATACTACGTGATTCAAACCAGAAGAAGACCAGGATCTGGCCAACAAGAATGTGAAATATGCGAAGGTATGAGCCTGATGACGGCAAATCCCAGACCTAACCCAGACCTAGCATGCGTTATCCTCTAGAATATTGATCGAAACCGGGTTTAATCGACCGTTCCAGTATGGTACCACATTACTACCTGATCCAAACCAGAAAAAACCCAGGTTCTGGCCAACAAGTATGTGAAGAATGCGACATTATGAGCCTGATGAGAGCAAATCCCAGACCTAACCTAGACCTAACATGCGTTATCCTCTAAAATACTGATCGAAACCGGGTTTAATCGACTGTTCCAGTGTGGTACCATATTACTACCTGATCCAAACCAGAAAAAACCCAGGATCTGCTCAACAGGTATGTGAAGAATGCGAAAGTATGAGCCTGATGAGAGCAAATCCCAGACCTAACCCAGACCTAGCATGCGTTATCCTCTAGAATATTGATCGAAACCGGGTTTAATCGACTGTTCCATTGTGGTACCACATTACTACCTGATCCAAACCAGAAAAAACCCAGGTTCTGGCCAACATGTATATGAAGAATGCGACATTATGAGCCTGATGAGAGCAAATCCCACACATAACCTAGACATAACATGCGTTATCATCTAAGATATTGATCGAAACCGGGTTTAATCGACTGTTCCAGTGTGGTACCATATTACTATGTGATCCAAACCATACAAAGCCCAGGATCTGGCCAAAAAGTATGCGAGAAATGCGAAAGTATGAGCCTGATGATGGCAAAAACCAGACTTAACCCAGACCTAACATGCGTTATCCACTAAAATATTGATCGCGGCCAGGTTTAGTTGACTGTTTCAGTGTGGTACCACAATACTACGTGATTCAAACTATACAAAGCCCAGGTTCTGGCCAACAAGTATGCGAAAAATGCGAGAGTATGAGCCTGATGATGGCAAATACCAGACTTAGCCCAGACCTAACATGCGTTATCCTCTAAAATATTGATCGAAACCAGGTTTAGCCGACTGTGTTAGTGTGGTACCATATTACTACGTGATCCAAACCAGAAAAAGCCCAGGATCTGCTCAACAGGTATGTGAAGAATGCGACATTATGAGCCTGATGAGAGCAAATCCCAGACCTAACCTAGACCTAACATGCGTCATACTCTAAAATATTGATCGTGGCCAGGTTTAATTGACTATTTCTGTTTGGTACCACAATACTACGTGATTCAAACCAGAAGAGGAGAAGCATGCGTCATCCTCTAAAATATTGATCGTGGCCAGGTTTAATTGACCATTTCTGTGTGGTACCACAATACTACGTGATTCAAACCATACAAAGCCCAGGATCTGGCCAACAAGTATGCGAGAAATGCGAGAGTATGAGCCTGATGATGGCAAATATCAGACTTAACCCAGACCTAACACGCGTTATCCTCTAAAATATTGATCGAAACCAGATTTAATTGACTATTTCTGTGTGGTACCACATTACTACCTGATCCAAACCAGAAAAAACCCAGGTTCTGGCCAACAAGTATGTGAAGAATGCGACATTATGAGCCTGATGAGAGCAAATCCCAGACCTAACCTAGACCTAACATGCGTTATCCTCTAAAATATTCATCGAAACCGGGTTTAATCGACTGTTCCAGTGTGGTACCACAATACTACCTGATCCAAACCAGAAAAAACCCAGGATCTGACCAACAAGTATGTGAAGAATGCGACATTATGAGCCTGATGAGAGCAAATCCCACACATAACCTAGACATAACATGCGTTATCCTCTAAGATATTGATCGAAACCGGGTTTAATCGACTGTTCCAGTGTGGTACCATATTACTAAGTGATCCAAACCATACAAAGCCCAGGATCTGGCCAAAAAGTATGCGAGAAATGCGAAAGTATGAGCCTGATCGGGGTCGCGGGCGGTTGCGAGTTGGGGCTCGCAGCCGCCACTAAACGCGGCCCCGGGACGGATAGCGGCGGGATGGAGTGGCCCCGTCCCGCCGCTATGAGGCAGTGTGTCTACTGGGGGGACCGATTGTCCCCCCGGGGGATGGGCGCGAAAGCGCGGGCACGGGGAGGATACCGGAAGAATGCTTCGAGCGATTCCCGGTATCCTCCCAAAGCGTGCCGAAGGGTCACCGTGGGGTTTTTAGTGGGTAGGTCCCGCGCCTGTCGTTGTACGGGCGCGGGGAATCCCACACACCCCTCCCACCTCTCCCCAAGGAGGTGGGAGGGAGTCTTTCGACGATTTTCCCCACGACAAAAAAAAAAAACAAAAAAAAAAAAAAAAAAAAAAAAAAAGTATGAGCCTGATGATGGCAAAAACCAGACTTAACCCAGACCTAACATGCGTTATCCTCTAAAATATTGATCGAAACCAGGTTTAGCCGACTGTTTTAGTGTGGTACCAAATTACTACGTGATCCAAACCAGAAAAAGCCCAGGATCTGTTCAACAAGTTTGTGAAGAATGCGAAAGTATTAGCCTGATGAGGGCAAATCCCAGACCTAACCTAGACCTAACTTGCGTCATCCTCTAAAATATTGATCGTGGCCAGGTTTAATTGACTATTTCTGTGTGGTACCACAATACTACGTGATTCAAACCAGAAGAAGAGAAGCATGCGTCATCCTCTAAAATATTGATCGTGGCCACGTTTAATTGACCATTTCTGTGTGGTACCACAATACTACGTGGTTCAAACCATACAAATCCCAGGATCTGGCCAACAAGTATGCGAGAAATGCGAGAGTATGAGCCTGATGATGGCAAATACCAGACTTAACCCAGACCTAACATGCGTTATCCTCTGAAATATTCATCGAAACCAGGTTAAGCCGACTGTGTTAGTGTGGTACCATATTACTACCTGATCCAAACCAGAAAAAACCCAGGTTCTGGCCAACAAGTATGTGAAGAATGCGACATTATGAGCCTGATGAGAGCAAATCCCAGACCTAACCTAGACCTAACTTGCGTTCTCCTCTAAAATATTGATCGAAACCGGGTTAAATCGACTGTTCCAGTGTGGTACCACATTACTACTTGATCCAAACCAGAAAAAACCTAGGTTCTGTGAAGAAGTATGTGAAGAATGCGACATTATGAGCCTGATGAGGGCAAGTCCCAGACCTAACCCAGACCTAGCATGCGTCATCCTCTAAAATATTGATCGAAACCAGGTTTAATCGACTCTTTCAGTGTGGTACCACATTACTACGTGACACAATCCAGAAAACGACCAGGATCTGGCCAACAAGAATGCGAAATTTTGGATTGCATGAGCGTAAAGAGGGCAAATCCCAGACCTAACCCAGACCTAGCTTGCGTTATCCTCTAAAATATTGATCGAAACCGGGTTTAATCAACTGTTCCAGTGTGGTACCACATTACTACCTGATACAAACCAGAAAAAACCCAGGATCTGGCCAACAAGTATGTGAAGAATGCGACATTATGAGCCTGATGAGAGCAAATCCCAGACCTAACCTAGACCTAACATGCGTCATACTCTAAAATATTGATCGTGACCAGGTTTAATTGACTATTTCTGTGTGGTACCACAATACTACGTGATTCAAACCAGAAGAGGAGAAGCATGCGTCATCCTCTAGAATATTGATCGTGGCCAGGTTTAATTGACCATTTCTGTGTGGTACCACAATACTACGTGATTCAAACCATACAAAGCCCAGGATCTGGCCAACAAGTATGCGAGAAATGCGAGAGTATGAGCCTGATGATGGCAAATACCAGACTTAACCCAGACCTAACATGCGTTATCCTCTAATGTATTGGTCGAAACCGGGTTTAATCGACTGTTCCAGTGTGGTACCATATTACTACCTGATCCAAACCAGAAAAAACCCAGGATCTGTTCAACAGGTATGTGAAGAATGCGAAAGTATGAGCCTGATGAGGGCAAATCCCAGACCTAACTCAGACCTAGCATGCGTTATCCTCTAAAATATTGATCGAAACCGGGTTTAATCGACTGTTCCAGTGTGGTACCACATTACTACCTGATCCAAACCAGAAAAAACCCAGGTTCTGTGAAGAAGTATGTGAAGAATGCGACATTATGAGCCAGATGAGGGCAAGTCCCAGACCTAACCCAGACCTAGGATGCGTCATCCTCCAAAATATTGATCGCGGCCAGGTTTAATTGACTATTTCTGTGTGGTACCACAATACTATGTGATTCAAACCAGAAGAAGACCAGGATCTGGCCAACATGAATGCGAAATACGCGATTGTATGAGCCTGATGTGGGCAAATCTCAGACCTAACCCAGACCTAACTTGCGTTATCCTTTAAAATATTGATCGAAACCGGGTTTAATCGACCGTTCCAGTGTGGTACCATATTACTACCTGATCCAAACCAGAAAAAACCCAGGATCTGTTCAACAGGTATGTGAAGAATGCGAAAGTATTAGCGTGATGAGGGCAAATCCCAGACCTAACTCAGACCTAGCATGTGTCATCCTCTAAAATATTGATCGTGGCCAGGTTTAATTGACTATTTCTGTGTGGTACCACAATACTACGTGATTCAAACCAGAAGAAGACCAGGATCTGGCCAACATGAATGTGAAAAATGCGAAAGTATGAGCCTGATGAGAGCAAATCCCAGACCTAACCCAGACCTAACTTGCGTTATCCTCTAAAATATTGATCGAAACCGGGTTTAATCGAATGTTCCAGTGTGGTACCACATTACTACGCGGTCAAAACCTGAAAAAGCCCAGGATCTGGCCAACAAGTATGCGAAAACTGTGAAAGTACGAGCCAGATGAGGGCAAATCCCAAACCTAACCCAGACCTAACATGCGTTATCCTCTAAAATATTGATCGAAACCAGGATTAATCGACTGTTTCAGTGTGGCACCACATTACAACGTTGTCCAAATCAGAGATAGCCCAGGATCTGGCCAACAAGTATGCGAAAAATGCGAAAATATGACTCAGATAAGGGCAAAACCCAGACCTACCATAGCCCTTACATGCGTTATCCCCTAAAATATTTATCGAAACCAGGTTTAATCGACTGCTTCAGTGTGGTACCACATTAGTACGTGATCCAAACCAGGAAAAACCCAGGGTCTGGAAAATGAGTATATGAAAAATGCGAAAGAATAAGCCTGATGAGGGCAAATCCCAGACCTAACCCAGACCTAACATGCGTTATCCTCTAAAATAATGATCGAAACCGGGTTTAATCGACTGTTCCAGTGTGGTATCATATTGCTACCTGATCCAAACCAGAAAAAACCCAGGGTCTGTTCAACAGGTATGTGAAGAATGCGAAAGTATGAGCCTGATGAGAGCAAATCCCAGACCTAACCTAGACCTAACTTGCGTTATCCTCTAAAATATTGATCGAAACCAGGATTAATCGACTGTTTCAGTGCGGCAACACATTACTACGGTGTCCAAATCAGAGATAGCCCAGGATCGGGCCAACTAGTATTCGAAAAAGGCGAAGATATGACTCAGATGAGGGCAAATCCCAGACCAAACCCAGACCTAACACGCGTTACCCTCTAAAATATTTATCGAACCCAGGTTACAACGACTGCTTCAGTGTGGTACCACATTAGTACGTGATCCAAACCAGGAAAAACCCAGGGTCTGGAAAATAAGTAGATGAAAAATGCGAAAGTATAAGCCTGATGAGGGCAAATCCCAGACCTAACCCAGACCTAGCATGCGTTATCCTCTAAAATATTGATAGAAACCAGGTATAGTCGACCGTTTTTGGGTGGTACCACGATAGTGCGTTATTGAAAACAGAGAAAACCCAGGATATGGCCAACAAGTCTGCGAAAACTGCGAAAGTACGAGCCAGATGAGGGCCAATCCGAAACCTAACCCAGACCTAACATGCGTTATCCTCTAAAATATTGATCGAAACCAGGATTAATCGACTGTTCCAATGTGGTACCACATTACTACGCTGTCAAAACCTGAAAAAGCCCAGGATCTGGCCAACAAGTATGCGAAAATTGCGAAAGTACGAGCCAGATGAGGGCAAATCCCAAACCTAACCCAGACCTAACATGCGTTATCCTCCAAAATATTGATCGAAACCAGGATTAATCGACTGTTTCAGTGTGGCACCACATTACTACGTTGTCCAAATCAGAGATAGCCCAGGATCGGGCCAACTAGTATTCGAAAAAGGCGAAAGTATGACTCAGCTGAGGGCAAATCCCAGACCAAACCCAGACCTAACACGCGTTACCCTCTAAAATATTTATCGAACCCAGGTTACAACGACTGCTTCAGTGTGGTACCACATTAGTACGTGATCCAAACCAGGAAAAACCCAGGGTCTGGAAAATAAGTATATGAAAAATGCGAAAGTATAAGCCTGATGAGGGCAAATCCCAGACCTAACCAAGCCGTAACCGGCGTCATTATCTAAAATATTGATCGAGACCAGGATTAATCCACTGTTTCAGTGTGGTACCGCAGTACCACATTTTCCTAACTAGAAAAAGGCCCAGGATCTGGCCAACAAGTATGCGAAAAATGCGACTGTACGAGCCAGATGAGGGCAAATACCCAGACCTAACACAGACCTAACATGCGTTTCCCACTAAACTATTGATCGAGACCAGCTGTAATCGACTGTTTCAGTGTGGTACCACAATACTACGCTATCTAAAACAGAGAAAGCCTAGTATCTGGCAAACAAGTATTCGAAAAATGCGAAA
Organism: Colletes latitarsis; assembly: GCF_051014445.1. Lineage (NCBI taxonomy): Eukaryota > Metazoa > Arthropoda > Insecta > Hymenoptera > Colletidae > Colletes > Colletes latitarsis. The sequence goes on from NC_135147.1 coordinate 4,801,220, forward strand.
GTATGAGCCTGATGAGGGCAAATCCCAAACCTAACCCAGACCTAACGTCCGTTATCCTCTAAAATATTGATCGAGTACAGGTTTAGTCGACCGGTTTAGTGTGGTACCACATTAGTATGTTATTGAATACAGAGAAAACCCAGGATCTGGCCAACAAGTCTGCGAAAACTGCGAAAGTACGAGCCAGATGAGGGCAAATCCCAGACCGAACCCAGACCTAACACGCGTTACCCTGTAAAATATTGATCGAGACCAGGATTAATCGACTGTTTCAGTGTGGCACCACATTACTACGTGGTCCATATCAGAGATAGCCCAGGATCTGGCCAACAAATATGCGAAAAATGCGAAAGTACGAGCCAGATGTGGGCAAATCCCAAACCTAACCCAGACCTGATATCAGTTATCCTCTAAAATATTGATCGAGGGCAGGTTTAGTCGACAGTTTCAGTGTGGTACCACATTATTATGTTATTGAATACAGAGAAAACACATCATCTAGCCAACAAGTATGCGAAAAACGAAATAGCATCAACCACACACGGATATAACCCAGACATAACCCAGCCCTAACCGGTGTTATCCGGCAAAATATCGACCGGAACCAGGTTCAATTTACTGTGACAGTGAGGTACCGTAGTGCCACGTTTTCCTAACCAGAAAAAACCCAGGATCTCACAAACAAGTATGAAAAATCGAAAGCATGAGCCAGATGAGGGCAAATCCCAGCCCTAACCTAGACCTAACATGCGTTATCCTCTAAAATATTGATCGAGACCAGGCTTGGTCGATTGTTTCTGTGTGGTACCACATTAGTACGTGCTACAATCCAGAAAAAGACCAGGATCTGGCCAACAAGAATACGAAATATGCGCTTGCATGAGCCTGATGAGGGCAAATCCCAGACCTAACCTAGACCTAACATGCGTTATCCTCTAAAATATTGATCGCAACCAGGTTTAATCGACTGTTTTAGGGTGGTACCACATTACTACGTGATACAAATCAGAAAAAACCCAGGATCTGCTCAAGAAGTATCTGAAGATTGCGAAAGAATGTGTCTGATGCGGGCATAACCCAGACCTAACCCAGACCAAACATGCGGTATCTTCTAAAATATTGATCGAGACCAGACTTAATCGACTGTTTCTGTGTGTTACCACAATACTACGTGATCCAAACCAGAAGAAGACCGGGATCTGGCCAACAAGAATGCGAAATATGCAATTGTATGAGCCTGATGAGGGCAAATCCCAGACATAGCCTAGACCTAACATGCGCTATCCTCTAAAATATTGATCGCAACCAGGTTTAATCGACTCTGTCAGTGTGGTACCACATTACTACGTGATACAAACCAGAAAAAACCCACGATCTGGTCAAAATGTTTGTTAGATATGCGAATGTTTGAGCCAAATGAGGGCAAATCCCAGTCCTAACCCAGACCTAACATGCGTTATGCTCTGTAATATTGATCGAGACCAGGCTTAATCGACTGTTTCTGTGTGTTACCACAATACTACGTGATTCGAACCAGAAGAAGACCGGGATCTGGCCAACAAGAGTGCGAAATATGCGATTGTATGAGCCTGATGAGGGCAAATCCCAGACCTAGCCTAGACCTAACATGTGCTATCCTCTAAAATATTGATCGCAACCAGGTTTAATCGACTCTTTCAGTGTGGTACCACATTACTACGTGATTCAAATAAGAAAAACCCCAGGATCTGCTCAACAAGTATATGAAGGAAGCGAAAGTATGAGCCTGATGCGGGCATAACCCAGACCTAACCCAGACCTAACATGCCTTATCCTCTAAAATATTGTACGAGACACGGCTTAATCGAGTGTTTCTGTGTGTTACCACAATACTACGTGATTCAAACCAGAAGAAGACCAGGATCTGGCCAACAAGAATGCCAAATATGCGATTGTATGAGCCTGATGAGGGCAAATCCCAGACCTAGCCTAGACCAAACATGCGCTATCCGTTAAAATATTGATCGAGACCAGGCTTAATTAACTGTTTCGGTGTGGTACCAGATCACTACGTGATCCAAACCATACAAAGCCCAGGATCTGGTTAACAAGTATGCAAGAAATGCGAAAGTATGAGCCTGATGATGGCAAATACCAGAGTTGACCCAGACCTAACATGCGTTATCCTCTAAAATATTGATCGAGACGTGGCTTAATCGACAGTTTCAGTGTGGTACCACATTACTACGTGATACAAACCAGAAAAAACCCAGGATCTGCTCAACAAGTATGTGAAGAAAGCGAAAGTATGAGCCTGATGAGGGCAAGTCCCAGACCTAACCCAGACATAACATGCGTTATCCTCTAAAATATTTTTCGAGACACGGCTTAATCGACTGTCTCTGTGTGTTACCACAATACTACGTGATCCAAACCAGAAGAAGACCGGGATCTGGCCCACAAGAATGCGAAATATGCGACTATATGAGCCTGATGAGGTCAAATCCCAGACCTAGCCTAGTCCTAACATGCGCTATCCTCTAAAATATTGATCGAAACCAGGTTTAATCGACTGCTGCAGTGTAGTACCACATTACTACGTGATCCAAACCAGAAAAGACCCAGGATCTGTTCAACAAGTATGTGAAGAATGTGAAAGTATGAGACCGATGAGGGCAAGTCCCAGACCTAACCCAGATCTAACATGCGTTATCCTCTAAAATATTGATCGCAACCACGTTTAATCGACTGTTTTAGTGTGGTACCACATTACTACGTGATACAAGTCAGAAAAAACCCAGGATCTGCTCAAAAAGTATGTGAAGATTGCGAAAGTATGTGTCTGATGCGGGCATAACCCAGACCAAACCCAGACCAAACCGGAGTTATGCTCTAAAATATTGATCGAAACCAGGTTAAATCGACTCTTTCAGTGTGGTACCACATTACTTCGTGATACAAACCAGAAAAAGCCCAGGTTCGGCCCAACAAGTAAGTGAAAAAGGCGAAAGTATGAGCCTGATGAGGGCAACTCCCAGTCCTAACCCAGACCTAAAATGCGTTATCCTCTGAAATATTGATCGAGACCAGGCTTAATCGACTATTTCAGTGTGTTACCACAATACTACGTGATTCGAACCAGAAGAAGACCGGGATCTGGCCAACAAGAATGCGAAATATGCGATTGTATGAGCCTGATGAGCGCAAATCCCAGACGTAGCCTAGACCAAACATGCGCTCTCGTCTCAAATATTGATCGAAACCAGGCTTAATTGACTGTTTCGGTGTGGTACCAGATTACTACGTGATCCAAACCATACAAAGCCCAGGATCTGGTTAACAAGTATGCAAGAAATGCGAAAGTATGAGCCTGATGATGGCAAATACCAGACTTAAGCCAGACCTAACATGCGTTATCCTCTAAAATATTGTTCGAGACAGGGCTTAATCGAGTGTTTCTGTGTGTTACCACAATACTACGTGATTCAAACCAGGAGAAGACCAGGATCTGGCCAACAAGAATGCCAAATATGCGATTGTATGAGCCTGATGAGAGCAAATCCCAGACCTAGCCTAGACCAAACATGCGCTATCCTCTAAAATATTGATCGAGACCAGGCTTAATTGACTGTTTCGGTGTGGTACCAGATCACTACGTGATCCAAACCATACAAAGCCCAGGATCTGGTTAAGAAGTATGCAAGAAATGCGAAAGTATGAGCCTGATGAAGCAAATACCAGACTTAAGCCAGACCTAACATGCGTTATCCTCTAAAATATTGATCGGGACCAGGTTTAAACGACAGTTTCAGTGTGGTACCACATTACTACATGATCCAAACCATACAAAGCCCAGGATCTGGTTAACAAGTATGCAAGAAATGCGAAAGTATAAGCCTGATGATGGCAAATACCAGACTTAAGCCAGACCTAACATGCGTTATCCTCTAAATATTGTTCGAGACCAGGCTTAATTGACTGTTTCTGTGTGTTACCACAACACTACGTGAATCAAACCAGAAGAAGACCAGGATCTGGCCAACAAGAATGCCAAATATGCTATTGTATGAGCCTGATGAGGGCAAATCCCAGACGTAGCCTAGACCAAACATGCGCTCTCCTCTCAAATATTGATCGAAACCAGGCTTAATTGACTGTTTCGGTGTGGTACCAGATTACTACGTGATCCAAACCATACAAAGCCCAGGATCTGGTTAACAAGTATGCAAGAAATGCGAAAGTATAAGCCTGATGATGGCAAATACCAGACTTAAGCCAGACCTAACATGCGTTATCCTCTAAAATATTGATCGAGACGTGGCTTAATCGACTGTTTTAGTGTAGTACCACATTACTACCTGATCCAAACCAGAAAAAACCCAGGTTCTGTGAAGAAGTATGTGAAGAATGCGACATTATGAGCCTGATGAGGGCAAGTCCCAGACCTAACCCAGACCTAGCATGTGTTATCCTCTAAGATATTGATCGTGGCCAGGTTTAATCGACTGTTTCAGTGTGGTACCACATTACAACGTGATCCAAACCATACAAAGCTCAGGATCTTGCCAACAAGTATGCGAAAAATGCGAAAGTATGAGCCTGATGAGGGCAAATCCCAGACGTAGCCTAGACCAAACATGCGCTCTCCTCTAAAATATTGATCAAAACCGGGTTTAATCGACTGTTCCAGTGTGGTACCATATTACTACCTGATCCAAACCAGAAAAAACCCAGGATCTGTACAACAGGTATGTGAAGAATGCGAAAGTATTAGCCTGATGAGGGCAAATCCCAGACCCAACTCAGACCTAGCATGCGTCATCCTCTAAAATATTGATCGTGGCCAGGTTTAATTGACTATTTCTGTGTGGTACCACAATACTACGTGATTCAAACCAGAAGAAGATCAGGATCTGGCCAACATGACTGCGAAATATGCGACTGTGTGAGCCTGATGAGGGCAAATCCCAGACCTAACCCAGACCTAGCTTGCGTTATCCTCTAAAATATTGATCGAAACCGGGTTTAGTCGACTGCTCCAGTGTGGTACCACATTACTACCTGATCCAAACCAGAAAAAACCCAGGATCTGGCCAACAAGTATGTGAAGAATGCGACATTATGAGCCTGATGAGAACAAATCCCAGACCTAACCTAGACCTAACATGCGTTATCCTCTAAAATATTGATCGAGACCAGGCTTAATCGACTGTTTCAGTGTGGTACCACAAAACTACCTGATCCAAACCAGAAAGAACCCCGGGTCTGGCCAACAAGTAAGCGAGAAATGCGAAAGTATGAGCCTGATGAGGGCAAGTCCCAGACTTAACCCAGACCTAGCATGGGTTATCCTCTGAAATATTGATCGAGACCCGGTTTAGTCGACTGCTTCTGTGTGGTATCACGTTACGACGTGATTCAAACCAGAAGCAGACCAGGATCTGTTCAACATGTATGTGAAGAATGCGAAAGTATGAGTCTGATGATGGCAAATACCAGACTTAACCCAGACCTAGCATGCGTTATCCTCTAAAATATTGATCGAAACCGGGTTTAATCGACTGTTCCAGTGTGGTACCATATTACTACCTGATCCATACCAGAAAAAACCCAGGATCTGTTCAACAGGTATGTGAAGAATGCGAAAGTATGAGCCTGATGAGAGCAAATACCAGACTTAACCCAGACCTAACATGCGGTATCCTCTAAGCTATTGATCGAAACCAGGTTTAGTCGACTGTTTTAGTGTGGTACCATATCACTACGTGATCCAAACCAGAAACAACCCAGGATCTGACCAACAAGTATGTGAAGAATGCGACATTATGAGCCTGATGAGGGCAAATCCCAGACCTAACCCGGACCTAGTTTGCGTCATCCTGTAAAATATTGATCGTGGCCAGGTTTAATTGACTATTTCTGTGTGGCATCACAATACTACGTGATTCAAACCAGAAGAAGGCCAGGATCTGCCCAACATGAATGCGAAATATGCGATTGTATGAGTCTCATGAGGGCAAATCCCAGACCTAACTCAGACCTAGCATGCGTCATCCTCTAAAATATTGATCGTGGCCAGGTTTAATTGACTATTTCTGTGTGGTACCACAATACTACGTGATTCAAACCATACAAAACCCAGGTTCTGGCCACCAAGTATGTGAAGAATGCGACATTATGAGCCTGATGAGGGCAAGTCCCAGACCTAACCCAGACCTAGCATGCGTCATCCTCTAAAATATTGATTGTGGTCAGGTATAATTGACTATTTCTGTGTGGTACCACAATACTATGTGATTCAAACCAGAAGAAGACCAGGATCTGGGCAACAAGTATGCGAAATATGCGATTGTATGAGCCTGATGTGGGCAAATCCCAGACGTAACTCAGACCTAGACATGCGTTATCCTCTAAAATATTGATCGAAACCGGGTTTAATCGACTGTTCCAGTGTGGTACCATATTACTACCTGATCCAAACCAGAAAGAACCCAGGATCTGACCAACAAGTATGTGAAGTATGCGACATTATGAGCCTGATGAGGGCAAATCCCAGACCTAACCCAGACCTAGCATGCGTCATCCTCTAAAATATTGATCGTGGCCAGGTTTAATTGACTATTTCTGTGTGGTACCACAACAGTGCGTGATTCAAACCAGAAAGAACCCAGGATCTGTTCAACAGGTATGTGAAGAATGCGATATTATGAGCCTGATGAGAGCAAATCCCAGACCTAACCTAGACCTAACATGCGTGATCCTCTAAAATATTGATCGAAACCGGGTTTAATCGACTGTTCCAGTGTGGTACCATATTACTATCTGATCCAAACAAGAAAAAACCCAGGATTTGTTCAACAGGTATGTGAAGAAAGCGAAAGTATGAGCCTGATGAGAGCAAATTCCAGACCTAACCTAGACCTAACATGCGTTATCCTCTAATATATTGATCGCAACCAGGTTTAATCGACTGTTTTAGTGTGGTACCACAATACTACGTGATACAAACCAGAAAAAACCCAAGATCTGGTTAACATGTTTGTTAGATATGCGAATGTATGAGCCAAACGAAGGCAAATCCCAGACCTAACCCAGACCTAGCATGCGTTATCCGCTAAAATATAGATCGAGACCAGGCTTTATCGGCTGTTTTAGTGTGGTACCCGATTCCTACGTGATCCAAACCATACAAAGCCCAGGATCTGGTTAACAAGTATGCAAGAAATGCGAAAGTATGAGCCTGATTATGGCAAATACCAGACTTAACCCAGACCTAACATGCGTTATCCTCTAAAATATTGATCGAGACCAGGCTTAATCGACTGTTTTAGTGTGGTACCACATTACTACGTGGTACAAACCAGAAAAAAACCAGGACCTGATCATCAAGTATGTGAAGAATGCGAAAGTATGGGTCTGATGGGGGCAAATGCCAGACCTAACCCAGACCTAACATGCGTCATCCTCTAAAATATTGATCGAAACCAGGCTTAATCAACTGTTCCAGTATGGTACCATATTACTACCTGAACCAAACCAGAAAAAACCCAGGATCTGTTCAATAGGTATGTGAAGAGTGCGAAAGTATGAGCTTGATAAGGGCAAATCCCAGAACTAACCCAGACCTAACATGCGTTATCCTCTAAAATATTGATCGAGACCAGGCTTAATCGACTGTTTCAATGTGGTACCACATTACTACGTGATCCAAACCAGAAAAAACCCAGGATCTGTTCAACAAGTATGTGAAGAGTGCGAAAGTATGAGCCTGATGAAGGCAAATACCAGACCTAACCCAGACCAAACCGGTGTTATCCACTAAAATATTGATCGAAACTAGGTTTAATGGACAGTTTCAATGTAGTACCAAATTACCAAGTAATTCAAACCAGAAAAAATCCCGGATCTGGTCAACATGCTTGTTAGATATGCGAAAGTATGAGCCAAATGAGGGCAAGTCCCAGACCTAACCCAGACCTAGCATGCGTTATCCTCTAAAATATTGATCGAAACAGGGTTTAATCGACTGCTCCAGTGTGGTACCACATTACTGCCTGATTCAAACCAGAAAAATCCGAGGATCTAGCCAACAAGTGTGCGAAATATGGGAAAGTATGAAGCTGATGAGAGCAAATCCCAGACCTAACCTAGACCTTACATGCGTTATCCTCTAAAATATTGATCGAGACCAGGCTTAATCGTCTGTTTCAGTGTGGTACCACATTACTACCTGATTCAAACCCAGAAAAAACCCAGGATCTGGCCAACAAGTGTGCGAAATATGCGAAAGTATGAGCCTAATGAGAGCAAATTCCAGACTTAACCCAGACCTAACATGCGTTATCCTCTAATATATTGATCGCAACCAGGTTTAATCGACTGTTTTAGTGTGGTACCACATTACTACGTGATACAAACCACACAAAGCTCAGGGTCTGGCCAACAAGTGTGCGAAATATGCGAAAGTATGAGCCTGATGGGAGCAAATCCCAGACCTAACCCAGACCTAACATGCGTTATCCTCTAAAATATTGATCGAGACCAGGCTTAATCGACTGTTTCAATGTGGTACCACATTACTACGTGATCCAAACCAGAAAAAAACCCAGGATCTGTTCAACAAGTATGTGAAGAGTGCGAAAGTATGAGCCTGATGAAGGCAAATACCAGACCTAACCCAGACCAAACCGGTGTTATCCTCTAAAATATTGATCGAAACTAGGTTTAATGGACAGTTTCAATGTAGTACCAAATTACCACGTAATCCAAACCAGAAAAAACCCAGGATCTGCTCAAAAAGTATGTGAAGATTGCGAAAGTATGAGTCTGATGCGGCCATAAACCAGACCCAACCCAGACAGAACCGGTGTTATCCTCCAAAATATTGATCGAAACTAGGTTTAATTGACCATTTCAGTGTGGTACCTCATTACTACGTGATCAAAACCAGAAACAACCCACGATCTGGACAACATGTTTGTTAAAAATGCGAAAGTATGAGTCTGATGATGGCAAATACCAGACTTAACCCAGGCCTAGCATGCGTTATCCTTTAAAATATTGATCCAGACCAGGCTTTATCGACTGTTTCAGTGTGGTACCACATTACTACGTGATCCAAACCATACAGAGCCCAGGATCTGGCCAACAAATATGCGAGAAATGCGAAAGTATGAGCCTGATGATGGCAAATACCAGACTTAACCCAGACCTAACATGCGTTATCCTCTAAAATGTTGATCGCAACCAGGTTTAATCGACTGTTTTAGTGTGGTACCACATTACTACGTGATACAAACCACACAAAGCTCAGGGTCTGGCCAACAAGTGTGCGAAATATGCGAAAGTATGAGCCTGATGGGAGCAAATCCCAGACCTTACCCAGACCTAACATGCGTTATCCTCTAAAATATTGATCGAGACCAGGCTTAATCGACTGTTTCAATGTGGTACCACATTACTACGTGATCCAAACCAGAAAAAACCCAGGATCTGTTCAACGAGTATGTGGAGATTGCGAAAGTATGAGTCTGATGCGCCCATAAACCAGACCCAACCCAGACAAAACCGGTGTTGTCCTCTAAAATATTGATCGAAACTAGGTTTAGTTGACTATTTCAGTGTGGTACCACATTACTACGTGATCAAAACCAGAGACAACCCACGATGTGGACAACATGTTTGTTAAAAATGCGAAAGTGTGAGCCTGATGATGGCAAAAACCAGACTTAACCCAGACCTAACATGCGTTATCCTCTAAAATATTGATCGAGACCAGGCTTAATCGACTGTTTTAGTGTGGTACCACATTACTACGTGGTACAAACCAGAAAAAAACCAGGACCTGATCATCAAGTATGTGAAGAATGCGAAAGTATGGGTCTGATGGGGGCAAATGCCAGACCTAACCCAGACCTAACATGCGTCATCCTCTAAAATATTGATCGAAACCAGGCTTAATCAACTGTTCCAGTATGGTACCATATTACTACCTGAACCAAACCAGAAAAAACCCAGGATCTGTTCAATAGGTATGTGAAGAGTGCGAAAGTATGAGCTTGATAAGGGCAAATCCCAGAACTAACCCAGACCTAACATGCGTTATCCTCTAAAATATTGATCGAGACCAGGCTTAATCGACTGTTTCAATGTGGTACCACATTACTACGTGATCCAAACCAGAAAAAACCCAGGATCTGTTCAACAAGTATGTGAAGAGTGCGAAAGTATGAGCCTGATGAAGGCAAATACCAGACCTAACCCAGACCAAACCGGTGTTATCCACTAAAATATTGATCGAAACTAGGTTTAATGGACAGTTTCAATGTAGTACCAAATTACCAAGTAATTCAAACCAGAAAAAATCCAGGATCTGGTCAACATGCTTGTTAGATATGCGAAAGTATGAGCCAAATGAGGGCAAGTCCCAGACCTAACCCAGACCTAGCATGCGTTATCCTCTAAAATATTGATCGAAACAGGGTTTAATCGACTGCTCCAGTGTGGTACCACATTACTGCCTGATTCAAACCAGAAAAATCCGAGGATCTGGCCAACAAGTGTGCGAAATATGGGAAAGTATGAAGCTGATGAGAGCAAATCCCAGACCTAACCTAGACCTTACATGCGTTATCCTCTAAAATATTGATCGAGACCAGGCTTAATCGTCTGTTTCAGTGTGGTACCACATTACTACCTGATTCAAACCCAGAAAAAACCCAGGATCTGGCCAACAAGTGTGCGAAATATGCGAAAGTATGAGCCTAATGAGAGCAAATTCCAGACTTAACCCAGACCTAACATGCGTTATCCTCTAATATATTGGTCGCAACCAGGTTTAATCGACTGTTTTAGTGTGGTACCACATTACTACGTGATACAAACCACACAAAGCTCAGGGTCTGGCCAACAAGTGTGCGAAATATGCGAAAGTATGAGCCTGATGGGAGCAAATCCCAGACCTAACCCAGACCTAACATGCGTTATCCTCTAAAATATTGATCGAGACCAGGCTTAATCGACTGTTTCAATGTGGTACCACATTACTACGTGATCCAAACCAGAAAAAACCCAGGATCTGTTCAACGAGTATGTGGAGATTGCGAAAGTATGAGTCTGATGCGCCCATAAACCAGACCCAACCCAGACACAACCGGTGTTGTCCTCTAAAATATTGATCGAAACTAGGTTTAGTTGACTATTTCAGTGTGGTACCACATTACTACGTGATCAAAACCAGAGACAACCCACGATGTGGACAACATGTTTGTTAAAAATGCGAAAGTGTGAGCCTGATGATGGCAAAAACCAGACTTAACCCAGACCTAACATGCGTTATCCTCTAAAATATTGATCGAGACCAGGCTTAATCGACTGTTTCAGTGTGGTACCACATTACTACGTGATACAATCCAGAAAAGGACCAGGATCTGTTCAAAAAGTATGTGAAGAATGCGAAAGTATGAGTCTGATGAAGGCAAATACCAGACTTAACCCAGACCTAGCATGCGTCATCCTCTAAAATGTTGATCGAGACCAGGCTTAATCGACTGTTTCAGTGTGGTACCACATTACTACCTGATCCAAAACATACAAAGCCCAGGATCTGGCCAACAAATATGCGAGAAATGCGAAAGTATGAGCCTGATGATGGCAAATACCAGACTTAACCCAGACCTAACATGCGATATCTTCTAAAACATTAATCGAGACCAGGTTTAATTGACTCTTTCAGTGTGGTACCACATTACTACGTGATACAATCCAGAAAAGGTCCAGGATCTATTCAAAAAGTATGTGAAGTATGCGAAAGTATGAGTCTGATGATGGCAAATACCAGACATAACCCAGACCTAGCATGCGTTACCCTCTAAAATATTGATCGAGACCAGGCTGAATCGACTGTTTCAGTGTGGTACCACATTACTACGTGATACAATCCAGAAAAGGTCCAGAATCTATTCAAAAAGCATGTGAAGTATGCGAAAGTATGAGTCTGATGAGGGCAAATCACAGACCTAACCCAGACCTAGCATGCGTTACCCTCTAAAATATTGACGGTGGCCAGGGTTAATTGACTATTTCTGAGTGGTACCACAATACAACGTGATTCATACCAGAAGAAGACCAGGATCTGGCCAACAAGAATGCGAAATATGCGATTGTATGAGCCTGATGAGGCAAATCCCAGACCTAACCTAGACCTAACATGCGATATCTTCTAAAACATTAATCGACACCAGGTTTAATTGACTCTTTCAGTGTGGTACCACATTACTACGTGATACAATCCAGAAAAGGTCCAGGATCTATTCACAAAGTATGTGAAGTATGCGAAAGTATGAGTCTGATGATGGCAAATACCAGACATAACCCAGACCTAGCATGCGTTACCCTCTAAATATTGATCGAGACCAGGCTTAATCGACTGTTTCAGTGTGGTACCACATTACTAAGTGATCCAAACCATACAAAGCCCAGGATCTGGGCAACAAGTATGCGAAATATGCGAAAGTATGAGTCTGATGTGGGCAAATCCCCGACCTAGCCTCGACCTAGCATGCGTTATCCTCTAAAATATTGATCGAAACCGGGTTTAATCGACTGCTCCAGTGTGGTACCATATTACTACCTGATCCAAACCAGAAAAAACCCAGGATCTGTTCAACAGGTATGTGAAGAATGCGAAAGTATTTGCCTGATGAGGGCAAATCCCAGTCCCAACTCAGACCTAGCATGCGTCATCCTCTAAAATATTGATCGTGGCCAGGTTTAATTGACTATTTCTGTGTGGTACCACAATAATACGTGATACAATCCAGAAGAGGAACAGGATCTGGCCCACAAGAATGCGAAATATGCGATTGCATGAGCCAGATGACGGCAAATCCCAGACCTAACCTAGACCTAACATGCGTTATCCTCTAAAATATTGATCGTGGCCATATTTAATTGACTGTTTCTGTGTGGTACCACAATACTACGTGATTCAAACCAGAAGCAGACCAGGATCTGTTCAACAAGTATGTGGGTGAATGCGATTGTATGAGCCTGGTGAGGGCAAGCCCCAGACCTAACCCAGACCTAGCATGCGTTATCCTCTCAAATATTGATCGTGGCCAGGTTTAATTGACTGTTTCTGTGTGGTACCACAATAATACGTGATACAATCCAGAAGAGGAACAGGATCTGGCCCACAAGAATGCGAAATATGCGATTGCATGAGCCAGATGACGGCAAATCCCAGACCTAACCTAGACCTAACATGCGTTATCCTCTAAAATATTGATCCTGGCCATATCTAATTGACTGTGTCTGTGTGGTACCACAATACTACGTGATTCAAACCAGAAAAAACCCAGGATCTGGCCAACAAGTGTGCGAAATATGCGAAAGTATGAGCCTGATGAGAGCAAATTCCAGACCTAACCTAGACCTAACATGCGTTATCCTCTAATATATTGATCGCAACCAGGTTTAATCGACTGTTTTAGTGTGGTACCACATTACTACGTGATACAAACCAGAAAAAACCCAAGATCTGGTTAACATGTTTGTTAGATATGCGAATGTATGAGCCAAACGAAGGCAAATCCCAGACCTAACCCAGACCTAGCATGCGTTATCCGCTAAAATATAGATCGAGACCAGGCTTTATCGACTGTTTTAGTGTGGTACCCGATTCCTACGTGATCCAAACCATACAAAGCCCAGGATCTGGTTAACAAGTATGCAAGAAATGCGAAAGTATGAGCCTGATTATGGCAAATACCAGACTTAACCCAGACCTAACATGCGTTATCCTCTAAAATATTGATTGAGACCAGGCTTAATCGACTGTTTTAGTGTGGTACCACATTACTACGTGGTACAAACCAGAAAAAAACCAGGATCTGATCATCAAGTATGTGAAGAATGCGAAAGTATGGGTCTGATGGGGGCAAATGCCAGACCTAACCCAGACCTAACATGCGTCATCCTCTAAAATATTGATCGAAACCAGGCTTAATCGACTGTTCCAGTATGGTACCATATTACTACCTGAACCAAACCAGAAAAAACCCAGGATCTGTTCAATAGGTATGTGAAGAGTGCGAAAGTATGAGTCTGATGAAGGCAAATACCAGACTTAACCCAGACCTAGCATGCGTCATCCTCTAAAATATTGATCGAGACCAGGCTTAATCGACTGTTTCAGTGTGGTACCACATTACTACGTGATCCAAAACATACAATGCCCAGGATCTGGCCAACAAATATGCGAGAAATGCGAAAGTGTGAGCCTGATGATGGCAAATACCAGACTTAACCCAGACCTAACATGCGTTATCCTCTAAAATATTGATCGAAACCAGGTTTAGTCGACTGTTTTAGTGTGGTACCATATTACTACGTGATCCAAACCAGAAAAAGCCCAGGATCTGGCCAACAAGTGTGCGAAATATGCGAAAGTATGAGTCTGATGAAGGCAAATACCAGACTTAACCCAGACCTAGCATGCGTCATCCTCTAAAATGTTGATCGAGACCAGGCTTAATCGACTGTTTCAGTGTGGTACCACATTACTACGTGGTACAATCCAGAAAAGGTCCAGCATCTATTCAAAAAGCATGTGAAGTATGCGAAAGTATGAGTCTGATGAGGGCAAATCCCTGACCTAACCTAGACCTAACTTGCGTTATCCTCTAAAATAATGATCGAAACCATGTTTAATCGCCTCTTTCAGTGTGGTACCACATTACTACGTGGTACAATCCAGAAAAGGATCAGGATCTGGCCAACAAGAATGCGAAATATGCGAAAGTATGAGCCAGATGACGGCAAATCCCAGACCTAACCTAGACCTAACATGCGATATCTTCTAAAACATTAATCGAGACCAGGTTTAATTGACTCTTTCAGTGTGGTACCACATTACTACGTGATACAATCCAGAAAAGGTCCAGGATCTATTCACAAAGTATGTGAAGTATGCGAAAGTATGAGTCTGATGATGGCAAATACCAGACATAACCCAGACCTAGCATGCGTTACCCTCTAAATATTGATCGAGACCAGGCTTAATCGACTGTTTCAGTGTGGTACCACATTACTAAGTGATCCAAACCATACAAAGCCCAGGATCTGGCCAACAAGTATGCGAGAAATGCGAAAGTATGAGCCTGATGATGGCAAAAACCAGACTTAACCCAGACCTAACATGCGTTATCCTCTAAAATATTGATCGAAACCAGGTTTAGTCGACTGTTTTAGTGTGGTACCATATTACTACGTGATCCAAACCAGAAAAAGCCCAGGATCTGGGCAACAAGTATGCGAAATATGCGAAAGTATGAGTCTGATGTGGGCAAATCCCCGACCTAGCCTCAACCTAGCATGCGTTACCCTCTAAAATATTGATCGAAACCGGGTTTAATCGACTGCTCCAGTGTGGTACCATATTACTACCTGATCCAAACCAGAAAAAACCCAGGATCTGTTCAACAGGTATGTGAAGAATGCGAAAGTATTTGCCTGATGAGGGCAAATCCCAGTCCCAACTCAGACCTAGCATGCGTCATCCTCTAAAATATTGATCGTGGCCAGGTTTAATTGACTATTTCTGTGTGGTACCACAATAATACGTGTTACAATCCAGAAGAGGAACAGGATCTGGCCCACAAGAATGCGAAATATGCGATTGCATGAGCCAGATGACGGCAAATCCCAGACCTAACCTAGACCTAACATGCGTTATCCTCTAAAATATTGATCGTGGCCATATTTAATTGACTGTTTCTGTGTGGTACCACAATACTACGTGATTCAAACCAGAAGCAGACCAGGATCTGTTCAACAAGTATGTGAAGAATGCGATTGTATGAGCCTGGTGAGGGCAAGCCCCAGACCTAACCCAGACCTAGCATGCGTTATCCTCTCAAATATTGATCGTGGCCAGGTTTAATTGACTGTTTCTGTGTGGTACCACAATAATACGTGATACAATCCTGAAGAGGAACAGGATCTGGCCCACAAGAATGCGAAATATGCGATTGCATGAGCCAGATGACGGCAAATCCCAGACCTAACCTAGACCTAACATGCGTTATCCTCTAAAATATTGATCGTGGCCATATCTAATTGTCTGTGGCTGTGTGGTACCACAATACTACGTGATTCAAACCAGAAAAAACCCAGGATCTGGCCAACAAGTGTGCGAAATATGCGAAAGTATGAGCCTGATGGGAGCAAATCCCAGACCTAACCCAGACCTAACATGCGTTATCCTCTAAAATATTGATCGAGACCAGGCTTAATCGACTGTTTCAATGTGGTACCACATTACTACGTGATACAAACCAGAAAAAACCCAAGATCTGGTTAACATGTTTGTTAGATATGCGAATGTATGAGCCAAAAGAAGGCAAATCCCAGACCTAACCCAGACCTAGCATGCGTTATCCGCTAAAATATTGATCGAGACCAGGCTTTATCGACTGTTTTAGTGTGGTACCCGATTCCTACGTGATCCAAACCATACAAAGCCCAGGATCTGGTTAACAAGTATGCAAGAAATGCGAAAGTATGAGCCTGATTATGGCAAATACCAGACTTAACCCAGACCTAACATGCGTTATCCTCTAAAATATTGATCGAGACCAGGCTTAATCGACTGTTTTAGTGTGGTACCACATTACTACGTGGTACAAACCAGAAAAAAACCAGGACCTGATCATCAAGTATGTGAAGAAAGCGAATGTATGGGTCTGATGGGGGCAAATGCCAGACCTAACCCAGACCTAACATGCGTCATCCTCTAAAATATTGATCGAAACCAGGCTTAATCGACTGTTCCAGTATGGTACCATATTACTACCTGAACCAAACCAGAAAAAACCCAGGATCTGTTCAATAGGTATGTGAAGAGTGCGAAAGTATGAGTCTGATGAAGGCAAATACCAGACTTAACCCAGACCTAGCATGCGTCATCCTCTAAAATATTGATCGAGACCAGGCTTAATCGACTGTTTCAGTGTGGTACCACATTACTACGTGATCCAAAACATACAATGCCCAGGATCTGGCCAACAAATATGCGAGAAATGCGAAAGTGTGAGCCTGATGATGGCAAATACCAGACTTAACCCAGACCTAACATGCGTTATCCTCTAAAATATTGATCGAAACCAGGTTTAGTCGACTGTTTTAGTGTGGTACCATATTACTACGTGATCCAAACCAGAAAAAGCCCAGGATCTGGGCAACAAGTATGCGAAATATGATAAAATATGAGCCTGATGAGCGCAAATCCCAGAACTAACCTAGTCCTTACATGCGTTATCCTCTAAAATATTGATCGTGGCCAGGCTTAATTGACTGTTTCTGTGTGGTACCACATTACTACGTGATACAATCCAGAAAAGGACCAGGATCTGTTCAAAAAGTATGTGAAGAATGCGAAAGTATGAGTCTGATGAAGGCAAATACCAGACTTAACCCAGACCTAGCATGCGTCATCCTCTAAAATGTTGATCGAGACCAGGCTTAATCGACTGTTTCAGTGTGGTACCACATTACTACGTGGTACAATCCAGAAAAGGTCCAGCATCTATTCAAAAAGCATGTGAAGTATGCGAAAGTATGAGTCTGATGAGGGCAGATCCCTGACCTAACCTAGACCTAACTTGCGTTATCCTCTAAAATAATGATCGAAACCATGTTTAATCGCCTCTTTCAGTGTGGTACCACATTACTACGTGGTACAATCCAGAAAAGGATCAGGATCTGGCCAACAAGAATGCGAAATATGCGAAAGTATGAGCCAGATGACGGCAAAACCCAGACCTAACCTAGACCTAACATGCGATATCTTCTAAAACATTAATCGAGACCAGGTTTAATTGACTCTTTCAGTGTGGTACCACATTACTACGTGATACAATCCAGAAAAGGTCGAGGATCTATTCACAAAGTATGTGAAGTATGCGAAAGTATGAGTCTGATGATGGCAAATACCAGACATAACCCAGACCTAGCATGCGTTACCCTCTAAATATTGATCGAGACCAGGCTTAACAGACTGTTTCAGTGTGGTACCACATTACTAAGTGATCCAAACCATACAAGGCCCAGGATCTGGCCAACAAGTATGCGAGAAATGCGAAAGTATGAGCCTGATGATGGCAAAAACCAGACTTAACCCAGACCTAACATGCGTTATCCTCTAAAATATTGATCGAAACCAGGTTTAGTCGACTGTTTTAGTGTGGTACCATATTACTACGTGATCCAAACCAGAAAAAGCCCAGGATCTGGGCAACAAGTATGCGAAATATGCGAAAGTATGAGTCTGATGTGGGCAAATCCCCGACCTAGCCTCAACCTAGCATGCGTTACCCTCTAAAATATTGATCGAAACCGGGTTTAATCGACTGCTCCAGTGTGGTACCATATTACTACCTGATCCAAACCAGAAAAAACCCAGGATCTGTTCAACAGGTATGTGAAGAATGCGAAAGTATTTGCCTGATGAGGGCAAATCCCGATACCAACTCAGACCTAGCATGCGTCATCCTCTAAAATATTGATTGTGGCCAGGTTTAATTGACTATTTCTGTGTGGTACCACAATAATACGTGATACAATCCAGAAGAGGAACAGGATCTGGCCCACAAGAATGCGAAATATGCGATTGCATGAGCCAGATGACGGCAAATCCCAGACCTAACCTAGACCTAACATGCGTTATCCTCTAAAATATTGATCGTGGCCATATTTAATTGACTGTTTCTGTGTGGTACCACAATACTACGTGATTCAAACCAGAAGCAGACCAGGATCTGTTCAACAAGTATGTGAAGAATGCGATTGTATGAGCCTGGTGAGGGCAAGCCCCAGACCTAACCCAGACCTAGCATGCGTTATCCTCTCAAATATTGATCGTGGCCAGGTTTAATTGACTGTTTCTGTGTGGTACCACAATAATACGTGATACAATCCTGAAGAGGAACAGGATCTGGCCCACAAGAATGCGAAATATGCGATTGCATGAGCCAGATGACGGCAAATCCCAGACCTAACCTAGACCTAACATGCGTTATCCTCTAAAATATTGATCGTGGCCATATCTAATTGTCTGTGGCTGTGTGGTACCACAATACTACGTGATTCAAACCAGAAAAAACCCAGGATCTGGCCAACAAGTGTGCGAAATATGCGAAAGTATGAGCCTGATGGGAGCAAATCCCAGACCTAACCCAGACCTAACATGCGTTATCCTCTAAAATATTGATCGAGACCAGGCTTAATCGACTGTTTCAATGTGGTACCACATTACTACGTGATACAAACCAGAAAAAACCCAAGATCTGGTTAACATGTTTGTTAGATATGCGAATGTATGAGCCAAAAGAAGGCAAATCCCAGACCTAACCCAGACCTAGCATGCGTTATCCGCTAAAATATTGATCGAGACCAGGCTTTATCGACTGTTTTAGTGTGGTACCCGATTCCTACGTGATACAAACCATACAAAGCCCAGGATCTGGTTAACAAGTATGCAAGAAATGCGAAAGTATGAGCCTGATTATGGCAAATACCAGACTTAACCCAGACCTAACATGCGTTATCCTCTAAAATATTGATCGAGACCAGGCTTAATCGACTGTTTTAGTGTGGTACCACATTACTACGTGGTACAAACCAGAAAAAAACCAGGACCTGATCATCAAGTATGTGAAGAAAGCGAATGTATGGGTCTGATGGGGGCAAATGCCAGACCTAACCCAGACCTAACATGCGTCATCCTCTAAAATATTGATCGAAAACAGGCTTAATCGACTGTTCCAGTATGGTACCATATTACTACGTGATCCAAACCATACAAAGCCCAGAATCTGGCCAACATGTGTCCGAAATATACGAAAGTATGAGCCTGTTGAGAGCAAATTCCAGACCTAACCTAGACCTAACAAGCGTTATCCTATAAAATATTGATCGTGGCCAGGTTTTATTGACTGTTTCAGTGTGGTACCACATTACTGCGTGATCCAAAGCAGAAAACACCAACGATCTGGTCAACAAGTGTGCGAAATATACGAAAGTATGAGCCTGATGAGAGCATATTCCAGACCTAACCTGGACTTAACATGCGTTATCCTCTAAAATAGTGGTCGAAACCGAGTTTCATCGACAGTTTCAGTGTGGTACCACATTACTACCTGATCCAAACCAGAAAAAACGCAGGATCTGTTCAACAAGAATGCCAAATATGGGATTGCATGAGCCTGATGAGGGCAAATCCCAGACCTAACCTAGACCTAACATGCGTTATCCTCTAAAATAATGATCGAAACAATGTTTAATCGCCTCTTTCAGTGTGGCACCACATTACTACGTGATACAATCCAGAAAAGGATCAGGATCTGGCCAACAAGAATGCGATATATGCGATTGCATGAGCCAGATGACGGCAAATCCCAGACCTAACCTAGACCTAACATGCGGTATCCTCTAAAATATTGATCGTGGCCAGGCTTAATCGACTGTTTCAGTGTGGTACCACATTACTACTTGATCCAAACCATACAAAGCCCAGGATCTGGCCAACAAGTGTGCGAAATATACGAAAGTATGAGCCTGTTGAGAGCATATTCCAGACCTAACCTAGACCTAACATGCGTTATCCTATAAAATATTGATCGTGGCCAGGTTTTATTGACTGTTACAGTGTGGTACCACATTACTGCGTGATCCAAAGCAGAAAAAACCAACGATCTGGTCAACAAGTGTGCGAAATATACGAAAGTATGAGGCTGATGAGAGCATATTCCAGACCTAACCTGGACTTAACATGCGTTATCCTCTAAAATAGTGGTCGAAACCGAGTTTAATCGACTGTTTCAGTGTGGTACCACATTACTACCTGATCCAAACCAGAAAAAACACAGGATCTGTTCAACAAGAATGCCAAATATGGGATTGCATGAGCCTGATGACGGCAAATCCGAGACCTAACCTAGACCTAACATGCGTTATCCTCTAAAATATTGATCGTGGCCAGGTTTAATCGACTGTTTCAGTGTGGTACCACATTACTACCTGATCCAATGCAGAAAAAACCCAGGATCTGTTCAACAAGTATGTGAAGAATGCTAAAGTGTGAGTCTGATGAGGGCAAATCCCTGACCTAACCCGGACCTAGCATGCGTTATCCTCTAAAATATTGATCGTGGCCAGGTTTAATTGACAGTTTCTGTGTGGTACCACAATACTACGTGATTCAAACCAGAGGAAGACCAGGATCTGGCCAACAAGAATGTGAAATATGCGATTGTATGAGCCTGAGAGGGGCAAATCCCAGACCTAACCTAGACCTATCATGCGTGAGCCTCTAAAATATTGATCGAAACCATGTTTAATCGACTCTTTCAGTGTGGTACCAAATTACTACGTGATACAATCCGGAGAGGGATCAGGATCTGGCCAACAATTATACGAAATATGCGATTGCATGAGCCAGATGACGGCAAATCGCAGACCTAACCTAGACCTAACATGCGGTATCCTCTAAGATATTGATCGTGGCCAGGCTTAATCGACTGTTTCAGTGTGGTACCACATTACTACGTGATCCAAACCATACAAAGGCCAGGATCTAGCCAACAAGTATGCGACATATACGAAAGTATGAGCCTGTTGAGAGCAAATTCCAGACCTAACCTAGACCTAACATGCGTTATCCTATAAAATATTCATCGTGGCCAGGTTTTATTGTACTGT
Organism: Colletes latitarsis; assembly: GCF_051014445.1. Taxonomy (NCBI): domain Eukaryota; kingdom Metazoa; phylum Arthropoda; class Insecta; order Hymenoptera; family Colletidae; genus Colletes; species Colletes latitarsis. The sequence continues at coordinate 4,822,958 of NC_135147.1, forward strand.
TTCAGTGTGGTACCACATTACTACGTGATTCAAACCAGAAGAAGGCCAGGATCTGTTTAACAAGTATGTGAAGAATGCGAAAGTATGGTTCTGATGAGGGCAAGTCCCAGACCTAACCCGGACCTAGCATGCGTTATCCTCTAAAATATTGATCGTGGCCAGGTTTAATTGACTGTTTCTGTGTGGTACCACAATACTACGTGATTCAAACCAGAAGAACACCAGGATCTGGCCTACAAGAAAGTGAAATATGCGATTGTATGAGCCTGATGAGGGCAAATCCCAGATCTAACCTAGACCTAGCTTGCGTTATCCTCTTAAATATTGATCGAAACCAGGTTTAATCGACCCTTTCAGTGTGGTACCACAATACTACGTGATTCAAACCAGAAGAACACCAGGATCTGGCCTACAAGAAAGTGAAATATGCGATTGTATGAGCCTGATGAGGGCAAATCCCAGATCTAACCTAGACCTAGCTTGCGTTATCCTCTAAAATAATGATCGAAACAATGTTTAATCGCCTCTTTCAGTGTGGCACCACATTACTACCTGATCCAAAGCAGAAAGAACCCAGGATCGGTTCAACAAGTATGTGAAGAATGCTAAAGTATGAGTCTGATGAGGGCAAATCCCAGACCTAACCCGGACCAAGCATGCGTTATCCTCTAAAATATTGATCGTGGCCAGGTTTAATTTACAGTTTCTGTGTGGTACCACAATACTACGTGATTCAAACCAGAGGAAGACCAGGATCTGGCCAACAAGAATGTGAAATATGCGATTGTATGAGCCTGAGAGGGGCAAATCCCAGACCTAACCTAGACCTATCATGCGTGAGCCTCTAAAATATTGATCGAAACCATGTTTAATCGACTCTTTCAGAGTGGCACCATATTACTACGTGATACAATCCAGAAAAGGACGAGGATCTGGCCAACAAGTATGCGAAATATACGATTGCATGAGCCTGATGAGGGCAAATCCCAGACCTAACCTAGACCTAACATGCCGTATCCCCTAAAATATTGATCGAAACCGGGTTTTATCGACTGTTGCAGTGTGGTTCCACATTACTACCTGATCCAAAGCAGAAAGAACCCAGGATCGGTTCAACAAGTATGTGAAGAATGCTAAAGTATGAGTCTGATGAGGGCAAATCCCAGACCTAACCCGGACCAAGCATGCGTTATCCTCTAAAATATTGATCGTGGCCAGGTTTAATTTACAGTTTCTGTGTGGTACCACAATACAACGTGATTCAAACCAGAGGAAGACCAGGATCTGGCCAACAAGAATGCGAAATATGCGATTGCATGAGCCAGATGACGGCAAATCCCAGACCTAACCTAGACCTAACATGCGGTATCCTCTAAAATATTGATCGAATCCGGGTTTTATCGACTGTTGCAGTGTGGTTCCATATTACTACCAGATCCATAGCAGAAAAAACCCAGGATCTGTTCAACAAGTATGTGAAGAATGCTAAAGTATGATCCTGATGAGGGCAAGTCCCAGACCTAACCCGGACCTAGCATGCGTTATCCTCTAAAATATTGATCGTGGCCAGGTTTAATTGACTGTTTCTGTGTGGTACCACAATACTACGTGGTTCAAACCTGAAGAAGAGGAGGATCTGGCCAACAAGAATGCGAAATATGCGATTGCATGAGCCTGATGAGGGCAAATCCCAGACCTAACCTAGACCTAACATGCCGTATCCCCTAAAATATTGATCGAATCCGGGTTTTATCGACTGTTGCAGTGTGGTTCCATATTACTACCAGATCCATAGCAGAAAAAACCCAGGATCTGTTCAACAAGTATGTGAAGAATGCTACAGTATGATCCTGATGAGGGCAAGTCCCAGACCTAACCCGGACCTAGCATGCGTTATCCTCTAAAATATTGATCGTGGCCAGGTTTAATTGACTGTTTCTGTGTGGTACCACAATACTACGTGATTCAAACCAGAAGAACACCAGGATCGGTTCAACAAGTATGTGAAGAATGCTAAAGTATGAGTCTGATGAGGGCAAATCCCAGACCTAACCCGGACCTAGCATGCTTTATCCTCTAAAATATTGATCGTGGCCAGGTTTAATTTACAGTTTCTGTGTGGTACCACAATACTACGTGATTCAAACCAGAGGAAGACCAGGATCTGGCCAACAAGAATGCGAAATATGCGATAGCATGAGCCAGATGACGGCAAATCCCAGACCTAACCTAGACCTAACATGCGGTATCCTCTAAAATATTGATCGTGGCCAGGCTTAATGGACTGTTTCAGTGTGGTTCCACATTATTACGTGATACAATCGAGAAAAGGACCAGGATCTGGCCAACAAGTATGCGAAATATACGATTGCATGAGCCTGATGAGGGCAAATCCCAGACCTAACCTAGACCTAACATGCGTTATCCTATAAAATATTCATCGTGGCCAGGTTTTATTGTACTGTTTCAGTGTGGTACCACATTACTACGTGATTCAAACCAGAAGAAGGCCAGGATCTGTTTAACAAGTATGTGAAGAATGCGAAAGTATGGTTCTGATGAGGGCAAGTCCCAGACCTAACCCGGACCTAGCATGCGTTATCCTCTAAAATATTGATCGTGGCCAGGTTTAATTGACTGTTTCTGTGTGGTACCACAATACTACGTGATTCAAACCAGAAGAACACCAGGATCTGGCCTACAAGAAAGTGAAATATGCGATTGTATGAGCCTGATGAGGGCAAATCCCAGATCTAACCTAGACCTAGCTTGCGTTATCCTCTTAAATATTGATCGAAACCAGGTTTAATCGACCCTTTCAGTGTGGTACCACAATACTACGTGATTCAAACCAGAAGAACACCAGGATCTGGCCTACAAGAAAGTGAAATATGCGATTGTATGAGCCTGATGAGGGCAAATCCCAGATCTAACCTAGACCTAGCTTGCGTTATCCTCTAAAATAATGATCGAAACCATGTTTAATCGCCTCTTTCAGTGTGGTACCACATTACTACGTGATACAATCCAGAAAAGGATCAGGATCTGGCCAACAAGAATGCGAAATATGCGATTGCATGAGCGAGATGACGGCAAATGCCAGACCTAACCTAGACCTAACATGCGGTATCCTCTAAAATATTGATCGTGGCCAGGCTTAATCGACTGTTCCAGTGTGGTACCACATTACTACCTGCTCCAAACCAGAAAAAACCCAGGATCTGTTCAACAAGTATGTGAAGAATGCGAAAGTATGATTCTGATGAGGGCAAATCCCAGACCTAACCTAGACCTAACATGCGTTATCCTCTAAAATATTGATCGTGGCCAGGTTTAATTGACTGTTTCTGTGTGGTACCACAATACTACGTGGTTCAAACCTGAAGAAGAGGAGGATCTGGCCAACAAGAATGCGAAATATGCGATTGTATGAGCCAGATAAGTGCTAGTCTCAGACCTAACCCAGACCTAGCATGCGTTATCCTCTAAAATATTGATCGTGGCCAGGCTTAATTGACTGTTTCTGTGTGGTACCACAATACTACGTGATTTAAACCAGACGAAGACCAGGATCTGGCCAACAAGAATGTGAAATATGCGATTGTATGAGCCTGATGAGGGCAAATCCCAGAGCTAACCTAGACCTAACATGCGTTATCCTCTAAAATATTTAGCTAAATCAGGTTTAATCGACTCTTTCAATGTGGTACCACATTACTACGTGATACAATCCAGAAAAGGATCAGGATCTGGCCAACAAGAATGCGAAATATGCGATTGCATGAGTCAGATGACGGCAAATCCCAGACCTAACCTAGACCTAACATGCGGTATCCTGTAAAATATTGATCGTGGCCAGGTTTAATTGACTGTTTCTGTGTGGTACCACAATACTACGTGATTCAAACCAGAAGAACACCAGGATCTGTTCAACAAGTATGTGAAGAATGCTAAAGTGTGAGTCTGATGAGGGCAAATCCCAGAGCTATCCCGGACCTAGCATGCGTTATCCTCTAAAATATTGATCGTGGCCAGGTTTAATTAACTGTTTTCGTGTGGTTCCACAATACTACGTGATTCAAGCCAGAAGAACACCAGGATCTGTTCAACAAGTATGTGAAGAATGCGAAAGTATGAGCCTGATGAGTGCAAGTCCCAGACCTAACCCAGAGCTAGCATGCGTTATCCTCTAAAATATTGATCGTGGCCAGGCTTAATCGACTGTTTCAGTGTGGTACCACATTACTACATGAACAATCCAGAAAAGGACCAGGATCTGGCGAACAAGTATGCGAAATATGCGATTGCATGAGCCGGATGACGGCAAATCCCAGACCAAACCTAGACCTAACATGCGGTATCCTGTAAAATACTGATCGTGGCCAGGCTTAATCAACTGTTTCAGTGTGGTACCACATTACTTCGTGATCCAAACCATACAAAGCCCAGGATCTGGCCAACAAGTATGCGAAATATACGAAAGTATGAGCCTGGTGAGAGCAAATTCCAGACCTAACCAAGACCTAACATGCGTTATCCTATAAAATATTGATCGAAACCAGGTTTAATCGACACTTTCAGTGTGGTACCACATTACTACGTGATACAATCTGGAAAAGGACCAGGAACTGGCCAACAAGAATGCGACATATGCGATTGCATGGGCCTGATGACGGCAAATCCCAGACCTAACCCAGACCTAACATGCGTTGTCCTCTAAAATATTGATCGAAACCAGGTTTAATCGACACTTTCAGTGTGGTACCACATTACTACGTGATACAATCTAGAAAAGGACCAGGAACTGGCCAACAAGAATGCGAAATATGCGATTGCATGGGCCTGATGACGGCAAATCCCAGACCTAACCTGGACCTAACATACGCTATCCTCTAAGACATTGATCGTGGCCAAGTTTAATTGACTGTTTCTGTGTGGTACCACAATACTACGTGATTCAAACCTGAAGAAGACCAGGATCTGGCCTACAAGAAAGTGAAATATGCGATTGTATGAGCCTGATGAGGGCAAGTCCCAGATCTAACCTAGACCTAACATGCGTTATCCACTAAAATATTCATCGAAACCAGGTTTAATCGACTCTTTCAGTGTGGTACCATATTACTACGTGATACAATCCAGAAAAGGACGAGGATCTGGCCAACAAGTATGCGAAGAATGCGAAAGTATGATTCTGATGAGGGCAAATCCCAGACCTAACCTAGACCTAACATGCCGTATCCCTTAAAATATTGATCGAAACCGGGTTTTATCGACTGTTGCAGTGTGGTACCACATTACTGCCTGATCGAAACCAGAAAAAACCCAGGATCAGTTCAACAAGTATGTGAAGAATGCGAAAGCAGGAGTCTGATGCGGTTATAACCCAGACCTGACCCAGACCTAGCATGCGTTATTCTCTAAAATACTGATCGTGGCCAGGTTTAATTGACTATTTCTGTGTGGTACCACATTAGTACGTGATCCAAACCAGAAAAAACCCAGGATCTGCTGAAAAAGTATGTGAAGAATGCGAAAGTATGAGTCTGATGCGGGTATAACCCAGACCTAACCCAGACCAAACCGGTGTTATCCTATAAAATATTGATCGAAACTAGGTTTAATTGACTGTTTCAGAGTGGTACCACATTACTATGTGATCCAAACCAGAAAAAGCCCACGATCTGGTCAACATGTTTGTTAGAAATGCGAAAGTATGAGCCAAATGGGGGCAAGTCCCAGACCTAACTCAGACCTAACATGCGTTATCCTCTAAAATATTGGTCGTGCCCAGGTTTAATCGACTGTTTTAGTGTAGTATCACATTACTACGTGATCCAAACCAGAAAAAACCCAGGATCTGCTCAACAAGTATGTGAAAAACGCGAAAGTATGAGCCTGATGACGGCAAATCCCAGACCTAACCTAGACCTAACATGCGGTATCCACAAAAATATTGTTCGAGACCAGGCTTAATCGACTGTTTTAGTGTGGTACCACATTACTACGTGATCCAAACTAGAAAAAACCCAGGATCTGTTCAACAAGTATGTGAAGAATGCGAAAGCAGGAGTCTGATGAGGGCAAATCCCAGACCTAACACAGACCTAGCATGTGTTATTCTCTAAAATACTGATCGTGGCCAGGTTTAGTTGACTGTTTCTGTGTGGTACCACAATAGTACGTGATTCAAACCAGAAGAAGACCAGGATCTGGCCACCAAGAATGCGAAATATGCGATTGTATGAGCATGATGAGTGCAAGTCCCAGACCTAACCTAGACCTAACATGCGTTATCCTCTAAAATATTGATCGAAACCAGGTTTAATCGACTCTTCCAGTGCGGTACCACATTACTAGGTGATACAAACCAGTAAAAACCCAGGATCTGCTCAAAAGGTATGTGAAGAATGCGAAGGTATGAGTCTCAATAGGGCAAATCTCAGACCTAACCCAGACCTAGCATGCGTTATCCTCTAAAATATTGATCGAAACCAGGTTTAATCGACTCTTTCAGTGCGGTACCACATTACTAGGTGATACAACCCAGAAGAAACCCAGGATCTGCTCAAAAAGTATGTGAAGAATGCGAAAGTACGAGCCAAATGAGGGCAAATCCCAGACCCAACCTAGACCTAACATGCGTTATCCTCTAAAATATTGATCGAAACCAGGTTTAATCGACTCTTTCAGTGTGGTACCACATTACTACGTGATCCAAGCCATACAAAGCGCAGGATCTGGCCAACAAGTATGCGAGAAATGCGAAAGTATGAGCCCGATGGTGGCAAATACCAGACTAAACCCAGACCTAATATGCGTTATTCTCTAAAATATTGTTCGAGACCAGGCTTCGTCGACTGGTTCTGTGTGGTACCACAATACTACGTGATTCAAACCAGAAGAAGTCCAGGATCTGTTCAACAACTATGTGAAGAATGCGAAAGTATTAGTCTGATGAGGGCAAATCCCAGTCCTAACCCAGACCTAGCATGCGTGGCCAGATTTAATTGGCTGTTTCTGTGTGGTACCACAATACTACGTGATTCAAACCAGAAGAAGGCCAGGATCTGGCCACCAAGAATGCGAAATATGCGATTGTATTAGCCTGATGAGGGCAAGTCCAAGACCTAGCCTAGACCTAACATGCGTTATCCTCTAAAATATTGATCGAAACCAGGTTTAATCGACTCTTTCAGTGTGGTACCACATTACTAGGTGATACAATCCAGAAAAGGACCAGGATCTGGCCACCAAGAATGCGAAATATGCGATTGCATGAGCCTGATGACGGCAAATCCCAGACCTAGCCCAGACCTAACATGCGTTATCCTCTAAAATATTGATCGTGGTCAGGTTTTATTGACTGTTTCAGTGTGGTACCACATTACTACATGATCCAAACCATACAAAGCTCAGGATCTGGCCAACTAGTATGCGAGGAATGCGAAAGTATGAGCCTGATAATGGCAAATACCAGACTTAACACAGACCTAACATGCGTTATCCTCTAAAATATTGATCGAGACCAGGCTCAAACGACTGTTTCAGTGTGGTACCACATTACTAGCTGACCCAAGCCAGAAAAAACCCAGGATCTGTTCAACAACTATGTGAAGAATGCGAAAGTATGAGTCTGATGAGGGCAAATCACGGACCTACCCCAGACCTATCATGCGTTATCCTCTAAAATATTGATCGTGGCCAGCTTTAATTGGCTGTTTCTGTGTGGTACCACAATAGTACGTGATTCAAATCAGAAGAAGACCAGGATCTGGCCACCAAGAATGCGAAATATGCGATTGTATGAGCATGATGAGTGCAAGTCCCAGACCTAACCTAGACCTAACATGCGTTATCCTCTAAAATATTGATCGAAACCAGGTTTAATCGACTCTTTCAGTGCGGTACCACATTACTAGGTGATACAAACCAGAAAAAACCCAGGATCTGGCCAACAAGTATGCGAGAAATGCGAAAGTATGAGTCTGATGGTGGCAGATACCAGACCTAACCTAGACCTAACATGCGCTATCCTCTAAAATATTGATCGTGGCCAGGCTTAATCGACTGTTTCAGTGTGGTACCACATTACTACGTGATCCAAACCATACAAAGCCCAGGATCTGGCCAACAAGTATGCGAGAAATGCGAAAGTATGAGCCTGATAATGGCAAATACCAGACTTAACGCAGACCTAACATGCGTTATCCTCTAAAATATTGATCGAGACCGGGCTTAATCGACTGTTTCAGTGTGGTACCACATTACGACCTGACCCAAACCAGAAAACACCCAGGATCTGTTCAACAACTACGTGAAGAATGCGAAGGTATGAGTCTGAATAGGACAAATCCCAGACCTAACCCAGACCTAGCATGCGTTATCCTCTAAATTATTGATCGTGGCCAGGTTTAATTGACTGTTTCTCCGTGGTACCACAATACTACGCGATTCAAACCAGAAGAAGACCAGGATCTGGCCACCAAGAATGCGAAATATGCGATTGTATGAGCCTGATGAGGGCAAATCCCAGGACTAGCCTAGACCTAACATGCGCTATCCTCTAAAATATCGATCGAGACCAGGCTTAATCGACTGTTTCACTGTGGTACCACAATACTACGTGATTCAAACCAGAAGGAGTCCAGGATGTGTTCAACAAGTATGTGAAGAACGCGAAAGTATGAGCCTGATGAGGGCAAATCCCAGGACTAGCCTAGACCTAACATGCGCTATCCTCTAAAATATCGATCGAGACCAGGTTTAATCGACTCTTTCAGTGTGGTACCACAATACTACGTGATTCAAACCAGAAGAAGACCAGGATCTGGCCACCAAGATTGCGAAATATGCGATTGTATGAGCCTGATGAGGGCAAATCCCAGACCTAACCCAGACCTAGCATGCGTTATCCTCTAAATTATTGATCGTGGCCAGGTTTAATTGACTGTTTCTCCGTGGTACCACAATACTACGCGATTCAAACCAGAAGAAGACCAGGATCTGGCCACCAAGAATGCGAAATATGCGATAGTATGAGCCTGATGTGGGCAAATCCCAGACCTAACCTAGACCTAACATGCGTTATCCTCTAAAATATTGATCGAAACCAGGTTTAATCGACACTTTCAGTGTGGTACCACATTACTACGTTATACAATCCAGAAAAGGACCAGGATCTGGCCAACAAGAATGCGAAATATGCGATTGCATGAGCCTGATGACGGCAAATCCCAGACCTAACCCAGACCTAGCATGCGTTATCCTCTAAATTATTGATCGTGGCCATGTTTAATTGACTGTTTCTGTGTGGTACCACAAGACTACGTGCTTCAAACCAGGAGAAGACCATGTTCTGGCCAACAAGAATGCGAAATATGCGATTGTATGAGCCTGATGAGGGCAAATCCCAGGACTAGCCTAGACCTAACATGCGCTATCCTCTAAAATATCGATCGAGACCAGGCTTAATCGACTGTTTCACTGTGGTACCACAATACTACGTGATTCAAACCAGAAGGAGTCCAGGATATGTTCAACAAGTATGTGAAGAATGCTAAAGTGTGAGTCTGATGAGGGCAAATCCCAGACCTAACCCAGACCTAGCATGCGTTATCCTCTAAAATATCGATCGAAACCAGGTTTAATCGACTCTTTCAGTGTGGTACCACAATACTACGTGATTCAAACCAGAAGAAGACCAGGATCTGGCCACCAAGATTGCGAAATATGCGATTGTATGAGCCTGATGAGGGCAAATCCCAGACCTAACCCAGACCTAGCATGCGTTATCCTCTAAATTATTGATCGTGGCCAGGTTTAATTGACAGTTTCTCCGTGGTACCACAATACTACGCGATTCAAACCAGAAGAAGACCAGGATCTGGCCACCAAGAATGCGAAATATGCGATAGTATGAGCCTGATGTGGGCAAATCCCAGACCTAACCTAGACCTAACATGCGTTATCCTCTAAAATATTGATCGAAACCAGGTTTAATCGACACTTTCAGTGTGGTACCACATTACTACGTTATACAATCCAGAAAAGGACCAGGATCTGGCCAACAAGAATGCGAAATATGCGATTGCATGAGCCTGATGACGGCAAATCCCAGACCTAACCCAGACCTAGCATGCGTTATCCTCTAAATTATTGATCGTGGCCATGTTTAATTGACTGTTTCTGTGTGGTACCACAATACTACGTGATTCAAACCAGGAGAAGACCATGTTCTGGCCAACAAGAATGCGAAATATGCGATTGTATGAGCCTGATGAGGGCAAATCCCAGGACTAGCCTAGACCTAACATGCGCTATCCTCTAAAATATCGATCGAGACCAGGCTTAATCGACTGTTTCACTGCGGTACCACAATACTACGTGATTCAAACCAGAAGGAGTCCAGGATATGTTCAACAAGTATGTGAAGAACGCGAAAGTATGAGCCTGATGAGGGCAAGTCCTAGACCTAACCCAGACCAAGCATGCGTTATCCTCTAAAATATTGATCGTGGCCAGATTTAATTGGCTGTTTCTGTGTGGTACCACAATACTACGTGATTCAAAGCAGAAGAAGTCCAGGATCTGGTCAACAAGAATGTGAAATATGCGATTGTATGAGGCTGATGAGAGCATATTCCAGACCTAACCTATACTTAAGATGCGTTATCCTCTAAAATATAGGTCGAAAACGTGTTTAATCGACTGTTTCAGTGTGGGACCACATTACTACGTGATACAATCCAGAAAAGGACCAGGATTTGGCCAACACGTATGCGAGAAATGCGAAAGTATGAGCCTGATGGTGGCAGATACCAGACCTAACCTAGACCTAACATGCGCTATCCTCTAAAATATTGATCGTGGCCAGGCTTAATCGACTGTTTCAGTGTGGTACCACATTACTACGTGATCCAAACCATACAAAGCCCAGGATCTGGCCAACAAGTATGCGAGAAATGCGAAAGTATGAGCCTGATAATGGCAAATACCAGACTTAACGCAGACCTAACATGCGTTATCCTCTAAAATATTGATCGAGACCGGGCTTAATCGACTGTTTCAGTGTGGTACCACATTACGACCTGACCCAAACCAGAAAACACCCAGGATCTGTTCAACAACTACGTGAAGAATGCGAAGGTATGAGTCTGAATAGGACAAATCCCAGACCTAACCCAGACCTAGCATGCGTTATCCTCTAAAATATTGATCGTGGCCTGGTTTAATTGTCTGTTTCTGTGTGGTACCACAATATTTCGTGATTCAAACCAGAAGACCAGGATCTGGGCAACAAGAATGTGAAATATGCGATTGCATGAGCCTCATGAGGGCAAATCCCAGACCTAACCTAGACTTAAGATACGTTGTCCTCTAAAATATTGGTCGAAAGCGGGTTTAATCGACTGTATCAGTGTGGTACCACATTACTATGTGATCCAAACCATACAAAGCCCAGGATCTGGCCAACACGTATGCGAGAAATGCGAAAGTATGAGCCTGATGAGGGCAAGTCCCAGACCTAACCCAGACCTAGCATGCGTTATCCTCTAAAATATTGATCGTGGCCAGGTTTAATTTACAGTTTCTGTGTGGTACCACAATACTACGTGATTCAAACCAAAAGAACACCAGGATCGGTTCAACAAGTATGTGAAGAATGCTAAAGTATGAGTCTGATGAGGGCAAATCCCAGACCTAACCCGGACCTAGCATACGTTATCCTCTAAAATATTGATCGTGGCCAGGTTTAATTTACAGTTTCTGTGTGGTACCACAATACTACGTGATTCAAACCAGAAAAGGACGAGGATCTGGCCAACAAGAATGCGAAATATGCGATTGCATGAGCCAGATGACGGCAAATCCCAGACCTAGCCTAGACCTAACATGCGTTATCCTCTAAAATATTGATCGTGGCCAGGTTTAATTGACTGTTTCTGTGTGGTACTACAATACTACGTGGTTCAAACCAAAAGAAGACGAGGATCTGGCCAACAAGAATGCGAAATATGCGATTGCATGAGCCTGATGACGGCAAATCCCAGACCTAACCCAGACCTAGCATGCGTTATCCTCTAAATTATTGATCGTGGCCATGTTTAATTGACTGTTTCTGTGTGGTACCACAAGACTACGTGATTCAAACCAGGAGAAGACCATGTTCTGGCCAACAAGAATGCGAAATATGCGATTGTATGAGCCTGATGAGGGCAAATCCCAGGACTAGCCTAGACCTAACATGCGCTATCCTCTAAAATATCGATCGAGACCAGGCTTAATCGACTGTTTCACTGTGGTACCACAATACTACGTGATTCAAACCAGAAGGAGTCCAGGATATGTTCAACAAGTATGTGAAGAATGCTAAAGTGTGAGTCTGATGAGGGCAAATCCCAGACCTAACCCAGACCTAGCATGCGTTATCCTCTAAAATATCGATCGAAACCAGGTTTAATCGACTCTTTCAGTGTGGTACCACAATACTACGTGATTCAAACCAGAAGAAGACCAGGATCTGGCCACCAAGATTGCGAAATATGCGATTGTATGAGCCTGATGAGGGCAAATCCCAGACCTAACCCAGACCTAGCATGCGTTATCCTCTAAATTATTGATCGTGGCCAGGTTTAATTGACTGTTTCTCCGTGGTACCACAATACTACGCGATTCAAACCAGAAGAATACCAGGATCTGGCCACCAAGAATGCGAAATATGCGATAGTATGAGCCTGATGTGGGCAAATCCCAGACCTAACCTAGACCTAACATGCGTTATCCTCTAAAATATTGATCGAAACCAGGTTTAATCGACACTTTCAGTGTGGTACCACATTACTACGTTATACAATCCAGAAAAGGACCAGGATCTGGCCAACAAGAATGCGAAATATGCGATTGCATGAGCCTGATGACGGCAAATCCCAGACCTAACCCAGACCTAGCATGCGTTATCCTCTAAATTATTGATCGTGGCCATGTTTAATTGACTGTTTCTGTGTGGTACCACAATACTACGTGATTCAAACCAGGAGAAGACCATGTTCTGGCCAACAAGAATGCGAAATATGCGATTGTATGAGCCTGATGAGGGCAAATCCCAGGACTAGCCTAGACCTAACATGCGCTATCCTCTAAAATATCGATCGAGACCAGGCTTAATCGACTGTTTCACTGCGGTACCACAATACTACGTGATTCAAACCAGAAGGAGTCCAGGATATGTTCAACAAGTATGTGAAGAACGCGAAAGTATGAGCCTGATGAGGGCAAGTCCTAGACCTAACCCAGACCTAGCATGCGTTATCCTCTAAAATATTGATCGTGGCCAGATTTAATTGGCTGTTTCTGTGTGGTACCACAATACTACGTGATTCAAACCAGAAGAAGACCAGGATCTGGCCACCAAGATTGCGAAATATGCGATTGTATGAGCCTGATGAGGGCAAATCCCAGACCTAACCCAGACCTAGCTTGCGTTATCCTCTAAATTATTGATCGTGGCCAGGTTTAATTGACTGTTTCTGTGTGGTACCACAATACTACGTGATTCAAAGCAGAAGAAGTCCAGGATCTGGTCAACAAGAATGTGAAATATGCGATTGTATGAGGCTGATGAGAGCATATTCCAGACCTAACCTATACTTAAGATGCGTTATCCTCTAAAATATAGGTCGAAAACGTGTTTAATCGACTGTTTCAGTGTGGGACCACATTACTACGTGATACAATCCAGAAAAGGACCAGGATTTGGCCAACACGTATGCGAGAAATGCGAAAGTATGAGCCTGATGGTGGCAGATACCAGACCTAACCTAGACCTAACATGCGCTATCCTCTAAAATATTGATCGTGGCCAGGCTTAATCGACTGTTTCAGTGTGGTACCACATTACTACGTGATCCAAACCATACAAAGCCCAGGATCTGGCCAACAAGTATGCGAGAAATGCGAAAGTATGAGCCTGATAATGGCAAATACCAGACTTAACGCAGACCTAACATGCGTTATCCTCTAAAATATTGATCGAGACCGGGCTTAATCGACTGTTTCAGTGTGGTACCACATTACGACCTGACCCAAACCAGAAAACACCCAGGATCTGTTCAACAACTACGTGAAGAATGCGAAGGTATGAGTCTGAATAGGACAAATCCCAGACCTAACCCAGACCTAGCATGCGTTATCCTCTAAAATATTGATCGTGGCCTGGTTTAATTGTCTGTTTCTGTGTGGTACCACAATATTTCGTGATTCAAACCAGAAGACCAGGATCTGGCCAACAAGAATGTGAAATATGCGATTGCATGAGCCTCATGAGGGCAAATCCCAGACCTAACCTAGACTTAAGATACGTTGTCCTCTAAAATATTGGTCGAAAGCGGGTTTAATCGACTGTATCAGTGTGGTACCACATTACTATGTGATCCAAACCATACAAAGCCCAGGATCTGGCCAACACGTATGCGAGAAATGCGAAAGTATGAGCCTGATGAGGGCAAGTCCCAGACCTAACCCAGACCTAGCATGCGTTATCCTCTAAAATATTGATCGTGGCCAGGTTTAATTTACAGTTTCTGTGTGGTACCACAATACTACGTGATTCAAACCAAAAGAACACCAGGATCGGTTCAACAAGTATGTGAAGAATGCTAAAGTATGAGTCTGATGAGGGCAAATCCCAGACCTAACCCGGACCTAGCATGCGTTATCCTCTAAAATATTGATCGTGGCCAGGTTTAATTTACAGTTTCTGTGTGGTACCACAATACTACGTGATTCAAACCAGAAAAGGACGAGGATCTGGCCAACAAGAATGCGAAATATGCGATTGCATGAGCCAGATGACGGCAAATCCCAGACCTAGCCTAGACCTAACATGCGTTATCCTCTAAAATATTGATCGTGGCCAGGTTTAATTGACTGTTTCTGTGTGGTACTACAATACTACGTGGTTCAAACCAAAAGAAGACGAGGATCTGGCCAACAAGAATGCGAAATATGCGATTGTATGAGCCAGATGAGTGCAAGTCCCAGACCTAACCCAGACCTAGCATGCGTTATCCTCTAAAATATTGATCGTGGCCAGGCTTAATTGACTGTTTCTGTGTGGTACCACATTACTACGTGATTTAAACCGGAAGAAGACCAGGATCTGGCCAACAAGAATGTGAAATATGCGATTGTATGAGCCTGATGAGGGCAAATCCCAGAGCTAACCTAGACCTAACATGCGTTATCCTCTAAAATATTGAGCTAAACCAGGTTTAATCGTCTCTTTCAGTGTGGTACCACATTACTACGTGAACAATCTAGAAAAGGACCAGGATCTGGCCAACAAGAATGCGAAATATGCGACTGCATGAGCCTGATGATGGCAAATCCCAGACCTAACCTAGACCTAACATGCGTTATCCTCTAAAATAATGATCGAAACCATGTTTAATCGCCTCTTTCAGTGTGGTACCACATTACTACGTGATACAATCCAGAAAAGGATCAGGATCTGGCCAACAAGAATGCGGAATATGCGTTTGCATGAGCCAGGTGACGGCAAATCCCAGACCTAACCTGGACCTAACATGCGCTATCCTCTAAAATATTGATCGTGGCCAGGCTTAATCGACTGTTTCAGTGTGGTACCACATTACTGCGTGATCCAAACCATGCAAAGCCCAGGATCTGGCCAACAAGTGTGCGAAATATACGAAAGTATGAGCCTGTTGAGAGCAAATTCCAGACCTAACCTAGACCTAACATGCGTTATCCTATAAAATATTGATCGTGGCCAGGTTTTATTGACTGTTTCAGTGTTGTACCACATTACTACCTGATCCAAAGCAAAAAAAACCCAGGATCTGTTCAACAAGTATGTGAAGCATGCGAAAGTATGAGCGTGATGAGGGCAAGTCCCAGACCTAACCCAGACCTAACATGCGTTATCCTCTAAAATATTGATCGTGGCCAGGTTTAATTGACTGTTTCTGTGTGGTACCACAATACTACGTGATTCAAACCAGAAGAACACCAGGGTCTGTTCAACAAGTATGTGAAGAATGCTAAAGTGTGAGTCTGATGAGGGCAAATCCCAGACCTAACCCAGACCTAGCATGCGTTATCCTCTAAAATATCGATCGAAACCAGGTTTAATCGACTCTTTCAGTGTGGTACCACAATACTACGTGATTCAAACCAGAAGAAGACCAGGATCTGGCCACCAAGATTGCGAAATATGCGATTGTATGAGCCTGATGAGGGCAAATCCCAGACCTAACCCAGACCTAGCATGCGTTATCCTCTAAATTATTGATCGTGGCCAGGTTTAATTGACTGTTTCTCCGTGGTACCACAATACTACGCGATTCAAACCAGAAGAAGACCAGGATCTGGCCACCAAGAATGCGAAATATGCGATAGTATGAGCCTGATGTGGGCAAATCCCAGATCTAACCTAGACCTAACATGCGTTATCCTCTAAAATATTGATCGAAACCAGGTTTAATCGACACTTTCAGTGTGGTACCACATTACTACGTTATACAATCCAGAAAAGGACCAGGATCTGGCCAACAAGAATGCGAAATATGCGATTGCATGAGCCTGATGACGGCAAATCCCAGACCTAACCCAGACCTAGCATGCGTTATCCTCTAAATTATTGATCGTGGCCATGTTTAATTGACTGTTTCAGTGTGGGACCACATTACTACGTGATACAATCCAGAAAAGGACCAGGATTTGGCCAACACGTATGCGAGAAATGCGAAAGTATGAGCCTGACGGTGGCAGATACCAGACCTAACCTAGACCTAACATGCGCTATCCTCTAAAATATTGATCGTGGCCAGGCTTAATCGACTGTTTCAGTGTGGTACCACATTACTACGTGATCCAAACCATACAAAGCCCAGGATCTGGCCAACAAGTATGCGAGAAATGCGAAAGTATGAGCCTGATAATGGCAAATACCAGACTTAACGCAGACCTAACATGCGTTATCCTCTAAAATATTGATCGAGACCGGGCTTAATCGACTGTTTCAGTGTGGTACCACATTACGACCTGACCCAAACCAGAAAACACCCAGGATCTGTTCAACAACTACGTGAAGAATGCGAAGGTATGAGTCTGAATAGGACAAATCCCAGACCTAACCCAGACCTAGCATGCGTTATCCTCTAAAATATTGATCGTGGCCTGGTTTAATTGTCTGTTTCTGTGTGGTACCACAATATTTCGTGATTCAAACCAGAAGACCAGGATCTGGCCAACAAGAATGTGAAATATGCGATTGCATGAGCCTCATGAGGGCAAATCCCAGACCTAACCTAGTCTTAAGATACGTTGTCCTCTAAAATATTGGTCGAAAGCGGGTTTAATCGACTGTATCAGTGTGGTACCACATTACTATGTGATCCAAACCATACAAAGCCCAGGATCTGGCCAACACGTATGCGAGAAATGCGAAAGTATGAGCCTGATGAGGGCAAGTCCCAGACCTAACCCAGACCTAGCATGCGTTATCCTCTAAAATATTGATCGTGGCCAGGCTTAATTGACTGTTTCTGTGTGGTACCACAATACTACGTGATTTAAACCGGAAGAAGACCAGGATCTGGCCAACAAGAATGTGAAATATGCGATTGTATGAGCCTGATGAGGGCAAATCCCAGAGCTAACCTAGACCTAACATGCGTTATCCTCTAAAATATTGAGCTAAACCAGGTTTAATCGTCTCTTTCAGTGTGGTACCACATTACTACGTGAACAATCTAGAAAAGGACCAGGATCTGGCCAACAAGAATGCGAAATATGCGACTGCATGAGCCTGATGAGGGCAAATCCCAGACCTAACCTAGACCTAACATGCGTTATCCTCTAAAATAATGATCGAAACCATGTTTAATCGCCTCTTTCAGTGTGGTACCACATTACTACGTGATACAATCCAGAAAAGGATCAGGATCTGGCCAACAAGAATGCGGAATATGCGATTGCATGAGCCAGGTGACGGCAAATCCCAGACCTAACCTGGACCTAACATGCGGTATCCTCTAAAATATTGATCGTGGCCAGGCTTAATCGACTGTTTCAGTGTGGTACCACATTACTGCGTGATCCAAACCATGCAAAGCCCAGGATCTGGCCAACAAGTGTGCGAAATATACGAAAGTATGAGCCTGTTGAGAGCAAATTCCAGACCTAACCTAGACCTAACATGCGTTATCCTCTAAAATATTGATCGTGGCCAGGTTTAATTGACTGTTTCTGTGTGGTACTACAATACTACGTGGTTCAAACCAAAAGAAGACGAGGATCTGGCCAACAAGAATGCGAAATATGCGATTGTATGAGCCAGATGAGTGCAAGTCCCAGACCTAACCCAGACCTAGCATGCGTTATCCTCTAAAATATTGATCGTGGCCAGGCTTAATTGACTGTTTCTGTGTGGTACCACATTACTACGTGATTTAAACCGGAAGAAGACCAGGATCTGGCCAACAAGAATGTGAAATATGCGATTGTATGAGCCTGATGAGGGCAAATCCCAGAGCTAACCTAGACCTAACATGCGTTATCCTCTAAAATATTGAGCTAAACCAGGTTTAATCGTCTCTTTCAGTGTGGTACCACATTACTACGTGAACAATCTAGAAAAGGACCAGGATCTGGCCAACAAGAATGCGAAATATGCGACTGCATGAGCCTGATGACGGCAAATCCCAGACCTAACCTAGACCTAACATGCGTTATCCTCTAAAATAATGATCGAAACCATGTTTAATCGCCTCTTTCAGTGTGGTACCACATTACTACGTGATACAATCCAGAAAAGGATCAGGATCTGGCCAACAAGAATGCGGAATATGCGATTGCATGAGCCAGGTGACGGCAAATCCCAGACCTAACCTGGACCTAACATGCGGTATCCTCTAAAATATTGATCGTGGCCAGGCTTAATCGACTGTTTCAGTGTGGTACCACATTACTGCGTGATCCAAACCATGCAAAGCCCAGGATCTGGCCAACAAGTGTGCGAAATATACGAAAGTATGAGCCTGTTGAGAGCAAATTCCAGACCTAACCTAGACCTAACATGCGATATCCTCTAAAATATTGATCGTGGCCAGGTTTAATTGACTGTTTCTGTGTGGTACTACAATACTACGTGGTTCAAACCAAAAGAAGACGAGGATCTGGCCAACAAGAATGCGAAATATGCGATTGTATGAGCCAGATGAGTGCAAGTCCCAGACCTAACCCAGACCTAGCATGCGTTATCCTCTAAAATATTGATCGTGGCCAGGCTTAATTGACTGTTTCTGTGTGGTACCACATTACTACGTGATTTAAACCGGAAGAAGACCAGGATCTGGCCAACAAGAATGTGAAATATGCGATTGTATGAGCCTGATGAGGGCAAATCCCAGAGCTAACCTAGACCTAACATGCGTTATCCTCTAAAATATTGAGCTAAACCAGGTTTAATCGTCTCTTTCAGTGTGGTACCACATTACTACGTGAACAATCTAGAAAAGGACCAGGATCTGGCCAACAAGAATGCGAAATATGCGACTGCATGAGCCTGATGAGGGCAAATCCCAGACCTAACCTAGACCTAACATGCGTTATCCTCTAAAATAATGATCGAAACCATGTTTAATCGCCTCTTTCAGTGTGGTACCACATTACTAAGTGATACAATCCAGAAAAGGATCAGGATCTGGCCAACAAGAATGCGGAATATGCGATTGCATGAGCCAGGTGACGGCAAATCCCAGACCTAACCTGGACCTAACATGCGCTATCCTCTAAAATATTGATCGTGGCCAGGCTTAATCGACTGTTTCAGTGTGGTACCACATTACTGCGTGATCCAAACCATGCAAAGCCCAGGATCTGGCCAACAAGTGTGCGAAATATACGAAAGTATGAGCCTGTTGAGAGCAAATTCCAGACCTAACCTAGACCTAACATGCGTTATCCTATAAAATATTGATCGTGGCCAGGTTTTATTGACTGTTTCAGTGTTGTACCACATTACTACCTGATCCAAAGCAAAAAAAACCCAGGATCTGTTCAACAAGTATGTGAAGAATGCGAAAGTATGAGCGTGATGAGGGCAAGTCCCAGACCTAACCCAGACCTAACATGCGTTATCCTCTAAAATATTGATCGTGGCCAGGTTTAATTGACTGTTTCTGTGTGGTACCACAATACTACGTGATTCAAACCAGAAGAACACCAGGGTCTGTTCAACAAGTATGTGAAGAATGCTAAAGTGTGAGTCTGATGAGGGCAAATCCCAGACCTAACCCAGACCTAGCATGCGTTATCCTCTAAAATATCGATCGAAACCAGGTTTAATCGACTCTTTCAGTGTGGTACCACAATACTACGTGATTCAAACCAGAAGAAGGCCAGGATCTGGCCACCAAGATTGCGAAATATGCGATTGTATGAGCCTGATGAGGGCAAATCCCAGACCTAACCCAGACCTAGCATGCGTTATCCTCTAAATTATTGATCGTGGCCAGGTTTAATTGACTGTTTCTCCGTGGTACCACAATACTACGCGATTCAAACCAGAAGAAGACCAGGATCTGGCCACCAAGAATGCGAAATATGCGATAGTATGAGCCTGATGTGGGCAAATCCCAGACCTAACCTAGACCTAACATGCGTTATCCTCTAAAATATTGATCGAAACCAGGTTTAATCGACACTTTCAGTGTGGTACCACATTACTACGTTATACAATCCAGAAAAGGACCAGGATCTGGCCAACAAGAATGCGAAATATGCGATTGCATGAGCCTGATGACGGCAAATCCCAGACCTAACCCAGACCTAGCATGCGTTATCCTCTAAATTATTGATCGTGGCCATGTTTAATTGACTGTTTCTGTGTGGTACCACAATACTACGTGATTCAAACCAGGAGAAGACCATGTTCTGGCCAACAAGAATGCGAAATATGCGATTGTATGAGCCTGATGAGGGCAAATCCCAGGACTAGCCTAGACCTAACATGCGCTATCCTCTAAAATATCGATCGAGACCAGGCTTAATCGACTGTTTCACTGTGGTACCACAATACTACGTGATTCAAACCAGAAGGAGTCCAGGATATGTTCAACAAGTATGTGAAGAACGCGAAAGTATGAGCCTGATGAGGGCAAGTCCTAGACCTAACCCAGACCTAGCATGCGTTATCCTCTAAAATATTGATCGTGGCCAGATTTAATTGGCTGTTTCTGTGTGGTACCACAATACTACGTGATTCAAACCAGAAGAAGACCAGGATCTGGCCACCAAGATTGCGAAATATGCGATTGTATGAGCCTGATGAGGGCAAATCCCAGACCTAACCCAGACCTAGCTTGCGTTATCCTCTAAATTATTGATCGTGGCCAGGTTTAATTGACTGTTTCTGTGTGGTACCACAATACTACGTGATTCAAACCAGAAGAAGTCCAGGATCTGGTCAACAAGAATGTGAAATATGCGATTGTATGAGGCTGATGAGAGCATATTCCAGACCTAACCTATACTTAAGATGCGTTATCCTCTAAAATATAGGTCGAAAACGTGTTTAATCGACTGTTTCAGTGTGGGACCACATTACTACGTGATACAATCCAGAAAAGGACCAGGATTTGGCCAACACGTATGCGAGAAATGCGAAAGTATGAGCCTGATGGTGGCAGATACCAGACCTAACCTAGACCTAACATGCGCTATCCTCTAAAATATTGATCGTGGCCAGGCTTAATCGACTGTTTCAGTGTGGTACCACATTACTACGTGATCCAAACCATACAAAGCCCAGGATCTGGCCAACAAGTATGCGAGAAATGCGAAAGTATGAGCCTGATAATGGCAAATACCAGACTTAACGCAGACCTAACATGCGTTATCCTCTAAAATATTGATCGAGACCGGGCTTAATCGACTGTTTCAGTGTGGTACCACATTACGACCTGACCCAAACCAGAAAACACCCAGGATCTGTTCAACAACTACGTGAAGAATGCGAAGGTATGAGTCTGAATAGGACAAATCCCAGACCTAACCCAGACCTAGCATGCGTTATCCTCTAAAATATTGATCGTGGCCTGGTTTAATTGTCTGTTTCTGTGTGGTACCACAATATTTCGTGATTCAAACCAGAAGACCATGATCTGGCCAACAAGAATGTGAAATATGCGATTGCATGAGCCTCATGAGGGCAAATCCCAGACCTAACCTAGACTTAAGATACGTTGTCCTCTAAAATATTGGTCGAAAGCGGGTTTAATCGACTGTATCAGTGTGGTACCACATTACTATGTGATCCAAACCATACAAAGCCCAGGATCTGGCCAACACGTATGCGAGAAATGCGAAAGTATGAGCCTGATGAGGGCAAGTCCCAGACCTAACCCAGACCTAGCATGCGTTATCCTCTAAAATATTGATCGTGGCCAGGTTTAATTTACAGTTTCTGTGTGGTACCACAATACTACGTGATTCAAACCAAAAGAACACCAGGATCGGTTCAACAAGTATGTGAAGAATGCTAAAGTATGAGTCTGATGAGGGCAAATCCCAGACCTAACCCGGACCTAGCATGCGTTATCCTCTAAAATATTGATCGTGGCCAGGTTTAATTTACAGTTTCTGTGTGGTACCACAATACTACGTGATTCAAACCAGAAAAGGACGAGGATGTGGCCAACAAGAATGCGAAATATGCGATTGCATGAGCCAGATGACGGCAAATCCCAGACCTAGCCTAGACCTAACATGCGTTATCCTCTAAAATATTGATCGTGGCCAGGTTTAATTGACTGTTTCTGTGTGGTACTACAATACTACGTGGTTCAAACCAAAAGAAGACGAGGATCTGGCCAACAAGAATGCGAAATATGCGATTGTATGAGCCAGATGAGTGCAAGTCCCAGACCTAACCCAGACCTAGCATGCGTTATCCTCTAAAATATTGATCGTGGCCAGGCTTAATTGACTGTTTCTGTGTGGTACCACAATACTACGTGATTTAAACCGGAAGAAGACCAGGATCTCGCCAACAAGAATGTGAAATATGCGATTGTATGAGCCTGATGAGGGCAAATCCCAGAGCTAACCTAGACCTAACATGCGTTATCCTCTAAAATATTGAGCTAAACCAGGTTTAATCGTCTCTTTCAGTGTGGTACCACATTACTACGTGAACAATCTAGAAAAGGACCAGGATCTGGCCAACAAGAATGCGAAATATGCGACTGCATGAGCCTGATGAGGGCAAATCCCAGACCTAACCTAGACCTAACATGCGTTATCCTCTAAAATAATGATCGAAACCATGTTTAATCGCCTCTTTCAGTGTGGTACCACATTACTACGTGATACAATCCAGAAAAGGATCAGGATCTGGCCAACAAGAATGCGGAATATGCGATTGCATGAGCCAGGTGACGGCAAATCCCAGACCTAACCTGGACCTAACATGCGGTATCCTCTAAAATATTGATCGTGGCCAGGCTTAATCGACTGTTTCAGTGTGGTACCACATTACTGCGTGATCCAAACCATGCAAAGCCCAGGATCTGGCCAACAAGTGTGCGAAATATACGAAAGTATGAGCCTGTTGAGAGCAAATTCCAGACCTAACCTAGACCTAACATGCGTTATCCTATAAAATATTGATCGTGGCCAGGTTTTATTGACTGTTTCAGTGTTGTACCACATTACTACCTGATCCAAAGCAAAAAAAACCCAGGATCTGTTCAACAAGTATGTGAAGAATGCGAAAGTATGAGCGTGATGAGGGCAAGTCCCAGACCTAACCCAGACCTAACATGCGTTATCCTCTAAAATATTGATCGTGGCCAGGTTTAATTGACTGTTTCTGTGTGGTACCACAATACTACGTGATTCAAACCAGAAGAACACCAGGGTCTGTTCAACAAGTATGTGAAGAATGCTAAAGTGTGAGTCTGATGAGGGCAAATCCCAGACCTAACCCGGACCTAGCATGCGTTATCCTCTAAAATATTGATCGTGGCCAGGTTTAATTGACAGTTTCTGTGTGGTACCACAATACTACGTGATTCAAACCAGAAAAGGACGAGGATCTGGCCAACAAGTATGCGAAATATGCGATTGCATGAGCCTGATGAGGGCAAATCCCAGACCTAACCTAGACCTAACATTCCCTATCCCCTAAAATATTGATCGAAACCGGGTTTTATCGACTGTTGCAGTGTGGTACCACATTACTACCTGATCCAAAGCAAAAAAAACCCAGGATCTGTTCAACAAGTATGTGAAGAATGCGAAAGTATGAGCCTGATGCGGGCAAGTCCCAGACCTAACCCGGACCTAGCATGCGTTATCCTCCAAAACATTGATCGTGGCCAGGTTTAATTGACTGTTTCTGTGTGGTACCACAATCCTACGTGATTCAAACCAGAAGAAGACCAGGATCTGGTCAACAAGTGTGCGAAATATACGAAAGTATGAGCCTGATGAGAGCATATTCCAGACCTAACCTAGACCTCACATGCCGTATTCCCTAAAATATTGATCGAAACCGGCATTTATCGACTGTTCCAGTGTGGTACCACATTACTACCTGATCCAAACCAGAAAACACCCAGGATCTGTTCAACAAGTATGTGAAGAATGCGAAAGTATGAGCCTGATGAGGGCAAGTCCCAGACCTAACCCAGACCTAGCATGCGTTATCCTCTAAAATATTGATCGTGGCCAGGTTTAATTGACTGTTTCTGTGTGGTACCACAATACTACGTGATTTAAACCAGAAGAACACCAGGATCTGTTCAACAAGTATGTGAAGAATGCTAAAGTGTGAGTCTGATGTGGGCAAATCCCAGACCTAACCCGAACCTAGCAAGCGTTGTCCTCTAAAATATTGATCGAAACCAGGTTTAATCGACTCTTTCAGTGTGGTACCACAATACTACGTGATTCAAACCAGAAGAAGACCAGGATCTGGCCCACAAGAAAGTGAAATATGCGATTGTATGAGCCTGATGAGGGCAAATCCCAGATCTAACCTAGACCTAACATGCCGTATCCCCTAAAATATTGATCGAAACCGGGTTTTATCGACTGTTGCAGTGTGGTTCCACATTACTATCTGATCCAAAGCAGAAAAAACCCAGGATCTGTTCAACGAGTATGTGAAGAATGCGAAAGTATGATCCTGATGAGGGCAAGACCCAGACCTAACCCGGGCCTAGCATGCGTTATCTTCTAAAATATTGATCGTGGCCAGGTTTAATTGACTGTTTCTGTGTGGTACCACAATACTACGTGATTCAAACCAGAGGAAGACCAGGATCTGGCCAACAAGAATGCGAAATATGCGATTGCATGAGCCAGATGACGGCAAATCCCAGACCTAACCTAGACCTAACATGCGGTATCCTCTAAAATATTGATCGTGGCCAGGCTTAATCGACTGCTTCAGTGTGGTACCACATTATTACGTGATACAATCCAGAAAAGGACCAGGATCTGGCCAACAAGTATGCGAAATATGCGATTGCATGAGCCTGATGAGGGCAAATCCCAGACCTAACCTAGACCTAACATGCCGTATCCCCTAAAATATTGATCGAATCCGGGTTTTATCGACTGTTGCAGTGTGGTTCCACATTACTACCAGATCCATAGCAGAAAAAACCCAGAATCTGTTCAACAAGCATGTGAAGAATGCGAAAGTATGATCCTGATGAGGGCAAGTCCCAGACCTAACCCGGACCTAGCATGCGTTATCCTCTAAAATATTGATCGTGGCCCGGTTTAATTGACTGTTTCTGTGTGGTACCACAATACTACGTGATTCAAACCAGAAGAACACCAGGATCGGTTCAACAAGTATGTGAAGAATGCTAAAGTATGAGTCTGATGAGGGCAAATCCCAGACCTAACCCGGACCTAGAATGCGTTATCCTCTAAAATATTGATCGTGGCCAGGTTTAATTTTCAGTTCCTGTGTGGTACCACAATACTACGTGATTCAAACCAGAGGAAGACCAGGATCTGGCCAACAAGAATGCGAAATATGGGATTGCATGAGCCAGATGACGGCAAATCCCAGACCTAGCCTAGACCTAACATGCGTTATCCTCTAAAATATTGATCGTGGCCAGGTTTAATTGACTGTTTCTGTGTGGTACCACAATACTACGTGGTTCAAACCAAAAGAAGACGAGGATCTGGCCAACAAGAATGCGAAATATGTGATTGTAGGAGCCAGATGAGTGCAAGTCCCAGACCTAACCCAGACCTAGCATGCGTTATCCTCTAAAATATTGATCGTGGCCAGGCTTAATTGACTGTTTCTGTGTGGTACCACAATACTACGTGATTTAAACCAGAAGAAGACCAGGATCTGGCCAACAAGAATGTGAAATATGCGATTGTATGAGCCTGATGAGGGCAAACCCCAGAGCTAACCTAGACCTAACATGCGTTATCCTCTAAAATATTGAGCTAAACCAGGTTTAATCGTCTCTTTCAGTGTGGTACCACATTACTACGTGAACAATCCAGAAAAGGACCAGGATCTGGCCAACAAGTATGCGAAATATGCGATTGCATGAGCCTGATGAGGGCAAATCCCAGACCTAACCTAGACCTAACATGCGTTATCCTCTAAAATAATGATCGAAACCATGTTTAATCGCCTCTTTCAGTGTGGTACCACATTACTACGTGATACAATCCAGAAAAGGATCAGGATCTGGCCAACAAGAATGCGGAATATGCGATTGCATGAGCCAGGTGACGGCAAATCCCAGACCTAACCTAGACCTAACATGCGGTATCCTCTAAAACATTGATCGTGGCCAGGCTTAATCGACTGTTTCAGTGTGGTACCACATTACTGCGTGATCCAAACCATACAAAGCCCAGGATCTGGCCAACAAGTGTGCGAAATATACGAAAGTATGAGCCTGTTGAGAGCAAATTCCAGACCTAACCTAGACCTAACGTGCGTTATCCTATAAAATATTGATCGTGGCCAGGTTTTATTGACTGTTTCAGTGTGGTACCACATTACTACCTGATCCAAACCAGAAAAAACCCAGGATCTGTTCAACAAGTATGTGAAGAATGCGAAAGTATGAGCCTGATGAGGGCAAGTCCCAGACCTAACCCAGACCTAGCATGCGTTATCCTCTAAAATATTGATCGTGGCCAGGTTTAATTGACTGTTTCTGTGTGGTACCACAATACTACGTGATTCAAACCAGAAGAACACCAGGGTCTGTTCAACAAGTATGTGAAGAATGCTAAAGTGTGAGTCTGATGAGGGCAAATCCCAGACCTAACCCGGACCTAGCATGCGTTATCCTCTAAAATATTGATCGTGGCCAGGTTTAATTGACAGTTTCTGTGGGGTACCACAATACTACGTGATTCAAACCAGAAAAGGACGAGGATCTGGCCAACAAGTATGCGAAATATGCGATTGCATGAGCCTGATGAGGGCAAATCCCAGACCTAACCTAGACCTAACATTCCCTATCCCCTAAAATATTGATCGAACCCGGGTTTTATCGACTGTTGCAGTGTGGTACCACATTACTACCTGATCCAAAGCAAAAAACACCCAGGATCTGTTCAACAAGTATGTGAAGAATGCGAAAGTATGAGCCTGATTAGGGCAAGTCCCAGACCTAACCCAGACCTAGCATGCGTTATCCTCTAAAATATTGATCGTGGCCAGGTTTAATTGACTGTTTCTGTGTGGTACCACAATATTACGTGATTTAAACCAGAAGAACACCAGGATCTGTTCAAGAAGTATGTGGAGAATGCTAAAGTGTGAGTCTGATGTGGGCAAATCCCAGACCTAACCCGAACATAGCAAGCGTTATCCTCTAAAATATTGATCGAAACCAGGTTTAATCGACCCTTTCAGTGTGGTACCACAATACTACGTGATTCAAACCAGAAGAAGACCAGGATCTGGCCCACAAGAAAGTGAAATATGCGATTGTATGAGCCTGATGAGGGCAAATCCCAGATCTAACCTAGACCTAGCTTGCGTTATCCTCTAAAATATTGATCGAAACCAGGTTTAATCGTCTCTCTCAGACAGGCACCATATTACTACGTGATACAATCCAGAAAAGGACGAGGATCTGGCCAACAAGTATGCGAAATATACGATTGCATGAGCCTGATGAGGGCAAATCCCAGACCTAACCTAGACCTAACATGCCGTATCCCCTAAAATATTGATCGAAACCGGGTTTTATCGACTGTTGCAGTGTGGTTCCACATTACTACCTGATCCAAAGCAGAAAAAACCCAGGATCTGTTCAACGAGTATGTGAGGAATGCGAAAGTTTGATCCTGATGAGGGCAAGACCAAGACCTAACCCAGACCTAGCATGCGTTATCCTCTAAAATATTGATCGTGGCCAGGTTTAATTGACTGTTTCTGTGTGGTACCACAATACTACGTGATTCAAACCAGAAGAACACCAGGATCGGTTCAACAAGTATGTGAAGAATGCTAAAGTATGAGTCTGATGAGGGCAAATCCCAGACCTAACCCGGACCTAGAATGCGTTATCCTCTAAAATATTGATCGTGGCCAGGTTTAATTTAAAGTTTCTGTGTGGTACCACAATACTACGTGATTCAAACCAGAGGAAGACCAGGATCTGGCCAACAAGAATGCGAAATATGCGATTGCATGAGCCAGATGACGGCAAATCCCAGACCTAGCCTAGACCTAACATGCGTTATCCTCTAAAATATTGATCGTGGCCAGGTTTAATTGACTGTTTCTGTGTGGTACCACAATACTACGTGGTTCAAACCAAAAGAAGACGAGGATCTGGCCAACAAGAATGCGAAATATGTGATTGTAGGAGCCAGATGAGTGCAAGTCCCAGACCTAACCCAGACCTAGCATGCGTTATCCTCTAAAATATTGATCGTGGCCAGGCTTAATTGACTGTTTCTGTGTGGTACCACAATACTACGTGATTTAAACCAGAAGAAGACCAGGATCTGGCCAACAAGAATGTGAAATATGCGATTGTATGAGCCTGATGAGGGCAAACCCCAGAGCTAACCTAGACCTAACATGCGTTATCCTCTAAAATATTGAGCTAAACCAGGTTTAATCGTCTCTTTCAGTGTGGTACCACATTACTACGTGAACAATCCAGAAAAGGACCAGGATCTGGCCAACAAGTATGCGAAATATGCGATTGCATGAGCCTGATGAGGGCAAATCCCAGACCTAACCTAGACCTAACATGCGTTATCCTCTAAAATAATGATCGAAACCATGTTTAATCGCCTCTTTCAGTGTGGTACCACATTACTACGTGATACAATCCAGAAAAGGATCAGGATCTGGCCAACAAGAATGCGGAATATGCGATTGCATGAGCCAGGTGACGGCAAATCCCAGACCTAACCTAGACCTAACATGCGGTATCCTCTAAAACATTGATCGTGGCCAGGCTTAATCGACTGTTTCAGTGTGGTACCACATTACTGCGTGATCCAAACCATACAAAGCCCAGGATCTGGCCAACAAGTGTGCGAAATATACGAAAGTATGAGCCTGTTGAGAGCAAATTCCAGACCTAACCTAGACCTAACGTGCGTTATCCTATAAAATATTGATCGTGGCCAGGTTTTATTGACTGTTTCAGTGTGGTACCACATTACTACCTGATCCAAACCAGAAAAAACCCAGGATCTGTTCAACAAGTATGTGGAGAATGCGAAAGTATGAGCCTGATGAGGGCAAGTCCCAGACCTAACCCAGACCTAGCATGCGTTATCCTCTAAAATATTGATCGTGGCCAGGTTTAATTGACTGTTTCTGTGTGGTACCACAATACTACGTGATTCAAACCAGAAGAACACCAGGGTCTGTTCAACAAGTATGTGAAGAATGCTAAAGTGTGAGTCTGATGAGGGCAAATCCCAGACCTAACCCGGACCTAGCATGCGTTATCCTCTAAAATATTGATCGTGGCCAGGTTTAATTGACAGTTTCTGTGGGGTACCACAATACTACGTGATTCAAACCAGAAAAGGACGAGGATCTGGCCAACAAGTATGCGAAATATGCGATTGCATGAGCCTGATGAGGGCAAATCCCAGACCTAACCTAGACCTAACATTCCCTATCCCCTAAAATATTGATCGAACCCGGGTTTTATCGACTGTTGCAGTGTGGTACCACATTACTACCTGATCCAAAGCAAAAAACACCCAGGATCTGTTCAACAAGTATGTGAAGAATGCGAAAGTATGAGCCTGATTAGGGCAAGTCCCAGACCTAACCCAGACCTAGCATGCGTTATCCTCTAAAATATTGATCGTGGCCAGGTTTAATTGACTGTTTCTGTGTGGTACCACAATATTACGTGATTTAAACCAGAAGAACACCAGGATCTGTTCAAGAAGTATGTGGAGAATGCTAAAGTGTGAGTCTGATGTGGGCAAATCCCAGACCTAACCCGAACATAGCAAGCGTTATCCTCTAAAATATTGATCGAAACCAGGTTTAATCGACCCTTTCAGTGTGGTACCACAATACTACGTGATTCAAACCAGAAGAAGACCAGGATCTGGCCCACAAGAAAGTGAAATATGCGATTGTATGAGCCTGATGAGGGCAAATCCCAGATCTAACCTAGACCTAGCTTGCGTTATCCTCTAAAATATTGATCGAAACCAGGTTTAATCGTCTCTCTCAGACAGGCACCATATTACTACGTGATACAATCCAGAAAAGGACGAGGATCTGGCCAACAAGTATGCGAAATATACGATTGCATGAGCCTGATGAGGGCAAATCCCAGACCTAACCTAGACCTAACATGCCGTATCCCCTAAAATATTGATCGAAACCGGGTTTTATCGACTGTTGCAGTGTGGTTCCACATTACTACCTGATCCAAAGCAGAAAAAACCCAGGATCTGTTCAACGAGTATGTGAGGAATGCGAAAGTTTGATCCTGATGAGGGCAAGACCAAGACCTAACCCAGACCTAGCATGCGTTATCCTCTAAAATATTGATCGTGGCCAGGTTTAATTGACTGTTTCTGTGTGGTACCACAATACTACGTGATTCAAACCAGAAGAACACCAGGATCGGTTCAACAAGTATGTGAAGAATGCTAAAGTATGAGTCTGATGAGGGCAAATCCCAGACCTAACCCGGACCTAGAATGCGTTATCCTCTAAAATATTGATCGTGGCCAGGTTTAATTTAAAGTTTCTGTGTGGTACCACAATACTACGTGATTCAAACCAGAGGAAGACCAGGATCTGGCCAACAAGAATGCGAAATATGCGATTGCATGAGCCAGATGACGGCAAATCCCAGACCTAACCTAGACCTAACATGCCGTATCCCCTAAAATATTGATCGAATCCGGGTTTTATCGACTGTTGCAGTGTGGTTCCACATTACTACCAGATCCATAGCAGAAAAAACCCAGGATCTGTTCAACAAGTATGTGAAGAAAGCGAAAGTATGATTCTGATGAGGGCAAATCCCAGACTAAACCCAGACCTAACATGCGTTATCCTCTAAAATAATGATCGAAACCATGTTTAATGGCCTCTTTCGGTGTGGTACCACATTACTACGTGATACAATCCAGAAAAGGATCAGGATCTGGCCAACAAGAATGCGAAATATGCGATTGCATGAGCGAGATGACGGCAAATCCCAGACCTAACCTAGACCTAACATGCGGTATCCTCTAAAATATTGATCGTGGCCAGGCTTAATCGACTGTTCCAGTGTGGTACCACATTACTACCTGCTCCAAACCAGAAAAAACCCAGGATCTGTTCAACAAGTATGTGAAGAAAGCGAAAGTATGATTCTGATGAGGGCAAATCCCAGACCTAACCTAGACCTAACATGCGTTATCCACTAAAATATTGATCGAAACCAGGTATAATCGACTCTTTCAGTGCGGTACCACATTACTAGGTGATACAAACCAGAAAAAAACCAGGATCTGTTCAACATGTATGTGAAGAATGCGAAAGTGTGAGTCTGATAATGGCAAATACCAGACTTAACCCAGACCTAACATGCGTTATCCTCTAAAATATTGATCGAGACCAGGCTTAATCGACAGTTTCAGTGTGGTACCACATTACTACGTGAGACAAACCAGAAAAAACCGAGGATCTGTTCAACATGTATGTGAAGAATGCGAAAGTGTGAGTCTGATAATGGCAAATACCAGACTTAACCCAGACCTAACATGCGTTATCCTCTAAAATATTGATCGAGACCAGGCTTAATCGACAGTTTCAGTGTGGTACCATATTACTACGTGAGACAAACCAGAAAAAACCCAGGATCTGTTCAACATGTATGTGAAGAATGCGAAAGTATGAGCCTGATGGTGGCAAATACCAGACTAAACCCAGACCTAACATGCGTTATCCTCTAAAATATTGATCGAGACCAGGCTTCATCGACTGTTTCTGTGTGGTACCACAATACTACGTGATTCAAACCAGAAGAAGTCCAGGATCTGGCCACCAAGAATGCGAAATATGCGATTGCATGAGCCTGATGACGGCAAATCCCAGACCTAGCCCAGACCTAACATGCGTTATCCTCTAAAATATTGATCGTGGCCAGGTTTTATTGACTGTTTCAGTGTGGCACCACATTACTACGTGATCCAAACCAGAAAAAACCCACGATGTGGTCAACAAGAGTGCGAAATATACGGAAGTATGAGCCTGATGAGAGCAAATCCCAGACCTAACCCAGACTAAGCATTCGCTATCCTCTAAAATATTGATCGAAACCGGGCTTAGTCGACTGTTCTAGTGTGGTACCACAAAACTACCTGACCCAAAGCAGAAAAAACCCAGGATTTGGCCATCATGTGTGCGAGATATGCGAAAGTATGAGCCTGATGAGGGCAAATCCCAGATCAAGCCCAGACCTAACATGCGTTATCCTCTAAAATATTGATCGTGGCCAGGTTTTATTGACTGTTTCAGTGTGGCACCACATTACTACGTGATCCAAACCCGAAAAAACCCACGACCTGTTCAACAAGTGTGCGAAATATACGAAAGTATGACCCTGATGAGAGCATATTCCAGACCTAACCTAGACTTAAGATGCGTTATCCTCTAAAATATTGATCGAAACCGCGTTTAATCGACTGTTCCAGTGTGGTACCATATTACTACCTAATCCAAACCAGAAAAAACCCAGGATCTGTTCAACATGTATGTGAAGAATGCGACAGTATGAGCCTGATGAGGGCAAGTCCCAGACCTAACCCAGACCTAGCATGCGTTATCCTCTAAAATATTGATCGTGGCCAGCTTTAATTGACTCTTTCTGTATGGTACCACAATACTACGTGATTCAAACCAGATGAAGACCAGGATCTGGCCCACAAGAAAGTGAAATATGCGATTGTATGAGCCTGATGAGGGCAAATCCCAGACCTAACCTAGACCTAACATGCCGTATCCCCTAAAAT
Organism: Colletes latitarsis; assembly: GCF_051014445.1. Taxonomy (NCBI): domain Eukaryota; kingdom Metazoa; phylum Arthropoda; class Insecta; order Hymenoptera; family Colletidae; genus Colletes; species Colletes latitarsis. The sequence continues at coordinate 4,856,504 of NC_135147.1, forward strand.
ATTGATCGAAACCGGGTTTTATCGACTGTTGCAGTGTGGTTCCACATTACTACCTGATCCAAAGCAGAAAAAACCCAGGATCTGTTCAACGAGTATGTGAAGAATGCGAAAGTATGATCCTGATGAGGGCAAGACCCAGACCTAACCCGGGCCTAGCATGCGTTATCCTCTAAAATATTGATCGTGGCCAGGTTTAATTGACTGTTTCTGTGTGGTACCACAATACTACGTGATTCAAACCAGAAGAACACCAGGATCGGTTCAACAAGTATGTGAAGAATGCTAAAGTATGAGTCTGATGAGGGCAAATCCCAGACCTAACCCGGACCTAGAATGCGTTATCCTCTAAAATATTGATCGTGGCCAGGTTTAATTTAAAGTTTCTGTGTGGTACCACAATACTACGTGATTCAAACCAGAGGAAGACCAGGATCTGGCCAACAAGAATGCGAAATATGCGATTGCATGAGCCAGATGACGGCAAATCCCACACCTAACCTAGACCTAACATGCGGTATCCTCTAAAATAATGATCGTGGCCAGGCTTAATCGACTGTTTCAGTGTGGTACCACATTATTACGTGATACAATCCAGAAAAGGACCAGGATCTGGCCAACAGGTATGCGAAATATGCGATTGCATGAGCCTGATGAGGGCAAATCCCAGACCTAACCTAGACCTAACATGCCGTATCCCCTAAAATATTGATCGAATCCGGGTTTTATCGACTGTTGCAGTGTGGTTCCACATTACTACCAGATCCATAGCAGAAACAACCCAGGATCTGTTCAGCAAGTATGTGAAGAATGCGAAAGTATGATCCTGATGAGGGCAAGTCCCAGACCTAACCCGGACCTAGCATGCGTTATCCTCTAAAATATTGATCGTGGCCAGGTTTAATTGACTGTTTCTGTGGGGTACCACAATACTACGTGATACAAACCAGAGGAAGACCAGCATCTGGCCAACAAGAATGCGAAATATGCGATAGCATGAGCCAGATGACGGCAAATCCCAGACCTAACCTAGACCTAACATGCGGTATCCTCTAAAATATTGATCGTGGCCAGGCTTAATCGCCTCTTTCAGTGTGGTACCACATTACTACGTGATACAATCCAGAAAAGGATCAGGATCTGGCCAACAAGAATGCGAAATATGCGATTGCATGAGCGAGATGACGGCAAATCCCAGACCTAACCTAGACCTAACATGCGGTATCCTCTAAAATATTGATCGTGGCCAGGCTTAATGGACTGTTTCAGTGTGGTACCACATTACTACGTGATACAATCCAGAAAAGGATCAGGATCTGGCCAACAAGAATGCGAAATATGCGATTGCATGAGTCAGATGACGGCAAATCCCAGACCTAACCTAGACCTAACATGCGGTATCCTCTAAAATATTGATCGCGGCCAGGTTTAATTGACTGTTTCTGTGTGGTACCACAATACTACGTGATTCAAACCAGAAGAACACCAGGATCTGTTCAACAAGTATGTGAAGAATACTAAAGTGTGAGTCTGATGAGGGCAAATCCCAGAGCTATCCCGGACCTAGCATGCGTCATCCTCTAAAATATTGATCGTGGCCAGGTTTAATTGACTGTTTTTGTGTGGTACCACAATACTACGTGATTCAAACCAGAAGAACACCAGGATCTGTTCAACAAGTATGTGAAGAATGCTAAAGTGTGAGTCTGATGAGGGCAAATCCCAGACCTAACCCGGGCCTAACATGCGGTATCCTCTAAAATATTGATCGTGGCCAGGTTTAATTGACTGTTTTTGTGTGGTACCACAATACTACGTGATTCAAACCAGAAGAACACCAGGATCTGTTCAACAAGTATGTGAAGAATACTAAAGTGTGAGTCTGATGAGGGCAAATCCCAGAGCTATCCCGGACCTAGCATGCGTTATCCTCTAAAATATTGATCGTGGCCAGGTTTAATTGACTGTTTTTGTGTGGTACCACAATACTACCTGATCCAAACCAGAAAAAACCCAGGATCTGTTCAACAAGTATGTGAAGAATGCGAAAGTATGATTCTGATGAGGGCAAATCCCAGACCTAACCTAGACCTAACATGCGTTATCCACTAAAATATTGATCGAAACCAGGTTTAATCGACTCTTTAGGTGTGGTACCACATCACTACGTGATACAATCCAGAAAAGAACCAGGAACTGGCCAACAAGTATGCGAATTATGCGAAAGTATGAGCCTGATGGGAGCAAATCCCATGCCTAACCTAGACCTAACATGCGTTATCCCCTAAAATATTGATCGAAACCGGGTTTAATCGACAGTTCCCGTGTGGCACCATATTACTACCTGATCCAAACCAGAAAAAAACCCAGGATCTGTTAAACAAGTATTTGTAGAAAGCGAAAGTATGAGTCGGATGAGGCCAAATCCCAGGCCTAACCCAGACCTAGCACGCGTTATCCTCTAAAATATTGATCGTGGCCAGGTTTAATTGACTGTTTTTGTGTGGTACCACAATACTACGTGATTCAAACCAGAAGAAGACCAGGATCTGGCCAACATGAATGCGAAATATGCGATTGTATGAGACTGGTGAGGGCAAATCCCAGACCTAACCTAGACCTAACATGCGTTATCCTCTAAAATATTCATCGAAACTAGGTTTAATTGACTGTTTCAGTGTGGTACCACATTACTCCGTGATCCAACCCAGGAAAAACCCAGGATCTGTTCAACAAGTGTGTGAAGAATGCGAAAGTATGAATCTGATGAGGTCAAATCTCGGTCCTAACCCAGACCTAGCATGCGTTATCCTCTAAAATATGGATCGAAACCGGGTTTAATCGACTGTTCCAGTGTGGTACCCCATCACTGCCTGATCAAAACCAGAAAAAACCCGGGATCTGGCCTACAAGTGTGCGAAATATGCGAAAGTATGAGCCTGATGAGGGCAAGTCCCAAACCTAGCATGCGTTATCCTCTAAAATATTGATCATGCCCAGGTTTAATTGACTGTTCCAGTGTGGTACCATATTACTACCTGGTCCAAACCAGTTTAAACACACGATCTGGTCAAAATGTTTGTTAAAAATGCGAAAGTGTGAGCCAAATGAGGGCAAATCCCAGACCTAACCCACACCTAGCATGCATTATTCTCTAAAATATTGATCGAAGCCGGGTTTAATCGACTGTTCCAGTGTGGTACCATATAACTACCTGATCCAAACCAGAAAAAACTCAGGATCTGTTCAACAAGTATGTGAAGTATGCGAAAGTATTAGCCAAATGAGGGCAAATCCCAGACCTAACCCAGACCTAGCATGCGTTATCCTCTAAAATATGGATCGAAACCGGGTTTAATCGACTGTTCCAGTGTAGTACCCCATTACTGCCTGATCCAAACCAGAAAAAACCCAGGATCTGGCCCACAAGTGTGCGAAATATGCGAAAGTATGAGCCTGATGAGGGCAAGTCCCAAACCTAACCCAGACCTAACATGCGTTATCCTCTAAAATATTGATCATGGCAAGGTTTAATTGACTGTTTCTGTGTGTTACCACAATACTACGTGACTCAATCCAGAAGAAGGCCAGGATCTGGCCAACAAGAATGCGAAATATGCGATTATATGAGCCTGATGAGGGCAAATCCCAGACCTGACCTAGACCTAACATGCGTTATCATCTAAAATACTCATCGGAACCAGGTTTAATCGACTCTTTCATTCTGGTACCACATTACTACCTGATCCAAACCAGAAAAGAACCCAGGATCTGTTAAACAAGTATTTGAAGAAAGCGAAAGTATGAGTCGGATGAGGCCAAATCCCAGGCCTAACCCAGACCTAGCTCGCGTTATCCTCCAAAATATTGATCGTGGCCAGGTTTAATTGACAGTTTCTGTATGGTACCACACTACTACGTGATTCAAACCGGATAAGACCAGGATCTGGCCAACATGAATGCGAAATATGCGATTGTATGAGACTGGTGAGGGCAAATCCCAGACCTAACGTAGACCTAACATGCGTTATCCTGTAAAATATTGCTCGAAACCGGGTTTAATCGACTCTTTCAGTGTGTTACCACATTACTCCGTGATCCAACCCAGGAAAAACCCAGGATCTGTTCAACAAGTATGTGAAGTATGCGAAAGTATGAGCCAAATGAGGGCAAATCCCAGACCTAACCCAGACCTAGCATGCGTTATCCTCTAAAATATGGATCGAAACCGGGTTTAATCGACTGTTCCAGTGTAGTACCCCATTACTGCCTGATCCAAACCAGAAAAAACCCAGGATCTGGCCCACAAGTGTGCGAAATATGCGAAAGTATGAGCCCGATGAGGGCAAGTCCCAAACCTAACCCAGACCTAACATGCGTTATCCTCTAAAATATTGATCATGGCAAGGTTTAATTGACTGTTTCAGTGTGGTACCACACTACTCCGTGATCCAACCCAGGAAAAACCCAGGATCTGTTCAACAAGTGTGTGAAGAATGCGAAAGTATGAATCTGATGAGGTCAAATCTCGGTCCTAACCCAGACCTAGCATGCGTTATCCTCTAAAATATGAATCGAAACCGGGTTTAATCGACTGTTCCAGTGTGGTACCCCATCACTGCCTGATCCAAACCAGAAAAAACCCGGGATCTGGCCTACAAGGGTGCGAAATATGCGAAAGTATGAGCCTGATGAGGGCAAGTCCCAAACCTAACCCAGACCTAACATGCGTTATCCTCTAAAATATTGATCGAAAATAGGTTTAATTGACTGTTTCAGTGTGGTACCAGATTACTACGTGTTCCAAACCAGTTTAAACACACGATCTGGTCAAAATGTTTGTTAAAAATGCGAAAGTGTGAGCCAAATGAGGGCAAATCCCAGACCTAACCCAGACCTAGCATGCGTTATCCTCTAAAATATTGATCGAAGCCGGGTTTAATCGACTGTTCCAGTGTGGTACCATATAACTACCTGATCCAAACCAGAAAAAACTCAGGATCTGTTCAACAAGTATGTGAAGTATGCGAAAGTATGAGCCAAATGAGGGCAAAACCCAGACCTAACCCAGACCTAGCATGCGTTATCCTCTAAAATATGGATCGAAACCGGGTTTAATCGACTGTTCCAGTGTGGTACCCCATTACTGCCTGATCCAAACCAGAAAAAACCCAGGATCTGGCCAACAAGTGTGCGAAATATGCGAAAGTATGAGCCTGATGAGGGCAAGTCCCAAACCTGAGCCAGTCCTAAGATGCGTTATCCTCTAAAATATTGATCATGGCCAGGTTTAATTGACTGTTTCTGTGTGTTACCACAATACTACGTGACTCAATCCAGAAGAAGACCAAGATCTGGCCAACAAGAATGCGAAATATGCGATTATATGAGCCTGATGAGGGCAAATCCCAGACCTGACCTAGACCTAACATGCGTTATCCTCTAAAATATTCATCGAAACCAGGTTTAATCGACTCTTTCATTCTGGTACCACATTACTACCTGATCCATACCAGACAAAAACCCATGATCTGGCCAACAAGTGTGCGAAATATGCGAAAGTATGAGCCTGATGAGAGCAAATCCCAGACCTGACCTAGACCTAACATGCGTTATCCTGTAAAATATTGATCGCAAATAGGTTTAATTGACTGTTTCAGTGTGGTACCAGATTACTACGTGTTCCAAACCAGTACAAACACACGATCTGGTCAACAGGAATGCGAAATATGCGATTGCATGAGCCTGATGAGGGCAAATCCCAGACCTAACCCAGACCTAGCACGCGTTATCCTCTATAATATTCATCATGGCCAGGTTTAATTGACTGTTTCTGTGTGGTACCACAATACTACGTGACTCAATCCAGGAGAAGACCAGGATCTGGCCAACACTAATGCGAAATATGCGATTATATGAGCCTGATGAGGGCAAATCCCAGACCTGACCTAGACCTAACATGCGTTATCCTCTAAAATGTTCATCGAAACCAGGTTTAAACGACTCTTTCATTCTGGTACCACATTACTACCTGATCCAAACCAGAAAAGAACCCAGGATCTGTTAAACAAGTATTTTAAGAAAGCGAAAGTATGAGTCGGATGAGGCCAAATCCCAGGCCTAACCCAGACCTAGCACGCGTTATCTTCTAAAATATTGATCGTGGCCAGGTTTAATTGACTGTTTCTGTGTGGTACCACAATACTACGTGATTCAAACCAGAAGAAGGCCAGGATCTGGCCAACATGAATGCGAAATATGCGATTGTATGAGCCTGATGAGGGCAAATCCCAGACCTAACCTAGACCTAACATGCGTTATCCTCTAAAATATTCATCGAAACTAGGTTTAATTGACTGTTTCAGTGTGGTACCACAATACTACGTGATTCAAACCAGATGAAGACCAGGATCGGTTCAACAAGTATGTGAAGAATGCTAAAGTATGAGTCTGATGAGGGCAAATCCCAGACCTAACCCGGACCTAGAATGCGTTATCCTCTAAAATATTGATCGTGGCCAGGTTTAATTTACAGTTTCTGTGTGGTACCACAATACTACGTGATTCAAACCAGAGGAAGACCAGGATCTGGCCAACAAGAATGCGAAATTTGCGATTGCATGAGCCAGATGACGGCAAATCCCACACCTAACCTAGACCTAACATGCGGTATCCTCTAAAATATTCATCGAAACTAGGTTTAATTGACTGTTTCAGTGTGGTACCACATTACTACGTGATCCAACCCAGGAAAAACCCAGGATCTGTTCAACAAGTATGTGGAGAATGCGAAAGTATGAGCCTGATGCGGGCAAGTCCCAGACCTAACCCGGACCTAGCATGCGTTATCCTCCAAAATATTGATCGTGGCCAGGTTTAATTGACTGTTTCTGTGTGGTACCACAATACTACGTGATTCAAACCAGAAGAAGACCAGGATCTGGTCAACAAGTGTGCGAAATATACGAAAGTATGAGCCTGATGAGAGCATATTCCAGACCTAACCTAGACCTCGCATGCCGTGTCCCCTAAAATATTGATCGAAACCGGGATTTATCGACTGTTCCAGTGTGGTACCACACTACTACCAGATCCAAACCAGAAAACACCCAGGATCTGTTCAACAAGTATGTGAAGAATGCGAAAGTATGAGCCTGATGAGGGCAAGTCCCAGACCTAACCCAGACCTAGCATGCGTTATCCTCTAAAATATTGATCGTGGCCAGGTTTAATTGACTGTTTCTGTGTGGTACCACAATACTACGTGATTTAAACCAGAAGAACGCCAGGATCTGTTCAACAAGTATGTGAAGAATGCAAAAGTGTGAGTCTGATGTGGGCAAATCCCAGACCTAACCCGAACCTAGCAAGCGTTATCCTCTAAAATATTGATCGAAACCAGGTTTAATCGACTCTTTCAGTGTGGTACCACAATACTACGTGATTCAAACCAGATGAAGTCCAGGATCGGTTCAACAAGTATGTGAAGAATGCTAAAGTATGAGTCTGATGAGGGCAAATCCCAGACCTAACCCGGACCTAGAATGCGTTATCCTCTAAAATATTGATCGTGGCCAGGTTTAATTTACAGTTTCTGTGTGGTACCACAATACTACGTGATTCAAACCAGAGGAAGACCAGGATCTGGCCAACAAGAATGCGAAATTTGCGATTGCATGAGCCAGATGACGGCAAATCCCACACCTAACCTAGACCTAACATGCGGTATCCTCTAAAATAATGATCGTGGCCAGGCTTAATCGACTGTTTCAGTGTGGTACCACATTATTAGGTGATACAATCCAGAAAAGGACCAGGATCTGGCCAACAAGTATGCGAAATATGCGATTGCATGAGCCTGATGAGGGCAAATCCCAGACCTAGCCTATACCTAGCATGCGTTATCCTCTAAAATAATGACCGAAACCATGTTTAATCGCCTCTTTCAGTGTGGTACCACATTATTACGTGATACAATCCAGAAAAGGATAAGGATCTGGCCAACAAGAATGCGAAATATGCGATTGCATGAGCGAGATGACGGCAAATCCCAGACCTAACCTAGACCTAACATGCGGTATCCTCTAAAATATTGATCGTGGCCAGGCTTAATCGACTGTTCCAGTGTGGTACCACATTACTACGTGAACAATCCAGAAAAGGACCAGGATCTGGCCAACAAGTATGCGAAATATGCGATTGCATGAGCGAGATGACGGCAAATCCCAGACCTAACCTAGACCTAACATGCGGTATCCTCTAAAATATTGATCGTGGCCAGGCTTAATGGACTGTTTCAGTGTGGTACCACATTACTACGTGATACAATCCAGAAAAGGATCAGGATCTGGCCAACAAGAATGCGAAATATGCGATTGCATGAGTCAGATGACGGCAAATCCTAGACCTAACCTAGACCTAACATGCGGTATCCTCTAAAATATTGATCGCGGCCAGGTTTAATTGACTGTTTCTGTGTGGTACCACAATACTACGTGATTCAAACCAGAAGAACACCAGGATCTGTTCAACAAGTATGTGAAGAATACTAAAGTGTGAGTCTGATGAGGGCAAATCCCAGAGCTATCCCGGACCTAGCATGCGTTATCCTCTAAAATATTGATCGTGGCCAGGTTTAATTGACTGTTTTTGTGTGGTACCACAATACTACGTGATTCAAACCAGAAGAACACCAGGATCTGTTCAACAAGTATGTGAAGAATGCTAAAGTGTGAGTCTGATGAGGGCAAATCCCAGACCTAACCTAGACCTAACATGCGGTATCCTCTAAAATATTGATCGTGGCCAGGCTTAATCGACTGTTTCAGTGTGGTACCACATTACTACGTGAACAATCCAGAAAAGGACCAGGATCTGGCCAACAAGTATGCGAAATATGCGATTGCATGAGCCTGATGAGGGCAAATCCCAGACCTAACCTAGACCAAACATGCGTTATCCTATAATATATTGATCGTGGCCAGGTTTTATTGACTGTTTCAGTGTTGTACCACATTACTACGTGATCCAAACCAGAAAAAACCAACGTTCTGGTCAACAAGTGTGCGAAATATACGAAAGTATGAGCCTGATGAGAGCATATTCCAGACCTAACCTAGACTTAACATGCCGTATCCCCTAAAATATTGATCGAAACCGGGATATATCGACTGTTCCAGTGTGGTTCCACATTACTACCTGATCCAAACCAGAAAAAACCCAGGATCTGTTCAACAAGTATGTGAAGAATGCGAAAGTATGATTCTGATGAGGGCAAATCCCAGACCTAACCTAGACCTAACATGCGTTATCCACTAAAATATTGATCGAAACCAGGTTTAATCGACTCTTCAGGGGTGGTACCACATCACTACGTGAAACAATCCAGAAAAGAACCAGGAACTGGCCAACAAGAATGCGACATATGCGATTGCATGAGCCTGATGACGGCAAATCCCAGACCTAACCTAGACCTAACATGCGTTATCCTCTAAAATATTGATCGTGGCCAGGTTTAATTGACTGTTTCTGTGTGGTACCACAATACTACGTGGTTCAAACCTGAAGAAGAGGAGGATCTGGCCAACAAGAATGCGAAATATGCGATTGTATGAGCCAGATGAGTGCAAGTCTCAGACCTAACCCAGACCTAGCATGCGTTATCCGCTAAAATATTGATCGTGGCCAGGCTTAATTGACTGTTTCTGTGTGGTACCACAATACTAAGTGATTTAAACCAGACGAAGACCAGGATCTGGCCAACAAGAATGTGAAATATGCGATTGTATGAGCCTGATGAGGGCAAATCCCAGAGCTAACCTAGACCTAACATGCGCTATCCTCTAAAATATTTAGCTAAACCAGGTTTAATCGACTCTTTCAATGTGGTACCACATTACTACGTGATACAATCCAGAAAAGGATCAGGATCTGGCCAACAAGAATGCGAAATATGCGATCGCATGAGTCAGATGACGGCAAATCCCAGACCTAACCTAGACCTAACATGCGGTATCCTCTAAAATATTGATCGTGGCCAGGTTTAATTGACTGTTTCTGTGTGGTACCACAATACTACGTGATCCAAACCAGAAAAAACCCAGGATCTGGCCAACAAGTGTGCGAAATATGCGAAAGTATGAGCCTGATGAGGGCAAGTCCCAAACCTAACCCAGACCTAACATGCGTTATCCTCTAATATATTGATCATGGCAAGGTTTAATTGACTGTTTCTGTGTGTTACCACAATACTACGTGACTCAATCCAGAAGAAGACCAGGATCTGGCCAACAAGAATGCGAAATATGCGATTATATGAGCCTGATGAGGGCAAATCCCAGACCTGACCTAGACCTAACATGCGTTATCCTCTAAAATATTCATCGAAACCAGGTTTAATCGACTCTTTCATTCTGGTACCACATTACTACCTGATCCAAACCAGAAAAGAATCCAGGATCTGTTAAACAAGTATTTGAAGAAAGCGAAAGTATGAGTCGGATGAGGCCAAATCCCAGGCCTAACCCAGACCTAGCACGCGTTATCCTCTAAAATATTGATCGTGGCCAGGTTTAATTGACAGTTTCTGTGTGGTACCAGATTACTACGTGACTGAATCCAGAAGAAGACCAGGATCTGGCCAACAAGAATGCGAAATATGCGATTATATGAGCCTGTTGAGGGCAAATCCCAGACCTGACCTAGACCTAACATGCGTTATCCTCTAAAATCTTCATCGAAACCAGGTTTAATCGACTCTTTCATTCTGGTACCACATTACTACCTGATCCAAACCAGAAAAAGCCCAGGATCTGGCCAACAAGTATGCGAATTATGCGAAAGTATGAGCCTGATGGGAGCAAATCCCATGCCTAACCTAGACCTAACATGCGATATCCCCTAAAATATTGATCGAAACCGGGTTTAATCGACAGTTCCCGTGTGGCACCATATTACTACCTGATCCAAACCAGAAAAAAACCCAGGATCTGTTAAACAAGTATTTGTAGAAAGCGAAAGTATGATTCGGATGAGGCCAAATCCCAGGCCTAACCCAGACCTAGCACGCGTTATCCTCTAAAATATTGATCGTGGCCAGGTTTAATTGACTGTTTTTGTGTGGTACCACAATACTACGTGATTCAAACCAGAAGAAGACCAGGATCTGGCCAACATGAATGCGAAATATGCGATTGTATGAGACTGGTGAGGGCAAATCCCAGACCTAACCTAGACCTAACATGCGTTATCCTCTAAAATATTCATCGAAACTAGGTTTAATTGACTGTTTCAGTGTGGTACCACATTACTCCGTGATCCAACCCAGGAAAAACCCAGGATCTGTTCAACAAGTGTGTGAAGAATGCGAAAGTATGAATCTGATGAGGTCAAATCTCGGTCCTAACCCAGACCTAGCATGCGTTATCCTCTAAAATATGGATCGAAACCGGGTTTAATCGACTGTTCCAGTGTGGTACCCCATCACTGCCTGATCAAAACCAGAAAAAACCCGGGATCTGGCCTACAAGTGTGCGAAATATGCGAAAGTATGAGCCTGATGAGGGCAAGTCCCAAACCTAGCATGCGTTATCCTCTAAAATATTGATCATGCCCAGGTTTAATTGACTGTTCCAGTGTGGTACCATATTACTACCTGGTCCAAACCAGAAAAAACCCAGGATTTGGCCAAATGTGTGCGAAATATGCGAAAGTATGAGACTAATGAGTGCATATCCCAGACCTAACCTAGAACTAACATGCGTTATACTCTATAATATTGATCGAAACCAGGTTTAATTGACTGTTTCTGTGTGGTACCACATTACTACGTGATGCAATCCAGAAAAGGACCAGGATCTGGCCTACATGAATGCGAAATATGCGATTGCATGAGCCTGATGAGGGCAAATTCCAAACCTAACCTCGACCTAACATGCGCTATCCTCTAAAATATTGATCGCAACCAGGCTTAATCGACTGTTTCATTGTGGTACCACATTACTACGTGATCCAAACCAGAAAAAACCCAGGATCTGGCCAACAAGTGTGCGAAATATGCGAAAGTATGAGCCTGATGAGGGCAAGTCCCAAACCTAACCCAGACCTAACATGCGTTATCCTCTAAAATATTGATCGAAAATAGGTTTAATTGACTGTTTCAGTGTGGTACCAGATTACTACGTGTTCCAAACCAGTTTAAGCACACGATCTGGTCAAAATGTTTGTTAAAAATGCGATAGTGTGAGCCAAATGAGGGCAAATCCCAGACCTAACCCAGACCTAGCGTGCGTTATTCTCTAAAATATTGATCGAAGCCGGGTTTAATCGACTGTTCCAGTGTGGTACCATGTAACTACCTGATCCAAACCAGAAAAAACTCAGGATCTGTTCAACAAGTATGTGAAGTATGCGAAAGTATGAGCCAAATGAGGGCAAATCCCAGACCTAACCCAGACCTAGCATGCGTTATCCTCTAAAATATGGATCGAAACCGGGTTTAATCGACAGTTCCAGTGTAGTACCCCATTACTGCCTGATCCAAACCAGAAAAAACCCAGGATCTGGCCCACAAGTGTGCGAAATATGCGAAAGTATGAGCCTGATGAGGGCAAGTCCCAAACCTAACCCAGACCTAACATGCGTTATCCTCTAAAATATTGATCATGGCAAGGTTTAATTGACTGTTTCTGTGTGTTACCACAATACTACGTGACTCAATCCAGAAGAAGGCCAGGATCTGGCCAACAAGAATGCGAAATATGCGATTATATGAGCCTGATGAGGGCAAATCCCAGACCTGACCTAGACCTAACATGCGTTATCATCTAAAATATTCATCGGAACCAGGTTTAATCGACTCTTTCATTCTGGTACCACATTACTACCTGATCCAAACCAGAAAAGAACCCAGGATCTGTTAAACAAGTATTTGAAGAAAGCGAAAGTATGAGTCGGATGAGGCCAAATCCCAGGCCTAACCCAGACCTAGCTCGCGTTATCCTCCAAAATATTGATCGTGGCCAGGTTTAATTGACAGTTTCTGTATGGTACCACACTACTACGTGATTCAAACCGGATAAGACCAGGATCTGGCCAACATGAATGCGAAATATGCGATTGTAGGAGACTGGTGAGGGCAAATCCCAGACCTAACGTAGACCTAACATGCGTTATCCTGTAAAATATTGCTCGAAACCGGGTTTAATCGACTCTTTCAGTGTGTTACCACATTACTCCGTGATCCAACCCATCAAAAACCCAGGATATGTTCAACAAGTATGTGAGGTATGCGAAAGTATGAGCCAAATGAGGGCAAATCCCAGACCTAACCCAGACCTAGCATGCGTTATCCTCTAAAATATGCATCGAAACCGGGTTTAATCGACAGTTCCAGTGTAGTACCCCATTACTGCCCGATCCAAACCAGAAAAAACCCAGGATCTGGCCCACAAGTGTGCGAAATATGCGAAAGTATGAGCCCGATGAGGGCAAGTCCCAAACCTAACCCAGACCTAACATGCGTTATCCTCTAAAATATTGATCATGGCAAGGTTTAATTGACTGTTTCAGTGTGGTACCACATTACTCCGTGATCCAACCCAGGAAAATCCCAGGATCTGTTCAACAAGTGTGTGAAGAATGCGAAAGTATGAATCTGATGAGGTCAAATCTCGGTCCTAACCCAGACCGAGCATGCGTTATCCTCTAAAATATGGATCGAAACCGGGTTTAATCGACTGTTCCAGTGTGGTACCCCATCACTGCCTGATCCAAACCAGAAAAAACCCGGGATCTGGCCTACAAGTGTGCGAAATATGCGAAAGTATGAGCCTGATGAGGGCAAGTCCCAAACCTAACCCAGACCTAACATGCGTTATCCTCTAAAATATTGATCGAAAATAGGTTTAATTGACTGTTTCAGTGTGGTACCAGATTACTACGTGTTCCAAACCAGTTTAAACACACGATCTGGTCATAATGTTTGTTAAAAATGCGAAAGTGTGAGCCAAATGAGGGCAAATCCCAGACCTAACCCAGACCTAGCATGCGTTATCCTCTAAAATATTGATCGAAGCCGGGTTTAATCGACTGTTCCAGTGTGGTACCATATAACTACCTGATCCAAACCAGAAAAAACTCAGGATCTGTTCAACAAGTATGTGAAGTATGCGAAAGTATGAGCCAAATGAGGGCAAAACCCAGACCTAACCCAGACCTAGCATGCGTTATCCTCTAAAATATGGATCGAAACCGGGTTTAATCGACTGTTCCAGTGTGGTACCCCATTACTGCCTGATCCAAACCAGAAAAAACCCAGGATCTGGCCAACAAGTGTGCGAAATATGCGATTATATGAGCCTGATGAGGGCAAATCCCAGACCTGACCTAGACCTAACATGCGTTATCCTCTAAAATATTCATCGAAACCAGGTTTAATCGACTCTTTCATTCTGGTACCACATTACTACCTGATCCATACCAGACAAAAACCCATGATCTGGCCAACAAATGTGCGAAATATGCGAAAGTATGAGCCTGATGAGAGCAAATCCCAGACCTGACCTAGACCTAACATGCGTTATCCTGTAAAATATTGATCGCAAATAGGTTTAATTGACTGTTTCAGTGTGGTACCAGATTACTACGTGTTCCAAACCAGTACAAACACACGATCTGGTCAACAGGAATGCGAAATATGCGATTGCATGAGCCTGATGGGGGCAAATCCCAGACCTAACCCAGACCTAGCATGCGTTATCCTCTATAATATTCATCATGGCCAGGTTTAATTGACTGTTTCTGTGTGGTACCACAATACTACGTGACTCAATCCAGGAGAAGACCAGTATCTGGCCAACACTAATGCGAAATATGCGATTATATGAGCCTGATGAGGGCAAATCCCAGACCTGACCTAGACCTAACATGCGTTATCCTCTAAAATGTTCATCGAAACCAGGTTTAAACGACTCTTTCATTCTGGTACCACATTACTACCTGATCCAAACCAGAAAAAGCCCAGGATCTGGCCAACAAGTATGCGAATTATGCGAAAGTATGAGCCTGATGGGAGCAAATCCCATGCCTAACCCAGACCTAACATGCGTTATCCTCTGAAATATTGATCGAAAATAGGTTTAATTGACTGTTTCTGTGTGGTACCACAATACTACGTGATACAATCCCGAAAAAGACCAGGATCTGGCCAACAAGTGTGCGAAATATGCGAAAGTATGAGCCTGATGATAGTAAGTGCCAGACCTAACTTAGACCTAACAGGGGTTATCCTCTAGAATATTGATCGAAACCGGGTTTAATCGACTGTTCCAGTGTGGTACCATATTACTACCTGATCCAAACCGGAAAAAAACCCAGGATCTGTTAAACAAGTATTTTAAGAAAGCGAAAGTATGAGTCGGATGAGGCCAAATCCCAGGCCTAACCCAGACCTAGCACGCGTTATCTTCTAAAATATTGATCGTGGCCAGGTTTAATTGACTGTTTCTGTGTGGTACCACAATACTACGTGATTCAAACCAGAAGAAGGCCAGGATCTGGCCAACATGAATGCGAAATATGCGATTGTATGAGACTGGTGAGGGCAAATCCCAGACCTAACCTAGACCTAACATGCGTTATCCTCTAAAATATTCATCGAAACTAGGTTTAATTGACTGTTTCAGTGTGGTACCACATTACTACGTGATCCAACCCAGGAAAAACCCAGGATCTGTTCAACAAGTGTGTGAAGAATGCGAAAGTATGAATCTGATGAGGTCAGATCTCGGTCCTAACCCAGACCTAGCATGCGTTATCCTCTAAAATATGGATCGAAACCGGGTTTAATCGACTGTTCCAGTGTGGTACCCCATCACTGCCTGATCCAAACCAGAAAAAACCCGGGATCTGGCCTACAAGTGTGCGAAATATGCGAAAGTATGAGCCAGATGAGGGCAAGTTCCAAACCTAGCATGCGTTATCCTCTAAAATATTGATCGTGCCCTGGTTTAATTGACTGTTCCAGTGTGGTACCATATTACTACTTGATGCAATCCAGAAAAGGACCAGGATCTGGCCTACATCAATGCGAAATATGCGATTGCATGAGCCTGATGAGGGCAAATCCCAAACCTAACCTCGACCTAACATGTGCTATCCTCTAAAATATTGATCGCAACCAGGCTTAATCGACTGCTCCATTGTGGTACCACATTACTACGTGATCCAAACCAGAAAAAACCCAGGATCTGGCCAGCAGGTGTGCGAAATATGCGAAAGTATGAGCCTGATGAGGGCAAGTCCCAAACCTAACCCAGACCTAACATGCGTTATCCTCGAAAATATGGATCGAAAATAGGTTTAATTGACTGTTTCAGTGTGGTACCAGATTACTACGTGTTCCAAACCAGTGTAAACACACGATCTGGTCAAAATGTTTGTTAAAAATGCGAAGGTGTGAGCCAAATGAGGGCAAATCCCAGACCTAACCCAGACCTAGCATGCGTTATCCTCTAAAATATTGATCGAAGCCGGGTTTAATCGACTGTTCCAGTGTGGTACCATATAACTACCTGATCCAAACCAGAAAAAGCTCAGGATCTGTTCAACAAGTATGTGAAGTATGCTAAAGTATGAGCCTGATGAGGGCAAGTCCCAAACCTAAACCAGTCCTAACATGCGTTATCCTCTAAAATATTGATCGTGGCCAGGTTTAATTGACTGTTTCTGTGTCGTACCACAATACTGCGTGATTCAAACCAGAAGAAGACCAGGATCTGGCCAACATGAATGCAAAATATGCGATTTTATGCGACTGGTGAGGGCAAATCCCAGACCTAACCCAAACCTAGCATGCGTTATCCTCTAAAATATTGGTCGAGACCAGGATTCATCGACTGTTCCAGTGTGGTACCATATTACTATCTGATCCGAACCAGAAGACACCCAGGATCTGTTCAACAAATATGTGAAGAATGCGAAAGTATGAGCCCGATGAGGGCAAGTACCAGACCTAACCTAGACCTAACATGCGTTATCCTGTAAAATATTGATCGAAACCGGGTTTAATCGACTGTTCCAGTGTGGTACACCATTGCTGCCTGATCCAAACCTGAAAAAACCCGGGATCTGGCCAAAAAGTGTGCGAAATATGGGATTGCATGAGCCTGATGATGGCAAATCCCAGACCTAACCTAGACCTAACATGCGTTATCCTCTAAAATATTGATCCTGGCCAGGCTTAATTGACTGTTTCTGTGTGGTACCAAATTACTACGTGATTCAAACCAGAAGAGGACCAGGATCTGTTCAACAAGTATGTGAAGAATGCGAAATTATCAGCCTGATGAGGGCAAATCCTAGGCATAACCCGGACCTAGCATGCGTTATCCTCTAAAATATTGATCGTGGCCAGGCTTAGTTGACTGTTTCTGTGTGGCATCACATTACTACGTGATTCAAACCAGAAGACGACCAGGATCTGTTCAAGAAGTATGTGAAGAATGCGACAGTATCAGTCTGATGAGGGCAAATGCCAGACCTAAACCAGACCTAACATGTGTTATCCTCTAAAATATTGATTGTGGCCAGGTTTAATTGACTGTTTCTGTGCGTTACCACAATACTACGTGATTCAAACCAGAAGAAGACCAGGATCTGGCCAACAAGAATGCCAAATATGCGATTGTATGAGCCAGATGAGGGCAAATTCCTGACCTAACCCAGACCTTACATGCGTTATCCTGTAAAATATTCATCGAAACCGGGTTTAATCGACTGTTCCAGTGTGGTACCATATTACTACCTGATCCAAACCAGAAAAAACCCAGGATCTGTTCAACAACTATGTGAAGAATGCGAAAGTATGAGTCTGATGAGAGCAAATCCTAGACCTAACCTAGACCTAGCATGCGTCATCCTCTAAAATATTGATCGAAACCGGGTTTAATCGACTGTTCCAGTGTGGTACCATATTACTACCTGATCCAAACCAGAAAAAACCCAGGATCTATCCAACCAGTTTGTTAAAAATGCGAAAGTATGAGCCAAATGAGGGCAAATACCAGACCTAACCCAGGCCTAGCATGGGGTATCCTCTAAAATATTGATCGAAACCTGGTTTAATCGACTATTCCAGTGTGGTACCCCATTTCTGCCTGATCCAAACCAGAAAAAACCCACGATCTGGCCAACATGTGTGCGAAATATGCGAAAGTATGAGCCAAATGAGGGCAAATAACTGACCTAACCCAGACCTAGCATGGGTTATCCTCTAAAATATTGATCGAAACCGGGTTTAATCGACTGTTCCAGTGTGGTACCCCATTTCTGCCTGATCCAAACCTGAAAAAACCCACGATCTGGCCAACATGTGTCCGAAATATGCGAAAGTATGAGCCAAATGAGGGCAAATACCAGACCTAACCCAGACCTAGCATGGGTTATCCTCTAAAATATTGATCGAAACCGGGTTTAATCGACTGTTCCAGTGTGGTACCCCATTTCTGCCTGATCCAAACCAGAAAAAACCCACGATCTGGCCAACATGTGTGCGAAATATGCGAAAGTATGAGCCTGATGTGGGCAAGTCCCAAACCTAACCCAGACCTAGCATGCGTTATCCTCAAAAATATTGATCGTGGCCAGGTTTAGTTGACTGATTCTGTGTGGTACCATATTACAACGTGACACAGTCCAGAAAAAACCCAGGATCTGTTCTTCAAGTATGTGAAGAATGCGAAAGTACGAATCTGATGAGGTCAAATCTCGGTCCTAACCCAAACCTAGCATGCGTTTTTTAAAAATGCGAAAGTATGAGCCAAATGATGGCAAATACCAGACCTAACCCAGACCTAGCGTGCATTATCCTCTAAAATATAGATCGAAGCAGGGTTTAATCGACTGTTCCAGTGTGGTACCACATTATAGCCCGATCCAAACCAGAAGAAACCCAGGATCTGGCCAAAAAGTGTGCGAAATATGCGAAAGTATGAGCCTGATGAGGGCAAGTCCCAGACCTAACCTAGACCTAACATGCGCTATCCTCCAAGATATTGATCGGAACCATGTTTAATCGACTCTTTCAGTGTGGCACCACATTACTACGTGATACAATCCGGAGAAGGATCAGGATCTGGCCAACAAGAATGCGAAATATGCGATTGCATGAGCCAGATGACGGCAAATCGCAGACCTAACCTAGACCTAACATGCGGTATCCTCTAAGATATTGATCGTGGCCAGGCTTAATCAACTGTTTCAGTGTGGTACCACATTACTACGTGATCCAAACCATACAAAGGCCAGGATCTAGCCAACAAGTATGCGACATATACGAAAGTATGACCCTGTTGAGAGCAAATTCCAGACCTAACCTAGACCTAACATGCGTTATCCTATAAAATATTCATCGTGGCCAGGTTTTATTGTACTGTTTCAGTGTGGTACCACATTACTACGTGATTCAAACCAGAAGAAGGCCAGGATCTGTTTAACAAGTATGTGAAGAATGCGAAAGTATGATTCTGATGAGGGCAAATCCCAGACCTAACCTAGACCTAACATGCGTTATCCTCCAAGATATTGATCGGAACCATGTTTAATCGACTCTTTCAGTGTGGCACCACATTACTACGTGATACAATCCGGAGAAGGATCAGGATCTGGCCAACAAGAATGCGAAATATGCGATTGCATGAGCCTGATGAGGGCAAATCCCAGACCTAACCTAGACCTAGCATGCCGTATCCCCTAAAATATTGATCGAAACCGGGTTTTAGCGACTGTTGCAGTGTGGTTCCACATTACAACCTGATCCAAACCGGAAAAAAACCCAGGATCTGTTAAACAAGTATTTTAAGAAAGCGAAAGTATGAGTCGGATGAGGCCAAATCCCAGGCCTAACCCAGACCTAGCATGCGTTATCCTCTAAAATGTTGATCGTGGCCAGGTTTAATTGACTGTTTCTGTGTCGTACCACAATACTGCGTGATTCAAACCAGAAGAAGACCAGGATCTGGCCAACATGAATGCAAAATATGCGATTTTATGAGACTGGTGAGGGCAAATCCCAGACCTAACCCAAACCTAGCATGCGTTATCCTCTAAAATATTGGTCGAGACCAGGATTCATCGACTGTTCCAGTGTGGTACCATATTACTATCTGATCCGAACCAGAACACACCCAGGATCTGTTCAACAAATATGTGAAGAATGCGAAAGTATGAGCCTGATGAGGGCAAGTACCAGACCTAACCTAGACCTAACATGCGTTATCCTGTAAAATATTGATCGAAACCGGGTTTAATCGACTGTTCCAGTGTGGTACACCATTGCTGCCTGATCCAAACCAGAAAAAACCCGGGATCTGGCCAAAAAGTGTGCGAAATATGGGATTGCATGAGCCTGATGATGGCAAATCCCAGACCTAACCTAGACCTAACATGCGTTATCCTCTAAAATATTGATCCTGGCCAGGCTTAATTGACAGTTTCTGTGTGGTACCAAATTACTACGTGATTCAAACCAGAAGAGGACCAGGATCTGTTCAACAAGTATGTGAAGAATGCGAAATTATCAGCCTGATGAGGGCAAATCCTAGGCATAACCCGGACCTAGCATGCGTTATCCTCTAAAATATTGATCGTGGCCAGGCTTAGTTGACTGTTTCTGTGTGGCATCACATTACTACGTGATTCAAACCAGAAGACGACCAGGATCTGTTCAAGAAGTATGTGAAGAATGCGACAGTATCAGTCTGATGAGGGCAAATGCCAGACCTAAACCAGACCTAACATGTGTTATCCTCTAAAATATTGATTGTGGCCAGGTTTAATTGACTGTTTCTGTGCGTTACCACAATACTACGTGATTCAAACCAGAAGAAGACCAGGATCTGGCCAACAAGAATGCCAAATATGCGATTGTATGAGCCAGATGAGGGCAAATTCCTGACCTAACCCAGACCTTACATGCGTTATCCTGTAAAATATTCATCGAAACCGGGTTTAATCGACTGTTCCAGTGTGGTACCATATTACTACCTGATCCAAACCAGAAAAAACCCAGGATCTGTTCAACAACTATGTGAAGAATGCGAAAGTATGAGTCTGATGAGAGCAAATCCTAGACCTAACCTAGACCTAGCATGCGTCATCCTCTAAAATATTGATCGAAACCGGGTTTAATCGACTGTTCCAGTGTGGTACCATATTACTACCTGATCCAAACCTGAAAAAACCCAGGATCTATCCAACCAGTTTGTTAAAAATGCGAAAGTATGAGCCAAATGAGGGCAAATACCAGACCTAACCCAGGCCTAGCATGGGGTATCCTCTAAAATATTGATCGAAACCTGGTTTAATCGACTATTCCAGTGTGGTACCCCATTTCTGCCTGATCCAAACCAGAAAAAACCCACGATCTGGCCAACATGTGTGCGAAATATGCGAAAGTATGAGCCAAATGAGGGCAAATAACTGACCTAACCCAGACCTAGCATGGGTTATCCTCTAAAATATTGATCGAAACCGGGTTTAATCGACTGTTCCAGTGTGGTACCCCATTTCTGCCTGATCCAAACCTGAAAAAACCCACGATCTGGCCAACATGTGTCCGAAATATGCGAAAGTATGAGCCAAATGAGGGCAAATACCAGACCTAACCCAGACCTAGCATGGGTTATCCTCTAAAATATTGATCGAAACCGGGTTTAATCGACTGTTCCAGTGTGGTACCCCATTTCTGCCTGATCGAAACCAGAAAAAACCCACGATCTGGCCAACATGTGTGCGAAATATGCGAAAGTATGAGCCTGATGTGGGCAAGTCCCAAACCTAACCCAGACCTAGCATGCGTTATCCTCAAAAATATTGATCGTGGCCAGGTTTAGTTGACTGATTCTGTGTGGTACCATATTACAACGTGACACAGTCCAGAAAAAACCCAGGATCTGTTCTTCAAGTATGTGAAGAATGCGAAAGTACGAATCTGATGAGGTCAAATCTCGGTCCTAACCCAAACCTAGCATGCGTTTTTTAAAAATGCGAAAGTATGAGCCAAATGATGGCAAATACCAGACCTAACCCAGACCTAGCGTGCATTATCCTCTAAAATATAGATCGAAGCAGGGTTTAATCGACTGTTCCAGTGTGGTACCACATTATAGCCCGATCCAAACCAGAAGAAACCCAGGATCTGGCCAAAAAGTGTGCGAAATATGCGAAAGTATGAGCCTGATGAGGGCAAGTCCCAGACCTAACCTAGACCTAACATGCGCTATCCTCCAAGATATTGATCGGAACCATGTTTAATCGACTCTTTCAGTGTGGCACCACATTACTACGTGATACAATCCGGAGAAGGATCAGGATCTGGCCAACAAGAATGCGAAATATGCGATTGCATGAGCCAGATGACGGCAAATCGCAGACCTAACCTAGACCTAACATGCGGTATCCTCTAAGATATTGATCGTGGCCAGGCTTAATCAACTGTTTCAGTGTGGTACCACATTACTACGTGATCCAAACCATACAAAGGCCAGGATCTAGCCAACAAGTATGCGACATATACGAAAGTATGACCCTGTTGAGAGCAAATTCCAGACCTAACCTAGACCTAACATGCGTTATCCTATAAAATATTCATCGTGGCCAGGTTTTATTGTACTGTTTCAGTGTGGTACCACATTACTACGTGATTCAAACCAGAAGAAGGCCAGGATCTGTTTAACAAGTATGTGAAGAATGCGAAAGTATGATTCTGATGAGGGCAAATCCCAGACCTAACCTAGACCTAACATGCGTTATCCTCCAAGATATTGATCGGAACCATGTTTAATCGACTCTTTCAGTGTGGCACCACATTACTACGTGATACAATCCGGAGAAGGATCAGGATCTGGCCAACAAGAATGCGAAATATGCGATTGCATGAGCCTGATGAGGGCAAATCCCAGACCCAACCTAGACCTAGCATGCGTTATCCTCTTAAATATTGATCGAAACCAGGTTTAATCGACCCTTTCAGTGTGGTACCACAATACTACGTGATTCAAACCAGATGAAGACCAGGATCTGGCCCACAAGAAAGTGAAATATGCGATTGTATGAGCCTGATGAGGGCAAATCCCAGATGTAACCTAGACCTAGCTTGCGTTATCCTCTAAAATATTGATCGAAACCAGGTTTAATCGACTCTCTCAGACAGGCACCATATTACTACGTGATACAATCCAGAAAAGGACGAGGATCTGGCCAACAAGTATGCGAAATATACGATTGCATGAGCCTGATGAGGGCAAATCCCAGACCTAACCTAGACCTAGCATGCCGTATCCCCTAAAATATTGATCGAAACCGGGTTTTAGCGACTGTTGCAGTGTGGTTCCACATTACTACCTGATCCAAAGCAGAAAAAACCCAGGATCTGTTCAACGAGTATGTGAAGAATGCGAAAGTATGATCCTGATGAGGGCAAGACCCAGACCTAACCCGGGCCTAGCATGCGTTATCCTCTAAAATATTGATCGTGGCCAGGTTTAATTGACTGTTTCTGTGTGGTACCACAATACTACGTGATTCAAACCAGAAGAACACCAGGATCGGTTCAACAAGTATGTGAAGAATGCTAAAGTATGAGTCTGATGAGGGCAAATCCCAGACCTAACCCGGACCTAGAATGCGTTATCCTCTAAAATATTGATCGAAACCAGGTTTAATCGACTCTTTCAGTGTGGTACCACAATACTACCTGACTCCAACCAGATGAAGACCAGGATCTGGCCCACAAGAAAGTGAAATATGCGATTGTATGAGCCTGATGAGGGCAAATCCCAGATGTAACCTAGACCTAGCTTGCGTTATCCTCTAAAATATTGATCGAAACCAGGTTTAATCGACTCTCTCAGACAGGCACCATATTACTACGTGATACAATCCAGAAAAGGACGAGGATCTGGCCAACAAGTATGCGAAATATACGATTGCATGAGCCTGATGAGGGCAAATCCCAGACCTAACCTAGACCTAACATGCCGTATCCCCTAAAATATTGATCGAATCCGGGTTTTATCGACTGTTGCCGTGTGGTTCCACATTACTACCAGATCCATAGCAGAAAAAACCCAGGATCTGTTCAGCAAGTATGTGAAGAATGCGAAAGTATGATCCTGATGAGGGCAAGTCCCAGACCTAACCCGGACCTAGCATGCGTTATCCTCTAAAATATTGATCGTGGCCAGGTTTAATTGACTGTTTCTGTGTGGTACCACAATACTACGTGATTCAAACCAGAAGAACACCAGGATCGGTTCAACAAGTATGTGAAGAATGCTAAAGTATGAGTCTGATGAGGGCAAATCCCAGACCCAACCTAGACCTAGCATGCGTTATCCTCTAAAATATTGATCGTGGCCAGGTTTAATTTACAGTTTCTGTGGGGTACCACAATACTACGTGATACAAACCAGAGGAAGACCAGCATCTGGCCAACAAGAATGCGAAATATGCGATAGGCATGAGCCAGATGACGGCAAATCCCAGACCTAACCTAGACCTAACATTCGGTATCCTCTAAAATATTGATCGTGGCCAGGCTTAATGGACTGTTTCAGTGTGGTACCACATTATTACGTGATACAATCCAGAAATGGACCAGGATCTGGCCAACAAGTATGCGAAATATGCGATTGCATGAGCCTGATGAGGGCAAATCCCAGACCTAACCTATACCTAACATGCGTTATCCTCTAAAATAATGACCGAAACCATGTTTAATCGCCTCTTTCAGTGTGGTACCACATTACTACGTGATACAATCCAGAAAAGGATCAGGATCTGTCCAACAAGAATGCGAAATATGCGATTGCATGAGCGAGATGACGGCAAATCCCAGACCTAACCTAGACCTAACATGCGGTATCCTCTAAAATATTGATCGTGGCCAGGCTTAATCGACTGTTCCAGTGTGGTACCACATTACTACCTGCTCCAAACCAGAAAAAACCCAGGATCTGTTCAACAAGTATGTGAAGAATACTAAAGTGTTAGTCTGATGAGGGCAAATCCCAGAGCTATCCCGGACCTAGCATGCGTTATCCTCTAAAATATTGATCGCGGCCAGGTTTAATTGACTGTTTTTGTGTGGTACCACAATACTACGTGATTCAAACCAGAAGAACACCAGGATCTGTTCAACAAGTATGTGAAGAATGCTAAAGTGTGAGTCTGATGAGGGCAAATCCCAGACCTAACCCGGGCCTAACATGCGGTATCCTCTAAAATATTGATCGTGGCCAGGCTTAATCGACTGTTTCAGTGTGGTACCACATTACTACGTGAACAATCCAGAAAAGGACCAGGATCTGGCCAACAAGTATGCGAAATATGCGATTGCATGAGCCTGATGAGGGCAAATCCCAGACCTAACCTAGACCTAACATGCGTTATCCTATAATATATTGATCGTGGCCAGGTTTTATTGACTGTTTCAGTGTTGTACCACATTACTACGTGATCCAAACCAGAAAAAACCAACGTTCTGGTCAACAAGTGTGCGAAATATACGAAAGTATGAGCCTGATGAGAGCATATTCCAGACCTAACCTAGACTTAACATGCCGTATCCCCTAAAATATTGATCGAAACCGGGATTTATCGACTGTTCCAGTGTGGTACCACATTACTACCTGATCCAAACCAGAAAAAACCCAGGATCTGTTCAACAAGTATGTGAAGAATGCGAAAGTATGATTCTGATGTGGGCAAATCCCAGACCTAACCTAGACCTAACATGCGTTATCCACTAAAATATTGATCGAAACCAGGTTTAATCGACTCTTTAGGTGTGGTACCACATCACTACGTGATACAATCCAGAAAAGGACCAGGAACTGGCCAACAAGAATGCGAAATATGCGATTGCATGAGCCTGATGACGGCAAATCCCAGACCTAACCTAGACCTAACATGCGTTATCCTCTAAAATATTGATCGTGGCCAGGTTTAATTGACTGTTTCTGTGTGGTACCACAATACTACGTGGTTCAAACCTGAAGAAGAGGAGGATCTGGCCAACAAGAATGCGAAATATGCGATTGTATGAGCCAGATGAGTGCAAGTCTCAGACCTAACCCAGACCTAGCATGCGTTATCCGCTAAAATATTGATCGTGGCCAGGCTTAATTGACTGTTTCTGTGTGGTACCACAATACTACGTGATTTAAACCAGACGAAGACCAGGATCTGGCCAACAAGAATGTGAAATATGCGAAAGTATGAGCCTGATGAGGGCAAATCCCAGAGCTAATCTAGACCTAACATGCGTCATCCTCTAAAATATTTAGCTAAACCAGGTTTAATCGACTCTTTCAATGTGGTACCACATTACTACGTGATACAATCCAGAAAAGGATCAGGATCTGGCCAACAAGAATGCGAAATATGCGATCGCATGAGTCAGATGACGGCAAATCCCAGACCTAACCTAGACCTAACATGCGGTATCCTCTAAAATATTGATCGTGGCCAGGTTTAATTGACTGTTTCTGTGTGGTACCACAATACTACGTGATCCAAACCAGAAAAAACCCAGGATATGGCCAACAAGTGTGCGAAATATGCGAAAGTATGAGCCTGATGAGGGCAAGTCCCAAACCTAACCCAGACCTAACATGCGTTATCCTCTAATATATTGATCATGGCAAGGTTTAATTGACTGTTTCTGTGTGTTACCACAATACTACGTGACTCAATCCAGAAGAAGACCAGGATCTGGCCAACAAGAATGCGAAATATGCGATTATATGAGCCTGATGAGGGCAAATCCCAGACCTGACCTAGACCTAACATGCGTTATCCTCTAAAATATTCATCGAAACCAGGTTTAATCGACTCTTTCATTCTGGTACCACATTACTACCTGATCCAAACCAGAAAAGAACCCAGGATCTGTTAAACAAGTATTTGAAGAAAGCGAAAGTATGAGTCGGATGAGGCCAAATCCCAGGCCTAACCCAGACCTAGCACGCGTTATCCTCTAAAACATTGATCGTGGCCAGGTTTAATTGACAGTTTCTGTGTGGTACCACAATACTACGTGATTCAAACCAGAAGAAGACCAGGATCTGGCCAACATGAATGCGAAATATGCGATTGTATGAGACTCGTGAGGGCAAATCCCAGACCTAACCTAGACCTAACATGCGTTATCCTGTAAAATATTGCTCGAAACCGGGTTTAATCGACTCTTTCAGTGTGTTACCGCATTACTACCTGATCCAAGCCAGAGAAACCCAGGATCTGTTCAACAAGTATGCGAAGAGTGCGAAAGTATGAGTCTGACAAGGTCAAACCCCAGACCGAACCCAGACATAGCCTGCGTGATCCTGTAAAATATTGATCGCAAATAGGTTTAATTGACTGTTTCAGTGTGGTACCAGATTACTACGTGTTCCAAACCAGTATAAACACACGATCTGGTCAACAGGAATGCGAAATATGCGATTGCATGAGCCTGATGAGGGCAAATCCCAGACCTAACCCAGAGCTAGTATGCGTTATCCTCTAAAATATTCATCATGGCCAGGTTTAATTGACTGTTTCTGTGTGGTACCACAATACTACGTGACTGAATCCAGAAGAAGACCAGGATCTGGCCAACAAGAATGCGAAATATGCGATTATATGAGCCTGTTGAGGGCAAATCCCAGACCTGACCTAGACCTAACATGCGTTATCCTCTAAAATGTTCATCGAAACCAGGTTTAATCGACTCTTTCATTCTGGTACCACATTACTACCTGATCCAAACCAGAAAAAGCCCAGGATCTGGCCAACAAGTATGCGAATTATGCGAAAGTATGAGCCTGATGGGAGCAAATCCCATGCCTAACCTAGACCTAACATGCGTTATCCCCTAAAATATTGATCGAAACCGGGTTTAATCGACAGTTCCCGTGTGGCACCATATTACTACCTGATCCAAACCAGAAAAAAACCCAGGATCTGTTAAACAAGTATTTGTAGAAAGCGAAAGTATGAGTCGGATGAGGCCAAATCCCAGGCCTAACGCAGACCTAGCACGCGTTATCCTCTAAAATATTGATCGTGGCCAGGTTTAATTGACTGTTTTTGTGTGGTACCAGAATACTACGTGATTCAAACCAGAAGAAGACCAGGATCTGGCCAACATGAATGCGAAATATGCGATTGTATGAGACTGGTGAGGGCAAATCCCAGACCTAACCTAGGCCTAACATGCGTTATCCTCTAAAATATTCATCGAAACTAGGTTTAATTGACTGTTTCAGTGTGGTACCACATTACTCCGTGATCCAACCCAGGAAAAACCCAGGATCTGTTCAACAAGTGTGTGAAGAATGCGAAAGTATGAGCCTGATGAGGGCAAGTCCCAAACCTAGCATGCGTTATCCTCTAAAATATTGATCATGCCCAGGTTTAATTGACTGTTCCAGTGTGGTACCATATTACTACCTGGTCCAAACCAGAAAAAACCCAGGATTTGGCCAAAATGTGTGCGAAATATGCGAAAGTATGAGACTAATGAGTGCATATCCCAGACCTAACCTAGAACTAACATGCGTTATACTCTATAATATTGATCGAAACCAGGTTTAATTGACTGTTTCTGTGTGGTACCACATTACTACGTGATGCAATCCAGAAAAGGACCAGGATCTGGCCTACATGAATGCGAAATATGCGATTGCATGAGCCTGATGAGGGCAAATTCCAAACCTAACCTCGACCTAACATGCGCTATCCTCTAAAATATTGATCGCAACCAGGCTTAATCGACTGTTTCATTGTGGTACCACATTAATACGTGATCCAAACCAGAAAAAACCCAGGATCTGGCCAACAAGTGTGCAAAATATGCGAAAGTATGAGCCTGATGAGGGCAAGTCCCAAACCTAACCCAGACCTAACATGCGTTATCCTCTAAAATATTGATCGAAAATAGGTTTAATTGACTGTTTCAGTGTGGTACCAGATTACTACGTGTTCCAAACCAGTTTAAACACACGATCTGGTCAAAATGTTTGTTAAAAATGCGAAAGTGTGAGCCAAATGAGGGCAAATCCCAGACCTAACCCAGACCTAGCATGCGTTATCCTCTAAAATATTGATCGAAGCCGGGTTTAATCGACTGTTCCAGTGTGGTACCATATAACTACCTGATCCAAACCAGAAAAAACTCAGGATCTGTTCAACAAGTATGTGAAGTATGCGAAAGTATGAGCCAAATGAGGGCAAATCCCAGACCTAACCCAGACCTAGGATGCGTTATCCTCTAAAATATGGATCGAAACTGGGTTTAATCGACTGTTCCAGTGTAGTACCCCATTACTGCCTGATCCAAACCAGAAAAAACCCAGGATCTGGCCCACAAGTGTGCGAAATATGCGAAAGTATGAGCCTGATGAGGGCAAGTCCCAAACCTAACCCAGACCTAACATGCGTTATCCTCTAAAATATTGATCATGGCAAGGTTTAATTGACTGTTTCTGTGTGTTACCACAATACTACGTGACTCAATCCAGAAGAAGACCAGGATCTGGCCAACAAGAATGCGAAATATGCGATTGTATGAGCCTGATGAGGGCAAATCCCAGACCTGACCTAGACCTAACATGCGTTATCATCTAAAATATTCATCGGAACCAGGTTTAATCGACTCTTTCATTCTGGTACCACATTACTACCTGATCCAAACCAGAAAAGAACCCAGGATCTGTTAAACAAGTATTTGAAGAAAGCGAAAGTATGAGTCGGATGAGGCCAAATCCCAGGCCTAACCCAGACCTAGCTCGCGTTATCCTCTAAAATATTGATCGTGGCCAGGTTTAATTGACAGTTTCTGTATGGTACCACACTACTACGTGATTCAAACCGGATAAGACCAGGATCTGGCCAACATGAATGCGAACTATGCGATTGTATGAGACTGGTGAGGGCAAATCCCAGACCTAACGTAGACCTAACATGCGTTATCCTGTAAAATATTGCTCGAAACCGGGTTTAATCGACTCTTTCAGTGTGTTACCACATTACTCCGTGATCCAACCCAGGAAAAACCCAGGATCTGTTCAACAAGTATGTGAAGTATGCGAAAGTATGAGCCAAATGAGGGCAAATCCCAGACCTAACCCAGACCTAGCATGCGTTATCCTCTAAAATATGGATCGAAACCGGGTTTAATCGACTGTTCCAGTGTAGTACCCCATTACTGCCTGATCCAAACCAGAAAAAACCCAGGATCTGGCCCACAAGTGTGCGAAATATGCGAAAGTATGAGCCCGATGAGGGCAAGTCCCAAACCTAACCCAGACCTAACATGCGTTATCCTCTAAAATATTGATCATGGCAAGGTTTAATTGACTGTTTCAGTGTGGTACCACATTACTCCGTGATCCAACCCAGGAAAAACCCAGGATCTGTTCAACAAGTGTGTGAAGAATGCGAAAGTATCAATCTGATGAGGTCAAATCTCGGTCCTAACCCAGACCTAGCATGCGTTATCCTCTAAAATATGGATCGAAACCGGGTTTAATCGACTGTTCCAGTGTGGTACCCCATCACTGCCTGATCCAAACCAGAAAAAACCCGGGATCTGGCCTACAAGTGTGCGAAATATGCGAAAGTATGAGCCTGATGAGGGCGAGTCCCAAACCTAACCCAGACCTAACATGCGTTATCCTCTAAAATATTGATCGAAAATAGGTTTAATTGACTGTTTCAGTGTGGTACCAGATTACTACGTGTTCCAAACCAGTTTAAACACACGATCTGGTCAAAATGTTTGTTAAAAATGCGAAAGTGTGAGCCAAATGAGGGCAAATCCCAGACCTAACCCAGACCTAGCATGCGTTATCCTCTAAAATATTGATCGAAGCCGGGTTTAATCGACTGTTCCAGTGTGGTACCATATAACTACCTGATCCAAACCAGAAAAAACTCAGGATCTGTTCAACAAGTATGTGAAGTATGCGAAAGTATGAGCCAAATGAGGGCAAAACCCAGACCTAACCCAGACCTAGCATGCGTTATCCTCTAAAATATGGATCGAAACCGGGTTTAATCGACTGTTCCAGTGTGGTACCCCATTACTGCCTGATCCAAACCAGAAAAAACCCAGGATCTGGCCAACAAGTGTGCGAAATATGCGAAAGTAGGAGCCTGATGAGGGCAAGTCCCAAACCTAAACCAGTCCTAACATGCGTTATCCTCTAAAATATTGATCATGGCCAGGTTTAATTGACTGTTTCTGTGTGTTACCACAATACTACGTGACTCAATCCAGAAGAAGACCAGGATCTGGCCAACAAGAATGCGAAATATGCGATTATATGAGCCTGATGAGGGCAAATCCCAGACCTGACCTAGGCCTAACATGCGTTATCCTCTAAAATATTCATCGAAACCAGGTTTAATCGACTCTTTCATTCTGGTACCACATTACTACCTGATCCATACCAGACAAAAACCCAGGATCTGGCCAACAAGTGTGCGAAATATGCGAAAGTATGAGCCTGATGAGAGCAAATCCCAGACCTGACCTAGACCTAACATGCGTTATCCTGTAAAATATTGATCGCAAATAGGTTTAATTGACTGTTTCAGTGTGGTACCAGATTACTACGTGTTCCAAACCAGTACAAACACACGATCTGGTCAACAGGAATGCGAAATATGCGATTGCATGAGCCTGATGAGGGCAAATCCCAGACCTAACCCAGACCTAGCATGCGTTATCCTCTATAATATTCATCATGGCCAGGTTTAATTGACTGTTTCTGTGTGGTACCACAATACTACGTGACTCAATCCAGGAGAAGACCAGGATCTGGCCAACACTAATGCGAAATATGCGATTATATGAGCCTGATGAGGGCAAATCCCAGACCTGACCTAGACCTAACATGCGTTATCCTCTAAAATGTTCATCGAAACCAGGTTTAAACGACTCTTTCATTCTGGTACCACATTACTACCTGATCCAAACCAGAAAAAGCCCAGGATCTGTTAAACAAGTATTTTAAGAAAGCGAAAGTATGAGTCGGATGAGGCCAAATCCCAGGCCTAACCCAGACCTAGCACGCGTTATCTTCTAAAATATTGATCGTGGCCAGGTTTAATTGACTGTTTCTGTGTGGTACCACAATACTACGTGATTCAAACCAGAAGAAGGCCAGGATCTGGCCACCATGAATGCGAAATATGCGATTGTATGAGACTGGTGAGGGCAAATCCCAGACCTAACCTAGACCTAACATGCGTTATCCTCTAAAATATTCATCGAAACTAGGTTTAATTGACTGTTTCAGTGTGGTACCACATTACTACGTGATCCAACCCAGGAAAAACCCAGGATCTGTTCAACAAGTGTGTGAAGAATGCGAAAGTATGAATCTGATGAGGTCAGATCTCGGTCCTAACCCAGACCTAGCATGCGTTATCCTCTAAAATATGGATCGAAACCGGGTTTAATCGACTGTTCCAGTGTGGTACCCCATTTCTGCCTGATCCAAACCAGAAAAAACCCACGATCTGGCCAACATGTGTCCGAAATATGCGAAATTATGAGCCAAATGAGGGCAAATACCAGACCTAACCCAGACCAAGCATGGGTTATCCTCTAAAATATTGATCGAAACCGGGTTTAATCGACTGTTCCAGTGTGGTACCCCATTTCTGCCTGATCCAAACCAGGAAAAACCCACGATCTGGCCAACATGTGTGCGAAATATGCGAAAGTATGAGCCTGATGTGGGCAAGTCCCAAACCTAACCCAGACCTAGCATGCGTTATCCTCAAAAATATTGATCGTGGCCAGGTTTAGTTGACTGATTCTGTGTGGTACCATATTACAACGTGACACAATCCAGAAAAAACCCAGGATCTGTTCTTCAAGTATGTGAAGAATGCGAAAGTACGAATCTGATGAGGTCAAATCTCGGTCCTAACCCAAACCTAGCATGCGTTTGTTAAAAATGCGAAAGTATGAGCCAAATGATGGCAAATACCAGACCTAACCCAGACCTAGCGTGCATTATCCTCTAAAATATAGATCGAAGCAGGGTTTAATCGACTGTTCCAGTGTGGTACCACATTGTAGCCCGATCCAAACCAGAAGAAACCCAGGATCTGGCCAAAAAGTGTGCGAAATATGCGAAAGTATGAGCCTGATGAGGGCAAGTCCCAGACCTAACCTAGACCTAACATGCGCTATCCTCTAAAATATTGATCGCAACCGCGTTTAATCGACTGTTCCAGTGTGGTACCACATTACTGCCTGACCCAACCCAGAAAAAACCCAGGATCTGTTCAACAACTATGTGAAGAATGCGAAGGTATGAGGCTGATATGGGCAAATCCTAGACCTAACCCAGATCTAGCAAGCATTATCATCTAAAATATTGATCGAAAATAGGTTTAATTGAATGGTTCAGTGTGGTACCACATTATTGCCTGATCCAAATCGGAAAAAACCCAGGATCTGGCCAACAAGTATGCGAAATATACGAAAGTATGAGCCTGATGAGAGCAAATCCCAGACCTAACCTGGCCCTTACATGCGTCATCCTCTAAAATATTGATCGAAACCGGGTTTAATCGACTGCTCCAGTGTGGTACCATATTACTACCTGATCCAAACCAGAAAAAACCCACGATCTGGCCAACATGTGTGCGAAATATGCGAAAGTATGAGCCAAATGAGGGCAAATAACAGACCTAACCCAGACCTAGCATGGGTTATCCTCTAAAATATTGATCGAAACCGGGTTTAATCGACTGTTCCAGTGAGGTACCCCATTTCTGCCTGATCCAAACCAGAAAAAACCCACGATCTGGCCAACATGTGTGCGAAATATGCGAAAGTATGAGCCTGATGAGGGCAAATCCCAGACCTAACCCAGACCTAGCATGGGTTATCCTCTAAAATATTGATCGAAACCGGGTTTAATCGACTGTTCCAGTGTGGTACCCCATTACTGCCTGATCCAAACCAGAAAAAACCCAGGATCTGAACAAAAAGTGTGCGAAATATGCGAAAGTATGAGCCTGCTGAGAGCAAACCCTAGACCTAACCTAGACCTAACATGCGTCATCCTCTAAAATATTGATCGAAACCGGGTTTAATCGACTGCTCCAGTGTGGTACCATATTACTACCTGATCCAAACCAGAAAAAACCCAGGATCTGTTCAACAAGTATGTGAAGAATGCGAAAGTATGAGCCAAATGAGGGCAAATACCAGACCTAACCCAGACCTAGCATGGGTTATCCTCTAAAATATTGATCGAAACCGGGTTTAATCAACTGTTCCAGTGTGGTACCCCATTACTGCCTGATCCAAACCAGAAAAAACCCAGGATCTGTTCAACATGTTTGTTAAAAATGCGAAAGTATGAGCTAAATAAGGGCAAATCCCAGACCCAACCCAGACCTAGCATGCGTTATCCTCTATAATATTGATTGAAACCAGGTTTAATTGACTGTTTCTGTGTGGTACCACATTACTACGTGATCCAAACCAGAAAAAACCCATGATCTGGTCAACATGTTTGTTAAAAATGCGAAAGTATGAGCCAAATGAGGGCAAATACCAGACCTAACCCAGACCTAGCATGGGATATCCTCTAAGATATTGATCGAAACCGGGTTTAATCGACTGCTCCAGTGTGGTACCCCATTTCTGCCTGTTCCAAACCAGAAAAAACCCACGATCTGGCCAACATGTGTGCGAAATATGCGAAAGTATGAGCCTGATGAGGGCAAGTCCCAAACCTAACCCAGACCTAACATGCGTTATCCTCTAAAATATTGTCCGAGACCAGGCTTAATCGACTGTTTCATTATGGTACCACATTACTACGTGATCCAACCCAGAAAAAACCTAGGATCTGTTCATCAAGTATGTGAAGAATGCGAAAGTATGAATCTGATGAGGTCAAATCTCGGTCCTAACCCAGACCTAGCACGCGTTATCCTCAAAAATATTGATCGTGGCCAGGTTTAGTTGACTGATTCTGTGTGGTACCATATTACTACGTGACACAATCCAGAAAAAGACCAGGATCTGGCCAATATGAATGCGAAGTATGCGATTGCATGAGCCTGATGATGGCAAATCCCAGACCTAACCCAGACATAACATGCGTTAGCCTCAAAAATATTGATCGTGGCCAGGTTTAGTTGACTGATTCTGTGTGGTACCATATTACTACGTGACACAATCCAGAAAAAGATCAGGTTCTGGCCAACAAGAATGCGAAATATGCGAAGGTATGAGCCTGATGAGGGCAAATCCCAGACCTGACCTAGACCTAACATGCGTTATCCTCTAAAATATTCATCGAAACCAGGTTTAATCGACTCTTTCAGTGCGGTACCACATTACTACCTGATCCAAACCAGAAAAAGCCCAGGATCTGGCCAACAAGTATGCGAATTATGCGAAAGTATGAGCCTGATCGGTGAAAATCCCATGCCAAACCTTGACCTTACATGCGTTATCCTGTATAATATTGATCGAAACCAGGTTTAATCGACGGTTTTAGCTTGGTACCACATTGCTACGTGATCCAAACCAGAAAGATCTCCGGATCTGCTCAACGAGTATGTGAAGAATGCGAAAGTATGAGGCTGATGTGGGCAAATCCCAGACCTAACCCAGACCTAGCATGCATTATCATCTAAAATATTGATCGTGGCCAGGCTTAATTGACTGTTTCTGCGTGGTACCACATTACTACGTGATACAATCCAGAAAAAGACCAGGATTTGGCCAACAATAGTGCGAAAGATGCGATTGCATGAGCCTGTTGAGAGCAAATCCTAGACCTAACCTAGACATAACATGCGTCATCCTCTAAAATATTGATCGAAACCGGGTTTAATCGACGGTTTTATTGTGGTACCACATTGCTACGTGATCCAAACCAGAAAAAATCCAGGATCTGCTCAACAAGTATGTGAAGAATGCGAAAGTATGAGTCTGATGTGGGCAAATCCCAGACCTAGCCCAGACCTAGCATGCATTATCATCTAAAATATTGATCGTGGCCAGGCTTAATTAACTGTTCCTGCGTGGTACCACATTACTACGTGATACAAACCAGAAAAATCCAAGGACCTGCTCAAAGAGTATGTGAAGATTGCGAAAGTATGAGTCTGATGCGGGCATAACCCAGGCCTAACCCAGACCAAACCGGTGTTATCCTCTAAAATATTCATCGAAAATAAGTTTAATTGACTGTTTCTGTGTGGCACCACATTCGACGTGCTCCAAACCAGAAAAAACCCAAGATCTGGTCAACAAGTGTGCGAAATATGCGAAAGTATGAGCCTGATTAGGGCAAATCCCAGACCTAACCTAGATCTAACATGCGTTATCCCCTAAAATATTGATCGAAACCGGGTTTAATCGACTGTTCCAGTGTGGGACCACATTACTACCTGATCCAAACCTGAAAAAACCCAGTATCTGTTCAACAAGTATGTGAGGAATGCGAAAGTATGACCCAAATGAGGGCAAATACAAGACCTATCTCAGACATAGCATGCGTTATCCTGTAAAATATTGATCGAAACCAGGTTTAATTGACTGTTTCTGTGTGGTACCAGATTCCTACGTGATGCAATCCGCAAAAGGACCAGGATCTGGTCAACATGAATGCGAAATTTGCGATTGCATGAGCCTGATGAGGGCAAATCCCAGACCTAACCCAGACCCAGCATGGCTTATCCTCTAAAATATTGATCGAAACCGGGTTTAATCGACTGTTCCAGTGTGGTACCCCATTACTGCCTGATCCAAACCAGAAAAAACCCAGGATCTGTTCAACAAGTATGTGAAGAATGCGAAAGTATGAGCCAAATGAGGGCTAATACCAGACCTAACCCAGACCTAGCATGGGTTATCCTCTAAAATATTGATCGAAACCGGGTTTAATCGACTGTTCCAGTGTGGGACCACATTACTACCTGATCCAAACCAGAAAAAACCCAGTATCTGATCAAGAAGTATCTGAAGAATGCGAAAGTATGAGCCTGATGAGGGTTATCCTCTAAAATATTGATCGAAACCGGGTTTAATCGACTGTTCCAGTGTGGTACCCCATTTCTGCCTAATCCAAACCAGAAAAAACCCAGGATCTGGCAAACATGTGTGCGAAATATGCGAAAGTATGAGCCTGATGAGGGCAAGTCCCAAACCTAACCCAGACCTAACATGCGTTATCCTCTAAAATATTGACCGAGACCAGGCTTAATCGACTGTTTCATTGTGGTACCACATTACTACGTGATCCAACCCAGAGAAAACCCAGGATCTGTTCATCAAGTATGTGAAGAATGCGAAAGTATGAATCTCATGAGGTCAAATCTCGGTCCCAACCCAGACCTAGCATTCGTTATCGTCAAAAATATTGATCGTGGCCAGGTTTAGGTGACTGATTCTGTGTGGTACCCCATTACTACGTGACACTATCCAGGAAAAGACCAGGTTCTGGCCAACAAGAATGCGAAGTATGCGATTGCATGAGCTTGATGAGGGCAAATCCCAGACCTAACCTAGACCTAACATGCGTTATCCTCTAAAATATTGATCGAAACCGGGTTTAATCGACTGTTCCAGTGTGGTACCATATAACTACCTGATCCAAACCAGAAGAAACCCAGGATCTGTTCAACAGGTATGTGAAGAATGCGAAAGTATGAGTCTGATGCGGTTATAACCTAGACCTATCCCAGACCTAACATGCGTTATCCTCTAAAATATTGATCGAAACCAGGTTTCATTGACTGTTTCTGTGTGGTACCACATTATTACGTGATGCAATCCCGAAAAGGACCAGGATCTGGCCAACATGAATGCGAAATATGCGATTGCATGAGTCTGATGAGGGCAAATCCCAGACCTAACCTAGACCTAACATGCGTTATCCTCTAAAATAGTGATAGAGACCGGGTTTAATCGACTGTTCCAGTGTGGTACCACATTACTACCTGATCCAAACCAGAAAAAACCCAGGATCTGTTCAACAACTATGTGAAGAATGCGAAAGTATGAGCCTGATGAGGGCCAGTCACAGACCTAACCTAGACCTAACATGCGTTATCCTGTAAAATATTGATCGAAACCAGGTTTAATTGACTGTTTCAGTGTGGTACCACATTACTGCGTGATCCAAACCAGAAAAAACCCAGGATCTGTTCAACAAGTATGTGAAGAATGCGAAAGTATGATTCTGATACGGTTATAACCTAGACCTAACCCAGACCTAACATGCGTTATCCTCTAAAATATTGATCGAAACCAGGTTTAATTGACTGTTTCTGTGTGGTACCGCATTACTGCCTGATCCAAACCAGAAAAAACCCAGGATCTGGCCAAAAAGTGTGCGAAATTGGCGAAAGTATGACCCTGTTGAGAGCAAATCCTAGACCTAACCTAGACCTAACATGCGTTATCCTCTAAAATGGTGATAGAGACCGGGTTTAATCGACTGTTCCAGTGTGGTACCACATTACTACCTGATCCAAACCAGAAAAAACCCAGGATCTGTTCAACAACTATGTGAAGAATGCGAAAGTATGAGCCTGATGAGGGCCAGTCACAGACCTAACCTAGACCTAACATGCGTTATCCTGTAAAATATTGATCGAATACAGGTTTAATTGACTGTTCCAGTGTGGTACCACATTACTACGTGATACAATACAGAAAAGGAGCAGGATCTGGCCAACAGGAATGCGAAATATGCGATTGCATGAGCATGATGAGGGCAAATCCTAGTCCTAACCCAGACTTAGCATGCGTTATCCTCTAAAATATTGATCGCGGCCAGGCTTAATTGACTGTTTCTCTGTAGTAACACATTACTACGTGACACAATCCAGAAAAAGACCAGGATCTGGCCAACAAGAATGCGAAATATGCGATTGCATGAGCCTGATGATGGCAAATCCCAGACCTAACCTTGACCTAACATGCGTCATCCTCTAAAATATTGACCGAGACCAGGCTTAATCGACTGTTTCATTGTGGTACCACATTACTACGTGATCTAACCCAGAAAAAACCAAGGATCTGTTCATCAAGTATGTGAAGATTACGAAAGTATGAATCTGATGAGGTCAAATCTCGGTCCTAACCCAGACCTAGCATGCGTTATCCTCAAAAATATTGATCGTGGCCAGGTTTAGTTGACTGATTCTGTGTGGTACAATATTACTACGTGACAAAATCCAGAAAAAGACCAGGTTCTGGTCAACAAGAAAGCGAAATATGCGATTGCATGAGCTTGATGAGGGCACATCCCAGACCTAACCTAGACCTAACAAGCGTTATCCTCTGAAATATTGATCGAAACCGGGTTTAATCGACTGTTCCAGTGTGGTACCATATAACTACCTGATCCAATCCAGAAACAACCCAGGATCTATCCAACAAGTATGTGAAGAATGCGAAAGTATGAGCCTGATGAGAGCAAATCCCAGACGTAACCTAGACCTAACATGCGTTATCCTGTAAAATATTGATCGAACCCAGGTTTAATTCACTGTTTCTGTGTGGTACCACATTACTACCTGATGCAATCGCGAAAAGGACCAGGATCTGGCCAACATGAATGCGAAATATGCGATTGCATGAGCCCGATGATGGCAAATCCCAGACCTAACCTAGACCTAACATGCGTTATCCTCTAAAATATTGACCGAGACCAGGCTTAATCGACTGTTTCATTGTGGTACCACATTACTACGAGATCTAACCCAGAAAAAACCAAGGATCTGTTCATCAAGTATGTGAAGATTACGAAAGTATGAATCTGATGAGGTCAAATCTCGGTCCTAACCCAGACCTAGCATGCGTTATCCTCAAAAATATTGATCGTGGCCAGGTTTAGTTGACTGATTCTGTGTGGTACAATATTACTACGTGACAAAATCCAGAAAAAGACCAGGTTCTGGTCAACAAGAAAGCGAAATATGCGATTGCATGAGCTTGATGAGGGCAAGACCCAGACCTAACCTAGACCTAACAAGCGTTATCCTCTGAAATATTGATCGAAACCGGGTTTAATCGACTATTCCAGTGTGGTACCATATAACTACCTGATCCAAACCAGAAAAAACCCAGGATCTATCCAACAAGTATGTGAAGAATGCGAAAGTATGAGCCTGATGAGAGCAAATCTCAGACCTAACCAAGACCTAACATGCGTTATCCTGTAAAATATTGATCGAACCCAGGTTTAATTGACTGTTTCTATGTGGTACCACATTACTACGTGATGCAATCCCGAAAAGAACCAGGATCTGGCGAACATGAATGCGAAATATGCGATTGCATGAGCCTGATGAGGGCGAATCCCAGACCTAACCAAGACCTATCATACGTTATCCTCTAAAATATGGATCGAAACCCGGTTTAATCGACTGTTCAAGTGTGGTACCACATTACTACCTGATCCAAACCAGAACAAACCCAGGATCTATCCAACAAGTATGTGAAGAATGCGAAAGTATGAGCTTGATGAGGGCAAATCCCAGTCCAAACCCAGACCTAGCATGCGTTATCCTCTAAAATATTGATCGAGACCAGGCTTAATCGACACTTTCAGTGTGGTACCACATTACTACGTGATACAATACAGAAAAGGACCAGGATCTGGCCAACAGGAATGCGAAATATGCGATTGCATGAGCCTGATGAGGGCAAATCCCAGTCCTAACCCAGACCTAACAAGCGTTATCCTCTGAAATATTGATCGAAACCGGGTTTAATCGACGGTTTTATTGTGGTACCACATTGCTACGTGATCCAAACCAGAAAAAATCCAGGATCTGCTCAACAAGTATGTGAAGAATGCGAAAGTATGAGTCTGATGTGGGCAAATCCCAGACCTAGCCCAGACCTAGCATGCATTATCATCTAAAATATTGATCGTGGCCAGGCTTAATTAACTGTTCCTGCGTGGTACCACATTACTACGTGATACAATCCAGAAAGAGACCAGGATCTGGGGAACAAGAATGCGAAATTTGCGATTGCATGAGCCTAATGAGGGCAAATCGTAGACCTAACCGAGACCTAACATGCGTTGTCCTCTAAAATATTGATCGAAACGAGGTTTAATCGACTGTTTTATTGTGGTACCAGATTACTACGTGATACAAACCAGAAAAATCCAAGGACCTGCTCAAAGAGTATGTGAAGATTGCGAAAGTATGAGTCTGATGCGGGCATAACCCAGGCCTAACCCAGACCAAACCGGTGTTATCCTCTAAAATATTCATCGAAAATAAGTTTAATTGACTGTTTCTGTGTGGCACCACATTCGACGTGCTCCAAACCAGAAAAAACCCAAGATCTGGTCAACAAGTGTGCGAAATATGCGAAAGTATGAGCCTGATTAGGGCAAATCCCAGACCTAACCTAGATCTAACATGCGTTATCCCCTAAAATATTGATCGAAACCGGGTTTAATCGACTGTTCCAGTGTGGGACCACATTACTACCTGATCCAAACCTGAAAAAACCCAGTATCTGTTCAACAAGTATGTGAGGAATGCGAAAGTATGAGCCAAATGAGGGCAAATACAAGACCTATCTCAGACATAGCATGCGTTATCCTGTAAAATATTGATCGAAACCAGGTTTAATTGACTGTTTCTGTGTGGTACCAGATTACTACGTGACACAATCCAGAAAAAACCCGGGATCTGGCCAACAAGTGTGCGAAATATGCGAAAGTATGAGCCAAATGAGGGCAAATACAAGACCTAACCCAGACCTAGCATGCGTTATCCTGTAAAATATTGATCGACACCAGGTTTAATTGACTGTTTCTGTGTGGTACCAGATTCCTACGTGATGCAATCCGCAAAAGGACCAGGATCTGGTCAACATGAATGCGAAATTTGCGATTGCATGAGCCTGATGAGGGCAAATCCCAGACCTAACCCAGACCCAGCATGGCTTATCCTCTAAAATATTGATCGAAACCGGGTTTAATCGACTGTTCCAGTGTGGTACCCCATTACTGCCTGATCCAAACCAGAAAAAACCCAGGATCTGTTCAACAAGTATGTGAAGAATGCGAAAGTATGAGCCAAATGAGGGCTAATACCAGACCTAACCCAGACCTAGCATGGGTTATCCTCTAAAATATTGATCGAAACCGGGTTTAATCGACTGTTCCAGTGTGGGACCACATTACTACCTGATCCAAACCAGAAAAAACCCAGTATCTGATCAAGAAGTATCTGAAGAATGCGAAAGTATGAGCCTGATGAGGGTTATCCTCTAAAATATTGATCGAAACCGGGTTTAATCGACTGTTCCAGTGTGGTACCCCATTTCTGCCTAATCCAAACCAGAAAAAACCCAGGATCTGGCAAACATGTGTGCGAAATATGCGAAAGTATGAGCCTGATGAGGGCAAGTCCCAAACCTAACCCAGACCTAACATGCGTTATCCTCTAAAATATTGACCGAGACCAGGCTTAATCGACTGTTTCATTGTGGTACCACATTACTACGTGATCCAACCCAGAAAAAACCCAGGATCTGTTCATCAAGTATGTGAAGAATGCGAAAGTATGAATCTCATGAGGTCAAATCTCGGTCCCAACCCAGACCTAGCATTCGTTATCGTCAAAAATATTGATCGTGGCCAGGTTTAGGTGACTGATTCTGTGTGGTACCCCATTACTACGTGACACTATCCAGGAAAAGACCAGGTTCTGGCCAACAAGAATGCGAAGTATGCGATTGCATGAGCTTGATGAGGGCAAATCCCAGACCTAACCTAGACCTAACATGCGTTATCCTCTAAAATATTGATCGAAACCGGGTTTAATCGACTGTTCCAGTGTGGTACCATATAACTACCTGATCCAAACCAGAAGAAACCCAGGATCTGTTCAACAGGTATGTGAAGAATGCGAAAGTATGAGTCTGATGCGGTTATAACCTAGACCTATCCCAGACCTAACATGCGTTATCCTCTAAAATATTGATCGAAACCAGGTTTCATTGACTGTTTCTGTGTGGTACCACATTATTACGTGATGCAATCCCGAAAAGGACCAGGATCTGGCCAACATGAATGCGAAATATGCGATTGCATGAGTCTGATGAGGGCAAATCCCAGACCTAACCTAGACCTAACATGCGTTATCCTCTAAAATAGTGATAGAGACCGGGTTTAATCGACTGTTCCAGTGTGGTACCACATTACTACCTGATCCAAACCAGAAAAAACCCAGGATCTGTTCAACAACTATGTGAAGAATGCGAAAGTATGAGCCTGATGAGGGCCAGTCACAGACCTAACCTAGACCTAACATGCGTTATCCTGTAAAATATTGATCGAAACCAGGTTTAATTGACTGTTTCAGTGTGGTACCACATTACTGCGTGATCCAAACCAGAAAAAACCCAGGATCT
The DNA here is from genome assembly GCF_051014445.1 of Colletes latitarsis. Taxonomy (NCBI): domain Eukaryota; kingdom Metazoa; phylum Arthropoda; class Insecta; order Hymenoptera; family Colletidae; genus Colletes; species Colletes latitarsis. The sequence continues at coordinate 4,899,987 of NC_135147.1, forward strand.
GTTCAACAAGTATGTGAAGAATGCGAAAGTATGATTCTGATACGGTTATAACCTAGACCTAACCCAGACCTAACATGCGTTATCCTCTAAAATATTGATCGAAACCAGGTTTAATTGACTGTTTCTGTGTGGTACCGCATTACTGCCTGATCCAAACCAGAAAAAACCCAGGATCTGGCCAAAAAGTGTGCGAAATTGGCGAAAGTATGACCCTGTTGAGAGCAAATCCTAGACCTAACCTAGACCTAACATGCGTTATCCTCTAAAATGGTGATAGAGACCGGGTTTAATCGACTGTTCCAGTGTGGTACCACATTACTACCTGATCCAAACCAGAAAAAACCCAGGATCTGTTCAACAACTATGTGAAGAATGCGAAAGTATGAGCCTGATGAGGGCCAGTCACAGACCTAACCTAGACCTAACATGCGTTATCCTGTAAAATATTGATCGAATACAGGTTTAATTGACTGTTCCAGTGTGGTACCACATTACTACGTGATACAATACAGAAAAGGAGCAGGATCTGGCCAACAGGAATGCGAAATATGCGATTGCATGAGCATGATGAGGGCAAATCCTAGTCCTAACCCAGACTTAGCATGCGTTATCCTCAAAAATATTGATCGTGGCCAGGTTTAGTTGACTGATTCTGTGTGGTACAATATTACTACGTGACAAAATCCAGAAAAAGACCAGGTTCTGGTCAACAAGAAAGCGAAATATGCGATTGCATGAGCTTGATGAGGGCACATCCCAGACCTAACCTAGACCTAACAAGCGTTATCCTCTGAAATATTGATCGAAACCGGGTTTAATCGACTGTTCCAGTGTGGTACCATATAACTACCTGATCCAATCCAGAAACAACCCAGGATCTATCCAACAAGTATGTGAAGAATGCGAAAGTATGAGCCTGATGAGAGCAAATCCCAGACGTAACCTAGACCTAACATGCGTTATCCTGTAAAATATTGATCGAACCCAGGTTTAATTCACTGTTTCTGTGTGGTACCACATTACTACCTGATGCAATCGCGAAAAGGACCAGGATCTGGCCAACATGAATGCGAAATATGCGATTGCATGAGCCCGATGATGGCAAATCCCAGACCTAACCTAGACCTAACATGCGTTATCCTCTAAAATATTGACCGAGACCAGGCTTAATCGACTGTTTCATTGTGGTACCACATTACTACGAGATCTAACCCAGAAAAAACCAAGGATCTGTTCATCAAGTATGTGAAGATTACGAAAGTATGAATCTGATGAGGTCAAATCTCGGTCCTAACCCAGACCTAGCATGCGTTATCCTCAAAAATATTGATCGTGGCCAGGTTTAGTTGACTGATTCTGTGTGGTACAATATTACTACGTGACAAAATCCAGAAAAAGACCAGGTTCTGGTCAACAAGAAAGCGAAATATGCGATTGCATGAGCTTGATGAGGGCAAGACCCAGACCTAACCTAGACCTAACAAGCGTTATCCTCTGAAATATTGATCGAAACCGGGTTTAATCGACTATTCCAGTGTGGTACCATATAACTACCTGATCCAAACCAGAAAAAACCCAGGATCTATCCAACAAGTATGTGAAGAATGCGAAAGTATGAGCCTGATGAGAGCAAATCTCAGACCTAACCAAGACCTAACATGCGTTATCCTGTAAAATATTGATCGAACCCAGGTTTAATTGACTGTTTCTATGTGGTACCACATTACTACGTGATGCAATCCCGAAAAGAACCAGGATCTGGCGAACATGAATGCGAAATATGCGATTGCATGAGCCTGATGAGGGCGAATCCCAGACCTAACCAAGACCTATCATACGTTATCCTCTAAAATATGGATCGAAACCCGGTTTAATCGACTGTTCAAGTGTGGTACCACATTACTACCTGATCCAAACCAGAACAAACCCAGGATCTATCCAACAAGTATGTGAAGAATGCGAAAGTATGAGCTTGATGAGGGCAAATCCCAGTCCAAACCCAGACCTAGCATGCGTTATCCTCTAAAATATTGATCGAGACCAGGCTTAATCGACACTTTCAGTGTGGTACCACATTACTACGTGATACAATACAGAAAAGGACCAGGATCTGGCCAACAGGAATGCGAAATATGCGATTGCATGAGCCTGATGAGGGCAAATCCCAGTCCTAACCCAGACCTAACAAGCGTTATCCTCTGAAATATTGATCGAAACCGGGTTTTATCGACTGTTCCAGTGTGGTACCATATAACTACCTGATCCAAACCAGAAAAAACCCAGGTTCTATCCAACAAGTATGTGAAGAATGCGAAAGTATGAGTCTGATGCGGTTATAACCTAGACCTAACCCAGACCTAACATGCGTTATCCTCTAAAATATTGATCGAAACCAGGTTTCATTGACTGTTTCTGTGTGGTACCACATTACTACGTGATGCAATCCCGAAAAGGACCAGGATCTGGCCAACATGAATGCGAAATATGCGATTGCATGAGCCTGATGAGGGCAAATCCCAGACCTAACATAGACCTAACATGCGTTATCCTCCAAAATAGTGATAGAAATCGGGTTTAATCGACTGTTCCAGTGTGGTACCACATTACTACCTGATCCAAACCAGAAAAAACCCAGGATCTGTTCAACAACTATGTGAATAATGCGAAAGTATGAGCCTGATGAGGGCCAGTCCCAGACCTAACCTAGACCTAACATGCGTTATCCTGTAAAATATTGATCGAAACCAGGTTTAATTGACTGTTTCAGTGTGGTACCACATTACTGCGTGATCCAAACCAGAAAAAACCCAGGATCTGTTCACCAAGTATGTGAAGAATGCGAAAGTATGATTCTGATGCGGTTATAACCTAGACCTAACCCAGACCTAACATGCGTTATCCTCTAAAATATTGACCGAGACCAGGCTTAATCGACTGTTTCATTGTGGTACCACATTACTACGAGATCTAACCCAGAAAAAACCCAGGATCTGTTCATCAAGTATGTGAAGATTACGAAAGTATGAATCTGATGAGGTCAAATCTCGGTCCTAACCCAGACCTAGCATGCGTTATCCTCATAAATATTGATCGTGGCCAGGTTTAGTTGACTGATTCTGTGTGGTACCATATTACTACGTGACACAATCCAGAAAAAGACCAGGTTCTGGTCAACAAGAATGCGAAATATGCGATTGTATGAGCTTGATGAGGGCAAATCCCAGACCTAACCTAGACCTAACAAGCGTTATCCTCTGAAATAGTGATCGAATCCGGGTTTAATCGACTGTTCAAGTGTGGTACCACATTACTACCTGATCCGAACCAGAAAGAACCCAGGATCTGTTCATCAACTATGTGAAGAATGCAAAAGAATGAGCCTGATGAGGTCAAGTCTCAGACCTAACCTAGACCTAACATGCGCTATCCTGTAAAATATTGATCGAAACCAGGTTTAATTGACTGTTTCTGTGTGGTACCACATTACTACGTGATCCAAACCAGAAAAAACGCAGGATCTGTTCAACAAGTATGTGAAGAATGCTAAAGTATGAGTCTGATGCGGTTGTAACCTAGACCTAACCCAGACCTAACATGCGTTATCCTCAAAAATATTGATCGTGGCCAGGTTTAGTTGACTGATTCTGTGTGGTACCCCATTACTACCTGACACAATCCAGAAAAAGACCAGGATCTGGCCAACATGAATGCGAAATATGCGATTGCATGAGCCTGATGAGGGCAAATCCCAGACCTAACCCAGACCTAACATGCGTTATCCTCTAAAGTATTGATCGAGACCAGGCTTAATCGACACTTTCAGTGTGGTACCACATTACTACGTGATACAACACAGAAAAGGACCAGGATCTGGCCAACAGGAATGCGAAATATGCGATTGCATGAGCCTGATGAGGGCAAATCCCAGTCCTAACCCAGACCTAGCATGCGTTATCCTCTAAAATATTGATCGAGACCAGGCTTAATCGACACTTTCAGTGTGGTACCACATTACTACGTGATACAATACAGGAAAGGACCAGGATCTGGCCAACAGGAATGCGAAATATGCGATTGCATGAGCCTGATGAGGGCAAATCCCAGTCCTAACCCAGACATAGCATGCGTTATCCTCTAAAATATTGATCGTGTCCAGGCTTAATTGACTGTTTCTGTGTGATACCGCATTACTACGTGACACAATCCAGAAAAAGACCAGGATCTGGCCAACAAGAATGCGAAATATGCGATTGCATGAGCCTGATGATGGCAAATCCCAGACCTAACCTTGACCTAACATGCGCTATCCTCTAAAATATTGATCGAAACCAGGTTTCATTGACCGTTTCTGTGTGGTACCACATTACTACGTGATGCAATCCCGAAAAGGACCAGGATCTGGCCAACATGAATGCGAAATATGCGATTGCATGAGCCTGATGAGGGCAAATCCCAGACCTAACCTAGACCTAACATGCGTTATCCTCTAAAATAGTGATAGAAACCGGGTTTAATCGACTGTTCCAGTGTGGTACCACATTACTACCTGATCCAAACCAGAAAAAACCCAGGATCTGTTCAACAACTATGTGAAGAATACGAAAGTATGAGCCTGATGAGGGCCAGTCCCGGACCTAACCTAGACGTAACATGCGTTATTCTGTAAAATATTGATCGAACCCTGGTTTAATTGACTGTTTCTGTGTGGTACCACATTACTACGTGATCCAAACCGGAGAAAGCCCATGGATCTGGCCAACAAGTATGTGAAGAATGCGAAAGTATGAGCCTGATGAGAGCAAATCCCAGATCTAACCCAGACCTAACATGCGTTATTCTCTAAAATATGGTTCGAGACCAGGATTAATTGAATGTATTAGTGTGGTACCACGTTACTACGTGATCCAGACCAGTAAAAGCCCATGGATCTGGCCAACAAGTATGCGAAATATGCGCTAGCATGAGCCTGATGATGGCAAATCCCAGACCTACTCTAGACCTAGCATGCGTTATCCTCTAAAATATTGATCGAAAATGGGTTTAATTGACTGTTTCAGTGTGGTACCAGATTACTACGTGTTCCAAACCAGAAAAAACCCATGATCTGGTCAACATGTTTGTTAAAAATGCGTAAGTATGAGCCAAATGAGGGCAATTACCAGACCTAACCCAGACCTAGCATGCGTTATCCTGTAAAATAATGATCGAAACCGGGTTTAATCGACTGTTCCAGTGTGGTACCCCATTTCTGCCTGATCCAAAACAGAAAAAACCCAGGATCTGTTCAACAAGTATGTGAAGAATGCGAAAGTATGAGTCTGATGTGGGCATATACCAGACCTAACCCAGACCTAACATGCGTTATCCGCTAAAATATTGATCGAAGCCAGGTACAGTCGACTGTTTTGGTGTGGTACCATATTACTACCTCATCCAAACCAGAAAAAACCCAGGATCTGGCCAACAAGTGTGCGAAATATGCGAAAGTATAAGCCTGATGAGAGCAAATCCCAGACATTAACCTAGACCTGACATACGTCATCCTCTAAAATATTGACCGAGACCAGACTTAATCGACAGTTTCATTGTGGTACCACATTACTACGTGATCTAACCCAGAAAAAACCCAGGATCTGTTCATCAAGTATGTGAAGAATGCGAAAGTATGAATCTGATGAGGTCAAATCGCGGTACTAACCCAGACCTAGCATGCGTTACCCTCAAAAATATTGATCGTGGCCTGGTTTAGTTGATTGATTCTGTGTGGTACCATATTACTACGTGACACAATCCAGAAAAAGACCAGGTTCTGGCCAACAAGAATGCTAAATATGCGATTGCATGAGCTTGACGGGGGCGAACTCCAGACCTAACCTAAACCTAACATGCGTTATTCTCTAAAATATCGTTCGAGACCAGGATTAATTGAATGTATTAGTGTAGTACCACGTTGCTACGTGATCCAGACCGGTAAAAGCCCATGATCTGGCAAACAAGTATACAAAATATTCGAAAGTGTGAGCCAGATGAGGGCAAATCCCAGACCTAACCCAGGCCTAGCCTGCGTTGTCCTGCAAAATATTGATCGAAACCAGGTTTAATCGTCTGTGTCAATGTGCTGCCAGATTACTACGTGATCCAAACCAGAAAAAGCCCAGGATCTGGCCAACAAGTATGCGAAAAAAGCGGAAGTGTGAGCCAGATGAGGGCAAATCTCAGACGCAACCCAGACCTAACCGGTGTTATCCTCTAAAATATTGATCGTATCCAGGTATAATCCACTGTCTCAGTGTGAAACCACATTACCACGTGATCCAACCCGGAGAAAGCCCAGGATCTGGCCATCAAGTATACAAAAAATTCGAAATTATGAGCCAGTGGAGGGCAAATCCCAGACCTAACCCAGTCATAACAAGCGTTATCCTCTAAAACATTGATCGGGACCAGGATTAATCCACTGTCTCAGTGTGGTACCACATTACCACGTGAACCAAACCGGAGAAAGCCCATGGATCTGGCCAACAAGTATGCGAAAAAAGCGGATGTGTGAGCCAGATGAGGGCAAATCCCAGACCTAACCCAGACCCAGCATGCGTTATCCACTAAAATATTGATCGAGACCAGGCTTAATCGACTGTTTCAGTGAGGTACCAGATTACTACGTGATCCAAACCATACAATGCCCAGGATCTGGCCAACGAGTATACAAAAAATTCGAAATTATGAGCAAGATGAGGGCAAATCCCAGACCTAACCCAGTCCTAACCGGGGCTATCCTCTAAAATATTGATCGAGACCAGGATTAATCCACTGTCTCAGAGTGGTACCACATTACCACGTGATCCAAATCGGAGAAAGCCCATGGATCTGGCCAACAAGTATGCGAAAACTGCGGAAGTGTGAGCCAGATGAGCGCAAATCCCAGACCTAGCCTGCGTTATCCTGTAAAATATTGATCGAGACCAGGCTTAATCGACTGTTTCAGTGAGGTACCAGATTACTACGTGATCCAAACCATACAATGCCCAGGATCTGGCCAACGAGTATACAAAAAATTCGAAATTATGAGCAAGAGGAGGGCAAATCCCAGACCTAACCCAGACCTAACCGGTGTTATCCTCTAAAATATTGATCGAGGCCAGGTTTAATTGACTGTTCCTGTGCGGTACCACGTTACTGCCTGATCCAAACCCGAAAAAACGCAGGATCTGGCCAACAAGTGTGCGAAATATGCGCAAGTATGAGCCTGATGGGAGCAAATCCCATGCCTAATCTAGACCTTACATGCGTTATCCTCTATAATATTGATCGAAACCAGGTTTAATCGACTGTTTTAGTGTGGTACCACATTGCTACGTGATCCAAACCAGAAAAAACCCAGGATATGCTTAAAAAGGTATGTATTGATTGCGAAAGTATGAGCGAAATGAGGGTAAATCCCAGACCTAACCCAGACCAAGCATGCGTTATCCTGTAAAATATTGATCGTGGTCAGGCTTAATTGACTGTTACTGTGTGGTACCACATTACTACGTGACACAATCCAGAATGAGACCAGGATCTGTCCAACAAGAATGCGATATATGCGATTGCATGAGCCTGATGAGGGCAAATCCCAGACGCAACCCAGACCTTACATGCGTTATCCTCTATAATATTGATCGAAACCAGGTTTAATCGACTGTTTTAGTGTGGTACCACATTACTACGTGATACAAACCAGAAAGAACCCAGGATCTGCTAAACAAGTATGTGAAGAATGCGAAAGTATGAGGCTGATGTGGGCAAATACCAGACCTAACCCAGACCTAGCATGCGTTATCCTCTAAAATGTTGATCGTCGTCAGGCTTAATTGACTGTTACGGTGTGGTACCACTTTACTACGTGACACAATCCAGAAAAAGACCAGGATCTGGTCAACAAGAATGCGAAATATGCGCTAGCATGAGCCTGATGATGGCAAATCCCAGACCTACAATAGACCTAGCATGCGTTATCCTCAAAAATATTGATCGAAAATGGGTTTAATTGACTGTTTCAGTGTGGTACCAGATTACTACGTGTTCCAAACCAGAAAAAACCCATGATCTGGTCAACATGTTTGTTAAAAATGCGTAAGTATGAGCCAAAAGAGGGCAAATACCAGACATAACCCAGACCTAGCATGCGTTATCCTCTAGAATATTGATCGAAACCGGGTTTAATCGACTGTTCCAGTGTGGTACCCCATTTATGCCTGATCCAAAACAGAAAAAACCCAGGATCTGTTCAACAAGTATGTGAAGAATGCGAAAGTATGAGCCTGATCAGAGCAAATCCCAGACGTAACCTAGACCTAACATGCGTTATCCTGTAAAATATTGATCGAACCCAGGTTTAATTCACTGTTTCTGTGTGGTACCACATTACTACCTGATGCAATCGCGAAAAGGACCAGGATCTGGCCAACATGAATGCGAAATATGCGATTGCATGAGCCCGATGATGGCAAATCCCAGACCTAACCTAGACCTAACATGCGTTATTCTCTAAAATATTGATCGAACCCTGGTTTAATTGACTGTTTCTGTGTGGTACCACATTACTACGTGATCCAAACCGGAGAAAGCCCATGGATCTGGCCAACAAGTATGTGAAGAATGCGAAAGTATGAGCCTGATGAGAGCAAATCCCAGATCTAACCCAGACCTAACATGCGTTATTCTCTAAAATATCGTTCGAGACCAGGATTAATTGAATGTATTAGTGTGGTACCACATTACTTCGTGATCCAAACCATACAAAGCCCAGGATCTGGCCAACAAGTATGCGAAATATGCGCTAGCATGAGCCTGATGATGGCAAATCCCAGACCTACTCTAGACCTAGCATGCGTTATCCTCTAAAATATTGATCGAAAATGGGTTTAATTGACTGTTTCAGTGTGGTACCAGATTACTACGTGTTCCAAACCAGAAAAAACCCATGATCTGGTCAACATGTTTGTTAGAAATGCGTAAGTATGAGCCAAATGAGGGCAATTACCAGACCTAACCCAGACCTAGCATGCGTTATCCTGTAAAATAATGATCGAAACCGGGTTTAATCGACTGTTCCAGTGTGGTACCCCATTTCTGCCTGATCGAAAACAGAAAAAACCCAGGATCTGTTCAACAAGTATGTGAAGAATGCGAAAGTATGAGTCTGATGTGGGCATATACCAGACCTAACCCAGACCTAACATGCGTTATCCGCTAAAATATTGATCGAAGCCAGGTACAGTCGACTGTTTTGGTGTGGTACCATATTACTACCTGATCCAAATCAGAAAAAACCCAGGATCTGGCCAACAAGTGTGCGAAATATGCGAAAGTATAAGCCTGATGAGAGCAAATCCCAGACATTAACCTAGACCTGACATACGTCATCCTCTAAAATATTGACCGAGACCAGACTTAATCGACAGTTTCATTGTGGTACCACATTACTACGTGATCTAACCCAGAAAAAACCCAGGATCTGTTCATCAAGTATGTGAAGAATGCGAAAGTATGAATCTGATGAGGTCAAATCGCGGTACTAACCCAGACCTAGCATGCGTTACCCTCAAAAATATTGATCGTGGCCTGGTTTAGTTGATTGATTCTGTGTGGTACCATATTACTACGTGACACAATCCAGAAAAAGACCAGGTTCTGGCCAACAAGAATGCTAAATATGCGATTGCATGAGCTTGACGGGGGCGAACTCCAGACCTAACCTAAACCTAACATGCGTTATTCTCTAAAATATCGTTCGAGACCAGGATTAATTGAATGTATTAATGTAGTACCACGTTGCTACGTGATCCAGACCGGTAAAAGCCCATGATCTGGCAAACAAGTATACAAAATATTCGAAAGTGTGAGCCAGATGAGGGCAAATCCCAGACCTAACCCAGGCCTAGCCTGCGTTGTCCTGCAAAATATTGATCGAAACCAGGTTTAATCGTCTGTGTCAATGTGCTGCCAGATTACTACGTGATCCAAACCAGAAAAAGCCCAGGATCTGGCCAACAAGTATGCGAAAAAAGCGGAAGTGTGAGCCAGATGAGGGCAAATCTCAGACGCAACCCAGACCTAACCGGTGTTATCCTCTAAAATATTGATCGTATCCAGGTATAATCCACTGTCTCAGTGTGAAACCACATTACCACGTGATCCAACCCGGAGAAAGCCCAGGATCTGGCCATCAAGTATACAAAAAATTCGAAATTATGAGCCAGTGGAGGGCAAATCCTAGACCTAACCCAGTCATAACAAGCGTTATCCTCTAAAACATTGATCGGGACCAGGATTAATCCACTGTCTCAGTGTGGTACCACATTACCACGTGAACCAAACCGGAGAAAGCCCATGGATCTGGCCAACAAGTATGCGAAAAAAGCGGATGTGTGAGCCAGATGAGGGCAAATCCCAGACCTATCCCAGACCCAGCATGCGTTATCCACTAAAATATTGATCGAGACCAGGCTTAATCGACTGTTTCAGTGAGGTACCAGATTACTACGTGATCCAAACCATACAATGCCCAGGATCTGGCCAACGAGTATACAAAAAATTCGAAATTATGAGCAAGATGAGGGCAAATCCCAGACCTAACCCAGTCCTAACCGGGGCTATCCTCTAAAATATTGATCGAGACCAGGATTAATCCACTGTCTCAGAGTGGTACCACATTACCACGTGATCCAAATCGGAGAAAGCCCATGGATCTGGCCAACAAGTATGCGAAAACTGCGGAAGTGTGAGCCAGATGAGCGCAAATCCCAGACCTAGCCTGCGTTATCCTGTAAAATATTGATCGAGACCAGGCTTAATCGACTGTTTCAGTGAGGTACCAGATTACTACGTGATCCAAACCATACAATGCCCAGGATCTGGCCAACGAGTATACAAAAAATTCGAAATTATGAGCAAGAGGAGGGCAAATCCCAGACCTAACCCAGACCTAACCGGTGTTATCCTCTAAAATATTGATCGAGGCCAGGTTTAATTGACTGTTCCTGTGCGGTACCACGTTACTGCCTGATCCAAACCCGAAAAAACGCAGGATCTGGCCAACAAGTGTGCGAAATATGCGCAAGTATGAGCCTGATGGGAGCAAATCCCATGCCTAATCTAGACCTTACATGCGTTATCCTCTATAATATTGATCGAAACCAGGTTTAATCGACTGTTTTAGTGTGGTACCACATTGCTACGTGATCCAAACCAGAAAAAACCCAGGATATGCTTAAAAAGGTATGTATTGATTGCGAAAGTATGAGCGAAATGAGGGTAAATCCCAGACCTAACCCAGACCAAGCATGCGTTATCCTGTAAAATATTGATCGTGGTCAGGCTTAATTGACTGTTACTGTGTGGTACCACATTACTACGTGACACAATCCAGAATGAGACCAGGATCTGTCCAACAAGAATGCGATATATGCGATTGCATGAGCCTGATGAGGGCAAATCCCAGACGCAACCCAGACCTTACATGCGTTATCCTCTATAATATTGATCGAAACCAGGTTTAATCGACTGTTTTAGTGTGGTACCACATTACTACGTGATACAAACCAGAAAGAACCCAGGATCTGCTAAACAAGTATGTGAAGAATGCGAAAGTATGAGGCTGATGTGGGCAAATACCAGACCTAACCCAGACCTAGCATGCGTTATCCTCTAAAATGTTGATCGTCGTCAGGCTTAATTGACTGTTACGGTGTGGTACCACTTTACTACGTGACACAATCCAGAAAAAGACCAGGATCTGGTCAACAAGAATGCGAAATATGCGCTAGCATGAGCCTGATGATGGCAAATCCCAGACCTACTCTAGACCTAGCATGCGTTATCCTCAAAAATATTGATCGAAAATGGGTTTAATTGACTGTTTCAGTGTGGTACCAGATTACTACGTGTTCCAAACCAGAAAAAACCCATGATCTGGTCAACATGTTTGTTAAAAATGCGTAAATATGAGCCAAAAGAGGGCAAATACCAGACATAACCCAGACCTAGCATGCGTTATCCTCTAGAATATTGATCGAAACCGGGTTTAATCGACTGTTTCATTGTGGTACCACATTACTACGTGATGCAATCCCGAAAAGGACCAGGATCTGGCCAACATGAATGCGAAATATGCGATTGCATGAGCCTGATGAGGGCAAATCCCAGACCTAACATAGACCTAACATGCGTTATCCTCCAAAATAGTGATAGAAATCGGGTTTAATCGACTGTTCCAGTGTGGTACCACATTACTACCTGATCCAAACCAGAAAAAACCCAGGATCTGTTCAACAACTATGTGAATAATGCGAAAGTATGAGCCTGATGAGGGCCAGTCCCAGACCTAACCTAGACCTAACATGCGTTATCCTGTAAAATATTGATCGAAACCAGGTTTAATTGACTGTTTCAGTGTGGTACCACATTACTGCGTGATCCAAACCAGAAAAAACCCAGGATCTGTTCACCAAGTATGTGAAGAATGCGAAAGTATGATTCTGATGCGGTTATAACCTAGACCTAACCCAGACCTAACATGCGTTATCCTCTAAAATATTGACCGAGACCAGGCTTAATCGACTGTTTCATTGTGGTACCACATTACTACGTGATCCAAACCAGAAAAAACGCAGGATCTGTTCAACAAGTATGTGAAGAATGCTAAAGTATGAGTCTGATGCGGTTGTAACCTAGACCTAACCCAGACCTAACATGCGTTATCCTCAAAAATATTGATCGTGGCCAGGTTTAGTTGACTGATTCTGTGTGGTACCCCATTACTACGTGACACAATCCAGAAAAAGACCAGGATCTGGCCAACATGAATGCGAAATATGCGATTGCATGAGCCTGATGAGGGCAAATCCCAGACCTAACCCAGACCTAACATGCGTTATCCTCTAAAGTATTGATCGAGACCAGGCTTAATCGACACTTTCAGTGTGGTACCACATTACTACGTGATACAACACAGAAAAGGACCAGGATCTGGCCAACAGGAATGCGAAATATGCGATTGCATGAGCCTGATGAGGGCAAATCCCAGTCCTAACCCAGACCTAGCATGCGTTATCCTCTAAAATATTGATCGAGACCAGGCTTAATCGACACTTTCAGTGTGGTACCACATTACTACGTGATCTAACCCAGAAAAAACCCAGGATCTGTTCATCAAGTATGTGAAGAATGCGAAAGTATGAGCCTGATGAGGGCCAGTCCCGGACCTAACCTAGACGTAACATGCGTTATTCTGTAAAATATTGATCGAACCCTGGTTTAATTGACTGTTTCTGTGTGGTACCACATTACTACGTGATCCAAACCGGAGAAAGCCCATGGATCTGGCCAACAAGTATGTGAAGAATGCGAAAGTATGAGCCTGATGAGAGCAAATCCCAGATCTAACCCAGACCTAACATGCGTTATTCTCTAAAATATCGTTCGAGACCAGGATTAATTGAATGTATTAGTGTGGTACCACGTTACTACGTGATCCAGACCAGTAAAAGCCCATGGATCTGGCCAACAAGTATGCGAAATATGCGCTAGCATGAGCCTGATGATGGCAAATCCCAGACCTACTCTAGACCTAGCATGCGTTATCCTCTAAAATATTGATCGAAGCCAGGTACAGTCGACTGTTTTGGTGTGGTACCATATTACTACCTGATCCAAACCAGAAAAAACCCAGGATCTGGCCAACAAGTGTGCGAAATATGCGAAAGTATAAGCCTGATGAGAGCAAATCCCAGACATTAACCTAGACCTGACATACGTCATCCTCTAAAATATTGACCGAGACCAGACTTAATCGACAGTTTCATTGTGGTACCACATTACTACGTGATCTAACCCAGAAAAAACCCAGGATCTGTTCATCAAGTATGTGAAGAATGCGAAAGTATGAATCTGATGAGGTCAAATCGCGGTACTAACCCAGACCTAGCATGCGTTACCCTCAAAAATATTGATCGTGGCCAGGTTTAGTTGATTGATTCTGTGTGGTACCATATTACTACGTGACACAATCCAGAAAAAGACCAGGTTCTGGCCAACAAGAATGCTAAATATGCGATTGCATGAGCTTGACGGGGGCGAACTCCAGACCTAACCTAAACCTAACATGCGTTATTCTCTAAAATATCGTTCGAGACCAGGATTAATTGAATGTATTAGTGTGGTACCACGTTGCTACGTAATCCAGACCAGTAAAAGCCCATGATCTGGCAAACAAGTATACAAAATATTCGAAAGTGTGAGCCAGATGAGGGCAAATCCCAGACCTAACCCAGGCCTAGCCTGCGTTGTCCTGCAAAATATTGATCGAAACCAGGTTTAATCGTCTGTGTCAATGTGCTGCCAGATTACTACGTGATCCAAACCAGAAAAAGCCCAGGATCTGGCCAACAAGTATGCGAAAAAAGCGGAAGTGTGAGCCAGATGAGGGCAAATCTCAGACGCAACCCAGACCTAACCGGTGTTATCCTCTAAAATATTGATCGTATCCAGGTATAAACCACTGTCTCAGTGTGAAACCACATTACCACGTGATCCAACCCGGAGAAAGCCCAGGATCTGGCCATCAAGTATACAAAAAATTCGAAATTATGAGCCAGAGGAGGGCAAATCCCAGACCTAACCCAGTCATAACACGCGTTATCCTCTAAAACATTGATCGGGACCAGGATTAATCCACTGTCTCAGTGTGGTACCACATTACCACGTGAACCAAACCGGAGAAAGCCCATGGATCTGGCCAACAAGTATGCGAAAAAAGCGGATGTGTGAGCCAGATGAGGGCAAATCCCAGACCTAACCCAGACCCAGCATGCGTTATCCACTAAAATATTGATCGAGACCAGGCTTAATCGACTGTTTCAGTGAGGTACCAGATTACTACGTGATCCAAACCAGAAAGAACCCAGGATATGCTTAAAAAGGTATGTATTGATTGCGAAAGTATGGGCGAAATGAGGGTAAATCCCAGACCTATCCCAAACCTAGCATGCGTCATCCTCTAAAATATTGATCGAAACCAGGTTTCAGTATGCTACCACATTACTACGTGATCCAAACCAGAAAAAGCCCAGGATCTGGCCAACAAGTGTGTGAAGAATGCGAAAGTATGAGCCTGATGAGGGCAAATACCAGACCTAACCCAGACCTAGCATGCGTTATCCTCTAAAGTATTGATCGAGACCAGGCTTAATCGACTGTTTCAGTGTGGCACCACATTACTACGTGATTCAAACCAGAAGACCAGGATCTGGCCAACAAGAATGCGAAATATGCGATTGCATGAGCCTGATGAGGGCAAGTCCCAGACCTAACCCAGACCTAGCATGCGTTATCCTCTAAAATATTGATCGAGACCAGGCTTAATCTACTGTTTCAGTGTGGTACCAGATTACTACGTGATCCAAACCATACAATGCCCAAGATCTGGCCAACAAGTATACAAAAAATTCGAAATTATGAGCCAGAGGAGGGCAAATCCCAGAACTAACCCTGTCATAACCAGCATTATCCTCTAAAACATTGATCGAGACCAGGATTAATCCACTGTCTCAGTGTGGCACCACATTACCACGTGATCCAAACCGGAGAAAGCCCATGGATCTGGCCAACAAGTATGCGAAAACTGCGAAAGTGTGAGCCAGATGAGGGCAAATCCCAGACCTAACCCAGACCTAGCCTGCGTTATCCTGTAAAATATTGATCGTAACCAGGTTTAATCGTCTGTGTCAATGTGCTACCTGATTACTACGTGATCCAAACCAGAAAAAGCCCAGGATCTGGCAAACAAGTACGCGAAAAAAGCGGAAGTGTGAGCCAGATGAGGCCAAATCCCAGACCTAACCCAGACCCAGCATGCGTTATCCACTAAAGTATTGATCGAGACCAGGCTTAATCGACTGTTTCAGTGTGGTACCAGATTACTACGTGATCCAAACCATACAATGCCCAGGATCTGGCTAACGAGTATACAAAAAATTCGAAATTCTGAGCCAGAGGAGGGCAAATCCCAGACCTAACCCAGTCCTAACCGGCGTTATCCTCTAAAATATTGATCGAGACCAGGATTAATCCTCTGTCTCAGAGCGGTACCACATTACCACGTGATCCAACCCGGAGAAAGCCCAGGATCTGGCCAACAAGTATGCGAAAAAAGCGGAAGTGTGAGCCAGATGAGGGCAAATCCCAGACCTAACCCAGACCTAGCCTGCGTTATCCTGTAAAATATTGATCGAAACCAGGTTTAATCGTCTGTTTCAGTATGCTACCACATTACTACGTGATCCAAACCAGAAAAAGCCCAGGATCTGGCCAACAAGCATGCATAAAAACGCAAAAGCATGGGCCAGATGCGGTTATAACACCGACCTAACCCCGACTAATCCGGTGTTATCCTCTAAAATATTGATCGTGTCCAGGTTTAGTTGACTGTTTCAGTGTAGTACCACATTACCACGTGATCCAAACCGGAGAAAGCCCACGGATCTGGCCAACAAGTATGCGAAAACTGCGAAAGTGTGAGCCAGATGAGGGCAAATCCCAGACCTAACCCAGACCTAGCCTGCGTTATCCTGTAAAATATTGATCGAGACCAGGTTTAATCGTCTGTTTCAGTATGCTACCACATTACTACGTGATCCAAACCAGAAAAAGCCCAGGATCTGGCCAACAAGTATGCGAAAAAAGCGGAAGTGTGAGCCAGATGAGGGCAAATCCCAGACCTAAACCAGACCTAACCGGTGTTGTCCTCTAAAATATTGATCGAGGCCAGGTTTAATTGACTGTTCCTGTGCGGTACCACGTTACTACGTGGTCCACACCAGAAAAAACCCAGGATCTGGCCATCAAGCATGCATAAAAACGCAAAAGCATGAGCCGGATCCGGTTATAACCCTGACCTAACCCCGACCAAACCGGTGTTATTCTCTAAAGTATTGATCGTGTCCAGGTTTAGTTGACTGTTTCAGTGTAGTACCACATTACCACGTGATCCAAACCGGAGAAAGCCCACGGATCTGGCCAACAAGTATGCGAAAACTGCGAAAGTGTGAGCCAGATGAGGGCAAATCCCAGACCTAACCCAGTCATAACCGGCATTATCCGCTAAAACATTGATCGAGACCAGGATTAATCCAATGTCTCAGTGTGGTACCACATTACCACGCGATCCAAACCGGAGAAAGCCCATGCATCTGGCCAACAAGTATGCGAAAACTGCGAAAGTGTGAGCCAGATGAGGGCAAATCCCAGACGTAACCCAGACCTAACCGTTGTTATCCTCTATAATATTGATCGTATCCAGGTTTAATCCACTGTCTCAGTGTGGAACCACATTACCACGTGATCCAACCCTGAGAAAGCCCAGGATCTGGCCAACAAGTATGCGAAAAAAGCGGAAGTGCGAGCCAGATGAGGGCAAATCCCAGACCTAACCCAGACCTGACCGGTGTTATCCTCTAAAATATTGATCGAGGCCAGGTTTAATTGACTGTTCCTGTGCGGTACCACGTTACTGCCTGATCCAAAACCGAAAAAGCGCAGGATCTGGCCAACAAGTGTGCGAAATATGCGCAAGTATGAGCCTGATGCGAGGAAATCCCAAACCTAACCCAGACCTAGCATGCATTATCCTCTAAAATATAGATCGAAACAGGGTTTAATCGACTGTTCCAGTGTGGTACCACATTATTGCCTGATCCAAACCCGAAAAAACCCAGGATCTGGCCAACAAGTGTGTGAAGAATGTGAAAGTATGAGACAGATGATGGCAAATCCCAGACCTAACCCAGTCATAACCGGCGTTATCCTCTAAAACATTGATCGAGACCAGGATTAATCCACTGTCTCAGTGTGGTACCACATCACCACGTGATACAAACCGGAGACAGCCCTTGGATCTGGCCAACAAGTATGCGAAAACTGCGAAAGTGTGAGCCAGATGAGGGCAAATCCCAGACCTAACCCAGACCTAGCCTGCGTTATCCTGTAAAATATTGATCGAAACCAGGTTTAATCGTCTGTGTCAATGTGCTACCAGATTACTACGTGATCCAAACCAGAAAAAGCCCAGGATCTGGCCAACGAGTATACAAAAAATTCGAAATCATGAGCCAGAGGAGGGCAAATCCCAGACCTAACCCAGCCCTAACCGGCGTTATCCTCTAAAATATTGATCGAGACCAGGATTAATCCACTGTCTCTGAGTGGTACCACATTACCACGTGATCCAAACCGGAGAAAGCCCATGGATCTGGCCAACAAGTATGCGAAAACTGCGAAAGTGTGAGCCAGATGAGGGCAAATCCCAGACCTAACCCAGACCTAGCCTGCGTTATCCTGTAAAATATTGATCGAAACCAGGTTTAATCGTCTGTTTCAGTGTGCTACCACATTACTACGTGATCCAAACCAGAAAAAGCCCAGGATCTGGCCAACAAGTATGCGAAAAAAGCGGAAGTGTGAGCCAGATGAGGGCAAATCCCAGACCTAACCCAGACCTGACCGGTGATATCCTCCAAAATATTGATCGAGGCCAGGTTTAATTGACTGTTCCTGTGCGGTACCACGTTACTGCCTGATCCAAACCCGAAATGACGCAGGATCTGGTCAACAAGTGTGCGAAATATGCGCAAGTATGAGCCTGATGCGAGGAAATCCCAGACCCAACCCAGACCTAACATGCATTATCCTGTAAAATATAGATCGAAACAGGGTTTAATCGACTGTTCCAATGTGGTACCACATTATTGCCTGATCCAAACCAGAAAAAACCCGGGATCTGGCCAACAAGTGTGTGAAGAATGCGAAAGTATGAGCCTGATGAGGGCAAATACCAGACCTAACCCAGACCTAGCATGCGTTATCCTCTAAAATATTGATCATGGCCAGGTTTAATTGACTGTTTCTGTGTGGTACCACAATACTACGTGACTCAATCCAGAAGAAGACCAGGAACTGGCCAACAAGAATGCGAAATATGCGAAAGTATGAGCCTGATGGGAGCAAATCCCATGCCTAATCTAGACCTTACATGCGTTATCCTCCATAATATTGATCGAAACCAGGTTTAATCGACTGTTTTAGTGTGGTACCACATTGTTACGTGATCCAAACCAGAAAAAACCCAAGATATGCTCAAGAAGGTATGTATTGATTGCGAAAGTATGGGCGAAATGAGGGTAAATCCCAGACCTATCCCAAACCTAGCATGCGTCATCCTCTAAAATATTGATCGAAACCAGGTTTCAGTGTGGTACCACATTACTACCTGATCCAAGCCAGAAAAAACCCAGGATCTGTTCAACAAGTATGTGAACAGTGCGAAACTATGAGTCTGATGAGGGCAAATCCCAGACCTAACCCAGACCAAGCATGCGTTATCCTGTAAAATATTGATCGTGGTCAGGCTTAATTGACTGTTACTGTGTGGTACCACATTACTACGTGACACAATCCAGAATGAGACCAGGATCTGGCCAACAAGAATGCGATATATGCGATTGCATGAGCCTGATGGGGGCAAATCCCAGACCTAACCTAGACCTAACATGTGTTATCCTCTAAAATATTGATCGTGGCCAGGTTTAATTGACTGTTTCTGTGTGTCACCACAATACTACGTGATTCAAACCAGAAGAAGACCAGGATCTGGCCAAGAAGAATGCCAAATATGCGATTTTATGAGCCAGATGAGTGCAAATCCCAGACCTAACCGAGACCTAACATGCGTTATCCTCTAAAATATTGATCGTATCCAGGTTTAATTGACTGTTTCAGTGTGGTACCACATTACTTCGTGATGCAAACCATACAAAGCCCAGGATCTGGCCTACAAGTATGCGAAAAATGCGAAAGTGTGTGCCAGATGAGGGCAAATCCCGGTCCTAACTCAGACCTAACCGGTGTTATCCACTAAAGTATTGATCGAATCGAGGTTTAATTGACTGTTTCAGTGTGGTACCAGTCTACTACGTGATCCAAATCGGAAGAAACCCACGATCTGGTCAACAAGTATACAAAAAATTCGAAATTATGAGCAAGAGGAGGGCAAATCCCAGACCTAACCCAGACCTAACCGGTGTTATCCTCTAAAATATTGATCGAGGCCAGGTTTAATTGACTGTTCCTGTGCGGTACCACGTTACTGCCTGATCCAAACCCGAAAAAACGCAGGATCTGGCCAACAAGTGTGCGAAATATGCGCAAGTATGAGCCTGATGGGAGCAAATCCCATGCCTAATCTAGACCTTACATGCGTTATCCTCTATAATATTGATCGAAACCAGGTTTAATCGACTGTTTTAGTGTGGTACCACATTGCTACGTGATCCAAACCAGAAAAAACCCAGGATATGCTTAAAAAGGTATGTATTGATTGCGAAAGTATGAGCGAAATGAGGGTAAATCCCAGACCTAACCCAGACCAAGCATGCGTTATCCTGTAAAATATTGATCGTGGTCAGGCTTAATTGACTGTTACTGTGTGGTACCACATTACTACGTGACACAATCCAGAATGAGACCAGGATCTGTCCAACAAGAATGCGATATATGCGATTGCATGAGCCTGATGAGGGCAAATCCCAGACGCAACCCAGACCTTACATGCGTTATCCTCTATAATATTGATCGAAACCAGGTTTAATCGACTGTTTTAGTGTGGTACCACATTACTACGTGATACAAACCAGAAAGAACCCAGGATCTGCTAAACAAGTATGTGAAGAATGCGAAAGTATGAGGCTGATGTGGGCAAATACCAGACCTAACCCAGACCTAGCATGCGTTATCCTCTAAAATGTTGATCGTCGTCAGGCTTAATTGACTGTTACGGTGTGGTACCACTTTACTACGTGACACAATCCAGAAAAAGACCAGGATCTGGTCAACAAGAATGCGAAATATGCGCTAGCATGAGCCTGATGATGGCAAATCCCAGACCTACTCTAGACCTAGCATGCGTTATCCTCAAAAATATTGATCGAAAATGGGTTTAATTGACTGTTTCAGTGTGGTACCAGATTACTACGTGTTCCAAACCAGAAAAAACCCATGATCTGGTCAACATGTTTGTTAAAAATGCGTAAGTATGAGCCAAAAGAGGGCAAATACCAGACATAACCCAGACCTAGCATGCGTTATCCTCTAGAATATTGATCGAAACCGGGTTTAATCGACTGTTCCAGTGTGGTACCCCATTTATGCCTGATCCAAAACAGAAAAAACCCAGGATCTGTTCAACAAGTATGTGAAGAATGCGAAAGTATGAGTCTGATGTGGGCATATACCAGACCTAACCCAGACCTAGCATGCGTTATCCTCAAAAATATTGATCGTGGCCAGGCTTAATTGACTGTTTCTGCGTGGTACCACATTCCTACGTGATACAATCCAGAAAAAGGCCAGGATCTGGCCAACAAGAAATCGAAATATGCGATTGCATGAGCCTGATGAGGGCAAATCGTAGACCTAACCTAGGCCTAGCATGCGTTGTCCTCTAAAATATTGATCGAAACCAGGTTTAATCGACTGTTCTAGTGTGTTACCACATTGCTACGTGATCCAAACCAGAAAGAACCCAGGATATGCTTAAAAAGGTATGTATTGATTGCGAAAGTATGGGCGAAATGAGGGTAAATCCCAGACCTATCCCAAACCTAGCATGCGTCATCCTCTAAAATATTGATCGAAACCAGGTTTCAGTATGCTACCACATTACTACGTGATCCAAACCAGAAAAAGCCCAGGATCTGGCCAACAAGTGTGTGAAGAATGCGAAAGTATGAGCCTGATGAGGGCAAATACCAGACCTAACCCAGACCTAGCATGCGTTATCCTCTAAAGTATTGATCGAGACCAGGCTTAATCGACTGTTTCAGTGTGGCACCACATTACTACGTGATTCAAACCAGAAGACCAGGATCTGGCCAACAAGAATGCGAAATATGCGATTGCATGAGCCTGATGAGGGCAAGTCCCAGACCTAACCCAGACCTAGCATGCGTTATCCTCTAAAATATTGATCGAGACCAGGCTTAATCTACTGTTTCAGTGTGGTACCAGATTACTACGTGATCCAAACCATACAATGCCCAAGATCTGGCCAACAAGTATACAAAAAATTCGAAATTATGAGCCAGAGGAGGGCAAATCCCAGAACTAACCCTGTCATAACCAGCATTATCCTCTAAAACATTGATCGAGACCAGGATTAATCCACTGTCTCAGTGTGGCACCACATTACCACGTGATCCAAACCGTAGAAAGCCCATGGATCTGGCCAACAAGTATGCGAAAACTGCGAAAGTGTGAGCCAGATGAGGGCAAATCCCAGACCTAACCCAGACCTAGCCTGCGTTATCCTGTAAAATATTGATCGTAACCGGGTTTAATCATCTGTGTCAATGTGCTACCTGATTACTACGTGATCCAAACCAGAAAAAGCCCAGGATCTGGCAAACAAGTACGCGAAAAAAGCGGAAGTGTGAGCCAGATGAGGCCAAATCCCAGACCTAACCCAGACCCAGCATGCGTTATCCACTAAAGTATTGATCGAGACCAGGCTTAATCGACTGTTTCAGTGTGGTACCAGATTACTACGTGATCCAAACCATACAATGCCCAGGATCTGGCTAACGAGTATACAAAAAATTCGAAATTCTGAGCCAGAGGAGGGCAAATCCCAGACCTAACCCAGACCTAACCGGCGTTATCCTCTAAAATATTGATCGAGACCAGGATTAATCCTCTGTCTCAGAGTGGTACCACATTACCACGTGATCCAACCCGGAGAAAGCCCAGGATCTGGCCAACAAGTATGCGAAAAAAGCGGAAGTGTGAGCCAGATGAGGGCAAATCCCAGACCTAACCCAGACCTAGCCTGCGTTATCCTGTAAAATATTGATCGAAACCAGGTTTAATCGTCTGTTTCAGTATGCTACCACATTACTACGTGATCCAAACCAGAAAAAGCCCAGGATCTGGCCAACAAGCATGCATAAAAACGCAAAAGCATGGGCCAGATGCGGTTATAACACCGACCTAACCCCGACTAATCCGGTGTTATCCTCTAAAATATTGATCGTGTCCAGGTTTAGTTGACTGTTTCAGTGTAGTACCACATTACCACGTGATCCAAACCGGAGAAAGCCCACGGATCTGGCCAACAAGTATGCGAAAACTGCGAAAGTGTGAGCCAGATGAGGGCAAATCCCAGACCTAACCCAGACCTAGCCTGCGTTATCCTGTAAAATATTGATCGTGGTCAGGCTTAATTGACTGTTACTGTGTGGTACCACATTACTACGTGATCCAAACCAGAAAAAGCCCAGGATCAGGCCAACAAGTATGCGAAAAAAACGGAAGTGTGAGCCAGATGAGGGCAAATCCCAGACGTAACCCAGACCTAACCGTTGTTATCCTCTATAATATTGATCGTATCCAGGTTTAATCCACTGTCTCAGTGTGGAACCACATTACCACGTGATCCAACCCTGAGAAAGCCCAGGATCTGGCCAACAAGTATGCGAAAAAAGCGGAAGTGTGAGCCAGATGAGGGCAAATCCCAGACCTAACCCAGACCTGACCGGTGTTATCCTCTAAAATATTGATCGAGGCCAGGTTTAATTGACTGTTCCTGTGCGGTACCACGTTACTGCCTGATCCAAAACCGAAAAAGCGCAGGATCTGGCCAACAAGTGTGCGAAATATGCGCAAGTATGAGCCTGATGCGAGGAAATCCCAAACCTAACCCAGACCTAACATGCGTTATCCTCGAAAATATTGACCGTGGCCAGGCTTAATTGACTGTTTCTGTGTGGTACCACATTACTACTTGACACAATCCAGAAAAAGACCAGGATCTGGCCAACAAGAATGCGAAATATGCGATTGCATGAGCCTGATGAGGGCAAATCCCAGACCTAAGCCAGACCTAGCATGCGTTATCCTCTAAAATATTGATCGTGGCCAGGCTTAATTGACTGTTTCTGTGTGGTACCACATTACTACGTGACACAATCCAGAAAAAGGCCAGGATCTGGCCAACAAGTATGCGAAAAAAGCGGAAGTGTGAGCCAGATGACCCTCAGGGGCTGCCAGCCTTTCAGCTGCAGTACGGGCTTAACGAACCCGGGGTACCCGAGTCATACACACACCGTAAGCCTCCTGTTGGTCGTCACAACGACCCATTCACAATTCCCTATTGGTTTTGTGAATGGTACGTGGCGGCAGGAGGAACGGGGGTCTTGGCTTAACCGCCTGGGCCACGAGTATGGCGACTCTATAAAATCGCCCTCCAATCCTAAGCTATGGTGCGCGGCGATGGGATGCATGGTTGGGGGAGAAGGCCCAATCCCAAGCGACCACCGCCGGGGAACCTGCCGAACCCCCGGAGTATTAGGCTTACCCGGGTAAGGCGGCTCTGCCCGGGTGGACCTTTATTTCCGACCATCTCGTGGGACTATTATGGACACAGAAAATAAAATGGGGATGGGGCGGGTTTTGTCGGTTGGGGAGGACGGAGACGGGGTTGGGGTTAGGGTTGCGGCGCTCGCGCCCCACTCAGCGCCAGGTCCGGCTTCGTGGAGGGTCGAGGAGGACGACGAGACGGCGTCGGTCTCGTCCTTCTCCTCCAGCACGAGCCACATAGGCTCTAAGAGGAAGAGGACGGGGCAGGCCGTCGTCGAGGTGGGCGGGGCGATGAGCCCGTCGGTGAGGCTGAGTTGCCTCAGGGACGAGGTGACCGAGGAGATATCGGAGAGGATCTCCTCGTCCCTGAGGCGGGTGGAGAAAGTCGCCGCTGCCTGCGCCTTTAAGGGGCAGAAAAGCGGTGGCGCGGAGGCCCTGAAGGGCGCGGCGGATGAAATCAGGGAGGCGGCGCGGGAGCTCAGAGGGCGGAACGCCCGTCTGCAGCTCCTGTTGGAGGAGGAGCGACAGGGGAGGAGGAGGGCAGAGGCGCTGTGGAACAGCGCGGCCCTCCCTCCCATCCTCCCTCCTCCTCCACCGCCGCGTCCATCGGCGGTGGTAAATAAGCGGAGTGCGGCGGCAGTGGTGCGGGGCACCGCGGGCCCCTCCACCCGCACTCCGCCCATGAAGAAGTCCCCGTCCTCCTCAGAAGACGATCTACTGAGGAGGATTGGGGACATGATTGATGGCAAGCTGGCCGCCTTCCGGGAGGAGCTCCTCGCCGGAAGAGCGGTCAGCAGGAAGGCGGTGCCTCCCCGACCGGTTCCGGTACAGTCGGGGAAGGCAAAGAAGGGCGGAGTGAAGGCTCCGCCCAGCGTTGCGGCACCAGGGCCCCGGGTCGCGACCCCCAAGGGTGGTGGTGTACCCGTGGTCGCGGTGGTCGCGTCCTCCACAGCACCCTCCCAAGGGGGGGTGGCGTGGAGTGAGGTGGTGGGGCGGAAGGCGAAGCGGGCGGCGAGGCAGGCCTCGCAACCGCAGCCTCCGCCTCCGCCGCCGGCGGCCAAGGTAAAGGCCGCGAAGGTCGGGAAGGCACGACCAGGTCGTCCCCCAAAAACGGCAGCGGTGACGCTGACCGTTGCGCAGGGGGGCGACCTGACCCTCGCGGAGGCGATGCGGCTCGCCAGGGAGAATATCTCCCTGGAAGAGCTGGGCGTCGCCTCCGTGAGGGCGAAGAGGGCCATGACCGGGGGTCTCTTGCTGGAGATCCCCGGTGCAGAAGGCGGCGCGAAGGCGGATCGTCTCGCCCAGAGGCTCCGGGAGCAGCTGGGCGAGCGAGGTGTCCGGGTCGCCCGGCCCACGAAGCGCACGGAGATGCGCGTTTGTGGGCTGGACGACTCGGTCAGCGCACAGGATGTGTCCCGTGCCCTTGCGAGGGCGGGGGACTGTCCTGTGGAGGACCTGCGGATCGGAGAGATCCGCAGGTCGCCCTCCGGCCTCGGGTCGGTGTGGGCCCGGTGCCCCCTCTCCGCCGCCCGTAAGGTGGCGGAATCCGGGAGGGTGTTGGTGGGGTGGGTTTCGGCGCGAGTGGAAATCCTCGCGCCGCGCCCGCTCCAGTGTCACCGCTGCCTCGAATTGGGGCACGTGAGGCAGTGGTGCACCTCGCCGGTGGACCGCAGCGGTCAGTGTTACCGCTGCGGTGCCAAAGAGCACCGTGCGAGCCAGTGCTCGGCGGCCCCCCACTGCCCGCTGTGTGCGGACATGGGGAGGCCAGCCGATCACAGGGTGGGGAGCAAGAAGTGCTCCCCCCCCCTCCCGGAAGGAGAGGAAGAGGCGGGCTGCACCGGCTCCGGTGCCGAGGGCGGTGGCATCGTCCTCCATGGAGGTGGACGGTGCTACGGGGACGGACGGCCGGGAGGAGGCTGGCGCGGCCATTAATTAATGCCGCCCCGCCTCCTCCTCCAGGCCAACCTCAACCACTGCCGCGCGGCACAGGACTTGATGTCCCAAGTCCTCGCGGAGTGGGGGGTTGGCCTGACGGTCGCCGCCGAGCCGTACCGCGTCCCTGATCACCCTCATTGGGTGGGCGACGCGGACGGCTTGGTGGCGACGGTATGGGGAGGGGGCGACGGGTCCCCACCGTTCTCCTTGTTGGAGCGCGGTCGGGGATTCGTCGCCGTGGACTGGGGGGGAGTCGCAGTGGTGGGGTGCTACATTTCGCCCCGTAGCGGTCACGCTGCGTTCGAGCTGTACTTGGCCGAGGTCGCGGCATGCGTGCAGCGCTACGCGGCCCGGCCGGTGCTGGTCCTGGGGGATTTTAATGCCAAGTCGGTGGCTTGGGGATCCCCCAGGACCTCCGTTCGCGGCGGGATCCTGGGCGATTGGGCGGCGGGGCTCGACCTCCGGGTATTGAACCGGGGGTCGGAGCACACATGCGTGCGGCGATATGGGGGGTCCATCGTGGATGTTGGATTCGCGACCCCCAACGCCGTGCGCATGGTGTCGGGTTGGCACGTGGTCGCGGGGGCAGAGACACTCTCCGATCACCGGTACATCCGGATGGAGGTCTCTGCCGCCGCGAGTGCATCCCGACACGGCCACCTGCGTGGCACCCCACCACGCCGCTGGGCGCTTCGGCGCCTGGACAAGGACGCCCTGATGGCAGCTGCCCTCGCTGCAACTTGGCCGCAGGGAGCGGCCGAGTTGCCGAGCATAGAGGAGGTCGCCCGGCTCGGAGCATTGGTCGCGGGTATTTGCGACGCGGCGATGCCTCGGGTCGGGCGGGCTTCTCCTCGCCGGGCGGTGTACTGGTGGTCGGACGCGATCGCGGAGTTGCGAGTCGCGACTGTCCGCGCCCGACGCCAGTACACCCGCGCGCGCCGTCGTCAACGTACAGGCGACGGCGTGGCGCGAGCGAGGGCAGCTGATGACCTGTATGGAGCATACCGCGTGGCGCGGGTTGCTCTGCAGGTCGCCATCAAACGGGCCAAGACCCAGGCATGGAAGGAGCTCCTCCAGACCCTTGATGACGATCCATGGGAGCGCCCATATAAGGTGGTGCTGAATAAGCTCCGCCCGTGGGCGCCCCCCGTCACCGAGGGTCTTGACCCCCGGCTGCTGGAGGACGTGGTCAATACACTCTTCCCAATTGGGGAGAGGGGACCGCGTCCTCCGGCGGCGGCGGCTGTCCCAGTGGAGTGGACGACCGAGCTGGGGGTCACGCAGGAGGAGCTGGCAGCGGCCATCAGACGGCTCGGGGTTCGTAACACGGCCCCGGATCCGGATGGTGTGCCCGGCCGGGTTTGGGTCTTGACCCAGGGCGTCCTTGGGGCCGACCTCAGGCGGTTGTTCGACCGCTGCCTGAGGGACGGGCGATTCCCCCCCCCAGTTGGAAGGTGGCGAGGATGGTCCTCCTCCGGAAGGAGGGTCGGCCCGCGGAGTCTCCCTCCGCATACCGGCCCATTTGTCTCCTCGACGAGGTGGGCAAGCTCTTCGAGCGTGTGATTGCTGCCCGCCTCGTCGAGCACCTGTCGCGGGGTGATCCCGGTCTGGCCGACTGCCAGTTCGGTTTCCGGGGGGGCCGATCGACTATCGACGCGATAGGTCGTGTGAGGGCCCTCTCGGAGGCGGCCGTCTCCCGGGGAGGGGTGGCATTGGCAATATCCTTGGATATTGCCAATGCCTTTAACACCCTCCCCTGGGAAGAGATAAGGAGGGGGCTCGAATATCATCGAGTCCCCCCTTGTCTCAGGGCGGTCGTCGGGGATTATCTCCGCGGCAGGTGGATCGAGTATCCGGGCCGGGATGGTGATATGCGGAGGGAGGTGTACTGCGGTGTTCCGCAGGGGTCGGTCCTCGGGCCACTCCTGTGGAACATCGCGTACGACTCGGTGTTGCGGGCCGGCCTCCCCGACGGCGTCAGCACGGTGTGTTATGCGGATGACACACTGGTGCTGGCCGTCGGGGCGCACTGGGGGAGGGCCATGCGTCGCGCGGAGGAGGGGTCGCAACGCGTCGTCGACCGGATCAGGGGGATGGGGATGACGGTGGCGGTCCATAAGACCGAGGTGATTGCGTTTCATTCACCTCGGCAGGATCCGCCACCCCCTCTGATTCGGGTGGGTGGGGCTGACATCGAGGTGAAGCCCCAGATCAGGTATCTGGGGCTGATCCTCGATAGCCACTGGCGTTTCGAGAAGCATTTCCGCTGCCTGGTCCCCCGGTTGGAAAGGATGGTTGCGGCTCTGGGCCGGATCCTGCCCAACCTGGGGGGCCCGGCGGGCCGAGTTCGTCGCCTCTATGTGGCAATGGTCCAGTCGGTGGCCCTATACGGGGCCCCCGTCTGGGCGGACGACCTGGCTGCCTCCCGGCGCAGCATGACTATGCTGCGTCGGGTGCAGAGGCGCATGGCGCTCAGGGTCGTCCGCGGGTATCGGACCATGTCACATGAGGCGGCGACGGTTCTAGCGTGGATGCCGCCCATGGACCTGCTCGCGCGGTCGCACGCGGTGATGTACCGGCACCGCGTCGACCGTCGCGCGGGGGTGGGGGCGGTCCCGGGCGGGCAGGAACCTGCTTGGGGCGATTTGAAGCGCCAGGCCCGGCAGTCCGTGTTGCTCGCGTGGCAGGAGCGGCTGGCTCTGCCAACCGCGGGGCACCGGACTGTCGGGGCTGTTCGGCCACTCCTGAAGGAGTGGCTGGACAGAGGCCATGGCAGCCTCACCTACCGGCTGGCACAGGTATTTTCCGGGCATGGCAGCTTCGGAAGATACCTGTGCCGGATAGGGAAGGAGCCGACGGCGCGTTGCTGCCACTGCGACGCTGAGCAGGACACGGCGGATCATACCCTGGAGGTATGCCCCGCGTGGGAGGGGGAGCGCCGTGTCCTGGTCGGCGTCGTCGGGCGGGATGTCTCGCTGCCGGGCGTGGTGCGCGCCATGCTCGGCAGCGAGGAGAAGTGGAGGGCCGTGGCCTCCTTCTGCGAGAACGTAATGTTGCAGAAGGAGGCCGCGGGGAGGGAGCGCGAGCTTCAGCGGCGCACTGAAGCTCGCGCTCGTGCGGTGGCCCGAGGTCGTCACCCGGTCGCGAGGCGTCGCGGGCGGCTGCCTCGGCGTGGCGGATGACCTAGGCTGGGAGGGGGGTCCTGAGGGGACCCTCCTCCCGCCAGGCGGCGCCGGGTCGGACCGGTAGGGGGAGGCACTCCTACCCCCGGGTCGGACGCAAGGGGAGGCACCCTCGGCGGTCTGGTGCGGCCATGAACGCCTGGCCGCCGAGGGGTGGAAACGGGGTCGCGGGCGGTTGCGAGTTGGGGCTCGCAGCCGCCACTAAACGCGGCCCCGGGACAGATAGCGGCGGGATGGAGTGGCCCCGTCCCGCCGCTATGAGGCAGTGTGTCTACTGGGGGGACCGATCGTCCCCCCGGGGGATGGGCGTGAAAGCGCGGGCACGGGGTGGATACCGGAAGAATGCTTCGAGCGATTCCCGGTATCCTCCCAAAACGTGCCGAAGGGTCACCGTGGGGTTTTTAGTGGGTAGGTCCCGCGCCTGTCGTGGTACGGGCGCGGGGAATCCCACACACCCCTCCCACCTCTCCCCAAGGAGGTGGGAGGGAGTCTTTCGAAGATTTTCCCCACGACAAAAAAAAAAAGAAAAAAAAAGTGTGAGCCAGATGAGGGCAAATCCCAGACGTAACCCAGACCTAGCATGCGTTGTCCTCTAAAATATTGATCGTGGCCATGTTTAATTGACTGTTTCAGTGTGGTACCACATTACTACGTGTTCCAAACCAGAAAAAACCCACGATCTGGTCAACATGTTTGTTAAAAATGCGAAAGTATGAGCCAAATGAGGGCAAATACCAGACCTAACCCAGACCTAGCATGGGTTATCCTGTAAAATATTGATCGAAACCGGGTTTAATCGACTGTTCCAGTGTGGTACCCCATTACTGCCTGATCCAAACAAGAGAAAACCCATGATCTGGCCAACAAGTGTGCCAAATATGCGAAAGTGTGAGCCTGGTGAGGGCAAGTCCCAGACCTAACCCAGACCTAACATGCGTTATCCTCTAAAATATTGATCGTGGCCAGGCTTAATTGACTGTTTCTGTGTGGTACCACATTACTACGTGACACAATCCACAAAAAACCCATGATGTGGTCAACATGTTTGTTAAAAATGCGAAAGTATGAGCCAAATGAGGGCAAATCCCAGACCTAACCCAGACCTAGCATGCGTTAGCCTCTAAAAGATTGATCGTGGCCAGGCTTAATTGACTGTTTCTGTGTGGTACCACATTACTACCTGATCCAAAGCAGAAAAAACCCAGTATCTGTTCTACAAGTATGTGAAGAATGCGAAAGTATGAGTCTGATGCGGTTATAACCCAGACCTAACCCAGCCAAAACCGGTGTTACCCTCTAAAATATTGATCGAAACTAGGTTTACTTGACTGTTTCAGTGTGGTACAACATTACTACGTGATCCAAACCAGGAAAAACCCATGATCTGGTTAACATGATTGTTAAAAATGCGAAAGTATGATCCAAATGAGCGCAAATACCAGACCTAACCCAGACGTAGCATGGGTTATCCTCTAAAATATCTATCGAAACCAGGTTTAATTGACAGTTTCTGTGTGGTACCACATTACTACGTGATGCAATCCCGAAAAGGACCAGGATCTGGCCAACATGAATGCGAAATATGCGATTGCATGAGCCTGATGAGGGCGAATCCCAGACCTAACCTAGACCTAACATGCGTTATCCTCTAAAATATGGATCGAAACCGGGTTTAATCGACTGTTCCTGTGTGGTACCACATTACTACCTGATCCAAACCAGAAAAAACCCAGGATATGTTCAACAACTATGTGAAGAATGCGAAAGTATGAGCCTGATGAGGGCAAGTCCCTGACCTAACCTAGACATAACATGCGTCATCCTCTAAAATATTGATCGAAACCGGGTTTAATCGACTGTTCCAGTGTGGTACCATATTACTACTTGATCCAAACCAGAAAAAACTCAGGATCTGGCCAACAAGTGTGCGAAATATGCGAAAGTATGAGCCTGATGAGAGCAAATCCCAGACCTAACCTAGACCTAACATGCGTTATCCTGTAAAATATTGATCGAAACCAGGTATAGTCGACTGTTTTAGTGTGGTACCACATTACTACCTGATCCAAAGCAGAAAAAACCCACTATCTGTTCTACAAGTATGTGAAGAATGCGAAAGTATGAGCCTGATGAGGGCGAATCCCAGAGCTAACCTAGACCTAACATGCGTTATCCTCTAAAATATGGATCGAAACCGGGATTAATCGACTGTTCCAGTGTGGTACCACGTTATTGCCTGATCCAAACCAGAAAAAACCCAGGATCTGGCCAACAAGTGTATGAAGAATGCGAAAGTATGAGCCTGATGAGGGTAAATACCAGACCTAACCCAGACCTAACATGCGTTATCCTCTAAAATATTGATCGAAACCAGGTATAGTCGACTGTTTTAGTGTGGTACCACATTACTACCTGATCCAAAGCAGAAAAAACCCACTATCTGTTCTACAAGTATGTGAAGAATGCGAAAGTATGAGTCTGATGCGGTTATAACCCAGACCTAACCCAGCCAAAGCCGGTGTTACCCTCTAAAATATTGATCGAAACTAGGTTTACTTGACTGTTTCAGTGTGGTACAACATTACTACGTGATCCAAACCAGGAAAAACCCATGATCTGGTCAAGATGTTTGTTAAAAATGCGAAAGTGAGAGCCTGGTGAGGGCAAGTCCCAAACCTAACCCAGACCTAACATGCGTTATCCTCTAAAATATTGATCGTAGCCAGGTTTAATTGACTGTTTCTGTGTGGTACCACATTACTACGTGACACAATCCAGAAAAAGACCAGGATCTGGCCAACAAGAATGCGAAATATGCGATGGCATGAGCCTGATGAGGGCAAATCCCAGACCTAAGCCAGACCTAGCATGCTTTATCCTCTAAAATATTGATCGTGGCCAGGCTAAATTGACTGTTTCTGTGTGGTACCACATTACTACCTGCTCTAAACCAGAAAAAACCAACGATCTGGTCAACAAGTGTGCGAAATATGCGAAAGTATAAGCCAAATGAGGGCAAATTCCAGACCTAACCCGGACCTAGCATGCGTTATCCTCTAAAATATTGATCGAAACCGGGTTTAATCGACTGTTCCAGTGTGGGACCACATTACTACCTGATCCAAACCAGAAAAAACCCAGGATTTGTTCATCAAGTATGTGAAGAATGCGAAAGTATGAGTGTGATGAGGGCAAGTCCCAGACCTAACCCAGACCTAGCATGCGTTAGCCTCTAAACGATTGATCGTGGCCAGGCTTAATTGACTGTTTCTGTGTGGTACCACATTACTACGTGACACAATCCAGAAAAAACCCAGGATCTGGCCATCAAGTGTGCGAAATATGCGAAGGTATGAGCCTGATGAGGGCAAGTCCCAGACCTAACCCAGACCTAACATGCGTTACCCTCTAAAATATTGATCGAGACCAGGCTTAATCGACTCTTTCAGTGTGGTACCACATTACTACGTGATACAACACAGAAAAGAACCAGGATCTGGCCAACAGGAATGCGAAATATGTGATTGCATGAGCCTGATGAGGGCAAATCCCAGACCTAACCTAGACCTAACATGCGCTATCCTCTAAAATATTCATCGCAACCGCGTTTAATCGACTGTTCCAGTGTGGTACCATATTACTACCTGATCCAAACCAGAAAAAAACCCAGGATCTGTTCAACAACTATGTGAAGAATGCGAAAGTATGAGCCTGATGAGGGCAAGTCCCAGACCTAACCTAGACCTTACATGCGTTATCCTGTAAAATTATCATCGAAACCAGGTTTAATTGACTGTTTCAGTGTGGTACAACATTACTACGTGATCCAAACCAGGAAAAACCAATGATCTGGTCAAGATGTTTGTTAAAAATGCGAAAGTATGAGCCAAATGTGGGCAAGTCCCAAACCTAACCCAGACCTAACATGCGTTATCCTCTAAAATATTGACCGAGACCAGGCTTAATCGACTGTTTCATTGTGGTACCACATTACTACGTGATCCAACCCAGAAAAAACCCAGGATCTGTTCATCAAGTATGTGAAGAATGCGAAAGTATGAATCTGATGAAGTCAAATCTCGGTCCTAACTCAGACCTAGCAAGCGTTATCCTCAAACATATTGATCTTGGCCAGGTTTAGTTGACTGATTCTGTGAGGCACCACATTACTACGTGATACAATCCAGAAAAAGACCGGGATCTGGCCAACAAGAATGCGAACTATGCGATTGCATGAGCCTGATGAGGGCAAATCGCCGACCTAACCCAGACCTA
This sequence comes from Colletes latitarsis, assembly GCF_051014445.1. Taxonomy (NCBI): domain Eukaryota; kingdom Metazoa; phylum Arthropoda; class Insecta; order Hymenoptera; family Colletidae; genus Colletes; species Colletes latitarsis. The sequence goes on from NC_135147.1 coordinate 4,933,826, forward strand.
ACATGCGTTGTCCTCTAAAATATTGATCGAAACCAGGTTTAATCGACTGTTTTATTGCGGTACCAGATTACTACGTGATACAAACCAGAAAAAGCCCAGGATCTGCTCATAAAGTATGTGAAGATTGCGAAAATATGAGTCTGATGCGGCCATAACCCAGGCCTAACCCAGACCAAACCGGTGTTATCCTCTAAAATATTGATCGAATATAGGTTTAGTTGACTGTTTCAGTGTGGTACCACATTACTACCTGCTCTAAACCAGAAAAAAACCATGATTTGGTCAACAAGTGTGCCAAATATGCGAAAGTGTGAGCTTGGTGAGGGCAAGTCCCAAACCTAACCCAGACCTAACATGCGTTATCCTCTAAAATACTGATCGAGACCAGGCTTAATCGACTGTTTCATTGTGGTACCACATTACTACGTGACCCAAACCAGAAAAAACCCATGATGTGGTCAACATGTTTGTTAAAAATGCGAAAGTATGAGCCAAATGAGCGCAAATACCAGACCTAATCCAGACCTAGCATGGGTTATCCTCTAAAATACCGATCGAAACCGGGTTTAGTCAACTGTTCCTGTGTGGTACCACATTACTACCTGATCCAAACCAGAAAAAACCCAGGATATGTTCAACAACTATGTCAAGAAGGCGAAAGAATGAGCCTGATGAGGGCAAGTCCCAGACCTAACCTAGACCTAACATGCGTTATCCTGTAAAATATTGATTGAAACCAGGTTTAATTGACTGTTTCAGTGTGGTACCACATTACTACGTGATCCAAACCAGAAAAAACCCATGATCTGGTCAACATGTTTGTTAAGAATGCGAAAGTATGAGCCAGATGAGGGCAAATCCCAAACACAAACCAGATCTAACCGGCGTTATCCCCTAAAATATTGATCGTATCCAGGTTTAATTGACTGTTTCGGTGTGTACCACATTACTACGTGAACCAAACCAGAAAAAACCCAGGATCTGTTCAACAAGTATATGAAGAATGCGAAAATATGAGCCTGATGAGGGCAAGTCCCAGACCTAACCCAGACCTAACCGGTGTTATCCTCTAAAATATCGATCGAAACCGGGCTTAGTCGACTGTTTCTGTGTGGTGCCACATTACTACCTGATCCAAACCAGAAAAAACCCATGATCAGGTCATCATGTTTGTTAAAAATGCGAAAGTATGAGCCAAATGAGGGCAAATACCAGACCTAACCCAGACCTAGCATGGGTTATCCTGTAAAATATTGATAGAAACCAGGTTTAATTGACTGTTTCAGTGTGGTACCACATTACAACGTGATCCAAACCAGAAAAAACCCAGGATATGTTCAACAACGATGTGAAGAATGCGAAAGAATGAGCCTGATGAGGACAAGTCCCAGACCTAACCTAGACCTAACATGCGTTATCCTGTAAAATATTGATAGAAACCAGGTTTAATTGACTGTTTCAGTGTGGTACCACATTACTACGTGATCCAAACTAAAAAAAACCCATGATGTGGTCAACATGTTTGTTGAAAATGCGAAAGTATGAGCCAAATGAGGGCAAATACCAGACCTAACCCAGTCCTAGCATGGGTTATCCTCTAAAATATTGATCGAAACCGGGTTTAATCGACTGTTCCAGTGTGGTACCCCATTACTGCCAGATCCAAACCAGAAAAAACCCAGGATCTGGCCAGCAAGTGTGCGAAATATGCGAAAGTATGAGCCTGATGAGGGCAAGTCCCAGACATAACCCAGACCTTACATGCGTTATGCTCTAAAATATTGATCGAGACCAGGCTTAATCGACACTTTCAGTGTGGTACCACATTACTACGTGATACAAACCAGAAAAAACCCAGGATCTGGCCAACAAGTATGCGAATTATGCGAAAGCATGAGGCTGATGTGGGCAAATCCCAGATCTTACCCAGACCTAGCATGCGTTATCATCTAAAATATTGATTGCGGCCAGGCTTAATTGACTGTTTCTGCGTGGCACCACATTACTACGTGATACAATCCAGAAAAAGACCGGGATCTGGCCAACAAGAATGCGAAATATGCGATTGCATGAGCCAGATGAGGGCAAATCCCATTCCTAACCCAGACCTAACCGGTGTTATCCTCTAAAATATCGATCGAAACCGGGTTTAGTCGACTGTTCCTGTGTGGTACCACATTACTACCTGATCCAAACCAGAAAAAGCCCAGGATCTGGACAACAAGTACGTGAAAAATGCGAAAGTGTGACCCTGATGAGGGCAAATCCCAGACCTTTTTTTTTTTTTTTTTAACGTGTTGAAATCCTCATGGTCACCCCGGCTCCCTGGGGGGGAGGCCGGGGTAGTGCCGGACTTTTACCGGCTAAAACACCACGGTGACCGCCTGCGCCCTTTATCTGGGGAGAGTCACGGGAACCAAACTAGCGATACTACCGTGACTCTCCCCGTTGGCGCATCGCCCTATTGCGGGCCCTTCCCGGGGTAGGAGATGTGATCCTCCTCCCCCAATGGGGGGCAAACTAATCTGATTGCCCCCCGGCGACGCCGCGCGGTCACACGCGACGTCGCCCCCACTCGTGCCGTTGCTACTAGCCGCGACCGGGCCCCCACCCGATCGCGACCACGGCTGCGGGGCCGGCTAACACTGCCGCCCCCGCTGGACGGGGCCCGTGCCACGGGCCCCCGGTCCGGTGATGGGCTGGGTGCGAGGGGGAATGAGGGAATAAAGTCCCTCACCTCGCACCACAAACACCATCACCGACCCTTTCGCGCTCCCCCTGCCACGGGGAGCTGTGGGGGGACTTACGGACGACGTCGCCGCCTGCCCCCCACCTCTTCACGCGCCCTTTCGGCGTCCTGCTTGGCGGCCATGACCTCTTCACAAAACAAGGCCATGACCGCCCACGCCTCCTCACTGCCGACCATCGCACGAATGACGGCCGGCAGCGAGAGGTCCGCTCCATTCGCTCTAACGAGGACACCGCGCTGGACTGCCCACGCCGGACAAAACTCCAACGTGTGCTGCGCGGTGTCCTCCCTTCCCCTGCAGTGACGGCGCGCAGCCGTCGCCTGCCGCCCTATCCGATGCAGGTACCGACCGAAGCAACCGTGTCCGATCAGTACCTGTGTCAGGCGGTAGGTGGGCGTACCCCAACTACGGCCCACCCAGGCATAAAACACTGGGCAGACCGCCACGGCAACGCGATCATCCCGCTGATCTGGCTTCGATAACCATACCAGCCACCGACTATAGACGCGTCGCCGCGCCTGGCTTCGGGCCGTGGCAGCCTCCTCGCCGTGCGGGTCCACGCCCCGCTCGCGAAGGTCGCAGAAACCTTGATACACCTCTGCGTCCATTTTCGCCAGCAGGTGAAACGGTGCGGAACCCGCCAGCAAGGTAGCGGCTGTGTCGGAGATCGTGCGATAACCCCGCACGACTCTGATGGCGACCAACCTCTGTAACCGACGGAGTACAAATGCACCCCGCCGATTGGTCATCAGACCGCCGGTCCAAATTGGCGCGCCATAAAGCGCCATGGACCGGACGACTCCCAAATACAGCCGCCGTGCCGCCATGTTGGGCCCCCCGAGAATAGGCATTATGCGGCCTAACGCGGCCGCTGCTCTCTCGATACGGGCGCCCAACCCTTCCAAATGATGCCCGAAGCGCCAGTAGCTGTCGAGGGTCCGCGGCAGGTGGATCGAGTATCCGGGCCGGGATGGTGATATGCGGAGGGAGGTGTACTGCGGTGTTCCGCAGGGGTCGGTCCTCGGGCCACTCCTGTGGAACATCGCGTACGACTCGGTGTTGCGGGCCGGCCTCCCCGACGGCGTCAGCACGGTGTGTTATGCGGATGACACACTGGTGCTGGCCGTCGGGGCGCACTGGGGCAGGGCCATGCGTCGCGCGGAGGAGGGGTCGCAACGCGTCGTCGACCGGATCAGGGGGATGGGGATGACGGTGGCGGTCCATAAGACCGAGGTGATTGCGTTTCATTCACCTCGGCAGGATCCGCCTCCCCCTCTGATCCGGGTGGGTGGGGCTGACATCGAGGTGAAGCCCCAGATCAGGTATCTAGGGCTGATCCTCGATGGCCACTGGCGTTTCGAGGAGCATTTCCGCTGCCTGGTCCCCCGGTTGGAAAGGACGGTTGCGGCTCTGGGCCGGATCCTGCCCAACCTGGGGGGCCCGGCGGGCCGAGTTCGTCGCCTCTATGTGGCAATGGTCCAGTCGGTGGCCCTATACGGGGCCCCCGTCTGGGCGGACGACCTGGCTGCCTGCCGGCGCAGCATGACTATGCTGCGTCGGGTGCAGAGGCGCATGGCGCTCAGGGTCGTCCGCGGGTATCGGACCATGTCACATGAGGCGGCGACGGTTCTAGCGGGGATGCCGCCCATGGACCTGCTCGCGCGGTCGCACGCGGTGATGTACCGGCACCGCGTCGACCGTCGCGCGGGGGTGGGGGCGGTCCCGGGCGGGCAGGAACCTGCTTGGGGCGATTTGAAGCGCCAGGCCCGGCAGTCCGTGTTGCTCGCGTGGCAGGAGCGGCTGGCTCTGCCAACCGCGGGGCACCGGACTGTCGGGGCTGTTCGGCCACTCCTGAAGGAGTGGCTGGACAGAGGCCGTCGCAGCCTCACCTACCGGCTGGCACAGGTATTTTCCGGGCATGGCAGCTTCGGAAGATACCTGTGCCGGATAGGGAAGGAGCCGACGGCGCGTTGCTGCCACTGCGACGCTGAGCAGGACACGGCGGATCATACCCTGGAGGTATGCCCCGCGTGGGAGGGGGAGCGCCGTGTCCTGGTCGGCGTCGTCGGGAGGGATGTCTCGCTGCCGGGCGTGGTGCGCGCCATGCTCGGCAGCGAGGAGAAGTGGAGGGCCGTGGCCTCCTTCTGCGAGAACGTAATGTTGCAGAAGGAGGCCGCGGGGAGGGAGCGCGAGCTTCAGCGGCGCGCTGAAGCTCGCGCTCGTGCGGTGGCCCGAGGTCGTCGCCCGGTCGCGAGGCGTCGCGGGCGGCCGCCTCGGCGTGGCGGATGACCTAGGCTGGGAGGGGGGTCCTGAGGGGACCCTCCTCACGCCAGGCGGCGCCGGGTCGGACCGGTTGGGGGTAGGAGTGCCTCCCCCTACCGGTCTGACGCAAGGGGAGGCACCCTCGGCGGTCTGGTGCGGCCATGAACGCCCGGCCGCCGAGGGGTGGAAACGGGGTCGCGGGCGGTTGCGAGTTGGGGCTCGCAGCCGCCACTAAACGCGGCCCCGGGACGGATAGCGGCGGGATGGAGTGGCCCCGTCCCGCCGCTATGAGGCAGTGTGTCTACTGGGGGGACCGATTGTCCCCCCGGGGGATGGGCGCGAAAGCGCGGGCACGGGGAGGATACCGGAAGAATGCTTCGAGCGATTCCCGGTATCCTCCCAAAGCGTGCCGAAGGGTCACCGTGGGGTTTTTAGTGGGTAGGTCCCGCGCCTGTCATTGTACGGGCGCGGGGAATCCCACACACCCCTCCCACCTCTTCCCAAGGAGGTGGGAGGGAGTCTTTCGAAGATTTTCCCCACGACAAAAAAAAAAAAAAAAAAAAAAAAAAAGTAGCTGTCGAGGGTGAGGCCCAGATACTTCATCCGGCGCCCCACGCCGACTTGGGCTTCACCCACCCGTAGAGACGCCTGGCGCGGCAACCCGCGACCACTGACGTTACACAGCCAGATGGCCTCGGTCTTCTGGGGTGCCACGCGCAACCCCAGACGCTCTACCTCGGCGACGACTCGTGCCGTCCCTTCCTCCGCGAGGGCCACTGCCCTCCTCCATGTATCCCCGCCGGCTATAACCAGGGTGTCGTCGGCGTAACAAACCAACGACACGCCGACAGGGAGTTTTGCCCGCAGCACCGCATCATAGGCCAAGTTCCACAGGAATGGCCCGAGGACCGACCCCTGTGGAACCCCGCGGTGCACCGCTCTCTGCTCCATCCCGTTCCGACCCGGATATTGGACTACCCTGCCCCGTAGATAATCCCCGATCAGTCGGCATAGATAGGCGGGCACCCGGTGGTACTGGAGTGCCCGACCTATCGCCCCGCAGGAGACGGTGTTAAAGGCGTTGGCTATGTCGAGAGATACTGCCAACGCCACAATCCCCGGGAGATTGCCGATTCCGCCAGGGTCCGCGCTGTCGCTATGGCGTTGACTGTGGAGCGGCCCCGGGGTACAATGACCCGCTCGAGGAGTTTCCCAGCCTCGTCCAACAGACAAATGGGTCGGAACGCGGATGGAGAATCCGCGGGCTTCCCTGGCTTGTGGAGGAGGACCAACCTCGCCACCTTCCATATGGGAGGGAACTGACCCGTCCGCAGGCACGCGTCAAAGACGCTTATCAGCCCGGCCCCCAGAACGCCCACCGCTACTGCCCAGGCCCTGCCAGGTATGCCGTCCGGTCCTGGTGCCGTCTCCTTGGCAGCCATTCTCCGGACGGCCCTAGCTAGCTCCTCCTCAGAAACCCCCAGTTCGTCGGACCACCAAGGCGGGTGGTCCGGCTGTGGTTCGGGGGGATGCAGGAACGCCTCTCCCCCCACGGGGAAGAGGACGCGCATAGTTTCCCCGAGCAGCCGGGTGTCGAGGCTCTCTGTGATCGGGGGCGCCCATGATCGCATCTTCCCTGCAATCATATGATACAGGCGCCCCCATGGATTTGCATCCAGAGAGCCGAGGAGCTCCGTCCATGCCTGGGCTTTCGCGGTCGCGATGGTCCGGCGGAGGGTTCTTCGCGCCAGGGAAAATTCCCCGCGCAACCCCACCACCTCTGCCTCCGTTGCCCCGCGCCGTCTCCTGGCGCGGGTGTACCGGCGTCGAGCGAGGGCGCACCGAGTGCGTAAGTCCTCGATCTCGTCCGACCACCAGTACACGGACCCCCCTCGGCTCGGAGCGGTGGCCCGGGGCATGACTGCGTCGCATAACGACGTCATAGTCTCCCGGAACCAACGCGCCCCTGCAGAAGGATTGCCGAGGGTCCGGCGTGGCATCTCCTGCCATGCCACGACGGAGGCTGCCATCGCTAGGGCGTCCGGATCCAGCCTCTTGGCGGACCAGCGTGGCGCCGGGTGTGCTTCCCTGCCCGGTTGACGGGGTCCATTTACGCCGGGGGTCGCGGATACGGAAAACGTTATGTAGAGGTGGTCGCTTAACGTGGCCACCTCCTCCGCGACCCTCAAGTCGGACACACGGCGCGCTATGGCGGGGCTCGCCAACGATATGTCGACGATCGACTCGCCCCGCGCGTGCAAGCCCGTGCTCACGGCCCCCTCATTCAACAGTACGAGGCCGTGACCCGCCGCCCATAAGAGCATCGCGTCGCCCTTCACGGTCGTCCTGGGACAGCCCCACGCTGCAGCGTGGGCATTAAAATCTCCCAGGACGCGTACCCCACTGGCGAGATGTGGGGAGATGCAACTCCCCACCTCGTCGAGTTACGCCTCAAAATCGCTGAGGCCCATAGCGGGCGACGCATAACACCCGGCAACCACAAGTTCCCCCCACTTAACCGCGACAAAACCGTGGCCCCTCCCTACCACGGAGCACGGCAGCGTGCCGCCCCCGTACTGCCATGTGATCGCCTAGACACCGTTAAGGTCCCCCACCCAAGCTGGGTGTTTGGGGACACAATAGGGCTTGGCGATCACTGCCATCCCAATGTTCCACTGCCGGAGGGTTTGGAGCATGAGATCTTGAGCCCCCCAACAGTGGTTCAAATTGACCTGGAGGAGGCGTTGAGACATTATCGGGTCTCACCCGCGGCCTCCTCCAGGTCTCCCCTTCCAGTGTTTAGGGGCGCCTCTGCGCGCCCCGGATCTTTGCCGCCATACGAGGCCATCACCCCCCTACTAAGGGGCTCTGACCCGCACGGCGACTGGTCTGCCGCTTGTGGTGGGGGCTCTGCAGCACCCCCACCCGACAACACACCTTCCGCTACCGTGGAGGTGGAGGGCGCCGAGTCGCAAGGCGCCACATCCACCTCCATCATCTCCGTCATCGGCGGTGGTGCGGATGCACACCCCACCACTGTTACTCCCGCCACAACAGAGGCTGGGGCGGGTTTAGCACCCGACACCACAGCTAGGGACGGCTGGGGACAAGCCGCCCCTTGGACCTCCATTGCGACGGGCACCGGTGCCGGCTCAACACCAGCCGGCACCGTGGATGGAGGCACAACCGCACCCTTCCCCTTCTTCCCTTTCCGTTTGGGGGGACGGCACGCCGCCCCACCCATGCGGTGATCCGCTGGCCGCCCCAAGCCCACACAAAGGGGGCATTTTGGGGCGGCCGCGCACTCCCGTGCGGTGTGGGAGGCCCCTCCGCAGCGATAGCAGAGGCCGCTGCGATCAACAGTGCTGGTCCACCGCTGCCGGACATGACCGAACTCCAGGCAGCGGTGGCACTGCAGCGGCCTCGCGGCGAGCACCGCCAGCCGGGCCTCGAAGAAGCCGACCGTTAGTCGGCCGGACTTCGCGAGCTTAGTTGCGGCGCGTAGGGGACAGCGGGCCCAGGCAGTAAACATGCCCGAGCTGTCCCGGCAGAGGTCACCAACGTTGACCTCCGCAGCGCCGCAACCCCCGGCGGTGGCAAGGGCCTCCCTAACAGCCTGCTGGGTGGCTGCCTCCGACAGGCCGGAAATACGCATCTCGGCCTTCTTCTGGGGGCAAGCCACCCGAACACCCTCCTCCTGGAGGGCCCCCTCAAGACGAGCCTGCAGGGCGGTCGCCTTCTCTCTCCCCTTTTCGCCGGGGATCGCTAGAAGCAGAGCCCCGGTGACCGCCCTGGTGGACCGCATCCCGGTGATCCCAAGATCTTTGCAGATCCCGGGCATCACCCTTGTGAGGAGTGGGCCCAAATCTCCTTCACGCCCAACCGCAGCGGTCACCGAAACTGCTGCCTTCTTAGGCAGCTTCGGTAATTTTACCGCCGCGGGCTGGGCGCCTCCCTTTTTCTTGCCGCTGCCAGCTGTACTATTGACGGCTGGCAGACTCCCTGCGGCGGATTTCCTGCCCTTGGAGGATACGGCAGATGCTGTACCCTTTCCTGCTCCCTTTTTCCTCCCCCGCCTCACCACCTCCGCCCACGTTCCCTGCCCATCGTTGGCGGGGGCAGGGGGGAATTTTGGCGCAGCGTCCTTAGCGGGCTTTGCGCACTTACCGCTATCCGCCTTGGGAGGTGGTGGAGGGGGCCGTCGCCCTCCTGTCAATGGCGCCTTGGTTTTCGGAGCGGTTGGCCTCTCCGCTCTCGGCCCTCGAGGCACTGGTTTGCCACCTTCGGTGCTACCAGTACCTTTCTTCCCCAGGTTTGGCTTGGGGTGTGATGCAGGTGCTTTCACTAGGGCAGCCGCACCCCCCTGTTTCGTCATCGCGGGCCCTTTCGTCATCCCCTTCGCCGCCTCTGTCAACGCCGGCTTAGCGCCTTTTGACGTGGTTGCCGCCCCCACGGACGCAGATGAGGGCAGCAGACCTCTCCCGAGCGGCGGGCGGGAGACAGCCCGCCAAACCGCCTCAAAACGGGCATCAATACGGGCCTCTACGGCCGATATGTGCCCCAGGGCAAATCCCAGACCTAACCCAGACCTAACATGCGTTATTCTCTAAAATATTGATCGAGACCAGAATTAATCGACTGCATTAGTGTGGTACCACATGACTACGTGATCCAAACCAGAAAAATCCCAGGATCTGATCAACAAGTATGCGAAAAATGCGAAAGTATGAGCCAGATGAGGGCAAATCCCAGACCTAACCCAGACCTAACCGGCATTATCCACTAAAATATTGATCGAGACCAGGATTAATCCACTGTCTCAATGTGGTACCACATTACTACGTGATCGAAGCCGGAGAAAGCCCATAGATCTGGCCAACAAGTATGCGAAAAATGCGAAAGTATGAGCCAGATGGGGGCAAATCACAGACCTAACCCAGACCTAACCAGTGTTATCCTCTAAAATATTGATCGTGACCAGGTTCAATTGACTGTTTCAGTGTGATACCAAATTACTACGTGTTCCAAACCATAAAAAGCCCAGGATCTGGCCAACAAGTAAATGAAAAATGCGAAAGTGTGACCCTGATGAGAGCAAATCCCAGACCTGACCCAGACCTAACATGCGTTATTCTCTAAAATATTGATCGAGACCAGAATTAATCGACTGTTTTAGTGTGGTACCACATGACTACGTGATCCAAAACAGAAAAATCCCAGGATGTGCTCAACAAGTATGCGAAAAATGCGAAGGTATGAGCCTGATGAGAGCAAATCCCAGACATAACCCAGACCTAACCGGCGTTATCCCCTAAAATATTGATCGTATCCAGGTTTAATTGACTGTTCCAGTGTGGTACCAGATTACTACGTGATCCAAACCATACAAAGCCCAGGATCTGGCCAACACGTATGCGAAAGATTCGATAGTATCAGCCAGGCACGGTTATAACCCAGACCTAACCAGTGTTATACGCTAAAATATCAACCGAAACCAGGTTAAATTGACTGTCACAGTGTGGTACCACATTACTACGTGATCCAAACCAGAAAAAGCCCAGGATCTGGCCAACAAGTATGCCAAAAAAGCGAAAGCGTGAGCCAGGTGGGGGCAAATCTTTGACTTAACCCAGACCTAACCGGCGTTATCCCCTAAAATATTGATCGTATCCAGATTTAATTGACTGTCTCAGTGTGGTACCACATTGCTACGTGATGGATACCGGTAAAAGCCCAGGATCTGGCCATCAAGTACGTGAAAAATGCGAAAGTGTGACCCTGATGAGGGCAAATCCCAGACCTAACCCAGACCTAACATGCGTTATTCTCTAAAATATTGATCGGGACCAGAATTAATCGACTGCATTAGTGTGGTACCACATGACTACGTGATCCAAACCAGAAAAATCCCAGGATCTGATCAACAAGTATGCGAAAAATGCGAAAGTATGAGCCAGATGAGGGCAAATCCCAGACCTAATGCAGACCTAACCGGCATTATCCACTAAAATATTGTTCGAGACCAGGATTAATCCACTGTCTCAATGTGGTACCACATTACTACGTGATCGAAGCCGGAGAAAGCCCATAGATCTGGCCAACAAGTATGCGAAAAATGCGAAAGTATGAGCCAGATGGGGGCAAATCACAGACCTAACCCAGACCTAACCAGTGTTATCCTCTAAAATATTGATCGTGACCAGGTTCAATTGACTGTTTCAGTGTGATACCAAATTACTACGTGTTCCAAACCATAAAAAGCCCAGGATCTGGCCAACAAGTAAATGAAAAATGCGAAAGTGTGACCCTGATGAGAGCAAATCCCAGACCTGACCCAGACCTAACATGCGTTATTCTCTAAAATATTGATCGAGACCAAAATTAATCGACTGTTTTAGTGTGGTACCACATGACTACGTGATCCAAAACAGAAAAATCCCAGGATGTGCTCAACAAGTATGCGAAAAATGCGAAGGTATGAGCCTGATGAGAGCAAATCCCAGACATAACCCAGACCTAACCGGCGTTATCCCCTAAAATATTGATCGTATCCAGGTTTAATTGACTGTTCCAGTGTGGTACCAGATTACTACGTGATCCAAACCATACAAAGCCCAGGATCTGGCCAACACGTATGCGAAAGATTCGATAGTATCAGCCAGGCACGGTTGTAACCCAGACCTAACCAGTGTTATACGCTAAAATATCAACCGAAACCAGGTTAAATTGACTGTCACAGTGTGGTACCACATTACTACATGATCCAAACCAGAAAAAGCCCACGATCTGGCCAACAAGTATGCCAAAAAAGCGAAAGCGTGAGCCAGGTGGGGGCAAATCCTTGACTTAACCCAGACCTAACCGGCGTTATCCCCTAAAATATTGATCGTATCCAGGTTTAATTGACTGTCTCAGTGTGGTACCACATTGCTACGTGATGGATACCGGTAAAAGCCCAGGATCTGGCCATCAAGTACGTGAAAAATGCAAAAGTGTGACCCTGATGAGGGCAAATCCCAGACCTGACCCAGACTTAACATGCGTTATTCTCTAAAATATTGATCGAGAACAGAATTAATCGACTGTTTTAGTGTGGTACCACATGACTACGTGATCCAAAACAGAAAAATCCCAGGATCTGCTGAACAAGTATGCGAAAAATGCGAAGGTATGAGCCAGATGAGGGCAAATCCCAGACCTAACCCAGACCTAACCGGTATTATCCTGTAAAATATTGATCGAGACCAGGATTAATCCACTGTCTCAGTGTGGTACCACATTACCACGTGATCGAAGCCGGAGAAAGCCCATAGATCTGGCCAACAAGTATGCGAAGAATGCGAAAGTGTGAGCCAAATGGGGGCAAATCACAGACCTAACCCAGACCTAACCGGTGTTATCCTCTAAAATATTGATCGAGGCCAGGTTTAATTAACTGTTCCTGTGCGTTTCCACGTTACTACGTGGTCCATGCCAGAAAAAACCCAGGATCTGGCCAACAAGTATGCATAAAAACGCAAAAGTATGAGCCAGATGCGTTATAACCCTGACCGAACCCAGACCAAACCGGTGTTGTCCTCTAAAATATTGATCGAAACCTGGTTTAATTGACCGTTTCAGTGTGATACCCCACAACTACGTGATCCAAACCAGAAGAAACCCACGATCTGGCCATCGAGTATGCAAAAAATGCGGAAGTATGAACCTGATGAGGTCAAATCCCAGAACTAACCATGGCCTAACCGGCGTTATCCTCTAAAAGATTGATCGTATCCAGGTTTAATTGACTGTCTCAGTGTGGTACCACATTGCTACATGATGGATACCGGTAAAAGCCCAGGATCTGGCCATCAAATATGCAAAAAATTCGAAAGTGTGAGCCAGATGAGGGCAAACCCCAGACATAACCCAGACCTAACCGGCGTTATCCTCTAAAATATTGATCGTATCCAGGTTTAATTGACTGTTCCAGTGTGGTACCAGATTACCACGTGATCCAAACCATACAAAGCCCAGGATCTGGCCAACACGTATGCGGAAAATTCGAAAGTATCAGCCAGGCACAGTTATGACCCAGACCTAACCAGTGTCATTCGTAAAAATATCATCTGAAACCAGGTTAAATTGACTGTCACGGTGTGGTACCACATTACTACGTGATCCAAACCAGAAAAGGCCCAGGCTCTGGCCATCAAGTATGCAAAAAATTCGAATGTATGAGCCAGATGAGGACAAATCCCAGATCTAACCCAGACCTAACCGGTGTTATCCTCTAAAATATTGATCGTATCCAGGTTTAATTGGCTGTTCCAGTGTGGTACCAGGTTACTACGTGATCCAAACCATACAAAGCCCAGGATCTGGCCAACAAATAAGCGAAAAAAGCGGAAGTGTGAGCCAGGTGAGGGCAAATCCCAGACCTAACCCAGACCTAACCAGTGTTATCCTCTAAAATATTGATCGAGGCCAGGTTTAATTGACTGTTCCAGTGTGGTACCAGATTACTACGTGATCCAAACCATACAAAGCCCACGTTTTGGCCTACACGTATGCGAAAAATTCGAATGTATCAGCCAGGCACGGTTATAACCCAGACCTAACCAGTGTCATTCGCTAAACTATCATCCGAAACCAGGTTTAATTGACTGTCACAGTGTGGTACCACATTACTACGTGATCCAAACCAGAAAATGCCCAGGCTCTGGCCATCAAGTGTGCAAAAAATTCGAAAGTATGAGCCAGATGAGGGCAAGTCCCAGACCTAACCGGCGTTATCCTCTAAAATATTGATCAAGACCAGGATTAATCCACAGTCTCAGTGTGGTACCACATTACCACGTGATCCAAACCATACGAAGCCCAGGATCTGGCCAGCAAATAAGCGAAAAAAGCGGAAGTGTGAGCCAGGTGAGGGCAAATCCCAGACCTAACCCAGACCTAACCAGTGTTATCCTCTAAAATATTGATCGAGGCCAGGTTTAATTGACTGTTCCTGTGCGGTTCCACGTTAACACGTGGTCCACACCAGAGAAAACCCAGGATCTGGCCAACAAGTATGCATAAAAACGCAAAAGTATGAGCCAGATGCGGTTATAACCCTGACCGAACCCAGACCAAACCGGTGTTATCCTCTAAAATATTGAACGAAACCAGGTTTAATTGACTCAGTGTGGTACCACATTATTACGTGATGGATACCAGTAAAAGCCCAGGATCTGGCCATCAAGTATGCAAAAAATTCGAAAGTATGAGCCAGATGAGGGCAAATCCCAGATCTAACCCAGTCCTAACATGCGTTATTCTCTAAAATATCGATCGAGACCAGGATTTATCGACTGTTTTATTGTGGTACCACATTACTACGTGATCCAAACCAGAAAAAGCCCAGGATCTGTCCAACATGTATACAAAAAATTCGAAAGTATGAGCCAGATGGGGGCAAATCGCAGACCTAACCCAGACAAAACATGTGTTATTCTTTAAAATATCGGTCGAGACCAGGATTAATCGACTGTTTTACTGTGGTACCACATTACTACGTGATCCGAACCAGAAAAAGCCCAGGATCTGTCCAACAAGTATGCCAAAAATGCCAAAGTATGATCGTGGTGAGGGCAAATCCCAGACTTAACCGAGACATAATATGCGTTATTCTCTAAAATATCGATCGAGACTAGGATTAATCGACTGTTTTATTGTGGTACCACATTACTACGTGATCCAAACCAGAAAAAGCCCAGGATCTGGCCAACAAGTATGCGAAAAAAGCGAAAGTGTGAGCCAGATGAGGGCAAATCCCAGACCTAACCCAGACCTAACCGGCGTTATCCCCTAAAATATTGATCGTGTCCAGGTTTAATTGACTGCTTCAGTGTGGTACCACATTACTACGTGATGGAAACCAGAAAAAGCCCAGGATCTGGCCATCAAGTATGCAAAAAATTCAAAAGTATGAGCCAGATGAGGGCAAATCCCAGACCTAACCCAGACCTAACCGGCGTTATCCTCTAAAATATTGATCAAGACTAGGATTAATCCATTGTCTCAGTGTGGTACCACATTACCACGTGATCCAAACCATACGAAGCCCAGGAACTGGTCAACAAATATGCGAAAAATGCGAAAGTGTGAGCCAGATGAGGGCAAATCCCAGACCTAACCCAGACCGAACCGGCGTTATCCTCTAAAATATTGATCGTATCCAGGTTTAATTGACTGTTCCAGTGTGGTACCAGATTACTACGTGATCCAAACCATACAAAGCCCACGATCTGGCCTACACGTATGCAAAAAATTCGAAAGTATCAGCCAGGCACGGATATAACCCAGACCTAACCAGTGTCATTCGCTAGACTATCATCCGAAACCAGGTTAAATTGACTGTCACAGTGTGGTACCACATTACTACGTGATCCAAACCTGAAAAGGCCCAGGCTCAGGCCATCAAGTATGCAAAAAATTCGAAAGTATGAGCCAGATGAGGGCAAATCCCAAACACAAACCAGATCTAACCGGCGTTATCCCCTAAAATATTGATCGTATCCAGGTTTAATTGACTGTTTCTGTGTGGTACCACATTACTACGTGAACCAAACCAGAAAAAACCCAGGATCTGTTCAACAAGTATATGAAGAATGCGAAAATATGAGCCTGATGAGGGCAAGTCCCAGACCTAACCCAGACTAGACCGGTGTTATCCTCTAAAGTATTGATCGAAACTAGGTTTAGTTGACTGCTTCAGTGTGGTGCCACATTACTACGTGATCCAAACCAGAAAAATCCCACGATCTGATCAAAATGTTTGTTAAAAATGCGAATGTATGAGCCAAATGAGGGCAAATCCCAGACCTACTCCAGACCTACCATGCGTTATTCTCTAAGATATTGTTCGAAACCGGGTTTAATCGACTGCTCCAGTGTGGTACCACATTACTACGTGATCCAAACCAGAAAAAGCCCAGAATCTAGACAACAAGTATGCGAATTATGCGAAAATAAGCCTGATGGGAGCAAATCCCATAGCTAACCTAGACCTTACGTGCGTTATCCTCTAAAATATTGATCGAAACTAGGTTTACTTGACTGTTTCTGTGTTACCACATTACTACGTGATCCAAACCAGAAAAAACCCATGATCTGGTCAACATGTTTGTTAAAAATGCGAAAGTATGAGACAAATGAGGGCAAATACCAGACCTAACCTAGACCTAACATGCGTCACCCTCTAAAATATTGATCGAAACCGGTTTTAATCGACTGTTCCAGTGTGGTACCATATTACTACCTGATCCAAACCAGAAAAAACCCTGGGTCTGTTAAACAAGTATTTGAAGAAAACGAAAGTATGAGTCGGATGAGGGCAAATCCCAGACCTAACCCTGACCTAGCATGCGTTATCCTCTAAAATATTGATCGAAACCAGGCTTAATCGACTGTTTCAGTGTGGTACCACATTACTACGTGAACCAAACCACAAAAAACCCAGGATCTGTTCAACAAGTATGTGAAGAATGCGAAAGTATGAGTCTGATGAGGGCAAATCCCAGACCTAACCTAGAACGATCATGCGTTATCCTCTAAAATATTGGTCGAAACCAGGTTTCTTCGACTGTACCAGTGTGGTACCACATTACTACCTGATCCAAACCACAAAAAACCCAGGATCTGTTCAACAAGTATGTGAAGAATGCGAAAGTATGTGTCTGATGAGGTCAAATCTCAGACCTAGCACAGACCTAACATGCGTTATCCTCTAAAATATTGATCGGGACCAGGTTTAAACGACTGCTTCAGTGTGATACCGCATTACTGCCTGATCCAAACAAGAAAAAGCCCAGGATCTGTTCAACAAGTATGTGAAGAATGCGAAAGTATGTGTCTGATGAGGGCAAATCCCAGACCTAACCTAGAACGATCATGCGTTATCCTCTAAAATATTGGTCGAAACCAGGTTTCTTCGACTGTACCGGTGTGGTACCACATTACTACCTGATCCAAACCACAAAAAACCCAGGATCTGCTCAACAAGTATGTGAAGAATGCGAAAGTATGAGTCTGATGAGGGCAAATCCCAGACCTAACCCTGACCTAGCATGCGTTATCCTCTAAAATATTGAACGCGGCCAGGCTTAATTGACTGTTTCTCTGTGGTACCACATTACTATGTTATTCAAACCAGAGGAAGACCAGGATCTGTTTAACAAGTATGTGAAGAATGCTCAAGTATGAGTCTGATGAGGGCAAATCCCAGACCTAACCCTGACCTAGCATGGGTTATCCTCTAAAATATTGATCGCGGCCAGGCTTAATTGACCGTTTCTCTGTGGTACTATGTGATTCAAACCAGAAGAAGAGCAGGATCTGTTCAACAAGTATGTGAAGAATGCGAAAGTATGAGTCTGATGGTGGCAAATCCCAGACCTAACCCTGACATAGCATGCGTTATCCTCTAAGATATTGATCGAAACTAGGTTTAATTGACTGTTTCAGTGTGGTACCACATTACTACGTGATCTGAACCAGAAAAAACCCACGAGCTGGTCAACACGTTTGTTAAAAATGCGAAAGTATGAGGCAAATCAGGGCAAATCCCAGACCTAACCCAGACCTAGCATGCGTCATTCTCTAAAATATTGATCGAAACCGGGTTTAATCGACTGTTTCAGTGTGGTACCACATTACTACGTGATCCAAACCAGAAAAAGCCCACGATCTGGCCAACAAGTTTGTGAAGAATGCGAAAGTATATGTCTGATGAGGGCAAATCCCAGACCTAACCCTCACGTAGCATGCGTTATCCTCTAAAATATTGATCGTGGCCACGTTTAATTGACTGTTTCTGTGTGGTACCACATTACTATGTGATTCAAACCAGAAGAAGACCAGGATCTGTTCAACAAGTATGTGAAAAATGCGAAAGTATGAGTCCGATGATGGCAAATCCCAGACCTAACCCTGACATAGCATGCGTTATCCTCTAAAATATTGATCGCGGCCAGGCTTAATTGACTGTTTCTCTGTGGTACCACATTACTATGTGATTCAAACCAGAAGAAGACCAGGATCTGTTCAACATGTGTATGAAGAATGTGAAAGTATGAGCCTGATGAGGGCAAGTCCCAGACCTAACCCAGACTAGACCGGTGTTATCCTCTAAAATATTGATCGAAACCGGCTTTAATCGACTGTTCCAGTGTGGTACCATATTACTACCTGATCCAAACTAGAAAATGCCCTGGATCTGGCCAACAAGTATGCGAATTATGCGAAAGTATGAGCTTGATGGGAGCAAATCCCATACCTAACCTAGACCTTACATGCGTTATCCTCTATAATATTGTTCAAAACCAGGTTTAATCGACTGTTTCAGTGTGGTACCACATTACTACGTGATACAAACCAGAAAAAACCCAGGATATGCTCAACAAGTATGTGAAGAATGCGAAAGTATCAGCCCGATGAGGTCAAATCTAAGACCTAGCACAGACCTAACATGCGTTATCCCCTAAAATATTGATCGGGACCAGGTTTAAACGACTGTTCCAGTGTGGTACCACATTACTACCTGATCCAAACCAGAAAATACCCAGGATATGGCCAAAAAGTGTGCGAAATATGCGAAAGTATGAGCCTGATGAGTGCAGATCCCAGACCAAAGCTAGGCCTAACATGCGTTATCCTCTAAAATATTGATCGAAACCGGCATTAATCGACTGTTCCAGTGTGGTACCATATTACTACCTGATACCCACCAGGAAAAACCCAGGATCTGCTCAACAAGTATGTGAAGAATGCGAAAGTATGATCCCGATGAGGTCAAATCACAGACCTAGCACAGACCTAACATGCGTTATCCTCTAAAATATTGATCGTGGCCAGGATTAATTGACCATTTCTGTGTGGTACCACAACATTACGTGATTCAAACCAGAAGAATACCAGGATCTGGCCAACAAGAATGCGAAATATGCGATTGTATGGGCCCGATGAGGGCAAATCCGAGACCTAACCTAGACGTAACATGCGTAATCTTCTAAAATATTAATCGAAACCAGGTTTAATCGACTCTTTCAGTGTGGTACCACATTACTACATGATACAAACCAGAGAAAACCAAGGATCTGCTCAACAAGTATGTGAAGAATGCGAAAGTATGAGTCTGATGTGGGCAAATCCTAGACCTAACCCAGACCTAGCATGCGATATCCTCTAAAATATTGGTCGTGGCCAGGCTTAATCGACTGTTCCGGTGTGGTACCACATTACAACGTGATCCGAACCAGAAAAAACCCACGATCTGGTGAACATGTTTGTTAAAAATGCGAAAGTATGAGCCAAATCAGGGCAAATCCCAGACCTAACCCAGACCTAGCATGCGTTAACCTCTAAAATATTGATCGAAACCGGGTTTAATCGACTGTTTCAGTGTTGTACTACATTACTGCATGATCCAAACAAGAAAAAGCCCAGGCTCTGTTCAATAAGTATGTGAAGAATGCGAAAGTATGAGTCTGATGAGGGCAAATCCCAGACCTAACCTAGACCTTACATGCGTTATCCTCTATAATATTGATTGAAACCAGGTTTAATCGACTGTTTCAGTGTGGTACCACATTACTACGTGAACCAAACCAGAAAAAACCCAGGATCTGTTCAACAAGTATATGAAGAATGCGAATGTATGGGCCTGATGAGGGCAAGTTTCAGACCTGACCCAGACTAGACCGGTGTTATCCTCTAAAATATTGATCGAAACTAGGTTTAATCGACTGTTTCAGTGTGGTACACACATTACTGTGTGATCCAAACAAGAAAAAGCCCAGGCTCTGTTCAATAAGTATGTGAAGAATGCGAAAGTATGTGCCTGATGAGGGCATATCCCTGACCTAACCTAGACCGATCATGTCTTATCCTCTAAAATATTGGTCGAAACCAGGATTTTTCGACTGTTCCAGTGTGGTACCACATTACTACATGATCCAAACCACAAAAAACCCAGGATCTGTTCAACAAGTATGTGAAGAATGCGAAAGTATGAGCCCGATGAGGTCAACTCAAAGACCTAGCACAGACCTAACATGCGTTATCCTCTAAAATATTGATCGGGACCAGGTTTAAACACCTGTTTCAGTGTGGTACCGCATTACTACGTGATCCAAACCACAAAAAACCCAGGATCTGTTCAACAAGTATATGAAGAATGCGAATGTATGGGCCAGATGGGGGCAAATCGCAGACCTAACCCAGACAAAACATGTGTTATTCTTTAAAATATCGGTCGAGACCAGGATTAATCGACTGTTTTACTGTGGTACCACATTACTACGTGATCCGAACCAGAAAAAGCCCAGGATCTGTCCAACAAGTATGCCAAAAATGCCAAAGTATGATCGTGGTGAGGGCAAATCCCAGACTTAACCGAGACATAATATGCGTTATTCTCTAAAATATCGATCGAGACTAGGATTAATCGACTGTTTTATTGTGGTACCACATTACTACGTGATCCAAACCAGAAAAAGCCCAGGATCTGGCCAACAAGTATGCGAAAAAAGCGAAAGTGTGAGCCAGATGAGGGCAAATCCCAGACCTAACCCAGACCTAACCGGCGTTATCCCCTAAAATATTGATCGTGTCCAGGTTTAATTGACTGCTTCAGTGTGGTACCACATTACTACGTGATGGAAACCAGAAAAAGCCCAGGATCTGGCCATCAAGTATGCAAAAAATTCAAAAGTATGAGCCAGATGAGGGCAAATCCCAGACCTAACCCAGACCTAACCGGCGTTATCCTCTAAAATATTGATCAAGACTAGGATTAATCCATTGTCTCAGTGTGGTACCACATTACCACGTGATCCAAACCATACGAAGCCCAGGAACTGGTCAACAAATATGCGAAAAATGCGAAAGTGTGAGCCAGATGAGGGCAAATCCCAGACCTAACCCAGACCGAACCGGCGTTATCCTCTAAAATATTGATCGTATCCAGGTTTAATTGACTGTTCCAGTGTGGTACCAGATTACTACGTGATCCAAACCATACAAAGCCCACGATCTGGCCTACACGTATGCAAAAAATTCGAAAGTATCAGCCAGGCACGGATATAACCCAGACCTAACCAGTGTCATTCGCTAGACTATCATCCGAAACCAGGTTAAATTGACTGTCACAGTGTGGTACCACATTACTACGTGATCCAAACCTGAAAAGGCCCAGGCTCAGGCCATCAAGTATGCAAAAAATTCGAAAGTATGAGCCAGATGAGGGCAAATCCCAAACACAAACCAGATCTAACCGGCGTTATCCCCTAAAATATTGATCCTATCCAGGTTTAATTGACTGTTTCTGTGTGGTACCACATTACTACGTGAACCAAACCAGAAAAAACCCAGGATCTGTTCAACAAGTATATGAAGAATGCGAAAATATGAGCCTGATGAGGGCAAGTCCCAGACCTAACCCAGACTAGACCGGTGTTATCCTCTAAAGTATTGATCGAAACTAGGTTTAATTGACTGCTTCAGTGTGGTGCCACATTACTACGTGATCCAAACCAGAAAAATCCCACGATCTGATCAAAATGTTTGTTAAAAATGCGAATGTATGAGCCAAATGAGGGCAAATCCCAGACCTACTCCAGACCTACCATGCGTAGTCCACTAAAATATTGATCGAAACCGGGGTTACTCGACTGCCCCAGTGTGGTACCACATTACTGCCTGATCCAAACCAGAAAAAAACCAGGATCTGGCCAACAAGTGCGAAATATGCGAAAGTATGAGCCTGATGAGAGCAAATCCCTGACCTATCCTAGACCTAACATGCGTTATCCCCTAAAATATTCATCGTAACCAGGTTTAATTGACTCTTTCAGTGTGGTACCACATTACTGCTTGATCCAAACCAGAAAAAACCCATGATCTGGTCAATATGTTTGTTAGAACTGCGAAAGTATGGGCCAAATGAGGGCAAATCCCATACCTAACCCAGACCTAGCATGCGTTATCCTCTAAAATATTGATCGAAACTGGGTTTAATCGACGGTCCCAGTGTGGTACCACATTACTGCCTGATCCAAACCAGAAAAAAACCAGGATCTGGCCAACAAGTGTGCGAAATATGCGAAAGTATGTGCCTGATGAGAGCAAATCCCTGACCTAACCTAGACATAACATGCGTTGTCCTCTAAAATATTGATCGTGGCCAGGTTAAATTGACTGTTTCTGTGTGGTACCACAATACTACGTGATTCAAACCAGAAGAAGACCAGGATCTGGCCAACAAGTGTGCGAAATATGCGAAAGTATGAGCCTGATGGGAGCAAATCCCTGACCTAACCTAGACATAACATGCGTTATCCTCTAAAATATTGATCGAGACCAGGCTTCATCGACTGTTATAGTGTGGTACCACATTACTACGTGATCTAAGCCATACAAAGCCCAGGATCTGGCCACCAGGTATGCGAGAAATGCGAAAGTATGAGCCTAATGAGGGCAAGTCCCAGACATATCCTAGCCCTTACATGCGTTATCCGCTAAAATATTAATCGTGGCCCGGTTTAGTTGACTGTTTCTGTGTGGTACCGCAATACTACGTGATCCAAAATAGACAAAACCCACCATCTGGTCAACATGTTTGTTAAAAATGCGAAAGTATGCGTCAAATGAGGGCAAATCCCAGACCTAACCCAGACCTAACATGCGTTATCCTCTAAAATATTGATCAAAAATAGGTTTAATTTACTGTTTCAGTGTGGTACCAGATTACTACGTGTTCCAAACCAGTATAAACACACGATCTGGTCAACATGTTTGTTAAAAATGCGAAAGTGTGAGCCAATGAGGTCAAATCCCAGACCTAACCCAGGCCTAGCATGCGTTATTCTCTAAAATATTGATCGAAACCGGGTTTAATCGACTGTTCCAGTGTGGGACCACATTACTACCTGATCCAAAACAGAAAAAACCCAGGATCTGTGCAACAGGTATGTGAAGAATGCGAAAGTATGACTCTGATGCGGTTATAACCCAGACCTAACCCAGACGAAACCGGTGTTATCCTCTAAAATATTGATCGAAACAAGGTTTAATCGCCTCTTTCAGTGTGGTACCACATTACTACGTGATGCATTCCCGAAAAGGACCACGATCTGGTCAACAAGTGTGCGATATATGCGAAAGTATGAGACTGATTAGGGCAAATCCCAGACCTAGCACGCGTTATCCTCTAAAATATTGATCGTGGCCAGGTTTAATTGACAGTTTCTGTGTGGTACCACAATACGACGTGATTCATACCAGAAGAAGACCAGGATCTGGCCAACATGAATGCGAAATATGCGATTGTATGAGACTGGTGAGGGCAATTCCCAGACCTAACCTGGACCTAACATGCGTTATCCTGTAAAATATTGCTCGAAACCGGGTTTAATCGACTCTTTCAGTGCGTTACCACATTACTACCTGTTCCAAGCCAGAAAAACCCAGGATCTGTTGAACAAGTATGCGAAGAGTGCGAAAGTATGAGTCTGACGAGGTCAAATCCCAGACCTAACCCAGACCTAGCACGCGATATCCTCTAAAATCTAGATCGTGGCCAGGTTTAATTGACTTTCTGTGTGGTACCACAATACTACGTGATTCAAACCAGAAGATGACCAGGATCTGGCCAACACGAATGCGAATTATGCGAAAGTATGAGCCTGATGGGAGCAAATCCCATGCCTAACCTAGACCTAACATGCGTTATCCCCTAAAATATTGATCGAAACCGGGTTTAATCGACTGTTCCCGTGTGGTACCATATTACTACCTGATCCAAACCAGAAAAAAACTCAGGATTTGTTAAACAAGTATTTGAAGAAAGCGAAACTATGAGTCGGATGTGGCCAAATCCCAGGCCTAACCCAGACCTAGCACGCGATATCCTCTAAAATCTAGATCGTGGCCAGGTTTAATTGACTTTCTGTGTGGTACCACAATACTACGTGATTCAAACCAGAAGATGACCAGGATCTGGCCAACACGAATGCGAAATATGCGATTGTATGAGACTGGTGAGGGCAAATCCCAAACCTAACCCAGACCTAACATGCGTTATCCTCTAAAATATGGATCGAAAATAGGTTTAATTGACTGTTTCAGTGTGGTGCCAGATTACTACGTGTTCCAAACCAGTATAAACACACGATCTGGTCAATATGTTTGTTAAAAATGCGAAAGTGTGAGCCAAATGAGAGCAAACCCCAGACCTAACCCAGACCTTGCATACGTTATCCTCTAAAATATTGATCGTGGCCAGGTTTAATTGACTGTTCCAGTGTGGTACCATATTACTACCTGGTCCAAACCAGAAAAAACCCAGGATCTGGCCAACAAGTGTGCGAAATATGCGAAAGTATGAGCCTGATGAGGGCAAGTCCCAAACCTAACCCAGACCTAACATGCGTTATCCTCTAAAATATTGTTCGAGACCAGGCTTAATCGACACTTTCAGTGTAGTACCACATTACTACGTGATACAACACAGAAAAGGGACAGGATCTGGCCAACAGGAATGCGAAATATGCGATTGCATGAGCCTGATGAGGGCAAATCCCAGAACTAACCCAGACCTAGCATGCGTTATCCTCTAAAATATTGATAATGGCCAGGTTTAATTGACTGTTTCTGTGTGGTACCACAATACTACGTGACTCAATCCAGAAGAAGACCAGGATCTGGCCAACAAGAATGCGAAATATGCGATTATATGAGCCTGATGAGGGCAAATCCCAGACCTGACCTAGACCTAACATGCGTTATCCTCTAAAATATTCATCGAAACCAGGTTTAATCGACTCTTTCATTCTCGTACCACATTACTACCTGATCCAAACCAGAAAAAAACCCAGGATCTGTTAAACAAGTATTTGAAGAAAGCGAAAGTATGAGTCGGATGAGGCCAAATCCCAGGCCTAACCCAGACCTAGCACGCGTTATCCTCTAAAATATTGATCGTGGCCAGGTTTAATTCACAGCTTCTGTGTGGTACCACAATACTACGTGATTCAAACCAGAAGAAGACCAGGATCTGGCCAACATGAATGCGAAATATGCGATTGTATGAGCCTGGTGAGGGCAAATCCCAGACCTAACCTAGACCTAACATGCGTTATCCTGTAAAATATTGCTCGAAACCGGGTTTAATCGACTCTTTCAGTGTGGTACCACATTACTACCTGATCCAAGCCAGAAAAACCAAGGATCTGTTCAAAAAGTATGCGAAGAGTGCGAAAGTATGAGTCTGACGAGGTCAAATCCCAGACCTAACCCAGACCTAGCCTGCGTTATCCTGTAAAATATTGACCGTGGTCAGGCTTAATTGACTGTTACTGTGTGGTACCACATTACTACGTGACAGAATCCAGAAAAAGACCAGGATCTGTCCAACAAGAATGCGAAATATGCGATTGCATGAGCCTGATGAGGGCAAATCCCAGACATAACGTAGACCTATCAGGCGTTGTCCCCTAAAATATTGATCGCAGCCAGGTTTAATCGACTGTTTTAGTGTGGTACCACATTACTACGTGATCCAACCCAGGAAAAACCCAGGATCTGTTCAACAAGTATGTGAAGAATGCGAAAGTATGACTCTGATGCGGTTATAACCCAGACCTAACCCAGACGAAACCGGTGTTATCCTCTAAAATATTGATCGAAACTAGGTTTAATTGACTGTTTCAGTGTGGTACCACATTACTACGTGATCCAAACCAGACAAAAACCCAGGATCTGGCCAACAAGTGTGCGAAATATGCGAAAGTATGAGCCTGATGAGAGCAAATCCCAGACCTAACCTAGACATAACATGCGTTACCTTCTAAAATATTGATCGAGACCAGGCTTAATCGACTGTTTCATTATGGTACCACATTACTACGTGATCCAACCCAGGAAAAACCCAGGATCTGTTCAACAAGTATGTGAAGAATGCGAAAGTATGACTCTGATGCGGTTATAACCCAGACCTAACCCAGACGAAACCGGTGTTATCCTCTAAAATATTGATCGAAACTAGGTTTAATCGCCTCTTTCAGTGTGGTACCACATTACTACGTGATGCATTCCCGAAAAGGACCACGATCTGGTCAACAAGTGTGCGATATATGCCAAAGTATGAGACTGATTAGGGCAAATCCCAGACCTAGCATGCGTTATCCTCTAAAATATTGATCGAAACCGGGTTTAATCGACTGTTCCAGTGTGGGACCATATTACTACCTGGTCCAAACCAGAAAAAACCCAGGATCTGGCCAACAAGTGTGCGAAATATGCGAAAGTATGAGCCTGATGAGAGCAAATCCCTGACCTATCCTAGACCTAACATGCGTTATCCCCTAAAATATTCATCGAAACCAGGTTTAATCGACTCTTTCAGTGTGGTACCACATTACTACTTTTTTTTTTTTTTTTTTTTTTTTTGTCGTGGGGAAAATCTTCGAAAGACTCCCTCCCACCTCCTTGGGGAGAGGTGGGAGGGGTGTGTGGGATTCCCCGCGCCCGTACAACGACAGGCGCGGGACCTACCCACTAAAAACCCCACGGTGACCCTTCGGCACGCTTTGGGAGGATACCGGGAATCGCTCGAAGCATTCTTCCGGTATCCTCCCCGTGCCCGCGCTTTCGTGCCCATCCCCTGGGGGGACAATCGGTCCCCCCAGTAGACACACTGCCTCATTGCGGCGGGACGGGGCCACTCCATCCCGCCGCTATCCGTCCCGGGGCCGCGTTTAGTGGCGGCTGCGAGCCCCAACTCGCAACCGCCCGCGACCCCGTTTCCACCCCTCGGCGGCCGGGCGTTCATGGCCGCACCAGACCGCCGAGGGTGCCTCCCCTTGCGTCGGACCAGTAGGGGGAGGCACTCCTACCCCCAACCGGTCCGACCCGGCGCCGCCTGGCGGGAGGAGGGTCCCCTCAGGACCCCCCTCCCAGCCTAGGTCATCCGCCACGCCGAGGCGGCCGCCCGCGACGCCTCGCGACCGGGCGACGACCTCGGGCCACCGCACGAGCGCGAGCTTCAGTGCGCTGCTGAAGCTCGCGCTCCCTCCCCGCGGCCTCCTTCTGCTACATTACGTTCTCGCAGAAGGAGGCCACGGCCCTCCACTTCTCCTCGCTGCCGAGCATGGCGCGCACCACGCCCGGCAGCGAGACATCCCGCCCGACGACGCCGACCAGGACACGGCGCTCCCCCTCCCACGCGGGGCATACCTCCAGGGTATGATCCGCCGTGTCCTGCTGTGCGTCGCAGTGGCAACAACGCGCCGTCGGCTCCTTCCCTATCCGGCACAGGTATCTTCCGAAGCTGCCATGCCCGGAAAATACCTGTGCCAGCCGGTAGGTGAGGCTGCCATGGCCTCTGTCCAGCCACTCCTTCAGGAGTGGCCGAACAGCCCCGACAGTCCGGTGCCCCGCGGTTGGCAGAGCCAGCCGCTCCTGCCACGCGAGCAACACGGACTGCCGGGCCTGGCGCTTCAAATCGCCCCAAGCAGGTTCCTGCCTGCCCGAGACCGCCCCCACCCCCGCGCGACGGTCGACGCGGTGCCGGTACATCACCGCGTGCGACCGCGCGAGCAGGTCCATGGGCGGCATCCCCGCTAGAACCGTCGCCGCCTCATGTGACATGGTCCGATACCCGCGGACGACCCTGAGCGCCATGCGCCTCTGCACCCGACGCAGCATAGTCATGCTGCGCCGGGAGGCAGCCAGGTCGTCCGCCCAGACGGGGGCCCCGTATAGGGCCACCGACTGGACCATTGCCACATAGAGGCGACGAACTCGGCCCGCCGGGCCCCCCAGGTTGGGCAGGATCCGGCCCAGAGCCGCAACCATCCTTTCCAACCGGGGGACCAGGCAGCGGAAATGCTTCTCGAAACGCCAGTGGCTATCGAGGATCAGCCCCAGATACCTGATCTGGGGCTTCACCTCGATGTCAGCCCCACCCACCCGAATCAGAGGGGGTGGCGGATCCTGCCGAGGTGAATGAAACGCAATCACCTCGGTCTTATGGACCGCCACCGTCATCCCCATCCCCCTGATCCGGTCGACGACGCGTTGCGACCCCTCCTCCGCGCGACGCATGGCCCTCCGCCAGTGCTCCCCGACGGCCAGCACCAGTGTGTCATCCGCATAACACACCGTGCTGACGCCGTCGGGGAGGCCGGCCCGCAACACCGAGTCGTACGCGATGTTCCACAGGAGTGGCCCGAGGACCGACCCCTGCGGAACACCGCAGTACACCTCCCTCCGCATATCACCATCCCGGCCCGGATACTCGATCCACCTGCCGCGGAGATAATCCCCGACGACCGCCCTGAGACAAGGGGGGACTCGATGATATTCGAGCCCCCTCCTTATCTCTTCCCAGGGGAGGGTGTTAAAGGCATTGGCAATATCCAAGGATATTGCCAATGCCACCCCTCCCCGGGAGACGGCCGCCTCCGAGAGGGCCCTCACACGACCTATCGCGTCGATAGTCGATCGGCCCCCCCGGAAACCGAACTGGCAGTCGGCCAGACCGGGATCACCCCGCGACAGGTGCTCGACGAGGCGGGCAGCAATCACACGCTCGAAGAGCTTGCCCACCTCGTCGAGGAGACAAATGGGCCGGTATGCGGAGGGAGACTCCGCGGGCCGTCCCTCCTTCCGGAGGAGGACCATCCTCGCCACCTTCCAACTGGGGGGGAATCGCCCGTCCCTCAGGCAGCGGTCGAACAACCGCCTGAGGTCGGCCCCAAGGACGCCCTGGGTCAAGACCCAAACCCGGCCGGGCACACCATCCGGACCCGGGGCCGTGTTACGAACCCCGAGCCGTCTGATGGCCGCTGCCAGCTCCTCCTGCGTGACCCCCAGCTCGGCCGTCCACTCCACTGGGACAGCCGCCGCCGCCGGAGGACGCGGTCCCCTCTCCCCAATTGGGAAGAGTGTATTGACCACGTCCTCCAGCAGCCGGGGGTCAAGACCCTCGGTGACGGGGGGCGCCCACGGGCGGAGCTTATTCAGCACCACCTTATATGGGCGCCCCCATGGATCATCATCAAGGGTCTGGAGGAGCTCCTTCCATGCCTGGGTCTTGGCCCGTTTGATGGCGACCTGCAGAGCAACCCGCGCCACGCGGTATGCTCCATACAGGTCATCAGCTGCCCTCGCTCGCGCCACGCCGTCGCCTGTACGTTGACGACGGCGCGCGCGGGTGTACTGGCGTCGGGCGCGGACAGTCGCGACTCGCAACTCCGCGATCGCGTCCGACCACCAGTACACCGCCCGGCGAGGAGAAGCCCGCCCGACCCGAGGCATCGCCGCGTCGCAAATACCCGCGACCAATGCTCCGAGCCGGGCGACCTCCTCCTCTATGCTCGGCAACTCGGCCGCTCCTTGCGGCCAAGTTGCAGCGAGGGCAGCTGCCATCAGGGCGTCCTTGTCCAGGCGCCGAAGCGCCCAGCGGCGTGGTGGGGTGCCACGCAGGCGGCCGTGTCGGGATGCACTCGCGGCGGCAGAGACCTCCATCCGGATGTACCGGTGATCGGAGAGTGTCTCTGCCCCCGCGACCACGTGCCAACCCGACACCATGCGCACGGCGTTGGGGGTCGCGAATCCAACATCCACGATGGACCCCCCATATCGCCGCACGCATGTGTGCTCCGACCCCCGGTTCAATACCCGGAGGTCGAGCCCCGCCGCCCAATCGCCCAGGATCCCGCCGCGAACGGAGGTCCTGGGGGATCCCCAAGCCACCGACTTGGCATTAAAATCCCCCAGGACCAGCACCGGCCGGGCCGCGTAGCGCTGCACGCATGCCGCGACCTCGGCCAAGTACAGCTCGAACGCAGCGTGACCGCTACGGGGCGAAATGTAGCACCCCACCACAGCGACACCCCCCCCAGTCCACGGCGACGAATCCCCGACCGCGCTCCAACAAGGAGAACGGTGGGGACCCGTCGCCCCCTCCCCATACCGTCGCCACCAAGCCGTCCGCGTCGCCCACCCAATGAGGGTGATCAGGGACGCGGTACGGCTCGGCGGCGACCGCCAGGCCAACCCCCCACTCCGCGAGGACTTGGGACATCAAGTCCTGTGCCGCGCGGCAGTGGTTGAGGTTGGCCTGGAGGAGGAGGCGGGGCGGCATTGATTAATGGCCGCGCCAGCCTCCTCCCGGCCGCCCGTCCCCGTAGCACCGTCCACCTCCATGGAGGACGATGCCACCGCCCTCGGCACCGGAGCCGGTGCAGCCCGCCTCTTCCTCTCCTTCCGGGAGGGGGGGGAGCACTTCTTGCTCCCCACCCTGTGATCGGCTGGCCTCCCCATGTCCGCACACAGCGGGCAGTGGGGGGCCGCCGAGCACTGGCTCGCACGGTGCTCTTTGGCACCGCAGCGGTAACACTGACCGCTGCGGTCCACCGGCGAGGTGCACCACTGCCTCACGTGCCCCAGTTCGAGGCAGCGGTGACACTGGAGCGGGCGCGGCGCGAGGATTTCCACTCGCGCCGAAATCCACCCCACCAACACCCTCCCGGATTCCGCCACCTTACGGGCGGCGGAGAGGGGGCACCGGGCCCACACCGACCCGAGGCCGGAGGGCGACCTGCGGATCTCTCCGATCCGCAGGTCCTCCACAGGACAGTCCCCCGCCCTCGCAAGGGCACGGGACACATCCTGTGCGCTGACCGAGTCGTCCAGCCCACAAACGCGCATCTCCGTGCGCTTCGTGGGCCGGGCGACCCGGACACCTCGCTCGCCCAGCTGCTCCCGGAGCCTCTGGGCGAGACGATCCGCCTTCGCGCCGCCTTCTGCACCGGGGATCTCCAGCAAGAGACCCCCGGTCACGGCCCTCTTCGCCCTCACGGAGGCGATGCCCAGCTCTTCCAGGGAGATATTCTCCCTGGCGAGCCGCATCGCCTCCGCGAGGGTCAGGTCGCCCCCCTGCGCAACGGTCAGCGTCACCGCTGCCGTTTTTGGGGGACGATCTGGTCGTGCCTTCCCGACCTTCGCGGCCTTTACCTTGGCCGCCGGCGGCGGAGGCGGAGGCCGCGGTTGCGAGGCCTTCCTCGCCGCCCGCTTCGCCTTCCGCCCCACCACCTCACTCCACGCCACCCCCCCTTGGGAGGGTGCCGTGGAGGACGCGACCACCGCGACCACGGGTACACCACCCCCCTTGGGGGTCGCGACCCGGGGCCCTGGTGCCGCAACGCTGGGCGGAGCCTTCACTCCGCCCTTCTTCTCGGAGGCACCGCCTTCCTGCTGACCGCTCTTCCGGCGAGGAGCTCCTCCCGGAAGGCGGCCAGCTTGCCATCAATCATGTCCCCAATCCTCCTCAGAAGATCGTCTTCTGAGGAGGACGGGG
Organism: Colletes latitarsis; assembly: GCF_051014445.1. Classification (NCBI taxonomy): domain Eukaryota; kingdom Metazoa; phylum Arthropoda; class Insecta; order Hymenoptera; family Colletidae; genus Colletes; species Colletes latitarsis. The sequence continues at coordinate 4,965,224 of NC_135147.1, forward strand.
ACTTCTTCACGGGCGGAGTGCGGGTGGAGGGGCCCGCGGTGCCCCGCACCACTGCCGCCGCACTCCGCTTATTTATTTTCTGTGTCCATAAAAATCCCACGAGATGGTCGGAAATAAAGGTCCACCCGGGCAGAGCCGCCTTACCCGGGTAAGCCTAATACTCCGGGGGTTCGGCAGGTTCCCCGGAGGTGGTCGCTTGGGATTGGGCCTTCTCCCCCAACCATGCATCCCATCGCCGCGCACCATAGCTTAGGATTGGAGGGCGATTTTATAGAGTCGCCATACTCGTGGCCCAGGCGGTTAAGCCAAGACCCCCGTTCCTCCTGCCGTCACGTACCATTCACAAAACCAATAGGGAATTGTGAATGGGTCGTTGTGACGACCAACAGGATGCTTACGGTGTGTGTATGACTCGGGTACCCCGGGTTCGTTAAGCCCGTACTGCAGCTGAAAGGCTGGCAGCCCCTGAGGGACCACATTACTACTTGATCCAAACCAGAAAAAACCCATGATCTGGTCAATATGTTTGTTAGAACTGCGAAAGTATGAGCCAAATGAGGGCAAATCCCATACCTAACCCAGACCTAGCATGCGTTATCCTCTAAAATATTGATCGAAACCGGGTTTAATCGACGGTCCCAGTGTGGTACCACATTACTGCCTGATCCAAACCAGAAAAAAACCAGGATCTGGCCAACAAGTGTGCGAAATATGCGAAAGTATGTGCCTGATGAGAGCAAATCCCTGACCTAACCTAGACATAACATGCGTTGTCCTCTAAAATATTGATCGTGGCCAGGTTAAATTGACTGTTTCTGTGTGGTACCACAATACTACGTGATTCAAACCAGAAGAAGACCAGAATCTGGCCAACAAGTGTGCGAAATATGCGAAAGTATGTGCCTGATGAGAGCAAATCCCAGACCTAACCTAGACATAACATGCGTTGTCCTCTAAAATATTGACCGTGGTCAGGCTTAATTGACTGTTACTGTGTGGTACCACATTACTACGTGACAGAATCCAGAAAAAGACCAGGATCTGGCCAACAAGTGTGCGAAATATGCGAAAGTATGAGCCTGATGAGAGCAAATCTCTGACCTAACCTAGACATAACATGCGTTATCCTCTAAAATATTGATCGAGACCAGGCTTCATCGACTGTTATAGTGTGGTACCACATTACTACGTGATCTAAGCCATACAAAGCCCAGGATCTGGCCACCAGGTATGCGAGAAATGCGAAAGTATGAGCCTAATGAGGGCAAGTCCCAGACATATCCTAGCCCTTACATGCGTTATCCGCTAAAATATTAATCGTGGCCCGGTTTAATTGACTGTTTCTGTGTGGTACCACAATACTACGTGATCCAAAATAGACAAAACCCACCATCTGGTCAACATGTTTGTTAAAAATGCGAAAGTATGCGTCAAATGAGGGCAAATCCCAGACCTAACCCAGACCTTGCATGCGTAGTCCTCTAAAATATTGATCGAAACCGGGTTTAATCGACTGTCCCAGTGTGGTACCACTTTACTGCCTGATCCAAACCAGAAAAAAACCAGGATCTGGCCAAGAAGTGTGCGAAATATGCGAAAGTATGAGGCAGATGAGGGCAAATCCCGGAACTAAACCAGACCCCACCGGTGTTAACCTTTAAAATATTGATCGAGGCCAGGTTTAATTGACTGTTTCAGTGAGCTACCACATTACTACGTGATACAAAAGCAGAAAAAGCCCAGGATCCGGCCAACATGTATGCGAAAAATGCGAAAGTGTGAGCCAGATGCGGGCATAACCCAGACCTAACACAGACAAAACTGGTGCTATCCTCTAAAATATTGATCACATTCGGGTTTAATTGACTGTTTCTGTGTGGTACCACATTACTACGATATCAAAATCAGAAAAAACCCAGGATCTGGCCAAGAAGTATGTGAAAAATGCAAAAGTATGAGCCAGATGAGGGCAAATCCCAGACCTAAACGAGACCAAACCGGTGTTATCCTTTGAAATATTGATCGAGGCCTGTCTTAATTAACTGTTTCAGTGTGGTACCACATTACTACGTGATCGAAACCAGAAAAAGCCCAGGATCTGGCCAACATGTACGGGAAAAATGCGAAAGTATGAGCCAGATGAGGGCAAATCCCAGACCTAAACGAAACTCAACCGGTGTTATGCTTTAAAATATTCATCAAAAGCAGGTTTAATGGACTCATCAGTGTGTTACCACATTACTACGTGATACAAAAGCAGAAACAGCCCAGGATCCGGCCAACATGTATGCGAAAAAGGCGAAAGTATGAGACAGATGAGGGCACAACCCAGACCTAACACAGACAAAACCGGTGCTATCCTCTACAATGTTGATCGACACCATGTGTAATTTACTGTTTCAGTGTGGTACTACATTACTACGTTATCCAAACCCTGAAAAAACCCAGGATCTGGCCAAGAAGTATGCGAAAAATGCGAAAGTATGAGCCAGATGAGGGTCAAATCCCAGACCTAACCCTGACATAACCGGTGCTATCCTCTACAATGTTGATCGACACCATGTGTAATTGACAGTTTCAGTGTGGTACTACATTACTACATTATCCAAACTCTGAAAAAACCCAGGATCTGGCCAAGAAATATGCGAAAAATGCGAAAGTATGAGCCAGATGAGGGCAAATCCCAGACCAAAACGAGACCCAACTGGTGTTATCCTTTAAAATATTGATCAAAAGCAGGTTTAATGGACTGCTCAGTGTGTTACCACATTACTACGTTATACAAAACAGAAAAAACCCAGGATCTGGCCAAGAAGTATGTGAAAAATGCGAAAGTATGAGCCAGTTGAGGGCAGATCGCAACCCTAACCCAGACCTAACCGGTGTTATCCTCTAAAATAATGGCGAAACCAGGTATAATTGACTGTTTCAGTGTAGTACCACATTAGTACGTGATCCAAACCAGGAAGAGCCCTGGATCTGGCCAACAAGTATGCGAAAAATGCGAAAGAATGAGACAGATGAGGGCAAATCCCAGACGTAACCCAGACCTAACCGGTGGTATCCACCACAATATTGATCAGAAGCAGGTTTCATTGACTGTATCAGTGTGGTACCGCATTACTACGTTATCCAAACCAGAAAGAACCCAGGATCTGGCCAACAAGTATGCGAAAAATGCGATAGTATGAGTCTGATGAGGGCAAATCCCAGACCTAACCCTGACCTAGCATGCGTTATCCTCTAAAATATTGATCGCGGCCAGGCTTAATTGACTGCTTCTCTGTGGTACCACATTACTATGTGATTCAAACCAGAAGAATACCAGGATCTGTTCAACAAGTATGTGAAGAATGCGAAAGTATCAGGCAGGTGAGGTCAAATCGTAGACGCAACCCAGACCTAAGCGATGTTATCCTCTACAATATTGATTAAATCCAGGCTTAATTGACTATTTCAGTGCGGTACCACATTACTCCGATATCAAAACCAGAAAAAAACCCAAGCCAAGAGGTATGCGAAAAATGCGAAAGTATGACCTAGATGCGGGCACAACCCAGACCTAACACAGACAAAACTTGTGCTATCCTATAAAATATTGATCGCATTCGGGTTTAATTGACTGTTTCTGTGTGGCACCACATTACTACGTGATACAAAAGCAGAAAAAGCCCAGGATCCGGCCAAGAAGTATGCGAAAAATGCGAAAGTATGAGCCAGATGCGGGCATAACCCAGACCTAACACAGGCAAAACTGGTGGTATCCTCTATAATATTGATCAAAAGCAGATTTAATTGACTGTTTCAGTGTGGTACCGCATTACTACGATATCCAAACCAAAAAAAACCCATGATCTGGCCAACATGTATGGGAAAAATATGAAAGTATGAGACAGATGAGGGCATAAGCCAGACCTAACACAAGCAAGACTGGTGCTATCATCTAAAATATTGATCGCATCCGGATTTAATTGACTATTTCAGTGTGATACCACATTACTACCTGATCCAAAACAGAAAAAACCCAGGATCTGGCCAAGAAGTATGCGAAAATGCGAAAGTATGAGCCAGGTGGAGGCATAACCCAGACCTAACACAGACAAAACTGGTGCTATCCTCTAAAATATTGATCGCATCCGGATTTAATTGACTGTTACAGTGTGGTACCACATTACTATGATATCAAAACCAGAAAAGAACCCAGGATCTGGCCTAGAAGTATGCGAAAAATGCGAAAGTATACGCCAGATGAGGGGCAAATCCCAGACCTAACCCAGACCTAACCGGTGCTATACTCTACACAATTGATCGACACCATGTGTAATTGACTGTTTCAAGGTGGTACTACATTACTACCTTATCCAAACTCTGAATAAACCCAGGATCTGGCCAAGAAGTATGCGAAAAATGCGAAAGTATGAGCCAGATGACGGCAAATCCCAGACTTAAACGAGACCAAACCGGTGTTATCCCTTATAATATTGATCGAGGCCAGGCTTAATTGACTGTGTCAGTGTGGTACCACATTATTACGTGATCGAAACCAGAAAAAGCCCAGGATCTGGCCAACATGTACGGGAAAAATGCGAAAGTATGAGCCAGATGAGGGCAAATCCCAGACCTAAACGAAACTCAACCGGTGTTATGCTTTAAAATATTCATCAAAAGCAGGTTTAATGGACTCATCAGTGTGTTACCACATTACTACGTGATACAAAAGCAGAAACAGCCCAGGATCCGGCCAACATGTATGCGAAAAAGGCGAAAGTATGAGACAGATGAGGGCACAACCCAGACCTAACACAGACAAAACCGGTGCTATCCTCTACAATGTTGATCGACACCATGTGTAATTTACTGTTTCAGTGTGGTACTACATTACTACGTTATCCAAACCCTGAAAAAACCCAGGATCTGGCCAAGAAGTATGTGAAAAATGCGAAAGTATGAGCCAGTTGAGGGCAGATCGCAACCCTAACCCAGACCTAACCGGTGTTATCCTCTAAAATAATGGCGAAACCAGGTATAATTGACTGTTTCAGTGTAGTACCACATTAGTACGTGATCCAAACCAGGAAGAGCCCAGGATCTGGCCAACAAGTATGCGAAAAATGCGAAAGAATGAGACAGATGAGGGCAAATCCCAGACGTAACCCAGACCTAACCGGTGGTATCCACCACAATATTGATCAGAAGCAGGTTTCATTGACTGTATCAGTGTGGTACCACATTACCACGCTATCCAAACCAGAAAGAAACCCACAACATGGCTAGAAGTTTGCGAAAAATGCGAAAGTGTGAGCCAGTTGCGGGCATAGCCCAGACCTAACACAGACAAAACTGCTGCTATCCTCTAAAATATTGATCAAATCCAGGTTTAATTGACTGTTACACTCTGGTACCACATTACTACGTGATCCAAACCAGAAAAAGGCCAGGATCAGGCCAACAGGTATGCGAAAAATGTGAAAGTATGAGACACATCAGGGCATATCCCAGACGTAACCCAGACCTAACCGGTGGTGTCCTCTAGAATATTGATTAAATCCAGGCTTATGTGACTATTTCAGTGTGGTACCACATTACTACGATATCAAAACCAGAAAAAAACCCTGGATCTGGCCAAGAAGTATGCGAAAAATGCGAAAGTATGACCCAGATGCGGGCACAACCCAGACCTAACACAGACAAAACTGGTGCGATCCTATAAGATATTGGTCGCATTCCGGATTAATTGACTGTTTCAGTGTTGCACCACATTACTACGTGATACAAAAGCAGAAAAAGCCCAGGATCCGGCCAAGAAGTATGCGAAAAATGCGAAAGTATGAGGCAGATGAGGGCAAATCCCGGAACTAAACCAGACCCCACCGGTGTTAACCTTTAAAATATTGGTCGAGGCCAGGTTTAATTGACTGTTTCAGTGTGCTACCACATTACTACGTGATACAAAAGCAGAAAAAGCCCAGGATCCGGCCAACATGTATGCGAAAATTGCGTTAGCGTGAGACAGTGGAGGGCATAGCCCAGACCTAACCGAGACCAAACCGGTGTTATCCTTTAAAATATTGATCGCGGCCAGGTTTAATTGACTGTTTCAGTGTGGTACCACATTACTGCGATATCAAAACCAAAAAAAACCCATGATCTGGCCAACAAGTATGCGAAATATGCGAAAGTATGACCCAGATGAGGGGCAAATCCCAGACCTAACCCAGACCTAAGCGGTGTTATCCTCTACAATATCGATCGAATCCAGGTTTAATTGGCTCTTCCAGTGTGGCACCACATTACCACGCTATCCAAACCAGAAAAAAACCCACAATATGGCCAAGAAGTTTGCGAAAAATGCGAAAGTGTGAGCCAGTTGCGGGCATAGCCCAGACCTAACACAGACAAAACTGCTGCTATCCTCCTAAATATTGATCAAATCCAGGTTTAATTGACTGTTTCATTCTGGTACCACATTACTATGTGATCCAAACCAGAGAAAGGCCAGGATCAGGCCAACAGGTATGCGAAAAATGCGAAAGTATGAGACAGATCAGGGCATATCCCAGACGTAACCCAGACCTAACCGGTGGTATCCTCTACAATACTGATCAAATCCAGGTTTAGTTGACTGTTTCAGTGTGATACCACATTACGACGTTATCCGAAACAGAAAAAAACCGAGGATATGACCAAGAAGTATGCGAAAAATGCGAAAGTATGAGCCCGATGCGGGCATAGCCCAGAGCTAACACAGACAAAACTGGTGCTATCCTCTATAATATTGATCGAATCCGGGTTTAATTGTCTGTTTCAGCGTTGTACCACATTACTACGTTATTCCAACCAGAAGAAAAACCAGGATCTGGCCATGAAGTATGCAAGAAATGCGAAAGTATGAGACAAAAGAGGACAAATCCCAGATGTAACCCAGACCTAACCGGTGGTATCCTCTAAAATATTAATCGAATCCAAGTTCAATTGACTGTTTCAGTGTGGTACCACATTACTACGTGATGCAATAGCAGAAAAAGCCCAGGTTCCGTCCAACATGGATGCGAAAAATGCGAAAGTATGAGACAGATGAGGGCAAATCCCAGACGTAACCCAGACCTAGCCGGTGGTATCCACCACAATATTGATCAGAAGCAGGTTTCATTGACTGTATCAGTGTGGTACCGCATTACTACGTTATCCAAACCAGAAAAAACCCAGGATCTGGCCAACAAGTACGCGAAAAATGCGAAAGAATCAGGCAGATGAGGTCAAATCCCAGACGCAACCCAGACCTAAGCGGTGTTATCCTCTACAATATTGATTAAATCCAGGCTTAATTGACTATTTCAGTGTGGTACCACATTACTACGATATCAAAACCAGGAAAAACCCAGTATCTGGTCAAGAAGTATGCGAAAAATGCGAAAGTATGACCCAGATGCGGGCACAACACAGACCTAACACAGACAAAACTGGTGCTATCCTATAAAATATTGATCGCATTCGGGTTTAATTGACTGTTTCTGTGTGGCACCACATTACTACGTGATACAAAAGCAGAAAAAGCCCAGGATCCGGCCAAGAAGCATGCGAAAAATGCGAAAGTATGAGGCAGATGAGGGCAAATCCCGGAACTAAACCAGACCCCACCGGTGTTAACCTTTAAAATATTGATCGAGGCCAGGTTTTATTGACTGTTTCAGTGTGGTACCACATTACTACGTGATCGAAACCAGAAAAAGCCCAGGATCTGGCCAAGTAGTATGGGAAAAATACGAAAGAATGAGACAGATGAGGGCATAAGCCAGACCTAACACAAGCAAGACTGGTGCTATCATCTAAAATATTGATCGCATCCGGATTTAATTGACTATTTCAGTGTGGTACCACATTACTACCTGATCCAAAACAGAAAAAACCCAGGATCTGGCCAAGAAGTATGCGAAAATGCGAAAGTATGAGCCAGATGACGGCAAATCCCAGACTTAAACGAGACCAAACCGGTGTTATCCCTTATAATATTGATCGAGGCCAGGCTTAATTGACTGTGTCAGTGTGGTACCACATTATTACGTGATCGAAACCAGAAAAAGCCCAGGATCTGGCCAACATGTACGGGAAAAATGCGAAAGTATGAGCCAGATGAGGGCAAATCCCAGACCTAAACGAAACTCAACCGGTGTTATGCTTTAAAATATTCATCAAAAGCAGGTTTAATGGACTCATCAGTGTGTTACCACATTACTACGTGATACAAAAGCAGAAACAGCCCAGGATCCGGCCAACATGTATGCGAAAAAGGCGAAAGTATGAGACAGATGAGGGCACAACCCAGACCTAACACAGACAAAACCGGTGCTATCCTCTACAATGTTGATCGACACCATGTGTAATTTACTGTTTCAGTGTGGTACTACATTACTACGTTATCCAAACCCTGAAAAAACCCAGGATCTGGCCAAGAAGTATGCGAAAAATGCGAAAGTATGAGCCAGATGAGGGGCAAATCCCAGACCTAACCCTGACATAACCGGTGCTATCCTCTACAATGTTGATCGACACCATGTGTAATTGACAGTTTCAGTGTGGTACTACATTACTACATTATCCAAACCCTGAAAAAACCCAGGATCTGGCCAAGAAATATGCGAAAAATGCGAAAGTATGAGCCAGATGAGGGCAAATCCCAGACCAAAACGAGACCCAACTGGTGTTATCCTTTAAAATATTGATCAAAAGCAGGTTTAAGGGACTGCTCAGTGTGTTACCACATTACTACGTTATACAAAACAGAAAAAACCCAGGATCTGGCCAAGAAGTATGTGAAAAATGCGAAAGTATGAGCCAGTTGAGGGCAGATCGCAACCCTAACCCAGACCTAACCGGTGTTATCCTCTAAAATAATGGCGAAACCAGGTATAATTGACTGTTTCAGTGTAGTACCACATTAGTACGTGATCCAAACCAGGAAGAGCCCAGGATCTGGCCAACAAGTATGCGAAAAATGCGAAAGAATGAGACAGATGAGGGCAAATCCCAGACGTAACCCAGACCTAACCGGTGGTATCCACCACAATATTGATCAGAAGCAGGTTTCATTGACTGTATCAGTGTGGTACCACATTACCACGCTATCCAAACCAGAAAGAAACCCACAACATGGCTAGAAGTTTGCGAAAAATGCGAAAGTGTGAGCCAGTTGCGGGCATAGCCCAGACCTAACACAGACAAAACTGCTGCTATCCTCTAAAATATTGATCAAATCCAGGTTTAATTGACTGTTACACTCTGGTACCACATTACTACGTGATCCAAACCAGAAAAAGGCCAGGATCAGGCCAACAGGTATGCGAAAAATGTGAAAGTATGAGACACATCAGGGCATATCCCAGACGTAACCCAGACCTAACCGGTGGTGTCCTCTAGAATATTGATTAAATCCAGGCTTATGTGACTATTTCAGTGTGGTACCACATTACTACGATATCAAAACCAGAAAAAAACCCTGGATCTGGCCAAGAAGTATGCGAAAAATGCGAAAGTATGACCCAGATGCGGGCACAACCCAGACCTAACACAGACAAAACTGGTGCGATCCTATAAGATATTGGTCGCATTCCGGATTAATTGACTGTTTCAGTGTTGCACCACATTACTACGTGATACAAAAGCAGAAAAAGCCCAGGATCCGGCCAAGAAGTATGCGAAAAATGCGAAAGTATGAGGCAGATGAGGGCAAATCCCGGAACTAAACCAGACCCCACCGGTGTTAACCTTTAAAATATTGGTCGAGGCCAGGTTTAATTGACTGTTTCAGTGTGCTACCACATTACTTCGTGATACAAAAGCAGAAAAAGCCCAGGATCCGGCCAACATGTATGCGAAAATTGCGTTAGCGTGAGACAGTGGAGGGCATAGCCCAGACCTAACCGAGACCAAACCGGTGTTATCCTTTAAAATATTGATCGCGGCCAGGTTTAATTGACTGTTTCAGTGTGGTACCACATTACTGCGATATCAAAACCAAAAAAAACCCATGATCTGGCCAACAAGTATGCGAAATATGCGAAAGTATGACCCAGATGAGGGGCAAATCCCAGACCTAACCCAGACCTAAGCGGTGTTATCCTCTACAATATCGATCGAATCCAGGTTTAATTGGCTCTTCCAGTGTGGCACCACATTACCACGCTATCCAAACCAGAAAAAAACCCACAATATGGCCAAGAAGTTTGCGAAAAATGCGAAAGTGTGAGCCAGTTGCGGGCATAGCCCAGACCTAACACAGACAAAACTGCTGCTATCCTCCTAAATATTGATCAAATCCAGGTTTAATTGACTGTTTCATTCTGGTACCACATTACTATGTGATCCAAACCAGAGAAAGGCCAGGATCAGGCCAACAGGTATGCGAAAAATGCGAAAGTATGAGACAGATCAGGGCATATCCCAGACGTAACCCAGACCTAACCGGTGGTATCCTCTACAATACTGATCAAATCCAGGTTTAGTTGACTGTTTCAGTGTGATACCACATTACGACGTTATCCGAAACAGAAAAAAACCGAGGATATGACCAAGAAGTATGCGAAAAATGCGAAAGTATGAGCCCGATGCGGGCATAGCCCAGAGCTAACACAGACAAAACTGGTGCTATCCTCTATAATATTGATCGAATCCGGGTTTAATTGTCTGTTTCAGCGTTGTACCACATTACTACGTTATTCCAACCAGAAGAAAAACCAGGATCTGGCCATGAAGTATGCAAGAAATGCGAAAGTATGAGACAAAAGAGGACAAATCCCAGATGTAACCCAGACCTAACCGGTGGTATCCTCTAAAATATTAATCGAATCCAAGTTCAATTGACTGTTTCAGTGTGGTACCACATTACTACGTGATGCAATAGCAGAAAAAGCCCAGGTTCCGTCCAACATGGATGCGAAAAATGCGAAAGTATGAGACAGATGAGGGCAAATCCCAGACGTAACCCAGACCTAGCCGGTGGTATCCACCACAATATTGATCAGAAGCAGGTTTCATTGACTGTATCAGTGTGGTACCGCATTACTACGTTATCCAAACCAGAAAAAACCCAGGATCTGGCCAACAAGTACGCGAAAAATGCGAAAGAATCAGGCAGATGAGGTCAAATCCCAGACGCAACCCAGACCTAAGCGGTGTTATCCTCTACAATATTGATTAAATCCAGGCTTAATTGACTATTTCAGTGTGGTACCACATTACTACGATATCAAAACCAGGAAAAACCCAGTATCTGGTCAAGAAGTATGCGAAAAATGCGAAAGTATGACCCAGATGCGGGCACAACACAGACCTAACACAGACAAAACTGGTGCTATCCTATAAAATATTGATCGCATTCGGGTTTAATTGACTGTTTCTGTGTGGCACCACATTACTACGTGATACAAAAGCAGAAAAAGCCCAGGATCCGGCCAAGAAGCATGCGAAAAATGCGAAAGTATGAGGCAGATGAGGGCAAATCCCGGAACTAAACCAGACCCCACCGGTGTTAACCTTTAAAATATTGATCGAGGCCAGGTTTTATTGACTGTTTCAGTGTGGTACCACATTACTACGTGATCGAAACCAGAAAAAGCCCAGGATCTGGCCAAGTAGTATGGGAAAAATACGAAAGAATGAGACAGATGAGGGCATAAGCCAGACCTAACACAAGCAAGACTGGTGCTATCATCTAAAATATTGATCGCATCCGGATTTAATTGACTATTTCAGTGTGGTACCACATTACTACCTGATCCAAAACAGAAAAAACCCAGGATCTGGCCAAGAAGTATGCGAAAATGCGAAAGTATGAGCCAGGTGGAGGCATAACCCAGACCTAACACAGACAAAACTGGTGCTATCCTATAAAATATTGATCGCATTCGGGTTTAATTGACTGTTTCTGTGTGGCACCACATTACTACGTGATACAAAAGCAGAAAAAGCCCAGGATCCGGCCAAGAAGCATGCGAAAAATGCGAAAGTGTGAGGCAGATGAGGGCAAATCCCGGAACTAACCCAGACCCCACCGTTGTTAACCTTTAAAATATTGATCGAGGCCAGGTTTCATTGACTGTTTCAGTGTGCTACCACATTTCTACGATATCCAAAACGGAAAAAAACTCAGGATCTGGCCACGAAGTATGCGAAAAATGCGAAAGCATGAGGCAGATGAGGGCAAATCCCAGACCTAATCGAGACCCAACCGGTGTTAACCTTTAAAATATTGTTTGGGGCCAGGTATAATTGACTGTCTCTGTATGGTATCACATTACTACGTGATACAAAAGCAGAAAAAGCCCAGGATCCGGCCAACATGTATGCGAAAAATGCGAAAGTATGAGCAAGATGACGGCAAATCCCAGACCTAACCCAGACCTAAGCGGTGTTATCCTTTAAAATATTGATCAAAAGCAGATTTAATGGACTGCTCAGGGTGTTACCACATAACTACGTTATACAAAACAGAAAAAACCCAGGATCTGGCCAAGAAGTACGTGAAAAATACGAAAGTATGAGCCAGATGCGGGCATAACCCAGACCTAACACACACAAAACGGGTGCTATCAGCTAAAATATTGATCGAAAGCAGGTGTAGTTGACTGTTTCAGTGTGGTACCACATTACTACGATATCAAAACCAGAAAAAACCCAGGATCTGCTCAACAAGCATGCGAAAAATTCGAAAGTATGAGCCATTTCAGGGCAAATCCCAGACCTACCTCGGACCTCACATGCGTTATCCTCTAAAATATTGATCGAGACCAGGTTTAGTCGAATGTTTCAGTGTGGTATCACATTACTACCCGATCCAAACCTGAAAAAACCCAGGATCTGATCAACAAGTATGTGAGGAATGCGAAAGTATGTGTCTGATGAGGGTAAATCCCAGGCATAACCCAGACCTGACATGCGTTATCCTCTAAAATATTGATCGAGACCAGGTTTAATCGGTTGTTTCAGTGCGATACCACATTACCACGTGATCCAAACCAGAAAAAGCCCAGGATTTGGCCAACAAGTATGCGAAAAATGCGAAAGTATGAGCCAAATATGGACAAATCCTAGACCCATGCCAGACCTAACCGGTGTTATCCTCTAACATATTGATCGAGGCCAGGTTTAATTGACAGTTCCTTTGCGGTACCACATTATTACGTGATCCAAACCAGAAAAAACCCCGAACCTGGGCATCAAGTATGCAAAAAAACGCAAAAGTATGAGCCAGATGCGGGCATAAACCAGACGTAACCCAGAACTAACATGCGTTATCCTCTAATATATTCATCGAAACCAGGTTTATTTGATGTTTCAGTGTGGTACCACATTACTACGTGATCCAAACCAGAAGAAACCCACGATATGCTCAACAAGTATGCGAAAAATTCGAAAGTATCAGCCACATGGGTTCAAATCCCAGACCTAACCCAGACCTAACTGGCGTTATCCTCTAAAATATTGATCGAGACCAGGTTTAATCGACGGTTTCAGTGTGGTGCCTCATTACTACGTGATCCAAACCATACGAAGCTCTGGATCTGGCCAACAAGTATGCGAGAAATGCGAAAGTATGAGCCAGCTGAGGGCAAATCCGAGACCTAACCCAGTCCTAAGCGGTGTTATCCTCTAAAATATTGACGAAACCATGTTTAATCGACTGTTTCAGTGTGGTACCACATTACTACGTGATCCAAACCAGAGAAAACCCAGGATCTGCTCAACAAGAATTTGGAAAATTCGAAAGTATCAGCCAAATGAGGGCAAATCCCAGTCCTAACCCAGACCTAACCGGCGTTATCCTCTAAAATATTGATCGGAACCAGGTTTAATCGACTGTTTCAGTGTGGTACCTCATTACTACGTGATCCAAACCATACAAAGCGCTGGATCTGGCCAACAAGTTTGCGAAATATGCGATTGTATGAGTCTGATTAGGGCAATTCCCAGACCTAACCCAGACCTAACATGCGTTATCCTCTAAAATATTAATCGAAACCAGGTTTAATCGACTGTTACAGTGTGGTACTATATTACTACGTGATCCAAACCAGAAGAAACCCACGATATGCTCAACAAGTATGCGAAAAATTCGAAAGTATCAGCCACATGGGTTCAAATCCCAGACCTAACTCAGACCTAACCGGCGTTATCCTCTAAAATATTGATCGAGACCAGGTTTAATCGACTGTTACAGTGTGGTACCACATTACTACGTGATCCAAACAAGAAAAAGCTCATGATCTGGCCAACAAGTATGCGAAATATGCGAAAGTGTGAGCCTGATGAGAGCAAATCCCAGACCTTTTTTTTTTTTGTACGTGGGGAAATCCTCATGGACACCCGCGGGCCCACCAAGAGGGCGGGCCGGCGGGTAGTGTCGGACTCTTACCGACTAAAACCCCACGGTGACCATCCTCAGACGCCTGGCGAGGGATCGAGAACTCTAGTGAGACATCACAGAGTCCCCCGCCGCGTGGTGCCTTTTCAGGCCCATCCCGGTGGGAGGCACACCGCCCACCGCATTCCCACTCAACCGCAGGCGCCTGGTCACCAGCGCCTACGGCCCCGTGCCATAGGACTAGGCTGCCGACTGGGTGGCCACGTTGGTCGCTGGACTCATCCACAGCCAACGGGCCATCCTGCAGCCTTAGGTAACACCCGCGGCAAATATCCCATGCCCCAGGCACCCCCAACACACACACATTCACCCACACGAAGCATTCATACCGGTGTTTGGTCCGCGGGAGCTTTCGCTCCATCCTCCGGGATACCATGCGAGGATGCGGTCACCAGCCTCCTCAGGTTGGGGACCTCATCCCCGAATCCCATCTCAGCGGCTACCCCTATCCGCCACCTGGGGACGCGCCAGGTAGGGGTTCACCTCCCCTGCCGCCTGGACAACCAAACGGGTGCGTGGCAAGTCCCAGACCTAACCTAGACCTAACATGCGTTATCCTCTAAAATATTGATCGAAACCAGGTTTAATCGTCTGTTTCAGTGTGGTACCACATTACTACGTGATCCAAACCAGAAGAAACCCACGATATGGTCAACATGTTTGTTAAAAATGCGAAAGTATGAGCCTGATGAGGGCAAATCCCATACCTAACCCAGACCTCACATGCGTTATCCTCTAAAATATTGATCGAAACCAGGTTTAATCGGTTGTTTCAGTGCGATACCACATTACTACGTGATCGAGACCTGAAAAAACCCAGGTTCTGCTCAACAAGTATGCGAAAAATTCGAAAGTATCAGCCAGATTCGCGAGGCGTCGCGGGCGGCCGCCTCGGCGTGGCGGATGACCTAGGCTGGGAGGGGGGTCCTGAGGGGACCCTCCTCCCGTCAGGCGGCGCCGGGTCGGACCGGTTGGGGGTAGGAGTGCCTCCCCCTACCGGTCCGACGCAAGGGGAGGCACCCTCGGCGGTCTGGTGCGGCCATGAACGCCCGGCCGCCGAGGGGTGGAAACGGGGTCGCGGGCGGTTGCGAGTTGGGGCTCGCAGCCGCCACTAAACGCGGCCCCGGGACGGATAGCGGCGGGATGGAGTGGCCCCGTCCCGCCGCTATGAGGCAGTGTGTCTACTGGGGGGACCGATTGTCCCCCCGGGGGATGGGCGCGAAAGCGCGGGCACGGGGAGGATACCGGAAGAATGCTTCGAGCGATTCCCGGTATCCTCCCAAAGCGTGCCGAAGGGTCACCGTGGGGTTTTTAGTGGGTAGGTCCCGCGCCTGTCGTTGTACGGGCGCGGGGAATCCCACACACCCCTCCCACCTCTCCCCAAGGAGGTGGGAGGGAGTCTTTCGAAGATTTTCCCCACGACAAAAAAAAAAAAAAAAAAAAAAAAAAAAGTAGCTGTCGAGGGTGGTATCAGCCAGATGTGGGCAAATCCCAGACCTACCCCGGACCTAACCGGCGTTATCCTCTAAAATATTGATCGAAACCAGGTTTAATCGACTGTTTCAGCGTGGTACCACATTACTACGTGATCCAAACCAGAAGAAACCCAGGATCTGGCCAACAAGTATGCGAAATATGCGAAAGTATGAGTCTGATGAGGGCAAATCTCAGACCTAACCCAGACCTAACATGCGGTATCCTCTAATGTATTGATCGAAACCAGGTTTAATTGACTGTTTCAGTGTGGTACCACATTACTACGTGATCCAAACCAGGAGAAACCCACGATATGGTCAACATGTTTGTTAAAAATGCGAAAGTAGTAACCTGATGAGGGCAAATCCCAGACCTAACCCAGACATAACATGCGTTATCCTCTAAAATATTGATCGAAACCAGGTTTAATCGACTGTTTCAGTGTGGTACCACATTACTACGTGATCCAAACCAGAAGAAACCCAGGATCTGGCCAACAAGTATGCGAAACATGCGAAAGTATGAGTCTGATGAGGGCAAATCTCAGACCTAACCCAGACCTAACATGCGGTATCCTCTAATGTATTGATCGAAACCAGGTTTAATTGACTGTTTCAGTGTGGTACCACATTACTACGTGATCCAAACCAGGAGAAACCCACGATATGGTCAACATGTTTGTTAAAAATGCGAAAGTAGTAACCTGATGAGGGCAAATCCCAGACCTAACCCAGACATAACATGCGTTATCCTCTAAAATATTGATCGAAACCGGGTTTAATCGACTGTTCCAGTCTGGTACCACATTACTGCCTGATCCAAACCAGAAAAAACCCAGGATCTGGCCAACAAGTATGTGAAGAATGCGAAAGTATGTGTCTGATGAGGGTAAATCCCAGGCATAACCCAGACCTGACATGCGTTATCCTCTAAAATATTGATCGAGACCAGGTTTAATCGGTTGTTTCAGTGCGATACCACATTACCACGTGATCCAAACCAGAAAAAGCCCAGGATTTGGCCAACAAGTATGCGAAAAATGCGAAAGTATGAGCCAAATATGGACAAATCCTAGACCCATGCCAGACCTAACCGGTGTTATCCTCTAACATATTGATCGAGGCCAGGTTTAATTGACAGTTCCTTTGCGGTACCACATTATTACGTGATCCAAACCAGAAAAAACCCCGAACCTGGGCATCAAGTATGCAAAAAAACGCAAAAGTATGAGCCAGATGCGGGCATAAACCAGACGTAACCCAGAACTAACATGCGTTATCCTCTAATATATTCATCGAAACCAGGTTTATTTGATGTTTCAGTGTGGTACCACATTACTACGTGATCCAAACCAGAAGAAACCCACGATATGCTCAACAAGTATGCGAAAAATTCGAAAGTATCAGCCACATGGGTTCAAATCCCAGACCTAACCCAGACCTAACTGGCGTTATCCTCTAAAATATTGATCGAGACCAGGTTTAATCGACGGTTTCAGTGTGGTGCCTCATTACTACGTGATCCAAACCATACGAAGCTCTGGATCTGGCCAACAAGTATGCGAGAAATGCGAAAGTATGAGCCAGCTGAGGGCAAATCCGAGACCTAACCCAGTCCTAAGCGGTGTTATCCTCTAAAATATTGACGAAACCATGTTTAATCGACTGTTTCAGTGTGGTACCACATTACTACGTGATCCAAACCAGAGAAAACCCAGGATCTGCTCAACAAGAATTTGGAAAATTCGAAAGTATCAGCCAAATGAGGGCAAATCCCAGTCCTAACCCAGACCTAACCGGCGTTATCCTCTAAAATATTGATCGGAACCAGGTTTAATCGACTGTTTCAGTGTGGTACCTCATTACTACGTGATCCAAACCATACAAAGCGCTGGATCTGGCCAACAAGTTTGCGAAATATGCGATTGTATGAGTCTGATTAGGGCAATTCCCAGACCTAACCCAGACCTAACATGCGTTATCCTCTAAAATATTAATCGAAACCAGGTTTAATCGACTGTTACAGTGTGGTACTATATTACTACGTGATCCAAACCAGAAGAAACCCACGATATGCTCAACAAGTATGCGAAAAATTCGAAAGTATCAGCCACATGGGTTCAAATCCCAGACCTAACTCAGACCTAACCGGCGTTATCCTCTAAAATATTGATCGAGACCAGGTTTAATCGACTGTTACAGTGTGGTACCACATTACTACGTGATCCAAACAAGAAAAAGCTCATGATCTGGCCAACAAGTATGCGAAATATGCGAAAGTGTGAGCCTGATGAGAGCAAATCCCAGACCTTTTTTTTTTTTGTACGTGGGGAAATCCTCATGGACACCCGCGGGCCCACCAAGAGGGCGGGCCGGCGGGTAGTGTCGGACTCTTACCGACTAAAACCCCACGGTGACCATCCTCAGACGCCTGGCGAGGGATCGAGAACTCTAGTGAGACATCACAGAGTCCCCCGCCGCGTGGTGCCTTTTCAGGCCCATCCCGGTGGGAGGCACACCGCCCACCGCATTCCCACTCAACCGCAGGCGCCTGGTCACCAGCGCCTACGGCCCCGTGCCATAGGACTAGGCTGCCGACTGGGTGGCCACGTTGGTCGCTGGACTCATCCGCAGCCAACGGGCCATCCTGCAGCCTTAGGTAACACCCGCGGCAAATATCCCATGCCCCAGGCACCCCCAACACACACACATTCACCCACACGAAGCATTCATACCGGTGTTTGGTCCGCGGGAGCTTTCGCTCCATCCTCCGGGATACCATGCGAGGATGCGGTCACCAGCCTCCTCAGGTTGGGGACCTCATCCCCGAATCCCATCTCAGCGGCTACCCCTATCCGCCACCTGGGGACGCGCCAGGTAGGGGTTCACCTCCCCTGCCGCCTGGACAACCAAACGGGTGCGTGGCAAGTCCCAGACCTAACCTAGACCTAACATGCGTTATCCTCTAAAATATTGATCGAAACCAGGTTTAATCGTCTGTTTCAGTGTGGTACCACATTACTACGTGATCCAAACCAGAAGAAACCCACGATATGGTCAACATGTTTGTTAAAAATGCGAAAGTATGAGCCTGATGAGGGCAAATCCCATACCTAACCCAGACCTCACATGCGTTATCCTCTAAAATATTGATCGAAACCAGGTTTAATCGGTTGTTTCAGTGCGATACCACATTACTACGTGATCGAGAACTGAAAAAACCCAGGTTCTGCTCAACAAGTATGCGAAAAATTCGAAAGTATCAGCCAGATTCGCGAGGCGTCGCGGGCGGCCGCCTCGGCGTGGCGGATGACCTAGGCTGGGAGGGGGGTCCTGAGGGGACCCTCCTCCCGTCAGGCGGCGCCGGGTCGGACCGGTTGGGGGTAGGAGTGCCTCCCCCTACCGGTCCGACGCAAGGGGAGGCACCCTCGGCGGTCTGGTGCGGCCATGAACGCCCGGCCGCCGAGGGGTGGAAACGGGGTCGCGGGCGGTTGCGAGTTGGGGCTCGCAGCCGCCACTAAACGCGGCCCCGGGACGGATAGCGGCGGGATGGAGTGGCCCCGTCCCGCCGCTATGAGGCAGTGTGTCTACTGGGGGGACCGATTGTCCCCCCGGGGGATGGGCGCGAAAGCGCGGGCACGGGGAGGATACCGGAAGAATGCTTCGAGCGATTCCCGGTATCCTCCCAAAGCGTGCCGAAGGGTCACCGTGGGGTTTTTAGTGGGTAGGTCCCGCGCCTGTCGTTGTACGGGCGCGGGGAATCCCACACACCCCTCCCACCTCTCCCCAAGGAGGTGGGAGGGAGTCTTTCGAAGATTTTCCCCACGACAAAAAAAAAAAAAAAAAAAAAAAAAAAAGTAGCTGTCGAGGGTGGTATCAGCCAGATGTGGGCAAATCCCAGACCTACCCCGGACCTAACCGGCGTTATCCTCTAAAATATTGATCGAAACCAGGTTTAATCGACTGTTTCAGCGTGGTACCACATTACTACGTGATCCAAACCAGAAGAAACCCAGGATCTGGCCAACAAGTATGCGAAATATGCGAAAGTATGAGTCTGATGAGGGCAAATCTCAGACCTAACCCAGACCTAACATGCGGTATCCTCTAATGTATTGATCGAAACCAGGTTTAATTGACTGTTTCAGTGTGGTACCACATTACTACGTGATCCAAACCAGGAGAAACCCACGATATGGTCAACATGTTTGTTAAAAATGCGAAAGTAGTAACCTGATGAGGGCAAATCCCAGACCTAACCCAGACATAACATGCGTTATCCTCTAAAATATTGATCGAAACCGGGTTTAATCGACTGTTCCAGTCTGGTACCACATTACTGCCTGATCCAAACCAGAAAAAACCCAGGATCTGGCCAACAAGTATGTGAAGAATGCGAAAGTATGAGCCTGTTGAGAGCTAATCCTAGACCTAACCTGGACCTAACATGCGTCATCCTCTAAAATATTGATCGAGACCAGGATTCATCGACTGTTTTAGTGTGGTGCCACATTACTACGTGATCCAAACCAGAAAAAACCCAGGATCTCTTCAACAAGCTTGTGAAGAGTGCGAAAGTATGAATCTGATGAGGGCAAATCCCAGACCCAACCCAGACCTAGCATGCCTTATCTTCTAAAATATTGATCGAAACCGGGTTTGATCGACTGGTCCAGTGTGGTACCATATTACTACCTGATCCAAACCAGAAAAAACCCAGGATCTATTCAACAACTATGTGAAGAATGCGAAAGTATGAGCCTGATGAGGGCAAATCCCAGACCTAACCTAGACCTTACATGCGTTATCCTGTAAAATATTGATCTAAACCAGGTTTAATCGACTCTTTCAGTGTGGCACCACATTACTACCTGATCCAAGCCAGAAAAAACCCAGGATCTGTTCAACAAGTATGTGAAGGATGCGAAAGTATGAGTCTGATGAGGGCAAATCCCAGACCTAACCTAGACCTTACATGCGTTATCATATATAATATTGATCGAAACAAGTTTTAATCGACGGTGCCTGTGTGGCACCACATTACTACCTGATCCAAGCCAGAAAAAACCCAGGATCTGTTCAACAAGTATGTGAACAGGGCGAAAGTATGAGTCTGATGCGTTTATAACCCAGTGCTAACCCAGACCAAACCGGTGTCATCCTCTAAAATATTGATCGAAACCGGGTTTAATCGACTGTTCCAGTGTGGGACCACATTACTGCCTGATCCAAACATGAAAAAACCCAGGATCCGGCCAACAAGTGTGCGAAATATGCGAAAGTATGAGCCTGATGATAGTAAATCCCAGACCAAACTTAGACCTAACATGCGTCATCCTGTAAAATATTGATCGTGGCCAGGTTTAATCTACTGTTTTAGTATGGTACCAGATTACTACGTGATTCAAACCAGAAGAAGACCAGGATCTGTCCAACAGGAATGCGAAATATGCGATTGCATGAGCCTGATAAAGGGCAAATCCCAGACCTAACCCAGACCTACCATACGTTATCCTCTAAAATATTGATCATGGCCAGGTTTAATTGACTGTTTCTGTGTGGTACCACAATACTACGTGACTCAATCCAGAAGAAGACCAGGATCTGGCCAACATGAATGCGAAATGTGCGATTATATGAGCCTGATGTGTGCAAATCCCAGACCTGACCTAAACCTAACATGCGTTATTAACTAAAATATTCATCGAAACCAGGTTTAATCGACTCTTTCAGTGCGGTACCACATTACTACCTGATCCAAACCAGAAAAAGCCCAGGATCTGGCCAACAAGTATGCGAATATTGCGAAAGTATGAGCCAGATGGGAGCAAATCCCATGCCTAACCTAGACCTAGCATGCGTTATCCTCTAAAATATTGATCGAGACCAGGATTCATCGACTGTTTTAGTGTGGTGCCACATTACTACGTGATCCAAACCAGAAAAATCCCAGGATCTGTTCAACAAGCATGTGATGAGTGCGAAAGTATGAGTCTGATGAGGGCAAATCCCAGACCCAACCCATCCCTAGCATGCGTTATCTTCTAAAATATTGATCGAAACCGGGTTTGATCGACTGTTCCAGTGTGGTACCATATTACTACCTGATCCAAACCAGAAAAAACCCAGGATCTGGCCAACAAGTATGTGAAGAATGCGAAAGTATGAGCCTGTTGAGAGCTAATCCTAGACCTAACCTGGACCTAACATGCGTCATCCTCTAAAATATTGATCGAAACCGGGTTTAATCGACTGTTCCAGTGTGGTACCATATCACTACCTGATCCAAACCAGAAAAAATCCAGGATCTGTTCAACAACTATGTGTAGAATGCGAATGTATGAGCCTGATGAGGGCTAGTCCCAGACCTAACCCAGACCTAACATGCGTCATCCTCTAAAATATTGTTCGAAACCAGGTTTAATTGACTGTTTCAGTGTGGTACCACATTACCACGTGATACAAACCAGATAAAACCCATGATGTGGTCAACATGTTAGTTAAAAATGCGAAAGTATGAGCCAAATGAGGGCAAATCCCAGACCTAACCCAGACCTAGCATGCGTTATCTTCTAAAATATTGATCGAAACCGGGTTTAATCGACTGTTCCTGTGTGGTACCATATTACTACCTGATCCAAACCAGAAAAAACCCAGGATCTGTTAAACAAGTATGTGAAGAATGCGAAAGTTTGAGTCTGATGCGTTTATAACCCAGAACTAACCCAGACCAAACCGGAGTTATCCTCTAAAATATTGATCGAAACTAGGTTTACTTGACTGCTTCAGTGTGGTACCACATTACTCCGTGATCCAAACCAGAAAAAACCCATGATCTGGTCAACATGTTTGTTAAAAATGCGAAAGTATGAGCCAAATGGGGGCAAATACCAGACCTAACCCAGACTTAGCGTGGGTTATCCTCTAAAATATTGATCGAAACCGGGTTTAATAGACTGTTCCAGTGTGGTACCCCATTACTGCCTGATCCAAACCAGGAAAAACCCAGGATCTGGCCATCAAGTGTGCGAAATATGCGAAAGTATGAGCCTGATGAGGGCAAGCCCCAAACCTAACCCAGACCTAACATGCGTTATCCTCTAAAATATTGATCGAGACCAGGCTTAATCGACACTTTCTGTGTGGTACCACATTACTACGTGATACAACACAGAAAAGGACCAGGATCTGGCCAACAGGAATGCGAAATATGCGATTGCATGAGCCTGATAAAGGGCAAATCCCAGACCTAACCCAGACCTACCATACGTTATCCTCTAAAATATTGATCATGGCCAGGTTTAATTGACTGTTTCTGTGTGGTACCACAATACTACGTGACTCAATCCAGAAGAAGACCAGGATCTGGCCAACATGAATGCGAAATGTGCGATTATATGAGCCTGATGTGTGCAAATCCCAGACCTGACCTAAACCTAACATGCGTTATTAACTAAAATATTCATCGAAACCAGGTTTACTCGACTCTTTCAGTGCGGTACCACATTACTACCTGATCCAAACCAGAAAAAGCCCAGGATCTGGCCAACAAGTATGCGAATATTGCGTAAGTATGAGCCAGATGGGAGCAAATCCCATGCCTAACCTAGACCTAGCATGCGTTATCCTCTAAAATATTGATCGAGACCAGGATTCATCGACTGTTTTAGTGTGGTGCCACATTACTACGTGATCCAAACCAGAAAAAACCCAGGATCTGTTCAACAAGCATGTGATGAGTGCGAAAGTATGAGTCTGATGAGGGCAAATCCCAGAACCAACCCATCCCTAGCATGCGTTATCTTCTAAAATATTGATCGAAACCGGGTTTGATCGACTGTTCCAGTGTGGTACCATATTACTACCTTATCCAAACCAGAAAAAACCCAGGATCTATTCAACAACTATATGAAGAATGCGAAAGTATGAGCCTGATGAGGGCAAATCCCAGACCTAACCTAGACCTTACATGCGTTATCCTGTAAAATATTGATCGAAACCAGGTTTAATCGACTCTTTCAGTGTGGTACCACATTACTACCTGATCCAAGCCAGAAAAAACCCAGGATCTGTTCAACAAGTGTGTGAAGAATGCGAAAGTATGAGTCTGATGAGGGCAAATCCCAGACCTAACCTAGACCTTACATGCGTTATCATGTATAATATTGATCGAAACAAGTTTTAATCGACGGTGCCTGTGTGGCACCACATTACTACCTGATCCGAGCCAGAAAAAACCCAGGATCTGTTCAACAAGTATGTGAAAAGGGCGAAAGTATGAGTCTGATGCGTTTATAACCCAGAGCTAACCCAGACCAAACCGGTGTCATCCTCTAAAATATTGATCGAAACCGGGTTTAATCGACTGTTCCAGTGTGGTACCACATTACTGCCTGATCCAAACATGAAAAAACCCAGGATCTGGCCAACAAGTGTGCGAAATATGCGATTGTATGAGTCTGGTGAGGGCAAATCCCAGACCTAACCGAGACCTAACATGCGTTATCCTGTAAAATATTGCACGAAACCGGGTTTAATCGACTCTTTCAGTGTGTTATCGCATTACTACCTGATCCAAGCCAGAAAAAACACAGGATCTGTTCAACAAGTATGTGAAGAGTGCGAAAGTATGATTGTGATGAGGTCAAATCCCAGACCTAACCCAGACCTAGCATGCGTTATCATCTAAAATATTGATCGTGGCCAGGCTTAATTGACTGTTTCTGTGTGGTACCACAATACTACGTGATTCAATCCAGAAGAAGACCAGTATCTGGCCAACATGAATGCAAAATATGCGATTGTATGAGACTGTTGACGGCAAATCCCAGACCTAACCTAGACCTAACATGCGTTATCCTGTAAAATATTGCTCGAAACCGGGTTTAATCGACTCTTTCAGTGTCTAATCACATTACTACCTGATCCAAGCCAGAAAAAACACAGGATCTGTTCAACAAGTATGTGGAGAGTGCGAAAGTATGAGTCTGATGAGGTCAAATCCCAGACCTAACCCAGACCTAGCATGCGTTATCCTGTAAAATTTTGATCGTGGTCAGGCTTAATTGACTGTTAGTGTGTGGTACCACATTACTACATGACACAATCCAGAAAAAGACCAGGATCTGTCCAACAAGAATGCGAAATATGCGATTGCATGAGCTTGATGAGGGCAAATCCCAGACCTAACCTAAACCTGACATGCGTTATCCTCTAAAATATTGATCGAAACCGGGTTTAATCGACTGTTCCAGTGTGGTACCACATTACTGCCTGATCCAAACCAGAAAAAACCCAGGATCTGGCCAACAAGTATGTGAAGAATGCGAAAGTATGAGCCTGTTGAGAGCTAATCCTAGACCTAACCTAGACCTAACATGCGTCATCCTCTAAAATATTGATCGAAACCGAGTTTAATCGACTGTTCCAGTGTGGTACCATATCACTACCTGATCCAAACCAGAAAAAACCCAGGATCTCTTCAACAAGCATGTGAAGAGTGCGAAAGTATGAGTCTGATGAGGGCAAATCCCAGACCTAACCTAGACCTTACATGCGTTATCATGTATAATATTGATCGAAACAAGTTTTAATCCACGGTGCCTGTGTGGCACCACATTACTACCTGATCCGAGCCAGAAAAAACCCAGGATCTGTTCAACAAGTATGTGAAAAGGGCGAAAGTATGAGTCTGATGCGTTTATAACCCAGAGCTAACCCAGACCAAACCGGTGTCATCCTCTAAAATATTGATCGAAACCGGGTTTAATCGACTATTCCAGTGTGGTACCACATTACTGCCTGATCCAAACATGAAAAAACCCAGGATCTGGCCAACAAGTGTGCGAAATATGCGATTGTATGAGACTGGTGAGGGCAAATCCCAGACCTAACCGAGACCTAACATGCGTTATCCTGTAAAATATTGCACGAAACCGGGTTTAATCGACTCTTTCAGTGTGTTATCGCATTACTACCTGATCCAAACCAGAAAAAACACAGGATCTGTTCAACAAGTATGTGAAGAGTGCGAAAGTATGATTGTGATGAGGTCAAATCCCAGACCTAACCCAGACCTAGCATGCGTTATCCTGTAAAATATTGATCGTGGTCAGGCTTAATTGACTGTTACTGTGTGGTACCACATTACTGCATGACACAATCCAGAAAAAGACCAGGACCTGTCCAACAAGAATGCGAAGTATGCGATTGCATGAGCTTGATGAGGGCAAATCCCAGACCTAACCTAGACCTAACATGCGTTATCCTCTAAAATATTGATCGTGGCCAGGCTTAATTGACTGTTTCTGTGTGGTACCACAATACTACGTGATTCAATCCAGAAGAAGACCAGTATCTGGCCAACATGAATGCAAAATATGCGATTGTATGAGACTGTTGACGGCAAATTCCAGACCTAACCTAGACCTAACATGCGTTATCCTGTAAAATATTGCTCGAAACCGGGTTTAATCGACTCTTTCAGTGTCTAATCACATTACTACCTGATCCAAGCCAGAAAAAACACAGGATCTGTTCAACAAGTATGTGAAGAGTGCGAAAGTATGAGTCTGATGAGGTCAAATCCCAGACCTAACCCAGACCTAGCATGCGTTATCCTGTAAAATATTGATCGTGGTCAGGCTTAATTGACTGTTAGTGTGTGGTACCACATTACTACATGACACAATCCAGAAAAAGACCAGGATCTGTCCAACAAGAATGCGAAATATGCGATTGCATGAGCTTGATGAGGGCAAATCCCAGACCTAACCTAAACCTGACATGCGTTATCCTCTAAAATATTGATCGTGGCCAGGCTTAATTGACTGTTTCTGTGTGGTACCACAATACTACATGACACAATCCAGAAAAAGACCAGGATCTGTCCAACAAGAATGCGAAATATGCGATTGCATGAGCTTGGTGAGGGCAAATCCCAGACCTAACCTAAACCTGACATGCGTTATCCTCTAAAATATTGATCGAAACCGGGTTTAATCGACTGTTCCAGTGTGGTACCACATTACTGCCTGATCCAAACCAGAAAAAACCCAGGATCTGGCCAACAAGTATGTGAAGAATGCGAAAGTATGAGCCTGTGGAGAGCTAATCCTAGACCTAACCTAGACCTAACATGCGTCATCCTCTAAAATATTGATCGAAACCGGGTTTAATCGACTGTTCCAGTGTGGTACCATATCACTACCTGATCCAAACCAGAAAAAACCCAGGATCTGTTCAACAACTATGTGAAGAATGCGAATGTATGAGCCTGATGAGGGCAAGTCCCAGACCTAACCCAGACCTAACATGCGTCATCCTCTAAAATAATTATCGAAACCAGGTTTAATTGACTGTTTCAGTGTGGTACCACATTACTACGTGATCCAAACCAGATAAAACCCATGATGTGGTCAACATGTTTGTTAAAAATGCGAAAGTATGAGCCAATTGAGGGCAAATCCCAGACCTAACCAAGACCAAGCATGCGTTATCTTCTAAAATATTGATCGAAACAGGGTTTGATCGACTGTTCCAGTGTGGTACCATATTACTACCTGATCCAAACCAGAAAAAACCCAGGACCTGGCCAACAAGTGTCCGAAATATGCGAAAGTATGAGCGTGTTGAGGGCAAGTCCCAAACCTAACCCAGACCTAACATGCGTTATCCTCTAAAATATTGATCGAAACATGGTTTAATCGACTGTTCCAGTGTGGGACCACATTACTACCTGATCCAAAACAGAAAAATCCCAGGATCTGTTCAACAAGTATGTGAAGAATGCGAAAGTATGAGTCTGATGCGGTTATAACCCAGACCTAACCCAGACCAAACCGGCGTTATCCTCTAAAATATTGATCGAAACTAGGTTTACTTGACTGCTACAGTGTGGTACCACATTACTACGTGATGCAATCCCGAAAAGGACCACGATCTGGTCAACAAGTGTGCGATAATATATGCGAAAGTATGAGCCTGATTAGGGCAAATCCCAGACCTAGCATGCGTTATCCTCTAAAATATTCATCGTGGCTAGATTTAATTGACTGCTCCAGTGTGGTACCATATTACTACCTTGTCCAAACCAGAAAAAACCCAGGATATGGCCAAAATGTGTGCGAAATATGCGAAAGTATGAGCCTGTTGAGAGCAAATCCTAGACCTAACCTAGACCTAACATGCGTCGACCTCTAAAATATTGATCGAAGCCGGGTTTAATCGACTGTTCCAGTGTGGGACCACATTACTACCTGATCCAAAACAGAAAAAACCTAGGATCTGTTCAACAAGTATATGAAGAATGCGAAAGTATGAGTGTGATGCGGTTATAACCCAGACATAACCCAGACCAAACCGGCGTTATCCTCTAAAATATTGATCGAAACTAGGTTTACTTGATTGTTTCAGGGTGGTACCACATTACTACGTGATCCAACCCAGGAAA
Source organism: Colletes latitarsis (assembly GCF_051014445.1). NCBI lineage: Eukaryota > Metazoa > Arthropoda > Insecta > Hymenoptera > Colletidae > Colletes > Colletes latitarsis. The sequence continues at coordinate 4,993,566 of NC_135147.1, forward strand.
AACCCAGTATCTGTTCAACAAGTATGTGAAGAATGCGAAAGTATGAGTCTGATGCGGTTATAACCCAGACCCAACCCACTCCAAACCGGTGTTATCCTCTAAAATATTGATCGAAACTAGGTTTACTTGACTGTTTCAGTGTGGTACCGCATTACTACGTGATGCAATCCAGAAAATGACCAGGATCTGGCATACATGAAAGCGAAATATACGATTGCATGAGCCTGATGATGGCAAATCCCAAACCTAACCTCGACCTAACATGCGCTATCCTCTAAGTTATTGATCGCAACCGCGTTTAATCGACTGTTCCAGTGTGGTACCACCTTACTGCCTGGTCCAAACCAGGAAAAACCCAGGATCTGGCCAAAAAGTGTGCGAAATATGCGAAAGTATGAGCCTGTTGAGAGCAAATCCTAGACCTAACCTAGACCTAACATGCATCATCCTCTAAAATATTGATCGAAACCGGGTTTTGATCGGCTGTTCCAGTGTGGGACCACATTACTAACTGATCCAAAACAGAAGAAACCCAGGATCTGTTCAACAAGTATGTGAAGAATGCGAAAGTATGAGTCTGATGAGGGCAAATCCCAGACCTAACCTAGACCTTACATGCGTTATCATCTATAATATTGATCGAAACAAGTTTTAATCGACGGTGCCAGTGTGGCACCACATTACTACCTGATCCAAGCCAGAAAAAAGCCAGGATCTGTTCAACAAGTATGTGAACAGGGCGAAAGTATGAGTCTGATGCGCTATAACCCAGAGCTAACCCAGACGAAACCGGTGTTATCCCCTAAAATATTGATCGAAACCGGGTTTAATCGACTGTTCCAGTGTGGTACCACATTACTGCCTGATCCAAACATGAAAAAACCCAGGATCTGGCCAACAAGTGTGCGAAATATGCGAAAGTATGAGCCTGATGATAGTAAATCCCAGACCAAACTTAGACCTAACATGCGTCATCCTCTAAAATATTGATCGTGGACCAGGCTTAATCTACTGTTTTGGTGTGGTACCAGATTACTACGTGATTCAAACCAGAAGAAGACCAGGATCTGGCCGACATGAATGCAAAATATGCGATTGTATGAGACTGGTGAGGGCAAATCCCAGACCTAACCGAGACCTAACATGCGTTATCCTGTAAAATATTGCTCGAAACCGGGTTTAATCGACTCTTTCAGTGTGTTATCGCATTACTACCTGATCCAAGCCAGAAAAAACACAGGATCTGTTCAACAAGTATGTCAAGAGTGCGAAAGTATGATTGTGATGAGGTCAAATCCCTGACCTAACCCAGACCTAGCCAGCGTTATCCTGTAAAATATTGATCGTGGTCAGGCTTAATTGACTGTTACTGTGTGGTACCACATTACTACATGACACAATCCAGAAAAAGACCAGGATCTGTCCAACAAGAATGCGAAATATGCGATTGCATGAGCTTGGTGAGGGCAAATCCCAGACCTAACCTAGACCTAACATGCGTTATCCTCTAAAATATTGATCGAAACCGGGTTTAATCGACTGTTCCAGTGTGGTACCACATTACTGCCTGATCCAAACATGAAAAAACCCAGGATCTGGCCAACAAGTGTGCGAAATATGCGAAAGTATGAGCCTGATGATAGTAAATCCCAGACCAAACTTAGACCTAACATGCGTCATCCTCTAAAATATTGATCGTGGCCAGGTTTAATCTACTGTTTTAGTGTGGTACCAGATTACTACGTGATTCAATCCAGAAGAAGACCAGTATCTGGCCAACATGAATGCAAAATATGCGATTGTATGAGACTGTTGAGGGCAATTCCCAGACCTAACCTAGACCTAACATGCGTTATCCTGTAAAATATTGCTCGAAACCGGGTTTAATCGACTCTCTCAGTGTGTTATCACATTACTACCTGATCCAAGCGAGAAAAAACACAGGATCTGTTCAACAAGTATGTGAAGAGTGCGAAGGTATGAGTCTGATGAGGTCAAATCCCAGACCTCACCCAGACCTAGCCTGCGTTATCCTGTAAAATATTGACCGTGGTCAGGCTTAATTGACTGTTACTGTGTGGTACCACATTACTACGTGACAGAATCCAGAAAAAGACCAGGATCTGGCCAACAGGAATGCGAAATATGCGATTGCATGAGCCTGATGAGGGCAAATCCCAGACCTAACCTAGACCTAACATGCGCTATCCCCTAAAATATTGATCGCAACCGCGTTTAATCGACTGTTCCAGTGTGGTACCACATTACTGCCTGATCCAAACCAGAAAAAACCCAGGATCTGGCCAAAAAATGTGCGAAATATGCGAAAGTATGAGTCTGTTGAGAGCAAATCCTAGACCTAACCCAGACCTAACATGCGTTATCCTCTAAAATATTGATCGAAGATAGGTTTAATTGACTGTATCAGTGTGGTACCAGATTACTACGTGTTCCAAACCAGTATAAACACACGATCTGGTCAACAACTATGTGAAGAATGCGAATGTATGAGCCTGATGAGGGCAAGTCCCAGACCTAACCCAGACCAAACATGCGTCATCCTCTAAAATATTGATCGTGGTCAGGCTTAATTGACTGTTAGTGTGTGGTACCACATTACTACATGACACAATCCAGAAAAAGGCCAGGATCTGTTCAACAAGTATGTGAAGAATGCAAAAGTATGAGTCTGATGAGGGCAAATCCCAGACCTAACCTAGACCTTACATGCGTTATCATCTATAATATTGATCGAAACAAATTTTAATCGACGGTGCCAGTGTGGCACCACATTACTGCATGACACAATCCAGAAAAAGACCAGGATCTGTCCAACAAGAATGCGAAATATGCGATTGCATGAGCTTGATGAGGGCAAATCCCAGACCTAACCTAGACCTAACATGCGTTATCCTCTAAAATATTGATCGAAACCGGGTTTAATCGACTGTTCCAGTGTGGTACCACATTACTGCCTGATCCAAACATGAAAAAACCCAGGATCTGGCCAACAAGTGTGCGAAATATGCGAAAGTATGAGCCTGATGATAGTAAATCCCAGACCAAACTTAGACCTAACATGCGTCATCCTCTAAAATATTGATCGTGGCCAGGTTTAATCTACTGTTTTAGTGTGGTACCAGATTACTACGTGATTCAATCCAGAAGAAGACCAGTATCTGGCCAACATGAATGCAAAATATGCGATTTTATGAGACTGTTGAGGGCAATTCCCAGACCTAACCTAGACCTAACATGCGTTATCCTGTAAAATATTGCTCGAAACCGGGTTTAATCGACTCTCTCAGTGTGTTATCACATTACTACCTGATCCAAGCGAGAAAAAACACAGGATCTGTTCAACAAGTATGTGAAGAGTGCGAAGGTATGAGTCTGATGAGGTCAAATCCCAGACCTAACCCAGACCTAGCATGCGTTATCCTGTAAAATATTGATCGTGGTCAGGCTTAATTGACTGTTTCTATGTGGTACCACAATACTACGTGATTCAATCCAGAAGAAGACCAGTATCTGGCCAACATGAATGCAAAATATGCGATTGTATGAGACTGTTGACGGCAAATCCCAGACCTAACCTAGACCTAACATGCGTTATCCTGTAAAATATTGCTCGAAACCGGGTTTAATCGACTCTTTCAGTGTGTTATCACATTACTACCTGATCCAAGCCAGAAAAAACACAGGATCTGTTGAACAAGTATGTGAAGAGTGCGAAAGTATGAGTCTGATGAGGTCAAATCCCAGACCTAACCCAGACCTAGCATGCGTTATCCTGTAAAATATTGATCGTGGGCAGGCTTAATTGACTGTTAGTGTGTGGTACCACATTACTACATGACACAATCCAGAAAAGGCCAGGATCTGTCCAACAAGAATGCGAAATATGCGATTGCATGAGCTTGATGAGGGCAAATCCCAGACCTAACCTAGACCTGACATGCGTTATCCTCTAAAATATTGATCGAAACCGGGTTTAATCGACTGTTCCAGTGTGGTACCACATTACTGCCTGATCCAAACCAGAAAAAACCCAGGATCTGGCCAAAAAGTATGTGAAGAATGCGAAAGCATGAGCCTGTTGAGAGCTAATCCTAGACCTAACCTAGACCTCACATGCGTCATCCTCTAAAATATTGATCGAAACCGGGTTTAATCGACTGTTCCAGTGTGGTACCATACCACTATCTGATCCAAACCAGAAAAAACCCAGGATCTGTTCAACAACTATGTGTAGAATGCGAATGTATGAGCCTGATGAGGGCAAGTCCCAGACCTAACCCAGACCTAACATGCGTCATCCCCTAAAATAATTATCGAAACCAGGTTTAATTGACTGTTTCAGTGTGGTACCACATTACTACGCGATCCAAACCAGATAAAACCCATGATGTGGTCAACATGTTTGTTAAAAATGCGAAAGTATGAGCCAAATGAGGGCAAATCCCAGACCTAACCTAGACCTAACATGCGTTATCCTGTAAAATATTGATCCAAACCAGGTTTAATCGACTCTTTCAGTGTGGTACCACATTACTACCTGATCCAAGCCAGAAAAAACCCAGGATCTGTTCAACAACTATGTGAAGAATGCGAAAGTATGAGCCTGATGAGGGCAAATCCCAGACCTAACCTAGACCTGACATGTGTTATCCTCTAAAATATTGATCGAAACCGGGTTTAATCGACTGTTCCAGTGTGGTACCATATTACTGCCTGATCCAAACCAGAAAAAACCCAGGATCTGGCCAACAAGTATCTGAAGAATGCGAAAGTATGAGTCTGATGCGGTTATAACCCAGACCTAACCCACACCAAACCGGTGTTATCCTCTAAAATATTGATCGAAACTAGGTTTAATTGACTGTTTCAGTGTGGTACCACATTACTACGTGATCCAAACCATAAAATCCCTGGATCTGGCCAACAAGTGTGCGCAATATGCGAAAGTATGAGCGTGTTGCGGGCAAGTCCCACACCTAACCCAGACCTAACATGCGTTATCCTCTAAAATATTCATCGAAACCTGGTTTAATCGACTGTTCCAGTGTGGGACCACATTACTACCTGATCCAAAACAGAAAAATCCCAGGATCTGTTCAACAAGTATGTGAAGAATGCGAAAGTATGAGTCTGATGCGGTTATAACCCAGACCTAACCCACACCAAACCGGTGTTATCCTCTAAAATATTGATCGAAACTAGGTTTACTTGAATGTATCAGTGTGGTACCACATTACTACGTGATGCAATCCAGAAAATGACCAGGATCTGGCCTACATGAAAGCGAAATATGCGATTGCATGAGCCTGATGAGGGCAAATCCCAGACCTAACCTCGACCTAACATGCGCTATCCTCTAAATTATTGATCGCAACCGCGTTTAATCGACTGTTCCAGTGTGGTACAACCTTACTGCCTGATCCAAACCAGGAAAAACCCAGGATCTGGCAAACAAGTGTGCGAAATATGCGAAAGTATGAGCCTGATGATAGTAAATCCCAGACCAAACTTAGACCTAACATGCGTCATCCTCTAAAATATTGATCGTGGCCAGGTTTAATCTACTGTTTTAGTGTGGTACCAGATTACTACGTGATTCAATCCAGAAGAAGACCAGTATCTGGCCAACATGAATGCAAAATATGCGATTGTATGAGACTGTTGAGGGCAATTCCCAGACCTAACCCAGACCTAACATGCGTCATCCTCTAAAATATTGATCGTGGTCAGGCTTAATTGACTGTTAGTGTGTTGTACCACATTACTACATGACACAATCCAGAAAAAGGCCAGGATCTGTTCAACAAGTATGTGAAGAATGCGAAAGTGTGAGTCTGATGAGGGCAAATCCTAGACCTAACCTAGACCTAACATGCATCATCCTCTAAAATATTGATCGAAACCGGGTTTAATCGGCTGTTCCAGTGTGGGACCTCATTACTACCTGATCCAAAACAGAAGAAACCCAGGATCTGTTCAACAAGTATGTGAAGAATGCGAAAGTATGAGTCTGATGAGGGCAAATCCCAGACCTAACCTAGACCTTACATGCGTTATCATCTATAATATTGATCGAAACAAATTTTAATCGACGGTGCCAGTGTGGCACCACATTACTACATGACACAATCCAGAAAAAGACCAGGATCTGTCCAACAAGAATGCGAAATATGCGATTGCATGAGCTTGATGAGGGCAAATCCCAGACCTAACCTAGACCTAACATGCGTTATCCTCTAAAATATTGATCGAAACCGGGTTTAATCGACTGTTCCAGTGTGGTACCACATTACTGCCTGATCCAAACATGAAAAAACCCAGGATCTGGCCAACAAGTGTGCGAAATATGCGAAAGTATGAGCCTGATGATAGTAAATCCCAGACCAAACTTAGACCTAACATGCGTCATCCTCTAAAATATTGACCGTGGCCAGGTTTAATCTACTGTTTTATTGTGGTACCAGATTACTACGTGATTCAATCCAGAAGAAGACCAGTATCTGGCCAACATGAATGCAAAATATGCGATTGTATGAGACTGTTGTGGGCAATTCCCAGACCTAACCTAGACCTAACATGCGTTATCCTGTAAAATATTGCTCGAAACCGGGTTTAATCGACTCTCTCAGTGTGTTATCACATTACTACCTGATCCAAGCGAGAAAAAACACAGGATCTGTTCAACAAGTATGTGAAGAGTGCGAAGGTATGAGTCTGATGAGGTCAACTCCCAGACCTAACCCAGACCTAGCATGCGTTATCCTGTAAAATATTGATCGTGGTCAGGCTTAATTGACTGTTTCTATGTGGTACCACAATACTACGTGATTCAATCCAGAAGAAGACCAGTATCTGGCCAACATGAATGCAAAATATGCGATTGTATGAGACTGTTGACGGCAAATCCCAGACCTAACCTAGACCTAACATGCGTTATCCTGTAAAATATTGCTCGAAACCGGGTTTAATCGACTCTTTCAGTGTGTTATCACATTACTACCTGATCCAAGCCAGAAAAAACACAGGATCTGTTGAACAAGTATGTGAAGAGTGCGAAAGTATGAGTCTGATGAGGTCAAATCCCAGACCTAACCCAGACCTAGCATGCGTTATCCTGTAAAATATTGATCGTGGTCAGGCTTAATTGACTGTTAGTGTGTGGTACCACATTACTACATGACACAATCCAGAAAAGGCCAGGATCTGTCCAACAAGAATGCGAAATATGCGATTGCATGAGCTTGATGAGGGCAAATCCCAGACCTAACCTAGACCTGACTTGCGTTATCCTCTAAAATATTGATCGAAACCGGGTTTAATCGACTGTTCCAGTGTGGTACCACATTACTGCCTGATCCAAACCAGAAAAATCCCAGGATCTGGCCAACAAGTATGTGAAGAATGCGAAAGCATGAGCCTGTTGAGAGCTAATCCTAGACCTAACCTAGACCTCACATGCGTCATCCTCTAAAATATTGATCGAAACCGGGTTTAATCGACTGTTCCAGTGTGGTACCATACCACTATCTGATCCAAACCAGAAAAAACCCAGGATCTGTTCAACAACTATGTGTAGAATGCGAATGTATGAGCCTGATGAGGGCAAGTCCCAGACCTAACCCAGACCTAACATGCGTCATCCCCTAAAATAATTATCGAAACCAGGTTTAATTGACTGTTTCAGTGTGGTACCACATTACTACGCGATCCAAACCAGATAAAACCCATGATGTGGTCAACATGTTTGTTAAAAATGCGAAAGTATGAGCCAAATGAGGGCAAATCCCAGACCTAACCTAGACCTAACATGCGTTATCCTGTAAAATATTGATCCAAACCAGGTTTAATCGACTCTTTCAGTGTGGTACCACATTACTACCTGATCCAAGCCAGAAAAAACCCAGGATCTGTTCAACAACTATGTGAAGAATGCGAAAGTATGAGCCTGATGAGGGCAAATCCCAGACCTAACCTAGACCTGACATGCGTTATCCTCTAAAATATTGATCGAAACCGGGTTTAATCGACTGTTCCAGTGTGGTACCACATTACTGCCTGATCCAAACCTGAAAAAACCCAGGATCTGGCCAACAAGTATCTGAAGAATGCGAAAGTATGAGTCTGATGCGGATATAACCCAGACCTAACCCACACCAAACCGGTGTTATCCTCTAAAATATTGATCGAAACTAGGTTTAATTGACTGTTTCAGTGTGGTACCACATTACTACGTGATCCAAACCATAAAATCCCTGGATCTGGCCAACAAGTGTGCGCAATATGCGAAAGTATGAGCGTGTTGCGGGCAAGTCCCGAACCTAACCCAGACCTAACATGCGTTATCCTCTAAAATATTCATCGAAACCTGGTTTAATCGACTGTTCCAGTGTGGGACCACATTACTACCTGATCCAAAACAGAAAAATCCCAGGATCTGTTCAACAAGTATGTGAAGAATGCGAAAGTATGAGTCTGATGCGGTTATAACCCAGACCTAACCCACACCAAACCGGTGTTATCCTCTAAAATATTGATCGAAACTAGGTTTACTTGACTGTTTCAGTGTGGTACCACATTACTACGTGATGCAATCCAGAAAATGACCAGGATCTGGCCTACATGAAAGCGAAATATGCGATTGCATGAGCCTGATGAGGGCAAATCCCAGACCTAACCTCGACCTAACATGCGCTATCCTCTAAATTATTGATCGCAACCGCGTTTAATCGACTGTTCCAGTGTGGTACCACCTTACTGCCTGATCCAAACCAGGAAAAACCCAGGATCTGGCTAAAAAGTGTGCGAAATATGCGAAAGTATGAGCCTGTTGAGAGCAAATCCTAGATCTAACCTAGACCTAACATGCATCATCCTCTAAAATATTGATCGAAACCGGGTTTAATCGGCTGTTCCAGTGTGGGACCACATTACTACCTGATCCAAAACAGAAGAAACCCAGGATCTGTTCAACAAGTATGTGAAGAATGCGAAAGTATGAGTCTGATGAGGGCAAATCCCAGTCCTAACCTAGACCTTACATGCGTTATCATCTATAATATTGATCGAAACAAGTTTTAATCGACGGTGCCAGTGTGGCACCACATTACTACCTGATCCAAGCCAGAAAAAAGCCAGGATCAGTTCAACAAGTATGTGAACAGGGCGAAAGTATGAGTCTGATGCGTTTATAACCCAGAGCTAACCCAGACCAAACCGGTGTTATCCTCTAAAATATTGATCGAAACCTGGTTTAATCGACTGTTCCAGTGTGGTACCACATTACTGCCTGATCCAAACATGAAAAAACCCAGGATCTGGCCAACAAGTGAGCGAAATATGCGAAAGTATGAGCCTGGTGATAGTAAATCCCAGACCAAACTTAGACCTAACATGCGTCATCCTCTAAAATATTGATCGTGGACCAGGCTTAATCTACTGTTTTGGTGTGGTACCAGATTACTACGTGTTCCAAACCAGTATAAGCACACGATCTGGTCAACAACTATGTGAAGAATGCGAATGTATGAGCCTGATGAGGGCAAGTCCCAGACCTAACCCAGACCTAACATGCGTCATCCTCTAAAATATTGATCGAAAACAGGTTTAGTTGACTGTTTCAGTGTGGTACCACATTACTACGTGATCCAAACCAGATAAAACCCATGATGTGGTCAACATGTTTGTTAAAAATGCGATAGTATGAGCCAAATGAGAGCATATCCCAGACCTAACCCAGACCTAGCATGCGTTATCTTCTAAAATATTGATTGAAACAGGGTTTGATCGACTGTTCCAGTGTGGTACCTCATTACTACCTGATCCAAGCCAGAAAAAACCCAGGATCTGTTCAACAAGTATGTGAACAGGGCGAAAGTATGAGTCTGATGCGTTTATAACCCAGAGCTAACCCAGACCAAACCGGTGTTATCCTGTAAAATATTGATCGAAACCGGGTTTAATCGACTGTTCCAGTGTGGTACCACATTACTGCCGGATCCAAACATGAAAAAACCCAGGATCTGGCCAACAAGTGTGCGAAATATGCGAAAGTATGAGCCTGATGATAGTAAATCCCAGACCAAACTTAGACCTAACATGCGTCATCCTCTAAAATATTGATCGTGGACCAGGCTTAATCTACTGTTTTGGTGTGGTACCACATTACTACGTGATCAAACCAGAAGAAGACCAGGATCTCGCCAACATGAATGCAAAATATGCGATTGTATGAGACTGGTGATGGCAAATCCCAGACCTAACCGAGACCTAACATACGTAATCCTGTTAGATATTGCTCGAAACCGGGTTTAATCGACTCTTTCAGTGTGTTATCGCATTACTACCTGATCCAAGCCAGAAAAAACACAGGATCTGTTCAACAAGTATGTGAAGAGTACGAAAGTATCATTGTGATGAGGTCAAATCCCTGACCTAACCCAGACCTAGCCTGCGTTATCCTGTAAAATATTGATCGTGGTCAGGCTTAATTGACTGTTACTGTGTGGTACCACATTACTACATGACACAATCCAGAAAAAGACCAGGATCTGTCCAACAAGAATGCGAAATATGCGATTGCATGAGCTTGATGAGGGCAAATCCCAGACCTAACCTAGACCTAACATGCGTTATCCTCTAAAATATTGATCGAAACCGGGTTTAATCGACTGTTCCAGTGTGGTACCACATTACTGCCTGATCCAAACATGAAAAAACCCAGGATCTGGCCAACAAGTGTGCGAAATATGCGAAAGTATGAGCCTGATGATAGTAAATCCCAGACCAAACTTAGACCTAACATGCGTCATCCTCTAAAATATTGATCGTGGCCAGGTTTAATCTACTGTTTTAGTGTGGTACCAGATTACTACGTGATTCAATCCAGAAGAAGACTAGTATCTGGCCAACATGAATGCAAAATATGCGATTGTATGAGACTGTTGAGGGCAAATCCCAGACCTAACCTAGACCTAACATGCGTTATCCTGTAAAATATTGCTCGAAGCCGGGTTTAATCGACTCTTTCAGTGTGTTATCACATTACTACCTGATCCAAGCGAGAAAAAACACAGCATCTGTTCAACAAGTATGTGAAGAGTGCGAAAGTATGAGTCTGATGAGGTCAAATCCCAGACCTAACCCAGACCTAGCCTGCGTTATCCTGTAAAATTTTGACCGTGGTCAGGCTTAATTGACTGTTACTGTGTGGTACCACATTACTACGTGACAGAATCCAGAAAAAGACCAGGATCTGGCCAACAGGAATGCGAAATATGCGATTGCATGAGCCTGATGAGGGCAAATCCCAGACCTAACCTAGACCTAACATGCGCTATCCTCTAAAATATTGATCGCAACCGCGTTTAATCGACTGTCCCAGTGTGGTACCACATTACTGCCTGATCCAAACCAGAAAAAACCCAGGATCTGGCCAAAAAATGTGCGAAATATGCGAAAGTATGAGCCTGTTGAGAGCAAATCCTAGACCTAACCCAGACCTAACATGCGTTATCCTCTAAAATATTGATCGAAGATAGGTTTAATTGACTGTATCAGTGTGGTACCAGATTACTACGTGTTCCAAACCAGTATAAACACACGATCTGGTCAACAACTATGTGAAGAATGCGAATGTATGAGCCTGATGAGGGCAAGACCCAGACCTAACCCAGACCTAACATGCGTCATCCTCTAAAATATTGATCGAAACCAGGTTTAATTGACTGTTTCAGTGTGGTACCATATTACTACGTGATCCAAACCAGATAAAACCCATGATGTGGTCAACATGTTTGTTAAAAATGCGAAAGTATGAGCCAAATGAGGGCAAATCCCAGACCTAACCCAGACCTAGCATGCGTTATCTTCTAAAATATTGATCGAAACCGGGTTTGATCGAGTGTTCCAGTGTGGTACCATATTACTACCTGATCCAAACCAGAAAAAACCCAGGATCTGTTCAACAACTATGTGAAGAATGCGAAAGTATGAGCCTGATGAGGGCAAGTCCCAGACCTAACCTAGACCTAACATGCGTTATCCTGTAAAATATTGATCGAAACCAGGTTTAATCGACTCTTTCAGTGTGGTACCACATTACTACCTGATCCAAGCCAGAAAAAACCCAGGATCTGTTCAACAAGTAAGTGAAATATGCGATTGCATGATGTTGATGAGGGCAAACCCCAGACCTAACCTAGACCTAACACGCGTTATCCTCTAAAATATTGATCGAAACCGGGTTTAATCGACTGTTCCAGTGTGGTACCATATAACTACCTGATCCAAACCAGAAAAAACCCAGGATTTGTTCAACAAGTATGTGAAGAATGCGAAAGTATGCGGCCGATGTGGGCAAATCCCAGACCTAACCCAGACCTAGCATGCGTTATCATCTAAAATATTGATCGTGGCCAGGCTTAATTGACTGTTTCTGTGTGGTACCACAATACTACGTGATTCAATCCAGAAGAAGACCAGTATCTGGCCAACATGAATGCAAAATATGCGATTGTATGAGACTGTTGACTGCAAATCCCAGACCTAACCTAGACCTAACATGCGTTATCCTGTAAAATATTGCTCGAAACCGGGTTTAATCGACTCTTTCAGTGTGTTATCGCATTACTACCTGATCCAAGCCAGAAAAAACACAGGATCTGTTCAACAAGTATGTGAAGCGTGCGAAAGTATGAGTCTGATGAGGTCAAATCCCAGACCTAACCCAGACCTAGCATGCGTTATCCTGTAAAATATTGATCGTGGTCAGGCTTAATTGACTGTTAGTGTGTGGTACCACATTACTACATGACACAATCCAGAAAAAGACCAGGATCTGTCCAACAAGAATGCGAAATATGCGATTGCATGAGCTTGATGAGGGCAAATCCCAGACCTGGCCTAGACCTAACATGCGTTATCCTCTAAAATATTGATCGAAACTAGGTTTACTTGACTGTTTCAGTGTGGTACCACATTACTACGTGATGCAATCCCGAAAAGGACCACGATCTGGTCAACAAGTGTGCGATAATATATGCGAAAGTATGAGCCTGATTAGGGCAAATCCCAGACCTAGCATGCGTTATCCTCTAAAATATTCATCGTGGCTAGATTTAATTGACTGTTCCAGTGTGGTACCATATTACTACCTTGTCCAAACCAGGAAAAACCCAGGATCTGGCCAAAAAGTGTGCGAAATATGCGAAAGTATGAGCCTGTTGAGAGCAAATCCTAGACCTAACCTAGACCTAACATGCATCATCCTCTAAAATATTGATCGAAACCGGGTTTAATCGGCTGTTCCAGTGTGGGACCACATTACTACCTGATCCAAAACAGAAGAAACCCAGGATCTGTTCAACAAGTATGTGAAGAATGCGAAAGTATGAGTCTGATGAGGGCAAATCCCAGGCCTAACCTAGACCTTACATGCGTTATCATCTATAATATTGATCGAAACAAGTTTTAATCGACGGTGCCAGTGTGGCACCACATTACTACGTCATCCAAGCCAGAAAAAAGCCAGGATCTGTTCAACAAGTATGTGAACAGGGCGAAAGTATAAGTCTGATGCGTTTATAACCCAGAGCTAACCCAGACCAAACCGGTGTTGTCCTCTAAAATATTGATCGAAACCGGGTTTAATCGACTGTTCCAGTGTGGTACCACATTACTGCCTGACCCAAACATGAAAAAACCCAGGATCTGGCCAACAAGTGTGCGAAATATGCGAAAGTATGGGCCTGATGATAGTAAATCCCAGACCAAACTTAGACCTAACATGCGTTATCCTCTAAAATATTCATCGTGGCCAAGGCTTAATCTACTGTTTTGGTGTGGTACCAGATTACTACGTGATTCAAACCAGAAGAAGACCAGGATCCGGCCAACATGAATGCAAAATATGCGATTGTATGAGACTGGTGAGGGCAAATCCCAGACCTAACCGAGACCTAACATGCGTTATCCTGTAAAATATTGATCGAAACCAGGTTTAATCGACTCTTTCAGTGTGGTACCACATTACTACCTGATCCAAGCCAGAAAAAACCCGGGATACGTTCAACAAGTATGTGAAGAATGCGAAAGTGTGAGTCTGATGAGGGCAAATCCCTGACCTAACCCAGACCTAGCCTGCGTTATCCTGTAAAATATTGATCGTGGTCAGGCTTAATTGACTGTTACTGTGTGGTACCACATTACTACATGACACAATCCAGAAAAAGACCAGGATCTGTCCAACAAGAATGCGAAATATGCGATTGCATGAGCATGATGAGGGCAAATCCCAGACCTAACCTAGACCTAACATGCGTTATCCTCTAAAATATTGATCGAAATCGGGTTTAATCGACTGTTCCAGTGTGGTACCACATTACTGCCTGATCCAAACATGAAAAAACCCAGGATCTGGCCAACAACTGTACGAAATATGAGAAAGTATGAGCCTGATGATAGTAAATCCCAGACCAAATTTAGACCTAACATGCGTCATCCTCTAAAATATTGATCGTGGCCAGGTTTAATCAATTGTTTTAGTGTGGTACCAGATTACTACGTGATTCAATCCAGAAGAAGACCAGTATCTGCCCAACATGAATGCAAAATATGCGATTGTATGAGACTGGTGAGGGCAAATCCCAGACCTAACCCAGACCTAACATGCGTTATCCTCTAAAATATTGATCGAAGATAGGTTTAATTGACTGTATCAGTGTGGTACCAGATTACTACGTGTTCCAAACCAGTATAAACACACGATATGGTCAACAACTATGTGAAGAATGCGAATGAAAGAGCCTGATGAGGGCAAGTCCCAGACCTAACCCAGACCTAACATGCGTCATCCTCTAAAATATTGATCGAAACCAGGTTTAGTTGACTGTTTCAGTGTGGTACCACATTACTACCTGATCCAAACCAGATAAAACCCATGATGAGTTCAACATGTTTGTTAAAAAGGCGAAAGTATGAGCCAAACGAGAGCAAATCCCAGACCTAACCCAGACCTAGCATGCGTTATCTTCTAAAATATTGATCGAAACAGGGTTTGATCGACTGTTCCAGTGTGGTACCATATTACTACCTGATCCAAACCAGAAAAAACCCAGGATCTGTTCAACAACTATGTGAAGAATGCGAAAGTATGAGCCTGATGAGGGCAAGACCCAGACCTAACCTAGACCTAACATGCGTTATCCTGTAAAATATTGATCGAAACCAGGTTTAATCGACTCTTTCAATGTGGTACCACATTACTACCTGATCCAAGCCAGAAAAAGCCCAGGATCTGTTCAACAAGTATGTGAAGAATGCGAAAGTGTGAGTCTGATGAGGGCAAATCCCAGACCTAACACAGACCAAACCGGTGTTATCCTCTAAAATATTCATCGAAACTAGGTTTAATTGACTGTTTCAGTGTGGTACCACATTACTACGTGATCCAAACCATAAAATCCCTGGATCTGGCCAACAAGTGTGCGAAATATGCGAAAGTATGAGCGTGTTGCGGGCAAGTCCCAAACCTAACCCAGACCTAACATGCGTTATCCTCTAAAATATTGATCGAAACTTGGTTTAATCGACTGTTCCAGTGTGGGACCACATTACTACCTGATCCAAAACAGAAGAATCCCAGGATCTGTTCAACAAGTATATGAAGAATGCGAAAGTATGAGTCTGATGCGGTTATAACCCAGACCTAACCCACACCAAACCGGTGTTATCCTCTAAAATATTGATCGAAACTAGGTTTACTTGACTGTTTCAGTGTGGTACCACATTACTACGTGATGCAATCCAGAAAATGACCAGGATCTGGCATACATGAAAGCGAAATATGCGATTGCATGAGCCTGATGAGGGCGAATCCCAGACCTAACCTCGACCTAACATGCGCTATCCTCTAAATTATAGATCGCAACCGCGTTTAATCGACTGTTCCAGTGTGGTACCACCTTACTGCCTGATCCAAACCAGAAAAAACCCAGGATCTGGCCAAAAAATGTGCGAAATATGCGAAAGTATGAGCCTGTTGAGAGCAAATCCTAGACCTAACCCAGACCTAACATGCGTTATCCTCTAAAATATTGATCGAAGCTAGGTTTAATTGACTGTATCAGTGTGGTACCAGATTACTACGTGTTCCAAACCAGTATAAACACACGATCTGGTCAACAACTATGTGAAGAATGCGAATGTATGAACCTGATGTGGGCAAGTCCCAGACCTAACCCAGACCTAACATGCGTCATCCTCTAAAATATTGATTGAAACCAGGTTTAGTTGACTGTTTCAGTGTGGTACCACATTACTACGTGATCCAAACCAGATAAAACCCATGATGTGGTCAACATGTTTGTTAAAAATGCGAAAGTATGAGCCAAATGAGAGCAAATCCCAGACCTAACCCAGACCTAGCATGCGTTATCTTCTAAAATATTGATTGAAACAGGGTTTGATCGACTGTTCCAGTGTGGTACCATATTACTACCTGATCCAAACCAGAAAAAACCCAGGATCTGTTCAACAACTATGTGAAGAATGCGAAAGTATGAGCCTGATGAGGGCAAGACCCAGACCTAACCAAGACCTAACATGCGTTATCCTGTAAAATATTGATCGAAACCAGGTTTAATCGACTCTTTCAATGTGGTACCACATTACTACCTGATCCAAGCCAGAAAAAACCCAGGATCTGGCCAACAAGTGTGCGAAATATGCGAAAGTATGAGCGTGTTGCGGGCAAGTCCCAAACCTAACCCAGACCTAGCATGCGTTATCTTCTAAAATATTGATCGAAACAGGGTTTGATCGACTGTTCCAGTGTGGTACCATATTACTACCTGATCCAAACCAGAAAAAACCCAGGATCTGTTCAACAGCTATGTGAAGAATGCGAAAGTTTGAGTCTGATGAGGGCAAATCCCAGACCTAACACAGACCAAACCGGTGTTATCCTCTAAAATATTCATCGAAACTAGGTTTAATTGACTGTTTCAGTGTGGTACCACATTACTACGTGATCCAAACCATAAAATCCCTGGATCTGGCCAACATGTG
This sequence comes from Colletes latitarsis, assembly GCF_051014445.1. NCBI lineage: Eukaryota > Metazoa > Arthropoda > Insecta > Hymenoptera > Colletidae > Colletes > Colletes latitarsis. The sequence continues at coordinate 5,010,651 of NC_135147.1, forward strand.
TGCGAAATATGCGAAAGTATGAGCGTGTTGCGGGCAAGTCCCAAACCTAACCCAGACCTAACATGCGTTATCCTCTAAAATATTGATCGAAACCTGGTTTAATCGACTGTTCCAGTGTGGGACCACATTACTACCTGATCCAAAACAGAAGAAACCCAGGATCTGTTCAACAAGTATGTGAAGAATGCGAAAGTATGAGTCTGAAGAGGGCAAATCCGAGACCTAACCTAGACCTTACATGCGTTATCATCTATAATATTGATCGAAACCGGGTTTAATCGACTCTTTCAGTGTGTTATCACATTACTACCTTATCCAAGCGAGAAAAAACACAGCATCTGTTCAACAAGTATGTGAAGAGTGCGAAAGTATGAGTCTGATGAGGTCAAATCCCAGACCTAACCCAGACCTAGCCTGCGTTATCCTGTAAAATTTTGACCGTGGTCAGGCTTAATTGACTGTTACTGTGTGGTACCACATTACTACCTGACAGAATCCAGAAAAAGACCAGGATCTGGCCAACAGGAATGCGAAATATGCGATTGCATGAGCCTGATGAGGGCAAATCCCAGACCTAACCTAGACCTAACATGCGCTATCCTCTAAAATATTGATCGCAACCGCGTTTAATCGACTGTCCCAGTGTGGTACCACATTACTGCCTGATCCAAACCAGAAAAAACCCAGGATCTGGCCAAAAAATGTGCGAAATATGCGAAAGTATGAGCCTGTTGAGAGCAAATCCTAGACCTAACCCAGACCTAACATGCGTTATCCTCTAAAATATTGATCGAAGATAGGTTTAATTGACTGTATCAGTGTGGTACCAGATTACTACGTGTTCCAAACCAGTATAAACACACGATCTGGTCAACAACTATGTGAAGAATGCGAATGTATGAGCCAGATGAGGGCAAGTCCCAGACCTAACCCAGACCTAACATGCGTCATCCTCTAAAATATTGATCGAAACCAGGTTTAATTGACTGTTTCAGTGTGGTACCACATTACGACGTGATCCAAACCAGATAAAACCCATGATGTGGTCAACATGTTTGTTAAAAATGCGAAAGTATGAGCCAAATGAGGGCAAATCCCAGACCTAACCCAGACCTAGCATGCGTTATCTTCTAAAATATTGATCGAATCAGGGTTTGATCGACTGTTCCAGTGTGGTACCATATTACTACCTGATCCAAACCAGAAAAAACCCAGGATCTGTTCAACAAGTATGTGAAGAATGCGAAAGTATGAGTCTGATGCGGTTATAACCCAGACCTGGCCTAGACCTAACATGCGTTATCCTCTAAAATATTGATCGAAACCGGGTTTAATCGACTGTTCCAGTGTGGTACCACATTACTGCCTGATCCAAACCAGAAAAAACCCAGGATCTGGCCAAAAAGTGTGCGAAATATGCGAAAGTATGAGCCTGTTGAGAGCAAATCCTAGACCTAACCTAGACCTAACATGCATCATCCTCTAAAATATTGATCGAAACCGGGTTTAATCGGCTGTTCCAGTGTGGGACCACATTACTACCTGATCCAAAACAGAAGAAACCCAGGATCTGTTCAACAAGTATGTGAAGAATGCGAAAGTATGAGTCTGATGAGGGCAAATCCCAGGCCTAACCTAGACCTTACATGCGTTATCATCTATAATATTGATCGAAACAAGTTTTAATCGACGGTGCCAGTGTGGCACCACATTACTACGTCATCCAAGCCAGACAAAAGCCAGGATCTGTTCAACAAGTATGTGAACAGGGCGATAGTATGAGTCTGATGCGTTTATAACCCAGAGCTAACCCAGACCAAACCGGTGTTGTCCTCTAAAATATTGATCGAAACCGGGTTTAATCGACTGTTCCAGTGTGGTACCACATTACTGCCTGACCCAAACATGAAAAAACCCAGGATCTGGCCAACAAGTGTGCGAAATATGCGAAAGTATGAGCCTGATGATAGTAAATCGCAGACCAAACTTAGACCTAACATGCGTCATCCTCTAAAATATTCATCGTGGCCAGGCTTAATCTACTGTTTTGGTGTGGTACCAGATTACTACGTGATTCAAACCAGAAGAAGACCAGGATCCGGCCAACATGAATGCAAAATATGCGATTGTATGAGACTGGTGAGGGCAAATCCCAGACCTAACCGAGACCTAACATGCGTTATCCTGTAAAATATTGATCGAAACCAGGTTTAATCGACTCTTTCAGTGTGGTACCACATTACTACCTGATCCAAGCCAGAAAAAACCCGGGATCTGTTCAACAAGTATGTGAAGAATGCGAAAGTGTGAGTCTGATGAGGGCAAATCCCTGACCTAACCCAGACCTAGCCTGCGTTATCCTGTAAAATATTGATCGTGGTCAGGCTTAATTGACTGTTACTGTGTGGTACCACATTACTACATGACACAATCCAGAAAAAGACCAGGATCTGTCCAACAAGAATGCGAAATATGCGATTGCATGAGCATGATGAGGGCAAATCCCAGACCTAACCTAGACCTAACATGCGTTATCCTCTAAAATATTGATCGAAACCGGGTTTAATCGACTGTTCCAGTGTGGTACCACATTACTGCCTGATCCAAACATGAAAAAACCCAGGATCTGGCCAACAACTGTACGAAATATGAGAAAGTATGAGCCTGATGATAGTAAATCCCAGACCAAATTTAGACCTAACATGCGTCATCCTCTAAAATATTGATCGTGGCCAGGTTTAATCAACTGTTTTAGTGTGGTACCAGATTACTACGTGATTCAATCCAGAAGAAGACCAGTATCTGGCCAACATGAATGCAAAATATGCGATTGTATGAGACTGGTGATGGCAAATCCCAGACCTAACCCAGACCTAACATGCGTTATCCTCTAAAATATTGATCGAAGATAGGTTTAATTGACTGTATCAGTGTGGTACCAGATTACTACGTGTTCCAAACCACTATAAACACACGATATGGTCAACAACTATGTGAAGAATGCGAATGTATGAGCCTGATGAGGGCAAGTCCCAGACCTAACCCAGACCTAACATGCTTCATCCTCTAAAATATTGATCGAAACCAGGTTTAGTTGACTGTTTCAGTGTGGTACCACATTACTACGTGATCCAAACCAGATAAAACCCATGATGTGTTCAACATGTTTGTTAAAAAGGCGAAAGTATGAGCCAAACGAGAGCAAATCCCAGACCTAACCCAGACCTAGCATGCGTTATCTTCTAAAATATTGATCGAAACAGGGTTTGATCGACTGTTCCAGTGTGGTACCATATTACTACCTGATCCAAACCAGAAAAAACCCAGGATCTGTTCAACAACTATGTGAAGAATGCGAAAGTATGAGCCTGATGAGGGCAAGACCCAGACCTAACCTAGACCTAACATGCGTTATCCTGTAAAATATTGATCGAAACCAGGTTTAATCGACTCTTTCAATGTGGTACCACATTACTACCTGATCCAAGCCAGAAAAAACCCAGGATCTGTTCAACAAGTATGTGAAGAATGCGAAAGTGTGAGTCTGATGAGGGCAAATCCCAGACCTAACACAGACCAAACCGGTGTTATCCTCTAAAATATTCATCGAAACTAGGTTTAATTGACTGTTTCAGTGTGGTACCACATTACTACGTGATCCAAACCATAAAATCCCTGGATCTGGCCAACAAGTGTGCGAAATATGCGAAAGTATGAGCGTGTTGCGGGCAAGTCCCAAACCTAACCCAGACCTAACATGCGTTATCCTCTAAAATATTGATCGAAACTTGGTTTAATCGACTGTTCCAGTGTGGGACCACATTACTACCTGATCCAAAACAGAAAAATCCCAGGATCTGTTCAACAAGTATATGAAGAATGCGAAAGTATGAGTCTGATGCGGTTATAACCCAGACCTAACCCACACCAAACCGGTGTTATCCTCTAAAATATTGATCGAAACTAGGTTTACTTGACTGTTTCAGTGTGGTACCACATTACTACGTGATGCAATCCAGAAAAGGACCAGGATCTGGCCTACATGAAAGCGAAATATGCGATTGCATGAGCCTGATGAGGGCAAATCCCAGACCTAACCTCGACCTAACATGCGCTATCCTCTAAATTATAGATCGCAACCGCGTTTAATCGACTGTTCCAGTGTGGTACCACCTTACTGCCTGATCCAAAACAGAAAAATCCCAGGATCTGTTCAACAAGTATATGAAGAATGCGAAAGTATGAGTCTGATGCGGTTATAACCCAGACCTAACCCACACCAAACCGGTGTTATCCTCTAAAATATTGATCGAAACTAGGTTTACTTGACTGTTTCAGTGTGGTACCAGATTACTACGTGTTCCAAACCAGTATAAACACACGATCTGGTCAACAACTATGTGAAGAATGCGAATGTATGAACCTGATGTGGGCAAGTCCCAGACCTAACCCAGACCTAACATGCGTCATCCTCTAAAATATTGATCGAAACCAGGTTTAATTGACTGTTTCAGTGTGGTACCATATTACTACGTGATCCAAACCAGATAAAACCCATGATGTGGTCAACATGTTTGTTAAAAATGCGAAAGTATGAGCCAAATGAGGGCAAATCCCAGACCTAACCCAGACCTAGCATGCGTTATCTTCTAAAATATTGATCGAAACCGGGTTTGATCGAGTGTTCCAGTGTGGTACCATATTACTACCTGATCCAAACCAGAAAAAACCCAGGATCTGTTCAACAACTATGTGAAGAATGCGAAAGTATGAGCCTGATGAGGGCAAGTCCCAGACCTAACCTAGACCTAACATGCGTTATCCTGTAAAATATTGATCGAAACCAGGTTTAATCGACTCTTTCAGTGTGGTACCACATTACTACCTGATCCAAGCCAGAAAAAACCCAGGATCTGTTCAACAAGTAAGTGAAATATGCGATTGCATGATCTTGATGAGGGCAAACCCCAGACCTAACCTAGACCTAACACGCGTTATCCTCTAAAATATTGATCGAAACCGGGTTTAATCGACTGTTCCAGTGTGGTACCATATAACTACCTGATCCAAACCAGAAAAAACCCAGGATTTGTTCAACAAGTATGTGAAGAATGCGAAAGTATGCGGCCGATGTGGGCAAATCCCAGACCTAACCCAGACCTAGCATGCGTTATCATCTAAAATATTGATCGTGGCCAGGCTTAATTGACTGTTTCTGTGTGGTACCACAATACTACGTGATTCAATCCAGAAGAAGACCAGTATCTGGCCAACATGAATGCAAAATATGCGATTGTATGAGACTGTTGACTGCAAATCCCAGACCTAACCTAGACCTAACATGCGTTATCCTGTAAAATATTGCTCGAAACCGGGTTTAATCGACTCTTTCAGTGTGTTATCGCATTACTACCTGATTCAAGCCAGAAAAAACACAGGATCTGTTCAACAAGTATGTGAAGCGTGCGAAAGTATGAGTCTGATGAGGTCAAATCCCAGACCTAACCCAGACCTAGCATGCGTTATCCTGTAAAATATTGATCGTGGTCAGGCTTAATTGACTGTTAGTGTGTGGTACCACATTACTACATAACACAATCCAGAAAAAGACCAGGATCTGTCCAACAAGAATGCGAAATATGCGATTGCATGAGCTTGATGAGGGCAAATCCCAGACCTGGCCTAGACCTAACATGCGTTATCCTCTAAAATATTGATCGAAACCGGGTTTAATCGACTGTTCCAGTGTGGTACCACATTACTGCCTGATCCAAACCAGAAAAAACCCAGGATCTGGCGAACAAGTATGTGAAGAATGCGAAAGTATGAGCCTGTTGAGAGCTAATCCTAGACCTAACCTAGACCTAACATGCGTCATCCTCTAAAATATTGATCGAAACCGGGTTTAATCGACTGTCCCAGTGTGGTACCATATCACTACCTGATCCAAACCAGAAAAAACCCAGGATCTGTTCAACAACTATGTGAAGAATGCGAATGTATGAGCCAGATGAGGGCAAGTCCCAGACCTAACCCAGACCTAACATGCGTCACCCTCTAAAATATTGATCGAAACCAGGTTTAATCGACTCTTTCAGTGTGGTACCACATTACTACCTGATCCAAACCAGAAAAACCCCAGGATCTGATAAACAACTATGTGAAGAGTGCGAAAGTATGAGTCTGATGCGGTTATAACCCAGACCTAACCCAGACCAAACCGTCGTTATCCTCTAAAATATTGATCGAAACTAGGTTTACTTGACTGTTTCAGTGTGGTACCACATTACTACGTGATGCAATCCCGAAAAGGACCACGATCTGGTCAACAAGTGTGCGATAATATATGCGAAAGTATGAGCCTGATTAGGGCAAATCCCAGACCTAGCATGCGTTATCCTCTAAAATATTCATCGTGGCTAGATTTAATTGACTGTTCCAGTGTGGTACCATATTACTACCTTGTCCAAACCAGGAAAACCCCAGGATCTGGCCAAAAAGTGTGCGAAATATGCGAAAGTATGAGCCTGTTGAGAGCAAATCCTAGACCTAACCTAGACCTAACATGCATCATCCTCTAAAATATTGATCGAAACCGGGTTTAATCGGCTGTTCCAGTGTGGGACCACATTACTACCTGATCCAAAACAGAAGAAACCCAGGATCTGTTCAACAAGTATGTGAAGAATGCGAAAGTATGAGTCTGATGAGGGCAAATCCCAGGCCTAACCTAGACCTTACATGCGTTATCATCTATAATATTGATCGAAACAAGTTTTAATCGACGGTGCCAGTGTGGCACCACATTACTACGTGATCCAAGCCAGAAAAAAGCCAGGATCTGTTCAACAAGTATGTGAACAGGGCGAAAGTATGAGTCTGATGCGTTTATAACCCAGAGCTAACCCAGACCAAACCGGTGTTATCCTCTAAAATATTGATCGAAACCGGGTTTAATCGACTGTTCCAGTGTGGTACCACATTACTGCCTGACCCAAACATGAAAAAACCCAGGATCTGGCCAACAAGTGTGCGAAATATGCGAAAGTATGAGCCTGATGATAGTAAATCCCAGACCAAACTTAGACCTAACATGCGTCATCCTCTAAAATATTCATCGTGGCCAGGCTTAATCTACTGTTTTGGTGTGGTACCAGATTACTACGTGATTCAAACCAGAAGAAGACCAGGATCTGGCCAACATGAATGCAAAATATGCGATTGTATGAGACTGGTGAGGGCAAATCCCAGACCTAACCGAGACCTAACATGCGTTATCCTGTAAAATATTGATCGAAACCAGGTTTAATCGACTCTTTCAGTGTGGTACCACATTACTACCCGATCCAAGCCAGAAAAAACCCAGGATCTGTTCAACAAGTATGTGTAGAATGCGAAAGTGTGAGTCTGACGAGGGCAAATCCCTGACCTAACCCAGACCTAGCCTGCGTTATCCTGTAAAATATTCATCGTGGTCAGGCTTAATTGACTGTTACTGTGTGGTACCACATTACTACATGACACAATCCAGAAAAAGACCAGGATCTGTCCAACAAGAATGCGAAATATGCGATTGCATGAGCTTGATGAGGCCAAATTCCAGACCTAACCTAGACCTAACATGCGTTATCCTCTAAAATATTGATCGAAACCGGGTTTAATCGACTGTTCCAGTGTGGTACCACATTACTACCTGATCCAAACCAGAAAAACCCCAGGATCTGGCCAACAATTATGTGAAGAATGCGAAAGTATGAGCCTGATGAGGGCAAATCCCAGACCTAACACAGACCAAACCGGTGTTATCCTCTGAAATATTCATCGAAACTAGGTTTAATTGACTGTTTCAGTGTGGTACCACATTACTACGTGATCCAAACCATAAAAAACCCTGGATCTGGCCAACAAGTGTGCGAAATATGCGAAAGTATGAGCCTGATGATAGTAAATCCCAGACCAAACTTAGACCTAACATGCGTCATCCTCTAAAATATTGATCGTGGCCAGGTTTAATCTACTGTTTTAGTGTGGTACCAGATTACTACGTGATTCAATCCAGAAGAAGACCAGTATCTGGCCAACATGAATGCAAAATATGCGATTGTATGAGACTGTTGAGGGCAATTCCCAGACCTAACCTAGACCTAACATGCGTTATCCTGTAAAATATTGCTCGAAACCGGGTTTAATCGACTCTCTCAGTGTGTTATCACATTACTACCTGATCCAAGCGAGAAAAAACACAGGATCTGTTCAACAAGTATGTGAAGAGTGCGAAGGTATGAGTCTGATGAGGTCAAATCCCAGACCTCACCCAGACCTAGCCTGCGTTATCCTGTAAAATATTGACCGTGGTCAGGCTTAATTGACTGTTACTGTGTGGTACCACATTACTACGTGACAGAATCCAGAAAAAGACCAGGATCTGGCCAACAGGAATGCGAAATATGCGATTGCATGAGCCTGATGAGGGCAAATCCCAGACCTAACCTAGACCTAACATGCGCTATCCCCTAAAATATTGATCGCAACCGCGTTTAATCGACTGTTCCAGTGTGGTACCACATTACTGCCTGATCCAAACCAGAAAAAACCAAGGATCTGGCCAAAAAATGTGCGAAATATGCGAAAGTATGAGTCTGTTGAGAGCAAATCCTAGACCTAACCCAGACCTAACATGCGTTATCCTCTAAAATATTGATCGAAGATAGGTTTAATTGACTGTATCAGTGTGGTACCAGATTACTACGTGTTCCAAACCAGTATAAACACACGATCTGGTCAACAACTATGTGAAGAATGCGAATGTATGAGCCTGATGAGGGCAAGTCCCAGACCTAACCCAGACCAAACATGCGTCATCCTCTAAAATATTGATCGTGGTCAGGCTTAATTGACTGTTAGTGTGTGGTACCACATTACTACATGACACAATCCAGAAAAAGGCCAGGATCTGTTCAACAAGTATGTGAAGAATGCAAAAGTATGAGTCTGATGAGGGCAAATCCCAGACCTAACCTAGACCTTACATGCGTTATCATCTATAATATTGATCGAAACAAATTTTAATCGACGGTGCCAGTGTGGCACCACATTACTGCATGACACAATCCAGAAAAAGACCAGGATCTGTCCAACAAGAATGCGAAATATGCGATTGCATGAGCTTGATGAGGGCAAATCCCAGACCTAACCTAGACCTAACATGCGTTATCCTCTAAAATATTGATCGAAACCGGGTTTAATCGACTGTTCCAGTGTGGTACCACATTACTGCCTGATCCAAACATGAAAAAACCCAGGATCTGGCCAACAAGTGTGCGAAATATGCGAAAGTATGAGCCTGATGATAGTAAATCCCAGACCAAACTTAGACCTAACATGCGTCATCCTCTAAAATATTGATCGTGGCCAGGTTTAATCTACTGTTTTAGTGTGGTACCAGATTACTACGTGATTCAATCCAGAAGAAGACCAGTATCTGGCCAACATGAATGCAAAATATGCGATTTTATGAGACTGTTGAGGGCAATTCCCAGACCTAACCTAGACCTAACATGCGTTATCCTGTAAAATATTGCTCGAAACCGGGTTTAATCGACTCTCTCAGTGTGTTATCACATTACTACCTGATCCAAGCGAGAAAAAACACAGGATCTGTTCAACAAGTATGTGAAGAGTGCGAAGGTATGAGTCTGATGAGGTCAAATCCCAGACCTAACCCAGACCTAGCATGCGTTATCCTGTAAAATATTGATCGTGGTCAGGCTTAATTGACTGTTTCTATGTGGTACCACAATACTACGTGATTCAATCCAGAAGAAGACCAGTATCTGGCCAACATGAATGCAAAATATGCGATTGTATGAGACTGTTGACGGCAAATCCCAGACCTAACCTAGACCTAACATGCGTTATCCTGTAAAATATTGCTCGAAACCGGGTTTAATCGACTCTTTCAGTGTGTTATCACATTACTACCTGATCCAAGCCAGAAAAAACACAGGATCTGTTGAACAAGTATGTGAAGAGTGCGAAAGTATGAGTCTGATGAGGTCAAATCCCAGACCTAACCCAGACCTAGCATGCGTTATCCTGTAAAATATTGATCGTGGGCAGGCTTAATTGACTGTTAGTGTGTGGTACCACATTACTACATGACACAATCCAGAAAAGGCCAGGATCTGTCCAACAAGAATGCGAAATATGCGATTGCATGAGCTTGATGAGGGCAAATCCCAGACCTAACCTAGACCTGACATGCGTTATCCTCTAAAATATTGATCGAAACCGGGTTTAATCGACTGTTCCAGTGTGGTACCACATTACTGCCTGATCCAAACCAGAAAAAACCCAGGATCTGGCCAAAAAGTATGTGAAGAATGCGAAAGCATGAGCCTGTTGAGAGCTAATCCTAGACCTAACCTAGACCTCACATGCGTCATCCTCTAAAATATTGATCGAAACCGGGTTTAATCGACTGTTCCAGTGTGGTACCATACCACTATCTGATCCAAACCAGAAAAAACCCAGGATCTGTTCAACAACTATGTGTAGAATGCGAATGTATGAGCCTGATGAGGGCAAGTCCCAGACCTAACCCAGACCTAACATGCGTCATCCCCTAAAATAATTATCGAAACCAGGTTTAATTGACTGTTTCAGTGTGGTACCACATTACTACGCGATCCAAACCAGATAAAACCCATGATGTGGTCAACATGTTTGTTAAAAATGCGAAAGTATGAGCCAAATGAGGGCAAATCCCAGACCTAACCTAGACCTAACATGCGTTATCCTGTAAAATATTGATCCAAACCAGGTTTAATCGACTCTTTCAGTGTGGTACCACATTACTACCTGATCCAAGCCAGAAAAAACCCAGGATCTGTTCAACAACTATGTGAAGAATGCGAAAGTATGAGCCTGATGAGGGCAAATCCCAGACCTAACCTAGACCTGACATGCGTTATCCTCTAAAATATTGATCGAAACCGGGTTTAATCGACTGTTCCAGTGTGGTACCATATTACTGCCTGATCCAAACCAGAAAAAACCCAGGATCTGGCCAACAAGTATCTGAAGAATGCGAAAGTATGAGTCTGATGCGGTTATAACCCAGACCTAACCCACACCAAACCGGTGTTATCCTCTAAAATATTGATCGAAACTAGGTTTAATTGACTGTTTCAGTGTGGTACCACATTACTACGTGATCCAAACCATAAAATCCCTGGATCTGGCCAACAAGTGTGCGCAATATGCGAAAGTATGAGCGTGTTGCGGGCAAGTCCCACACCTAACCCAGACCTAACATGCGTTATCCTCTAAAATATTCATCGAAACCTGGTTTAATCGACTGTTCCAGTGTGGGACCACATTACTACCTGATCCAAAACAGAAAAATCCCAGGATCTGTTCAACAAGTATGTGAAGAATGCGAAAGTATGAGTCTGATGAGGGCAAATCCCAGACCTAACCTAGACCTTACATGCGTTATCATCTATAATATTGATCGAAACAAATTTTAATCGACGGTGCCAGTGTGGCACCACATTACTACATGACACAATCCAGAAAAAGACCAGGATCTGTCCAACAAGAATGCGAAATATGCGATTGCATGAGCTTGATGAGGGCAAATCCCAGACCTAACCTAGACCTAACATGCGTTATCCTCTAAAATATTGATCGAAACCGGGTTTAATCGACTGTTCCAGTGTGGTACCACATTACTGCCTGATCCAAACATGAAAAAACCCAGGATCTGGCCAACAAGTGTGCGAAATATGCGAAAGTATGAGCCTGATGATAGTAAATCCCAGACCAAACTTAGACCTAACATGCGTCATCCTCTAAAATATTGACCGTGGCCAGGTTTAATCTACTGTTTTATTGTGGTACCAGATTACTACGTGATTCAATCCAGAAGAAGACCAGTATCTGGCCAACATGAATGCAAAATATGCGATTGTATGAGACTGTTGACTGCAAATCCCAGACCTAACCTAGACCTAACATGCGTTATCCTGTAAAATATTGCTCGAAACCGGGTTTAATCGACTCTCTCAGTGTGTTATCACATTACTACCTGATCCAAGCGAGAAAAAACACAGGATCTGTTCAACAAGTATGTGAAGAGTGCGAAGGTATGAGTCTGATGAGGTCAACTCCCAGACCTAACCCAGACCTAGCATGCGTTATCCTGTAAAATATTGATCGTGGTCAGGCTTAATTGACTGTTTCTATGTGGTACCACAATACTACGTGATTCAATCCAGAAGAAGACCAGTATCTGGCCAACATGAATGCAAAATATGCGATTGTATGAGACTGTTGACGGCAAATCCCAGACCTAACCTAGACCTAACATGCGTTATCCTGTAAAATATTGCTCGAAACCGGGTTTAATCGACTCTTTCAGTGTGTTATCACATTACTACCTGATCCAAGCCAGAAAAAACACAGGATCTGTTGAACAAGTATGTGAAGAGTGCGAAAGTATGAGTCTGATGAGGTCAAATCCCAGACCTAACCCAGACCTAGCATGCGTTATCCTGTAAAATATTGATCGTGGTCAGGCTTAATTGACTGTTAGTGTGTGGTACCACATTACTACATGACACAATCCAGAAAAGGCCAGGATCTGTCCAACAAGAATGCGAAATATGCGATTGCATGAGCTTGATGAGGGCAAATCCCAGACCTAACCTAGACCTGACATGCGTTATCCTCTAAAATATTGATCGAAACCGGGTTTAATCGACTGTTCCAGTGTGGTACCACATTACTGCCTGATCCAAACCAGAAAAAACCCAGGATCTGGCCAACAAGTATGTGAAGAATGCGAAAGCATGAGCCTGTTGAGAGCTAATCCTAGACCTAACCTAGACCTCACATGCGTCATCCTCTAAAATATTGATCGAAACCGGGTTTAATCGACTGTTCCAGTGTGGTACCATACCACTATCTGATCCAAACCAGAAAAAACCCAGGATCTGTTCAACAACTATGTGTAGAATGCGAATGTATGAGCCTGATGAGGGCAAGTCCCAGACCTAACCCAGACCTAACATGCGTCATCCCCTAAAATAATTATCGAAACCAGGTTTAATTGACTGTTTCAGTGTGGTACCACATTACTACGCGATCCAAACCAGATAAAACCCATGATGTGGTCAACATGTTTGTTAAAAATGCGAAAGTATGAGCCAAATGAGGGCAAATCCCAGACCTAACCTAGACCTAACATGCGTTATCCTGTAAAATATTGATCCAAACCAGGTTTAATCGACTCTTTCAGTGTGGTACCACATTACTACCTGATCCAAGCCAGAAAAAACCCAGGATCTGTTCAACAACTATGTGAAGAATGCGAAAGTATGAGCCTGATGAGGGCAAATCCCAGACCTAACCTAGACCTGACATGCGTTATCCTCTAAAATATTGATCGAAACCGGGTTTAATCGACTGTTCCAGTGTGGTACCACATTACTGCCTGATCCAAACCTGAAAAAACCCAGGATCTGGCCAACAAGTATGTGAAGAATGCGAAAGTATGAGTCTGATGCGGATATAACCCAGACCTAACCCACACCAAACCGGTGTTATCCTCTAAAATATTGATCGAAACTAGGTTTAATTGACTGTTTCAGTGTGGTACCACATTACTACGTGATCCAAACCATAAAATCCCTGGATCTGGCCAACAAGTGTGCGCAATATGCGAAAGTATGAGCGTGTTGCGGGCAAGTCCCGAACCTAACCCAGACCTAACATGCGTTATCCTCTAAAATATTCATCGAAACCTGGTTTAATCGACTGTTCCAGTGTGGGACCACATTACTACCTGATCCAAAACAGAAAAATCCCAGGATCTGTTCAACAAGTATGTGAAGAATGCGAAAGTATGAGTCTGATGCGGTTATAACCCAGACCTAACCCACACCAAACCGGTGTTATCCTCTAAAATATTGATCGAAACTAGGTTTACTTGACTGTTTCAGTGTGGTACCACATTACTACGTGATGCAATCCAGAAAATGACCAGGATCTGGCCTACATGAAAGCGAAATATGCGATTGCATGAGCCTGATGAGGGCAAATCCCAGACCTAACCTCGACCTAACATGCGCTATCCTCTAAATTATTGATCGCAACCGCGTTTAATCGACTGTTCCAGTGTGGTACCACCTTACTGCCTGATCCAAACCAGGAAAAACCCAGGATCTGGCTAAAAAGTGTGCGAAATATGCGAAAGTATGAGCCTGTTGAGAGCAAATCCTAGATCTAACCTAGACCTAACATGCATCATCCTCTAAAATATTGATCGAAACCGGGTTTAATCGGCTGTTCCAGTGTGGGACCACATTACTACCTGATCCAAAACAGAAGAAACCCAGGATCTGTTCAACAAGTATGTGAAGAATGCGAAAGTATGAGTCTGATGAGGGCAAATCCCAGTCCTAACCTAGACCTTACATGCGTTATCATCTATAATATTGATCGAAACAAGTTTTAATCGACGGTGCCAGTGTGGCACCACATTACTACCTGATCCAAGCCAGAAAAAAGCCAGGATCAGTTCAACAAGTATGTGAACAGGGCGAAAGTATGAGTCTGATGCGTTTATAACCCAGAGCTAACCCAGACCAAACCGGTGTTATCCTCTAAAATATTGATCGAAACCTGGTTTAATCGACTGTTCCAGTGTGGTACCACATTACTGCCTGATCCAAACATGAAAAAACCCAGGATCTGGCCAACAAGTGAGCGAAATATGCGAAAGTATGAGCCTGGTGATAGTAAATCCCAGACCAAACTTAGACCTAACATGCGTCATCCTCTAAAATATTGATCGTGGACCAGGCTTAATCTACTGTTTTGGTGTGGTACCAGATTACTACGTGTTCCAAACCAGTATAAGCACACGATCTGGTCAACAACTATGTGAAGAATGCGAATGTATGAGCCTGATGAGGGCAAGTCCCAGACCTAACCCAGACCTAACATGCGTCATCCTCTAAAATATTGATCGAAAACAGGTTTAGTTGACTGTTTCAGTGTGGTACCACATTACTACGTGATCCAAACCAGATAAAACCCATGATGTGGTCAACATGTTTGTTAAAAATGCGATAGTATGAGCCAAATGAGAGCATATCCCAGACCTAACCCAGACCTAGCATGCGTTATCTTCTAAAATATTGATTGAAACAGGGTTTGATCGACTGTTCCAGTGTGGTACCTCATTACTACCTGATCCAAGCCAGAAAAAACCCAGGATCTGTTCAACAAGTATGTGAACAGGGCGAAAGTATGAGTCTGATGCGTTTATAACCCAGAGCTAACCCAGACCAAACCGGTGTTATCCTGTAAAATATTGATCGAAACCGGGTTTAATCGACTGTTCCAGTGTGGTACCACATTACTGCCGGATCCAAACATGAAAAAACCCAGGATCTGGCCAACAAGTGTGCGAAATATGCGAAAGTATGAGCCTGATGATAGTAAATCCCAGACCAAACTTAGACCTAACATGCGTCATCCTCTAAAATATTGATCGTGGACCAGGCTTAATCTACTGTTTTGGTGTGGTACCACATTACTACGTGATCAAACCAGAAGAAGACCAGGATCTCGCCAACATGAATGCAAAATATGCGATTGTATGAGACTGGTGATGGCAAATCCCAGACCTAACCGAGACCTAACATACGTTATCCTGTTAGATATTGCTCGAAACCGGGTTTAATCGACTCTTTCAGTGTGTTATCGCATTACTACCTGATCCAAGCCAGAAAAAACACAGGATCTGTTCAACAAGTATGTGAAGAGTACGAAAGTATCATTGTGATGAGGTCAAATCCCTGACCTAACCCAGACCTAGCCTGCGTTATCCTGTAAAATATTGATCGTGGTCAGGCTTAATTGACTGTTACTGTGTGGTACCACATTACTACATGACACAATCCAGAAAAAGACCAGGATCTGTCCAACAAGAATGCGAAATATGCGATTGCATGAGCTTGATGAGGGCAAATCCCAGACCTAACCTAGACCTAACATGCGTTATCCTCTAAAATATTGATCGAAACCGGGTTTAATCGACTGTTCCAGTGTGGTACCACATTACTGCCTGATCCAAACATGAAAAAACCCAGGATCTGGCCAACAAGTGTGCGAAATATGCGAAAGTATGAGCCTGATGATAGTAAATCCCAGACCAAACTTAGACCTAACATGCGTCATCCTCTAAAATATTGATCGTGGCCAGGTTTAATCTACTGTTTTAGTGTGGTACCAGATTACTACGTGATTCAATCCAGAAGAAGACTAGTATCTGGCCAACATGAATGCAAAATATGCGATTGTATGAGACTGTTGAGGGCAAATCCCAGACCTAACCTAGACCTAACATGCGTTATCCTGTAAAATATTGCTCGAAGCCGGGTTTAATCGACTCTTTCAGTGTGTTATCACATTACTACCTGATCCAAGCGAGAAAAAACACAGCATCTGTTCAACAAGTATGTGAAGAGTGCGAAAGTATGAGTCTGATGAGGTCAAATCCCAGACCTAACCCAGACCTAGCCTGCGTTATCCTGTAAAATTTTGACCGTGGTCAGGCTTAATTGACTGTTACTGTGTGGTACCACATTACTACGTGACAGAATCCAGAAAAAGACCAGGATCTGGCCAACAGGAATGCGAAATATGCGATTGCATGAGCCTGATGAGGGCAAATCCCAGACCTAACCTAGACCTAACATGCGCTATCCTCTAAAATATTGATCGCAACCGCGTTTAATCGACTGTCCCAGTGTGGTACCACATTACTGCCTGATCCAAACCAGAAAAAACCCAGGATCTGGCCAAAAAATGTGCGAAATATGCGAAAGTATGAGCCTGTTGAGAGCAAATCCTAGACCTAACCCAGACCTAACATGCGTTATCCTCTAAAATATTGATCGAAGATAGGTTTAATTGACTGTATCAGTGTGGTACCAGATTACTACGTGTTCCAAACCAGTATAAACACACGATCTGGTCAACAACTATGTGAAGAATGCGAATGTATGAGCCTGATGAGGGCAAGACCCAGACCTAACCCAGACCTAACATGCGTCATCCTCTAAAATATTGATCGAAACCAGGTTTAATTGACTGTTTCAGTGTGGTACCATATTACTACGTGATCCAAACCAGATAAAACCCATGATGTGGTCAACATGTTTGTTAAAAATGCGAAAGTATGAGCCAAATGAGGGCAAATCCCAGACCTAACCCAGACCTAGCATGCGTTATCTTCTAAAATATTGATCGAAACCGGGTTTGATCGAGTGTTCCAGTGTGGTACCATATTACTACCTGATCCAAACCAGAAAAAACCCAGGATCTGTTCAACAACTATGTGAAGAATGCGAAAGTATGAGCCTGATGAGGGCAAGTCCCAGACCTAACCTAGACCTAACATGCGTTATCCTGTAAAATATTGATCGAAACCAGGTTTAATCGACTCTTTCAGTGTGGTACCACATTACTACCTGATCCAAGCCAGAAAAAACCCAGGATCTGTTCAACAAGTAAGTGAAATATGCGATTGCATGATCTTGATGAGGGCAAACCCCAGACCTAACCTAGACCTAACACGCGTTATCCTCTAAAATATTGATCGAAACCGGGTTTAATCGACTGTTCCAGTGTGGTACCATATAACTACCTGATCCAAACCAGAAAAAACCCAGGATTTGTTCAACAAGTATGTGAAGAATGCGAAAGTATGCGGCCGATGTGGGCAAATCCCAGACCTAACCCAGACCTAGCATGCGTTATCATCTAAAATATTGATCGTGGCCAGGCTTAATTGACTGTTTCTGTGTGGTACCACAATACTACGTGATTCAATCCAGAAGAAGACCAGTATCTGGCCAACATGAATGCAAAATATGCGATTGTATGAGACTGTTGACTGCAAATCCCAGACCTAACCTAGACCTAACATGCGTTATCCTGTAAAATATTGCTCGAAACCGGGTTTAATCGACTCTTTCAGTGTGTTATCGCATTACTACCTGATCCAAGCCAGAAAAAACACAGGATCTGTTCAACAAGTATGTGAAGCGTGCGAAAGTATGAGTCTGATGAGGTCAAATCCCAGACCTAACCCAGACCTAGCATGCGTTATCCTGTAAAATATTGATCGTGGTCAGGCTTAATTGACTGTTAGTGTGTGGTACCACATTACTACATGACACAATCCAGAAAAAGACCAGGATCTGTCCAACAAGAATGCGAAATATGCGATTGCATGAGCTTGATGAGGGCAAATCCCAGACCTGGCCTAGACCTAACATGCGTTATCCTCTAAAATATTGATCGAAACTAGGTTTACTTGACTGTTTCAGTGTGGTACCACATTACTACGTGATGCAATCCCGAAAAGGACCACGATCTGGTCAACAAGTGTGCGATAATATATGCGAAAGTATGAGCCTGATTAGGGCAAATCCCAGACCTAGCATGCGTTATCCTCTAAAATATTCATCGTGGCTAGATTTAATTGACTGTTCCAGTGTGGTACCATATTACTACCTTGTCCAAACCAGGAAAAACCCAGGATCTGGCCAAAAAGTGTGCGAAATATGCGAAAGTATGAGCCTGTTGAGAGCAAATCCTAGACCTAACCTAGACCTAACATGCATCATCCTCTAAAATATTGATCGAAACCGGGTTTAATCGGCTGTTCCAGTGTGGGACCACATTACTACCTGATCCAAAACAGAAAAATCCCAGGATCTGTTCAACAAGTATATGAAGAATGCGAAAGTATGAGTCTGATGCGGTTATAACCCAGACCTAACCCACACCAAACCGGTGTTATCCTCTAAAATATTGATCGAAACTAGGTTTACTTGACTGTTTCAGTGTGGTACCACATTACTACGTGATGCAATCCAGAAAATGACCAGGATCTGGCATACATGAAAGCGAAATATGCGATTGCATGAGCCTGATGAGGGCAAATCCCAGACCTAACCTCGACCTAACATGCGCTATCCTCTAAATTATAGATCGCAACCGCGTTTAATCGACTGTTCCAGTGTGGTACCACCTTACTGCCTGATCCAAACCAGAAAAAACCCAGGATCTGGCCAAAAAATGTGCGAAATATGCGAAAGTATGAGCCTGTTGAGAGCAAATCCTAGACCTAACCCAGACCTAACATGCGTTATCCTCTAAAATATTGATCGAAGATAGGTTTAATTGACTGTATCAGTGTGGTACCAGATTACTACGTGTTCCAAACCAGTATAAACACACGATATGGTCAACAACTATGTGAAGAATGCGAATGAAAGAGCCTGATGAGGGCAAGTCCCAGACCTAACCCAGACCTAACATGCGTCATCCTCTAAAATATTGATCGAAACCAGGTTTAGTTGACTGTTTCAGTGTGGTACCACATTACTACGTGATCCAAACCAGATAAAACCCATGATGAGTTCAACATGTTTGTTAAAAAGGCGAAAGTATGAGCCAAACGAGAGCAAATCCCAGACCTAACCCAGACCTAGCATGCGTTATCTTCTAAAATATTGATCGAAACAGGGTTTGATCGACTGTTCCAGTGTGGTACCATATTACTACCTGATCCAAACCAGAAAAAACCCAGGATCTGTTCAACAACTATGTGAAGAATGCGAAAGTATGAGCCTGATGAGGGCAAGACCCAGACCTAACCTAGACCTAACATGCGTTATCCTGTAAAATATTGATCGAAACCAGGTTTAATCGACTCTTTCAATGTGGTACCACATTACTACCTGATCCAAGCCAGAAAAAGCCCAGGATCTGTTCAACAAGTATGTGAAGAATGCGAAAGTGTGAGTCTGATGCGGTTATAACCCAGACCTAACCCACACCAAACCGGTGTTATCCTCTAAAATATTGATCGAAACTAGGTTTAATTGACTGTTTCAGTGTGGTACCACATTACTACGTGATCCAAACCATAAAATCCCTGGATCTGGCCAACAAGTGTGCGAAATATGCGAAAGTATGAGCGTGTTGCGGGCAAGTCCCAAACCTAACGCAGACCTAACATGCGTTATCCTCTAAAATATTGATCGAAACTTGGTTTAATCGACTGTTCCAGTGTGGGACCACATTACTACCTGATCCAAAACAGAAAAATCCCAGGATCTGTTCAACAAGTATATGAAGAATGCGAAAGTATGAGTCTGATGCGGTTATAACCCAGACCTAACCCACACCAAACCGGTGTTATCCTCTAAAATATTGATCGAAACTAGGTTTACTTGACTGTTTCAGTGTGGTACCACATTACTACGTGATGCAATCCAGAAAATGACCAGGATCTGGCATACATGAAAGCGAAATATGCGATTGCATGAGCCTGATGAGGGCAAATCCCAGACCTAACCTCGACCTAACATGCGCTATCCTCTAAATTATAGATCGCAACCGCGTTTAATCGACTGTTCCAGTGTGGTACCACCTTACTGCCTGATCCAAACCAGAAAAAACCCAGGATCTGGCCAAAAAATGTGCGAAATATGCGAAAGTATGAGCCTGTTGAGAGCAAATCCTAGACCTAACCCAGACCTAACATGCGTTATCCTCTAAAATATTGATCGAAGCTAGGTTTAATTGACTGTATCAGTGTGGTACCAGATTACTACGTGTTCCAAACCAGTATAAACACACGATCTGGTCAACAACTATGTGAAGAATGCGAATGTATGAACCTGATGTGGGCAAGTCCCAGACCTAACCCAGACCTAACATGCGTCATCCTCTAAAATATTGATTGAAACCAGGTTTAGTTGACTGTTTCAGTGTGGTACCACATTACTACGTGATCCAAACCAGATAAAACCCATGATGTGGTCAACATGTTTGTTAAAAATGCGAAAGTATGAGCCAAATGAGAGCAAATCCCAGACCTAACCCAGACCTAGCATGCGTTATCTTCTAAAATATTGATTGAAACAGGGTTTGATCGACTGTTCCAGTGTGGTACCATATTACTACCTGATCCAAACCAGAAAAAACCCAGGATCTGTTCAACAACTATGTGAAGAATGCGAATGTATGAGCCTGATGAGGGCAAGACCCAGACCTAACCTAGACCTAACATGCGTTATCCTGTAAAATATTGATCGAAACCAGGTTTAATCGACTCTTTCCATGTGGTACCACATTACTACCTGATCCAAGCCAGAAAAAACCCAGGATCTGGCCAACAAGTGTGCGAAATATGCGAAAGTATGAGCGTGTTGCGGGCAAGTCCCAAACCTAACCCAGACCTAGCATGCGTTATCTTCTAAAATATTGATCGAAACAGGGTTTGATCGACTGTTCCAGTGTGGTACCATATTACTACCTGATCCAAACCAGAAAAAACCCAGGATCTGTTCAACAGCTATGTGAAGAATGCGAAAGTTTGAGTCTGATGAGGGCAAATCCCAGACCTAACACAGACCAAACCGGTGTTATCCTCTAAAATATTCATCGAAACTAGGTTTAATTGACTGTTTCAGTGTGGTACCACATTACTACGTGATCCAAACCATAAAATCCCTGGATCTGGCCAACATGTGTGCGAAATATGCGAATGTATGAGCGTGTTGCGGGCAAGTCCCAAACCTAACCCAGACCTAACATGCGTTATCCTCTAAAATATTGATCGAAACCTGGTTTAATCGACTG
Organism: Colletes latitarsis; assembly: GCF_051014445.1. Classification (NCBI taxonomy): domain Eukaryota; kingdom Metazoa; phylum Arthropoda; class Insecta; order Hymenoptera; family Colletidae; genus Colletes; species Colletes latitarsis. The sequence continues at coordinate 5,032,386 of NC_135147.1, forward strand.
TTCCAGTGTGGGACCACATTACTACCTGATCCAAAACAGAAGAAACCCAGGATCTGTTCAACAAGTATGTGAAGAATGCGAAAGTATGAGTCTGAAGAGGGCAAATCCGAGACCTAACCTAGACCTTACATGCGTTATCATCTATAATATTGATCGAAACCGGGTTTAATCGACTCTTTCAGTGTGTTATCACATTACTACCTTATCCAAGCGAGAAAAAACACAGCATCTGTTCAACAAGTATGTGAAGAGTGCGAAAGTATGAGTCTGATGAGGTCAAATCCCAGACCTAACCCAGACCTAGCCTGCGTTATCCTGTAAAATTTTGACCGTGGTCAGGCTTAATTGACTGTTACTGTGTGGTACCACATTACTACGTGACAGAATCCAGAAAAAGACCAGGATCTGGCCAACAGGAATGCGAAATATGCGATTGCATGAGCCTGATGAGGGCAAATCCCAGACCTAACCTAGACCTAACATGCGCTATCCTCTAAAATATTGATCGCAACCGCGTTTAATCGACTGTCCCAGTGTGGTACCACATTACTGCCTGATCCAAACCAGAAAAAACCCAGGATCTGGCCAAAAAATGTGCGAAATATGCGAAAGTATGAGCCTGTTGAGAGCAAATCCTAGACCTAACCCAGACCTAACATGCGTTATCCTCTAAAATATTGATCGAAGATAGGTTTAATTGACTGTATCAGTGTGGTACCAGATTACTACGTGTTTCAAACCAGTATAAACACACGATCTGGTCAACAACTATGTGAAGAATGCGAATGTATGAGCCAGATGAGGGCAAGTCCCAGACCTAACCCAGACCTAACATGCGTCATCCTCTAAAATATTGATCGAAACCAGGTTTAGTTGACTGTTTCAGTGTGGTACCACATTACGACGTGATCCAAACCAGATAAAACCCATGATGTGGTCAACATGTTTGTTAAAAATGCGAAAGTATGAGCCAAATGAGGGCAAATCCCAGACCTAACCCAGACCTAGCATGCGTTATCTTCTAAAATATTGATCGAATCAGGGTTTGATCGACTGTTCCAGTGTGGTACCATATTACTACCTGATCCAAACCAGAAAAAACCCAGGATCTGTTCAACAACTATGTGAAGAATGCGAAAGTATGAGCCTGATGAGGGCAAGTCCCAGACCTAACCTAGACCTAACATGCGCTATCCTGTAAGATATTGATCGAAACCAGGTTTAATCGACTCTTTCAGTGTGGTACCACATTACTACCTGATCCAAACCAGAAAAACCCCAGGATCTGATAAACAACTATGTGAAGAGTGCGAAAGTATGAGTCTGATGCGGTTATAACCCAGACCTGGCCTAGACCTAACATGCGTTATCCTCTAAAATATTGATCGAAACCGGGTTTAATCGACTGTTCCAGTGTGGTACCACATTACTGCCTGATCCAAACCAGAAAAAACCCAGGATCTGGCCAAAAAGTGTGCGAAATATGCGAAAGTATGAGCCTGTTGAGAGCAAATCCTAGACCTAACCTAGACCTAACATGCATCATCCTCTAAAATATTGATCGAAACCGGGTTTAATCGGCTGTTCCAGTGTGGGACCACATTACTACCTGATCCAAAACAGAAGAAACCCAGGATCTGTTCAACAAGTATGTGAAGAATGCGAAAGTATGAGTCTGATGAGGGCAAATCCCAGGCCTAACCTAGACCTTACATGCGTTATCATCTATAATATTGATCGAAACAAGTTTTAATCGACGGTGCCAGTGTGGCACCACATTACTACGTCATCCAAGCCAGAAAAAAGCCAGGATCTGTTCAACAAGTATGTGAACAGGGCGATAGTATGAGTCTGATGCGTTTATAACCCAGAGCTAACCCAGACCAAACCGGTGTTGTCCTCTAAAATATTGATCGAAACCGGGTTTAATCGACTGTTCCAGTGTGGTACCACATTACTGCCTGACCCAAACATGAAAAAACCCAGGATCTGGCCAACAAGTGTGCGAAATATGCGAAAGTATGGGCCTGATGATAGTAAATCCCAGACCAAACTTAGACCTAACATGCGTTATCCTCTAAAATATTCATCGTGGCCAAGGCTTAATCTACTGTTTTGGTGTGGTACCAGATTACTACGTGATTCAAACCAGAAGAAGACCAGGATCCGGCCAACATGAATGCAAAATATGCGATTGTATGAGACTGGTGAGGGCAAATCCCAGACCTAACCGAGACCTAACATGCGTTATCCTGTAAAATATTGATCGAAACCAGGTTTAATCGACTCTTTCAGTGTGGTACCACATTACTACCTGATCCAAGCCAGAAAAAACCCGGGATATGTTCAACAAGTATGTGAAGAATGCGAAAGTGTGAGTCTGATGAGGGCAAATCCCTGACCTAACCCAGACCTAGCCTGCGTTATCCTGTAAAATATTGATCGTGGTCAGGCTTAATTGACTGTTACTGTGTGGTACCACATTACTACATGACACAATCCAGAAAAAGACCAGGATCTGTCCAACAAGAATGCGAAATATGCGATTGCATGAGCATGATGAGGGCAAATCCCAGACCTAACCTAGACCTAACATGCGTTATCCTCTAAAATATTGATCGAAATCGGGTTTAATCGACTGTTCCAGTGTGGTACCACATTACTGCCTGATCCAAACATGAAAAAACCCAGGATCTGGCCAACAACTGTACGAAATATGAGAAAGTATGAGCCTGATGATAGTAAATCCCAGACCAAATTTAGACCTAACATGCGTCATCCTCTAAAATATTGATCGTGGCCAGGTTTAATCAATTGTTTTAGTGTGGTACCAGATTACTACGTGATTCAATCCAGAAGAAGTCCAGTATCTGCCCAACATGAATGCAAAATATGCGATTGTATGAGACTGGTGAGGGCAAATCCCAGACCTAACCCAGACCTAACATGCGTTATCCTCTAAAATATTGATCGAAGATAGGTTTAATTGACTGTATCAGTGTGGTACCAGATTACTACGTGTTCCATACCAGTATAAACACACGATATGGTCAACAACTATGTGAAGAATGCGAATGAAAGAGCCTGATGAGGGCAAGTCCCAGACCTAACCCAGACCTAACATGCGTCATCCTCTAAAATATTGATCGAAACCAGGTTTAGTTGACTGTTTCAGTGTGGTACCACATTACTACGTGATCCAAACCAGATAAAACCCATGATGAGTTCAACATGTTTGTTAAAAAGGCGAAAGTATGAGCCAAACGAGAGCAAATCCCAGACCTAACCCAGACCTAGCATGCGTTATCTTCTAAAATATTGATCGAAACAGGGTTTGATCGACTGTTCCAGTGTGGTACCATATTACTACCTGATCCAAACCAGAAAAAACCCAGGATCTGTTCAACAACTATGTGAAGAATGCGAAAGTATGAGCCTGATGAGGGCAAGACCCAGACCTAACCTAGACCTAACATGCGTTATCCTGTAAAATATTGATCGAAACCAGGTTTAATCGACTCTTTCAATGTGGTACCACATTACTACCTGATCCAAGCCAGAAAAAGCCCAGGATCTGTTCAACAAGTATGTGAAGAATGCGAAAGTGTGAGTCTGATGAGGGCAAATCCCAGACCTAACACAGACCAAACCGGTGTTATCCTCTAAAATATTCATCGAAACTAGGTTTAATTGACTGTTTCAGTGTGGTACCACATTACTACGTGATCCAAACCATAAAATCCCTGGATCTGGCCAACAAGTGTGCGAAATATGCGAAAGTATGAGCGTGTTGCGGGCAAGTCCCAAACCTAACGCAGACCTAACATGCGTTATCCTCTAAAATATTGATCGAAACTTGGTTTAATCGACTGTTCCAGTGTGGGACCACATTACTACCTGATCCAAAACAGAAAAATCCCAGGATCTGTTCAACAAGTATATGAAGAATGCGAAAGTATGAGTCTGATGCGGTTATAACCCAGACCTAACCCACACCAAACCGGTGTTATCCTCTAAAATATTGATCGAAACTAGGTTTACTTGACTGTTTCAGTGTGGTACCACATTACTACGTGATGCAATCCAGAAAATGACCAGGATCTGGCATACATGAAAGCGAAATATGCGATTGCATGAGCCTGATGAGGGCAAATCCCAGACCTAACCTCGACCTAACATGCGCTATCCTCTAAATTATAGATCGCAACCGCGTTTAATCGACTGTTCCAGTGTGGTACCACCTTACTGCCTGATCCAAACCAGAAAAAACCCAGGATCTGGCCAAAAAATGTGCGAAATATGCGAAAGTATGAGCCTGTTGAGAGCAAATCCTAGACCTAACCCAGACCTAACATGCGTTATCCTCTAAAATATTGATCGAAGCTAGGTTTAATTGACTGTATCAGTGTGGTACCAGATTACTACGTGTTCCAAACCAGTATAAACACACGATCTGGTCAACAACTATGTGAAGAATGCGAATGTATGAACCTGATGTGGGCAAGTCCCAGACCTAACCCAGACCTAACATGCGTCATCCTCTAAAATATTGATTGAAACCAGGTTTAGTTGACTGTTTCAGTGTGGTACCACATTACTACGTGATCCAAACCAGATAAAACCCATGATGTGGTCAACATGTTTGTTAAAAATGCGAAAGTATGAGCCAAATGAGAGCAAATCCCAGACCTAACCCAGACCTAGCATGCGTTATCTTCTAAAATATTGATTGAAACAGGGTTTGATCGACTGTTCCAGTGTGGTACCATATTACTACCTGATCCAAACCAGAAAAAACCCAGGATCTGTTCAACAACTATGTGAAGAATGCGAATGTATGAGCCTGATGAGGGCAAGACCCAGACCTAACCTAGACCTAACATGCGTTATCCTGTAAAATATTGATCGAAACCAGGTTTAATCGACTCTTTCCATGTGGTACCACATTACTACCTGATCCAAGCCAGAAAAAACCCAGGATCTGGCCAACAAGTGTGCGAAATATGCGAAAGTATGAGCGTGTTGCGGGCAAGTCCCAAACCTAACCCAGACCTAGCATGCGTTATCTTCTAAAATATTGATCGAAACAGGGTTTGATCGACTGTTCCAGTGTGGTACCATATTACTACCTGATCCAAACCAGAAAAAACCCAGGATCTGTTCAACAGCTATGTGAAGAATGCGAAAGTTTGAGTCTGATGAGGGCAAATCCCAGACCTAACACAGACCAAACCGGTGTTATCCTCTAAAATATTCATCGAAACTAGGTTTAATTGACTGTTTCAGTGTGGTACCACATTACTACGTGATCCAAACCATAAAATCCCTGGATCTGGCCAACATGTGTGCGAAATATGCGAATGTATGAGCGTGTTGCGGGCAAGTCCCAAACCTAACCCAGACCTAACATGCGTTATCCTCTAAAATATTGATCGAAACCTGGTTTAATCGACTGTTCCAGTGTGGGACCACATTACTACCTGATCCAAAACAGAAGAAACCCAGGATCTGTTCAACAAGTATGTGAAGAATGCGAAAGTATGAGTCTGAAGAGGGCAAATCCGAGACCTAACCTAGACCTTACATGCGTTATCATCTATAATATTGATCGAAACCGGGTTTAATCGACTCTTTCAGTGTGTTATCACATTACTACCTTATCCAAGCGAGAAAAAACACAGCATCTGTTCAACAAGTATGTGAAGAGTGCGAAAGTATGAGTCTGATGAGGTCAAATCCCAGACCTAACCCAGACCTAGCCTGCGTTATCCTGTAAAATTTTGACCGTGGTCAGGCTTAATTGACTGTTACTGTGTGGTACCACATTACTACGTGACAGAATCCAGAAAAAGACCAGGATCTGGCCAACAGGAATGCGAAATATGCGATTGCATGAGCCTGATGAGGGCAAATCCCAGACCTAACCTAGACCTAACATGCGCTATCCTCTAAAATATTGATCGCAACCGCGTTTAATCGACTGTCCCAGTGTGGTACCACATTACTGCCTGATCCAAACCAGAAAAAACCCAGGATCTGGCCAAAAAATGTGCGAAATATGCGAAAGTATGAGCCTGTTGAGAGCAAATCCTAGACCTAACCCAGACCTAACATGCGTTATCCTCTAAAATATTGATCGAAGATAGGTTTAATTGACTGTATCAGTGTGGTACCAGATTACTACGTGTTTCAAACCAGTATAAACACACGATCTGGTCAACAACTATGTGAAGAATGCGAATGTATGAGCCAGATGAGGGCAAGTCCCAGACCTAACCCAGACCTAACATGCGTCATCCTCTAAAATATTGATCGAAACCAGGTTTAGTTGACTGTTTCAGTGTGGTACCACATTACGACGTGATCCAAACCAGATAAAACCCATGATGTGGTCAACATGTTTGTTAAAAATGCGAAAGTATGAGCCAAATGAGGGCAAATCCCAGACCTAACCCAGACCTAGCATGCGTTATCTTCTAAAATATTGATCGAATCAGGGTTTGATCGACTGTTCCAGTGTGGTACCATATTACTACCTGATCCAAACCAGAAAAAACCCAGGATCTGTTCAACAACTATGTGAAGAATGCGAAAGTATGAGCCTGATGAGGGCAAGTCCCAGACCTAACCTAGACCTAACATGCGCTATCCTGTAAGATATTGATCGAAACCAGGTTTAATCGACTCTTTCAGTGTGGTACCACATTACTACCTGATCCAAACCAGAAAAACCCCAGGATCTGATAAACAACTATGTGAAGAGTGCGAAAGTATGAGTCTGATGCGGTTATAACCCAGACCTGGCCTAGACCTAACATGCGTTATCCTCTAAAATATTGATCGAAACCGGGTTTAATCGACTGTTCCAGTGTGGTACCACATTACTGCCTGATCCAAACCAGAAAAAACCCAGGATCTGGCCAAAAAGTGTGCGAAATATGCGAAAGTATGAGCCTGTTGAGAGCAAATCCTAGACCTAACCTAGACCTAACATGCATCATCCTCTAAAATATTGATCGAAACCGGGTTTAATCGGCTGTTCCAGTGTGGGACCACATTACTACCTGATCCAAAACAGAAGAAACCCAGGATCTGTTCAACAAGTATGTGAAGAATGCGAAAGTATGAGTCTGATGAGGGCAAATCCCAGGCCTAACCTAGACCTTACATGCGTTATCATCTATAATATTGATCGAAACAAGTTTTAATCGACGGTGCCAGTGTGGCACCACATTACTACGTCATCCAAGCCAGAAAAAAGCCAGGATCTGTTCAACAAGTATGTGAACAGGGCGATAGTATGAGTCTGATGCGTTTATAACCCAGAGCTAACCCAGACCAAACCGGTGTTGTCCTCTAAAATATTGATCGAAACCGGGTTTAATCGACTGTTCCAGTGTGGTACCACATTACTGCCTGACCCAAACATGAAAAAACCCAGGATCTGGCCAACAAGTGTGCGAAATATGCGAAAGTATGAGCCTGATGATAGTAAATCGCAGACCAAACTTAGACCTAACATGCGTCATCCTCTAAAATATTCATCGTGGCCAGGCTTAATCTACTGTTTTGGTGTGGTACCAGATTACTACGTGATTCAAACCAGAAGAAGACCAGGATCCGGCCAACATGAATGCAAAATATGCGATTGTATGAGACTGGTGATGGCAAATCCCAGACCTAACCCAGACCTAACATGCGTTATCCTCTAAAATATTGATCGAAGATAGGTTTAATTGACTGTATCAGTGTGGTGCCAGATTACTACGTGTTCCAAACCACTATAAACACACGATATGGTCAACAACTATGTGAAGAATGCGAATGTATGAGCCTGATGAGGGCAAGTCCCAGACCTAACCCAGACCTAACATGCTTCATCCTCTAAAATATTGATCGAAACCAGGTTTAGTTGACTGTTTCAGTGTGGTACCACATTACTACGTGATCCAAACCAGATAAAACCCATGATGAGTTCAACATGTTTGTTAAAAAGGCGAAAGTATGAGCCAAACGAGAGCAAATCCCAGACCTAACCCAGACCTAGCATGCGTTATCTTCTAAAATATTGATCGAAACAGGGTTTGATCGACTGTTCCAGTGTGGTACCATATTACTACCTGATCCAAACCAGAAAAAACCCAGGATCTGTTCAACAACTATGTGAAGAATGCGAAAGTATGAGCCTGATGAGGGCAAGACCCAGACCTAACCTAGACCTAACATGCATTATCCTGTAAAATATTGATCGAAACCAGGTTTAATCGACTCTTTCAATGTGGTACCACATTACTACCTGATCCAAGCCAGAAAAAACCCAGGATCTGTTCAACAAGTATGTGAAGAATGCGAAAGTGTGAGTCTGATGAGGGCAAATCCCAGACCTAACACAGACCAAACCGGTGTTATCCTCTAAAATATTCATCGAAACTAGGTTTAATTGACTGTTTCAGTGTGGTACCACATTACTACGTGATCCAAACCATAAAATCCCTGGATCTGGCCAACAAGTGTGCGAAATATGCGAAAGTATGAGCGTGTTGCGGGCAAGTCCCAAACCTAACCCAGACCTAACATGCGTTATCCTCTAAAATATTGATCGAAACTTGGTTTAATCGACTGTTCCAGTGTGGGACCACATTACTACCTGATCCAAAACAGAAAAATCCCAGGATCTGTTCAACAAGTATATGAAGAATGCGAAAGTATGAGTCTGATGCGGTTATAACCCAGACCTAACCCACACCAAACCGGTGTTATCCTCTAAAATATTGATCGAAACTAGGTTTACTTGACTGTTTCAGTGTGGTACCACATTACTACGTGATGCAATCCAGAAAAGGACCAGGATCTGGCCTACATGAAAGCGAAATATGCGATTGCATGAGCCTGATGAGGGCAAATCCCAGACCTAACCTCGACCTAACATGCGCTATCCTCTAAATTATAGATCGCAACCGCGTTTAATCGACTGTTCCAGTGTGGTACCACCTTACTGCCTGATCCAAAACAGAAAAATCCCAGGATCTGTTCAACAAGTATATGAAGAATGCGAAAGTATGAGTCTGATGCGGTTATAACCCAGACCTAACCCACACCAAACCGGTGTTATCCTCTAAAATATTGATCGAAACTAGGTTTACTTGACTGTTTCAGTGTGGTACCAGATTACTACGTGTTCCAAACCAGTATAAACACACGATCTGGTCAACAACTATGTGAAGAATGCGAATGTATGAACCTGATGTGGGCAAGTCCCAGACCTAACCCAGACCTAACATGCGTCATCCTCTAAAATATTGATCGAAACCAGGTTTAATTGACTGTTTCAGTGTGGTACCATATTACTACGTGATCCAAACCAGATAAAACCCATGATGTGGTCAACATGTTTGTTAAAAATGCGAAAGTATGAGCCAAATGAGGGCAAATCCCAGACCTAACCCAGACCTAGCATGCGTTATCTTCTAAAATATTGATCGAAACCGGGTTTGATCGAGTGTTCCAGTGTGGTACCATATTACTACCTGATCCAAACCAGAAAAAACCCAGGATTTGTTCAACAAGTATGTGAAGAATGCGAAAGTATGCGGCCGATGTGGGCAAATCCCAGACCTAACCCAGACCTAGCATGCGTTATCATCTAAAATATTGATCGTGGCCAGGCTTAATTGACTGTTTCTGTGTGGTACCACAATACTACGTGATTCAATCCAGAAGAAGACCAGTATCTGGCCAACATGAATGCAAAATATGCGATTGTATGAGACTGTTGACTGCAAATCCCAGACCTAACCTAGACCTAACATGCGTTATCCTGTAAAATATTGCTCGAAACCGGGTTTAATCGACTCTTTCAGTGTGTTATCGCATTACTACCTGATTCAAGCCAGAAAAAACACAGGATCTGTTCAACAAGTATGTGAAGCGTGCGAAAGTATGAGTCTGATGAGGTCAAATCCCAGACCTAACCCAGACCTAGCATGCGTTATCCTGTAAAATATTGATCGTGGTCAGGCTTAATTGACTGTTAGTGTGTGGTACCACATTACTACATAACACAATCCAGAAAAAGACCAGGATCTGTCCAACAAGAATGCGAAATATGCGATTGCATGAGCTTGATGAGGGCAAATCCCAGACCTGGCCTAGACCTAACATGCGTTATCCTCTAAAATATTGATCGAAACCGGGTTTAATCGACTGTTCCAGTGTGGTACCACATTACTGCCTGATCCAAACCAGAAAAAACCCAGGATCTGGCGAACAAGTATGTGAAGAATGCGAAAGTATGAGCCTGTTGAGAGCTAATCCTAGACCTAACCTAGACCTAACATGCGTCATCCTCTAAAATATTGATCGAAACCGGGTTTAATCGACTGTCCCAGTGTGGTACCATATCACTACCTGATCCAAACCAGAAAAAACCCAGGATCTGTTCAACAACTATGTGAAGAATGCGAATGTATGAGCCAGATGAGGGCAAGTCCCAGACCTAACCCAGACCTAACATGCGTCTCCCTCTAAAATATTGATCGAAACCAGGTTTAATCGACTCTTTCAGTGTGGTACCACATTACTACCTGATCCAAACCAGAAAAACCCCAGGATCTGATAAACAACTATGTGAAGAGTGCGAAAGTATGAGTCTGATGCGGTTATAACCCAGACCTAACCCAGACCAAACCGTCGTTATCCTCTAAAATATTGATCGAAACTAGGTTTACTTGACTGTTTCAGTGTGGTACCACATTACTACGTGATGCAATCCCGAAAAGGACCACGATCTGGTCAACAAGTGTGCGATAATATATGCGAAAGTATGAGCCTGATTAGGGCAAATCCCAGACCTAGCATGCGTTATCCTCTAAAATATTCATCGTGGCTAGATTTAATTGACTGTTCCAGTGTGGTACCATATTACTACCTTGTCCAAACCAGGAAAACCCCAGGATCTGGCCAAAAAGTGTGCGAAATATGCGAAAGTATGAGCCTGTTGAGAGCAAATCCTAGACCTAACCTAGACCTAACATGCATCATCCTCTAAAATATTGATCGAAACCGGGTTTAATCGGCTGTTCCAGTGTGGGACCACATTACTACCTGATCCAAAACAGAAGAAACCCAGGATCTGTTCAACAAGTATGTGAAGAATGCGAAAGTATGAGTCTGATGAGGGCAAATCCCAGGCCTAACCTAGACCTTACATGCGTTATCATCTATAATATTGATCGAAACAAGTTTTAATCGACGGTGCCAGTGTGGCACCACATTACTACGTGATCCAAGCCAGAAAAAAGCCAGGATCTGTTCAACAAGTATGTGAACAGGGCGAAAGTATGAGTCTGATGCGTTTATAACCCAGAGCTAACCCAGACCAAACCGGTGTTATCCTCTAAAATATTGATCGAAACCGGGTTTAATCGACTGTTCCAGTGTGGTACCACATTACTGCCTGACCCAAACATGAAAAAACCCAGGATCTGGCCAACAAGTGTGCGAAATATGCGAAAGTATGAGCCTGATGATAGTAAATCCCAGACCAAACTTAGACCTAACATGCGTCATCCTCTAAAATATTCATCGTGGCCAGGCTTAATCTACTGTTTTGGTGTGGTACCAGATTACTACGTGATTCAAACCAGAAGAAGACCAGGATCTGGCCAACATGAATGCAAAATATGCGATTGTATGAGACTGGTGAGGGCAAATCCCAGACCTAACCGAGACCTAACATGCGTTATCCTGTAAAATATTGATCGAAACCAGGTTTAATCGACTCTTTCAGTGTGGTACCACATTACTACCCGATCCAAGCCAGAAAAAACCCAGGATCTGTTCAACAAGTATGTGTAGAATGCGAAAGTGTGAGTCTGACGAGGGCAAATCCTTGACCTAACCCAGACCTAGCCTGCGTTATCCTGTAAAATATTCATCGTGGTCAGGCTTAATTGACTGTTACTGTGTGGTACCACATTACTACATGACACAATCCAGAAAAAGACCAGGATCTGTCCAACAAGAATGCGAAATATGCGATTGCATGAGCTTGATGAGGCCAAATTCCAGACCTAACCTAGACCTAACATGCGTTATCCTCTAAAATATTGATCGAAACCGGGTTTAATCGACTGTTCCAGTGTGGTACCACATTACTACCTGATCCAAACCAGAAAAACCCCAGGATCTGGCCAACAATTATGTGAAGAATGCGAAAGTATGAGCCTGATGAGGGCAAATCCCAGACCTAACACAGACCAAACCGGTGTTATCCTCTGAAATATTCATCGAAACTAGGTTTAATTGACTGTTTCAGTGTGGTACCACATTACTACGTGATCCAAACCATAAAAAACCCTGGATCTGGCCAACAAGTGTGCGAAATATGCGAAAGTATGGGCGTGGTGAGGGCAAGTCCCAAACCTAACCCAGACCTAACATGCGTTATCCGCTAAAATATTGATCGAAACCTGGTTTAATCGACTGTTCCAGTGTGGGACCACATTACTACCTGATCCAAAACAGAAAAATCCCAGGATCTGTTCAGCAAGTATGTGAAGAATGCGAAAGTATGAGTCTGATGAGGGCAAATCCCAGGCCTAACCTAGACCTTACATGCGTTATCATCTATAATATTGATCGAAACAAGTTTTAATCGACGGTGCCAGTGTGGCACCACATTACTACGTCATCCAAGCCAGAAAAAAGCCAGGATCTGTTCAACAAGTATGTGAACAGGGCGAAAGTATGAGTCTGATGCGTTTATAACCCAGAGCTAACCCAGACCAAACCGGTGTTATCCTCTAAAATATTGATCGAAACTAGGTTTACTTGACTGTTTCAGTGTGGTACCACATTACTACGTGATGCAATCCCGAAAAGGACCACGATCTGGTCAACAAGTGTGCGATAATATATGCGAAAGTATGAGCCTGATTAGGGCAAATCCCAGACCTAGCATGCGTTATCCTCTAAAATATTCATCGTGGCTAGATTTAATTGACTGTTCCAGTGTGGTACCATATTACTACCTTGTCCAAACCAGGAAAAACCCAGGATCTGGCCAAAAAGTGTGCGAAATATGCGAAAGTATGAGCCTGTTGAGCGCAAATCCTAGACCTAACCTAGACCTAACATGCATCATCCTCTAAAATATTGATCGAAACCGGGTTTAATCGGCTGTTCCAGTGTGGGACCACATTACTACCTGATCCAAAACAGAAGAAACCCAGGATCTGTTCAGCAAGTATGTGAAGAATGCGAAAGTATGAGTCTGATGAGGGCAAATCCCTGGCCTAACCTAGACCTTACATGCGTTATCATCTATAATATTGATCGAAACAAGTTTTAATCGACGGTGCCAGTGTGGCACCACATTACTACGTCATCCAAGCCAGAAAAAAGCCAGGATCTGTTCAACAAGTATGTGAACAGGGCGAAAGTATGAGTCTGATGCGTTTATAACCCAGAGCTAACCCAGACCAAACCGGTGTTGTCCTCTAAAATATTGATCGAAACCGGGTTTAATCGACTGTTCCAGTGTGGTACCACATTACTGCCTGACCCAAACATGAAAAAACCCAGGATCTGGCCAACAAGTGTGCGAAATATGCGAAAGTATGAGCCTGATGATAGTAAATCCCAGACCAAACTTAGACCTAACATGCGTCATCCTCTAAAATATTCATCGTGGCCAGGCTTAATCTACTGTTTTGGTGTGGTACCAGATTACTACGTGATTCAAACCAGAAGAAGACCAGGATCTGGCCAACATGAATGCAAAATATGCGATTGTATGAGACTGGTGAGGGCAAATCCCAGACCTAACCGAGACCTAACATGCGTTATCCTGTAAAATATTGCTCGAAACCGGGTTTAATCGACTCTTTCAGTGTGTTATCACATTACTACCTGATCCAAGCGAGAAAAAACACAGGATCTGTTCAACAAGTATGTGAAGAGTGCGAAAGTATGAGTCTGATGAGGTCAAATCCCTGACCTAACCCAGACCTAGCCTGCGTTATCCTGTAAAATATTGACCGTGGTCAGGCTTAATTGACTGTTACTGTGTGGTACCACATTACTACGTGACAGAATCCAGAAAAAGACCAGGATCTGGCCACCGGGAATGCGAAATATGCGATTGCATGAGCCTGATGAGGGCAAATCCCAGACCTAACCTAGACCTAACATGCGCTATCCTCTAAAATATTGATCGCAACCGCGTTTAATCGACTGTTCCAGTGTGGTACCACACTACTGCCTGATCCAAACCAGAAAAAACCCAGGATCTGGCCAAAAAATGTGCGAAATATGCGAAAGTATGAGCCTGTTGAGAGCAATTCCCAGACCTAACACTGACCAAACCGGTGTTATCCTCTAAAATATTCATCCAAACTAGGTTTAATTGGCTGTTTCAGTGTGGTACCACATTACTACGTGATCCAAACCATAAAAAACCCAGGATCTGGCCAACTAGTGTGCGAAATATGCGAAAGTATGAGCCTGATGAGTGCAAGTCCCAAACCTAACCCAGACCTAACATGCGTTATCCTCTAAAATATTGATCGAAACCTGGTTTAATCGACTGTTCCAGTGTGGTACCACATTACTACGTGATGCAATCCCGAAAACGACCACGATCTGGTCAACAAGTGTGCGATATATGCGAAAGTATGAGCCTGATTAGGGCAAATCCCAGACCTAGCATGCGTTATCCTCTAAAATATTCATCGTGGCTAGATTTAATTGACTGTTCCTGTGTGGTACCATATTACTACCTGGTCGAAACCAGAAAAACCCAGGATATGGCCAAAATATGTGCGAAATATACGAAAGTATGAGCCTGTTGAGAGCAAATCCTAGACCTAACCTAGACCTAACATGCGTCGTCCTCTAAAATATTGATCGAAGCCGGGTTTAATCGACTGTTCCAGTGTGGGACCACATTAAAACCTGATCCAAAACAGAAAAAACCCAGGATCTGTTCAACAAGTATGTGAAGAATGCGAAAGTAGGAGTCTGATGCGGTTATAACCCAGACCTAACCCACACCAAACCGGCGTTATCCTCTAAAATATTGATCGAAACTAGGTTTACTTGACTGTTTCAGTGTGGTACCACATTACTACGTGATGCAATCCAGAAAATGACCAGGATCTGGCCTATATGATTGCGAAATATGCGATTGCATGAGCCTGATGGGGGCAAATCCCAGACCTAACCTCGACCTAACATGCGCTATCCTCTAAAATATTGATCGCAACCGCGTTTAATCGACTGTTCCAGTGTGGTACCACCTTACTGCCTGATCCAAACCAGGAAAAACATAGGATCTGTTCAACAAGTATGCCAAATATGCGATTGTATGAGCCAGATGAGGGCAAATTCCAGACCTAACCCAGTCCTTACATGCGTTATCCTCTATAATATTGATCGAAACCGCGTTTAATCGACTGTTCCAGTGTGGTACCACCTTACTGCCTGATCCAAACCAGGAAAAACACAGGATCTGGCCAAAAAGTGTGCGAAATATGCGAAAGTATGAGCCTGTTGAGAGCAAATCCTAGACCAAACCTAGACCTAACATGCATCATCCTCTAAAATATTGATCGAAACCAGGTTTAATCGACTGTTTTAGTGTGGTACTACATTACTACGTGATGCAATCCCGAAACGGACCAGGATCTGGCCAACATGAATGCGAAATATGCGATTACATGAGCCTGATGAGGGCAAATCCCAGACCTAACCCAGACCTTACATGCGTTATCCTCTATAATATTGATCGAAACCAGGTTTAATCGACTGTTTTAGTGTGGTACTACATTACTACGTGATGCAATCCCGAAACGGACCAGGATCTGGCCAACATGAATGCGAAATATGCGATTGCATGAGCCTGATGAGGGCAAATCCCAGACCTAACCTAGACCTAACATGCGCTATCCTCTAGAATATTGATCGCAACCGCGTTTAATCGACTGTTCCAGTGTGGTACCACCTTACTGCCTGATCCAAACCAGGAAAAACACAGGATCTGTTCAACAAGTATGCCAAATATGCGATTGTATGAGCCAGATGAGGGCAAATTCCAGACCTAACCCAGACCTTACATGCGTTATCCTCTATAATATTGATCGAAACCAGGTTTAATCGACTGTTTTAGTGTGGTACTACATTACTACGTGATGCAATCCCGAAACGGACCAGGATCTGGCCAACATAAATGCGAAATATGCGATTGCATGAGCCTGATCAGGGCAAATCCCAGATCTAACCTAGACCTAACATGCGCTATCCTCTAGAATATTGATCGCAACCGTGTTTAATCGACAGTTCCAGTGTGGTACCATATTACTGTCTGATCCAAACCAGAAAAAACCCAGGATCTGGCCAAAAAGTGTGCGAAATATGCGAAAGTATGAGCCTGTTGAGAGCTAATCCTAGACCTAACCTAGACCTAAGATGCGTCATCCTCTAAAATATTGATCGAGACCAGGCTTAATCGACACTTTCTGTGTGGTACCACATTACTACGTGATACAACACAGAAAAGGACCATGATCTGGCCAACAGGAATGCGAAATATGCGATTGCATGAGCCTGATAAAGGGCAAATCCCAGACCTAACCCAGACCTACCATGCGTTATCCTCTAAAATATTGATCATGGCCAGGTTTAATTGACTGTTTCTGTGTGGTACCACAATACTACGTGACTCAATCCAGAAGAAGACCAGGATCTGGCCAACATGAATGCCAAATGTGCGATTATATGAGCCTGATGTGGGCAAATCCCACACCTGACCTGAACCTAACATGCCTTATCAACTAAAATATTCATCGAAACCAGGTTTAATCGACTCTTTCAGTGCGGTACCACATTACTACCTGATCCAAACCAGAAAAAGCCCAGGATCTGGCCAACAAGTATGCGAATATTGCGAAAGTATGAGCCTGATGGGAGCAAATCCCATGCCTAACCTAGACCTAGCATGCGTTATCCTCTAAAATATTGATCGAGACCAGGATTTATCGACTGTTTTAGTGTGGTGCCACATTACTACGTGATCCAAACCTGAAAAAACCCAGGATCTGTTCAACAAGCATGCTAAGAGTGCGAAAGTATGAGTCTGATGAGGGCAAATCCCAGACCTAACCCAGACCTAGCATGCGTTATCTTCTAAAGTATTGATCGAAACCGGGTTTGATCGACTGTTCCAGTCTGGTACCATATTACTACCTGATCCAAACCAGAAAAAACGCAGGATCTGTTCAACAACTATGTGAAGAATGCGAAAGTATGAGCCTGATGAGGGCAAGTCCCAGACCTAGCCTAGACCTAACATGCGTTATCCTGTAAAATATTGATCGAAACCAGAATTAATAGACTGTTTTAGTGTGGTACCACATTACTACCTGATCCAAGCCAGAAAAAACCCAGGATCTGTTCAACAAGTATGTGAAGTATGCGAAAGTATGAGTCTGATGAGGGCAAATCCCAGACCTAACACAGACCAAACCGGTGTTATCCTCTAAAATATTCATCGGAACTAGGTTTAATTGACTGTTTCAGTGTGGCACCACACTACTACCTGATCCAAAACAGAAAAAACCCAGGATCTGTTCAACAAGTGTGCGGAATATGCGAAAGTATGAGCCAAATGAGGGCAAATACCAGACCCAACCCAGACCTAACATGCGTTATCCTCTAAAATATTGATCGCAACCGAGTTTAATCGACTGTTTCAGTGTGGTACCACATTACTGCCTGATCCAAACCAGAAAAAACCCAGGATCTGGCGAACAAGTATGTGAGGAATGCGAAAGTATGAGCCTGTTGAGAGCTAATCCTAGACCTAACCTAGACCTAACATGCGTCATCCTCTAAAATATTGATCGAAACCGGGTTTAATCGACTGTTCCAGTGTGGTACCACATTACTGCCTGATCCAAACCAGAAAAAACCCAGGATCTATCCAACAAGTATGTGAAGAATGCGAAAGTATGAGTCTGATGAGAGCAAATCCCAGACCTAACCTAGACCTAACATGCGTTATCCTGTAAAATATTGATCGAAACCAGGTTTAGTTGACTGTTTCTGTGTGGTACCACATTACTACCTGATCCAAACCAGAAAAAACCCAGGATCTGATCAACAACTATGTGAAGAATGCGATAGTATGAGCCTGATGAGGGCAAATCCCAGACCTAACCTAGACCTAACATGCGTTATCCTGTAAAATATTGATCGAAACCAGGTTTAATTGACTGTTTCAGTGTGGTACCACATTACTACGTGATCCAAACCAGAAATAACCCAGGATCTATCCAACAAGTATGTGAAGAATGCGAAAGTATGAATCTGATGAGGTCAAATCTCGGTCCTAACCCAAACCTAGCATGCGTTATCCTCAAAAATATTGATCGTGGCCAGGTTTAGTTGACTGTTTCTGTGTGGTACGACATTACTACCTGATCCAAACCAGAAAAAACCCAGGATCTGATCAACAACTATGTGAAGAATGCGAAAGAATGAGCCTGATGAGGGCAAGTCCCAGAACTAACCTAGACCTAACATGCGTTATCCTGTAAAATATTGATCGAAACCAGGTTTAATTGACTGTTTCAGTGTGGTACCACATTACTACGTGATCCAAACCAGAAAAAACCCAGGATCTGTTCAACAAGTATGTGAAGAATGCGAAAGTATGAGTCTGATGCGGTTATAACCTAGACCTAACCCAGACCTAACATGCGTTATCCTCTAAAATATTGATCGAAACCAGGTTTAATTGACTGTTTCTGTGTGGTACCACATTATTACGAAATGCAATCCAGAAAAGGGCCAGGATCTGGCCAACATGAATGCGAAATATGCGATTGAATGAGCCTGATGAGAGCAAATCCCAGACCTAACCTAGACCTAACATGCGCTATCCTCTAAAATATTGATCGCAACCGCGTTTAATCGACTGTTCCAGTGTGGTACCACATTACTGCCGGATACAAACCAGAAAAAATCCAGGATCTGATCAACAACTATGTGAAGAATGCGAAAGTATGAGCCTGATGAGGGCAAGTCCCAGACCTAACCTAGACCTAGCATGCGTTATCCTGTAAAATATTGATCGAAACCAGGTTTAATTGACTGTTTCAGTGTGGTACCACATTACTAGGTGATCCAAACCAGAAAAAACCCAGGATCTATCCAACAAGTATGTGAAGAATGCGAAAGTATGAATCTGATGAGGTCAAATCTCGGCCCTAACCCAGACCTAGCATGCGTTATCCTCCAAAATATTGATCGAAACCGGGTTTAATCGACTGTTCCAGTGTGGTACCATATTACTACCTGATCCAAACCAGAAAAAACGCAGGATCTGTTCAACAACTATGTGATGAATGCGGAAGTACGAGCCTGATGAGGGCAAGACCCAGACCTAACCTAGACCTAAAATGCGTTATCCTGTGAAATATTGATCGTGGTCAGGCTTAATTGACTGTCACTGTGTGGTACCACATTACTACGTGACACAATCCAGAAAGAGACCAGAATCTGGCCAACAGGATTGCGAAATATGCGATTGCATGAGCCTGATGAGGGCAAATCCCAGATCTAACCTAGACCTAACATGCGCTATCCTCTAAAATATTGATCGCAACCGCGTTTAATCGACTGTTCCAGTGTGGTACCACATTACTGCCTGATCCAAACCAGAAAAAACCCAGGATCTGGCCAAAAAATGTGCGAAATATGCGAAAGTATGAGCCTGTTGAGAGCAAATCCTAGACCTAACCCAGACGTAACGTGCGTTGTCCTCTAAAATATTGATCGAAGATAGGTTTAATTGACTGTATCAGTGTGGTACCAGATTACTACGTGTTCCAAACCAGTATAAACACACGATCTGGTCAACATGTTTGTTAACAATGCGAAAGTATGAGCCAAATGAGGGCAAATCCCAGACCTAACCCAGACCTAGCATGCGTTATCCTCTAAATTATCGATCGAAACCATGTTTAATTGACTGCTTCTGTGTGGTACCAGATTACTACGTGATGCAATCCGGAAAAGGACCAGGATCTGGCCAACATGAATGCGAAATATGCGATTGCATGAGCCTGATTAGGGCAAATCTCAGACCTAACCTAGACCTAACATGCGCTATCCTCTAAAATATTGATCGCAACCGAGTTTAATCGACTGTTCCACTGTGGGAGCACATTACTACCTGATCCAAAACAGAAAAAACCCAGGATCTGTTCAACAAGTGTGCGGAATATGCGAAAGTATCAGCCAAATTGGGGCAAATACCAGACCCAACCCAGACCTAACATGCGTTATCCTCTAAAATATTGATCGCAACCGAGTTTAATCGACTGTTACAGTGTGGGACCACATTACTACCTGATCCAAAACAGAAAAAACCCAGGATCTGTTCAAGAAGTATGTGAGGAATGCGAAAGTAT
Source organism: Colletes latitarsis (assembly GCF_051014445.1). Lineage (NCBI taxonomy): Eukaryota > Metazoa > Arthropoda > Insecta > Hymenoptera > Colletidae > Colletes > Colletes latitarsis. Next base: position 5,052,860 of record NC_135147.1, read on the forward strand.
GAGCCAAATAAGGGCAAATGCCAGACCCAACCCAGACCTAACATGCGTTATCCTCCAAAATATTGATCGCAACCGAGTTTAATCGACTGTTCCAGTGTGGGACCACATTACTACCTGACCCAAAACAGAAAAAACCCAGGATCTGTTCAACATGAATGCGAAATATGCGATTGTATGAGCCTGATGAGGGCGAATCCCAGACCTAACCTAGACCTAACATGCGTTATCCTCTAAAATATTGATCGAAACCAGGTTTAATTGACTGTTTCAGTGTGATACCACATTACTACGTGATCCAAACCAGAAAAAACCCAGGATCTATCCAACAAGTATGTGAAGAATGCGAAAGTATGAGTCTGATGAGAGCAAATCCCAGACCTAACCTAGACCTAGCATGCGCTATCCTCTAAAATATTGATCGCAACCGAGTTTAATCGACTGTTCCACTGTGGGACCACATTACTACCTGATCCAAAACAGAAAAAACCCAGGATCTGTTCAACAAGTGTGCGGAATATGCGAAAGTATGAGCCAAATTAGGGCAAATACCAGACCCAACCCAGACCTAACATGCGTTATCCTCTAAAATATTGATCGCAACCGAGTTTAATCGACTGTTCCAGTGTGGGACCACATTACTACCTGATCCAAAACAGAAAAAACCCAGGATCTGTTCAAGAAGTATGTGAGGAATGCGAAAGTATGAGCCAAATAAGGGCAAATGCCAGACCCAACCCAGACCTAACATGCGTTATCCTCCAAAATATTGATCGCAACCGAGTTTAATCGACTGTTCCAGTGTGGGACCACATTACTACCTGACCCAAAACAGAAAAAACCCAGGATCTGTTCAACATGAATGCGAAATATGCGATTGTATGAGCCTGATGAGGGCGAATCCCAGACCTAACCTAGACCTAACATGCGTTATCCTCTAAAATATTGATCGAAACCAGGTTTAATTGACTGTTTCAGTGTGATACCACATTACTACGTGATCCAAACCAGAAAAAACCCAGGATCTATCCAACAAGTATGTGAAGAATGCGAAAGTATGAGTCTGATGAGAGCAAATCCCAGACCTAACCTAGACCTAGCATGCGTTATCCTCTAAAATATTGCTCGTGGCCAGGCTTAATCGACTGTTCCAGTGTGGTACCACATTACTACGTGATTTAACCCAGAAAAAACCCAGGATCTGTTCATCAAGTATGTGAAGAATGCGAAAGTATGAATCTGATCTCCTCGACGAGGTGGGCAAGCTCTTCGAGCGTGTGATTGCTGCCCGCCTCGTCGAGCACCTGTCGCGGGGTGATCCCGGTCTGGCCGACTGCCAGTTCGGTTTCCGGGGGGGCCGATCGACTATCGACGCGATAGGTCGTGTGAGGGCCCTCTCGGAGGCGGCCGTCTCCCGGGGAGGGGTGGCATTGGCAATATCCTTGGATATTGCCAATGCTTTTAACACCCTCCCCTGGGAAGAGATAAGGAGGGGACTCGAATATCATCGAGTCCCCCCTTGTCTCAGGGCGGTCGTTGGGGATTATCTCCGCGGCAGGTGGATCGAGTATCCGGGCCGGGATGGTGATATGCGGAGGGAGGTGTACTGCGGTGTTCCGCAGGGGTCGGTCCTCGGGCCACTCCTGTGGAACATCGCGTACGACTCGGTGTTGCGGGCCGGCCTCCCCGACGGCGTCAGCACGGTGTGTTATGCGGATGACACACTGGTGCTGGCCGTCGGGGCGCACTGGGGGAGGGCCATGCGTCGCGCGGAGGAGGGGTCGCAACGCGTCGTCGACCGGATCAGGGGGATGGGGATGACGGTGGCGGTCCATAAGACCGAGGTGATTGCGTTTCATTCACCTCGGCAGGATCCGCCACCCCCTCTGATCCGGGTGGGTGGGGCTGACATCGAGGTGAAGCCCCAGATCAGGTATCTGGGGCTGATCCTCGATAGCCACTGGCGTTTCGAGAAGCATTTCCGCTGCCTGGTCCCCCGGTTGGAAAGGATGGTTGCGGCTCTGGGCCGGATCCTGCCCAACCTGGGGGGCCCGGCGGGCCGAGTTCGTCGCCTCTATGTGGCAATGGTCCAGTCGGTGGCCCTATACGGGGCCCCCGTCTGGGCGGACGACCTGGCTGCCTCCCGGCGCAGCATGACTATGCTGCGTCGGGTGCAGAGGCGCATGGCGCTCAGGGTCGTCCGCGGGTATCGGACCATGTCACATGAGGCGGCGACGGTTCTAGCGGGGATGCCGCCCATGGACCTGCTCGCGCGGTCGCACGCGGTGATGTACCGGCACCGCGTCGACCGTCGCGCGGGGGTGGGGGCGGTCCCGGGCGGGCAGGAACCTGCTTGGGGCGATTTGAAGCGCCAGGCCCGGCAGTCCGTGTTGCTCGCGTGGCAGGAGCGGCTGGCTCTGCCAACCGCGGGGCACCGGACTGTCGGGGCTGTTCGGCCACTCCTGAAGGAGTGGCTGGACAGAGGCCATGGCAGCCTCACCTACCGGCTGGCACAGGTATTTTCCGGGCATGGCAGCTTCGGAAGATACCTGTGCCGGATAGGGAAGGAGCCGACGGCGCGTTGCTGCCACTGCGACGCTGAGCAGGACACGGCGGATCATACCCTGGAGGTATGCCCCGCGTGGGAGGGGGAGCGCCGTGTCCTGGTCGGCGTCGTCGGGCGGGATGTCTCGCTGCCGGGCGTGGTGCGCGCCATGCTCGGCAGCGAGGAGAAGTGGAGGGCCGTGGCCTCCTTCTGCGAGAACGTAATGTTGCAGAAGGAGGCCGCGGGGAGGGAGCGCGAGCTTCAGCGGCGCACTGAAGCTCGCGCTCGTGCGGTGGCCCGAGGTCGTCACCCGGTCGCGAGGCGTCGCGGGCGGCTGCCTCGGCGTGGCGGATGACCTAGGCTGGGAGGGGGGTCCTGAGGGGACCCTCCTCCCGCCAGGCGGCGCCGGGTCGGACCGGTTGGGGGTAGGAGTGCCTCCCCCTACCGGTCCGACGCAAGGGGAGGCACCCTCGGCGGTCTGGTGCGGCCATGAACGCCCGGCCGCCGAGGGGTGGAAACGGGGTCGCGGGCGGTTGCGAGTTGGGGCTCGCAGCCGCCACTAAACGCGGCCCCGGGACGGATAGCGGCGGGATGGAGTGGCCCCGTCCCGCCGCTATGAGGCAGTGTGTCTACTGGGGGGACCGATTGTCCCCCCGGGGGATGGGCGCGAAAGCGCGGGCACGGGGAGGATACCGGAAGAATGCTTCGAGCGATTCCCGGTATCCTCCCAAAGCGTGCCGAAGGGTCACCGTGGGGTTTTTAGTGGGTAGGTCCCGCGCCTGTCGTTGTACGGGCGCGGGGAATCCCACACACCCCTCCCACCTCTCCCCAAGGAGGTGGGAGGGAGTCTTTCGAAGATTTTCCCCACGACAAAAAAAAAAAAAAAAAAAAAAAAAAAAAAAAAAAAAAAAAAAAAAAAGTATGAATCTGATGAGGTCAAATCTCGGTCCTAACCCATACCTAGCATGCGTTATCCTCAAAAATATTGATCGTGGCCAGGTTTAGTTGACTGTTTCTGTGTGGTACCACATTACTACCTGATCCAAACCAGAAAAAACCCAGGATCTATCCAACAAGTATGTGAAGAATGCGAAAGTATGAATCTGATGAGGTCTAATCTCGGTCCTAACCCAGACCTAGCATGCGTTATCCTCAAAAATATTGATCGTGGCCAGGTTTAGTTGACTGTTTCTGTGTGGTACCACATTACTACCTGATCCAAAACAGAAAAAACCCAGGATCTGTTCAAGAAGTATGTGAGGATTGCGAAAGTATGAGCCAAATGAGGGCAAATACCAGACCCAACCCAGACCTAACATGCGTTATCCTCTAAAATATTGATCGCAACCGAGTTTAATCGACTGTTCCAGTGTGGGACCACATTACTACCTGATCTAAAACAGAAAAAACCCAGGATCTGTTCAACATGAATGCGAAATATGCGATTGTATGAGCCTGATGAGGGCGAATCCCAGACCTAACCTAGACCTAACATGCGTTATCCTCTAAAATATTGATCGCAACCGGGTTTAATTGACTGCTTCTGTGTGGTACCAGATTACTACGTGATGCAATCCGGAAAAGGACCAGGATCTGGCCAACATGAATGCGAAATATGCGATTGCATGAGCCTGATTAGGGCAAATCCCAGACCTAACCTAGACCTAACATGCGCTATCCTCTAAAATATTGATCGCAACCGAGTTTAATCGACTGTTCCAGTGTGGGACCACATTACTACCTGATCTAAAACAGAAAAAACCCAGGATCTGTTCAACATGAATGCGAAATATGCGAAAGTATGAGCCAAATGTGGGCAAATACCAGACCCAACCCAGACCTAACATGCGTTATCCTCTAAAATATTGATCGCAACCGAGTTTAATCGACTGTTCCAGTGTGGGACCACACTACTACCTGATCCAAAACAGAAAAAACCCAGGATCTGTTCAAGAAGTATGTGAGGATTGCGAAAGTATGAGCCAAATGAGGGCAAATACCAGACCCAACCCAGACCTAACATGCGTTATCCTCTAAAATATTGATCGCAACCGGGTTTAATTGACTGCTTCTGTGTGGTACCAGATTACTACGTGATGCAATCCGGAAAAGGACCAGGATCTGGCCAACATGAATGCGAAATATGCGATTGCATGAGCCTGATTAGGGCAAATCCCAGACCTAACCTAGACCTAACATGCGCTATCCTCTAAAATATTGATCGCAACCGAGTTTAATCGACTGTTCCAGTGTGGGACCACATTACTACCTGATCTAAAACAGAAAAAACCCAGGATCTGTTCAACATGAATGCGAAATATGCGATTGCATGAGCCTGATTAGGGCAAATCCCAGACCTAACCTAGACCTAACATGCGCTATCCTCTAAAATATTGATCGCAACCGAGTTTAATCGACTGTTTCAGTGTGGTACCACATTACTGCCTGATCCAAACCAGAAAAAACCCAGGATCTGGCGAACAAGTATGTGAAGAATGCGAAAGTATGAATCTGATGAGGTCAAATCTCGGTCCTAACCCAAACCTAGCATGCGTTATCCTCAAAAATAATGATCGTGGCCAGGTTTAGTTGACTGTTTCTGTGTGGTACCACATTACTACCTGATCCAAACCAGAAAAAACCCAGGATCTGATCAACAACCATGTGAAGAATGCGAAAGTATGAGCCTGATGAGGGCAAGTCCCAAACCTAACCCAGACCTAACATGCGTTATCCTCTTAAATAATGATCGAGACCAGGCTTAATGGACACTTTCAGTGTGGTACCACATTACTACGCGATACAACACAGAAAGGGTCCAGGATCTGGCCAACAGGAATGCGAAATATGCGATTGCATGAGCCTGATGAGGGCAAATCCCAGACCTAACCCAGACCTAGCATGCGTTATCCTCTAAAATATTCATCGTGGCCAGGCTTAATTGAATGTTTCTGTGTGGTACCACATTACTACGTGACACAATCCAGAAATAGACCAGGATCTGGCCAACAAGTGTGCGAAATATGCGAAAGTATGAGCCTGATGAGGGCAAGTCCCAAACCTAACCCAGACCTAACATGCGTTATCCTCTAAAATATTGATCGAAGCCAGGTATAATCGACTGTTTTAGTGTGGTCCCATATTACTACGTCATCCAAACCAGAAAAAGCCCAGGATCTGGGCAACAAGTATGCGAAATATGCGAAAGTATGATCCTGATGAGAGCAAATCCCAGACCTAACCTAGACCTAACATGCGTTATCCTGTAAAATATTGATCGAACCCAGGTTTAATTGACTCTTTCTGTGAGGTACCACATTACTACGTGATGCAATCCCGAAAAGGACCAGGTTCTGTTCAACAAGTATGTGAAGAATGCGAAAGTATGAGTCTGATGCGGTTATAACCCAGACCTAACCCAGACCAAACCGGTGTTACCCTCTGAAATATTGATCGAAACTAGGTTTACTTGACTGTTTCAGTGTGGTACCACATTACTACGTGATCCGAACCAGAAAAAAACCCATGATGTGGTCAACATGTTTGTTAAAAATGCGAAAGTATGAGCCAAATGAGGGCAATTCCCAGACCTAACCCAGACCTTGCATGCATTATCCTCTAAAATATGAATCGAAACCGGGTTTAATCGACTGTTCTAGTGTGGGACCCCATTTCTGTCTGATCCAAACCAAAAAAAACCCAGGATCTGGCCAACATGAATGCGAAATATGCGATTGCATGAGCCTGATGAGGGCAAATCCCAGACCTAACCCAGTCCTAGCATGCGTTATCCTCTAAAATACTGATCGTGGCCAGGTTTAGTTGACTGATTCTGTGTGGTACCACATTACTACGTGACACAATCCAGAAAAAGACCAGGATCTGGCCAACAAGAAAGCGAAATATGCGATTGCATGAGCCTGATGATGGCAAATCCCAGACCTAACCTAGACCTAACATGCGTTATCCTGTAAAATATTGATCGAAACCAGGTTTAATTGACTGTTTCTGTGTGGTACCACATTACTACGTGATGCAATCCCGAAAAGGACCAGGATCTGGCCAACATGAATGCGAAATATGCGATTGCATGAGCCTGATGAGGGCAAATCCCAGACCTAACCTGGACCTATCATGCGCTATCCGCTAAAATATTAATCGCAACCGCGTTTAATCGACTGTTCCAGTGTGGTACCACATTAGTGCCTGATCCAAACCAGAAAAAACCCACGATCTGGCCAAAAAGTGTGCGAAATAGGCGAAAGTATGAGCCTGTTGAGAGCAAATCCTAGACCTAACCTAGACCTAACATGCGTCATCCTCTAAAATATAGATCGAAACCGGGTTTAATCGACTGTTCCAGTGCGGTACCATACTACTACCTGATCCAAACCAGAAAAACCCAGGATCAGTTCAACAACTATGTGAAGAATGCGAAAGTATGAGCCAAATGAGGGCAAATACTAGACCCAACCCAGACCTAGCATGCGTTATCCTCTAAAATATTGATCGAAACTAGGTTTAATTGACTGTTTCAGTGTGGTACCACATTACTACGTGATCCAAACCAGAAAAAACCCATGATGTGGTCAACATGTTTGTTAAAAATGCGAAGGTATGAGCCAAATGAGGGCAAATCCCAGACCTAACCCAGACCTAGCATGCGTTATCCTCTAAAATATTGATCGTGGTCAGGCTTAATTGACTGTTACTGTGTGGTACCACATTCCTACGTGACACAATCCAGAAGGAGACCAGGATCTGGCCAACAGGAATGCGAAATATGCGATTGCATGAGCCTGATGAGGGCAAATCCCAGACCTAACCTAGACCTAACATGCGCTATCCTCTAAAATATTGATCGCAACCGCGTTTAATCGACTGTTTCAGTGTGGTACCACATTACTGCCTGATCCAAACCAGAAAAAACCCAGGATCTGTTCATCAAGTATGTGAAGAATGCGAAAGTATGAATCTGATGAGGTCAAATCTCGGTCCTAACCCAGACCTAGCATGCGTTATCCTCAAAAATATTGATCGTGGCCAGGTTTAGTTGACTGTTTCTGTGTGGTACCACATTACTACCTGATCCAAACCAGAAAAAACCCAGGATATGATCAACAACTATGCGAAATATGCGATTGCATGAGCCTGATGAGGGCAAATCCCAGACCTAACCTAGACCTAACATGCGCTATCCTCTAAAATATTGATCGCAACCGCGTTTAATCGACTGTTCCAGTGTGGTACCACATTACTGCCTGATCCAAACCAGAAAAAACCCAGGATCTGTTCATCAAGTATGTGAAGAATGCGAAAGTATGAATCTGATGAGGTCAAATTTCGGTCCTAACCCAGACCTAGCATGCGTTATCCTCAAAAATATTGATCGTGGCCAGGTTTAGTTGACTGTTTCTGTGTGGTACCACATTACTACCTGATCCAAACCAGAAAAAACCCAGGATCTGATCAACAACTATGTGAAGAATGCGAAAGTATGAGCCTGATGAGGGCAAGTCCCAGACCTAACCTAGACCTAACATGCGTTATCCTGTAAAATATTGATCGAAACCCCGTTTAATTGACTGTTTCAGTGTAGTACCACATTACTACGTGATCCAAACCAGAAAAAACCCAGGATCTATCCAACAAGTATGTGAAGAATGCGAAAGTATTAATCTGATGAGAGCAAATCCCAGACCTAACCTAGACCTAACATGCGTTATCCTGTAAAATATTGATCGAAACCAGGTTTAATTAACTGTTTCAATGTGATACCACATTACTACGTGATCCAAACCAGAAAAAACCCGGGATCTGTTCAACAACTATGTGAAGAATGCGGAAGTATGAGCCTGATGAGGGCAAGACCCAGACCTAACCTAGACCAAACATGCGTTATCCTGTAAAATATTGATCGAAACCAGGTTTAATTGACTGTTTCAGTGTGATACCACATTACTACGTGATCCAACCAGAAAAAACCCAGGATCTATCCTACAAGTATGTGAAGAATGCGAAAGTATGAGTCTGATGAGTGCAAATCCCAGACCTAACCTAGACCTAACATGCGTTATCCTGTAAAATATTGATCGAAACCAGGTTTAATTGACTGTTTCAGTGTGATACCACATTACTACGTGATCCAACCAGAAAAAACCCAGGATCTATCCAACAAGTATGTGAAGAATGCGAAAGTATGAATCTGATGAGGTCAAATCTCGGTCCTAACCCAGACCTAGCATGCGTTATCCTCAAAAATATTGATCGTGGCCAGGTTTAGTTGACTGTTTCTGTGTGGTACCACATTACTACCTGATCCAAACCAGAAAAAACCCTGGATCTGATCAACAACTATGTGAAGAATGCGAAAGTATGAGCCTGATGAGGGCAAATCCCAGACCTAACCCAGACCTAGCATGCGTTAGCCTCTAAATTATCGATCGAAACCATGTTTAATTGACTGCTTCTGTGTGGTACCAGATTACTACGTGATGCAATCCGGAAAAGGACCAGGATCTGGCCAACATGAATGCGAAATATGCGATTGCATGAGCCTGATTAGGGCAAATCTCAGACCTAACCTAGACCTAACATGCGCTATCCTCTAAAATATTGATCGCAACCGAGTTTAATCGACTGTTCCAGTGTGGGACCACATTACTACCTGATCCAAACCAGAAAAAACCCAGGATCTGTTCATCAAGTATGTGAAGAATGCGAAAGTATGAATCTGATGAGGTCAAATCTCGGTCCTAACCCAGACCTAGCATGCGTTATCCTCAAAAATATTGATCGTGGCCAGGTTTAGTTGACTGTTTCTGTGTGGTACCACATTACTACCTGATCCAAACCAGAAAAAACCCAGGATATGATCAACAACTATGCGAAATATGCGATTGCATGAGCCTGATGAGGGCAAATCCCAGACCTAACCTAGACCTAACATGCGCTATCCTCTAAAATATTGATCGCAACCGCGTTTAATCGACTGTTCCAGTGTGGTACCACATTACTGCCTGATCCAAACCAGAAAAAACCCAGGATCTGTTCATCAAGTATGTGAAGAATGCGAAAGTATGAATCTGATGAGGTCAAATTTCGGTCCTAACCCAGACCTAGCATGCGTTATCCTCAAAAATATTGATCGTGGCCAGGTTTAGTTGACTGTTTCTGTGTGGTACCACATTACTACCTGATCCAAACCAGAAAAAACCCAGGATCTGATCAACAACTATGTGAAGAATGCGAAAGTATGAGCCTGATGAGGGCAAGTCCCAGACCTAACCTAGACCTAACATGCGTTATCCTGTAAAATATTGATCGAAACCCCGTTTAATTGACTGTTTCAGTGTAGTACCACATTACTACGTGATCCAAACCAGAAAAAACCCAGGATCTATCCAACAAGTATGTGAAGAATGCGAAAGTATTAATCTGATGAGAGCAAATCCCAGACCTAACCTAGACCTAACATGCGTTATCCTGTAAAATATTGATCGAAACCAGGTTTAATTAACTGTTTCAATGTGATACCACATTACTACGTGATCCAAACCAGAAAAAACCCGGGATCTGTTCAACAACTATGTGAAGAATGCGGAAGTATGAGCCTGATGAGGGCAAGACCCAGACCTAACCTAGACCAAACATGCGTTATCCTGTAAAATATTGATCGAAACCAGGTTTAATTGACTGTTTCAGTGTGATACCACATTACTACGTGATCCAACCAGAAAAAACCCAGGATCTATCCTACAAGTATGTGAAGAATGCGAAAGTATGAGTCTGATGAGTGCAAATCCCAGACCTAACCTAGACCTAACATGCGTTATCCTGTAAAATATTGATCGAAACCAGGTTTAATTGACTGTTTCAGTGTGATACCACATTACTACGTGATCCAACCAGAAAAAACCCAGGATCTATCCAACAAGTATGTGAAGAATGCGAAAGTATGAATCTGATGAGGTCAAATCTCGGTCCTAACCCAGACCTAGCATGCGTTATCCTCAAAAATATTGATCGTGGCCAGGTTTAGTTGACTGTTTCTGTGTGGTACCACATTACTACCTGATCCAAACCAGAAAAAACCCTGGATCTGATCAACAACTATGTGAAGAATGCGAAAGTATGAGCCTGATGAGGGCAAATCCCAGACCTAACCCAGACCTAGCATGCGTTAGCCTCTAAATTATCGATCGAAACCATGTTTAATTGACTGCTTCTGTGTGGTACCAGATTACTACGTGATGCAATCCGGAAAAGGACCAGGATCTGGCCAACATGAATGCGAAATATGCGATTGCATGAGCCTGATTAGGGCAAATCTCAGACCTAACCTAGACCTAACATGCGCTATCCTCTAAAATATTGATCGCAACCGAGTTTAATCGACTGTTCCAGTGTGGGACCACATTACTACCTGATCCAAAACAGAAAAAACCCAGGATCTGTTCAAGAAGTATGTGAGGAATGCGAAAGTATGAGCCAAATAAGAGCAAATGCCAGACCCAACCCAGACCTAACATGCGTTATCCTCCAAAATATTGATCACAACCGAGTTTAATCGACTGTTCCAGTGTGGGACCACATTACTACCTGACCCAAAACAGAAAAAACCCAGGATCTGTTCAACATGAATGCGAAATATGCGATTGTATGAGCCTGATGAGGGCGAATCCCAGACCTAACCTAGACCTAACATGCGTTATCCTCTAAAATATTGATCGAAACCAGGTTTAATTGACTGCTTCAGTGTGATACCACATTACTACGTGATCCAAACCAGAAAAAACCCAGGATCTATCCAACAAGTATGTGAAGAATGCGAAAGTATGAGTCTGACGAGAGCAAATCCCAGACCTAACCTAGACCTAGCATGCGTTATCCTCTAAAATATTGCTCGTGGCCAGGCTTAATCGACTGTTCCAGTGTGGTACCACATTACTACGTGATTTAACCCAGAAAAAACCCAGGATCTGTTCATCAAGTATGTGAAGAATGCGAAAGTATGAATCTGATGAGGTCAAATCTCGGTCCTAACCCATACCTAGCATGCGTTATCCTCAAAAATATTGATCGTGGCCAGGTTTAGTTGACTGTTTCTGTGTGGTACCACATTACTACCTGATCCAAACCAGAAAAAACCCAGGATCTATCCAACAAGTATGTGAAGAATGCGAAAGTATGAATCTGATGAGGTCTAATCTCGGTCCTAACCCAGACCTAGAATGCGTTATCCTCAAAAATATTGATCGTGGCCAGGTTTAGTTGACTGTTTCTGTGTGGTACCACATTACTACCTGATCCAAACCAGAAAAACCCCAGGATCTGATCAACAACTATGTGAAGAATGCGAAAGTATGAGCCTGATGAGGGCAAGTCCCAGACCTAACCTAGACCTAACGTGCGTTATCCTCTAAAATATTGATCGAAGATAGGTTTAATTGACTGTATCAGTGTGGTACCAGATTACTACGTGTTCCAAACCAGTATAAACACACGATCTGGTCAACATGTTTGTTAAAAATGCGAAAGTATGAGCCAAATCAGGGCAAATACCAGACCCAACCCAGACCTAACATGCGTTATCCTCTAAAATATTGATCGCAACCGAGTTTAATCGACTGTTCCAGTGTGGGACCACATTACTACCTGATCCAAAACAGAAAAAACCCAGGATCTGTTCAACAAGTGTGCGGAATATGCGAAAGTATGAGCCAAATGTGGGCAAATACCAGACCCAACCCAGACCTAACATGCGTTATCCTCTAAAATATTGATCGCAACCGAGTTTAATCGACTGTACCAGTGTGGGACCACACTACTACCTGATCCAAAACTGAAAAAACCCAGGATCTGTTCAAGAAGTATGTGAGGATTGCGAAAGTATGAGCCAAATGAGGGCAAATACCAGACCCAACCCAGACCTAACATGCGTTATCCTCTAAAATATTGATCGCAACCGAGTTTAATCGACTGTTCCAGTGTGGGACCACATTACTACCTGATCTAAAACAGAAAAAACCCAGGATCTGTTCAACATGAATGCGAAATATGCGATTGTATGAGCCTGATGAGGGCGAATCCCAGACCTAACCTAGACCTAACATGCGTTATCCTCTAAAATATTGATCGTAACCGGGTTTAATTGACTGCTTCTGTGTGGTACCAGATTACTACGTGATGCAATCCGGAAAAGGACCAGGATCTGGCCAACATGAATGCGAAATATGCGATTGCATGAGCCTGATTAGGGCAAATCCCAGACCTAACCTAGACCTAACATGCGCTATCCTCTAAAATATTGATCGCAACCGAGTTTAATCGACTGTTTCAGTGTGGTACCACATTACTGCCTGATCCAAACCAGAAAAAACCCAGGATCTGGCGAACAAGTATGTGAAGAATGCGAAAGTATGAGCCTGTTGAGAGCTAATCCTAGACCTAACCTAGACCTAACATGCGTCATCCTCTAAAATATTGATCGAAACCGGGTTTAATCGACTGTTCCAGTGTGGTACCATATCACTACCTGATCCAAACCAGAAAAAACCCAGGATCTATCCCACAAGTATGTGAAGAATGCGAAAGTATGAGTCTGATGAGAGCAAATCACAGACCTAACCTAGACCTAACATGCGTTATCCTGTAAAATATTGATCGAAACCAGGTTTAATTGACTGTTTCAGTGTGGTACCACATTACTACGTGATCCAAACCAGAAAAAACCCAGGATCTATCCAACAAGTATGTGAAGAATGCGAAAGTATGAATCTGATGAGGTCAAATCTCGGTCCTAACCCAAACCTAGCATGCGTTATCCTCAAAAATAATGATCGTGGCCAGGTTTAGTTGACTGTTTCTGTGTGGTACCACATTACTACCTGATCCAAACCAGAAAAAACCCAGGATCTGATCAACAACCATGTGAAGAATGCGAAAGTATGAGCCTGATGAGGGCAAGTCCCAGACCTAACCTAGACCTAACATGCGTTATCCTGTAAAATATTGATCGAAACCAGGTTTAATTGATTGTTTCAGTGTGGTACCACATTACTACGTGATCCAAACCAGAAAAAACCCAGGATCTGGCCAAAAAGTGCGCGAAATAAGCGAAAGTATGAGCCTGATGAGGGCAAGTCCCAAACCTAACCCAGACCTAACATGCGTTATCCTCTTAAATAATGATCGAGACCAGGCTTAATGGACACTTTCAGTGTGGTACCACATTACTACGCGATACAACACAGAAAGGGTCCAGGATCTGGCCAACAGGAATGCGAAATATGCGATTGCATGAGCCTGATGAGGGCAAATCCCAGACCTAACCCAGACCTAGCATGCGTTATCCTCTAAAATATTCATCGTGGCCAGGCTTAATTGAATGTTTCTGTGTGGTACCACATTACTACGTGACACAATCCAGAAATAGACCAGGATCTGGCCAACAAGTGTGCGAAATATGCGAAAGTATGAGCCTGATGAGGGCAAGTCCCAAACCTAACCCAGACCTAACATGCGTTATCCTCTAAAATATTGATCGAAGCCAGGTATAATCGACTGTTTTAGTGTGGTCCCATATTACTACGTCATCCAAACCAGAAAAAGCCCAGGATCTGGGCAACAAGTATGCGAAATATGCGAAAGTATGATCCTGATGAGAGCAAATCCCAGACCTAACCTAGACCTAACATGCGTTATCCTGTAAAATATTGATCGAACCCAGGTTTAATTGACTCTTTCTGTGAGGTACCACATTACTACGTGATGCAATCCCGAAAAGGACCAGGTTCTGTTCAACAAGTATGTGAAGAATGCGAAAGTATGAGTCTGATGCGGTTATAACCCAGACCTAACCCAGACCAAACCGGTGTTACCCTCTGAAATATTGATCGAAACTAGGTTTACTTGACTGTTTCAGTGTGGTACCACATTACTACGTGATCCGAACCAGAAAAAAACCCATGATGTGGTCAACATGTTTGTTAAAAATGCGAAAGTATGAGCCAAATGAGGGCAATTCCCAGACCTAACCCAGACCTTGCATGCGTTATCCTCTAAAATATGAATCGAAACCGGGTTTAATCGACTGTTCTAGTGTGGGACCCCATTTCTGTCTGATCCAAACCAAAAAAAACCCAGGATCTGGCCAACATGAATGCGAAATATGCGATTGCATGAGCCTGATGAGGGCAAATCCCAGACCTAACCAAGGCCTAACATGCGTTATCATCTGAAATATTGATCGAAGCCGGGTTTAATCGACTGTTCCAGTGTGGTACTCCATTACTGCCTGATCCAAATCAGAAAAAACCCAGGATCTGGCGAACAAGTGTGCGAAATATGCGAAAGTATGAGCCTGATGAGGGCAAGTCCCAAACCTAACCCTGACCTAACATGCGTTATCCTCTAAAATATTGATCGAGACCAGGCTTAATCGACACTTTCAGTGTGGTACCACATTACTACGCGATACAACACAGAAAAGGACCAGGATCTGGCCAACAGGAATGCGAAATATGCGATTGCATGAGCCTGATGATGGCAAATCCCAGACCTAACCTAGACCTAACATGCGTTATCCTGTAAAATATTGATCGAAACCAGGTTTAATTGACTGTTTCTGTGTGGTACCACATTACTACGTGATCCAAACCAGAAAAAACCCATGATGTGGTCAACATGTTTGTTAAAAATGCGAAGGTATGAGCCAAATGAGGGCAAATCCCAGACCTAACCCAGACCTAGCATGCGTTATCCTCTAAAATATTGATCGTGGTCAGGCTTAATTGACTGTTACTGTGTGGTACCACATTCCTACGTGACACAATCCAGAAAGAGACCAGGATCTGGCCAACAGGAATGCGAAATATGCGATTGCATGAGCCTGATGAGGGCAAATCCCAGACCTAACCTAGACCTAACATGCGCTATCCTCTAAAATATTGATCGCAACCGCGTTTAATCGACTGTTTCAGTGTGGTACCACATTACTGCCTGATCCAAACCAGAAAAAACCCAGGATCTGTTCATCAAGTATGTGAAGAATGCGAAAGTATGAATCTGATGAGGTCAAATCTCGGTCCTAACCCAGACCTAGCATGCGTTATCCTCAAAAATATTGATCGTGGCCAGGTTTAGTTGACTGTTTCTGTGTGGTACCACATTACTACCTGATCCAAACCAGAAAAAACCCAGGATATGATCAACAACTGTGCGAAATATGCGATTGCATGAGCCTGATGAGGGCAAATCCCAGACCTAACCTAGACCTAACATGCGCTATCCTCTAAAATATTGATCGCAACCGCGTTTAATCGACTGTTCCAGTGTGGTACCACATTACTGCCTGATCCAAACCAGAAAAAACCCAGGATCTGTTCATCAAGTATGTGAAGAATGCGAAAGTATGAATCTGATGAGGTCAAATTTCGGTCCTAACCCAGACCTAGCATGCGTTATCCTCAAAAATATTGATCGTGGCCAGGTTTAGTTGACTGTTTCTGTGTGGTACCACATTACTACCTGATCCAAACCAGAAAAAACCCAGGATCTGATCAACAACTATGTGAAGAATGCGAAAGTATGAGCCTGATGAGGGCAAGTCCCAGACCTAACCTAGACCTAACATGCGTTATCCTGTAAAATATTGATCGAAACCCCGTTTAATTGACTGTTTCAGTGTAGTACCACATTACTACGTGATCCAAACCAGAAAAAACCCAGGATCTATCCAACAAGTATGTGAAGAATGCGAAAGTATTAATCTGATGAGAGCAAATCCCAGACCTAACCTAGACCTAACATGCGTTATCCTGTAAAATATTGATCGAAACCAGGTTTAATTAACTGTTTCAATGTGATACCACATTACTACGTGATCCAAACCAGAAAAAACCCGGGATCTGTTCAACAACTATGTGAAGAATGCGGAAGTATGAGCCTGATGAGGGCAAGACCCAGACCTAACCTAGACCAAACATGCGTTATCCTGTAAAATATTGATCGAAACCAGGTTTAATTGACTGTTTCAGTGTGATACCACATTACTACGTGATCCAACCAGAAAAAACCCAGGATCTATCCTACAAGTATGTGAAGAATGCGAAAGTATGAGTCTGATGAGTGCAAATCCCAGACCTAACCTAGACCTAACATGCGTTATCCTGTAAAATATTGATCGAAACCAGGTTTAATTGACTGTTTCAGTGTGATACCACATTACTACGTGATCCAACCAGAAAAAACCCAGGATCTATCCAACAAGTATGTGAAGAATGCGAAAGTATGAATCTGATGAGGTCAAATCTCGGTCCTAACCCAGACCTAGCATGCGTTATCCTCAAAAATATTGATCGTGGCCAGGTTTAGTTGACTGTTTCTGTGTGGTACCACATTACTACCTGATCCAAACCAGAAAAAACCCAGGATCTGATCAACAACTATGTGAAGAATGCGAAAGTATGAGCCTGATGAGGGCAAGTCCCAGACCTAACCTAGACCTAACGTGCGTTATCCTCCAAAATATTGATCGCAACCGAGTTTAATCGACTGTTCCAGTGTTGGACCACACTACTACCTGATCCAAAACAGAAAAATCCCAGGATCTGTTCAAGAAGTATGTGAGGATTGCGAAAGTATGAGCCAAATGAGGGCAAATACCAGACCCAACCCTGACCTAACATGCGTTATCCTCTAAAATATTGATCGCTACCGAGTTTAATCGACTGTTCCAGTGTGTGACCACATTACTACCTGATCCAAAACAGAAAAAACCCAGGATCTGTTCAACATGAATGCGAAATATGCGATTGTATGAGCCTGATGAGGGCGAATCCCAGACCTAACCTAGACCTAACATGCGCTATCCTCGAAAATATTGATCGCAACCGAGTTTAATCGACTGTTTCAGTGTGGTACCACATTACTGCCTGATCCAAACCAGAAAAAACCCAGGATCTGGCGAACAAGTATGTGAAGAATGCGAAAGTATGAGCCTGTTGAGAGCTAATCCTAGACCTAACCTAGACCTAACATGCGTCATCCTCTAAAATATTGATCGAAACCGGGTTTAATCGACTGTTCCAGTGTGGTACCATATCACTACCTGATCCAAACCAGAAAAAACCCTGGATCTATCCAACAAGTATGTGAAGAATGCGAAAGTATGAGTCTGATGAGAGCAAATCCCAGACCTAACCTAGACCTAGCATGCGTTATCCTGTAAAATATTGATCGAAACCAGGTTTAGTTGACTGTTTCTGTGTGGTACCACATTACTACCTGATCCAAACCAGAAAAAACGCAGGATCTGTTCAACAACTATGTGATGAATGCGGAAGTATGAGCCTGATGAGGGCAAGACCCAGACCTAACCTAGACCTAACATGCGTTATCCTGTGAAATATTGATCGTGGTCAGGCTTAATTGACTGTTACTGTGTGGTACCACATTACTACGTGACACAATCCAGAAAGAGACCAGGATCTGGCCAACAGGAATGCGAAATATCCGATTGCATGAGCCTGATGAGGGCAAATCCCAGATCTAACCTAGACCTAACATGCGCTATCCTCTAAAATATTGATCGCAACCGCGTTTAATCGACTGTTCCAGTGTGGTACCACATTACTGCCTGATCCAAACCAGAAAAAACCCAGGATCTGGCCAAAAAATGTGCGAAATATGCGAAAGTATGAGCCTGTTGAGAGCAAATCCTAGACCTAACCCAGACGTAACGTGCGTTATCCTCTAAAATATTGATCGAAGATAGGTTTAATTGACTGTATCAGTGTGGTACCAGATTACTACGTGTTCCAAACCAGTATAAACACACGATCTGGTCAACGTGTTTGTTAAAAATGCGAAAGTATGAGCCAAATAAGGGCAAATCCCAGACCTAACCCAGACCTAGCATGCGTTATCCTGTAAATTATCGATCGAAACCATGTTTAATTGGCTGCTTCTGTGTGGTACCAGATTACTACGTGATGCAATCCGGAAAAGGACCAGGATCTGGCCAACATGAATGCGAAATATGCGATTGCATGAGCCTGATTAGGGCAAATCCCAGACCTAACCTAGACCTAACATGCGCTATCCTCTAAAATATTGATCGCAACCGAGTTTAATCGACTGTTCCACTGTGGGACCACATTACTACCTGATCCAAAACAGAAAAAACCCAGGATCTGTTCAACAAGTGTGCGGAATATGCGAAAGTATGAGCCAAATGAGGGCAAATACCAGACCCAACCCAGACCTAACATGCGTTATCCTCTAAAATATTGATCGCAACCGAGTTTAATCGACTGTTCCAGTATGGGACCACATTACTACCTGATCCAAAACAGAAAAAACCCAGGATCTGTTCAAGAAGTATGTGAGGAATGCGAAAGTATGAGCCAAATAAGGGCAAATACCAGACCCAACCCAAACCTAACATGCGTTATCCTCTAAAATATTGATCGCAACCGAGTTTAATGGACTGTTCCAGTGTGGGACCACATTACTACCTGACCCAAAACAGAAAAAACCCAGGATCTGTTCAACATGAATGCGAAATATGCGATTGTATGAGCCTGATGAGGGCGAATCCCAGAGCTAACCTAGACCTAACATGCGTTATCCTCTAAAATATTGATCGAAACCAGGTTTAATTGACTGTTTCAGTGTGATACCACATTACTACGTGATCCAAACCAGAAAAAACCCAGGATCTATCCAACAAGTATGTGAAGAATGCGAAAGTATGAGTCTGATGAGAGCAAATCCCAGACCTAACCTAGACCTAGCGTGCGTCATCCTCTAAAATGTTGCTCGTAGCCAGGCTTAATCGACTGTTCCAGTGTGGTACCACATTACTACGTGATCTAACCCAGAAAAAACCCAGGATCTGTTCATCAAGTATGTGAAGAATGCGAAAGTATGAATCTGATGAGGTCAAATCTCGGTCCTAACCCAGACCTAGCATGCGTTATCCTCAAAAATATTGATCGTGGCAAGGTTTAGTTGACTGTTTCTGTGTGGTACCACATTACTACCTGATCCAAACCAGAAAAAACCCAGGATCTGATCAACAACTATGTGAAGAATGCGAAAGTATGAGCCTGATGAGGGCAAGTCCCAGACCTAACCTAGACCTAACATGCGTTATCCTGTAAAATATTGATCGAAACCAGGTTTAATTGACTGTTTCAGTGTGATACCACGTTACTACGTGACCCAACCAGAAAAAACCCAGGATCTATCCAACAAGTATGTGAAGAATGCGAAAGTATGAGTCTGATGAGAGCAAATCCCAGACCTAACCTAGACCTAACATGCGTTATCCTGTAAAATATTGATCGAAACCAGGTTTAATTGACTGTTTCAGTGTGATACCACATTACTACGTGATCCAACCAGAAAAAACCCAGGATCTATCCAACAAGTATGTGAAGAATGCGAAAGTATGAATCTGATGAAGTCAAATCTCGGTCCTAACCCAGACCTAGCATGCGTTATCCTCAAAAATATTGATCGTGGCCAGGTTTAGTTGACTGTTTCTGTGTGGTACCACATTACTTCCTGATCCAAACCAGAAAAAAACCCAGGATCTGATCAACAACTATGTGAAGAATGCGAAAGTATGAGCCTGATGAGGGCAAGTCCCAGACCTAACCTAGACCTAACATGCGTTATCCTGTAAAATATTGATCGCAACCGCGTTTAATCGACTGTTCCAGTGTGGTACCACATTACTGCCTGCTCCAAACCAGAAAAAACCCACTATCTGGCCAACAAGTGTGCGAAATAAGCGAAAGTATGAGCCTGATGAGGGCAAGTCCCAAACCTAACCCAGACCTAACATGCGTTATCCTCTTAAATAATGATCGAGACCAGGCTTAATGGACACTTTCAGTGTGGTACCACATTACTACGCGATACAACACAGAAAGGGCCCAGGATCTGGCCAACAGGAATGCGAAATATGCGATTGCATGAGCCTGATGAGGGCAAATCCCAGACCTAACCCAGACCTAGCATGCGTTATCCTCTAAAATATTGATCGTGGCCAGGCTTAATTGAATGTTTCTGTGTGGTACCACATTACTACGCGACACAATCCAGAAATAGACCAGGATCTGGCCAACAAGTGTGCGAAATATGCGAAAGTATGAGCCTGATGAGGGCAAGTCCCAAACCTAACCCAGACCTAACATGCGTTATCCTCTAAAATATTGATCGAAGCCAGGTATAATCGACTGTTTTAGTGTGGTCCCATATTACTACGTCATCCAAACCAGAAAAAGCCCAGGATCTGGGCAACAAGTATGCGAAATATGCGAAAGTATGATCCTGATGAGAGCAAATCCCAGACCTAACCTAGACCTAACATGCGTTATCCTGTAAAATATTGATCGAACCCAGGTTTAATTGACTCTTTCTGTGAGGTACCACATTACTACGTGATGCAATCCCGAAAAGGACCAGGATCTGTTCAACAAGTATGTGAAGAATGCGAAAGTATGAGTCTGATGCGGTTATAACCCAGACCTAACCCAGACCAAACCGGTGTTACCCTCTAAAATATTGATCGAAACTAGGTTTACTTGACTGTTTCAGTGTGGTACCACATTACTACGTGATCCGAACCAGAAAAAAACCCATGATGTGGTCAACATGTTTGTTAAAAATGCGAAAGTATGAGCCAAATGAGGGCAATTCCCAGACCTAACCCAGACCTAGCATGCATTATCCTCTAAAATATGAATCGAAACCGGGTTTAATCGACTGTTCTAGTGTGGGACCCCATTTCTGTCTGATCCAAACCAAAAAAAACCCAGGATCTGGCCAACATGTGTGCGAAATATGCGAAAGTATAAGCCTGATTAGGGCAAGTGCCAAACCTAACCCAGACCTAACATGCGTTATCCTCTAAAATATTGATCGTGGCCAGGTTTAGTTGACTGATTCTGTGTGGTACCATATTACTACGTGATACAATCCAGAAAAAGACCAGGATCTGGCCAACATGAATGCGAAATATGCGATTGCATGAGCCTGATGAGGGCAAATCCCAGACCTAACCAAGGCCTAACATGCGTTATCCTCTGAAATATTGATCGAAGCCGGGTTTAATCGACTGTTCCAGTGTGGTACCCCATTATTGCCTGATCCAAATCAGAAAAAAACCCAGGATCTGGCGAACAAGTGTGCGAAATATGCGAAAGTATGAGCCTGATGAGGGCAAGTCCCAAACCTAACCCTGACCTAACATGCGTTATCCTCTAAAATATTGATCGAGACCAGGCTTAATCGACACTTTCAGTGTGGTACCACATTACTACGCGATACAACACAGAAAAGGACCAGGATCTGGCCAACAGGAATGCGAAATATGCGATTGCATGAGCCTGATGAGGGCAAATCCCAGACCTAACCCAGTCCTAGCATGCGTTATCCTCTAAAATATTGATCGTGGCCAGGTTTAGTTGACTGATTCCGTGTGGTACCACATTACTACGTGACACAATCCAGAAAAAGACCAGGATCTGGCCAACAAGAATGCGAAATATGCGATTGCATTAGCCTGATGATGGCAAATCCCAGACCTAACCTAGACCTAACATGCGTTATCCTCTAAAATATTGACCGAGACCAGGCTTAATCGACTGTTTCATTGTGGTACCACATTACTACGTGATCCAACCCAGAAAAAACCCAGGATCTGTTCTTCAAGTATGTGAAGAATGCGAAAGTATGAATCTAATGAGGTCAAATCTCGGTCCTAACCCAGACCTAGCATGCGTTTGTTAGAAATGCGAAAGTATGAGCCAAATGAGGGCAAATACTAGACCCAACCCAGACCTAGCATGCGTTATCCTCTAAAATATTGATCGAAACTAAGTTTAATTGACTGTTTCAGTGTGGTACCACATTACTACGTGATCCAAAGCAGAAAAAGCCCATGATCTGATCAACATGTTTGTTAAAAATGCGAAAGTATGAGCCAAATGAGGGCAAATCCCAGACCTAACCCAGACCTAGCATGCGTTATTCTCTAAAATATTGATCGTGGTCAAGCTTAATTTACTGTTACTGTGTGGTACCACATTACTACGTGACACAATCCAGAAAGAGACCAGGATCTGGCCAACAGGAATGCGAAATATGCGTTTGCATGAGCCTGATGAGGGCAAATCCCAGATCTAACCTAGACCTAACATGCGCTATCCTCTAAAATATTGATCGCAACCGCGTTTAATCGACTGTTCCAGTGTGGGACCACATTACTACCTGATCCAAAACAGAAAAAACCCAGGATCTGTTCAAGAAGTATGTGAGGAATGCGAAAGTATGAGCCAAATGAGGGCAAATACCACACCCAACCCAGACATAACATGCGTGATCCTCTAAAATATTGATCGCAACCGAGTTTAATCGACTGTTCCAGTGTGGGACCACATTACTACCTGATCCAGAACAGAAAAAACCCAGGATCTGTTCAAGAAGTATGTGAGGAATGCGAAAGTATGAGCCAAATGAGGGCAAATACCAGACCTAACCCAGACCTAACATGCGTTATCGTCTAAAATATTGATCGAGACCAGGCTTAATGGACACTTTCAGTGTGGCACCGCATTACTACGCGATACAACACAGAAAAGGCCCAGGATCTGGCCAACAGGTATGCGAAATATGCGATTGCATGAGCCTGATGAGGGCAAATCCCAGACCTAACCCAGACCTAGCATGCGTTATCCTCTAAAATATTGATCGTGGCCAGGCTTAATTGAATGTTTCTGTGTGGTACCACATTACTACGTGACACAATCCAGAAATAGACCAGGATCTGGCCAACAAGTATGCGAAATATGCGAAAGTATGAGCCTGATGAGAGCAAATCCGAGACATAACCTAGACCTAACATACGTCATCCTCTAAAATATTGATCGAAACCGGGTTTAATCGACTGTTCCAGTGTGGAACCATATAACTGCCTGATCCAAACCAGAAAAAATCCAGGATCTATCCAACAAGTATGTGAAGAATGCGAAAGTATGATCCTGATGAGAGCAAATCCCAGACCTAACCTAGACCTAACATGCGTTATCCTGTAAAATATTGATCGTACCCATGTTTAATTGACTGTTTCTGTGAGGTACCACATTACTACGTGATGCAATCCCGAAAAGGACCAGGATCTGTTCAACAAGTATGTGAAGAATGCGAAAGTATGAGTCTGATGCGGTTATAACCCAGACCTAACCCAGACCAAACCGGTGTTACCCTCTGAAATATTGATCGAAACTAGGTTTACTTGACTGTTTCAGTGTGGTACCACATTACTACGTGATCCGAACCAGAAAAAAACCCATGATGTGGTCAACATGTTTGTTAAAAATGCGAAAGTATGAGCCAAATGAGGGCAATTCCCAGACCTAACCCAGACCTTGCATGCATTATCCTCTAAAATATGAATCGAAACCGGGTTTAATCGACTGTTCTAGTGTGGGACCCCATTTCTGTCTGATCCAAATCAAAAAAAACCCAGGATCTGGCCAACATGAATGCGAAATATGCGATTGCATGAGCCTGATGAGGGCAAATCCCAGACCTAACCAAGGCCTAACATGCGTTATCCTCTGAAATATTGATCGAAGCCGGGTTTAATCGACTGTTCCAGTGTGGTACTCCATTACTGCCTGATCCAAATCAGAAAAAACCCAGGATCTGGCGAACAAGTGTGCGAAATATGCGAAAGTATGAGCCTGATGAGGGCAAGTCCCAAACCTAACCCTGACCTAACATGCGTTATCCTCTAAAATATTGATCGAGACCAGGCTTAATCGACACTTTCAGTGTGGTACCACATTACTACGCGATACAACACAGAAAAGGACCAGGATCTGGCCAACAGGAATGCGAAATATGCGATTGCATGAGCCTGATGATGGCAAATCCCAGACCTAACCTAGACCTAACATGCGTTATCCTGTAAAATATTGATCGAAACCAGGTTTAATTGACTGTTTCTGTGTGGTACCACATTACTACGTGATCCAAACCAGAAAAAACCCATGATGTGGTCAACATGTTTGTTAAAAATGCGAAGGTATGAGCCAAATGAGGGCAAATCCCAGACCTAACCCAGAGCTAGCATGCGTTATCCTCTAAAATATTGATCGTGGTCAGGCTTAATTGACTGTTACTGTGTGGTACCACATTCCTACGTGACACAATCCAGAAAGAGACCAGGATCTGGCCAACAGGAATGCGAAATATGCGATTGCATGAGCCTGATGAGGGCAAATCCCAGACCTAACCTAGACCTAACATGCGCTATCCTCTAAAATATTGATCGCAACCGCGTTTAATCGACTGTTTCAGTGTGGTACCACATTACTGCCTGATCCAAACCAGAAAAAACCCAGGATCTGTTCATCAAGTATGTGAAGAATGCGAAAGTATGAATCTGATGAGGTCAAATCTCGGTCCTAACCCAGACCTAGCATGCGTTATCCTCAAAAATATTGATCGTGGCCAGGTTTAGTTGACTGTTTCTGTGTGGTACCACATTACTACCTGATCCAAACCAGAAAAAACCCAGGATATGATCAACAACTATGCGAAATATGCGATTGCATGAGCCTGATGAGGGCAAATCCCAGACCTAACCTAGACCTAACATGCGCTATCCTCTAAAATATTGATCGCAACCGCGTTTAATCGACTGTTCCAGTGTGGTACCACATTACTGCCTGATCCAAACCAGAAAAAACCCAGGATCTGTTCATCAAGTATGTGAAGAATGCGAAAGTATGAATCTGATGAGGTCAAATTTCGGTCCTAACCCAGACCTAGCATGCGTTATCCTCAAAAATATTGATCGTGGCCAGGTTTAGTTGACTGTTTCTGTGTGGTACCACATTACTACCTGATCCAAACCAGAAAAAACCCAGGATCTGATCAACAACTATGTGAAGAATGCGAAAGTATGAGCCTGATGAGGGCAAGTCCCAGACCTAACCTAGACCTAACATGCGTTATCCTGTAAAATATTGATCGAAACCCCGTTTAATTGACTGTTTCAGTGTAGTACCACATTACTACGTGATCCAAACCAGAAAAAACCCAGGATCTATCCAACAAGTATGTGAAGAATGCGAAAGTATTAATCTGATGAGAGCAAATCCCAGACCTAACCTAGACCTAACATGCGTTATCCTGTAAAATATTGATCGAAACCAGGTTTAATTAACTGTTTCAATGTGATACCACATTACTACGTGATCCAAACCAGAAAAAACCCGGGATCTGTTCAACAACTATGTGAAGAATGCGGAAGTATGAGCCTGATGAGGGCAAGACCCAGACCTAACCTAGACCAAACATGCGTTATCCTGTAAAATATTGATCGAAACCAGGTTTAATTGACTGTTTCAGTGTGATACCACATTACTACGTGATCCAACCAGAAAAAACCCAGGATCTATCCTACAAGTATGTGAAGAATGCGAAAGTATGAGTGTGATGAGTGCAAATCCCAGACCTAACCTAGACCTAACATGCGTTATCCTGTAAAATATTGATCGAAACCAGGTTTAATTGACTGTTTCAGTGTGATACCACATTACTACGTGATCCAACCAGAAAAAACCCAGGATCTATCCAACAAGTATGTGAAGAATGCGAAAGTATGAATCTGATGAGGTCAAATCTCGGTCCTAACCCAGACCTAGCATGCGTTATCCTCAAAAATATTGATCGTGGCCAGGTTTAGTTGACTGTTTCTGTGTGGTACCACATTACTACCTGATCCAAACCAGAAAAAACCCAGGATCTGATCAACAACTATGTGAAGAATGCGAAAGTATGAGCCTGATGAGGGCAAGTCCCAGACCTAACCTAGACCTAACATGCGTTATCCTGTAAAATATTGATCGAAACCCCGTTTAATTGACTGTTTCAGTGTAGTACCACATTACTACGTGATCCAAACCAGAAAAAACCCAGGATCTATCCAACAAGTATGTGAAGAATGCGAAAGTATTAATCTGATGAGAGCAAATCCCAGACCTAACCTAGACCTAACATGCGTTATCCTGTAAAATATTGATCGAAACCAGGTTTAATTAACTGTTTCAATGTGATACCACATTACTACGTGATCCAAACCAGAAAAAACCCGGGATCTGTTCAACAACTATGTGAAGAATGCGGAAGTATGAGCCTGATGAGGGCAAGACCCAGACCTAACCTAGACCAAACATGCGTTATCCTGTAAAATATTGATCGAAACCAGGTTTAATTGACTGTTTCAGTGTGATACCACATTACTACGTGATCCAACCAGAAAAAACCCAGGATCTATCCTACAAGTATGTGAAGAATGCGAAAGTATGAGTCTGATGAGTGCAAATCCCAGACCTAACCTAGACCTAACATGCGTTATCCTGTAAAATATTGATCGAAACCAGGTTTAATTGACTGTTTCAGTGTGATACCACATTACTACGTGATCCAACCAGAAAAAACCCAGGATCTATCCAACAAGTATGTGAAGAATGCGAAAGTATGAATCTGATGAGGTCAAATCTCGGTCCTAACCCAGACCTAGCATGCGTTATCCTCAAAAATATTGATCGTGGCCAGGTTTAGTTGACTGTTTCTGTGTGGTACCACATTACTACCTGATCCAAACCAGAAAAAACCCTGGATCTGATCAACAACTATGTGAAGAATGCGAAAGTATGAGCCTGATGAGGGCAAATCCCAGACCTAACCCAGACCTAGCATGCGTTATCCTCTAAATTATCGATCGAAACCATGTTTAATTGACTGCTTCTGTGTGGTACCAGATTACTACGTGATGCAATCCGGAAAAGGACCAGGATCTGGCCAACATGAATGCGAAATATGCGATTGCATGAGCCTGATTAGGGCAAATCTCAGACCTAACCTAGACCTAACATGCGCTATCCTCTAAAATATTGATCGCAACCGAGTTTAATCGACTGTTCCACTGTGGGACCACATTACTACCTGATCCAAAACAGAAAAAACCCAGGATCTGTTCAACAAGTGTGCGGAATATGCGAAAGTATGAGCCAAATTAGGGCAAATACCAGACCCAACCCAGACCTAACATGCGTTATCCTCTAAAATATTGATCGAAGATAGGTTTAATTGACTGTATCAGTGTGGTACCAGATTACTACGTGTTCCAAACCAGTATAAACACACGATCTGGTCAACATGTTTGTTAAAAATGCGAAAGTATGAGCCAAATGAGGGCAAATCCCAGACCTAACCCAGACCTAGCATGCGTTATCCTCTAAAATATTGATCGTGGTCAGGCTTAATTGACTGTTACTGTGTGGTACCACATTCCTACGTGACACAATCCAGAAAGAGACCAGGATCTGGCCAACAGGAATGCGAAATATGCGATTGCATGAGCCTGATGAGGGCAAATCCCAGACCTAACCTAGACCTAACATGCGCTATCCTCTAAAATATTGATCGCAACCGCGTTTAATCGACTGTTTCAGTGTGGTACCACATTACTGCCTGATCCAAACCAGAAAAAACCCAGGATCTGTTCATCAAGTATGTGAAGAATGCGAAAGTATGAATCTGATGAGGTCAAATCTCGGTCCTAACCCAGACCTAGCATGCGTTATCCTCAAAAATATTGATCGTGGCCAGGATTAGTTGACCGTTTCTGTGTGGTACCACATTACTACCTGATCCAAACCAGAAAAAACCCAGGATATGATCAACAACTATGCGAAATATGCGATTGCATGAGCCTGATGAGGGCAAATCCCAGACCTAACCTAGACCTAACATGCGCTATCCTCTAAAATATTGATCGCAACCGCGTTTAATCGACTGTTCCAGTGTGGTACCACATTACTGCCTGATCCAAACCAGAAAAAACCCAGGATCTGTTCATCAAGTATGTGAAGAATGCGAAAGTATGAATCTGATGAGGTCAAATTTCGGTCCTAACCCAGACCTAGCATGCGTTATCCTCAAAAATATTGATCGTGGCCAGGTTTAGTTGACTGTTTCTGTGTGGTACCACATTACTACCTGATCCAAACCAGAAAAAACCCAGGATCTGATCAACAACTATGTGAAGAATGCGAAAGTATGAGCCTGATGAGGGCAAGTCCCAGACCTAACCTAGACCTAACATGCGTTATCCTGTAAAATATTGATCGAACCCCCGTTTAATTGACTGTTTCAGTGTAGTACCACATTACTACGTGATCCAAACCAGAAAAAACCCAGGATCTATCCAACAAGTATGTGAAGAATGCGAAAGTATTAATCTGATGAGAGCAAATCCCAGACCTAACCTAGACCTAACATGCGTTGTCCTGTAAAATATTGATCGAAACCAGGTTTAATTAACTGTTTCAATGTGATACCACATTACTACGTGATCCAAACCAGAAAAAACCCGGGATCTGTTCAACAACTATGTGAAGAATGCGGAAGTATGAGCCTGATGAGGGCAAGACCCAGACCTAACCTAGACCAAACATGCGTTATCCTGTAAAATATTGATCGAAACCAGGTTTAATTGACTGTTTCAGTGTGATACCACATTACTACGTGATCCAACCAGAAAAAACCCAGGATCTATCCTACAAGTATGTGAAGAATGCGAAAGTATGAGTGTGATGAGTGCAAATCCCAGACCTAACCTAGACCTAACATGCGTTATCCTGTAAAATATTGATCGAAACCAGGTTTAATTGACTGTTTCAGTGTGATACCACATTACTACGTGATCCAACCAGAAAAAACCCAGGATCTATCCAACAAGTATGTGAAGAATGCGAAAGTATGAATCTGATGAGGTCAAATCTCGGTCCTAACCCAGACCTAGCATGCGTTATCCTCAAAAATATTGATCGTGGCCAGGTTTAGTTGACTGTTTCTGTGTGGTACCACATTACTACCTGATCCAAACCAGAAAAAACCCTGGATCTGATCAACAACTATGTGAAGAATGCGAAAGTATGAGCCTGATGAGGGCAAGTCCCAGACCTAACCTAGACCTAACGTGCGTTATCCTCTAAAATATTGATCGCAACCGAGTTTAATCGACTGTTCCAGTGTTGGACCTCACTACTACCTGATCCAAAACAGAAAAATCCCAGGATCTGTTCAAGAAGTATGTGAGGATTGCGAAAGTATGAGCCAAATGAGGGCAAATACCAGACCCAACCCTGACCTAACATGCGTTATCCTCTAAAATATTGATCGCTACCGAGTTTAATCGACTGTTCCAGTGTGTGACCACATTACTACCTGATCCAAAACAGAAAAAACCCAGGATCTGTTCAACATGAATGCGAAATATGCGATTGTATGAGCCTGATGAGGGCGAATCCCAGACCTAACCTAGACCTAACATGCGCTATCCTCGAAAATATTGATCGCAACCGAGTTTAATCGACTGTTTCAGTGTGGTACCACATTACTACCTGATCCAAACCAGAAAAAACGCAGGATCTGTTCAACAACTATGTGATGAATGCGGAAGTATGAGCCTGATGAGGGCAAGACCCAGACCTAACCTAGACCTAACATGCGTTATCCTGTGAAATATTGATCGTGGTCAGGCTTAATTGACTGTTACTGTGTGGTACCACATTACTACGTGACACAATCCAGAAAGAGACCAGGATCTGGCCAACAGGAATGCGAAATATCCGATTGCATGAGCCTGATGAGGGCAAATCCCAGATCTAACCTAGACCTAACATGCGCTATCCTCTAAAATATTGATCGCAACCGCGTTTAATCGACTGTTCCAGTGTGGTACCACATTACTGCCTGATCCAAACCAGAAAAAACCCAGGATCTGGCCAAAAAATGTGCGAAATATGCGAAAGTATGAGCCTGTTGAGAGCAAATCCTAGACCTAACCCAGACGTAACGTGCGTTATCCTCTAAAATATTGATCGAAGATAGGTTTAATTGACTGTATCAGTGTGGTACCAGATTACTACGTGTTCCAAACCAGTATAAACACACGATCTGGTCAACGTGTTTGTTAAAAATGCGAAAGTATGAGCCAAATAAGGGCAAATCCCAGACCTAACCCAGACCTAGCATGCGTTATCCTGTAAATTATCGATCGAAACCATGTTTAATTGGCTGCTTCTGTGTGGTACCAGATTACTACGTGATGCAATCCGGAAAAGGACCAGGATCTGGCCAACATGAATGCGAAATATGCGATTGCATGAGCCTGATTTGGGCAAATCCCAGACCTAACCTAGACCTAACATGCGCTATCCTCTAAAATATTGATCGCAACCGAGTTTAATCGACTGTTCCACTGTGGGACCACATTACTACCTGATCCAAAACAGAAAAAACCCAGGATCTGTTCAACAAGTGTGCGGAATATGCGAAAGTATGAGCCAAATGAGGGCAAATACCAGACCCAACCCAGACCTAACATGCGTTATCCTCTAAAATATTGATCGCAACCGAGTTTAATCGACTGTTCCAGTATGGGACCACATTACTACCTGATCCAAAACAGAAAAAACCCAGGATCTGTTCAAGAAGTATGTGAGGAATGCGAAAGTATGAGCCAAATAAGGGCAAATACCAGACCCAACCCAAACCTAACATGCGTTATCCTCTAAAATATTGATCGCAACCGAGTTTAATGGACTGTTCCAGTGTGGGACCACATTACTACCTGACCCAAAACAGAAAAAACCCAGGATCTGTTCAACATGAATGCGAAATATGCGATTGTATGAGCCTGATGAGGGCGAATCCCAGAGCTAACCTAGACCTAACATGCGTTATCCTCTAAAATATTGATCGAAACCAGGTTTAATTGACTGTTTCAGTGTGATACCACATTACTACGTGATCCAACCAGAAAAAACCCAGGATCTATCCAACAAGTATGTGAAGAATGCGAAAGTATGAGTCTGATGAGAGCAAATCCCAGACCTAACCTAGACCTAGCGTGCGTCATCCTCTAAAATGTTGCTCGTGGCCAGGCTTAATCGACTGTTCCAGTGTGGTACCACATTACTACGTGATCTAACCCAGAAAAAACCCAGGATCTGTTCATCAAGTATGTGAAGAATGCGAAAGTATGAATCTGATGAGGTCAAATCTCGGTCCTAACCCAGACCTAGCATGCGTTATCCTCAAAAATATTGATCGTGGCAAGGTTTAGTTGACTGTTTCTGTGTGGTACCACATTACTACCTGATCCAAACCAGAAAAAACCCAGGATCTGATCAACAACTATGTGAAGAATGCGAAAGTATGAGCCTGATGAGGGCAAGTCCCAGACCTAACCTAGACCTAACATGCGTTATCCTGTAAAATATTGATCGAAACCAGGTTTAATTGACTGTTTCAGTGTGATACCACGTTACTACGTGATCCAACCAGAAAAAACCCAGGATCTATCCAACAAGTATGTGAAGAATGCGAAAGTATGAATCTGATGAGAGCAAATCCCAGACCTAACCTAGACCTAACATGCGTTATCCTGTAAAATATTGATCGAAACCAGGTTTAATTGACTGTTTCAGTGTGATACCACATTACTACGTGATCCAACCAGAAAAAACCCAGGATCTATCCAACAAGTATGTGAAGAATGCGAAAGTATGAATCTGATCCCCTCAGGGGCTGCCAGCCTTTCAGCTGCAGTACGGGCTTAACGAACCCGGGGTACCCGAGTCATACACACACCGTAAGCCTCCTGTTGGTCGTCACAACGACCCATTCACAATTCCCTATTGGTTTTGTGAATGGTACGTGACGGCAGGAGGAACGGGGGTCTTGGCTTAACCGCCTGGGCCGCGAGTATGGCGACTCTATAAAATCGCCCTCCAATCCTAAGCTATGGTGCGCGGCGATGGGGTGCATGGTTGGGGGAGAAGGCCCAATCCCAAGCGACCACCTCCGGGGAACCTGCCGAACCCCCGGAGTATTAGGCTTACCCGGGTAAGGCGGCTCTGCCCGGGTGGACCTTTATTTCCGACCATCTCGTGGGATTCTTATGGACACAGAAAATAAAATGGGGATGGGGCGGGTTTTGTCGGTTGGGGAGGACGGAGACGGGGTTGGGGTTAGGGTGGCGGCGCTCGCGCCCCACTCAGCGCCAGGTCCGGCTTCGTGGAGGGTGGAGGAGGACGACGAGACGGCGTCGGTCTCGTCCTTCTCCTCCAGCACGAGCCACATAGGCTCTAAGAGGAAGAGGACGGGGCAGGCCGTCGTCGAGGTGGGCGGGGCGATGTGCCCGTCGGTGAGGCTGAGTTGCCTCAGGGACGAGGTGACCGAGGAGATATCGGAGAGGATCTCCTCGTCCCTGAGGCGGGTGGAGAAAGTCGCCGCTGCCTGCGCCTTTAAGGGGCAGAAAAGCGGTGGCGCGGAGGCCCTGAAGGCCGCGGCGGAGGAAATGAGGGAGGCGGCGCGGGAGCTTAGAGGGCGGAACGCCCGTCTGCAGCTCCTGTTGGAGGAGGAGCGACAGGGGAGGAGGAGGGCAGAGGCGCTGTGGAACAGCGCGGCCCTTCCTCCCATCCTCCCTCCTCCTCCACCGCCGCGTCCCTCGGCGGAGGTAAATAAGCGGAGTGCGGCGGCAGTGGTGCGGGGCACCGCGGGCCCCACCACCCGCACTCCGCCCGTGAAGAAGTCCCCGTCCTCCTCAGAAGACGATCTTCTGAGGAGGATTGGGGACATGATTGATGGCAAGCTGGCCGCCTTCCGGGAGGAGCTCCTCGCCGGAAGAGCGGTCAGCAGGAAGGCGGTGCCTCCCCGACCTGTTCCGGTACAGTCGGGGAAGGCAAAGAAGGGCGGAGTGAAGGCTCCGCCCAGCGTTGCGGCACCAGGGCCCCGGGTCGCGACCCCCAAGGGGGGTGGTGTACCCGTGGTCGCGGTGGTCGCGTCCTCCACAGCACCCTCCCAAGGGGGGGTGGCGTGGAGTGAGGTGGTGGGGCGGAAGGCGAAGCGGGCGGCGAGGAAGGCCTCGCAACCGCAGCCTCCGCCTCCGCCGCCGGCGGCCAAGGTAAAGGCCGCGAAGGTCGGGAAGGCACGACCAGGTCGTCCCCCAAAAACGGCAGCGGTGACGCTGACCGTTGCGCAGGGGGGCGACCTGACCCTCGCGGAGGCGATGCGGCTCGCCAGGGAGAATATCTCCCTGGAAGAGCTGGGCATCGCCTCCGTGAGGGCGAAGAGGGCCGTGACCGGGGGTCTCTTGCTGGAGATCCCCGGTGCAGAAGGCGGCGCGAAGGCGGATCGTCTCGCCCAGAGGCTCCGGGAGCAGCTGGGCGAGCGAGGTGTCCGGGTCGCCCGGCCCACGAAGCGCACGGAGATGCGCGTTTGTGGGCTGGACGACTCGGTCAGCGCACAGGATGTGTCCCGTGCCCTTGCGAGGGCGGGGGACTGTTCTGTGGAGGACCTGCGGATCGGAGAGATCCGTAGGTCGCCCTCCGGCCTCGGGTCGGTGTGGGCCCGGTGCCCCCTCTCCGCCGCCCGTAAGGTGGCGGAATCCGGGAGGGTGTTGGTGGGGTGGGTTTCGGCGCGCGTGGAAATCCTCGCGCCGCGCCCGCTCCAGTGTCACCGCTGCCTCGAATTGGGGCACGTGAGGCAGTGGTGCACCTCGCCGGTGGACCGCAGCGGTCAGTGTTACCGCTGCGGTGCCAAAGAGCACCGTGCGAGCCAGTGCTCGGCGGCCCCCCACTGCCCGCTGTGTGCGGACATGGGGAGGCCAGCCGATCACAGGGTGGGGAGCAAGAAGTGCTCCCCCCCCTCCCGGAAGGAGAGGAAGAGGCGGGCTGCACCGGCTCCGGTGCCGAGGGCGGTGGCATCGTCCTCCATGGAGGTGGACGGTGCTACGGGGACGGACGGCCGGGAGGAGGCTGGCGCGGCCATTAATTAATGCCGCCCCGCCTCCTCCTCCAGGCCAACCTCAACCACTGCCGCGCGGCACAGGACTTGATGTCCCAAGTCCTCGCGGAGTGGGGGGTTGGCCTGGCGGTCGCCGCCGAGCCGTACCGCGTCCCTGATCACCCTCATTGGGTGGGCGACGCGGACGGCTTGGTGGCGACGGTATGGGGAGGGGGCGACGGGTCCCCACCGTTCTCCTTGTTGGAGCGCGGTCGGGGATTCGTCGCCGTGGACTGGGGGGGAGTCGCTGTGGTGGGGTGCTACATTTCGCCCCGTAGCGGTCACGCTGCGTTCGAGCTGTACTTGGCCGAGGTCGCGGCATGCGTGCAGCGCTACGCGGCCCGGCCGGTGCTGGTCCTGGGGGATTTTAATGCCAAGTCGGTGGCTTGGGGATCCCCCAGGACCTCCGTTCGCGGCGGGATCCTGGGCGATTGGGCGGCGGGGCTCGACCTCCGGGTATTGAACCGGGGGTCGGAGCACACATGCGTGCGGCGATATGGGGGGTCCATCGTGGATGTTGGATTCGCGACCCCCAACGCCGTGCGCATGGTGTCGGGTTGGCACGTGGTCGCGGGGGCAGAGACACTCTCCGATCACCGGTACATCCGGATGGAGGTCTCTGCCGCCGCGACTGCATCCCGACACGGCCGTCTGCGTGGCACCCCACCACGCCGCTGGGCGCTTCGGCGCCTGGACAAGGACGCCCTGATGGCAGCTGCCCTCGCTGCAACTTGGCCGCAGGGAGCGGCCGAGTTGCCGAGCATAGAGGAGGAGGTCGCCCGGCTCGGAGCATTGGTCGCGGGTATTTGCGACGCGGCGATGCCTCGGGTCGGGCGGGCTTCTCCTCGCCGGGCGGTGTACTGGTGGTCGGACGCGATCGCGGAGTTGCGAGTCGCGACTGTCCGCGCCCGACGCCAGTACACCCGCGCGCGCCGTCGTCAACGTACAGGCGACGGCGTGGCGCGAGCGAGGGCAGCTGATGACCTGTATGGAGCATACCGCGTGGCGCGGGTTGCTCTGCAGGTCGCCATCAAACGGGCCAAGACCCAGGCATGGAAGGAGCTCCTCCAGACCCTTGATGACGATCCATGGGGGCGCCCATATAAGGTGGTGCTGAATAAGCTCCGCCCGTGGGCGCCCCCCGTCACCGAGGGTCTTGACCCCCGGCTGCTGGAGGACGTGGTCAATACACTCTTCCCAATTGGGGAGAGGGGACCGCGTCCTCCGGCGGCGGCGGCTGTCCCAGTGGAGTGGACGGCCGAGCTGGGGGTCACGCAGGAGGAGCTGGCAGCGGCCATCAGACGGCTCGGGGTTCGTAACACGGCCCCGGGTCCGGATGGTGTGCCCGGCCGGGTTTGGGTCTTGACCCAGGGCGTCCTTGGGGCCGACCTCAGGCGGTTGTTCGACCGCTGCCTGAGGGACGGGCGATTCCCCCCCAGTTGGAAGGTGGCGAGGATGGTCCTCCTCCGGAAGGAGGGTCGGCCCGCGGAGTCTCCCTCCGCATACCGTCCCATTTGTCTCCTCGACGAGGTGGGCAAGCTCTTCGAGCGTGTGATTGCTGCCCGCCTCGTCGAGCACCTGTCGCGGGGTGATCCCGGTCTGGCCGACTGCCAGTTCGGTTTCCGGGGGGGCCGATCGACTATCGACGCGATAGGTCGTGTGAGGGCCCTCTCGGAGGCGGCCGTCTCCCGGGGAGGGGTGGCATTGGCAATATCCTTGGATATTGCCAATGCCTTTAACACCCTCCCCTGGGAAGAGATAAGGAGGGGGCTCGAATATCATCGAGTCCCCCCTTGTCTCAGGGCGGTCGTCAGGGATTATCTCCGCGGCAGGTGGATCGAGTATCCGGGCCGGGATGGTGATATGCGGAGGGAGGTGTACTGCGGTGTTCCGCAGGGGTCGGTCCTCGGGCCACTCCTGTGGAACATCGCGTACGACTCGGTGTTGCGGGCCGGCCTCCCCGACGGCGTCAGCACGGTGTGTTATGCGGATGACACACTGGTGCTGGCCGTCGGGGCGCACTGGGGGAGGGCCATGCGTCGCGCGGAGGAGGGGTCGCAACGCGTCGTCGACCGGATCAGGGGGATGGGGATGACGGTGGCGGTCCATAAGACCGAGGTGATTGCGTTTCATTCACCTCGGCAGGATCCGCCACCCCCTCTGATCCGGGTGGGTGGGGCTGACATCGAGGTGAAGCCCCAGATCAGGTATCTAGGGCTGATCCTCGATAGCCACTGGCGTTTCGAGAAGCATTTCCGCTGCCTGGTCCCCCGGTTGGAAAGGATGGTTGCGGCTCTGGGCCGGATCCTGCCCAACCTGGGGGGCCCGGCGGTCCGAGTTCGTCGCCTCTACGTGGCAATGGTCCAGTCGGTGGCCCTATACGGGGCCCCCGTCTGGGCGGACGACCTGGCTGCCTCCCGGCGCAGCATGACTATGCTGCGTCGGGTGCAGAGGCGCATGGCGCTCAGGGTCGTCCGCGGGTATCGGACCATGTCACATGAGGCGGCGACGGTTCTAGCGGGGATGCCGCCCATGG
This sequence comes from Colletes latitarsis, assembly GCF_051014445.1. Lineage (NCBI taxonomy): Eukaryota > Metazoa > Arthropoda > Insecta > Hymenoptera > Colletidae > Colletes > Colletes latitarsis. Next base: position 5,089,885 of record NC_135147.1, read on the forward strand.
ACCTGCTCGCGCGGTCGCACGCGGTGATGTACCGGCACCGCGTCGACCGTCGCGCGGGGGTGGGGGCGGTCCCGGGCGGGCAGGAACCTGCTTGGGGCGATTTGAAGCGCCAGGCCCGGCAGTCCGTGTTGCTCGCGTGGCAGGAGCGGCTGGCTCTGCCAACCGCGGGGCACCGGACTGTCGGGGCTGTTCGGCCACTCCTGAAGGAGTGGCTGGACAGAGGCCATGGCAGTCTCACCTACCGGCTGGCACAGGTATTTTCCGGGCATGGCAGCTTCGGAAGATACCTGTGCCGGATAGGGAAGGAGCCGACGGCGCGTTGCTGCCACTGCGACGCTGAGCAGGACACGGCGGATCATACCCTGGAGGTATGCCCCGCGTGGGAGGGGGAGCGCCGTGTCCTGGTCGGCGTCATCGGGCGGGATGTCTCGCTGCCGGGCGTGGTGCGCGCCATGCTCGGCAGCGAGGAGAAGTGGAGGGCCGTGGCCTCCTTCTGCGAGAACGTAATGTTGCAGAAGGAGGCCGCGGGGAGGGAGCGCGAGCTTCAGCGGCGCGCTGAAGCTCGCGCTCGTGCGGTGGCCCGAGGTCGTCGCCCGGTCGCGAGGCGTCGCGGGCGGCCGCCTCGGCGTGGCGGATGACCTAGGCTGGGAGGGGGGTCCTGAGGAGACCCTCCTCCCGCCAGGCGGCGCCGGGTCGGACCGGTTGGGGGTAGGAGTGCCTCCCCCTACCGGTCCGACGCAAGGGGAGGCACCCTCGGCGGTCTGGTGCAGTCATGAACGCCCGGCCGCCGAGGGGTGGAAACGGGGTCGCGGGCGGTTGCGAGTTGGGGCTCGCAGCCGCCACTAAACGCGGCCCCGGGACGGATAGCGGCGGGATGGAGTGGCCCCGTCCCGCCGCTATGAGGCAGTGTGTCTACTGGGGGGACCGATTGTCCCCCCGGGAGATGGGCGCGAAAGCGCGGGCACGGGGAGGATACCGGAAGAATGCTTCGAGCGATTCCCGGTATCCTCCCAAAGCGTGCCGAAGGGTCACCGTGGGGTTTTTAGTGGGTAGGTCCCGCGCCTGTCGTACGGGCGCGGGGAATCCCACACACACCTCCCACCTCTCCCCAAGGAGGTGGGAGGGAGTCTTTCGAAGATTTTCCCCACGACAAAAAAAAAAAAAAAAAAAAAAGTATGAATCTGATGAAGTCAAATCTCGGTCCTAACCCAGACCTAGCATGCGTTATCCTCAAAAATATTGATCGTGGCCAGGTTTAGTTGACTGTTTCTGTGTGGTACCACATTACTTCCTGATCCAAACCAGAAAAAAACCCAGGATCTGATCAACAACTATGTGAAGAATGCGAAAGTATGAGCCTGATGAGGGCAAGTCCCAGACCTAACCTAGACCTAACATGCGTTATCCTGTAAAATATTGATCGCAACCGCGTTTAATCGACTGTTCCAGTGTGGTACCACATTACTGCCTGCTCCAAACCAGAAAAAACCCACTATCTGGCCAACAAGTGTGCGAAATAAGCGAAAGTATGAGCCTGATGAGGGCAAGTCCCAAACCTAACCCAGACCTAACATGCGTTATCCTCTTAAATAATGATCGAGACCAGGCTTAATGGACACTTTCAGTGTGGTACCACATTACTACGCGATACAACACAGAAAGGGCCCAGGATCTGGCCAACAGGAATGCGAAATATGCGATTGCATGAGCCTGATGAGGGCAAATCCCAGACCTAACCCAGACCTAGCATGCGTTATCCTCTAAAATATTGATCGTGGCCAGGCTTAATTGAATGTTTCTGTGTGGTACCACATTACTACGCGACACAATCCAGAAATAGACCAGGATCTGGCCAACAAGTGTGCGAAATATGCGAAAGTATGAGCCTGATGAGGGCAAGTCCCAAACCTAACCCAGACCTAACATGCGTTATCCTCTAAAATATTGATCGAAGCCAGGTATAATCGACTGTTTTAGTGTGGTCCCATATTACTACGTCATCCAAACCAGAAAAAGCCCAGGATCTGGGCAACAAGTATGCGAAATATGCGAAAGTATGATCCTGATGAGAGCAAATCCCAGACCTAACCTAGACCTAACATGCGTTATCCTGTAAAATATTGATCGAACCCAGGTTTAATTGACTCTTTCTGTGAGGTACCACATTACTACGTGATGCAATCCCGAAAAGGACCAGGATCTGTTCAACAAGTATGTGAAGAATGCGAAAGTATGAGTCTGATGCGGTTATAACCCAGACCTAACCCAGACCAAACCGGTGTTACCCTCTAAAATATTGATCGAAACTAGGTTTACTTGACTGTTTCAGTGTGGTACCACATTACTACGTGATCCGAACCAGAAAAAAACCCATGATGTGGTCAACATGTTTGTTAAAAATGCGAAAGTATGAGCCAAATGAGGGCAATTCCCAGACCTAACCCAGACCTAGCTTGCATTATCCTCTAAAATATGAATCGAAACCGGGTTTAATCGACTGTTCTAGTGTGGGACCCCATTTCTGTCTGATCCAAACCAAAAAAAACTTAGGATCTGGCCAACATGTGTGCGAAATATGCGAAAGTATAAGCCTGATTAGGGCAAGTGCCAAACCTAACCCAGACCTAACATGCGTTATCCTCTAAAATATTGATCGTGGCCAGGTTTAGTTGACTGATTCTGTGTGGTACCATATTACTACGTGACACAATCCAGAAAAAGACCAGGATCTGGCCAACATGAATGCGAAATATGCGATTGCATGAGCCTGATGAGGGCAAATCCCAGACCTAACCAAGGCCTAACATGCGTTATCCTCTGAAATATTGATCGAAGCCGGGTTTAATCGACTGTTCCAGTGTGGTACCCCATTACTGCCTGATCCAAATCAGAAAAAACCCAGGATCTGGCGAACAAGTGTGCGAAATATGCGAAAGTATGAGCCTGATGAGGGCAAGTCCCAAACCTAACCCTGACCTAACATGCGTTATCCTCTAAAATATTGATCGAGACCAGGCTTAATCGACACTTTCAGTGTGGTACCACATTACTACGCGATACAACACAGAAAAGGACCAGGATCTGGCCAACAGGAATGCGAAATATGCGATTGCATGAGCCTGATGAGGGCAAATCCCAGACCTAACCCAGTCCTAGCATGCGTTATCCTCTAAAATATTGATCGTGGCCAGGTTCAGTTGACTGATTCCGTGTGGTACCACATTACTACGTGACACAATCCAGAAAAAGACCAGGATCTGGCCAACAAGAATGCGAAATATGCGATTGCATTAGCCTGATGATGGCAAATCCCAGACCTAACCTAGACCTAACATGCGTTATCCTCTAAAATATTGACCGAGACCAGGCTTAATCGACTGTTTCATTGTGGTACCACATTACTACGTGATCCAACCCAGAAAAAACCCAGGATCTGTTCTTCAAGTATGTGAAGAATGCGAAAGTATGAATCTAATGAGGTCAAATCTCGGTCCTAACCCAGACCTAGCATGCGTTTGTTAGAAATGCGAAAGTATGAGCCAAATGAGGGCAAATACTAGACCCAACCCAGACCTAGCATGCGTTATCCTCTAAAATATTGATCGAAACTAAGTTTAATTGACTGTTTCAGTGTGGTACCACATTACTACGTGATCCAAAGCAGAAAAAGCCCATGATCTGATCAACATGTTTGTTAAAAATGCGAAAGTATGAGCCAAATGAGGGCAAATCCCAGACCTAACCCAGACCTAGCATGCGTTATTCTCTAAAATATTGATCGTGGTCAGGCTTAATTTACTGTTACTGTGTGGTACCACATTACTACGTGACACAATCCAGAAAGAGACCAGGATCTGGCCAACAGGAATGCGAAATATGCGTTTGCATGAGCCTGATGAGGGCAAATCCCAGATCTAACCTAGACCTAACATGCGCTATCCTCTAAAATATTGATCGCAACCGCGTTTAATCGACTGTTCCAGTGTGGGACCACATTACTACCTGATCCAAAACAGAAAAAACCCAGGATCTGTTCAAGAAGTATGTGAGGAATGCGAAAGTATGAGCCAAATGAGGGCAAATACCACACCCAACCCAGCCCTAACATGCGTGATACTCTAAAATATTGATCGCAACCGAGTTTAATCGACTGTTCCAGTGTGGGACCACATTACTACCTGATCCAGAACAGAAAAAACCCAGGATCTGTTCAAGAAGTATGTGAGGAATGCGAAAGTATGAGCCAAATGAGGGCAAATACCAGACCTAACCCAGACCTAACATGCGTTATCGTCTAAAATATTGATCGAGACCTGGCTTAATGGACACTTTCAGTGTGGCACCGCATTACTACGCGATACAACACAGAAAAGGCCCAGGATCTGGCCAACAGGTATGCGAAATATGCGATTGCATGAGCCTGATGAGGGCAAATCCCAGACCTAACCCAGACCTAGCATGCGTTATCCTCTAAAATATTGATCGTGGCCAGGCTTAATTGAATGTTTCTGTGTGGTACCACATTACTACGTGACACAATACAGAAATAGACCAGGATCTGGCCAACAAGTATGCGAAATATGCGAAAGTATGAGCCAAATGAGGGCAATTCCCAGACCTAACCCAGACCTAGCATGCATTATCCTCTAAAATATGAATCGAAACCGGGTTTAATCGACTGTTCTAGTGTGGGACCCCATTTCTGTCTGATCCAAACCAAAAAAAACCCAGGATCTGGCCAACGTGTGTGCGAAATATGCGAAAGTATGAGCCTGATGAGGGCAAGTCCCAAACCTAACCCTGACCTAACATGCGTTATCCTCTAAAATATTGATCGAGACCAGGCTTAATCGACACTTTCAGTGTGGTACCACATTACTACGCGATACATCACAGAAAAGGACCAGGATCTGGCCAACATGTGTGCGAAATATGCGAAAGTATGAGCCTGATTAGGGCAAGTGCCAAACCTAACCCAGGCCTAACATGCGTTATCCTCTAAAATATTGATCATGGCCAGGTTTAGTTGACTGATTCTGTGTGGTACCATATTACTACGTGACACAATCCAGAAAAAGACCAGGATCTGGCCAACATGAATGCGAAATATGCGATTGCATGAGCCTGATGAGGGCAAATCCCAGACCTAACCTAGACCTAACATGCGTTATCCTGTAAAATATTGATCGTAACCAGGTTTAATTGACTGTTTCAGTGTGGTACCACATTACTACGTGACACAATCCAGAAAGAGACCAGGATTTGGCCAACAGGAATGCGAAATATGCGATTGCATGAGCCTGATGAGGGCAAATCCCAGACCTAACCTAGACCTAACATGCGCTATCCTCTAAAATATTGATCGCAACCGCGTTTAATCGACTGTTCCAGTGTGGTACCACATTACTGCCTGATCCAAACCAGAAAAAACCCAGGATCTGTTCATCAAGTATGTGAAGAATGCGAAAGTATGAATCTGATGAGGTCAAATCTCGGTCCTAACCCAGACGTAGCATGCGTTATCCTCAAAAATATTGATCGTGGCCAGGTTTAGTTGACTGTTTCTGTGTGGTACCACATTACTACCTGATCCAAACCAGAAGAAACCCAGGATATGATCAACAACTATGCGAAATATGCGATTGCATGAGCCTGATGAGGGCAAATCCCAGACCTAACCTAGACCGAACATGCGCTATCCTCTAAAATATTGATCGCAACCGCGTTTAATCGACTGTTCCAGTGTGGTACCACATTACTGCCTGATCCAAACCAGAAAAAACCCAGGATCTGTTCATCGAGTATGTGAAGAATGCGAAAGTATGAATCTGATGAGGTCAAATCTCGGTCCTAACCCAGACCTAGCATGCGTTATCCTCAAAAATATTGATCGTGGCCAGGTTTAGTTGACTGTTTCTGTGTGGTACCACATTACTACCTGATCCAAACCAGAAAAAACCCAGGATCTGATCAACAACTATGTGAAGAATGCGAAAGTATGAGCCTGATGAGGGCAAGTCCCAGACCTAACCTAGACCTAACATGCGTTATCCTGTAAAATATTGATCGAAACCCCGTTTAATTGACTGTTTCAGTGTAGTACCACATTACTACGTGATCCAAACCAGAAAAAACCCAGGATCTATCCAACAAGTATGTGAAGAATGCGAAAGTATTAATCTGATGAGAGCAAATCCCAGACCTAACCTAGACCTAACATGCGTTATCCTGAAAAATATTGATCGAAACCAGGTTTAATTGACTGTTTCAGTGTGATACCACATTACTACGTGATCCAAACCAGAAAAAACCCGGGATCTGTTCAACAACTATGTGAAGAATGCGGAAGTATGAGCCTGATGAGGGCAAGACCCAGACCTAACCTAGACCAAACATGCGTTATCCTGTAAAGTATTGATCGAAACCAGGTTTAATTGACTGTTTCAGTGTGATACCACATTACTACGTGATCCAAACCAGAGAAAACCCGGGATCTGTTCAACAACTATGTGAAGAATGCGGAAGTATGAGCCTGATGAGGGCAAATCCCAGACCTAACCCAGACCTAGCATGAGTTATTCTCTAAAATATTGATCGTGGTCAGGCTTAATTTACTGTTACTGTGTGGTACCACATTACTACGTGCCACAATCCAGAGAGAGACCAGGATCTGGCCAACAGGAATGCGAAATATGCGATTGCATGAGCCTGATGAGGGCAAATCCCAGATCTAACCTAGACCTAACATGCGCTATCCTCTAAAATATTGATCGCAACCGCGTTTAATCGACTGTTCCAGTGTGGTACCACATTACTGCCTGATCCAAACCAGAAAAAACCCAGGATCTGGCCAAAAAATGTGCGAAATATGCGAAAGTATGAGCCTGTTGGGAGCAAATCCTAGACCTAACCCAGACCTAGCATGAGTTATTCTCTAAAATATTGATCGTGGTCAGGCTTAATTTACTGTTACTGTGTGGTACCACATTACTACGTGCCACAATCCAGAAAGAGACCAGGATCTGGCCAACAGGAATGCGAAATATGCGATTGCATGAGCCTGATGAGGGCAAATCCCAGATCTAACCTAGACCTAACATGCGCTATCCTCTAAAATATTGATCGCAACCGCGTTTAATCGACTGTTCCAGTGTGGTACCACATTACTGCCTGATCCAAACCAGAAAAAACCCAGGATCTGGCCAAAAAATGTGCGAAATATGCGAAAGTATGAGCCTGTTGGGAGCAAATCCTAGACCTAACCCAGACCTAACGTGCGTTATCCTCTAAAATATTGATCGAAGATAGGTTTAATTGACTGTATCAGTGTGGTACCAGATTACTACGTGTTCCAAACCAGTATAAACACACGATCTGGTCAACATGTTTGTTAAAAATGCGAAAGTATGAGCCAAATGAGGGCAAATCCCAGACCTAACCCAGACCTAGCATGCGTTATCCTGTAAAATATCGATCGAAACCAGGTTTAATTGACTGCTTCTGTGTGGTACCAGATTACTACGTGATGCAATCCGGAAAAGGACCAGGATCTGGCCAACATGAATGCGAAATATGCGATTGCATGAGCCTGGTTAGGGCAAATCCCAGACCTAACCTAGACCTAACATGCGCTATCCTCTAAAATATTGATCGCAACCGAGTTTAATCGACAGTTCCACTGTGGGACCACATTACTACCTGATCCAAAACAGAAAAAACCCAGGATCTGTTCAACAAGTGTGCGGAATATGCGAAAGTATGAGCCAAATGAGGGCAAATACCAGACCCAACCCAGACCTAACATGCGTTATCCTCTAAAATATTGATCGCAACCGAGTTTAATTGACTGTTCCAGTGTGGGACCACATTACTACCTGATCCAAAACAGAAAAAACCCAGGATCTGTTCAAGAAGTATGTGAGGAATGCGAAAGTATGAGCCAAATGAGGGCAATTACCAGACCCAACCCAGACCTAACATGCGTTATCCTCTAAAATCTTGATCGCAACCGAGTTTAATCGACTGTTCCAGTGTGGGACCACATTACTACGTGACCCAAAACTGAAAAAACCCAGGATCTGTTCAACATGAATGCGAAATATGCGATGGTATGAGCCTGATGAGGGTGAATCCCAGACCTAACCTAGACCTAACATGCGTTATCCTCGAAAATATTGATCGAAGACAGGTTTAATTGACTGTATCAGTGTGGTACCAGATTACTACGTGTTCCAAACCAGTATAAACACACGATCTGGTCAACATGTTTGTTAAAAATGCGAAGGTATGGGCCAAATGAGGGCAAATCCCAGACCTAACCCAGACCTAGCATGCGTTATCCTGTAAAATATCGATCGAAACCAGGTTTAATTGACTGCTTCTGTGTGGTACCAGATTACTACGTGATGCAATCCGGAAAAGGACCAGGATCTGACCAACGTGAATACGAAATATGCGATTGCATAAGCCTGATTAGGGCAAATCCCAGACCTAACCTAGACCTAACATGCGCTATCCTCTAAAATATTGATCGCAACCGAGTTTAATCGACTGTTCCAGTGTGGGACCACATTACTACCTGATCCAAACCAGAAGAAACCCAGGATCTGTTCAACAGGTATGTGAAGAATGCGGAAGTATGAGTCTGATGCGGTTATAACCCAGACCTAACCCAGACCAAACCAGTGTTACCCTCTAAAGTATTGATCGAAACTAGGTTTACTTGACTGTTATAGTGTGGTACCACATTACTACCTGATCCAAACCAGAAAAAAACCCATGATCTGGTCAACATGTTTGTTAAAAATGCGAAAGTATGAGCCAAATGAGGGCAAATACCTGACCTAACCCAGACCTAACATGCGTTATCGTCTAAAATATTGATCGAGACCAGACTTAATGGACACTTTCAGTGTGGTACCGCATTACTACGCGATACAACACAGAAATGGCCCAGGATCTGGCCAACAGGTATGCGAAATATGCGATTGCATGAGCCTGATGAGGGCAAATCCCAGACCTAACCCAGACCTAGCATGCGTTATCCTCTAAAATATTGATCGTGGCCAGGCTTAATTGAATGTTTCTGTGTGGTACCACATTACTACGTGACACAATCCAGAAATAGACCAGGATCTGGCCAACAAGTATGCGAAATATGCGAAAGTATGAGCCTGATGAGAGCAAATCCGAGACATAACCTAGACCTAACATACGTCATCCTCTAAAATATTGATCGAAACCGGGTTTAATCGACTGTTCCAGTGTGGAACCATATAACTGCCAGATCCAAACCAGAAAAAATCCAGGATCTATCCAACAAGTATGTGAAGAATGCGAAAGTATGATCCTGATGAGAGCAAATCCCAGACCTAACCTAGACCTAACATGCGTTATCCTGTAAAATATTGATCGTACCCATGTTTAATTGACTGTTTCTGTGAGGTACCACATTACTACGTGATGCAATCCCGAAAAGGACCAGGATCTGGTCAACAAGTATGTGAAGAATGCGAAAGTATGAGTCTGATGCGGTTATAACCCAGACCTAACCCAGACCAAACCGGTGTTACCCTCTAAAATATTGATCGAAACTAGGTTCACTTGACTGTTTCAGTGTGGTACCACATTACTACGTGATCCAAACCAGAAAAAACCCATGATGTGGTCAACATGTTTGTTAAAAATGCGAAAGTATGAGCCAAATGAGGGCAATTCCCAGACCTAACCCAGACCTAGCATGCATTATCCTCTAAAATATGAATCGAAACCGGGTTTAATCGACTGTTCTAGTGTGGGACCCCATTTCTGTCTGATCCAAACCAAAAAAAACCCAGGATCTGGCCAACGTGTGTGCGAAATATGCGAAAGTATGAGCCTGATGAGGGCAAGTCCCAAACCTAACCCTGACCTAACATGCGTTATCCTCTAAAATATTGATCGAGACCAGGCTTAATCGACACTTTCAGTGTGGTACCACATTACTACGCGATACATCACAGAAAAGGACCAGGATCTGGCCAACATGTGTGCGAAATATGCGAAAGTATGAGCCTGATTAGGGCAAGTGCCAAACCTAACCCAGGCCTAACATGCGTTATCCTCTAAAATATTGATCATGGCCAGGTTTAGTTGACTGATTCTGTGTGGTACCATATTACTACGTGACACAATCCAGAAAAAGACCAGGATCTGGCCAACATGAATGCGAAATATGCGATTGCATGAGCCTGATGAGGGCAAATCCCAGACCTAACCTAGACCTAACATGCGTTATCCTGTAAAATATTGATCGTAACCAGGTTTAATTGACTGTTTCAGTGTGGTACCACATTACTACGTGACACAATCCAGAAAGAGACCAGGATTTGGCCAACAGGAATGCGAAATATGCGATTGCATGAGCCTGATGAGGGCAAATCCCAGACCTAACCTAGACCTAACATGCGCTATCCTCTAAAATATTGATCGCAACCGCGTTTAATCGACTGTTCCAGTGTGGTACCACATTACTGCCTGATCCAAACCAGAAAAAACCCAGGATCTGTTCATCAAGTATGTGAAGAATGCGAAAGTATGAATCTGATGAGGTCAAATCTCGGTCCTAACCCAGACGTAGCATGCGTTATCCTCAAAAATATTGATCGTGGCCAGGTTTAGTTGACTGTTTCTGTGTGGTACCACATTACTACCTGATCCAAACCAGAAGAAACCCAGGATATGATCAACAACTATGCGAAATATGCGATTGCATGAGCCTGATGGGGGCAAATCCCAGACCTAACCTAGACCGAACATGCGCTATCCTCTAAAATATTGATCGCAACCGCGTTTAATCGACTGTTCCAGTGTGGTACCACATTACTGCCTGATCCAAACCAGAAAAAACCCAGGATCTGTTCATCAAGTATGTGAAGAATGCGAAAGTATGAATCTGATGAGGTCAAATCTCGGTCCTAACCCAGACCTAGCATGCGTTATCCTCAAAAATATTGATCGTGGCCAGGTTTAGTTGACTGTTTCTGTGTGGTACCACATTACTACCTGATCCAAACCAGAAAAAACCCAGGATCTGATCAACAACTATGTGAAGAATGCGAAAGTATGAGCCTGATGAGGGCAAGTCCCAGACCTAACCTAGACCTAACATGCGTTATCCTGTAAAATATTGATCGAAACCCCGTTTAATTGACTGTTTCAGTGTAGTACCACATTACTACGTGATCCAAACCAGAAAAAACCCAGGATCTATCCAACAAGTATGTGAAGAATGCGAAAGTATTAATCTGATGAGAGCAAATCCCAGACCTAACCTAGACCTAACATGCGTTATCCTGAAAAATATTGATCGAAACCAGGTTTAATTGACTGTTTCAGTGTGATACCACATTACTACGTGATCCAAACCAGAAAAAACCCGGGATCTGTTCAACAACTATGTGAAGAATGCGGAAGTATGAGCCTGATGAGGGCAAGACCCAGACCTAACCTAGACCAAACATGCGTTATCCTGTAAAGTATTGATCGAAACCAGGTTTAATTGACTGTTTCAGTGTGATACCACATTACTACGTGATCCAAACCAGAGAAAACCCGGGATCTGTTCAACAACTATGTGAAGAATGCGGAAGTATGAGCCTGATGAGGGCAAATCCCAGACCTAACCCAGACCTAGCATGAGTTATTCTCTAAAATATTGATCGTGGTCAGGCTTAATTTACTGTTACTGTGTGGTACCACATTACTACTTGCCACAATCCAGAGAGAGACCAGGATCTGGCCAACAGGAATGCGAAATATGCGATTGCATGAGCCTGATGAGGGCAAATCCCAGATCTAACCTAGACCTAACATGCGCTATCCTCTAAAATATTGATCGCAACCGCGTTTAATCGACTGTTCCAGTGTGGTACCACATTACTGCCTGATCCAAACCAGAAAAAACCCAGGATCTGGCCAAAAAATGTGCGAAATATGCGAAAGTATGAGCCTGTTGGGAGCAAATCCTAGACCTAACCCAGACCTAGCATGAGTTATTCTCTAAAATATTGATCGTGGTCAGGCTTAATTTACTGTTACTGTGTGGTACCACATTACTACGTGCCACAATCCAGAAAGAGACCAGGATCTGGCCAACAGGAATGCGAAATATGCGATTGCATGAGCCTGATGAGGGCAAATCCCAGATCTAACCTAGACCTAACATGCGCTATCCTCTAAAATATTGATCGCAACCGCGTTTAATCGACTGTTCCAGTGTGGTACCACATTACTGCCTGATCCAAACCAGAAAAAACCCAGGATCTGGCCAAAAAATGTGCGAAATATGCGAAAGTATGAGCCTGTTGGGAGCAAATCCTAGACCTAACCCAGACCTAACGTGCGTTATCCTCTAAAATATTGATCGAAGATAGGTTTAATTGACTGTATCAGTGTGGTACCAGATTACTACGTGTTCCAAACCAGTATAAACACACGATCTGGTCAACATGTTTGTTAAAAATGCGAAAGTATGAGCCAAATGAGGGCAAATCCCAGACCTAACCCAGACCTAGCATGCGTTATCCTGTAAAATATCGATCGAAACCAGGTTTAATTGACTGCTTCTGTGTGGTACCAGATTACTACGTGATGCAATCCGGAAAAGGACCAGGATCTGGCCAACATGAATGCGAAATATGCGATTGCATGAGCCTGGTTAGGGCAAATCCCAGACCTAACCTAGACCTAACATGCGCTATCCTCTAAAATATTGATCGCAACCGAGTTTAATCGACAGTTCCACTGTGGGACCACATTACTACCTGATCCAAAACAGAAAAAACCCAGGATCTGTTCAACAAGTGTGCGGAATATGCGAAAGTATGAGCCAAATGAGGGCAAATACCAGACCCAACCCAGACCTAACATGCGTTATCCTCTAAAATATTGATCGTGGCCAGGTTTAGTTGACTGATTCTGTGTGGTACCATATTACTACGTGACACAATCCAGAAAGAGACCAGGATCTGGCCAACAGGAATGCGAAATATGCGATTGCATGAGCCTGATGAGGGCAAATACCAGACCCAACCCAGACCTAACATGCGTTATCCTCTAAAATCTTGATCGCAACCGAGTTTAATCGACTGTTCCAGTGTGGGACCACATTACTACGTGACCCAAAACTGAAAAAACCCAGGATCTGTTCAACATGAATGCGAAATATGCGATGGTATGAGCCTGATGAGGGTGAATCCCAGACCTAACCTAGACCTAACATGCGTTATCCTCGAAAATATTGATCGAAGACAGGTTTAATTGACTGTATCATTGTGGTACCAGATTACTACGTGTTCCAAACCAGTATAAACACACGATCTGGTCAACATGTTTGTTAAAAATGCGAAAGTATGAGCCAAATGAGGGCAAATCCCAGACCTAACCCAGACCTAGCATGCGTTATCCTGTAAAATATCGATCGAAACCAGGTTTAATTGACTGCTTCTGTGTGGTACCAGATTACTACGTGATGCAATCCGGAAAAGGACCAGGATCTGACCAACATGAATACGAAATATGCGATTGCATAAGCCTGATTAGGGCAAATCCCAGACCTAACCTAGACCTAACATGCGCTATCCTCTGAAATATTGATCGCAACCGAGTTTAATCGACTGTTCCAGTGTGGGACCACATTACTACCTGATCCAAACCAGAAGAAACCCAGGATCTGTTCAACAGGTATGTGAAGAATGCGGAAGTATGAGTCTGATGCGGTTATAACCCAGACCTAACCCAGACCAAACCAGTGTTACCCTCTAAAATATTGATCGAAACTAGGTTTACTTGACTGTTATAGTGTGGTACCACATTACTACCTGATCCAAACCAGAAAAAAACCCCTGATCTGGTCAACATGTTTGTTAAAAATGCGAAAGTATGAGCCAAATGAGGGCAAATACCTGACCTAACCCAGACCTAACATGCGTTATCGTCTAAAATATTGATCGAAACCGGGTTTAATCGACTGTTCCAGTGTGGAACCATATAACTGCCAGATCCAAACCAGAAAAAATCCAGGATCTATCCAACAAGTATGTGAAGAATGCGAAAGTATGATCCTGATGAGAGCAAATCCCAGACCTAACCTAGACCTAACATGCGTTATCCTGTAAAATATTGAACGAACCCAGGTTTAATTGACTGTTTCTGTGAGGTACCACATTACTACGTGATGCAATCCCGAAAAGGACCAGGATCTGTTCAACAAGTATGTGAAGAATGCGAAAGTATGAGTCTGATGCGGTTATAACCCAGACCTAACCCAGACCAAACCGGTGTTACCCTCTAAAATATTGATCGAAACTAGGTTTACTTGACTGTTTCAGTGTGGTACCACATTACTACGTGATCCAAACCAGAAAAAACCCATGATGTGGTCAACATGTTTGTTAAAAATGCGAAAGTATGAGCCAAATGAGGGCAATTCCCAGACCTAACCCAGACCTAGCATGCATTATCCTCTAAAATATGAATCGAAACCGGGTTTAATCGACTGTTCTAGTGTGGGACCCCATTTCTGTCTAATCCAAACCAAAAAAAAACCCAGGATCTGGCCAACGTGTGTGCGAAATATGCGAAGGTATGAGCCTGATGAGGGCAAGTCCCAAACCTAACCCTGACCTAACATGCCTTATCCTCTAAAATATTGATCGAGACCAGGCTTAATCGACACTTTCAGTGTGGTACCACATTACTACGCGATACAACACAGAAAAGGACCAGGATCTGGCCAACATGTGTGCGAAATATGCGAAAGTATGAGCCTGATTAGGGCAAGTGCCAAACCTAACCCAGACCTAACATGCGTTATCCTCTAAAATATTGATCGTGGCCAGGTTTAGTTGACTGATTCTGTGTGGTACCATATTACTACGTGACACAATCCAGAAAGAGACCAGGATCTGGCCAACAGGAATGCGAAATATGCGATTGCATGAGCCTGATGAAGGCAAATCCCAGATCTAACCTAGACCTAACATGCGCTATCCTCTAAAATATTGATCGCAACCGCGTTTAATCGACTGTTCCAGTGTGGTACCATATTACTGCCTGATCCAAAACAGAAAAAACCCAGGATCTGGCCAAAAAATGTGCGAAATATGCGAAAGTATGAGCCTGTTGAGAGCAAATCCTAGACCTAACCCAGACGTAACATGCGTTATCCTCTAAAATATTGATCGAAGATAGGTTTAATTGACTGTATCAGTGTGGTACCAGATTACTACGTGTTCCAAACCAGTATAAACACACGATCTGGTCAACATGTTTGTTAAAAATGCGAAAGTATGAGCCAAATGAGGGCAAATCCCAGACCTAACCCAGACCTAGCATGCGTTATCCTGTAAAATATCGATCGAAACCAGGTTTAATTGACTGCTTCTGTGTGGTACCAGATTACTACGTGATGCAATCCGGAAAAGGACCAGGATCTGGCCAACATGAATGCGAAATATGCGATTGCATGAGCCTGATTAGGGCAAATCCCAGACCTAACCTAGATTTAACATGCGCTATCCTCTAAAATATTGATCGCAACCGAGTTTAATCGACTGTTCCACTGTGGGACCACATTACTACCTGATCCAAAACAGAAAAAACCCAGGATCTGTTCGACAAGTGTGCGAAATATGCGATTGTATGAGCCTGATGAGGGCGAATCCCAGTCCTAGCCTAGACCTAACATGCGTTATCCTCTAAAATATTGATCGAAACGAGGTTTAATTGACTGTTTCAGTGTGATACCACATTACTACGTGATCCAAACCAGAAAAAACCCAGGATCTATCCAACAAGTATGTGAAGAATGCGAAAGTATGAGTCTGATGAGAGCAAATCCCAGACCTACCCTAGACCTAGCATGCGTTATCCTCTAAAATATTGATCGCAACCGAGTTTAATCGACTGTTCCAGTGTGGGACCACATTACTACGTGATCCAAACCAGAAAAAACCCAGGATCTATCCAACAAGTATGTGAAGAATGCGAAAGTATGAGTCTGATGAGAGCAAATCCCAGACCTAACCTAGACCTAGCATGCGTTATCCTCTAAAATATTGCTCGTGGCCAGGCTTAATTGACTGTTTCTGTGTGGTACCACACTACTACATGACACAATCCAGAAAAAGACCAGGATCTGGCCAACAAGAATGCGAAATATGCGATTGCATGAGCCTGATGATGGCAAATCCGAGACCTAACCTAGACCTAACGTGCGTTATCCTCCAAAATATTGACCGAGACCAGGCTTAATCGACTGTTTCATTGTGGTACCACATTACTACGTGATCCAACCCAGAAAAAACCCAGGATCTGACCTTCAAGTATGTGAAGAATGCGGAAGTATGAATCTGATGAGGTCAAGTCTCGGTCCTAACCCAGACCTAGCATGCGTCTGTTAAAAATGCGAAAGTATGAGCCAAATGAGGGTAAATACTAATCCTAACCCAGACCTAGCATGCCTTATCCTCTAAAATATTGATCGAAACTAGGTTTAATTGACTGTTTCAGTGTGGTACCACATTACTACGTGATACAAACCAGAAAAAACCCATGACCTGATCAACATGTTTGTTAAAAATGCGAAAGTATGAATCTGATGAGGTCAAATCTCGGTCCGAACCCAGACCTAGCATGCGTTATCCTCAAAAATATTGATCGTGGCCAGGTTTAGTTGACTGTTTCTGTGTGGTACCACATTACTACCTGATCCAAACCAGAAAAAACCCAGGATCTGATCAACAACTATGTGAAGAATGCGAAAGTATGAGCCTGATGAGGGCAAGTCCCAGACCTAACCTAGACCTAACATGCGTTATCCTGTAAAATATTGATCGAAACCAGGTTTAATTGACTGTTTCAGTGTGATACCACATTACTACGTGATCCAACCAGAAAAAACCCAGGATCTATCCAACAAGTATGTGAAGAATGCGAAAGTATGAGTCTGATGAGAGCAAATCCCAGACCTAACCTAGACCTAACATGCGTTATCCTGTAAAATATTGATCGAAACCAGGTTTAATTGGCTGTTTCAGTGTGATACCACATTACTACGTGATCCAACCAGAAAAAACCCAGGATCTATCCAACAAGTATGTGAAGAATGCGAAAGTATGAGTCTGATGAGAGCAAATCCCAGACCTAACCTAGACCTAACTTGCGTTATCCTGTAAAATATTGATCGAAACCAGGTTTAATTGACTGTTTCAGTGTGATACCACATTACTACGTGATCCAACCAGAAAAAACCCAGGATCTATCCAACAAGTCTGTGAAGAATGCGAAAGTATGAGTCTGATGAGAGCAAATCCCAGACCTAACCTAGACCTAACATGCGTTATCCTGTAAAATATTGATCGAAACCAGGTTTAATTGACTGTTTCAGTGTGATACCACATTACTACGTGATCCAACCAGGAAAAACTCAGGATCTATCCAACAAGTATGTGAAGAATGCGAAAGTATGAATTTGATGAGGTCAAATCTCGGTCCTAACCCAGACCTAGCATGCGTTATCCTCAAAAATATTGATCGTGGCCAGGTTTAGTTGACTGTTTCTGTGTGGTACCACATTACTACCTGATCCAAACCAGAAAAAAACCCAGGATCTGATCAACAACTATGTGAAGAATGCGAAAGTATGAGCCTGATGAGGGCAAGTCCCAGACCTAACCTAGACCTAACATGCGTTATCCTGTAAAATATTGATCGCAACCGCGTTTAATCGACTGTTCCAGTGTGGTACCACATTACTGCCTGATCCAAACCAGAAAAAACCCAGTATCTGGCCAACAAGTGTGCGAAATAAGCGAAAGTATGAGCCTGATGAGGGCAAGACCCAAACTTAACCCAGACCTAACATGCGTTATCCTCTTAAATAATGATCGAGACCAGGCTTAATGGACACTTTCAGTGTGGTACCACATTACTACCCGATACAACACAGAAAGGGCCCAGGATCTGGCCAACAGGAATGCGAAATATGCGATTGCATGAGCCTGATGAGGGCAAATCCCAGACCTAACCCAGTCCTAGCATACGTTATCCTCTAAAATATTGCTCGTGGCCAGGCTTAATTGACTGTTTCTGTGTGGTACCACATTACTACGTGACACAATCCAGAAAAAGACCAGGATCTGGCCAACAAGAATGCGAAATATGCGATTGCATGAGCCTGATGATGGCAAATCCCAGACCTAACCTAGACCTAACATGCGTTATCCTCTAAAATATTGACCGAGACGAGGCTTAATCGACTGTTTCATTGTGGTACCACATTACTACGTGATCCAACCCAGAAAAAACCCAGGATCTGTTCTTCAAGTATGTGAAGAATGCGAAAGTATGAATCTGATGAGGTCAAATCTCGGTCCTAACCCAGACCTAGCATGCGTTTGTTAGAAATGCGAAAGTATGAGCCAAATGAGGGCAAATACTAGACCCAACCCAGACCTAGCATGCGTTATCCTCTAAAATATTGATCGAAACTAGGTTTAATTGACTGTTTCAGTGTGGTACCACATTACTACGTGATCCAAACCAGAAAAAGCCCATGATCTGATCAACATGTTTGTTAAAAATGCGAAAGTATGAGCCAAATGAGGGCAAATACCAGACCTAACCCAGACCTAGCATGCATTATCCTCTAAAATATAGATCGAAACAGGGTTTAACCGACTGTTCCAGTGTGGTACCACATTATTGCCTGATCCAAACCAGAAGAAACCCAGGATCTGGCCAACAAGTGTGCGAAATATGCGAAAGTAGGAGCCTGATGAGGGCAAATCCCAGACCTAACCTAGACCTAAAATGCGTTATCCTCTAAAATATTGATCGAATCCGGGTTTAATCGACTGTTCCAGTGTGGTACCATATAACTACCTGATCCAAAACAGAAAAAACCCAGGATCTATCCAACAAGTATGTGAAGAATGCGAAAGTATGAGCCAGATGAGAGCAAATCCCAGACCTAACCTAGACCTAACATGCGTTACCCTGTAAAATATTGATCGAAACCAGGCTTAATTGACTGTTTCTGTGTGGTACCACATTACTACGTGATGCAATCCCGAAAAGCACCAGGATCTGGCCGACATGAATGCGAAATATGCGATTGCATGAACCGGATGGGGACAAATCCGAGACCTAACCTAGACCTAACGTGCGTTATCCTCCAAAATATTGACCGAGACCAGGCTTAATCGACTGTTTCATTGTGGTACCACATTACTACGTGATCCAACCCAGAAAAAACCCAGGATCTGATCTTCAAGTATGTGAAGAATGCGGAAGTATGAATCTGATGAGGTCAAGTCTCGGTCCTAACCCAGACCTAGCATGCGTCTGTTAAAAATGCGAAAGTATGAGCCAAATGAGGGTAAATACTAATCCTAACCCAGACCTAGCATGCCTTATCCTCTAAAATATTGATCGAAACTAGGTTTAATTGACTGTTTCAGTGTGGTACCACATTACTACGTGATACAAACCAGAAAAAACCCATGACCTGATCAACATGTTTGTTAAAAATGCGAAAGTATGAGCCAAATGAGGGCAAATACCAGACCTAACGCAGACCTAGCATGCATTATCCTGTAAAATATAGATCGAAACAGGGTTTAATCGACTGTTCCAGTGTGGTACCACATTACTACGTGATCTAACCCAGAAAAAACCCAGGATCTGTTCATCAAGTATGTGAAGAATGCGAAAGTATGAATCTGATGAGGTCAAATCTCGGTCCGAACCCAGACCTAGCATGCGTTATCCTCAAAAATATTGATCGTGGCCAGGTTTAGTTGACTGTTTCTGTGTGGTACCACATTACTACCTGATCCAAACCAGAAAAAACCCAGGATCTGATCAACAACTATGTGAAGAATGCGAAAGTATGAGCCTGATGAGGGCAAGTCCCAGACCTAACCTAGACCTAACATGCGTTATCCTGTAAAATATTGATCGAAACCAGGTTTAATTGACTGTTTCAGTGTGATACCACATTACTACGTGATCCAACCAGAAAAAACCCAGGATCTATCCAACAAGTATGTGAAGAATGCGAAAGTATGAGTCTGATGAGAGCAAATCCCAGACCTAACCTAGACCTAACATGCGTTATCCTGTAAAATATTGATCGAAACCAGGTTTAATTGGCTGTTTCAGTGTGATACCACATTACTACGTGATCCAACCAGAAAAAACCCAGGATCTATCCAACAAGTATGTGAAGAATGCGAAAGTATGAGTCTGATGAGAGCAAATCCCAGACCTAACCTAGACCTAACTTGCGTTATCCTGTAAAATATTGATCGAAACCAGGTTTAATTGACTGTTTCAGTGTGATACCACATTACTACGTGATCCAACCAGAAAAAACCCAGGATCTATCCAACAAGTCTGTGAAGAATGCGAAAGTATGAGTCTGATGAGAGCAAATCCCAGACCTAACCTAGACCTAACATGCGTTATCCTGTAAAATATTGATCGAAACCAGGTTTAATTGACTGTTTCAGTGTGATACCACATTACTACGTGATCCAACCAGGAAAAACTCAGGATCTATCCAACAAGTATGTGAAGAATGCGAAAGTATGAATTTGATGAGGTCAAATCTCGGTCCTAACCCAGACCTAGCATGCGTTATCCTCAAAAATATTGATCGTGGCCAGGTTTAGTTGACTGTTTCTGTGTGGTACCACATTACTACCTGATCCAAACCAGAAAAAAACCCAGGATCTGATCAACAACTATGTGAAGAATGCGAAAGTATGAGCCTGATGAGGGCAAGTCCCAGACCTAACCTAGACCTAACATGCGTTATCCTGTAAAATATTGATCGCAACCGCGTTTAATCGACTGTTCCAGTGTGGTACCACATTACTGCCTGATCCAAACCAGAAAAAACCCAGTATCTGGCCAACAAGTGTGCGAAATAAGCGAAAGTATGAGCCTGATGAGGGCAAGACCCAAACTTAACCCAGACCTAACATGCGTTATCCTCTTAAATAATGATCGAGACCAGGCTTAATGGACACTTTCAGTGTGGTACCACATTACTACCCGATACAACACAGAAAGGGCCCAGGATCTGGCCAACAGGAATGCGAAATATGCGATTGCATGAGCCTGATGAGGTCAAATCCCAGACCTAACCCAGACCTAGCATGCGTTATCCTCTAAAATATTGATCGTGGCCAGGCTTAATTGAACGTTTCTGTGTGGTACCACATTACTACGTGACACAATCCAGAAATAGACCAGGATCTGGCCAACAAGAATGCGAAATATGCGATTGCATGAGCCTGATGTGGGCAAATACCAGAGCTAACCTAGACCTAACATGCGATATCCTCTGAAATATTGATCGAAACCGTGTTTAATCGACTGTTCCAGTGTGGAACCATATAACTACCTGATCCAAACAAGAAAAAACCCAGGATCTGTTCAACAAGTATGTGAAGAATGCGAAAGTATGAGTCTGATGCGGTTATAACCCAGACCTGACCCAGACCAAACCGGTGTTACCCTCTAAAATATTGATCGAAACTAGGTTTACTTGACTGTTTCAGTGTGGTACCACATTACTACGTGATCCAAACCAGAAAAAACCCATGATGTGGTCAACATGTTTGTTAAAAATGCGAAAGTATGAGCCAAATGAGGGCAATTCCCAGACCTAACCCAGACCTAGCATGCATTATCCTCTAAAATATGAATCGAAACCGGGTTTAATCGACTGTTCTAGTGTGGGACCCCATTTCTGCCTGATCCAAACCAGAAAAAACCCAGTATCTGGCCAACAAGTGTGCGAAATAAGCGAAAGTATGAGCCTGATGAGGGCAAGACCCAAACTTAACCCAGACCTAACATGCGTTATCCTCTTAAATAATGATCGAGACCAGGCTTAATGGACACTTTCAGTGTGGTACCACATTACTACCCGATACAACACAGAAAGGGCCCAGGATCTGGCCAACAGGAATGCGAAATATGCGATTGCATGAGCCTGATGAGGGCAAATCCCAGACCTAACCCAGTCCTAGCATACGTTATCCTCTAAAATATTGCTCGTGGCCAGGCTTAATTGACTGTTTCTGTGTGGTACCACATTACTACGTGACACAATCCAGAAAAAGACCAGGATCTGGCCAACAAGAATGCGAAATATGCGATTGCATGAGCCTGATGATGGCAAATCCCAGACCTAACCTAGACCTAACATGCGTTATCCTCTAAAATATTGACCGAGACCAGGCTTAATCGACTGTTTCATTGTGGTACCACATTACTACGTGATCCAACCCAGAAAAAACCCAGGATCTGTTCTTCAAGTATGTGAAGAATGCGAAAGTATGAATCTGATGAGGTCAAATCTCGGTCCTAACCCAGACCTAGCATGCGTTTGTTAGAAATGCGAAAGTATGAGCCAAATGAGGGCAAATACTAGACCCAACCCAGACCTAGCATGCGTTATCCTCTAAAATATTGATCGAAACTAGGTTTAATTGACTGTTTCAGTGTGGTACCACATTACTACGTGATCCAAACCAGAAAAAGCCCATGATCTGATCAACATGTTTGTTAAAAATGCGAAAGTATGAGCCAAATGAGGGCAAATACCAGACCTAACCCAGACCTAGCATGCATTATCCTCTAAAATATAGATCGAAACAGGGTTTAACCGACTGTTCCAGTGTGGTACCACATTATTGCCTGATCCAAACCAGAAGAAACCCAGGATCTGGCCAACAAGTGTGCGAAATATGCGAAAGTAGGAGCCTGATGAGGGCAAATCCCAGACCTAACCTAGACCTAAAATGCGTTATCCTCTAAAATATTGATCGAATCCGGGTTTAATCGACTGTTCCAGTGTGGTACCATATAACTACCTGATCCAAAACAGAAAAAACCCAGGATCTATCCAACAAGTATGTGAAGAATGCGAAAGTATGAGCCAGATGAGAGCAAATCCCAGACCTAACCTAGACCTAACATGCGTTACCCTGTAAAATATTGATCGAAACCAGGCTTAATTGACTGTTTCTGTGTGGTACCACATTACTACGTGATGCAATCCCGAAAAGCACCAGGATCTGGCCGACATGAATGCGAAATATGCGATTGCATGAACCGGATGGGGACAAATCCCAGACCTAACCTAGACCTAACATGCGTTATCCTCTAAAATAGTGATCGAAACCGGGTTTAATCGACTGTTCCAGTCTGGTACCACATTACTACCTGATCCAAACCAGAAAAAACCCAGGATCTGTTCAAGAACTATGTGAAGAATGCGAAAGTATGAGCCTGATGAGAGCAAATCCCATACCTAACCTAGACCTAACATGCGTTACCCTGTTAAGTATTGATCGAAACCAGGTTTAATTGACTGTTTCTGTGTGGTACCACATTACTAGGTGATGCAATCCCGAAAAGGACCAGGATCTGGCCAACATGAATGCGAAATATGCGATTGCATGAGCCTGATGAGGGCAAATCCCAGACCTAACCTGGACCTATCATGCGCTATCCGCTAAAATATTAATCGCAACCGCGTTTAATCGACTGTTCCAGTGTGGTACCACATTAGTGCCTGATCCAAACCAGAAAAAACCCAGGATCTGGCCAAAAAGTGTGCGAAATAGGCGAAAGTATGAGCCTGTTTAGAGCAAATCCTAGACCTAACCTAGACCTAACATGCGTCATCCTCTAAGATATTGATCGAAACCGGGTTTAATCGACTGTTCCAGTGTGGTACCATACTACTACCTGATCCAAACCAGAAAAAACCCAGGATCTGTTCAACAACTATGTGAAGAATGCGAAAGTATGAGCCTGATGAGGGCAAGTCCCAGACCTAACCTAGACCTAACATGCGTTATCCTGTAAAATATTGATCGAATCAAGGTTTTACTGACTGTTTCAGTGTGGTACCACATTACTACGTGATTCAAACCAGAAAAAACCCATGATGTGGTCAACATGTTTGTTAAAAATGCGAAAGTATGAGCCAAATGAGGGCAAATACCAGACCTAAACCAGACCTAGCATGCGTTATCGTCTAAAATATGGATCGAAACCGGGTTTAATCGACTGTTCCAGTGTGGGACCACATTACTACCTGATCCAAGCCAGAAAAAACCCAGGATCTGTTCTACAAGTATGTGACAAATGCGAAAGTATGAGTCTGATGAGGGCAAATCCCAGACCTAACCTAGACCTTACATGCGTTATCATCTATAATATTGATCGAAACAAGTTTTAATCGACGGTGCCAGTGTGGCACCACATTACTACGTGATCTAACCCAGAAAAAACCCAGGATCTGTTCAAGAACTATGTGAAGAATGCGATTGCATGAGCCTGATGAGGGCGAATCCCAGACCTAACCCAGTCCTAGCATGCGTTATCCTCTAAAATATTGCTCGTGGCCAGGCTTAATTGACTGTTTCTGTGTGGTACCACATTACTACGTGACACAATCCAGAAAAAGACCAGGATCTGGCCAACAAGAATGCGAAATATGCGATTGCATGAGCCTGAGGATGGCAAATCCCAGACCTAACCTAGGCCTAACATGCGTTATCCTCTAAAATATTGACCGAGACCAGGCTTAATTGACTGTTTCAGTGTGGTACCACATTACTACGTGATCCAAACCAGAAAAACCCCACGATCTGATCAACATGTTTGTTAAAAATGCGAAAGTATGAGCCAAATGAGGGCAAATACCAGACCTAACCTAGGCCTAACATGCGTTATCCTCTAAAATAGTGATCGAAACCGGGTTTAATCGACTGTTCCAGTCTGTTACCACATTACTACGTGATGCAATCCCGAAAAGGACCAGGATCTGTGCAACAAGTATGTGAAGAATGCGAAAGTATGAGCCTGATGAGAGCAAATCCCAGACCTAACCTAGACCTAACATGCGTTACCCTGTAAAATATTGATCGAACCCAGGTTTAATTGACTGGTTCTGTGTGGTACCACATTACTACGTTATGCAATCCCGAAAAGGACCAGGATCTGGCCAACATGAATGCGAAATATGCGATTGCATGAGCCTGATGAGGGCGAATCCCAGACCTAACCTAGACCTAACATGCGTTATCCTATAAAATATTCATCGAAACCAGGTTTTTTCGACTGTTCCAGTGTGGTACCACATTACTACCTGATCCAAACCAGAAAAAACCCAGGATCTGTTCAACATGTTTGTTAAAAATGCGAAAGAATGAACCAAATGAGGGCAAATCCCAGACCTAACCCTGACCTAGCATGCGTTATCCTCTAAGATATTGATCGAAGCCAGGTATAGTCGTCTGTTTTCGTGTGGTACCATATTACTACCTGATCCAAACCAGAAAAAACCCAGGATCTGGCCAACAAGTGTGCGAAATATGCGAAAGTATGAGCCTGATGAGAGCAAATCCGAGACATAACCTAGACCTAACATACGTCATCCTCAAAAATATTGATCGAAACCGGGTTTAATCGACTGTTCCAGTGTGGAACCATATAACTGCCTGATCCAAACCAGAAAAAACGCAGGATCTATCCAACAAGTATGTGAAGAATGCGAAAGTATGAGCGCGATGAGAGCAAATCCCAGACCTAACCTAGACCTAACATGCGTTATCCTGTAAAATATTGATCGAACCCAGGTTTAATTGACAGTTTCTGTGTGGTACCACATTACTACGTGATGCAATCCCGAGAAGGACCAGGATCTGGCCAACATGAATGCGAAATATGCGATTGCATGAGCCTGATGAGGGCAAATCCCAGACCTAACCTAGACATAACATGCGTTATCCTCTAAAATATTGATCGAAACCGGGTTTAATCGACTGTTCCAGTGTGGTACCACATTACTACCTGATCCAAACCAGAAAAAACACAGGATCTCTTCAACAACTATGTGAAGAATGCGAAAGTATGAGTCTGATGCGGTTATAACCCAGACCTAACCCAGACCAAACCGGTGTTACCCTCTAAAATATTGATCGAAACTAGGTTTACTTGACTGTTTCAGTGTGTTACCACATTACTACGTGATCCAAACCAGAAAAAACCCATGATCTGGTCAACATGTTTGTTAAAAATGCGAAAGTATGAGCCAAATGAGGGCAAATACCAGATCTAACCCAGACCTAGCATGCATTATCCTCTAAAATATTGATCGAGACCAAGCTTAATCGACACTTTCAGTGTGGTACCACATTACTACGCGATACAACACAGAAAAGGACCAGGATCTGGCCAACAGGAATGCGAAATATGCGATTGCATGAGCCTGATGAGGGCGAATCCCAGACCTAACCTAGACCTAACATGCGTTATCCTCTAAAATATTGACCGAGACCAGGCTTAATCGACTGTTTCATTGTGGTACCACATTACTATGTGATCCAACCCAGAAAAAACCCAGGATCTGTTCTTCAAGTATGTGAAGAATGCGAAAGTATGAATCTGGTGAGGTCAAATCTCGGTCCTACCCCAGACCTAGCATGCGTTTGTTAGAAATGCGACAGTATGAGCCAAATGAGTGCATATACTAGACCCAACCCAGACCTAGCATGCGTTATCCTCTAAAATATTGATCGAAACTAGGTTTAATTGACTGTTTCAGTGTGGTACCACATTACTACGTGATCCAAACTAGAAAAAACCCATGATCTGATCAACATGTTCGTTAAAAATGCGAAAGTATGAGCCAAATGAGGGCAAATACCAGACCTAACCCAGACCTAGCATGCATTATCCTCTAAAATATAGATCGAAACAGGGTTTAATCGACTGTTCCAGTGTGGTACCACATTATTGCCTGATCCAAACCAGAAGAAACCCAGGATCTGGCCAACAAGTGTGCGAAATATGCGAAAGTATGAGCCTGATGAGGGCAAGTCCCAGACCTAACCTAGACCTAACATGCGTTATCCTCTAAAATATTGATCGAATCCGGATTTAATCGACTGTTCCAGTGTGGTACCATATAACTACCTGATCGAAACCAGAAAAAACCCAGGATCTGTTCAACAAGTATGTGAAGAATGCGAAAGTATGAGCCTGATGCGGTTGTAACCCAGACCTAACCCAGTCCAAACCGGTGTTACCCTCTAAAATATTGATCGAGACCAGGCTTAATCGACACTTTCAGTGTGGTACCACATTACTACGCGATGCAACACAGAAAAGGCCCAGGATCTGGCCAACAGGAATGCGAAATATGCGATTGCATAAGCCTGATGAGGGCAAATCCCAGACCTAACCCAGACCTAGCATGCGTTATCCTCTAAAATATTGATCGTGGCCAGGCTTAATTGAATGTTTCTGTGTGGTACCACATTACTACGTGACACAATCCAGAAATAGACCAGGATCTGGCCAACAAGAATGCGAAATAAGCGATTGCATGAGCCTGATGTGGGCAAATGCCAGACCTAACCCAGACATAACATGCGTTATCCTCTAAAATATTGATCGAAGCCAGGTATAATCGACTGTTTTAGTGTGGTACCATAATACTACGTCATCCAAACCAGAAAAAGCCCAGGATCTGGGCAACAAGTATGCGAAATATGCGAAAGTATGAGCCAGATGAGAGCAAATCCCAGACCTAACCTGGCCCTTACATGCGTTATCCTCTAAAATATTTTTCGAAACCAGGTTTTTTCGACTGTTCCAGTGTGATACCACATTACTACCTGATCCAAACCAGAAAAAACCCAGGATCTGTTCAACATGTTTGTTAAAAATGCGAAAGTATGAGCCAAATGAGGGCAAATCCCAGACCTAACCCAGACCTAGCATGCGTTATCCTCTAAAATGTGGATCGAAGCCAGGTATAGTCGACTGTTTTAGTGTGGTACCGTATTACTACCTGATCCAAACCAGAAAAAAACCCAGGATCTGGCCAACATGTGTGCGAAATATGCGAAAGTATGAGCCTGATGAGGGCAAGTGCCAAACCTAACCCAGACCTAACATGCGTTATCCTCTAAAATATTGATCGTGGCCAGGTTTAGTTGACTGATTCTGTGTGGTACCATATATCTACGTGACACAACCCAGAAAAAGACCAGGTTCTGGCCAACAAGAAAGCGAAGTATGCGATTGCATGAGCTTGATGAGGGCAAATCCCAGACCTAACCTAGACCTAACATGCGTTATCCTCTAAAATAGTGATCGAAACCGGGTTTAATCGACTGTACCAGTGTGGTACCACATTAGTGCCCGATCCAAACCAGAAAAAACCCAGGATCTGTTCAACAAGTATGTGAAGAATGCGAAAGTATTAGTCTGATGCGGTTATAACCCAGACCTAACCCAGACCTAACATGCGTTATCCTCTAAAATATTGATCGAAACCAGGTTTAATCGACTCTTTCAGTGTGGTACCACATCACCACCTGATCCAAGCCAGAAAAAACCCAGGATCTGTTCAACAAGTATGTGAAGAATGCGAAAGTATGAGTCGGATGAGTGCAAACCCCAGACCTAACCTAGACCTTACATACGTTATCATCTATAATATTGATCGAAACAAGTTTTAATCGACGGTGCCAGTGTGGCACCACATTACTACCTGATCCAAGCCAGAAAAAACCCAGGATCTGTTCAACAAGTATGTGAAGAATGCGAAAGTATGAGTCTGATGATGGCAAAGCCCAGACCTAACCTAGACCTAACATGCGTTATCCTCTAAAATATTGACCGAGTCCAGGCTTAATCGACTGTTTCATTGTGGTACCACATTACTACGTGATCTAACCCAGAAAAAACCCAGGATCTGTTCTTCAAGTATGTGAAGAATGCGAAAGTATAAATCTGATGAGGTCAAAACTCGGTCCTAACCCAGACCTAACATGCGTTATCCTGTAAAATATTGATCGAACCCAGGTATAATTGACTGTTTCTGTGTGGTACCACATTACTACGTGATGCAATCCCGAAAAGGACCAGGATCTGGCCAACATGAATGCGAAATATGCGATTGCATGAGCCTGATGAGGGCAAATCCCAGACCTAACCTAGACCTAACATGCGTTATCCTCTAAAACATTGATCGAAACCGGGTTTAATCGACTGTTCCAGTGTGGTACCATATAACTACCTGATCCAAACCAGAAAAAACCCAGGATCTGTTCAAGAACTATGTGAAGAATGCGAAAGTATGAGCCTGATGAGGGCAAGTCCCAGACCCAACCTAGACCTAACATGCGTTATCCTCTAAAATATTGATCGAAACCAGGTTTAATTGACTGTTTCTGTGTGGTACCACATTACTACGTGATGCAATCCCGAAAAGGACCAGGATCTGGCCAACATGAATGCGAAATATGCGATTGCATGAGCCTGATGAGGGCAAATCCCAGACCTAACCTAGACCTAACATGCGTTATCCTCTAAAATATTGATCGGAACCGGGTTTAATCGACTGTTCCAGTGTGGTACCACATTACTACCTGATCCAAACCAGAAAAAACACAGGATCTGTTCAAGAACTATGTGAAGAATGCGAATGTATAAGCTTGATGAGGGCAGGTCACAGACCTAACCTAGACCTAACATGCGCTATCCTGTAAAATATTGATCGAAAACAGGTTTAATCGACTGTTTCTGTGTGGTACAACATTACTACCTGATCCAAAACAGAAAAAACCCAGGATCTGTTCAAGAACTATGTGAAGAATGCGAAAGTATGAGCCTGATGAGGGCAAGTCCCAGACCCAACCTAGACCTAACATGCGTTATCCTCTAAAATATTGATCGAAACCAGGTTTAATTGACTGTTTCTGTGTGGTACCACATTACTACGTGATGCAATCCCGAAAAGGACCAGGATCTGGCCAACATGAATGCGAAATATGCGATTGCATGAGCCTGATGAGGGCAAGTCCCAGACCTAACCTAGACCTAACATGCGTTATCCTCTAAAATATTGACCGAGTCCAGGCTTAATCGACTGTTTCATTGTGGTACGACATTACTACGTGATCTAACCCAGAAAAAACCCAGGATCTGTTCTTCAAGTATGTGAAGAATGCGAAAGTATAAATCTGATGAGGTCAAAACTCGGTCCTAACCCAGACCTAACATGCGTTATCCTGCAAAATATTGATCGAACCCAGGTTTAATTGACTGTTTCTGTGTGGTACCACATTACTACGTGATGCAATCCCGAAAAGGACCAGGATCTGGCCAACATGAATGCGAAATATGCGATTGCATGAGCCTGATGAGGGCAAATCCCCGACCTAACCCTGACCTAACATGCGTTATCCTCTAAAATATTGGTGGTACCCCATTACTGCCTGATCCAAATCAGAAAAAACCCAGGATCTGGCGAACAAGTGTGCGAAATATGCGAAAGTATGAGCCTGATGAGGGCAAGTCCCAAACCTAACCCTGACCTAACATGCGTTATCCTCTAAAATATTGATCGAGACCAGGCTTAATCGACACTTTCAGTGTGGTACCACATTACTACGCGATACAACCCAGAAAAGGACCAGGATCTGGCCAACAGGAATGCGAAATATGCGATTGCATGAGCCTGATGAGGGCAAATCCCAGACCTAACCCAGTCCTAGCATGCGTTATCCTCTAAAGTATTGCTCGTGGCCAGGCTTAATTGACTGTTTCTGTGTGGTACCACATTACTACGTGACACAATCCAGAAAAAGACCAGGATCTGGCCAACAAGAATGCGAAATATGCGATTGCATGAGCCTGATGATGGCAAATCCCAGACCTAACCTAGACCTAATATGCGTTATCCTCTAAAATATTGACCGAGACCAGGCTTAATCGACTGTTTCATTGTGGTACCACATTACTACGTGATCCAACCCAGAAAAAACCCAGGATCTGTTCTTCAAGTATGTGAAGAATGCGAAAGTATGAATCTGATGAGGTCAAATCTCGGTCCTAACCCAGACCTAGCATGCGTTTGTTAGAAATGCGAAGGTATGAGCCAAATGAGGGCAAATACTAGACCCAACCCAGACCTAGCATGCGTTATCCTCTAAAATATTGATCGAAACTAGGTTTAATTGACCGTTTCAGTGTGGTACCACATTACTACGTGATCCAAACCAGAAAAAACCCATGATCTGATCAACATGTTTGTTAAAAATGCGAAAGTATGAGCCAAATGAGGGCAAATACCAGACCTAACCCAGACCTAGCATGCATTATCCTCTAAAATATAGATCGAAACAGGGTTTAACCGACTGTTCCAGTGTGGTACCACATTATTGCCTGATCCAAACCAGAAGAAACCCAGGATCTGGCCAACCAGTGTGCGAAATATGCGAAAGTAGGAGCCTGATGAGGGCAAATCCCAGACCTAACCTAGACCTAACATGCGTTATCCTATAAAATATTGATCGAATCCGGGTTTAATCGACTGTTCCAGTGTGGTACCATATAACTACCTGATCCAAAACAGAAAAAACCCAGGATCTATCCAACAAGTATGTGAAGAATGCGAAAGTATGAGCCTGATGAGAGCAAATCCCAGACCTAACCTAGACCTAACATGCGTTACCCTGTAAAATATTGATCGAAACCAGGCTTAACCGACTGTTCCAGTGTGGTACCACATTATTGCCTGATCCAAACCAGAAGAAACCCTGGACCTGGCCAACAAGTGTGCGAAATATGCGAAAGTATGAGCCTGATGAGAGCAAATCCGAGACATAACCTAGACCTAACATGCGTTATCCTCTAAAATAGTGATCGAAACCGGGTTTAATCGACTGTTCCAGTCTGGTACCACATTACTACCTGATCCAAACCAGAAAAAACCCAGGATCTGTTCAAGAACTATGTGAAGAATGCGAAAGTATGAGCCTGATGAGAGCAAATCCCATACCTAACCTAGACCTAACATGCGTTACCCTGTAAAGTATTGATCGAAACCAGGTTTAATTGACTGTTTCTGTGTGGTACCACATTACTACGTGATGCAATCCCGAAAAGGACCAGGATCTGGCCAACATGAATGCGAAATATGCGATTGCATGAGCCTGATGAGGGCAAATCCCAGACCTAACCTGGACCTATCATGCGCTATCCGCTAAAATATTAATCGCAACCGCGTTTAATCGACTGTTCCAGTGTGGTACCACATTAGTGCCTGATCCAAACCAGAAAAAACCCAGGATCTGGCCAAAAAGTGTGCGAAATAGGCGAAAGTATGAGCCTGTTGAGAGCAAATACTAGACCTAACCTAGACCTAACATGCGTCATCCTCTAAGATATTGATCGAAACCGGGTTTAATCGACTGTTCCAGTGTGGTACCATACTACTACCTGATCCAAACCAGAAAAAACCCAGGATCTGATCAACAACTATGTGAAGAATGCGAAAGTATGAGCCTGATGAGGGCAAGTCCCAGACCTAACCTAGACCTAACATGCGTTATCCTGTAAAATATTGATCGAATCAAGGTTTTACTGACTGTTTCAGTGTGGTACCACATTACTACGTGATTCAAACCAGAAAAAACCCATGATGTGGTCAACATGTTTGTTAAAACTGCGAAAGTATGAGCCAAATGAGGGCAAATACCAGACCTAAACCAGACCTAGCATGCGTTATCGTCTAAAATATGGATCGAAACCGGGTTTAGTCGACTGTTCCAGTGTGGGACCACATTACTACCTGATCCAAGCCAGAAAAAACCCAGGATCTGTTCAACAAGTATGTGACAAATGCGAAAGTATGAGTCTGATGAGGGCAAATCCCAGACCTAACCTAGACCTTACATACGTTATCATCTATAATATTGATCGAAACAAGTTTTAATCGACGGTGCCAGTGTGGCACCACATTACTACGTGATCTAACCCAGAAAAAACCCAGGATCTGTTCAAGAACTATGTGAAGAATGCGAAAGTATGAGCCTGATGAGAGCAAATCCCAGACCTAACCCAGACCTAACATGCGTTATCCTCTAAAATATTGATCGTGGCCAGGCTTAATTGACTGTTTCTGTGTGGTACCACATTACTACGTGATGCAATCCCGAAAAGGACCAGGATCTGGCCAACATGAATGCGAAATATGCGATTGCATGAGCCTGATGAGGGCGAATCCCAGACCTAACCCAGTCCTAGCATGCGTTATCCTCTAAAATATTGCTCGTGGCCAGGCTTAATTGACTGTTTCTGTGTGGTACCACATTACTACGTGACACAATCCAGAAAAAACTCAGGATCTGTTCAAGAACTATGTGAAGAATGCGAATGTATGAGCTTGATGAGGGCAGGTCACAGACCTAACCTAGACCTAACATGCGCTATCCTGTAAAATATTGATCGAAAACAGGTTTAATCGACTGTTTCTGTGTGGTACAACATTACTACCTGATCCAAAACAGAAAAAACCCAGGATCTGTTCAACAACTATGTGAAGAATGCGAAAGTATGAGCCTGATGAGGGCAAGTCCCAGACCTAACCTAGACCTAACATGCGTTATCCTGTAAAATATTGATCGAAACCAGGTTTAATTGACTGTTTCTGTGTGGTACCACGTTATTACGTGATACAATCCAGAAAAGGACCAGGATCTGGCCAACATGAATGCGAAATATGCGATTGCATGAGCCGGATGAGGGCAAATCCGAGACCTAACCTAGACCTAACATGCGCTATCCTCTAAAATATTGATCGCAACCGCGTTTAATCGACTGTTCAAGTGTGGTACCCCATTACTGCCTGATCCAAACCAGAAAAAACCCAGGATCTGGCCAACAAGTGTGCGAAATATGCAAAAGAGTGAGCCTGATGAGGTCAAGTCCCAAACCTAACCCAGACCTAACATGCGTTATCCTCTAAAATACTGATCGAGACCAGGCCTAATCGACACTTTCAGTGTTGTACCACATTACTACGTGATACAATACAGAAAAGGACCCGAATCTGGCCAACAGAAATGCGAAATATGCGATTGCATGAGCCTGACGAGGGCAAATCCCAGTCCTAATCCAGACCTAGCATGCGTTCTCCTCTAAAATATTGATCGAGACCAAGCTTAATCGACACTTTCAGTGTGGTACCACATTACTACGTGATACAATCCAGAAAAAGACCAGGATCTGGCCAACAAGAATGCGAAATATGCGATTGCATGAGCTTGATGAGGGTAAATCCCAGACCTAACCTAGACCTAACATGCGTTATCCTCTGAAATATTGATCGAAACCGGGTTTAATCGACTGTTCCGGTGTGGTACCATATAGCTACCTGATTCAAACCAGAAAAAACCCAGGATCTATCCAACAAGTATGTGAAGAATGCGAAAGTATGAGCCTGATGAGAGCAAATCCCAGCCCTAACCGAGACCTAACATGCGTTATGCTGTAAAATATTGATCGAACCCAGGTTTAATTGACTGTTTCTGTGTGGTACCACATTACTACGTGATGCAATCCCGAAAAGGACCAGGATCTGGCCAACATGAATGCGAAATATGCGATTGCATGAGCCTGATGAGGGCAAATCCCAGACCTAACCCAGTCCTAGCATGCGTTATCCTCTAAAATATTGCTCGTGGCCAGGCTTAATTGACTGTTTCTGTGTGGTACCACATTACTACGTGACACAATCCAGAAAAAGACCAGGATCTGGCCAACAAGAATGCGAAATATGCGATTGCATGAGCCTGATGATGGCAAATCCCAGACCTAACCTAGACCTAATATGCGTTATCCTCTAAAATATTGACCGAGACCAGGCTTAATCGACTGTTTCATTGTGGTACCACATTACTACGTGATCCAACCCAGAAAAAACCCAGGATCTGTTCTTCAAGTATGTGAAGAATGCGAAAGTATGAATCTGATGAGGTCAAATCTCGGTCCTAACCCAGACCTAGCATGCGTTTGTTAGAAATGCGAAAGTATGAGGCAAATGAGGACAAATACTAGACCCAACCCAGACCTAGCATGCGTTATCCTCTAAAATATTGATCGAAACTAGGTTTAATTGACTGTTTCAGTGTGGTACCACATTACTACGTGATCCAAACCAGAAAAAGCCCATGATCTGATCAACATGTTTGTTAAAAATGCGAAAGTATGAGCCAAATGAGGGCAAATACCAGACCTAACCCAGACCTAGCATGCGTTATCCTCTAAAATATTGATCGAAACTAGGTTTAATTGACTGTTCCAGTCTGGTACCGCATTACTACCTGATCCAAACCAGAAAAAACCCAGGATCTGTTCAAGAACTATGTGAAGAATGCGAAAGTATGAGCCTGATGAGAGCAAATCCCATACCTAACCTAGACCTAACATGCGTTACCCTGTAAAGTATTGATCGAAACCAGGTTTAATTGACTGTTTCTGTGTGGTACCACATTACTACGTGATGTAATCCCGAAAAGGACCAGGATCTGGCCAACATGAATGCGAAATATGCGATTGCATGAGCCTGATGAGGGCAAATCCCAGACCTAACCTGGACCTATCATGCGCTATCCGCTAAAATATTAATCGCAACCGCGTTTAATCGACTGTTCCAGTGTGGTACCACATTAGTGCCTGATCCAAACCAGAAAAAACCCAGGATCTGGCCAAAAAGTGTGCGAAATAGGCGAAAGTATGAGCCTGTTGAGAGCAAATACTAGACCTAACCTAGACCTAACATGCGTCATCCTCTAAGATATTGATCGAAACCGGGTTTAATCGACTGTTCCAGTGTGGTACCATACTACTACCTGATCCAAACCAGAAAAAACCCAGGATCTGATCAACAACTATGTGAAGAATGCGAAAGTATGAGCCTGATGAGGGCAAGTCCCAGACCTAACCTAGACCTAACATGCGTTATCCTGTAAAATATTGATCGAATCAAGGTTTTACTGACTGTTTCAGTGTGGTACCACATTACTACGTGATTCAAACCAGAAAAAACCCATGATGTGGTCAACATGTTTGTTAAAACTGCGAAAGTATGAGCCAAATGAGGGCAAATACCAGACCTAAACCAGACCTAGCATGCGTTATCGTCTAAAATATGGATCGAAACCGGGTTTAGTCGACTGTTCCAGTGTGGGACCACATTACTACCTGATCCAAGCCAGAAAAAACCCAGGATCTGTTCAACAAGTATGTGACAAATGCGAAAGTATGAGTCTGATGAGGGCAAATCCCAGACCTAACCTAGACCTTACATACGTTATCATCTATAATATTGATCGAAACAAGTTTTAATCGACGGTGCCAGTGTGGCACCACATTACTACGTGATCTAACCCAGAAAAAACCCAGGATCTGTTCAAGAACTATGTGAAGAATGCGAAAGTATGAGCCTGATGAGAGCAAATCCCAGACCTAACCCAGACCTAACATGCGTTATCCTCTAAAATATTGATCGTGGCCAGGCTTAATTGACTGTTTCTGTGTGGTACCACATTACTACGTGATGCAATCCCGAAAAGGACCAGGATCTGGCCAACATGAATGCGAAATATGCGATTGCATGAGCCTGATGAGGGCGAATCCCAGACCTAACCCAGTCCTAGCATGCGTTATCCTCTAAAATATTGCTCGTGGCCAGGCTTAATTGACTGTTTCTGTGTGGTACCACATTACTACGTGACACAATCCAGAAAAAACTCAGGATCTGTTCAAGAACTATGTGAAGAATGCGAATGTATGAGCTTGATGAGAGCAGGTCACAGACCTAACCTAGACCTAACATGCGCTATCCTGTAAAATATTGATCGAAAACAGGTTTAATCGACTGTTTCTGTGTGGTACAACATTACTACCTGATCCAAAACAGAAAAAACCCAGGATCTGTTCAACAACTATGTGAAGAATGCGAAAGTATGAGCCTGATGAGGGCAAGTCCCAGACCTAACCTAGACCTAACATGCGTTATCCTGTAAAATATTGATCGAAACCAGGTTTAATTGACTGTTTCTGTGTGGTACCACGTTATTACGTGATACAATCCAGAAAAGGACCAGGATCTGGCCAACATGAATGCGAAATATGCGATTGCATGAGCCGGATGAGGGCAAATCCGAGACCTAACCTAGACCTAACATGCGCTATCCTCTAAAATATTGATCGCAACCGCGTTTAATCGACTGTTCAAGTGTGGTACCCCATTACTGCCTGATCCAAACCAGAAAAAACCCAGGATCTGGCCAACAAGTGTGCGAAATATGCAAAAGAGTGAGCCTGATGAGGTCAAGTCCCAAACCTAACCCAGACCTAACATGCGTTATCCTCTAAAATACTGATCGAGACCAGGCCTAATCGACACTTTCAGTGTTGTACCACATTACTACGTGATACAATACAGAAAAGGACCCGAATCTGGCCAACAGAAATGCGAAATATGCGATTGCATGAGCCTGACGAGGGCAAATCCCAGTCCTAATCCAGACCTAGCATGCGTTCTCCTCTAAAATATTGATCGAGACCAAGCTTAATCGACACTTTCAGTGTGGTACCACATTACTACGTGATACAATCCAGAAAAAGACCAGGATCTGGCCAACAAGAATGCGAAATATGCGATTGCATGAGCTTGATGAGGGTAAATCCCAGACCTAACCTAGACCTAACATGCGTTATCCTCTGAAATATTGATCGAAACCGGGTTTAATCGACTGTTCCGGTGTGGTACCATATAGCTACCTGATTCAAACCAGAAAAAACCCAGGATCTATCCAACAAGTATGTGAAGAATGCGAAAGTATGAGCCTGATGAGAGCAAATCCCAG
This sequence comes from Colletes latitarsis, assembly GCF_051014445.1. NCBI lineage: Eukaryota > Metazoa > Arthropoda > Insecta > Hymenoptera > Colletidae > Colletes > Colletes latitarsis. The sequence continues at coordinate 5,127,687 of NC_135147.1, forward strand.
CCCTAACCGAGACCTAACATGCGTTATGCTGTAAAATATTGATCGAACCCAGGTTTAATTGACTGTTTCTGTGTGGTACCACATTACTACGTGATGCAATCCCGAAAAGGACCAGGATCTGGCCAACATGAATGCGAAATATGCGATTGCATGAGCCTGATGAGGGCAAATCCCAGACCTAACCCAGTCCTAGCATGCGTTATCCTCTAAAATATTGCTCGTGGCCAGGCTTAATTGACTGTTTCTGTGTGGTACCACATTACTACGTGACACAATCCAGAAAAAGACCAGGATCTGGCCAACAAGAATGCGAAATATGCGATTGCATGAGCCTGATGATGGCAAATCCCAGACCTAACCTAGACCTAATATGCGTTATCCTCTAAAATATTGACCGAGACCAGGCTTAATCGACTGTTTCATTGTGGTACCACATTACTACGTGATCCAACCCAGAAAAAACCCAGGATCTGTTCTTCAAGTATGTGAAGAATGCGAAAGTATGAATCTGATGAGGTCAAATCTCGGTCCTAACCCAGACCTAGCATGCGTTTGTTAGAAATGCGAAAGTATGAGGCAAATGAGGACAAATACTAGACCCAACCCAGACCTAGCATGCGTTATCCTCTAAAATATTGATCGAAACTAGGTTTAATTGACTGTTTCAGTGTGGTACCACATTACTACGTGATCCAAACCAGAAAAAGCCCATGATCTGATCAACATGTTTGTTAAAAATGCGAAAGTATGAGCCAAATGAGGGCAAATACCAGACCTAACCCAGACCTAGCATGCGTTATCCTCTAAAAAATTGATCGAAACTAGGTTTAATTGACTGTTCCAGTCTGGTACCGCATTACTACCTGATCCAAACCAGAAAAAACCCAGGATCTGTTCAAGAACTATGTGAAGAATGCGAAAGTATGAGCCTGATGAGAGCAAATCCCATACCTAACCTAGACCTAACATGCGTTACCCTGTAAAGTATTGATCGAAACCAGGTTTAATTGACTGTTTCTGTGTGGTACCACATTACTACGTGATGTAATCCCGAAAAGGACCAGGATCTGGCCAACATGAATGCGAAATATGCGATTGCATGAGCCTGATGAGGGCAAATCCCAGACCTAACCTGGACCTATCATGCGCTATCCGCTAAAATATTAATCGCAACCGCGTTTAATCGACTGTTCCAGTGTGGTACCACATTAGTGCCTGATCCAAACCAGAAAAAACCCAGGATCTGGCCAAAAAGTGTGCGAAATAGGCGAAAGTATGAGCCTGTTGAGAGCAAATCCTAGACCTAACCTAGACCTAACATGCGTCATCCTCTAAGATATTGATCGAAACCGGGTTTAATCGACTGTTCCAGTGTGGTACCATACTACTACCTGATCCAAACCAGAAAAAACCCAGGATCTGATCAACAACTATGTGAAGAATGCGAAAGTATGAGCCTGATGAGGGCAAGTCCCAGACCTAACCTAGACCTAACATGCGTTATCCTGTAAAATATTGATCGAATCAAGGTTTTACTGACTGTTTCAGTGTGGTACCACATTACTACGTGATTCAAACCAGAAAAAACCCATGATGTGGTCAACATGTTTGTTAAAAATGCGAAAGTATGAGCCAAATGAGGGCAAATACCAGACCTAAACCAGACCTAGCATGCGTTATCGTCTAAAATATGGATCGAAACCGGGTTTAATCGACTGTTCCAGTGTGGGACCACATTACTACCTGATCCAAGCCAGAAAAAACCCAGGATCTGTTCAACAAGTATGTGACAAATGCGAAAGTATGAGTCTGATGAGGGCAAATCCCAGACCTAACCTAGACCTTACATGCGTTATCATCTATAATATTGATCGAAACAAGTTTTAATCGACGGTGCCAGTGTGGCACCACATTACTACGTGATCTAACCCAGAAAAAACCCAGGATCTGTTCAAGAACTATGTGAAGAATGCGAAAGTATGAGCCTGATGAGAGCAAATCCCAGACCTAACCCAGACCTAACATGCGTTATCCTCTAAAATATTGATCGTGGCCAGGCTTAATTGACTGTTTCTGTGTGGTACAACATTACTACCTGATCCAAAACAGAAAAAACCCAGGATCTGTTCAACAACTATGTGAAGAATGCGAAAGTATGAGCCTGATGAGGGCAAGTCCCAGACCTAACCTAGACCTAACATGCGTTATCCTGTAAAATATTGACCGAAACCAGGTTTAATTGACTGTTCCAGTGTGGTACCACATTACTACGTGATCCAAACCAGAAAAAATGCAGGATCTGTTCAACAAGTATGTGAAGAATGCGGAAGTATGAGTCTGATGCGGTTATAACCTAGACCTAAACCAGACCTAACATGCGTTATCCTCCAAAATATTGATCGAAACCAGGTTTAATTGACTGTTTCTGTGTGGTACCACGTTATTACGTGATACAATCCAGAAAAGGACCAGGATCTGGCCAACATGAATGCGAAATATGCGATTGCATGAGCCGGATGAGGGCAAATCCGAGACCTAACCTAGACCTAACATGCGCTATCCTCTAAAATATTGATCGCAACCGCGTTTAATCGACTGTTCCAGTGTGGTACCACATTACTGCCTGATCCAAACCAGAAAAAACCCAGGATCTGGCCAAATATGTGCGAAATATGCGAAAGTATGAGCCTGTTGAGAGCAAATCCTAGAACTAACCTAGACCTGCCATGCGTCATCCTCTAAAATATTGATCGAAACCGGGTCTAATCGACTGTTCAAGTGTGGTACCCCATTACTGCCTGATCCAAACCAGAAAAAACCCAGGATCTGGCCAACAAGTGTGCGAAATATGCGAAAGACTGAGCCTGATGAGGTCAAGTCCCAAACCTAACCCAGACCTAACATGCGTTATCCTCTAAAATATTGTTCGAGACCAGGCTTAATCGACACTTTCAGTGTTGTACCACATTACTACGTGATACAATCCAGAAAAAGACCAGGATCTGGCCAACAAGAATGCGAAATATGCGATTGCATGAGCTTGATGAGGGTAAATCCCAGACCTAACCTAGACCTGACATGCGTTATCCTCTGAAATATTGATCGAAACCGGGTTTAATCGACTGTTCCGGTGTGGTACCATATAGCTACCTGATTCAAACCAGAAAAAACCCAGGATCTAACCAACAAGTATGTGAAGAATGCGAAAGTATGAGCCTGATGAGAGCAAATCCCAGCCCTAACCTAGACCTAACATGCGTTATGCTGTAAAATATTGATCGAACCCAGGTTTAATTGACTGTTTCTGTGTGGTACCACATTACTACGTGATGCAATCCCGAAAAGGACCAGGATCTGGCCAACATGAATGCGAAATATGCGATTGCATGAGCCTGATGAGGGCAAATCCCAGACCTAACCTAGACCTAACATGCGTTATCCTCTAAAATATTGATCGATGCCGGGTTTAATCGACTGCTGCAGTGTGGTACCCCATTTCTGCCTGATCCAAACCAGAAAAAACCCAGGATCTGGCCAGCATGTGTGCGAAATATACGAAAGTATGAGCCTGATGAGGGCAAGTGCCAAACCTAACCCAGACCTAACATGCGTTATCCTCTAAAATATTGACCGAGACCAGGCTTAATCGACTGTTTCATTGTGGTACCACATTACTACGTGATACAACCCAGAAAAACCCCAGGATCTGGCCAACAGGAATGCGAAATATGCGATTGCATGAGCATGATGATGGCAAATCCCAGACCTAACCTAGACCTAACATGCGTTACCCTGTAAAATATTGATCGAAGCCAGGTTTAAGTGACTGTTTTTGTGTGGTACCATATTACTACGTGACACAATCCAGAAAATGACCAGGTTCTGGTCAACAAGAATGCGAAGTATGCGATTGCATGAGCTTGATGAGGGCAAATCCCAGACCTAACCTAGACCTAACATGCGTTATCCTCTAAAATATTAATCGAAACCGGGTTTAATCGACTGTTCCAGTGTGGTACCCCATTTCTGCCTGATCCAAACCAGAAAAAACCGAGGATCTGGCCAACATGAATGCGAAATATGCGATTGCATGAGCTGATGAGGGCAAATCCCAGACCTAACCCAGACCTAACATGCGTTACCCTGTAAAATATTGATCGAAACCAGGTTTAATTGACTGTTTCTGTGTGGTACCACATTACTACGTGATGCAATCCAGAAAAAGACCAGGATCTGGCCAACAGGAATGCGAAATATGCGATTGCATGAGCCTGATGATGGCAAATCCCAGACCTAACCTTGACCTAACATGCGTTACCCTGTAAAATATTGATCGAAACCAGGTTTAATTGACTGTTTCTGTGTGGTACCACATTACTACGTGATGCAATCCAGAAAAAGACCAGGACCTGGCCAACATGAATGCGAAATATGCGATTGCATGAGCCTGATGAGGGCAAATCCCAGACCTAACCTAGACCTAACATGCGTTATCCTCTAAAATATTGATCGAAACCGGGTTTAATCGACTGTTCCAGTGTGGTACCCCATTTCTGCCTGATCCAAACCAGAAAAAACCCAGGATCTGGCCAGCATGTGTGCGAAATATACGAAAGTATGAGCCTGATGAGGGCAAGTGCCATACCTAACCCAGACCTAACATGCGTTATCCTCTAAAATATTGACCGAGTCCAGGCTTAATCGACTGTTTCATTGTGGTACCACATTACTACGTGATCTAACCCAGATAAAACCCAGGATCTGTTCATCAAGTATGTGAAGAATGCGAAAGTATGAATCTGATGAGGTCAAAACTCGGTCCGAACCCAGACCTAACATGCGTTATCCTGTAAAATATTGATCGAACCCAGGTTTAATTGACTGTTTCTGTGTGGTACCACATTACTACGTGATGCAATCACGAAAAGGACCAGGATATGGCCAACAAGAATGCGAAATATGCGATTGCATGAGCCTGATGGGGGCGAATCCCAGACCTAACCTAGACCTAGCATGCGTTGTCCTCTAAAATATTGATCGAAACAAGGTTTAATCGACTGTTTCAGTGTGGTACCACATTACTACCTGATCCAAACCAGAAAAAACCCAGGATCTGTTCAACAACTACGTGAAGAATGCGAAAGTATGAGCCTAATGAGGGCAAGTCCCAGACCTAACCCAGACCTAACATGCGTTATCCTCTAATATATTGATCGAAACCGGGTTCAATCGACTGTACCAGTGTGATACCACATTACTGCCTGATCCAAACCCGAAAAAACGCAGGATCTGGCCAACAAGTGTGCGTAATATGCGCAAGTATGAGCCTGATGAGAGCAAATCCCAGACCTAACCCAGACCTGACATGCGTTATCCTCTAAAATATTGATCGAAACCAGGTATAGACGACTGTTTTAGTGTCGTACCACATTACAACCTGATCCAATCCAGAAAGAACCCAGTATCTTTTCAAAAAGTATGTGAAGAATGCGAAGGTATGAGTCTGATGCGGTTATAACCGAGACCTCACCCAGACCAAACCGGTGTTATCCTCTAAAATATTGATCGAAACTAGGTTTAATTGACTGTTTCAGGTTGGTACCACATTACTACGTGATCCAAACCAGAAAAAACCCATGATCTGGTCAACATGTTTGTTAAAAATGCGGAAGTATGAGCCAAATGAGGGCAAATCCCAGACCTAACCCAGACCTAGCATGCGCTATCCTCTAAAATATAGATCGAAACAGGGTTTAATCGACTGTTCCAGTGAGGTACCACATTACTACGTGATCCAAACCAGAAAAAACCCATGATCTGGTCAACATGTTTGTTAAAAATGCGAAAGTATGAGCCAAATGAGAGCAAATCCCAGACATAACCTAGACCTAACATACGTCATCCTCTAAAATATTGATCGAAACCAGGTTTAATCGACTCTTTCAGTGTGGTACCACATTATTGCCTGATCGAAACCAGAAAAAACCCAGGATCTGGCCAACAAGTGTGTGAAGAATGCGAAAGTATGAGCCTGATGAGGGCAAATACCAGACATAACCCAGACGTAACATGCGTTATCCCCTAAAGTATTGATCGAAGCTAGGTATAGTCGACTGTTTTAGTGTGGTACCATATTACTACCTAATCCAAGCCAGAAAAAACCCAGGATCTGTTCAACAACTATGTGAAGAATGCGAAAGTATGAGCCTGATGAGGGCAAGTCCCAGACCTAACCTAGACCTAACATGCGTTATCCTGTAAAATATTGACCGAAACCAGGTTTAATTGACTGTTCCAGTGTGGTACCACATTACTACGTGATCCAAACCAGAATTAATGCAGGATCTGTTCAACAAGTATGTGAAGAATGCGGAAGTATGAGTCTGATGCGGTTATAACCTAGACCTAAACCAGACCTAACATGCGTTATCCTCCAAAATATTGATCGAAACCAGGTTTAATTGACTGTTTCTGTGTGGTACCACGTTATTACGTGATACAATCCAGAAAAGGACCAGGATCTGGCCAACATGAATGCGAAATATGCGATTGCATGAGCCGGATGAGGGCAAATCCGAGACCTAACCTAGACCTAACATGCGCTATCCTCTAAAATATTGATCGCAACCGCGTTTAATCGACTGTTCCAGTGTGGTACCACATTACTGCCTGATCCAAACCAGAAAAAACCCAGGATCTGGCCAAATATGTGCGAAATATGCGAAAGTATGAGCCTGTTGAGAGCAAATCCTAGAACTGACCTAGACCTGCCATGCGTCACCCTCTAAAATATTGATCGAAACCGGGTCTAATCGACTGTTCAAGTGTGGTACCCCATTACTGCCTGATCCAAACCAGAAAAAACCCAGGATCTGGCCAAAAAGTGTGCGAAATATGCGAAAGACTGAGCCTGATGAGGTCAAGTCCCAAACCTAACCCAGACCTAACATGCGTTATCCTCTAAAATATTGTTCGAGACCAGGCTTAATCGACACTTTCAGTGTTGTACCACATTACTACGTGATACAATACAGAAAAGGACCCGAATCTGGCCAACAGAAATGCGAAATATGCGATTGCATGAGCCTGACGAGGGCAAATCCCAGTCCTAATCCAGACCTAGCATGCGTTCTCCTCTAAAATATTGATCGAGACCAAGCTTAATCGACACTTTCAGTGTGGTACCACATTACTACGTGATACAATCCAGAAAAAGACCAGGATCTGGCCAACAAGAATGCGAAATATGCGATTGCATGAGCTTGATGAGGGTAAATCCCAGACCTAACCTAGACCTGACATGCGTTATCCTCTGAAATATTGATCGAAACCGGGTTTAATCGACTGTTCCGGTGTGGTACCATATAGCTACCTGATTCAAACCAGAAAAAACCCAGGATCTAACCAACAAGTATGTGAAGAATGCGAAAGTATGAGCCTGATGAGAGCAAATCCCAGCCCTAACCTAGACCTAACATGCGTTATGCTGTAAAATATTGATCGAACCCAGGTTTAATTGACTGTTTCTGTGTGGTACCACATTACTACGTGATGCAATCCCGAAAAGGACCAGGATCTGGCCAACATGAATGCGAAATATGCGATTGCATGAGCCTGATGAGGGCAAATCCCAGACCTAACCTAGACCTAACATGCGTTATCCTCTAAAATATTGATCGATGCCGGGTTTAATCGACTGCTGCAGTGTGGTACCCCATTTCTGCCTGATCCAAACCAGAAAAAACCCAGGATCTGGCCAGCATGTGTGCGAAATATACGAAAGTATGAGCCTGATGAGGGCAAGTGCCAAACCTAACCCAGACCTAACATGCGTTATCCTCTAAAATATTGACCGAGACCAGGCTTAATCGACTGTTTCATTGTGGTACCACATTACTACGTGATACAACCCAGAAAAACCCCAGGATCTGGCCAACAGGAATGCGAAATATGCGATTGCATGAGCATGATGATGGCAAATCCCAGACCTAACCTAGACCTAACATGCGTTACCCTGTAAAATATTGATCGAAGCCAGGTTTAAGTGACTGTTTTTGTGTGGTACCATATTACTACGTGACACAATCCAGAAAATGACCAGGTTCTGGTCAACAAGAATGCGAAGTATGCGATTGCATGAGCTTGATGAGGGCAAATCCCAGACCTAACCTAGACCTAACATGCGTTATCCTCTAAAATATTAATCGAAACCGGGTTTAATCGACTGTTCCAGTGTGGTACCCCATTTCTGCCTGATCCAAACCAGAAAAAACCGAGGATCTGGCCAACATGAATGCGAAATATGCGATTGCATGAGCTGATGAGGGCAAATCCCAGACCTAACCCAGACCTAACATGCGTTACCCTGTAAAATATTGATCGAAACCAGGTTTAATTGACTGTTTCTGTGTGGTACCACATTACTACGTGATGCAATCCAGAAAAAGACCAGGATCTGGCCAACAGGAATGCGAAATATGCGATTGCATGAGCCTGATGATGGCAAATCCCAGACCTAACCTTGACCTAACATGCGTTACCCTGTAAAATATTGATCGAAACCAGGTTTAATTGACTGTTTCTGTGTGGTACCACATTACTACGTGATGCAATCCAGAAAAAGACCAGGACCTGGCCAACATGAATGCGAAATATGCGATTGCATGAGCCTGATGAGGGCAAATCCCAGACCTAACCTAGACCTAACATGCGTTATCCTCTAAAATATTGATCGAAACCGGGTTTAATCGACTGTTCCAGTGTGGTACCCCATTTCTGCCTGATCCAAACCAGAAAAAACCCAGGATCTGGCCAGCATGTGTGCGAAATATACGAAAGTATGAGCCTGATGAGGGCAAGTGCCATACCTAACCCAGACCTAACATGCGTTATCCTCTAAAATATTGACCGAGTCCAGGCTTAATCGACTGTTTCATTGTGGTACCACATTACTACGTGATCTAACCCAGATAAAACCCAGGATCTGTTCATCAAGTATGTGAAGAATGCGAAAGTATGAATCTGATGAGGTCAAAACTCGGTCCGAACCCAGACCTAACATGCGTTATCCTGTAAAATATTGATCGAACCCAGGTTTAATTGACTGTTTCTGTGTGGTACCACATTACTACGTGATGCAATCACGAAAAGGACCAGGATATGGCCAACAAGAATGCGAAATATGCGATTGCATGAGCTTGATGAGGGCAAATCCCAGACCTAACCTAGACCTAGCATGCGTTGTCCTCTAAAATATTGATCGAAACAAGGTTTAATTGACTGTTTCTGTGTGGTACCACATTACTACCTGATCCAAACCAGAAAAAACGCAGGATCTATCCAACAAGTATGTGAAGAATGCGAAAGTATGAGCCTGATGAGTGCAAATCCCAGACCTAACCTAGACTTAACAAGCGTTATCCTGTAAAATATTCATCGAACCCAGGTTTAGTTGACTGTTTCAGTGTGGTACCACATTACTACGTGATGCAATCCCGAAAAGGACCAGGATCTGGCCAACATGAATGCGAAATATGCGATTGCATGAGCCTGATGGGGGCGAATCCCAGACCTAACCTAGACCTAGCATGCGTTGTCCTCTAAAATATTGATCGAAACAAGGTTTAATCGACTGTTTCAGTGTGGTACCACATTACTACCTGATCCAAACCAGAAAAAACCCAGGATCTGTTCAACAACTACGTGAAGAATGCGAAAGTATGAGCCTAATGAGGGCAAGTCCCAGACCTAACCCAGACCTAACATGCGTTATCCTCTAATATATTGATCGAAACCGGGTTCAATCGACTGTACCAGTGTGATACCACATTACTGCCTGATCCAAACCCGAAAAAACGCAGGATCTGGCCAACAAGTGTGCGTAATATGCGCAAGTATGAGCCTGATGAGAGCAAATCCCAGACCTAACCCAGACCTGACATGCGTTATCCTCTAAAATATTGATCGAAACCAGGTATAGACGACTGTTTTAGTGTCGTACCACATTACAACCTGATCCAATCCAGAAAGAACCCAGTATCTTTTCAAAAAGTATGTGAAGAATGCGAAGGTATGAGTCTGATGCGGTTATAACCGAGACCTCACCCAGACCAAACCGGTGTTATCCTCTAAAATATTGATCGAAACTAGGTTTAATTGACTGTTTCAGGTTGGTACCACATTACTACGTGATCCAAACCAGAAAAAACCCATGATCTGGTCAACATGTTTGTTAAAAATGCGGAAGTATGAGCCAAATGAGGGCAAATCCCAGACCTAACCCAGACCTAGCATGCGCTATCCTCTAAAATATACATCGAAACAGGGTTTAATCGACTGTTCCAGTGAGGTACCACATTACTACGTGATCCAAACCAGAAAAAACCCATGATCTGGTCAACATGTTTGTTAAAAATGCGAAAGTATGAGCCAAATGAGAGCAAATCCCAGACATAACCTAGACCTAACATACGTCATCCTCTAAAATATTGATCGAAACCAGGTTTAATCGACTCTTTCAGTGTGGTACCACATTATTGCCTGATCGAAACCAGAAAAAACCCAGGATCTGGCTAACAAGTGTGTGAAGAATGCGAAAGTATGAGCCTGATGAGGGCAAATACCAGACATAACCCAGACCTAACATGCGTTATCCCCTAAAGTATTGATCGAAGCTAGGTATAGTCGACTGTTTTAGTGTGGTACCATATTACTACCTAATCCAAGCCAGAAAAAACCCAGGATCTGTTCAACAAGTATGTGAAGAATGCGAAAGTATGAGTCTGATGAGAGCAAATCCCAGACCTAACCTAGACCTTACATGCGTTATCATCTATAATATTGATTGAAACAAGTTTTATTCGACGGTGCCAGTGTGGTACCACATTACTACCTGATCCAAACCAGAAAAAGCCCAGGATCTGTTCAACAAGTATGTGAAGAATGCGAAAGCATGAGTCTGAGGAGAGCAAATCCCAGACCTAACCCAGACCTAGCATGCGTTATCCTCTAAAATATTGATCGTGGCCAGGCTTAATTGACTGTCTCTGTGTGGTACCACATTACTACGTGACACAATCCAGAAAAAGACCACGATCTGGCCAACAGGAATGCGAAATATGCGATTGCATGAGCCTGATGATGGCAAATCCCAGACCTAACCTACACCTAACATGCGTTATCCTCTAAAATATTGACCGAGTCCAGGCTTAATCGACTGTTTCATTGTGGTACCACATTACTACGTGATCTAACCCAGACAAAACCCAGGATCTGTTCATCAAGTATGTGAAGAATGCGAAAGTATGAATCTGATGAGGTCAAAACTCGGTCCTAACCCAGACCTAACATGCGTTATCCTGTAAAATATTGATCGAACCCAGGTTTAATTGACTGTTTCTGTGTGGTACCACATTACTACGTGATGCAATCTCGAAAAGGACCAGGATCTGGCCAACAAGAATGCGAAATATGCGATTACATGAGCTTGATGAGGGCAAATCCCAGACCTAACCTAGACCTAACATGCGTTATCCTCTGAAATATTGATCGAAACCGGGTTTAATCGACTGTTCCAGTGTGGTACCATATAACTACCTGATCCAAACCAGAAAAAACCCAGGATCTATCCAACAAGTGTGTGAAGAATGCGAAAGTATGAGCCTGATGAGTGCAAATCCCAGACCTAACCTAGACTTAACAAGCGTTATCCTGTAAAATATTGATCGAACCCAGGTTTAGTTGACTGTTTCAGTGTGGTACCACATTACTACGTGATGCAATCCCGAAAAGGACCAGGATCTGTCCAACATGAATGCGAAATATGCGATTACATGAGCTTGATGAGGGCAAATCCCAGACCTAACCTAGACCTAACATGCGTTATCCTCTAAAATATTGAACGAAACCGGGTTTAATCGACTGTTCCAGTGTGGTACCATATAACTACCTGATCCAAACCAGAAAAAACCCAGGATCTATCCAACAAGTGTGTGAAGAATGCTAAAGTATGAGCCTGATGAGTGCAAATCCCAGACCTAACCTAGACTTAACAAGCGTTATCCTGTAAAATATTGATCGAACCCAGGTTTAGTTGACTGTTTCAGTGTGGTACCACATCACTACGTGATGCAATCCCGAAAAGGACCAGGATCTGGCCAACATGAATGCGAAATATGCGATTGCATGAGCCTGATGGGGGCGAATCCCAGACCTAACCTTGACCTAGCATGCGTTGTCCTCTAAAATATTGATCGAAACAAGGTTTAATTGACTGTTTCAGTGTGGTACCACATTACTTCCTGATCCAAACCAGAAAAATCCCAGGATCTGTTCAACAACTACGTGAAGAATGCGAAAGTATGAGCCTAATGAGGGCAAGTCCCAGACCTAACCCAGACCTAACATGCGTTATCCTCTAAAATATTGATCGAAACCGGGTTCAATCGACTGTACCAGTGTGATACCACATTACTGCCTGATCCAAACCCGAAAAAACGCAGGATCTGGCCAACAACTACGTGAAGAATGCGCAAGTATGAGTCTGATGAGAGCAAATTCCAGACCTAACCCAGACCTGACATGCGTTATCCTCTAAAATATTGATCGAAACCAGGTATAGTCGACTGTTTTAGTGTGGTGCCACATTACAACCTGATCCAATCCAGAAAGAACCCAGTATCTTTTCAACAAGTATGTGAAGAATGCGAAGGTATGAGTCTGATGCGGTTATAACCGAGACCTCACCCAGACCAAACCGGTGTTATCCTCTAAAATATTGATCGAAACTAGGTTTAATTGACCGTTTCAGGTTGGTACAACATTACTACGTGATCCAAACCAGAAAAAACCCACGATCTGGTCAACATGTTTGTTAAAAATGCGGAAGTATGAGCCAAATGAGGGCAAATCCCAGACCTAACCCAGACCTAGCATGAGCTATCCTCTAAAATATAGATCGAAACAGGGTTTTATCGACTGTTCCAGTGAGGTACCACATTATTGCCTGATCGAAACCTGAAAAAACCCAGGATCTGGCCAACAAGTGTGTGAAGAATGCGAAAGTATGAGCCTGATGAGGGCAAATACCAGACCTAACCCAGACCTAACATGTGTTATCCTCTAAAATATTGATCGAAACCAGGTATAGTCGACTGTTTTAGTGTGGTACCACATTACAACCTGATCCAATCCAGAAAGAACCCAGTATCTTTTCAAAAAGTATGTGAAGAATGCGAAGGTATGAGTCTGATGCGGTTATAACCGAGACCTCACCCAGACCAAACCGGTGTTATCCTCTAAAATATTGATCGAAACTAGGTTTAATTGACTGTTTCAGGTTGGTACCACATTACTACGTGATCCAAACCAGAAAAAACCCATGATCTGGTCAACATGTTTGTTAAAAATGCGGAAGTATGAGCCAAATGAGGGCAAATCCCAGACCTAACCCAGACCTAGCATGCGCTATCCTCTAAAATATAGATCGAAACAGGGTTTAATCGACTGTTCCAGTGAGATACCACATTACTACGTGATCCAAACCAGAAAAAACCCATGATCTGGTCAACATGTTTGTTAAAAATGCGAAAGTATGAGCCAAATGAGAGCAAATCCCAGACATAACCTAGACCTAACATACGTCATCCTCTAAAATATTGATCGAAACCAGGTTTAATCGACTCTTTCAGTGTGGTACCACATTATTGCCTGATCGAAACCAGAAAAAACCCAGGATCTGGCCAACAAGTGTGTGAAGAATGCGAAAGTATGAGCCTGATGAGGGCAAATACCAGACATAACCCAGACCTAACATGCGTTATCCCCTAAAGTATTGATCGAAGCTAGGTATAGTCGACTGTTTTAGTGTGGTACCATATTACTACCTAATCCAAGCCAGAAAAAACCCAGGATCTGTTCAACAAGTATATGAAGAATGCGGAAGTATGAGTCTGATGAGGGCAAATCCCAGACCTAACCTAGACCTTACATGCGTTATCATCTATAATATTGATCGAAACAAGTTTTAATCGACGGTGCCAGTGTGGTACCACATTACTACGTGATCTAACCGAGAAAAAACCCAGGATCTGTTCATCAAGTATGTGAAGAATGTGAAAGTATGAATCTGATGAGGTCAAAACTCGGTCCTAATCCAGACCTAACATGCGTTATCCTGTAAAATATTGATCGAACCCAGATTTAATTGACTGTTTCTGTGTGGTACCACATTACTACGTGATGCAATCCAGAAAAAGACCAGGATCTGGCAAACAGGAATGCGAAATATGCGATTGCATGAGCCTGATGATGGCAAATCCCAGACCTAACCTTGACCTAACATGCGTTACCCTGTAAAATATTGATGGAAACCAGGTTTAATTGACTGTTTCTGTGTGGTACCACATTACTACGTGATGCAATCCAGAAAAAGACCAGGACCTGGCCAACATGAATGCGAAATATGCGATTGCATGAGCCTGATGAGGGCAAATCCCAGACCTAACCTAGACCTTACATGCGTCATCATCTATAATATTGATCGAAACAAGTTTGAATCGACGGTGCCAGTGTGGTACCACATTACTACCTGATCCAAGCCAGAAAAAACCCAGGATCTGTTCAACAAGTATGTGAAGAATGCGAAAGTATGAGTCTGATGCGGTTATAACCTAGACCTAACCCAGACCTAACATGCGTTATCCTCTAAAATATTGATCGAAACCAGGTTTAATTGACTGTTTCAGTGTGGTACCACATTATTACGTGATGCAATCCAGAAAAGGACCAGGATCTGGCCAACATGAATGCGAAATCTGCGATTGCATGAGCCTGATGCGGGCAAATCCCAGACCTAACCTAGACCTAACATGCGTTATCCTCTAAAATATTGACCGAGTCCAGGCTTAATCGACTGTTTCATTGTGGTACCACATTACTACGCGATCTAACCCAGATAAAACCCAGGATCTGTTCATCAAGTATGTGAAGAATGCGAAAGTATGAATATGATGAGGTCAAAACTCGGTCCTAACCCAGACCTAACATGCGTTATCCTGTAAAATATTGATCGAACCAAGTTTTAATTGACTGTTTCTGTGTGGTACCACATTACTACGTGATGCAATCACGAAAAGGACCAGGATCTGGCCAACATGAATGCGAAATATGCGATTGCATGAGCCTGATGAGGGCAAATCCCAGACCTAACCTAGACCTAACATGCGTTATCCTCTAAAATAGTGATGGAAACCGGGTTTAATCGACTGATCCAGTGTGGTACCACATTACTACCTGATCGAAGCCAGAAAAAAACCCAGGATCTGTTCAAGAACTATGTGAAGAATGCGAAAGTATGAGCCTGATGAGGGCAAGTCCCAGACCTAACCTAGACCTAACATGCGTTATCCTGTAAAATATTGATCGAAACCTGGTTTAATTGACTGTTTCAGTGTGGTACCATATTACTACGTGACACAATCCAGAAAATAACCAGGTTCTGGTCAACAAGAATGCGAAGTATGCGATTGCATGAGCTTGATGAGGGCAAATCCCAGACCTAACCTAGACCTAACATGCGTTATCCTCTAAAATATTGATCGAAACCGGGTTTAATCAACTGTTCCAGTGTGGTACCCCATTTCTGCCTGATCCAAACCAGAAAAAGACCAGGATCTGGCCAACAAGAATGCGAAATATGCGATTGCATGAGCCTGATGTGGGCAAATACCACACCTAACCCAGACCTAACATGCGTTATCCCCTAAAATATTGATCGAAGCCAGGTATAGTCGACTGTTTTAGTGAGGTACCACATTACTACCTGATCCAAGCCAGGAAAAACCCAGGATCTGTTCAACAAGTATGTGAAGAGTGCGAAAGTTTGAATCTGATGAGAGCAAATCCCAGACCTAACCCAGACCTAGCATGCGTTATCCTCTAAAATATTGATCGTGGCCAGGCTTAATTGACTGTTTCTGTGTGGTACCACATTACTACCTGTCACAATCCGGAAAAAGACCAGGATCTGGCCAACAGGAATGCGAAATATGCGATTGCATGAGCCTGATGATGGCAAATCCCAGACCTAACCTAGACCTTACATGCGTTATCCTCTAAAATATTGACCGAGTCCAGGCTTAATCGACTGTTTCTGTGTGGTACCACATTACTACGTGATCTAACCCAGAAAAAACCCAGGATCTGTTCATCAAGTATGTGAAGAATGCGAAAGTATGAATCTGATGAGGTCAAAACGCGGTCCTAACCCAGACCTAACAAGCGTTACCCTGTGAAATATTGATCGTACCCAGGTTTAATTGACTGTTTCTGTGTGGTACCACATTACTACGTGATGCAATCCCGAAAAGGACCAGGACCTGGCCAACATGAATGCGAAATATGCGATTGCATGAGCCTGATGAGGGCAAATCCCAAACCTAACCTAGACCTAACATGCGTTATCCTCTAAAATATTGATCGAAGCCGGGTTTACTCGACTGTTGCAGTGTGGTACCCCATTTCTGCCTGATCCAAACCAGAAATAACCCAGGATCTGGCCAGCATGTGTGCGAAATATACGAAAGTATGAGCCTGATGAGGGCAAGTGCCAAACCTAACCCAGACCTAACATGCGTTATCCTCTAAAATATTGACCGAGACCAGGCTTAATCGACTGTTTCATTGTGGTACCACATTACTACGTGATACAACCCAGAAAAACCCCAGGATCTGGCCAACAGGAATGCGAAATATGCGATTGCATGAGCATGATGATGGCAAATCCCAGACCTAACCTAGACCTAACATGCGTTACCCTGTAAAATATTGATCGAAGCCAGGTTTAAGTGAATGTTTTTGTGTGGTACCATATTACTACGTGACACAATCCAGAAAATGACCAGGTTCTGGTCAACAAGAATGCGAAGTATGCGATTGCATGAGCTTGATGAGGGCAAATCCCAGACCTAACCTAGACCTAACATGCGTTATCCTGTAAAATATTGATCGAAACCGGGTTTAATCGACTGTTCCAGTGTGGTACCCCATTTCTGCCTGATCCAAACCAGAAAAAACCGAGGATCTGGCCAACATGAATGCGAAATATGCGATTGCATGAGCGTGATGAGGGCAAATCTCAGACCTAACCCAGACCTAACATGCGTTACCCTGTAAAATATTGATCGAAACCAGGTTTAATTGACTGTTTCTGTGTGGTACCACATTACTACGTGATGCAATCCAGAAAGAGACCAGGATCTGGCCAACAGGAATGCGAAATATGCGATTGCATGAGCCTGATGATGGCAAATCCCAGACCTAACCTTGACCTAACATGCGTTATCCTGTAAAATATTGATAGAAGCCAGGTTTAAGTAACTGTTTTTGTGTGGTACCATATTACTACGTGACACAATCCAGAAAATGATAGGTTCTGGTCAACAAGAATGCGAAGTATGCGATTGCATGAGCTTGATCAGGGCAAATCCCAGACCTAACCTAGACCTAACATGCGTTATCCTCTAAAATATTGATCGAAACCGGGTTTAATCGACTGTTCCAGTGTGGTACCCCATTTCTGCCTGATCCAAACCAGAAAAAACCGAGGATCTGGCCAACATGAATGCGAAATATGCGATTGCATGAGCCTGATGAGGGCAAATCCCAGACCTAACCCAGACCTAACATGCGTTACCCTGTAAAATATTGATCGAAACCAGGTTTAATTGACTGTTTCTGTGTGGTACCACATTACTACGTGATGCAATCCAGAAAAAGACCAGGATCTGGCCAACAGGAATGCGAAATATGCGATTGCATGAGCCTGATGATGGCAAATCCCAGACCTAACCTTGACCTAACATGCGTTACCCTGTAAAATATTGATCGAAACCAGGTTTAATTGACTGTTTCTGTGTGGTACCACATTACTGCGTGATGCAATCCAGAGGAAGACCAGGACCTGGCCAACATGAATGCGAAATATGCGGTTGCATGAGCCTGATGAGGGCAAATCCCAGACCTAACCTAGACCTAACATGCGTTATCCTCTAAAATATTGATCGAAACCGGGTTTAATCGACTGTTCCAGTGTGGTACCCCATTTCTGCCTGATCCAAACCAGAAAAAACCCAGGATCTGGCCAGCATGTGTGCGAAATATACGAAAGTATGAGCCTGATGAGGGCAAGTGCCATACCTAACCCAGACCTAACATGCGTTATCCTCTAAAATATTGACCGAGTCCAGGCTTAATCGACTGTTTCATTGTGGTACCACATTACTACGTGATCTAACCCAGATAAAACCCAGGATCTATCCAACAAGTATGTGAAGAATGCGAAAGTATGAATCTGATGAGGTCAAAACTCGGTCCTAACCCAGACCTAACATGCGTTATCCTGTAAAATATTACTCGAACCCAGGTTTAATTGACTGTTTCTGTGTGGTACCACATTACTACGTGATGCAATCACGAAAAGGACCAGGATATGGCCAACAGGAATGCGAATTATGCGATTGCATGAGCTTGATGAGGGCAAATCTCAGACCTAACCTAGACCTAACATGCGTTATCCTCTGAAATATTGATCGAAACCGGGTTTAATCGACTGTTCCAGTGTGGTACCATATAACTACCTGATCCAAACCAGAAAAAACCCAGGATCTATCCAACAAGTATGTACAGAATGCGAAAGTATGAGCCTGATGAGTGCAAATCCCAGACCTAACCTAGACTTAACAAGCGTTATCCTGTAAAATATTGATCGAACCCAGGTTTAGTTGACTGTTTCAGTGTGGTACCACATTACTACGTGATGCAATCCCGAAAAGGACCAGGATCTGGCCAACATGAATGCGAAATATGCGATTGCATGAGCCTGATGGGGGCGAATCCCAGACCTAACCTAGACCTAGCATGCGTTGTCCTCTAAAATATTGATCGAAACGAGGTTTAATCGACTGTTTCAGTGTGGTACCACATTACTACCTGATCCAAACCAGAAAAAACCCAGGATCTGTTCAACAACTACGTGAAGAATGCGAAAGTATGAGCCTAATGAGGGTAAGTCCCAGACCTAACCCAGACCTAACATGCGTTATCCTCTAAAATATTGATCGAAACCGGGTTCAATCGACTGTACCAGTGTGATACCACATTACTGCCTGATCCAAACCCGAAAAAACGCAGGATCTGGCCAACAACTACGTGAAGAATGCGCAAGTATGAGTCTGATGAGAGCAAATTCCAGACCTAACCCAGACCTGACATGCGTTATCCTCTAAAATATTGATCGAAACCAGGTATAGTCGACTGTTTTAGTGTGGTGCCACATTACAACCTGATCCAATCCAGAAAGAACCCAGTATCTTTTCAACAAGTATGTGAAGAATGCGAAGGTATGAGTCTGATGCGGTTATAACCGAGACCTCACCCAGACCAAACCGGTGTTATCCTCTAAAATATTGATCGAAACTAGGTTTAATTGACCGTTTCAGGTTGGTACAACATTACTACGTGATCCAAACCAGAAAAAACCCACGATCTGGTCAACATGTTTGTTAAAAATGCGGAAGTATGAGCCAAATGAGGGCAAATCCCAGACCTAACCCAGACCTAGCATGAGCTATCCTCTAAAATATAGATCGAAACAGGGTTTTATCGACTGTTCCAGTGAGGTACCACATTATTGCCTGATCGAAACCTGAAAAAACCCAGGATCTGGCCAACAAGTGTGTGAAGAATGCGAAAGTATGAGCCTGATGAGGGCAAATACCAGACCTAACCCAGACCTAACATGTGTTATCCTCTAAAATATTGATCGAAACCAGGTATAGTCGACTGTTTTAGTGTGGTACCACATTACAACCTGATCCAATCCAGAAAGAACCCAGTATCTTTTCAAAAAGTATGTGAAGAATGCGAAGGTATGTGTCTGATGCGGTTATAACCGAGACCTCACCCAGACCAAACCGGTGTTATCCTCTAAAATATTGATCGAAACTAGGTTTAATTGACTGTTTCAGGTTGGTACCACATTACTACGTGATCCAAACCAGAAAAAACCCATGATCTGGTCAACATGTTTGTTAAAGATGCGGAAGTATGAGCCAAATGAGGGCAAATCCCAGACCTAACCCAGACCTAGCATGCGCTATCCTCTAAAATATAGATCGAAACAGGGTTTAATCGACTGTTCCAGTGAGATACCACATTACTACGTGATCCAAACCAGAAAAAACCCATGATCTGGTCAACATGTTTGTTAAAAATGCGAAAGTATGAGCCAAATGAGAGCAAATCCCAGACATAACCTAGACCTAACATACGTCATCCTCTAAAATATTGATCGAAACCAGGTTTAATCGACTCTTTCAGTGTGGTACCACATTATTGCCTGATCGAAACCAGAAAAAACCCAGGATCTGGCCAACAAGTGTGTGAAGAATGCGAAAGTATGAGCCTGATGAGGGCAAATACCAGACATAACCCAGACCTAACATGCGTTATCCCCTAAAGTATTGATCGAAGCTAGGTATAGTCGACTGTTTTAGTGTGGTACCATATTACTACCTAATCCAAGCCAGAAAAAACCCAGGATCTGTTCAACAAGTATATGAAGAATGCGGAAGTATGAGTCTGATGAGGGCAAATCCCAGACCTAACCTAGACCTTACATGCGTTATCATCTATAATATTGATCGAAACAAGTTTTAATCGACGGTGCCAGTGTGGTACCACATTACTACGTGATCTAACCGAGAAAAAACCCAGGATCTGTTCATCAAGTATGTGAAGAATGTGAAAGTATGAATCTGATGAGGTCAAAACTCGGTCCTAACCCAGACCTAACATGCGTTATCCTGTAAAATATTGATCGAACCCAGATTTAATTGACTGTTTCTGTGTGGTACCACATTACTACGTGATGCAATCCAGAAAAAGACCAGGATCTGGCAAACAGGAATGCGAAATATGCGATTGCATGAGCCTGATGATGGCAAATCCCAGACCTAACCTTGACCTAACATGCGTTACCCTGTAAAATATTGATGGAAACCAGGTTTAATTGACTGTTTCTGTGTGGTACCACATTACTACGTGATGCAATCCAGAAAAAGACCAGGACCTGGCCAACATGAATGCGAAATATGCGATTGCATGAGCCTGATGAGGGCAAATCCCAGACCTAACCTAGACCTTACATGCGTCATCATCTATAATATTGATCGAAACAAGTTTGAATCGACGGTGCCAGTGTGGTACCACATTACTACCTGATCCAAGCCAGAAAAAACCCAGGATCTGTTCAACAAGTATGTGAAGAATGCGAAAGTATGAGTCTGATGCGGTTATAACCTAGACCTAACCCAGACCTAACATGCGTTATCCTCTAAAATATTGATCGAAACCAGGTTTAATTGACTGTTTCAGTGTGGTACCACATTATTACGTGATGCAATCCAGAAAAGGACCAGGATCTGGCCAACATGAATGCGAAATCTGCGATTGCATGAGCCTGATGAGGGCAAATCCCAGACCTAACCTAGACCTAACATGCGTTATCCTCTAAAATATTGACCGAGTCCAGGCTTAATCGACTGTTTCATTGTGGTACCACATTACTACGCGATCTAACCCAGATAAAACCCAGGATCTGTTCATCAAGTATGTGAAGAATGCGAAAGTATGAATATGATGAGGTCAAAACTCGGTCCTAACCCAGACCTAACATGCGTTATCCTGTAAAATATTGATCGAACCAAGTTTTAATTGACTGTTTCTGTGTGGTACCACATTACTACGTGATGCAATCACGAAAAGGACCAGGATCTGGCCAACATGAATGCGAAATATGCGATTGCATGAGCCTGATGAGGGCAAATCCCAGACGTAACCTAGACCTAACATGCGTTATCCTCTAAAATACTGATGGAAACCGGGTTTAATCGACTGTTCCAGTGTGGTACCACATTACTACCTGATCCAAGCCAGAAAAAAACCCAGGATCTGTTCAAGAACTATGTGAAGAATGCGAAAGTATGAGCCTGATGAGGGCAAGTCCCAGACCTAACCTAGACCTAACATGCGTTATCCTGTAAAATATTGATCGAAACCTGGTTTAATTGACTGTTTCAGTGTGGTACCATATTACTACGTGACACAATCCAGAAAATAACCAGGTTCTGGTCAACAAGAATGCGAAGTATGCGATTGCATGAGCTTGATGAGGGCAAATCCCAGACCTAACCTAGACCTAACATGCGTTATCCTCTAAAATATTGATCGAAACCGGGTTTAATCAACTGTTCCAGTGTGGTACCCCATTTCTGCCTGATCCAAACCAGAAAAAGACCAGGATCTGGCCAACAAGAATGCGAAATATGCGATTGCATGAGCCTGATGTGGGCAAATACCACACCTAACCCAGACCTAACATGCGTTATCCCCTAAAATATTGATCGAAGCCAGGTATAGTCGACTGTTTTAGTGAGGTACCACATTACTACCTGATCCAAGCCAGGAAAAACCCAGGATCTGTTCAACAAGTATGTGAAGAGTGCGAAAGTTTGAATCTGATGAGAGCAAATCCCAGACCTAACCCAGACCTAGCATGCGTTATCCTCTAAAATATTGATCGTGGCCAGGCTTAATTGACTGTTTCTGTGTGGTACCACATTACTACCTGTCACAATCCGGAAAAAGACCAGGATCTGGCCAACAGGAATGCGAAATATGCGATTGCATGAGCCTGATGATGGCAAATCCCAGACCTAACCTAGACCTTACATGCGTTATCCTCTAAAATATTGACCGAGTCCAGGCTTAATCGAATGTTTCATTGTGGTACCACATTACTACGTGATCTAACCCAGAAAAAACCCAGGATCTGTTCATCAAGTATGTGAAGAATGCGAAAGTATGAATCTGATGAGGTCAAAACGCGGTCCTAACCCAGACCTAACAAGCGTTACCCTGTGAAATATTGATCGTACCCAGGTTTAATTGACTGTTTCTGTGTGGTACCACATTACTACGTGATGCAATCCCGAAAAGGACCAGGACCTGGCCAACATGAATGCGAAATATGCGATTGCATGAGCCTGATGAGGGCAAATCCCAAACCTAACCTAGACCTAACATGCGTTATCCTCTAAAATATTGATCGAAGCCGGGTTTACTCGACTGTTGCAGTGTGGTACCCCATTTCTGCCTGATCCAAACCAGAAATAACCCAGGATCTGGCCAGCATGTGTGCGAAATATACGAAAGTATGAGCCTGATGAGGGCAAGTGCCAAACCTAACCCAGACCTAACATGCGTTATCCTCTAAAATATTGACCGAGACCAGGCTTAATCGACTGTTTCATTGTGGTACCACATTACTACGTGATACAACCCAGAAAAACCCCAGGATCTGGCCAACAGGAATGCGAAATATGCGATTGCATGAGCATGATGATGGCAAATCCCAGACCTAACCTAGACCTAACATGCGTTACCCTGTAAAATATTGATCGAAGCCAGGTTTAAGTGAATGTTTTTGTGTGGTACCATATTACTACGTGACACAATCCAGAAAATGACCAGGTTCTGGTCAACAAGAATGCGAAGTATGCGATTGCATGAGCTTGATGAGGGCAAATCCCAGACCTAACCTAGACCTAACATGCGTTATCCTGTAAAATATTGATCGAAACCGGGTTTAATCGACTGTTCCAGTGTGGTACCCCATTTCTGCCTGATCCAAACCAGAAAAAACCGAGGATCTGGCCAACATGAATGCGAAATATGCGATTGCATGAGCGTGATGAGGGCAAATCTCAGACCTAACCCAGACCTAACATGCGTTACCCTGTAAAATATTGATCGAAACCAGGTTTAATTGACTGTTTCTGTGTGGTACCACATTACTACGTGATGCAATCCAGAAAGAGACCAGGATCTGGCCAACAGGAATGCGAAATATGCGATTGCATGAGCCTGATGATGGCAAATCCCAGACCTAACCTTGACCTAACATGCGTTATCCTGTAAAATATTGATCGAAGCCAGGTTTAAGTAACTGTTTTTGTGTGGTACCATATTACTACGTGACACAATCCAGAAAATGATAGGTTCTGGTCAACAAGAATGCGAAGTATGCGATTGCATGAGCTTGATCAGGGCAAATCCCAGACCTAACCTAGACCTAACATGCGTTATCCTCTAAAATATTGATCGAAACCGGGTTTAATCGACTGTTCCAGTGTGGTACCCCATTTCTGCCTGATCCAAACCAGAAAAAACCGAGGATCTGGCCAACATGAATGCGAAATATGCGATTGCATGAGCCTGATGAGGGCAAATCCCAGACCTAACCCAGACCTAACATGCGTTACCCTGTAAAATATTGATCGAAACCAGGTTTAATTGACTGTTTCTGTGTGGTACCACATTACTACGTGATGCAATCCAGAAAAAGACCAGGATCTGGCCAACAGGAATGCGAAATATGCGATTGCATGAGCCTGATGATGGCAAATCCCAGACCTAACCTTGACCTAACATGCGTTACCCTGTAAAATATTGATCGAAACCAGGTTTAATTGACTGTTTCTATGTGGTACCACATTACTGCGTGATGCAATCCAGAGGAAGACCAGGACCTGGCCAACATGAATGCGAAATATGCGGTTGCATGAGCCTGATGAGGGCAAATCCCAGACCTAACCTAGACCTAACATGCGTTATCCTCTAAAATATTGATCGAAACCGGGTTTAATCGACTGTTCCAGTGTGGTACCCCATTTCTGCCTGATCCAAACCAGAAAAAACCCAGGATCTGGCCAGCATGTGTGCGAAATATACGAAAGTATGAGCCTGATGAGGGCAAGTGCCATACCTAACCCAGACCTAACATGCGTTATCCTCTAAAATATTGACCGAGTCCAGGCTTAATCGACTGTTTCATTGTGGTACCACATTACTACGTGATCTAACCCAGATAAAACCCAGGATCTATCCAACAAGTATGTGAAGAATGCGAAAGTATGAATCTGATGAGGTCAAAACTCGGTCCTAACCCAGACCTAACATGCGTTATCCTGTAAAATATTACTCGAACCCAGGTTTAATTGACTGTTTCTGTGTGGTACCACATTACTACGTGATGCAATCACGAAAAGGACCAGGATATGGCCAACAAGAATGCGAATTATGCGATTGCATGAGCTTGATGAGGGCAAATCTCAGACCTAACCTAGACCTAACATGCGTTATCCTCTGAAATATTGATCGAAACCGGGTTTAATCGACTGTTCCAGTGTGGTACCATATAACTACCTGATCCAAACCAGAAAAAACCCAGGATCTATCCAACAAGTATGTGAAGAATGCGAAAGTATGAGCCTGATGAGTGCAAATCCCAGACCTAACCTAGACTTAACAAGCGTTATCCTGTAAAATATTGATCGAACCCAGGTTTAGTTGACTGTTTCAGTGTGGTACCACATTACTACGTGATGCAATCCCGAAAAGGACCAGGATCTGGCCAACATGAATGCGAAATATGCGATTGCATGAGCCTGATGGGGGCGAATCCCAGACCTAACCTAGACCTAGCATGCGTTGTCCTCTAAAATATTGATCGAAACGAGGTTTAATCGACTGTTTCAGTGTGGTACCACATTACTACCTGATCCAAACCAGAAAAAACCCAGGATCTGTTCAACAACTACGTGAAGAATGCGAAAGTGTGAGCCTAATGAGGGTAAGTCCCAGACCTAACCCAGACCTAACATGCGTTATCCTCTAAAATATTGATCGAAACCGGGTTCAATCGACTGTACCAGTGTGATACCACATTACTGCCTGATCCAAACCCGAAAAAACGCAGGATCTGGCCAACAAGTGTGCGTAATATGCGCAAGTATGAGCCTGATGAGATTAAATCCCAGACCTAACCCAGACCTGACATGCGTTATCCTCTAAAATATTGATCGAAACCAGGTATAGACGACTGTTTTAGTGTCGTACCACATTACAACCTGATCCAATCCAGAAAGAACCCAGTATCTTTTCAAAAAGTATGTGAAGAATGCGAAGGTATGAGTCTGATGCGGTTATAACCGAGACCTCACCCAGACCAAACCGGTGTTATCCTCTAAAATATTGATCGAAACTAGGTTTAATTGACTGTTTCAGGTTGGTACCACATTACTACGTGATCCAAACCAGAAAAAACCCATGATCTGGTCAACATGTTTGTTAAAAATGCGGAAGTATGAGCCAAATGAGGGCAAATCCCAGACCTAACCCAGACCTAGCATGCGCTATCCTCTAAAATATAGATCGAAACAGGGTTTAATCGACTGTTCCAGTGAGGTTCCACATTACTACGTGATCCAAACCTGAAAAAACCCATGATCTGGTCAACATGTTTGTTAAAAATGCGAAAGTATGAGCCAAATGAGAGCAAATCCCAGACATAACCTAGACCTGACATACGTCATCCTCTAAAATATTGATCGAAACCAGGTTTAATCGACTCTTTCAGTGTGGTACCACATTATTGCCTGATCGAAACCAGAAAAAACCCAGGATCTGGCCAACAAGTGTGTGAAGAATGCGAAAGTATGAGCCTGATGAGGGCAAATACCAGACATAACCCAGACCTAACATGCGTTATCCCCTAAAGTATTGATCGAAGCTAGGTATAGTCGACTGTTTTAGTGTGGTACCATATTACTACCTAATCCAAGCCAGAAAAAACCCAGGATCTGTTCAACAAGTATGTGAAGAATGCGAAAGTATGAGTCTGATGAGGGCAAATCCCAGACCTAACCTAGACCTTACATGCGTTATCATCTATAATATTGATCGAAACAAGTTTTATTCGACGGTGCCAGTGTGGTACCACATTACTACCTGATCCAAACCAGAAAAAACCCAGGATCTGTTCAACAAGTATGTGAAGAATGCGAAAGTATGAGTCTGAGGAGAGCAAATCCCAGACCTAACCCAGACCTAGCATGCGTTATCCTCTAAAATATTGATCGTGGCCAGGCTTAATTGACTGTTTCTGTGTGGTACCACATTACTACGTGACACAATCCAGAAAAAGACCAGGATCTGGCCAACAGGAACGCGAAATATGCGATTGCATGAGCCTGATGATGGCAAATCCCAGACCTAACCTACACCTAACATGCGTTATCCTCTAAAATATTGACCGAGTCCAGGCTTAATCGACTGTTTCATTGTGGTACCACATTACTACGTGATCTAACCGAGAAAAAACCCAGGATCTGTTCATCAAGTATGTGAAGAATGCGAAAGTATGAATCTGATGAGGTCAAAACTCGGTCCTAACCCAGACCTAACATGCGTTATCCTGTAAAATATTGATCGAACCCAGATTTAATTGACTGTTTCTGTGTGGTACCACATTACTACGTGATCCAAACCAGAAAAAACCCAGGATCTGTTCAACAACTATGTGAAGAATGCGAAAGTATGACCCTGATGAGGGCATGTCACAGACCTAACCCAGACCTGACATGCGTTATCCTCTAAAATATTGATCGAAACCAGGTATAGTCGACTGTTTTAGTGTGGTACCACATTACAACCTGATCCAAACCAGAAAAACCCACGATCTGGTCAACATGGTTGTTAAAAATGCGGAAGTATGAGCCAAATGAGGGCAAATCCCAGACCGAACCCAGACCTAGCATGCGCTATCCTCTAAAATATAGATCGAAACAGGGTTTAATCGACTGTTCCAGTGAGGTACCACATTATTGCCTGATCGAAACCTGAAAAAACCCAGGATCTGGCCAACAAGTATGTGAAGAATGCGAAAGTATGAGCCTGATGAGGGCAAATACCAGACCTAACCCAGACCTAACATGCGTTATCCTCTAAAATATTGATCGAAACCAGGTATAGTCGACTGTTTTAGTGTGGTACCACATTACAACCTGATCCAATCCAGAA
Source organism: Colletes latitarsis (assembly GCF_051014445.1). Lineage (NCBI taxonomy): Eukaryota > Metazoa > Arthropoda > Insecta > Hymenoptera > Colletidae > Colletes > Colletes latitarsis. The sequence continues at coordinate 5,155,665 of NC_135147.1, forward strand.
AGAACCCAGTATTTTTTCAAAAAGTATGTGAAGAATGCGTAGGTATGAGTCTGATGCGGTTATAACCGAGACCTCACCCAGACCAAACCGGTGATATCCTCTAAAATATTGATCGAAACTAGGTTTAATTGACTGTTTCAGGTTGGTACCACATTACTACGTGATCCAAACCAGAAAAAACCCATGATCTGGTCAACATGTTTGTTAGAAATGCGGAAGTATGAGCCAAATGAGGGCAAATCCCAGACCTAACCCAGACCTAGCATGCGTTACCCTGTAAAATATTGATCGAAACCAGGGTTAATTGACTGTTTCTGTGTGGTACCACATTACTACGTGATGCAATCCAGAAAAAGACCAGGATCTGGCCAACAGGAATGCGAAATATGCGATTGCATGAGCCTGATGAGGCCAAAACTCGGTCCTAACCCAGACCTAACATGCGTTATCCTGTAAAATATTGATCGAACCCAGATTTAATTGACTGTTTCTGTCACATTACTACGTGATCCAAACCAGGAGAAACCCATGATATTGTCAACATGCTTGTTAAAAATGCGAAATTAGGAACCTGATGAGGGCAAATCCCAGACCTAACCCAGACATAACATGCGTTATCCTCTAAAATATTGATCGAAACCAGGTTTAATCGACTGTTTCAGTGTGGTACCACATTACTACGTGATCCAAACCAGAAGAAACCCACGATATGGTCAACATGTTTGTTAAAAATGCGAAAGTATGAGCCAAATGAGGGCAAATCCCAGACCTAACCTTGACCTAACATGCGTTACCCTGTAAAATATTGATCGAAACCAGGTTTAATTGACTGTTTCTGTGTGGTACCACATTACTACCTGATCCAAGCCAGAGAAAACCCAGGATCTGTTCAACAAGTATGTCGAAAGTATGAGTCTGATGAGGGCAAATCCCAGACCTAACCTAGACCTTACATGCGTCATCATCTATAATATTGATCGAAACAAGTTTGAATCGACGGTGCCAGTGTGGTACCACATTACTACGTGATCCAAGCCAGAAAAAACCCAGGATCTGTTCAACAAGTATGTGAAGAATGCGAAAGTATGAGTCTGATGAGAGCAAATCCCAGACCTAACCCAGACCTAGCATGCGTTATCCACTAAAATATTGGTCGTGGCCAGGCTTAATTGACTGTTTCTGTGTGGTACCACATTACTACGTGACACAATCCAGAAAAACCCCAGGATCTGTTCAACAAGTATGTGAAGAATGCGAAAGAATGAGTCTGATGCGGTTATAACCTAGACCTAACCCAGACCTAACATGCGTTATCCTCTAAAATATTGATCGAAACCAGGTTTAATTGACTGTTTCTGTGTGGTACCACATTACTACGTGATGCAATCACGAAAAGGACCAGGATCTGGCCAACAAGAATGCGAAATATGCGATTGCATGAGCTTGATGAGGGCAAATCCCAGACCTAACCTAGACCTAACATGCGTTATTCTCTGAAATATTGATCGAGTCCAGGCTTAATCGACTGTTTCATTGTGGTACCACATTACTACGTGATCTAACCGAGAAAAAACCCAGGATCTGTTCATCAAGTATGTGAAGAATGCGAAAGTATGAATCTGATCAGGTCAAAACTCGGTCCTAACCCAGACCTAACATGCGTTATCCTGTAAAATATTGATCGAACCCAGATTTAATTGACTGTTTCTGTGTGGTACCACATTACTACGTGATCCAAACCAGAAAAAACCCAGGATCTGTTCAACAACTATGTGAAGAATGCGAAAGTATGAGCCTGATGAGGGCAAATCCCAGACCTAACCTAGACCTAACATGCGTTATCCTCTAAAATATTGACCGAGTCCAGGCTTAATGGACTGTTCCAGTGTGGTACCATATAACTACCTGATCCAAACCAGAAAAAACCCAGGATCTATCCAACAAGTATGTGAAGAATGCGAAAGTATGAGCCTGATGAGAGCAAATCCCAGACCTAACCTAGACTTAACAAGCGTTATCCTCTAAAATATTGACCGAGTCCAGGCTTAATCGACTCTTTCAGTGTGGTACCACATTATTGCCCGATCGAAACCAGAAAAAACCCAGGATCTGGCCAACAAGTGTGTGAAGAATGCGAAAGTATGAGCCTGATGAGGGCAAATACCAGACCTAACCCAGACCTAACATGCGTTATCATCTATAATATTGATCGAAACAAGTTTTAATCGACGGTGCCAGTGTGGTACCACATTACTACCTGATCCAAGCCAGAAAAAACCCAGGATCTGTTCAACAAGTATGTGAAGAATGCGAAAGTATGAGTCTGATGAGAGCAAATCCCAGACCTAACCCAGACCTAGCATGCGTTATCCACTAAAATATTGATCGTGGCCAGGCTTAATTGACTGTTTCTGTGTGGTACCACATTACTACGTGACACAATCCAGAAAAAGACCAGGATCTGGCCAACAGGAATGCGAAATATGCGATTCCATGAGCCTGATGATGGCAAATCCCAGACCTAACCTAGACCTAACATGCGTTATCCTCTAAAATATTGACCGAGTCCAGGCTTAATCGACTGTTTCATTGTGGTACCACATTACTACGTGATCTAACCGAGAAAAAACCCAGGATCTGTTCATCAAGTATGTGAAGAATGTGAAAGTATGAATCTGATGAGGTCAAAACTCGGTCCTAACCCAGACCTAACATGCGTTATCCTGTAAAATATTGATCGAACCCAGATTTAATTGACTGTTTCTGTGTGGTACCACATTACTACGTGATGCAATCACGAAAAGGACCAGGATCTGGCCAACAAGAATGCGAAATATGCGATTGCATGAGCCTGATGATGGCAAATCCCAGACCTAACCTAGACCTAACATGCGTTATCCTCTAAAATATCGACCGAGTCCAGGCTTAATCGACTGTTTCATTGTGGTACCCCATTACTACGTGATCTAACCCAGAAGAAACCCAGGATCTATCCAACAAGTATGTGAAGAATGCGATAGTATGAGCCTGATGAGAGCAAATCCCAGACCTAACCTAGACTTAACATGCGTTATCCTGTAAAATATTGATCGAACCCAGGTTTAATTGACTGTTTCTGTGTGGTACCACATTACTACGTGATGCAATCACGAAAAGGACCAGGATCTGGCCAACAAGAATGCGAAATATGCGATTGCATGAGCTTGATGAGGGCAAATCCCAGACCTAACCTAGACCTAACATGCGTTATCTTCTAAAGTATGGATAGAAACCGAGTTTAATCGACTGTTCCAGTGTGGGACCACGTTACTACCTGATCCAAACCAGAAAAAACCCAGGATCTATCCAACAAGTATGTGAAGAATGCGATAGTATGAGCCTGATGAGAGTAAATCCCAGACCTAACCTAGACTTAACATGCGTTATCCTGTAAAATATTGATCGAACCCAGGTTTAATTGACTGTTTCTGTGTGGTACCACATTACTACGTGATGCAATCCCGAAAAGGACCAGGTTCTGGCCAACAAGAATGCGAAATATGCGATTGCATGAGCTTGATGAGGGCAAATCCCAGACCTAACCTAGACCTAACATGCGTTATCCTCTAAAATATGGATAGAAACCGAGTTTAATCGACTGTTCCAGTGTGCTAACACGTTACTACCTGAACCAAACCAGAAAAAACCCAGGATCTGTTCAACAGCTATGTGAAGAATGCGAAAGTATGAGCCTGATGAGGTCAAGTCTCAGACCTAACCGAGACCTAACATGCGTCATCCTGTAAAATATTGATCAAAACCAGGTTTAATTGAATGTTTGAGTGTGGTACCACATTACTACGTGATCGAAACCAGAAAAAACCCAGGATCTGTTCGACAAGTATGTGAAGAATGCGAAAGTATGAGTCTGATGCGGTTATAGCCTAGACCTAACCCAGACCTAACATGCGTTATCCTCTAAAATATTGATCGAAACCAGGTTTAATCGACTGCTCCAGTGTGGTACACCACTACTGCCTGATCCAAACCAGAAAAAAACGCAGGATCTGGCCAACAAGTGTGCGAAATATGCGAAAGTATGAGCCTGACGAGGGCAAGTCCCAAACCTTACCCAGACCTAGCATGCGTTATCCTCTAAAATGTTCATCGAGACCAGGCTTAGTCGACGCTTGCAGTGTGGTACCACAATACTACGTGATACAACACAGAAAAGGACCAGGATCTGGCCAACAGGAATGCGAAATATGTGATTGCATGAGCCTGATGAGGGCAAATCCCGGGCCTAATCCAGACCAAGCATCAGTTATCTTCTAAAATATTGATCGAAACCGGGTTTAATCGACTGTTCCAGTGTGGTACCCCATTACTGCCTGATCCAAACCAGAAAAAACCCAGGATCTGTTCAACAAGTATGTCAAGAATGCGAAAGTATGAGCCAAATGAGGGCAAATACCAGACCTAACCCAGACCTAGCATGGGTTATCCTCTAAAATATTGACCGAAACCGGGTTTAATCGACTGTTCCAGTGTGGTACCCCATTACTGCCCGATCCAAACCAGAAAAAACCGAGGATCTGGCCAACAAGTGTGCGAAATATGCGAAAGTATGAGCCTGATGAGGGCAAGTCCCAGACCTAACCTAGACCTAACATGCGCTATCCTCTAAAATATTGATCGCAACCGCGTTTAATCGGCTGTTCCAGTGTGATACCACATTACTACGTGATCCAAACCAGAAAAAACCCATGATCTGGTCAACATGTTTGTTAAAAATGCGAAAGTATGAGCCTGATGAGGGCAAATCCCAGACCTAACCTAGACCTAACATGCGTTATCCTCTAAAATATTGACCGAGTCCAGGCTTAATGGACTGTTCCAGTGTGGTACCATATAACTACCTGATCCAAACCAGAAAAAACCCAGGATCTATCCAACAAGTATGTGAAGAATGCGAAAGTATGAGCCTGATGAGAGCAAATCCCAGACCTAACCTAGACTTAACAAGCGTTATCCTCTAAAATATTGACCGAGTCCAGGCTTAATCGACTCTTTCAGTGTGGTACCACATTATTGCCCGATCGAAACCAGAAAAAACCCAGGATCTGGCCAACAAGTGTGTGAAGAATGCGAAAGTATGAGCCTGATGAGGGCAAATACCAGACCTAACCCAGACCTAACATGCGTTATCATCTATAATATTGATCGAAACAAGTTTTAATCGACGGTGCCAGTGTGGTACCACATTACTACCTGATCCAAGCCAGAAAAAACCCAGGATCTGTTCAACAAGTATGTGAAGAATGCGAAAGTATGAGTCTGATGAGAGCAAATCCCAGACCTAACCCAGACCTAGCATGCGTTATCCACTAAAATATTGATCGTGGCCAGGCTTAATTGACTGTTTCTGTGTGGTACCACATTACTACGTGACACAATCCAGAAAAAGACCAGGATCTGGCCAACAGGAATGCGAAATATGCGATTCCATGAGCCTGATGATGGCAAATCCCAGACCTAACCTAGACCTAACATGCGTTATCCTCTAAAATATTGACCGAGTCCAGGCTTAATCGACTGTTTCATTGTGGTACCACATTACTACGTGATCTAACCGAGAAAAAACCCAGGATCTGTTCATCAAGTATGTGAAGAATGTGAAAGTATGAATCTGATGAGGTCAAAACTCGGTCCTAACCCAGACCTAACATGCGTTATCCTGTAAAATATTGATCGAACCCAGATTTAATTGACTGTTTCTGTGTGGTACCACATTACTACGTGATGCAATCACGAAAAGGACCAGGATCTGGCCAACAAGAATGCGAAATATGCGATTGCATGAGCCTGATGATGGCAAATCCCAGACCTAACCTAGACCTAACATGCGTTATCCTCTAAAATATCGACCGAGTCCAGGCTTAATCGACTGTTTCATTGTGGTACCCCATTACTACGTGATCTAACCCAGAAGAAACCCAGGATCTATCCAACAAGTATGTGAAGAATGCGATAGTATGAGCCTGATGAGAGCAAATCCCAGACCTAACCTAGACTTAACATGCGTTATCCTGTAAAATATTGATCGAACCCAGGTTTAATTGACTGTTTCTGTGTGGTACCACATTACTACGTGATGCAATCACGAAAAGGACCAGGATCTGGCCAACAAGAATGCGAAATATGCGATTGCATGAGCTTGATGAGGGCAAATCCCAGACCTAACCTAGACCTAACATGCGTTATCTTCTAATGTATGGATAGAAACCGAGTTTAATCGACTGTTCCAGTGTGGGACCACGTTACTACCTGATCCAAACCAGAAAAAACCCAGGATCTATCCAACAAGTATGTGAAGAATGCGATAGTATGAGCCTGATGAGAGTAAATCCCAGACCTAACCTAGACTTAACATGCGTTATCCTGTAAAATATTGATCGAACCCAGGTTTAATTGACTGTTTCTGTGTGGTACCACATTACTACGTGATGCAATCCCGAAAAGGACCAGGTTCTGGCCAACAAGAATGCGAAATATGCGATTGCATGTGCTTGATGAGGGCAAATCCCAGACCTAACCTAGACCTAACATGCGTTATCCTCTAAAATATGGATAGAAACCGAGTTTAATCGACTGTTCCAGTGTGCTAACACGTTACTACCTGAACCAAACCAGAAAAAACCCGGGATCTGTTCAACAGCTATGTGAAGAATGCGAAAGTATGAGCCTGATGAGGTCAAGTCTCAGACCTAACCGAGACCTAACATGCGTCATCCTGTAAAATATTGATCGAAACCAGGTTTAATTGAATGTTTGAGTGTGGTACCACATTACTACGTGATCGAAACCAGAAAAAACCCAGGATCTGTTCGACAAGTATGTGAAGAATGCGAAAGTATGAGTCTGATGCGGTTATTGCCTAGACCTAACCCAGACCTAACATGCGTTATCCTCTAAAATATTGATCGAAACCAGGTTTAATCGACTGCTCCAGTGTGGTACACCACTACTGCCTGATCCAAACCAGAAAAAAACGCAGGATCTGGCCAACAAGTGTGCGAAATATGCGAAAGTATGAGCCTGACGAGGGCAAGTCCCAAACCTTACCCAGACCTAGCATGCGTTATCCTCTAAAATGTTCATCGAGACCAGGCTTAGTCGACGCTTGCAGTGTGGTACCACAATACTACGTGATACAACACAGAAAAGGACCAGGATCTGGCCAACAGGAATGCGAAATATGTGATTGCATGAGCCTGATGAGGGCAAATCCCGGGCCTAATCCAGACCAAGCATCAGTTATCTTCTAAAATATTGATCGAAACCGGGTTTAATCGACTGTTCCAGTGTGGTACCCCATTACTGCCTGATCCAAACCAGAAAAAACCCAGGATCTGTTCAACAAGTATGTCAAGAATGCGAAAGTATGAGCCAAATGAGGGCAAATACCAGACCTAACCCAGACCTAGCATGGGTTATCCTCTAAAATATTGACCGAAACCGGGTTTAATCGACTGTTCCAGTGGGGTACCCCATTACTGCCCGATCCAAACCAGAAAAAACCGAGGATCTGGCCAACAAGTGTGCGAAATATGCGAAAGTATGAGCCTGATGAGGGCAAGTCCCAGACCTAACCTAGACCTAACATGCGCTATCCTCTAAAATATTGATCGCAACCGCGTTTAATCGGCTGTTCCAGTGTGATACCACATTACTACGTGATCCAAACCAGAAAAAACCCATGATCTGGTCAACATGTTTGTTAAAAATGCGAAAGTATGAGCCTGATGAGTGCAAATCCCAGACCTAACATCGACCTAACATGTGCTATCCTCTAAAATATTGATCGCAACCGCGTTTAATCGGCTGTTCCAGTGTGATACCACATTACTGCCTGATCCAAACCAGAAAAAAACCAGGATCTGGCCAAGAAGTGTGCGAAATATGCGAAAGTATGGGCCTGCTGAGAGCAAAACCTAGACCTAACCTATACCTAACATGCGTCATCCTCTAAAATATTGAACGAAACCGGGATTAATCGACTGTTCCAGTGTGGGACCACATTACTACCTGATCCAAAACAGAAAAAACCCAGGATCTGTTCAACAAGTATGTGAAGAATGCGAAAGTATGAGTCTGATGCGGTTATAACCCAGACCTAACCCAGACCAAACCGGTGTTATCCTCTGAAATATTGATCGAAACTAGGTTTACTTGACTGTTTCAGTGTGGTACCACATTACTACGTGATCCAAACCAGAAAAACCCCATGATCTGGTCAACATGTTTGTTAAAAATGCGAAAGTATGAGCCTCATGAGGGCAAATCCCAGACCTAACCTCGACCTAACATGCGCTATCCACTAAAATATTGATCGCAACCGCGTTTAATCGACTGTTCCAGTGTGGTACCACATTACTGCCTGATCCAAACCAGAAAAAACCCAGGATCTGTTCAACAAGTATGTGAAGTATGCGATAGTATGAGCCAAATGAGGGCAAATCCCAGACCTAACCCAGACCTAGCATGCGTTAGCCTCTAAAATATGCATCGAAACCGTGTTTAATCGACTGTTCCAGTGTGGTACCCCATTACTGCCTGATCCAAAACAGAAAAAACCCAGGATCTGGCCAACAAGTGTGCGAAATATGCGAAAGTATGAGCCTGATGAGGGCAAGTCCCAAACCTAAACCAGACCTAACATGCGTTATCCTCTAAAATATTCATCGAGACCAGGCTTAATCGACGCTTGCAGTGTGGTACCACATTACTACGTGATACAACACAGAAAAGGACCAGGATCTGGCCAACAGGAATGCGAAATATGCGATTGCATGAGCCTGATGATGGCAAATCCCAGACATAACCTAGACATAACATGCGTTATCCTCAAAAATATTGATCGTGCCCAGGTTTAGTTGACTGATTCTGTGCGGTACCCCATTACTGCCTGATCCAAACCAGAAAAAACCCAGGATCTGGCCAACAAGTGTGCGAAATATGCGAAAGTATGAGCCTGATTAGGGCAAATCCCAGACCTAGCATGCGTTATCCTCTAAAATATTGATCGTGGCCAGGTTTAACTGACTGTTTCTGTGTGGGACCACATCACTACGTGATGCAATCCAGAAAAGGACCAGGATCTGGCCTACATGAATGCGAAATATGCGATTGCATGAGCCTGATGAGGGCAAATCCCAAACCTAACCCAGACCTACCATGCGTTATCCACTAAAATATTGTTCGAGACCGGGCTTAATCGACACTTTCAGTGTAGTACCACATTACTACGTGATACAGCACAGAAAACGAACAGGATCTGGCCAACAGGAATGCGAAATATGCGATTGCATGAGCCTGATGAGGGCAAATCCCAGACCTAACCTAGACCTAACATGCGTTATCCCCTAAAATATTGATCGAAAATAGGTTTAATAGACTGTTCCAATGTGGGACCACATTACTACCTGATCCGAGCCAGAAAAATCCCAGGATCTGTTCAACAAGTATGTGAACAGTGCGAAAATATGAGACAAACGACGGCAAATCCCAGACCTAACTCAGACCTAGTATGCGTTATCCTCTAAAATATTGATCCTGGCCAGGCTTAATTGACTGTTTCTGTGTGGTACCACATTACTACGTGATTCAAACCAGAAGAAGACCAGGATCTGTTCAACAAGTATGTGAAGAATGCGAAAGTATGAGTCTGATGCGGTTATAACCCAATCTAACCCAGACCAAACCGGCGTTATCCTCTAAAATATTGATCGAAACTAGGTTTACTTGATTGTTTCAGTGTGGTACCACATTACTACGTAATCCAAACCAGAAAAAACCCATGATGTGGTCAACATGTTTGTTAAAAATGCGAAAGTATGAGCCAAATGAGGGCAAATCCCAGACCTAACCTAGACCTAACATGCGTTATCTTCTAAAATATTGATTGAAGCCGGGTTTAATCGACTGTTCCAGTGTGGTACCATATAAGTACCAGATCAAAACCTGAAAAAACTCAGGATCTGTTCAACAAGTAGGTGGAGAATGCGAAAGTATGAGCCAAATGAGGGCAAATACCAGACCTAACCCAGACCTAACATACGTTATCCTCTAAAATATTGATCGTGGCCAGGTTTAGTTGACTGATTCTGTGTGGTACCATATTACTACGTGACACAATCCAGAAAAAGACCAAGATCTGGCCAACATGAATGCGAAATATGCGATTGCATGAGCCTGATGAGGGCAAATCGCCGACCTAACCTAGACCTAACATGCGTTGTCCTCTAAAATATTGATCGAAACCAGGTTTAATCGACTGTTTTATTGTGGTACCAGATTACTACGTGATACAAACCAGGAAAAGCCCAGGATCTGCTCATAAAGTGTGTGAAGATTTCGAAAATATGAGTCTGATGCGGGCAAAACCCAAGCCTAACCCAGACCTAGCATGCGTTATCCTCTAAAATATTGATCGTGGCCAGGCTTAGTTGACTGTTTCTGTGTGGTACCACATTACTACGTGACACAATCCAGAAAAAGACCAGGATCTGGCCAACAAGAATGCGAAATATGCGATTGCATGAGCCTGATGATGGCAAATCGCCGACCTAACCTAGACCTAACATGCGTTGTCCTCTAAAATATTGATCGAAACCAGGTTTAATCGACTGTTTTATTGTGGTACCAGATTACTACGTGATACAAACCAGAAAAAGCCCAGGATCTGCTCACAAAGTATGTGAAGATTTCGAAAATATGAGTCTGATGCGGGCAAAACCCAAGCCTAACCCAGACCTAGCATGCGCTATCCTCTAAAATATTGATCCTGGCCAGGTTTAATCGACTGTTTTATTGTGGTACCAGATTACTACGTGATACAAACCAGAAAAAGCCCAGGATCTGCTCATAAAGTATGTGAAGATTTCGAAAATATGAGTCTGATGCGGGCAAAACCCTAGCCTAACCCTGACCTAGCATGCGTTATCCTCTAAAATATTGATCGCAACCGCGTTTAATCGACTGTTCCAGTGTGGTACCACATTACTGCCTGATCCAAACCAGAAAAAACCCAGGATCTGGCCAACAAGTGTGCGAAATATGCGAAAGTATGAGCCAAATGAGGGCAAGTCCCAGACCTAACCCAGACCTAACATGCGTTATCCTCTAAAATATTGATCGAAACCGGGTTTAATCGACTGTTCCAGTGTGGGACCACATTACTACCTGATCCGAGCCAGAAAAATCCCAGGATCTGTTCAACAAGTATGTGAACAGTGCGAAAGTATGAGACAAACGACGGCAAATCCCAGACCTAACCCAGACCTAGCATGCGTTATCCTCTAAAATATTGATCCTGGCCAGGCTTAATTGACTGTTTCTGTGTGGTACCACATTACTACGTGATTCAAACCAGAAGAAGACCAGGATCTGTTCAACAAGTATGTGAAGAATGCGAAAGTATCAGTTTGATGAGGGCAAATCCCAGACCTAACCCAGACCTAGCATGTGTTATCCTGTAAAATATTCATCGACGCCAGGTTTAATTGACTGATTCAGTGTGGTACCACATTACTACGTGTTCCAAACCAGAAAAAACCCACGATCTGGTCAATATGTTTGTTAAAAATGCGACAGTATGAGACAAATGAGGGCAAATCCCAGACATAACCCGGACCTAGCATGCGTTATCCTCTAAAATATTGATCGTGGCCAGGCTTAATTGACTGTTTCTGTGTGGCACCACATTACTACGTGATTCAAACCAGAAGAAGACCAGGATCTGTTCAACAAGTATGTGAAGAATGCGAAAGTATCAGTCTGATGAGGGCAAATCCCCGACCTAACCCAGACCTAGCATGTGTTATCCTCTAAAATATTGATCGTGGCCAGGTTTAATTGACTGTTTCTGTGTGTTACCACTATACTACGTGATTCAAACCAAGAAGAAGACCAGGATCTGTTCAACGAGTATGTGAAGAATGCGAAAGTATCAGTCTGATGAGGGCAAATCCCAGACCTAACCCAGACCTAACATGCGTTATCCTCTAAAATATTGTTCGAGACCAAGCTTAATCGACACTTTCAGTGTAGTACCACATTACTACGTGATACAACACAGAAAAGGAACAGGATCTGGCCAACAGGAATGCGAAATATGCGATTGCATGGGCCTGATGAGGGAAAATCCCAGACCTAACCCAGACATAACATGCGTTATCCTCTAAAATATTGATCATAGCCAGGTTTAATTGACTGTTTCTGTGTGGTACCACATTACTACGTGTTCCAAACCAGAGAAAACCCACGATCTGGTCAATATGTTTGTTAAAAATGCGAAAGTATGAGACAAATGAGGGCAAATCCCAGACATAACCCGGACCTAGCATGCGTTATCCTCTAAAATATTGATCGTGGCCAGGCTTAATTGACAGTTTCTGTGTGGCACCACATTACTACGTGATTCAAACCAGAAGAAGACCAGGATCTGTTCAACGAGTATGTGAAATTGCGAAAGTATCAGTCTGATGTGGGCAAATCCCAGACCTAACCCAGACCTAGCATGTGTTATCCTCTAAAATATTGATCGTGGCCAGGTTTAATTGACTGTTTCTATGTGTTACCACAATACTACGTGATTCAAACCAGAAGAAGACCAGGATCTGGCCAACAAGAATGCCAAATATGCGATTGTATGAGCCAGATGATGGCAAATTCCAGACCTATCCCAGGCCTTACATGCGTTATCCTGTAAAATATTGATCGAAACCAGGTTTAATTGACTGTTTCAGTGTGGTACCATATAACTACCTGATCCAAACCAGAAAAAACCCAGGATCTATCCAACAAGTATGTGAAGAATGCGAAAGTATGAGTCTGATGAGGGCAAATCCCAGACCTAACCTAGACCTTACATGCGATATCATCTATATCGAAACAAGTTTTAATCGACGGTGCCAGTGTGGTACCACATTACTACCTGATCCAAGCCAGAAAAAACCCAGGATCTGTTCAACAAGTATGTGAAGAATGCGAAAGTATGAGTCTGATGAGTGCAAATCCCAGACCTAACCCAGACCTAGCATGCGTTATCCTCTAAAATATTGATCGTGGATTGACTGTTTCTGTGTGGTATCACATTACTACGTGACACAATCCAGAAAAAGACCAGGATCTGGCCAACAAGAATGCGAAATATGCGATTGCATGAGCCTGATGATGGCAAATCCCAGACCTAACCTAGACCTAACATGCGCTATCCTCTAAAATATTAATCGCTACCGCATTTAATCGACTGTTCCAGTGTGGTACCACATTACTGCCTGATCCAAACCAGAAAAAACCCAGGATCTGGCCAAAAAGTGTGCGAAATATGCGAAAGTATGAGCCTGTTGAGAGCAAATCCTAGAGCTAACCTAGACCTGACATGCGTCATCCTCTAAAATATTGATCGAAACCGGGATTAATCGGCTGTTCCAGTGTGGTACCATATTAGTACCTGATCCAAACCAGAAAAAACCCAGGATCTGGCCAACAAGTGTGTGAAGAATGCGAAAGCATGAGCCTGATGAGGGCAAATACCAGACCTAAACCAGACCTAACATGCGTTATACTCTAAAATATTGATCGAAACCGGGTTTAATCGACTGTTCCAGTGTGGTACCACATTACTACCTGATCCAAACCAGAAAAAACCCAGTATCTGATCAACAAGTATGTGAAGAATGCGAAAGTATGAGTCTGATGCGGTTATAACCGAGACCTAACCCAGACCAATCCGGTGTTATCCCCTAAAATATTGATCGAAACTAGGTTTAATTGACTGTTTCCGTGTGGTACCACATTACTACGTGATCCAAACCAGAAAAAACCCATGATCTGATCAACATGTTTGTTAAAAATGCGAAAGTATGAGCCAAATGAGGGCAAATACCAGACCTAACCCAGACCTAGCATGCATTATCCTCTAAAATATAGATCGAAACAGGGTTTAATCGACTGTTCCAGTGTGGTACCACATTATTGTCGGATCCAAACCAGAAGAAACTCAGGATCTGGCCAACAAGTGTGTGAAGAATGCGAAAGTATGAGCCTGATGAGGGCAAATACCAGACCTAACCCAGACCTAACATGCGTTATCCTCTAAAATATTGATCGAAGCCAGGTATAGTCGACTGTTTTAGTGTGGTACCACATTTCTACCTGATCCAAGCCAGAAAAAACCCAGGATCTGTTAAACAACTATGTGAATAATGCGAAAGTATGAGCCTGATGAGGGCAAATCCCAGACCTAACCCAGACCTAGCATGCGTTATCCTCTAAAATATGAATCGAAACCGGGTTTAATCGACTGTTCCAGTGTTGGACCCCATTACTACCTGAACCAAAACAGAAAAAACCCAGGATCAGTTCAACAAGTATGTGAAGAATGCGAAAGTATGAGTCGGATGCGGTTATAACCCAGACCTAACCCAGACCAAACCGGTGTTACCCTCTAAAATATTGATCGAAACTAGGTTTACTTGACTGTTTCAGTGTGGTACCACATTACTACGTGATCCAAACCAGAAAAAACCCGTGATCTGGTCAACATGTTTGTTAAAAATGCGAAAGTATGAGCAAAATGGGGGCAAATACCAGTCCTAACCCAGACCTAGCATGGGTTATCCTCTAAAATATTGACCGAGACCAGGCTTAATCGACTGTTTCATTATGGTACCATATTACTACGTGATCCAACCCAGAAAAACCCAGGATCTGTTCATCAAGTATGTGAAGAATGCGAAAGTATGAATCTGATGAGGTCAAATCTCGGTCCTAACCCAGACCTAGCATGCGTTATCCTCAAAAATATTGATCGTGGCCAGGTTTAGTTGACTGATTCTGTGTAGTACCATATTACTACGTGACACAATCCAGAAGAAGACCACGATCTGGCCAACATGTGTGCGAAATATCCGAAAGTATGAGCCTGATGAGGGCAAGTCCCAAATCTAACCCAGACCTAACATGCGTTATCCTCTAAAATATTGACCGAGACCAGGCTTAATCGACGGTTTCATTATGGTACCATATTACTACGTGATACAAACCAGAAGAAGCCCAGGATCTGCTCACAAAGTATGTGAAGATTTCGAAAATATGAGTCTGATGCGGGCAAAACCCAAGCCTAACCCAGACCTAGCATGCGTTATCCTCTAAAATATTGATCGTGGTCAGGCTTAATTGACTCTTACTATGTGGTACCACATTACTACGTGACACAATCCAGAAAGAGACCAGGATCTGGCCAACAAGAATGCGAAATATGCGATTGCATGAGCCTGATGATGGCAAATCCCAGACCTATCCTAGACCTAACATGCGCTATCCTCTAAAATATTGATCGCTACCGCGTTTAATCGACTTTTCCAGTGCGGTACCACATTACTGCCTGATCCAAACCAGAAAAAACCCAGGATCTGCTCAACAAGTATGTGAAGAATGCGAAAGTATGAGCCAAATGAGGGCAAGTACCAGACCTAACCCAGACCTAGCATGGGTTATCCTCCAAAATATAGATCGAAACCGGGTTTAATCGACTGTTCCAGTGTGGTACCACATTATTGCCTGATCCAAACCAGAAGAAACCCAGGATCTGGCCAACAAGTGTGTGACGAATGCGAAAGTATGAGCCTGATGAGGGCAAATACCAGACCTAACCCAGACCTAACATGCGTTATCCTCTAAAATATTGATCGAAGCCAGGTATAGTCGACTGTTTCAGTGTGGTACCACATTACTACGTGATGCAAGCCCGAAAAGGACCACGATCCGGTCAACAAGTGTGCGATATATGCTAAAGTATGAGCCTGATTAGGGCAAATCCCAGACCTAGCATGCGTTATCCTCTAAAATATTGATCGTGGCCAGGTTTAATTCACTGCTCCAGTGTGGTACCATATTACTACCTGGTCCAAACCAGAAAAAACACAGAATATGGCCAAAATGTGTGCGAAATATGCGAAAGTATGAGCCTAATGATTGCATATCCCAGACCTAACCTAGAACTAACATGCGTTATCCTCTATAATATTGATCGAAACCAGGTTTAATTGACTGTTTCTGTGTGGTACCACATTACTACGTGATGCAATCCAGAAAAGGACCAGGATCTGGCCTACATGAATGCGAAATGTGCGATTGCATGAGCCTGATGGGGGCAAATCCCAGACCTAACCTCGACCTAACATGCGCTATCCTCTATAATATTGATCGAAACCAGGTTTAATCGACTGCTCCAGTGTGGTACCACATTACTGCCTGATCCACACCAGAAAAAAACCTAGGATCTGGCCAACAAGTGTGCGAAATAAGCGAAAGTATGAGCCTAATGATTGCATATCCCAGACCTAAACTAGAACTAACATGCGTTATCCTCTATAATATTGATCGAAACTAGGTTTAATTGACTGTTTCAGTGTGGTACCACATTACTACGTGATCCAAACCAGAAAAAACCCATGATCTGATCAACATGTTTGTTACAAATGCGAAAGCATGAGCCAAATGAGGGCAAATACCAGACCTAACCCATACCTAGCATGCATTATCCTCTAAAATATAGATCGAAACAGGGTTTAATCGACTGTTCCAGTGTGGTACCACATTTCTACCTGATCCAAGCCAGAAAAAACCCAGGATCTGTTCAACAAGTATGTGAAGAATGCGAAAGTATGAGTCTGATGAGGGCAAATCCCAGACCTAACCTAGACCTTACATGCGTTATCATCTATAATATTGATCGAAACCAGGTTTAATCGACTGCTCCAGTGTGGTACCACATTACTGCCTGATCCACACCAGAAAAAAACCTAGGATCTGGCCAACAAGTGTGCGAAATAAGCGAAAGTATGAGCCTAATGATTGCATATCCCAGACCTAAACTAGAACTAACATGCGTTATCCTCTATAATATTGATCGAAACTAGGTTTAATTGACTGTTTCAGTGTGGTACCACATTACTACGTGATCCAAACCAGAAAAAACCCATGATCTGATCAACATGTTTGTTACAAATGCGAAAGTATGAGACAAATGAGGGCAAATCCCAGACATAACCCGGACCTAGCATGCGTTATCCTCTAAAATATGCATCGAAACCGGGTTTAATCGACTGTTCCAGTGTGGGACCCCATTACTACCTGAACCAAAACAGAAAAAACCCAGGATCTGTTGAACAACTATGTGAAGAATGCGGTATTAAGAGCAAAATGGGGGCAAATACCAATCCTAACCCAGACCTAGCATGGGTTATCCTCTAAAATATTGATCGAAACCGGGTTTAATCGACTGTTCCAGTGTGGTACCCCATTTCTGCCTGATCCAAACCAGAAAAAACCCACGATCTGGCCAACATGTGTGCGAAATATGCGAAAGTATGAGCCTGATGAGGGCAAGTCCCAAATCTAACCCAAACCTAACATGCGTTATCCTCTAAAATATTGACCGAGACCAGGCTTAATCGACTGTTTCATTATGGTACCATATTACTACGTGATCCAACCCAGAAAAAACCCAGGATCTGTTCATCAAGTATGTGAAGAATCCGAAAGTATGAATCTGATGAGGTCAAATCTCGGTCCTAACCCAGACCTAGCATGCGTTATCCTCAAAAATATTGATCGTGGCCAGGTTTAGTTGACTGATTCTTTGTGGTACCATATTACTACGTGACACAATCCAGAAGAAGACCAGGATCTGGTCAACAGGAATGCGAAATATGCGATTGCATGAGCCTGATGAGGGCAAATCGCCGACCTAATCTAGACCTAACATGCGTTGTCCTCTAAAATATTGATCGGAACCAGGTTTAATTGACTGTTTTATTGTGGTACCAGGTTACTACATGATACAAACCAGAAGAAGCCCAGGATCTGCTCATAAAGTATGTGAAGATTTCGAAAATATGAGTCTGATGCGGGCAAAACCCAAGCCTAACCCAGACCTAGCATGCGTTATCCTCTAAAATATTGATCGTGGTCAGGCTTAATTGACTCTTACTGTGTGGTACCACATTACTACGTGACACAATCCAGAAAGAGACCAGGATCTGGCCAACAGGAATGCGAAATATGCGATTGCATGAGCCTGATGAGGGCAAATCCCAGACCTAACCTAGACCTAACATGCGCTATCCTCTAAAATATTGATCGCAACCGCGGTTAACCGACTGTTCCAGTGTGGTACCACAGTACTGCCTGATCCAAACCAGAAAAAACCCAGGATCTGTTCAACAAGTATGTGAAGAATGCGAAAGTATGAGCCAAATGAGGGCAAATCCCAGACCTAACCCAGACCTAACATGCGTTATCCTCTAAAATAGTGATCGAAACCGGGTTTAATCGACTGTTCCAGTGTGGTACCACATTATTGCCTGATCCAAACCAGAAGAAACCCAGGATCTGTTCAACAAGTATGTGAAGAATGCGAAAGTATGAGTCTGATGAGGGCAAATCCCAGACCTAACCCAGACCTAACATGCATTATCCTCTAAAATATAGATCGAAACAGGGTTTAATCGACTGTTCCAGTGTGGTACCACATTATTGCCTGATCCAAACCAGAGGAAACCCAGGATCTGGCCAACAAGTGTGTGAAGAAAGCGAAAGTATGAATCTGATGAGGCCAAATCTCGGTCCTAACCCAGACCTAGCATGCGTTATCGTCAAAAATATTGATTGTGGCCAGGTTTATTTGACTGATTCTCTGTGGTACCACATTACTACGTGACGCAATCCAGAGAAAGACCGGGTTCTGGCCAACAAGAATGCGAAATATGCGATTGCATGAGCCTGATGAGGGCAAATCCCAGACCTAACCTAGACCTAACATGCGCTATCCTCTAAAATATTGATCGCAACCGCGGTTAACCGACTGTTCCAGTGTGGTACCACAGTACTGCCTGATCCAAACCAGAAAAAACCCAGGATCTGTTCAACAAGTATGTGAAGAATGCGAAAGTATGAGCCAAATGAGGGCAAATCCCAGACCTAACCCAGACCTAACATGCGTTATCCTCTAAAATAGTGATCGAAACCGGGTTTAATCGACTGTTCCAGTGTGGTACCACATTATTGCCTGATCCAAGCCAGAAGAAACCCAGGATCTGTTCAACAAGTATGTGAAGAATGCGAAAGTATGAGTCTGATGAGGGCAAATCCCAGACCTAACCCAGACCTAACATGCATTATCCTCTAAAATATAGATCGAAACAGGGTTTAATCGACTGTTCCAGTGTGGTACCACATTATTGCCTGATCCAAACCAGAGGAAACCCAGGATCTGGCCAACAAGTGTGTGAAGAAAGCGAAAGTATGAATCTGATGAGGCCAAATCTCGGTCCTAACCCAGACCTAGCATGCGTTATCGTCAAAAATATTGATTGTGGCCAGGTTTATTTGACTGATTCTGTGTGGTACCATATTACTACGTGACACAATCCAGAAAAAGACCGGGTTCTGGCCAACAAGAATGCGAAATATGCGATTGCATGAGCCTGATGATGGCAAATCCCAGACCTAACCTAGACATAACATGCGTTATCCTCTAAAATATTGACCGAGACCAGGCTTAATCGAATGTTCCATTGTGGTACCACATTACTACGTGATCTAACCCAGAAAAAACCCAGGATCTGTTCATCAAGTATGTGAAGAATGCAAAAGTATGAATCTGATGAGGTCAAATCTCGGTCCTAACCCAGACCTAGCATGCGTTATCGTCAAAAATATTGATTGTGGCCAGGTTTATTTGACTGATTCTGTGTGGTACCATATTACTACGTGACACAATCCAGAAAAAGACCGGGTTCTGGCCAACAAGAATGCGAAATATGCGATTGCATGAGCTTGATGAGGGCAAATCCCAGACCTAACCTAGACCTAACATGCGTTATCCTCTAAAATATTGATCGAAACCGGGTTTAATCGACTGTTCCAGTGTGGTACCACACTACTACGTGATCCAAACCAGATGAAACCCACGATCTGGTCAACAAGCATGTGAAAAATTCGAAAGTATGAGCCAGATGAGGGCAAATCCCAGACATACCCCAGACCTAACCGGTGTTATCGTCTAAAATATTGATCGAGGCCAGGTTTAATTGAGTATTCCCGTGCGGTACCACATTACTACGTGATCCAAACCAGAAAAGGCCCAGGCTCTGGCCAACAAGTATGCTTAAACCACAAAGCTGTGAGCCAGATGCAGGTATAACCCAGACCTAACCCAGACCTAACCGGCGTTATCCTCAAAAGTATTGATCGTATCCAGGTTTAATTGACTGTTTCAGAGTGGTACCACATTACTTCGTGATCCAAACCAGAAAAAACCCTGGGTCTGGTCAACAAGTGTGCGAAAAAAACGAAAGTATGAGCCAGATGAGGGCAAATCCCAGACATAACACAGACCTAACCAGCGTTAACCCCTAAAATATTGATCGTATCCAGGTTAAATTGACTGTTTCAGTGTAGTACCACATTACTACGTTATCCAAACCAGAAAAAACCCAGGATCTGGCCTTCAAGAATGCGAAAAAACGCAAAAGTATGAGCCAGATGCGGTTATAACCCCTTCCTAACCCAGACCAAACCGGAGTTATCCTCTAAAATATTGATCGAAACCAGGTTTAATTGACCGCTTCAGTGTGGTACCACATTACTACGTGATCCAACCAGAAGAAACCCACGATCTTGTCAACAAGCATGTGAAAAATTCGAAAGTATGAGCCAGATGAGGGCAAATCCCAGACATAACCCAGACCTAACCGGTGTTATCCTCTAAAATATTGATTGTATCCAGGTTTAATTGACTGTTTCAGAGTGGTACCACATTACTCCGTGATCCAAACTAGAAAAAACCCTGGGTCTGGTAAACATGTATGCGAAAAATGCGAAAGTATGAGCCAGATGAGGGCAAATCGCAGACATAACCCAGACCTAGCCGGCGTTATCCCCTAAAGTATTGATCGTATCCAGGTTTAATTGACTGTTTCAGTGTGGTACTACATTACTACGTGATCGAAACCAGAAAAAACCCAGGGTCTAGTCAACAAGTATGCGAAAAATGCGAAAGTATGAGCCAGATGAGGGCAAATCCCAGACATAACCCAGACCTAACCGGTGTTATCCTCTAAAATATTGACTGTATCCAGGTTTAATTGACTGTTTCAGAGTGGTACCACATTACTTCGTGATCCAAACCAAAAAAAACCCTGGGTCTGGTCAACATGTATGTGAAAAATGCGAAAGTATGAGCCAGATGAGGGCAAATCCCAGACATAACCCAGACCTAACCAGCGTAATCCCCTAAAATATTGATCTTATCCCGGTTAAATTGAATGTTTCAGTGTGGTACCACATTACAACGTGATTCAAACCATACAAAGCCTAGGATCTGGCCAACAAGTATGCGAAAAATGCGAAAGTATCAGCCAGACACGGTTATAACCCAGACCTAACCGGTGTTATCCGCTAAAATATCAACCGAAACCAGGTTAAATTGACTGTCACACTGTGGTACCACATTACTAAGTTATACAAACCAGAAAAAACCCAGGACCTGGCCAACAAGTATGCGAAAAAACGCAAAAGTATGTGCCAGATGCGGTTATAACCCCTTCCTAACCCAGACCAAACCGGTGTTATCCTCTAAAATATTGATCGAAACCACGTTTAATTGACCGCTTCAGTGTGGTACCACACTACTACGTGATCCAACCAGAAGAAACCCACGATCTGGTCAACAAGCATGTGAAAAATTCGAAAGTATGAGCCTGATGGGGTGGGGGCGGTCCCGGGCGGGCAGGAACCTGCTTGGGGCGATTTGAAGCGCCAGGCCCGGCAGTCCGTGTTGCTCGCGTGGCAGGAGCGGCTGGCTCTGCCAACCGCGGGGCACCGGACTGTCGGGGCTGTTCGGCCACTCCTGAAGGAGTGGCTGGACAGAGGCCATGGCAGCCTCACCTACCGGCTGGCACAGGTATTTTCCGGGCATGGCAGCTTCGGAAGATACCTGTGCCGGATAGGGAAGGAGCCGACGGCGCGTTGCTGCCACTGCGACGCTGAGCAGGACACGGCGGATCATACCCTGGAGGTATGCCCCGCGTGGGAGGGGGAGCGCCGTGTCCTGGTCGGCGTCGTCGGGCGGGATGTCTCGCTGCCGGGCGTGGTGCGCGCCATGCTCGGCAGCGAGGAGAAGTGGAGGGCCGTGGCCTCCTTCTGCGAGAACGTAATGTTGCAGAAGGAGGCCGCGGGGAGGGAGCGCGAGCTTCAGCGGCGCGCTGAAGCTCGCGCTCGTGCGGTGGCCCGAGGTCGTCGCCCGGCCGCGAGGCGTCGCGGGCGGCCGCCTCGGCGTGGCGGATGACCTAGGTTGGGAGGGGGGTCCTGAGGGGACCCTCCTCCCGCCAGGCGGCGCCGGGTCGGACCGGTTGGGGGTAGGAGTGCCTCCCCCTACCGGTCCGACGCAAGGGGAGGCACCCTCGGCGGTCTGGTGCGGCCATCAACGCCCGGCCGCCGAGGGGTGGAAACGGGGTCGCGGGCGGTTGCGAGTTGGGGCTCGCAGCCGCCACTAAACGCGGCCCCGGGACGGATAGCGGCGGGATGGAGTGGCCCCGTCCCGCCGCTATGAGGCAGTGTGTCTACTGGGGGGACCGATTGTCCCCCGGGGGATGGGCGCGAAAGCGCGGGCACGGGGAGGATACCGGAAGAATGCTTCGAGCGATTCCCGGTATCCTCCCAAAGCGTGCCGAAAGGTCACCGTGGGGTTTTTAGTGGGTAGGTCCCGCGCCTGTCGTTGTACGGGCGCGGGGAATCCCACACACCCCTCCCACCTCTCCCCAAGGAGGTGGGAGGGAGTCTTTCGAAGATTTTCCCCACGACAAAAAA
Source organism: Colletes latitarsis (assembly GCF_051014445.1). NCBI lineage: Eukaryota > Metazoa > Arthropoda > Insecta > Hymenoptera > Colletidae > Colletes > Colletes latitarsis. The sequence goes on from NC_135147.1 coordinate 5,178,585, forward strand.
AAAAAAAAAAAAAAAAAAGTATGAGCCTGATGAGGGCAAATCCCGGAACTAACCAAGGCCTAACCGGCGTTATCCTCTAAAATATTGAGCGAGACAAGGTTTAATCGAATGTTTCAGTGTGGTACCACATTGCTACGTGATCCAAACCAGAAAAGGCCCAGGCTCTGGCCATCAAGTACGCGAAAAATGCGGAAGTATGAGCCTGATGAGGGCAAATCCCAGAACTAACCTAAGGCCTAACGTGCGTTATCCTCTAAAATATTGATCGAAACCAGGTTTAATTGACTGTTTCAGTGTGGTACCACACTACTACGTGATCGAAACCAGAAAAAGCCCAGGATCTGGCCAACAAGTATGGCGAAAAAAGCGGAAGTGTGGGCCAGATGAGGGAAAATCCCAGACCTAACCCAGACCTAACCGGTGTTATCCTCTAAAATATTGATCGAGCCCAGGTTTAATTGACTGTTCCTGTGCGGTACCACATTACTACGTGGTCCACACCAGAAAAGACCCAGAATCTGGCCAACAAGTATGCATAAAAACGTAAAAGTTTGAGCCAGATGCGGTTATAATCCTGACCTAATCCAGACCAAACCGGTGGTATCCTGTAAAATATTGATCGAAACCTGGTTTAATTGACCGTTTCAGTGTGGTACCACACTACTACGTGATCCAAACCAGATGAAACCCACGATCTGGTCAACAAGCAGGTGAAAAAAACGAAAGTATGAGCCAGATGAGGGCAAATCCCAGACATAACCCAGACCTAACCGTTGTTATCCTCTAAAATATTGATCGAGGCCAGGTTTAATTGAGTATTCCCGTGCGGTACCACATTACTACGTGATCCAAACCAGAAAAGGCCCAGGCTCTGGCCAACAAGTATGCTTAAACCACAAAGCTGTGAGCCAGATGCAGGTATAACCCAGACCAAACCCAGACCTAACCGGCGTTATCCTCAAAAGTATTCCTCAAAAGTTATCCTCAAGATCGTATCCAGGTTTAATTGACTGTTTCAGTGTGGTACCACATTAGTACGTGATCCAACCAGAAGAAACCCACGATCTTGTCAACAAGCATGTGAAAAATTCGAAAGTATGAGCCAGATGAGGGCAAATCCCAGACATAACCCAGACCTAACCAGTGTTATCCTCAAAAATAATGATCGAGGCCAGGTTTAATTGACAGTTCCTGTGCGGTACCACGTTACTACGTGATCCAAACCAGAAAAAAACATGGATCTGGCCATTAAGTATGCGAAAAATACGAAAGTATGAACCTGATGAGGGCAAATGGCAGAACTAACCCAGATTTAACATGCGTTATTCTCTAAAATATCGATCGATACCAGAATTAATCGACCGTTTTAGTGTGGTACCACATTACTACGTGATCAAAAACGGTAAAATCCCAGGATCTGGCCAACAAGTATGCGAAAAATGCGAAAGCATGAGCCAGAAAAGGGCAAATCCCTGATCTAACCGGTGTTATACTCTAAAATATTGATCGGGGCCAGGTTTAATTGACTGTTTCAGAGTGGTACCACTTTACTTCGTGATCCAAACCAGAAAAAACCCTGGGTCTGGTCAACAAGTATGCATAAAAACGCAAAGGTGTGAGCCAGATGCGGGTATAACCCAGACCTAACCCAGACCTAACCGCTGTTATCCTCTAAAATATTGATCGCATCCAGGTTTAATTGACTGTTTCAGACTGGTGACACATTACTACGTTATACAAACCAGAAAAAACCCAGGATCTGGGCAACAGGTATGCATAAAAACGCAAAAGTATGAGCCAGATGCGGGTATAACCCAGACCTAACCCAGACCTAACCGCTGTTATCCTCTAAAATATTGATCGCACCCAGGATTAATTGACTGTTTCTGAGTGGTGCCACATTACTACGTGATCCAAACCAGAAAAAGCCCAGGATCTGGCCAACAAGTACGCGAGAAAAGCGGAAGTGTGAGCCGGATCACAGGTATTTTCCGGGCATGGCAGCTTCGGAAGATACCTGTGCCGGATAGGGAAGGAGCCGACGGCGCGTTGCTGCCACTGCGACGCTGAGCAGGACACGGCGGATCATACCCTGGTGGTATGCCCCGCGTGGGAGGGGGAGCGCCGTGTCCTGGTCAGCGTCGTCGGGCGGGATGTCTCGCTGCCGGGCGTGGTGCGCGCCATGCTCGGCAGCGAGGAGAAGTGGAGGGCCGTGGCCTCCTTCTGCGAGAACGTAATGTTGCAGGAGGAGGCCGCGGGGAGGGAGCGCGAGCTTCAGCGCTGAAGCTCGCGCTCGTGCGGTGGCCCGAGGTCGTCGCCCGGTCGCGAGGCGTTGCGGGCGACCGCCTCGGCGTGGCGGATGACCTAGGCTGGGAGGGGGGTCCTGGGGGGACCCGCCTCCCGCCAGGCGGCGCCGGGTCGGACCGGTTGGGGGTAGGAGTGCCTCCCCCTACCGGTCCGACGCAAGAGGAGGCACCCTCGGCGGTCTGGTGCGGCCATGAACGCCCGGCCGCCGAGGGGTGGAAACGGGGTCGCGGGCGGTTGCGAGTTGGGGCTCGCAGCCGCCACTAAACGCGGCTCCGGGACGGATAGCGGCGGGATGGAGTGGCCCCGTCCCGCCGCTATGAGGCAGTGTGTCTACTGGGGGGACCGATTGTCCCCCCGGGGGATGGGCGCGAAAGCGCGGGCACGGGGAGGATACCGGAAGAATGCTTCGAGCGATTCCCGGTATCCTGCCAAAGCGTGCCGAAGGGTCACCGTGGGGTTTTTAGTGGGTAGGTCCCGCGCCTGTCGTTGTACGGGCGCGGGGAATCCCACACACCCCTCCCACCTCTGCCCAAGGAGGTGGGAGGGAGTCTTTCGAAGATTTTCCCCTCGACAAAAAAAAAAAAAAAAAAAAAAAAAGTATGAGCCAGATGAGGGCAAATCCCAGAACTAACTAAGGCCTAACCGGCGATATCCTGTAAAAGATTGATCGTGACCAGGTTTAATTGATTGTTTCAGTCTGGTACCACATTACTTCGTGATCCAAACCATGCAAAGCCCAGGATCTGGCCAACAAGTATACAAAAAATACGAAAGTATGAGCCATCTCAGGGCAAATCCCAGGCCTAACCCAGTCCTAACCGGCGTTATCACGCCCCGCTGGCGAAGGTCGCAGAGGTTTTGATAGACCACAGCGCCCATTTTCGCCAGCATGTGAAACGGTGCGAAACCCGCCAGCAAGGTGGCGGCTGTGTAGGAGATCGTGCGATAACCCCGCACGACTCTGATGGCGACCAACCTCTGTAACCGACGAAGTACCTATGCACCCCGCCGATTGGCCATCAGACCGCCGGCCCATATTGGCGCGCCATAAAGCGCCATGGACCGAACGACTCCCAAATACAGCCGCCGTGCCGCCAGGTTGGGCCCCCCAAGATTGGGCATTATGCGGCCTAACGCGGCCGCTGCCCTTTCAATACGGGGATCCAACCCTTCCAAATGATGCCCGAACCGCCAGTAGCTGTCGAGGGTGAGGCCCAGATACTTCATCCGGCGCCCCACCGCGACTTGGGCTCCGCCCACCCGTAGAGACGCCTGGCGCGTCACCCCGCGACCACTGACGTTACACAGCCAGATGGCCTCGGTCTTCTGGGGTGCCACGCGCAACCCCAGACGCTCTACTTCGGCAACGACTCGTGCCGTCCCTTCCTCCGCGAGGGCCACGACCCTCCTCCACGTGGCCCCGTCGGCTATCACCAGAGTGTCGTAGGCATAACAAACCAACGACACGCCGACGGGGAGGTCCGCCCGCAGCACCGCGTCATACGCCAAGTTCCACAGGAGCGGCCCGAGGACCGACCCCTGTGGAACCCCGCGGTGCACCGCTCTCTGCTCCATCCCGTTCCGACCCGGAAATTGGACTACCCTGCCCCGCAGATAATCCCTGATCAGTCGGCATAGATAGGCGGGCACCCGGTGGTACTGGAGTGCCCGACCTATCGCCCCCCAGGAGACGGTGTTAAAGGCGTTGGCTATGTCTAATGAGACTGCCAACGCCACACCCCCCCGGGAGATTGCCGATTCCGCCAGGGTCCGCACGGTCGCTATGGCGTCGACCGAGGAGCGGCCCCGGCGAAAGCCGAACTGTCGGTCGGCCAGATCAGGGACAGGTGCCCCTCGAGCCGGGATACAATGACCCGCTCGAGGAGCTTTCCAGCCTCGTCCAAGAGACATATGGGTCGGAACGCGGATGGAGAATCCGCGGGCTTCCCTGGCTTGTGGAGGAGGACCGATCCCGCCACCTTCCATATGGGGGGGAACTGACCGGTCCGTAGGCACGCGTCAAAGACGCGAATCAAGCCGGCCCCCAGAACGCCCACCGCTACTGCCCAGGCCTTGCCGGGTATGCCGTCCGGTCCTGGCGCCGTCTTCTTGGCAGCCAATCTCCGGACGGCCCTAGCTAGCTCCTCCTCGGAGACCCCCAGTTCGTCGGACCACCAAGGCGGGTGGTCCGGCTGTGGCTCGGGGGGATGCAGGAATGCCTCTCCCCCAACAGGGAAGAGGACGCGCATAGTTTCCCCGAGCAGCTGGGGGTCGAGGCTCTCTGTGATCGGGGGCGCCCATGATCGCATCTTCCCTGCGACCATATGATAGGGGCGCCCCCATGGATTTGCATCCAGAGAGCCGAGGAGCTCCGTCCATGCCTGGGCTTTCGCGGTCGCGATTGCCCGTCGGAGGGTTCTGCGCGCAATGGAAAATTCCCCGCGCAACCCCACCAACTCTGCCTCCGTCGCCCCGCGCCGTCTCCTGGCGCGGGTGTACCGGCGTCGGGCGACAACGCACCGAGTGCGTAAATCCTCGATCTCGCCCGACCACCAGTACACGGACCCCCCGTGGCTCGGGGCGGTGGCCCGTGGCATGACTGCGTCGCACAACGACGTCGTAGTCTCGCGGAACCAACGCGCCCCGGCAGGATTGCCGAGGGTCCGGCGTGGCATCTCCTGCCATGCCACAACGGAGGCTGCCATCGCAAGGGCGTCCGGGTCCAGCCTCTTGGCGGACCAGCGTGGCGCCGGGTGTGCTTCCCTGCCCGGGAGGCGGGGTCCATTTACGCCGGGGGTCGCGGATACGGAGAACGTTATGTAGAGGTGGTCACTTAACGTGGCCACCTCTTCCGCGACCCTCCAGTCGGACACACGGCGCGCTATGGCGGGGCTCGCCAACGATATGTCGACGATCGACTCGCCCCGCGCGTGCACGCACGTGCTCACGGCCCCCTCATTCAAAACTACGAGGCCGTGACCCGCCGCCCATACGAGCATCGCGTCGCCCTTGACGGTCGTCCTGGGGCAGCCCCACGCCGCAGCGTGGGCATTGAAATCTCCCAGGACGAGTACCCCACTGGCGAGGTGTGGGGAGATGCATCTCCCCACCCCGTCGAGGTACGCCTCAAAATCGCTGAGGCCCATAGCGGGCGACGCATAACACCCGGCAACCACCAGTTCCCCCCATTTAACCATCACAAAACCGTGGCCCCTCCCAACGACGGAACACGGCAATGTGCCGCGCCCGTACTGCCATGTGATCGCCGAAACCCCGTTAAGGTCCCCCACACAAGCGGGGTGTTTGGGGACACGATAGGGCTCGGCGATCACAGCCATCCCAACGTTCCACTGCCGGAGGGTTTGGAGCATAAGATCCTGAGCCCCCCGGCAGTGGTTCAAATTGACCTGGAGGAGGCGTTGAGACATTATCGGGTCTCACCCGCGGCCTCCTCCAGGCCTTCTTGCCGCCGTACGAGGCCATCACCCCCCTACTAAGGGGCTCTGACCCGCACGGCGACTGGGTTGCCGCTTGCGGTGGGGGCACTGCAGCTCCTCCACCAGGCAAATCACAATCCGATTTCGTGGAGGTGGTGGGCGCCGAGTCGCAAGGCGCCACATCCACCTCCATCATCTCCGTCGCTGGGGGCGGTGCAGGTTTACACCCCACCACTTTCACTGCCGCCGCGACAGATGCTGGGGCGGGAATTGTCCCCGACACCACAGCAGGGGACGGCTGGGAACAAGCCGCCTCCTGAACCTCCATCGCGACGGGCAGCGGTGCCGGCTCAACACCTGCCGGCACCGTGGATGGGGGCACACCCGCCCCCTTCCCTTTCTTCCCCTTCCGTTTGGGGGGACGGCACGCCGCCCCACCCATGCCGGGATCCGCTGGCCGCCCCAAGCCCACACATAGGGGGCATTTTGACTGCGGCGGATTTTCCGCCCTTGGTGGAGGATGCTGCAGATGCCGCACCCTTTTCACCTCCCTTCTTCTTCCTCCGCCTAACCACCTCCGCCCACGTGCCCTGCCCATCGTTGGCGGGGGCAGGAGTGGACTTCACCCTGGTGTGGGCCGGCGGAGCGGCCCTGCCGCTATCCGCCTTGGGAGGTGGTGGAGGGGGACGAGGCGCTGCCTTTAGCGAAACCATAGACTTCGCGGCAGGTGGCTTGGCCAACTCAGTCACTCCGTCTGCAGGTGTGGCATCCTGGGCCTTGGTGGCGCCTTTCTTCTGGGCCTTCTTGGGGGGAGCTGCCGAGGCTTTCACAGGGGCAGGCGTGATGGATGGTGGAAGGGGCACCGGGCCTTTCCCTAGTGGCGGGCGAGACACTGCCCGCCACACCGCCTCAAAACGGGCGTCAAACCGGCTCTCGACAGCCGATATGTGTCCCGCCATCTCGGAAACCCTTTTGACAACTTCGGTCATCATGACTAACAAAGGGTTTCCGGGGGCGGGACTCTCCTCCTCAATCACGGCGGAACGCTGTGCGGACGACGGTCCAGTGACCGCCGTCCCGACCTCCATGCCGGTGTCCCCCCCGGCAAAAGTTGACGGAAGGAGATCCTTCCGCCGGGGTCGAGGGACACACCGGCAATTCATGGTCCGGCGGCGCCTCGCCGGCCAACACCTCCCCCTCCCGAAGCAGCCTCCTCTGCTCCTGCTTATACCTCAGGCGACCCACTTCTCGCCTGAGGTGTTCCAGTTCCCTGTCCTTCACCCTTACGGTTTCGGACAGGGTGGTGGCTGTAGTATCAGCCACCTCCAGCCTCTTTTCCAGGGCCTTGGCCCTTCGCTCCCACTCGCCTTGGCGTATTACGACTTCCCGGGCCGGTCTGTTCGAGTTTTCCGCCCGGCCAGCTCTGCCGTGCAGCTCTTCGGCGCTGACCAGGGCTACCCGAGCAGCTAGACGGAGCCCACGGATGTCCGTCGTCTTTAGGTGGCTTGCGGTGTCTGCCACCCTGACGACGGACTCCAACTGCTCCTTGAGCCGGCCCAGGAGTTCGTCTATTTTCATGACCTCCGCAATATTGCGGAGGTCAGCCTGTTTGGGCAGGTGTTTCATCCCCGGACCCAGCTTCTTTGGGTCCACGAAAATACCCCTGGGTCTTCCGGCCCCGGGGCCCTTCCTCTTCCTTTTACCAGGCCCATAATCCTCCCCACTGGACCCGGCACTCTCGGCTCCATCGCTGCTGCAGGGATAAGGAGCCCATTCGTCCCGATCCTGCGAGGCGTCGTCGAGGACGGGATGGGTGGTGGTATTCCCGACGCATGACATCTACTCTACTTCCCTCTCGGCAGCGTCGCCCACCGGGAGCTGCGTGCCCCCAGCGCCATGCCTCTTGCGGGCTGGTGAATCCCTCCCCGCCTTGCGCCACTCTGTGGCATTTAGCCTCTCCAGGCTGACAACTGGGGCGTGGCTGACTCTGAGAAAGTCAGTTTTACCCTCAAGGTGGATCCCCAGCGGGGGATTAACAACCACCACATCGCTGACCGTGGGAGTAACCCCACCAGGAAGCGGTCCATCCATCCCATTGTTGTTTGAGACATTGTCGTTTGCCGTAACACGTGCCATTCCGTTATCCAAGTTTCCAGTCCGGTTGTTTTTGTTAGATTTTGTCAGCTCCATATCTGATCCCACGAGTGTGATCGGAATGGAGGTCACCCCAGGCAGAGCCGCCATGCCTGGGGAAGCCTAATACTCCGGGGGTTCGGCAGGTGCCCCCGGAGGTGGTCGCTAGGGATTGGGCCTTCTCTCCCAACCATGCATCCCATCGCCGCGCACCATAACTTAGGATTAGAGGGTAATTTATAGAGTTACCATCCTCGCGGCCCAGGCGGTTAAGCCAAGGCCCCCGGTCCTCCTGCCGTCACGTACCATTCACAAAAACAAAACTGGAATTGTGAATGGGTCGTTGCGACGACCAACAGGAAGCTTACGGTGTGATTAGGATCAGATATCTCGGGGTCGCTACGCCCCGTACTGCGCCGGACACCTGGCCGGACACAGCCCCTGAGGGAGCAAATTACAGACCTAGCCCAGACCTAACCGGTGTTATCCTCTAAAATATTGATCGCATCCGGGTTTAATTGACACTTTCAGTGTGGTACCACATTACTACGTGGTGGATACCAGTAAAAGCCCAGGATCTGGCCATTAAGTATGCAAAAAATTCGAAAGTATGAGCCAGACGAGTGCAAATCTCCGACCTTACCCAGACCTAACCGGCGTTATCCTCAAAACTATTCATCGCATCCGGGTTTAATTGACTGTTCCAGTGTGGTACCAGATTACTACGTGATCAAAACCATACAAAGCCCAGGATCTGGCCAACACGTATGCGAAAAACGCGAAAGAATGATCCTGATGAGGGCAAATCGCAGATCTAACCCAGACCTAACATGCGTTATTCTCTAAAATATCGACCGACACCAGGATGAATCGGCTGTTTTAGTGTGGTACCACATTACTACGTGATCCAAACAAGAAAAAGCCCAGGATCTGGCCAACAAGTATGAGAAAAATGCGAAAGTATGAGCCACATGAGGGCAAATCACAGACCTAACCAAGACCTAACCGCTGTTATCCTCTAAAATATTGATCGTGTCCAGGTTTAATTGACTGCTTCAGAGTGGTACCACATTACCACGTGATGGAAACCAGAAAAAGCCCAGGATTGGGCCATCAAGTATGCAAAAAATTCGAAAGTATGAACCTGATGAGGGCAAATCCCAGACCTAACCCTGACCTAACCGGTGTTATCCTCTAAAATATTGATCGAGGCCAGGTTTAATTGACAGTTCCTGTGCGGTACCACGTTACTACGTGGTCCACACCAGAAAAAACCCAGGATCTGGCAAACAAGTATGTGAAAAATGCGAAAGTATGAGACTGAAGAGGGCAAATCCCAGACTTACCCCAGACCTAACTTACGTTATCCTCTAAAATATTGATCGAGACAAGGTTTAATCGACTGTTTCAGTGTGGTACCACATTACTACGTGATCCAAACCAGAAAAGGCACAGGATCTGGCCAACAAGTATTGCGAAAAAAGCGGAAGTGTGAGCCAGATGAGGGAAAATCCCAGACCTAACCCAGACCTAACCGGTGTTATCCTCCAAAATATTGATCGAGGCCAGGTTTAATTGACTGTTCCTGTGCGGCACCACGTTACTACGTGGTCCACACCTGAAAAAACCCAGGATCTGACCAACAAGTATGCATAAAGACGCAAAAGTATGAGCCAGATGCGGTTATAACCCTGACCTTACCCAGACCAAACCGGCGTTATGCTCTAAAATATTGATCGAAACCAGGTTTAATTGACCGTTTCAGTGTGGTACCACACTCCTACGTGATCCAAACCAGAAGAAACCCACGATCTGGTCAACAAGCATGTGAAGAATTCGAAAGTATGAGTCAGACGAGGGCAAATCCCAGAGCTAACCCAGACCTAACATGCGTTATTCTCTAAAATATCGACCGACACCAGGATGAATCGGCTGTTTTAGTGTGGTACCACATTACTACGTGATCCAAACAAGAAAAAGCCCAGGATCTGGCCAACAAGTATGCAAAAAATTCGAAAGTATGAACCTGATGAGGGCAAATCCCAGACCTAACCCTGACCTAACCGGCGTTATGCTCTAAAATATTGATCGAAACCAGGTTTAATTGACCGCTTTAGTGTGGTTCCACACTACTACGTGATCCAACCATAAGAAACCTATGATCTGGTCAACAAGCATGTGAAAAATTCGAAAGTATGAGCCTGATTCCCTCAGGGGCTGCCAGCCTTTCAGCTGCAGTACGGGCTTAACGAACCCGGGGTACCCGAGTCATACACACACCGTAAGCCTCCTGTTGGTCGTCACAACGACCCATTCACAATTCCCTATTGGTTTTGTGAATGGTACGTGACGGCAGGAGGAACGGGGGTCTTGGCTTAACCGCCTGGGCCACGAGTATGGCGACTCTATAAAATCGCCCTCCAATCCTAAGCTATGGTGCGCGGCGATGGGATGCATGGTTGGGGGAGAAGGCCCAATCCCAAGCGACCACCTCCGGGGAACCTGCCGAACCCCCGGAGTATTAGGCTTACCCGGGTAAGGCGGCTCTGCCCGGGTGGACCTTTATTTCCGACCATCTCGTGGGATTCTTATGGACACTGAAAATAAAATGGGGATGGGGCGGGTTTTGTCGGTTGGGGAGGACGGAGACGGTGTTGGGGTTAGGGTGGCGGCGCTCGCGCCCCACTCAGCGCCAGGTCCGGCTTCGTGGAGGGTGGAGGAGGACGACGAGACGGCGTCGGTCTCGTCCTTCTCCTCCAGCACGAGCCACATAGGCTCTAAGAGGAAGAGGACGGGGCAGGCCGTCGTCGAGGTGGGCGGGGCGATGAGCCCGTCGGTGAGGCTGAGTTGCCTCAGGGACGAGGTGACCGAGGAGATATCGGAGAGGATCTCCTCGTCCCTGAGGCGGGTGGAGAAAGTCGCCGCTGCCTGCGCCTTTAAGGGGCAGAAAAGCGGTGGCGCGGAGGCCCTGAAGGCCGCGGCGGAGGAAATGAGGGTGGCGGCGCGGGAGCTCAGAGGGCGGAACGCCCGTCTGCAGCTCCTGTTGGAGGAGGAGCGACAGGGGAGGAGGAGGGCAGAGGCGCTGTGGAACAGCGCGGCCCTCCCTCCCATCCTCCCTCCTCCTCCACCGCCGCGTCCCTCGGCGGAGGTAAATAAGCGGAGTGCGGCGGCAGTGGTGCGGGGCACCGCGGGCCCCTCCACCCGCACTCCGCCCGTGAAGAAGTCCCCGTCCTCCTCAGAAGACGATCTTCTGAGGAGGATTGGGGACATGATTGATGGCAAGCTGGCCGCCTTCCGGGAGGAGCTCCTCGCCGGAAGAGCGGTCAGCAGGAAGGCGGTGCCTCCCCGACCTGTTCCGGTACAGTCGGGGAAGGCAAAGAAGGGCGGAGTGAAGGCTCCGCCCAGCGTTGCGGCACCAGGGCCCCGGGTCGCGACCCCCAAGGGGGGTGGTGTACCCGTGGTCGCGGTGGTCGCGTCCTCCACGGCACCCTCCCAAGGGGGGGTGGCGTGGAGTGAGGTGGTGGGGCGGAAGGCGAAGCGGGCGGCGAGGAAGGCCTCGCAACCGCAGCCTCCGCCTCCGCCGCCGGCGGCCAAGGTAAAGGCCGCGAAGGTCGGGAAGGCACGACCAGGTCGTCCCCCAAAAACGGCAGCGGTGACGCTGACCGTTGCGCAGGGGGGCGACCTGACCCTCGCGGAGGCGATGCGGCTCGCCAGGGAGAATATCTCCCTGGAAGAGCTGGGCATCGCCTCCGTGAGGGCGAAGAGGGCCGTGACCGGGGGTCTCTTGCTGGAGATCCCCGGTGCAGAAGGCGGCGCGAAGGCGGATCGTCTCGCCCAGAGGCTCCGGGAGCAGCTGGGCGAGCGAGGTGTCCGGGTCGCCCGGCCCACGAAGCGCACGGAGATGCGCGTTTGTGGGCTGGACGACTCGGTCAGCGCACAGGATGTGTCCCGTGCCCTTGCGAGGGCGGGGGACTGTCCTGTGGAGGACCTGCGGATCTCTCCGATCCGCAGGTCGCCCTCCGGCCTCGGGTCGGTGTGGGCCCGGTGCCCCCTCTCCGCCGCCCGTAAGGTGGCGGAATCCGGGAGGGTGTTGGTGGGGTGGGTTTCGGCGCGAGTGGAAATCCTCGCGCCGCGCCCGCTCCAGTGTCACCGCTGCCTCGAATTGGGGCACGTGAGGCAGTGGTGCACCTCGCCGGTGGACCGCAGCGGTCAGTGTTACCGCTGCGGTGCCAAAGAGCACCGTGCGAGCCAGTGCTCGGCGGCCCCCCACTGCCCGCTGTGTGCGGACATGGGGAGGCCAGCCGATCACAGGGTGGGGAGCAAGAAGTGCTCCCCCCCCTCCCGGAAGGAGAGGAAGAGGCGGGCTGCACCGGCTCCGGTGCCGAGGGCGGTGGCATCGTCCTCCATGGAGGTGGACGGTGCTACGGGGACGGACGGCCGGGAGGAGGCTGGCGCGGCCATTAATTAATGCCGCCCCGCCTCCTCCTCCAGGCCAACCTCAACCACTGCCGCGCGGCACAGGACTTGATGTCCCAGGTCCTCGCGGAGTGGGGGGTTGGCCTGGCGGTCGCCGCCGAGCCGTACCGCGTCCCTGATCACCCTCATTGGGTGGGCGACGCGGACGGCTTGGTGGCGACGGTATGGGGAGGGGGCGACGGGTCCCCACCGTTCTCCTTGTTGGAGCGCGGTCGGGGATTCGTCGCCGTGGACTGGGGGGGAGTCGCTGTGGTGGGGTGCTACATTTCGCCCCGTAGCGGTCACGCTGCGTTCGAGCTGTACTTGGCCGAGGTCGCGGCATGCGTGCAGCGCTACGCGGCCCGGCCGGTGCTGGTCCTGGGGGATTTTAATGCCAAGTCGGTGGCTTGGGGATCCCCCAGGACCTCCGTTCGCGGCGGGATCCTGGGCGATTGGGCGGCGGGGCTCGACCTCCGGGTATTGAACCGGGGGTCGGAGCACACATGCGTGCGGCGATATGGGGGGTCCATCGTGGATGTTGGATTCGCGACCCCCAACGCCGTGCGCATGGTGTCGGGTTGGCACGTGGTCGCGGGGGCAGAGACACTCTCCGATCACCGGTACATCCGGATGGAGGTTTCTGCCGCCGCGAGTGCATCCTGACACGGCCGCCTGCGTGGCACCCCACCACGCCGCTGGGCGCTTCGGCGCCTGGACAAGGACGCCCTGATGGCAGCTGCCCTCGCTGCAACTTGGCCGCAGGGAGCGGCCGAGTTGCCGAGCATAGAGGAGGAGGTCGCCCGGCTCGGAGCATTGGTCGCGGGTATTTGCGACGCGGCGATGCCTCGGGTCGGGCGGGCTTCTCCTCGCCGGGCGGTGTACTGGTGGTCGGACGCGATCGCGGAGTTGCGAGTCGCGACTGTCCGCGCCCGACGCCAGTACACCCGCGCGCGCCGTCGTCAACGTACAGGCGACGGCGTGGCGCGAGCGAGGGCAGCTGATGACCTGTATGGAGCATACCGCGTGGCGCGGGTTGCTCTGCAGGTCGCCATCAAACGGGCCAAGACTCAGGCATGGAAGGAGCTCCTCCAGACCCTTGATGACGATCCATGGGGGCGCCCATATAAGGTGGTGCTGAATAAGCTCCGCCCGTGGGCGCCCCCCGTCACCGAGGGTCTTGACCCCCGGCTGCTGGAGGACGTGGTCAATACACTCTTCCCAATTGGGGAGAGAGGACCGCGTCCTCCGGCGGCGGCGGCTGTCCCAGTGGAGTGGACGGCCGAGCTGGGGGTCACGCAGGAGGAGCTGGCAGCGGCCATCAGACGGCTCGGGGTTCGTAACACGGCCCCGGGTCCGGATGGTGTGCCCGGCCGGGTTTGGGTCTTGACCCAGGGCGTCCTTGGGGCCGACCTCAGGCGGTTGTTCGACCGCTGCCTGAGGGACGGGCGATTCCCCCCCAGTTGGAAGGTGGCGAGGATGGTCCTCCTCCGGAAGGAGGGTCGGCCCGCGGAGTCTCCCTCCGCATACCGGCCCATTTGTCTCCTCGACGAGGTGGGCAAGCTCTTCGAGCGTGTGATTGCTGCCCGCCTCGTCGAGCACCTGTCGCGGGGTGATCCCGGTCTGGCCGACTGCCAGTTCGGTTTCCGGGGGGGCCGATCGACTATCGACGCGATAGGTCGTGTGAGGGCCCTCTCGGAGGCGGCCGTCTCCCGGGGAGGGGTGGCATTGGCAATATCCAAGGATATTGCCAATGCCTTTAACACCCTCCCCTGGGAAGAGATAAGGAGGGGACTCGAATATCACCGAGTCCCCCCTTGTCTCAGGGCGGTCGTCGGGGATTATCTCCGCGGCAGGTGGATCGAGTATCCGGGCCGGGATGGTGATATGCGGAGGGAGGTGTACTGCGGTGTTCCGCAGGGGTCGGTCCTCGGGCCACTCCTGTGGAACATCGCGTACGACTCGGTGTTGCGGGCCGGCCTCCCCGACGGCGTCAGCACGGTGTGTTATGCGGATGACACACTGGTGCTGGCCGTCGGGGCGCACTGGGGGAGGGCCATGCGTCGCGCGGAGGTGGGGTCGCAACGCGTCGTCGACCGGATCAGGGGGATGGGGATGACGGTGGCGGTCCATAAGACCGAGGTGATTGCGTTTCATTCACCTCGGCAGGATCCGCCACCCCCTCTGATCCGGGTGGTTGGGGCTGACATCGAGGTGAAGCCCCAGATCAGGTATCTGGGGCTGATCCTCGATAGCCACTGGCGTTTCGAGGAGCATTTCCGCTGCCTGGTCCCCCGGTTGGAAAGGATGGTTGCGGCTCTGGGCCGGATCCTGCCCAACCTGGGGGGCCCGGCGGGCCGAGTTCGTCGCCTCTATGAGGCAATGGTCCAGTCGGTGGCCCTATACGGGGCCCCCGTCTGGGCGGACGACCTGGCTGCCTCCCGGCGCAGCATGACTATTCTGCGTCGGGTGCAGAGGCGCATGGCGCTCAGGGTCGTCCGCGGGTATCGGACCATGTCACATGAGGCGGCGACGGTTCTAGCGGGGATGCCGCCCATGGACCTGCTCGCGCGGTCGCACGCGGTGATGTACCGGCACCGCGTCGACCGTCGCGCGGGGGTGGGGGCGGTCCCGGGCGGGCAGGAACCTGCTTGGGGCGATTTGAAGCGCCAGGCCCGGCAGTCCGTGTGGCTCGCGTGGCAGGAGCGGCTGGCTCTGCCAACCGCGGGGCACCGGACTGTCGGGGCTGTTTGGCCACTCCTGAAGGAGTGGCTGGACAGAGGCCATGGCAGCCTCACCTACCGGCTGGCACTGGTATTTTCCGGGCATGGCAGCTTCGGAAGATACCTGTGCCGGATAGGGAAGGAGCCGACGGCGCGTTGCTGCCACTGCGACGCTGAGCAGGACACGGCGGATCATACCCTGGAGGTATGCCCCGCGTGGGAGGGGGAGCGCCGTGTCCTGGTCGGCGTCGTCGGGCGGGATGTCTCGCTGCCGGGCGTGGTGCGCGCCATGCTCGGCAGCGAGGAGAAGTGGAGGGCCGTGGCCTCCTTCTGCGAGAACGTAATGTTGCAGAAGGAGGCCGCGGGGAGGGAGCGCGAGCTTCAGCGGCGCACTGAAGCTCGCGCTCGTGCGGTGGCCCGAGGTCGTCGCCCGGTCGCGAGGCGTCGCGGGCGGCCGCCTCGGCGTGGCGGATGACCTAGGCTGGGAGGGGGGTTCTGAGGGGACCCTCCTCCCGCCAGGCGGCGCCGGGTCGGACCGGTTGGGGGTAGGAGTGCCTCCCCCTACCGGTCCGACGCAAGGGGAGGCACCCTCGGCGGTCTGGTGCGGCCATGAACGCCCGGCCGCCGAGGGGTGGAAACGGGGTCGCGGGCGGTTGCGAGTTGGGGCTCGCAGCCGCCACTAACCGCGGCCCCGGGACGGATAGCGGCGGGATGGAGTGGCCCCGTCCCGCCGCTATGAGGCAGTGTGTCAACTGGGGGGACCGATTGTCCCCCCGGGGGATGGGCGCGAAAGCGCGGGCACGGGGAGGATACCGGAAGAATGCTTCGAGCGATTCCCGGTATCCTCCCAAAGCGTGCCGAAGGGTCACCGTGGGGTTTTTAGTGGGTAGGTCCCGCGCATGTCGTTGTACGGGCGCGGGGAAACCCACACACCCCTCCCACCCCTCCCCAAGGAGGTGGGAGGGAGCCTTTCGAAGATTTTCCCCACGACAAAAAAAAAAAAAAAAAAAAAATAGCATTAACCAGACTCGGTTATAACCCAGACCTAACCCAGATCTAACCGGCGTTATCCGGCAAAATATCGACCGAAGCCAGGTTCAATTTACTGTGACAGTGTGGTACCGCAGTACCACCTTTTCCTAACCAGAAGAAACTCAGGATCTGACCAACAAGTATGAAGAAAGCGAAAGTATGAGCCAGATGAGGGCAAATCCCAGACCTAACGCAGACCTAACACGTGTTACCCTCTAAAATATTGATCGAGACCAGGATTAATCGACTGTTACAGTGTGGCACCACATTACTACGTGGTCCAAATCAGAGATAGCCCTGGATCTGGCCAACAAGTATGCGAAAAATGCGAAAGTACGAGCCAGATGTGGGCAAATCCCAAACCTAACCCAGACCTGATATCCGTTAACCTCTAAAATATTGATCGAGGCCAGGTTCAGTCAACCGTTTTTGTGTGGTACCACATTAGTATGATATTGAATTCAGAGAAAACCCAGGATCTAGCCAACAAGTATGCGAAAAACACAATAGCATCAACCAGACACGGTTATAACCCAGACCTAACCCAGACCTAACCGGTGTTATCCGGCAAAATATCGTCCGAAACCAGGTTCAATTTACTGTGACAGTGTGGTACCGCAGTACCACGTTTTCCTAAACAGAAAAAACCCAGGATCTGACCAACACGTATGAAAAATCGAAAGTATGACCCAGATGAGGGCCAATCCCAGACCTAACCCAGACCTGAAACGCGTTTCCCTCTAAAATATTGATCGAGACCAGGCTTAATCGACTGTTTCAGTGTGGTACCACATTACTACGCCCTCCAAACCAGAGAAAGCCCAGTATCTGGCCAACAAATATTCGAAAAATGCGAAAGTATGAGCCAGATGAGGGCAAATCCCAGACCTAACCCAGCCCTAACCGGCGTCATTATCTAAAATATTGATCGAGACCAGGATAAATCGACTGTTTCAGTGTGGTACCACATAACTACGTAGTCCAAACCAGAAAAAGCCCAGGATCTGGCCAACAAGTATGCGAAAAATGCGACAGCACCAGTCAGATGAGGGCAACTCCCATCCCTAACACAGACCTAACATGCGTTACCCACTAAAATATTGATCGAGACCAGGTGTAATCGACTGTTTCAGTGTGGTACCACTTTACTACGCCATCCAAACCAGAGAAAGCCCAGGATCTGGCCAACTAGTATTCGAAAAAGGCGAAAATATGAGCCTGATGAGGGCAAATCCCAGACCTAACCCAGACCTAACATGCGTTATCCTCTAAAATATTGATAGAAACCAGGTATAGTCGACCGTTTTTGGGTGGTACCACGTTAGTGCGTTATTGAAAACAGAGAAAACCCAGGATCTGGCCAACAAGTATGCAAAAAAGCGAAGGTATGAGCCAGATGATGACAAATCACAGACCTAACCCAGCCCTAACCGGCGTTATTATCTAAAATATTGACCGAGACCAGAATTAATCGACAGTTTCAGTGTGGTACCACATTACTATTACGTGGTCCAAACCAGAAAAAGCCCAGGATCTGGCCAACAAGTCTGCGAAAACTGCGAAAGTACGAGCCAGATGAGGGTCAATCCCAAACCTAACCCAGACCTAACATGCGTTATCCTCTAAAATATTGATCGAAACCAGGATTAATCGTCTGTTTCAGTGTGGCACCACATTGCTACGTGGTCCAAATCAGAGATAGCCCAGGATCTGGCCAACAAGTGTGCGAAAAACGCAATAGCATTAACCAGACTCGGTTATAACCCAGACCTAACCCAGACCTAACCGGTGTTATCCGGCAAAATATCGTCCGAAACCAGGTTCAATTTACTGTGACAGTGTGGTACCGCAGTACCACGTTTTCCTAAACAGAAAAAACCCAGGATCTGACCAACACGTATGAAAAATCGAAAGTATGACCCAGATGAGGGCCAATCCCAGACCTAACCCAGACCTGAAACGCGTTTCCCTCTAAAATATTGATCGAGACCAGGCTTAATCGACTGTTTCAGTGTGGTACCACATTACTACGCCCTCCAAACCAGAGAAAGCCCAGTATCTGGCCAACAAATATTCGAAAAATGCGAAAGTATGAGCCAGATGAGGGCAAGTCCCAGACCTAACCCAGCCCTAACCGGCGTCATTATCTAAAATATTGATCGAGACCAGGATAAATCGACTGTTTCAGTGTGGTACCACATAACTACGTAGTCCAAACCAGAAAAAGCCCAGGATCTGGCCAACAAGTATGCGAAAAATGCGACAGCACCAGTCAGATGAGGGCAACTCCCATCCCTAACACAGACCTAACATGCGTTACCCACTAAAATATTGATCGAGACCAGGTGTAATCGACTGTTTCAGTGTGGTACCACTTTACTACGCCATCCAAACCAGAGAAAGCCCAGGATCTGGCCAACTAGTATTCGAAAAAGGCGAAAATATGAGCCTGATGAGGGCAAATCCCAGACCTAACCCAGACCTAACATGCGTTATCCTCTAAAATATTGATAGAAACCAGGTATAGTCGACCGTTTTTGGGTGGTACCACGTTAGTGCGTTATTGAAAACAGAGAAAACCCAGGATCTGGCCAACAAGTATGCAAAAAAGCGATGGTATGAGCCAGATGATGACAAATCCCAGACCTAACCCAGACCTAACCGGCGTTATTATCTAAAATATTGATCGAGACCAGGATTAATCGACTGTTTCAGTGTGGTACCACATTACTACGTGGTCCGAACCTGAAAAAGCCCAGGATCTGGCCAACAAGTATGCGAAAACTGCGAAAATACGAGCCAGATGAGGGCAAATCCCAAACCTAACCCAGACCTAACATGCGTTATCCTCTAAAATATTGATCGAAACCAGGATTAATCGACTGTTTCAGTGTGGCATCACATTGCTACGTGGTCCAAATCAGAGATAGCCCAGGATCTGGCCAGCAAGTATGCGAAAAAGCGAACGTATGAGCCAGATGATGACAAATCACAGACCTAACGCAGCCCTAACCGGCGTTATTATCTAAAATATTGATCGAGGACAGGTTTAGTCGACAGTTTCAGTGTGGTACCACATTAGTATGTTACTGAATACAGAGAAAACATAGGATCTGGCCAACAAGTGTGCGAAAAACGCAATAGCATTAACCAGACTCGGTTATAACCCAGACCTAACCCAGATCTAACCGGTGTTATCCGACAAAATATCGACCGAAGCCAGGTTCAATTTACTGTGACAGTGTGGTACCGCAGTACTACCTTTTCCTAACCAGAAAAAACCCAGGATCTGGCCAACAAGTCTGCGAAAACTGCGAAAGTACGAGCCAGATGAGGGTCAATCCCAAACCTAACCCAGACCTAACATGCGTTATCCTCTAAAATATTGATCGAAACCAGGATTAATCGTCTGTTTCAGTGTGGCACCACATTGCTACGTGGTCCAAATCAGAGATAGCCCAGGATCTGGCCAACAAGTGTGCGAAAAACGCAATAGCATTAACCAGACTCGGTTATAACCCAGACCTAACCCAGACCTAACCGGTGTTATCCGGCAAAATATCGTCCGAAACCAGGTTCAATTTACTGTGACAGTGTGGTACCGCAGTACCACGTTTTCCTAAACAGAAAAAACCCAGGATCTGACCAACACGTATGAAAAATCGAAAGTATGACCCAGATGAGGGCCAATCCCAGACCTAACCCAGACCTGAAACGCGTTTCCCTCTAAAATATTGATCGAGACCAGGCTTAATCGACTGTTTCAGTGTGGTACCACATTACTACGCCCTCCAAACCAGAGAAAGCCCAGTATCTGGCCAACAAATATTCGAAAAATGCGAAAGTATGAGGCAGATGAGGGCAAGTCCCAGACCTAACCCAGCCCTAACCGGCGTCATTATCTAAAATATTGATCGAGACCAGGATAAATCGACTGTTTCAGTGTGGTACCACATAACTACGTAGTCCAAACCAGAAAAAGCCCAGGATCTGGCCAACAAGTATGCGAAAAATGCGACAGCACCAGTCAGATGAGGGCAACTCCCATCCCTAACACAGACCTAACATGCGTTACCCACTAAAATATTGATCGAGACCAGGTGTAATCGACTGTTTCAGTGTGGTACCACTTTACTACGCCATCCAAACCAGAGAAAGCCCAGGATCTGGCCAACTAGTATTCGAAAAAGGCGAAAATATGAGCCTGATGAGGGCAAATCCCAGACCTAACCCAGACCTAACATGCGTTATCCTCTAAAATATTGATAGAAACCAGGTATAGTCGACCGTTTTTGGGTGGTACCACGTTAGTGCGTTATTGAAAACAGAGAAAACCCAGGATCTGGCCAACAAGTATGCAAAAAAGCGATGGTATGAGCCAGATGATGACAAATCCCAGACCTAACCCAGACCTAACCGGCGTTATTATCTAAAATATTGATCGAGACCAGGATTAATCGACTGTTTCAGTGTGGTACCACATTACTACGTGGTCCGAACCTGAAAAAGCCCAGGATCTGGCCAACAAGTATGCGAAAACTGCGAAAATACGAGCCAGATGAGGGCAAATCCCAAACCTAACCCAGACCTAACATGCGTTATCCTCTAAAATATTGATCGAAACCAGGATTAATCGACTGTTTCAGTGTGGCATCACATTGCTACGTGGTCCAAATCAGAGATAGCCCAGGATCTGGCCAGCAAGTATGCGAAAAAGCGAACGTATGAGCCAGATGATGACAAATCACAGACCTAACGCAGCCCTAACCGGCGTTATTATCTAAAATATTGATCGAGGACAGGTTTAGTCGACAGTTTCAGTGTGGTACCACATTAGTATGTTACTGAATACAGAGAAAACATAGGATCTGGCCAACAAGTGTGCGAAAAACGCAATAGCATTAACCAGACTCGGTTATAACCCAGACCTAACCCAGATCTAACCGGTGTTATCCGACAAAATATCGACCGAAGCCAGGTTCAATTTACTGTGACAGTGTGGTACCGCAGTACTACCTTTTCCTAACCAGAAAAAACCCAGGATCTGGACAATAAGTATGTGAAAAATGCGAAAGTATGAGCCTGATGAGGGCAAGTCCCAGACCTAACCCAGACCTAACATACGTTGTCCTCTAAAACATTGGTCGACACCAGGCTTAATTGACTGTTTCGGTGTGGTACCACATTCCTACGTGATACAAACCAGAAAAAACCCAGGATCTGCTCAACAAGTATGTGAAGAATGCGAAAGTATGAGCCTGATGAGGGCAAGTCCCAGACCTAACCCAGACCTAACATGCGTTATCCTCTGAAATATTGATCGAGACCAGGCTTAATCGACTGTTTCTGTGTGTTACCACAATACTACGTGATCCAAACCAGAAGAAGTCCAGGATCTGTCCAAGAAGAATACGAAATATGCGATTGTATGAGCCAGATGAGGGCAAATCCCAGACCTAACCCAGACCTAACACGCGCTACCCTCTAAAATATTGATCGAGACCAGGTGCAATCGACTGTTTCAGTGTGGTACCACTTTACTACGCCATCCAACCCAGAGAAAGCTCAGGATCTGGCCAACTAGTATTCGAAAAATGCGAAAGTACGAGCCAGATGAGGGCAAATCCCAAACCTAATCCAGACCTAACTGGCGTCATTATCTAAAATATTGATCGAGACCAGGATTAATCGACTGTTTCAGTGTGGTATCACATTACTACGTGATCCAAACCATACAAAGCCCAGGATCTGGCCAACACGTATGCGAAAAATGCGGAAGTATGAGCTTCATCAGGGCAAATCCCAGAAGTAACCCAGAATTAGCATGCGTTATCCTCTAAAATATTGATCGAAACCAGGATTAATCGACTGTTTCAGTGTGGTCCCACATTTATGCCTGATCCAAACCAGAACAAGGCCAGGATCCGGCCAATAAGCATGCGAAAAATGCAAAAGTATGAGCCAGATGAGGGCAAATCCCAGACCTAACCTAGACCTGGCCGGTGTTAACCTCTAAAATATTGATCGAAACCAGGACTAATCGACTGTTTCAGTATGGTACCACATTTTGCGTGATCCAAACCAAAAAACGGCCAGGATCTGGCCAACAAGTATGCGAAAAATGCGACAGTACGAGCTAGATGAGGGCAAATCCCAGACCTAACCTAGACCTAACATACATTATCCTCTAAAATATTGATCGAGACCAGGCTTAGTCGACTGTTTCGGTGTGGTACCACATTACAACCTGATCCAAACCAGGAAAAACCCAGGGTCTGGACAATAAGTATGTGAAGAATGCGAAAGTATGAGCCTGATGAGAGCAAGTCCCAGACCTAACCCAGACCTAACATGCGTTATCCTCTGAAATATTGATCGAGACCAGGCTTAATCGACTCTTTCAGTGTTGTACCACATTACTACGTGATTCAAATCAGAAAAAACCCAGGATCTGCTCAACAAGTATGTGAAGAATGCGAAAGTATGAGCCTGATTAGGGCAAGCCCCAGACCTAACCCAGACCTAACATGCGTTATCCTCTAAAATATTGTTCTAGACCAGGTTTAATCGACTCTTTCAGTGTGTTGCCACAATACTACGTGATTCAAACCAGAAGAAGACCGGGATCTGGCCAACAAGAATGCGAAATATGCGATTGTATGAGCCTGGTGAGGGCAAATCCCATACCTAGCCTAGACCTAACATGCGCTATCCTCTAAAATATTGATTGAAACCAGGTTTAATCGACTGCTCCAGTGTAGTACCACATTACTACGTGACCCAAACCAGAAAAGACCCAGGATCTGTTCAACAAGTATGTGAAGAATGCGAAAGTATGAGGCCGATGAGGGCAAGTCCCAGACCTAACACAGATCTAACATGCGTTGTCCTCTAAAACATTGGTCGACACCAGGCTTAATCGACTGTTTCAGAGTAGTACCACATTACTACGTGATCAAAACCAGAAAAATCCGAGGATCTGGCCAACAAGTGTGCGAAATATGGGAAAGTATGAAGCTGATGAGAGCAAATCCCAGACCTAACCTAGACCTTACATGCGTTAACCTCTAAAATATTGATCGAAACCGGGTTTAATCGACTGTTCCAGTGTAGTATCATATTACTACCTGATCCAAACCAGAAAAAACCCAGGATATGTACAACAAGTATGTGAAGAATGCGAAAGTATGAGCCTGATGATGGCAAATACCAGACTTAACCCAGACCTAACATGCGTTATCCTTTAAAATATTGATCGAGACCTGGCTTAATCGACTGTTTCAGTGTGGCACCACATTACTACGTGATCCAAACCCAGAAAAAACCCAGGATCTGGCCAACAAGTGTGCGAAATATGCGAAAGTATGAGCCTAATGAGAGCAAATTCCAGACCTAACACAGACCTAACATGCGTTATCCTCTAAAATATTGATCGCAACCAGGTTTAATCGACTGTTTTAATGTGGTACCACATTACTACGTGATACAAACCAGAAAAAAACCATGATCTGATCAACAAGTATGTGAAGAATGCGAAAGTATGGGTCTGATGGGGGCAAATGCCAGACCTAACCCAGACCTAGCATGCGTTATCCTCTAAAATATTGATCGCAACCAGGTTTAATCGACTGTTTTAGTGTGGTACCACATTACTACGTGATACAAACCAGAAAAAAACCAGGATCTGATCAACAAGTATGTGAAGAATGCGAAAGTATGGGTCTGATGGGGGCAAATGCCAGACCTAACCCAGACCTAAGATGCGTTATCCTCTAAAATATTGATCGTGGCCAGGTTTAATCGACTGTTTCAGTGTGGCACCACATTACTACGTGATCCAAACCCGGAAAAAACCCAGGATCTGGCCAACAAGTGTGCGAAATATGCGAAAGTATGAGCCTAATGAGAGCAAATTCCAGACCTAACCCAGACCTAACATGCATGATCCTCTAAAATATTGATCGCAACCAGGTTTAATCGACTGATTTAGTGTGGTACCACATTACTACGTGATACAAACCAGAAAAAAACCATGATCTGATCAACAAGTATGTGAAGAATGCGAAAGTATGGGTCTGATGGGGGCAAATGCCAGACCTAACCCAGACCTAGCATGTGTTATCCTCTAAAATATTGATCGTGGCCAGGTTTAGTCGACTGTTTCAGTGTGGTACCACATTACTACGTGATTCAAATCAGAAAAACCCAGGATCTGTTCAACAAGCATGCAAGAAATGCGAAAGTATGAACCTGATGATGGCAAATACCAGACTTAACCCAGACCTAACATGCGTTATCCTCTAAAACATTCATCGAGACCAGGCTTAATCGTCTGTTTCAGTATGGAACCACATTACTACCTGATTCAAACCCAGAAAAAACCCAGGATCTGGCCAACAAGTGTGCGAAATATGCGAAAGTATGAGCCTAATGAGAGCAAATTCCAGACCTAACCCAGACCTAACATGCGTTATCCTCTAAAATATTGATCGCAACCAGGTTTAATCGACTGTTTTAGTGTGGTACCACATTACTACGTGATACAAACCAGAAAAAAACCAGGATCTGATCAACAAGTATGTGAAGAATGCGAAAGTATGGGTCTGATGGGGGCAAATGCCAGACCTAACCCAGACCTAGCATGTGTTATCCTCTAAAATATTGATCGTGGCCAGGTTTAATCGACTGTTTCAGTGTGGTACCACATTACTACGTGATCCAAACCATACAAAGCTCAGGATCTAACCAACAAGTATGCGTGAAATGCGAAAGTATGAGCCTGATAAGGGCAAATACTAGACTTAGCCCAGACCTAAGATGCGTTATCCTCTAAAATATTGATCGTGGCCAGGTTTAATCGACTGTTTCAGTGTGGTACCACATTACTACGTGATCCAAACCATACAAAGAGCAGGATCTGGCCAACAAGTATGCGAGAAATGCGAAAGTATGAGCCTGATGATGGCAAATACCAGACTTAACCCAGACCTAACATGCGTTATCCTCTAAAATATTGATCGAGACCAGGCTCAATCGTCTGTTTCAGTGTGGTACCACATTACTACCTGATTCAAACCCAGAAAAAACCCAGGATCTGTTCAACAAGTATGTGAAGAATGCGAAAGTATGAGCCTGATGAGGGCAAGTCCCAGACCTAACCCAGACCTAGCATGCGTTATCCTCTAAAGTATTGATCGAAACAGGGTTTAATCGACTGCTCCAGTGTGGTACCACATTACTGCCAGATCCAAACCAGAAAAATCCGAGGATCTGGCCAACAAGTGTGCGAAATATGGGAAAGTATGAAGCTGATGAGAGCAAATCCCAGACCTAACCTAGACCTTACATGCGTTAACCTCTAAAATATTGATCGAAGCCGGGTTTAATCGACTGTTCCAGTGTAGTATCATATTACTACCTGATCCAAACCAGAAAAAACCCAGGATATGTACAACAAGTATGTGAAGAATGCGAAAGTATGAGCCTAATGAGAGCAAATTCCAGACCTAACCCAGACCTAACATGCGTTATCCTTTAAAATATTGATCGAGACCTGGCTTAATCGACTGTTTCAGTGTGGCACCACATTACTACGTGATCCAAACCCGGAAAAAACCCAGGATCTGGCCAACAAGTGTCCGAAATATGCGAAAGTATGAGCCTAATGAGAGCAAATTCCAGACCTAACCCGGACCTAACATGCGTGATCCTCTAAAATATTGATCGCAACCAGGTTTAATCGACTGTTTTAGTGTGGTACCACATTACTACGTGATACAAACCAGAAAAAAACCATGATCTGATCAACAAGTATGTGAAGAATGCGAAAGTATGGGTCTGATGGGGGCAAATGCCAGACCTAACCCAGACCTAGCATGTGTTATCCTCTAAAATATTGATCGAGGCCAGGTTCAGTCAACCGTTTTTGTGTGGTACCACATTACTACGCCCTCCAAACCAGAGAAAGCCCAGTATCTGGCCAACAAATATTCGAAAAATGCGAAAGTATGAGCCAGATGAGGGCAAATCCCAGACCTAACCCAGCCCTAACCGGCGTCATTATCTAAAATATTGATCGAGTCCAGGATAAATCGACTGTTTCAGTGTGGTACCACATAACTACGTGGTCCAAACCAGAAAAAGCCCAGGATCTGGCCAACAAGTATGCGAAAAATGCGACAGCACCAGTCAGATGAGGGCAACTCCCATCCCTAACACAGACCTAACATGCGTTACCCACTAAAATATTGATCGAGACCAGGTGTAATCGACTGTTTCAGTGTGGTACCACTTTACTACGCCATCCAAACCAGAGAAAGCCCAGGATCTGGCCAACTAGTATTCGAAAAAGGCGAAAATATGAGCCTGATGAGGGCAAATCCCAGACCTAACCCAGACCTAACATGCGTTATCCTCTAAAATATTGATCGAAACCAGGATTAATCGTCTGTTTCAGTGTGGCACCACATAGCTACGTGGTCCAAATCAGAGATAGCCCAGGATCTGGCCAGCAAGTGTGCGGAAAACGCAATAGCATTAACCAGACTCGGTTATAACCCAGACCTAACCCAGATCTAACCGGTGTTATCCGACAAAATATCGACCGAAGCCAGGTTCAATTTACTGTGACAGTGTGGTACCGCAGTACCACCTTTTCCTAACCAGAAAAAACCCAGGATCTGGACAATAAGTATGTGAAAAATGCGAAAGTATGAGCCTGATGAGGGCAAGTCCCAGACCTAACCCAGACCTAACATACGTTATCCTCTAAAACATTGGTCGACACCAGGCTTAATTGACTGTTTCGGTGTGGTACCACATTTCTACGTGATACAAACCAGAAAAAACCCAGGATCTGCTCAACAAGTATGTGAAGAATGCGAAAGTATGAGCCTGATGAGGGCAAGTCCCAGACCTAACCCAGACCTAACATGCGTTATCCTCTGAAATATTGATCGAGACCAGGCTTAATCGACTGTTTCTGTGTGTTACCACAATACTACGTGATCCAAACCAGAAGAAGTCCAGGATCTGTCCAAGAAGAATACGAAATATGCGATTGTATGAGCCAGATGAGGGCAAATCCCAGACCTAACCCAGACCTAACACGCGCTACCCTCTAAAATATTGATCGAGACCAGGTGCAATCGACTGTTTCAGTGTGGTACCACTTTACTACGCCATCCAACCCAGAGAAAGCTCAGGATCTGGCCAACTAGTATTCGAAAAATGCGAAAGTACGAGCCAGATGAGGGCAAATCCCAAACCTAATCCAGACCTAACTGGCGTCATTATCTAAAATATTGATCGAGACCAGGATTAATCGACTGTTTCAGTGTGGTATCACATTACTACGTGATCCAAACCATACAAAGCCCAGGATCTGGCCAACACGTATGCGAAAAATGCGGAAGTATGAGCTTCATCAGGGCAAATCCCAGAAGTAACCCAGAATTAGCATGCGTTATCCTCTAAAATATTGATCGAAACCAGGATTAATCGACTGTATCAGTGTGGTCCCACATTTATGCCTGATCCAAACCAGAACAAGGCCAGGATCCGGCCAATAAGCATGCGAAAAATGCAAAAGTATGAGCCAGATGAGGGCAAATCCCAGACCTAACCTAGACCTGGCCGGTGTTAACCTCTAAAATATTGATCGAAACCAGGACTAATCGACTGTTTCTGTATGGTACCACATTTTGCGTGATCCAAACCAAAAAACGGCCAGGATCTGGCCAACAAGTATGCGAAAAATGCGACAGTACGAGCTAGATGAGGGCAAATCCCAGACCTAACCTAGACCTAACATGCATTATCCTCTAAAATATTGATCGAGACCAGGCTTAGTCGACTGTTTCAGTGTGGTACCACGTTACAACCTGATCCAAACCAGGAAAAACCCAGGGTC
Organism: Colletes latitarsis; assembly: GCF_051014445.1. Lineage (NCBI taxonomy): Eukaryota > Metazoa > Arthropoda > Insecta > Hymenoptera > Colletidae > Colletes > Colletes latitarsis. The sequence goes on from NC_135147.1 coordinate 5,206,580, forward strand.
TGGACAATAAGTATGTGAAACATGCGAAAGTATGAGCCTGATGAGGGCAAGTCCCAGACCTAACCCAGACCTAACATACGTTGTCCTCTAAAACATTGGTCGACACCAGGCTTAATTGACTGTTTCGGTGTGGTACCACATTCCTACGTGATACAAACCAGAAAAAACCCAGGATCTGCTCAACAAGTATGTGAAGAATGCGAAAGTATGAGCCTGATGAGAGCAAGTCCCAGACCTAACCCAGACCTAACATGCGTTATCCTCTGAAATATTGATCGAGACCAGGCTTAATCGACTCTTTCAGTGTTGTACCGCATTACTACGTGATTCAAATCAGAAAAAACCCAGGATCTGCTCAACAAGTATGTGAAGAATGCGAAAGTATGAGCCTGATTAGGGCAAGCCCCAGACCTAACCCAGACCTAACATGCGTTATCCTCTAAAATATTGTTCTAGACCAGGTTTAATCGACTCTTTCAGTGTGTTGCCACAATACTACGTGATTCAAACCAGAAGAAGACCGGGATCTGGCCAACAAGAATGCGAAATATGCGATTGTATGAGCCTGGTGAGGGCAAATCCCATACCTAGCCTAGACCTAACATGCGCTATCCTCTAAAATATTGATTGAAACCAGGTTTAATCGACTGCTCCAGTGTAGTACCACATTACTACGTGACCCAAACCAGAAAAGACCCAGGATCTGTTCAACAAGTATGTGAAGAATGCGAAAGTATGAGGCCGATGAGGGCAAGTCCCAGACCTAACACAGATCTAACATGCGTTGTCCTCTAAAACATTGGTCGACACCAGGCTTAATCGACTGTTTCAGAGTAGTACCACATTACTACGTGATCAAAACCAGAAAAATCCGAGGATCTGGCCAACAAGTGTGCGAAATATGGGAAAGTATGAAGCTGATGAGAGCAAATCCCAGACCTAACCTAGACCTTACATGCGTTAACCTCTAAAATATTGATCGAAACCGGGTTTAATCGACTGTTCCAGTGTAGTATCATATTACTACCTGATCCAAACCAGAAAAAACCCAGGATATGTACAACAAGTATGTGAAGAATGCGAAAGTATGAGCCTGATGATGGCAAATACCAGACTTAACCCAGACCTAACATGCGTTATCCTTTAAAATATTGATCGAGACCTGGCTTAATCGACTGTTTCAGTGTGGCACCACATTACTAAGTGATCCAAACCCAGAAAAAACCCAGGATCTGGCCAACAAGTGTGCGAAATATGCGAAAGTATGAGCCTAATGAGAGCAAATTCCAGACCTAACCCAGACCTAACATGCGTTATCCTCTAAAATATTGATCGCAACCAGGTTTAATCGACTGTTTTAATGTGGTACCACATTACTACGTGATACAAACCAGAAAAAAACCATGATCTGATCAACAAGTATGTGAAGAATGCGAAAGTATGGGTCTGATGGGGGCAAATGCCAGACCTAACCCAGACCTAGCATGTGTTATCCTCTAAAATATTGATCGTGGCCAGGTTTAGTCGACTGTTTCAGTGTGGTACCACATTACTACGTGATTCAAATCAGAAAAACCCAGGATCTGTTCAACAAGCATGCAAGAAATGCGAAAGTATGAACCTGATGATGGCAAATACCAGACTTAACCCAGACCTAACATGCGTTATCCTGTAAAATATTCATCGAGACCAGGCTTAATCGTCTGTTTCAGTATGGTACCACATTACTACCTGATTCAAACCCAGAAAAAACCCAGGATCTGGCCAACAAGTGTGCGAAATATGCGAAAGTATGAGCCTAATGAGAGCAAATTCCAGACCTAACCCAGACCTAACATGCGTTATCCTCTAAAATATTGATCGCAACCAGGTTTAATCGACTGTTTTAGTGTGGTACCACATTACTACGTGATACAAACCAGAAAAAAACCAGGATCTGATCAACAAGTATGTGAAGAATGCGAAAGTATGGGTCTGATGGGGGCAAATGCCAGACCTAACCCAGACCTAAGATGCGTTATCCTCTAAAATATTGATCGTGGCCAGGTTTAATCGACTGTTTCAGTGTGGTACCACATTACTACGTGATCCAAACCATACAAAGATCAGGATCTGGCCAACAAGTATGCGAGAAATGCGAAAGTATGAGCCTGATGATGGCAAATACCAGACTTAACCCAGACCTAACATGCGTTATCCTCTAAAATATTGATCGAGACCAGGCTCAATCGTCTGTTTCAGTGTGGTACCACATTACTACCTGATTCAAACCCAGAAAAAACCCAGGATCTGTTCAACAAGTATGTGAAGAATGCGAAAGTATGAGCCTGATGAGGGCAAGTCCCAGACCTAACCCAGACCTAGCATGCGTTATCCTCTAATGTATTGATCGAAACAGGGTTTAATCGACTGCTCCAGTGTGGTACCACATTACTGCCAGATCCAAACCAGAAAAATCCGAGGATCTGGCCAACAAGTGTGCGAAATATGGGAAAGTATGAAGCTGATGAGAGCAAATCCCAGACCTAACCTAGACCTTACATGCGTTAACCTCTAAAATATTGATCGAAGCCGGGTTTAATCGACTGTTCCAGTGTAGTATCATATTACTACCTGATCCAAACCAGAAAAAACCCAGGATATGTACAACAAGTATGTGAAGAATGCGAAAGTATGAGCCTAATGAGAGCAAATTCCAGACCTAACCCAGACCTAACATGCGTTATCCTTTAAAATATTGATCGAGACCTGGCTTAATCGACTGTTTCAGTGTGGCACCATATTACTACGTGATCCAAACCCGGAAAAAACCCAGGATCTGGCCAACAAGTGTCCGAAATATGCGAAAGTATGAGCCTAATGAGAGCAAATTCCAGACCTAACCCGGACCTAACATGCGTGATCCTCTAAAATATTGATCGCAACCAGGTTTAATCGACTGTTTTAGTGTGGTACCACATTACTACGTGATACAAACCAGAAAAAAACCATGATCTGATCAACAAGTATGTGAAGAATGCGAAAGTATGGGTCTGATGGGGGCAAATGCCAGACCTAACCCAGACCTAGCATGTGTTATCCTCTAAAATATTGATCGTGGCCAGGTTTAATCGACTGTTTCAGTGTGGTACCACATTACTACGTGATTCAAATCAGAAAAAACCCAGGATCTGTTCAACAAGTATGCAAGAAATGCGAAAGTATGAACCTGATGATGGCAAATACCAGACTTAACCCAGACCTAACATGCGTTATCCTCTAAAATATTCATCGAGACCAGGTTTAATCGTCTGTTTCAGTATGGTACCACATTACTACCTGATTCAAACCCAGAAAAAACCCAGGATCTGGCCAACAAGTGTGCGAAATATGGGAAAGTATGAAGCTGATGAGAGCAAATCCCAGACCTAACCTAGACCTTACATGCGTTAACCTCTAAAATATTGATCGAAACCGGGTTTAATCGACTGTTCCAGTGTAGTATCATATTACTACCTGATCCAAACCAGAAAAAACCCAGGATATGTACAACAAGTATGTGACGAATGCGAAAGTATGAGCCTAATGAGAGCAAATTCCAGACCTAACCCAGACCTAACATGCGTTATCCTTTAAAATATTGATCGAGACCTGGCTTAATCGACTGTTTCAGTGTGGCACCACATTACTACGTGATCCAAACCCGGAAAAAACCCAGGATCTGGCCAACAAGTGTGCGAAATATGCGAAAGTATGAGCCTAATGAGAGCAAATTCCAGACCTAACCCAGATCTAACATGCGTTGTCCTCTAAAACATTGGTCGACACCAGGCTTAATCGACTGTTTCAGAGTAGTACCACATTACTACGTGATCAAAACCAGAAAAAACCCAGGATCTGTTCAACAAGTATGTGAAGAATGCGAAAGTATGAGTCTGATGAGGGCAAGTCCCAGACATAACCCAGACCTAGCATGCGTTATCCTCTAAAGTATTGATCGAAACAGGGTTTAATCGACTGCTCCAGTGTGGTACCACATTACTGCCTGATCCAAACCAGAAAAATCCGAGGATCTGGCCAACAAGTGTGCGAAATATGGGAAAGTATGAAGCTGATGAGAGCAAATCCCAGACCTAACCTAGACCTTACATGCGTTAACCTCTAAAATATTGATCGAAACCGGGTTTAATAGACTGTTCCAGTGTAGTATCATATTACTACCTGATCCAAACCAGAAAAAACCCAGGATATGTACAACAAGTATGTGAAGAATGCGAAAGTATGAGCCTGATGATGGCAAATACCAGACTTAACCCAGACCTAACATGCGTTATCCTTTAAAATATTGATCGAGACCTGGCTTAATCGACTGTTTCAGTGTGGCACCACATTACTACGTGATCCAAACCCAGAAAAAACCCAGGATCTGGCCAACAAGTGTGCGAAATATGCCAAAGTATGAGCCTAATGAGAGCAAATTCCAGACCTAACCCAGACCTAACATGCGTTATCCTCTAAAATATTGATCGTGGCCAGGTTTAATCGACTGTTTCAGTGTGGTACCACATTACTACGTGATCCAAACCATACAAAGCTCAGGATCTGGCCAACAAGTATGCGAGAAATGCGAAAGTATGAGCCTGATGATGGCAAATACCAGACTTAACCCAGACCTAACATGCGTTATCCTCTAAAATATTGATCGAGACCAGGCTCAATCGTCTGTTTCAGTGTGGTACCACATTACTACCTGATTCAAACCCAGAAAAAACCCAGGATCTGGCCAACAAGTGTGCGAAATATGCGAAAGTATGAGCCTAATGAGAGCAAATTCCAGACCTAACCCAGACCTAACATGCGTTTTCCTCTAAAATATTGATCGCAACCAGGTTTAATCGACTGTTTTAGTGTGGTACCACATTACTACGTGATACAAACCAGAAAAAAACCAGGATCTGATCAACAAGTATGTGAAGAATGCGAAAGTATGGGTCTGATGGGGGCAAATGCCAGACCTAACCCAGACCTAGCATGTGATATCCTCTAAAATATTGATCGTGGCCAGGTTTAATCGACTGTTTCAGTGTGGTACCACATTACTACGTGATCCAAACCATACAAAGCTCAGGATCTAACCAACAAGTATGCGTGAAATGCGAAAGTGTGAGCCTGATAAGGGCAAATACTAGACTTAGCCCAGACCTAAGATGCGTTATCCTCTAAAATATTGATCGTGGCCAGGTTTAATCGACTGTTTCAGTGTGGTACCACATTACTACGTGATCCAAACCATACAAAGCTCAGGATCTGGCCAACAAGTATGCGAGAAATGCGAAAGTATGAGCCTGATTAGGGCAAATACTAGACTTAGCCCAGACCTAAGATGCGTTATCCTCTAAAATATTGATCGAGACCAGGCTTAGTCGACTGTTTCAGTGTGGTACCACATTCCTACGTGATACAAACCAGAAAAAACCCAGGATCTGCTCAACAAGTATGTGAAGAATGCGAAAGTATGAGCCTGATTAGGGCCAGCCCCAGACCTAACCCAGACCTAACATGCGTTATCCTCTAAAATATTGTTCTAGACCAGGTTTAATCGACTCTTTCAGTGTGTTGCCACAATACTACGTGATTCAAACCAGAAGAAGACCGGGATCTGGCCAACAAGAATGCGAAATATGCGATTGTATGAGGCTGATGAGGGCAAGTCCAAGACCTAACCCAGACCTAACATGCGTTATCCTCTGAAATATTGATCGAGACCAGGCTTAATCGACTGTTTCTGTGTGTTACCACAATACTACGTGATTCGAACCAGAAGAAGACCGGGATCTGGCCAACAAGAATGCGAAATATGCGATTGTATGAGCCTGGTGAGGGCAAATCCCATACCTAGCCTAGACCTAACATGCGCTATCCTCTAAAATATTGATTGAAACCAGGTTTAATCGACTGCTCCAGTGTAGTACCACATTACTACGTGAACCAAACCAGAAAAGACCCAGGATCTGTTCAACAAGTATGTGAAGAATGCGAAAGTATGAGGCCGATGAGGGCAAGTCCCAGACCTAACCCAGATCTAACATGCGTTGTCCTCTAAAACATTGGTCGACACCAGGCTTAATCGACTGTTTCAGAGTAGTACCACATTACTACGTGATGAAAACCAGAAAAAACCCAGGATCTGTTCAACAAGTATGTGAAGAATGCGAAAGTATGAGCCTGATGAGGGCAAGTCCCAGACCTAACCCAGACCTAGCATGCGTTATCCTCTAAAGTATTGATCGAAACAGGGTTTAATCGACTGCTCCAGTGTGGTACCACATTACTGCCTGATCCAAACCAGAAAAATACGAGGATCTGGCCAACAAGTGTGCGAAATATGGGAAAGTATGAAGCTGATGAGAGCAAATCCCAGACCTAACCTAGACCTTACATGCGTTAACCTCTAAAATATTGATCGAAACCGGGTTTAATCGACTGTTCCAGTGTAGTATCATATTACTACCTGATCCAAACCAGAAAAAACCCAGGATATGTACAACAAGTATGTGAAGAATGCGAAAATATGAGCCTGATGATGGCAAATACCAGACTTAACCCAGACCTAACATGCGTTATCCTTTAAAATATTGATCGAGACCTGGCTTAATCGACTGTTTCAGTGTGGCACCACATTACTACGTGATCCAAACCCAGAAAAAACCCAGGATCTGGCCAACAAGTGTGCGAAATATGCGAAAGTATGAGCCTAATGAGAGCAAATTCCAGACCTAACCCAGACCTAACATGCGTTATCCTCTAAAATATTGATCGCAACCAGGTTTAATGGACTGTTTTAATGTGGTACCACATTACTACGTGATACAAACCAGAAAAAAACCATGATCTGATCAACAAGTATGTGAAGAATGCGAAAGTATGGGTCTGATGGGGGCAAATGCCAGACCTAACCCAGACCTAGCATGTGTTATCCTCTAAAATATTGATCGTGGCCAGGTTTAGTCGACTGTTTCAGTATGGTACCACATTACTACGTGATTCAAATCAGAAAAACCCAGGATCTGTTCAACAAGCATGCAAGAAATGCGAAAGTATGAACCTGATGATGGCAAATACCAGACTTAACCCAGACCTAACATGCGTTATCCTCTAAAATATTGATCGTGGCCAGGTTTAATCGACTGTTTCAGTGTGGTACCACATTACTACGTGATCCAAACCATACAAAGCTCAGGATCTAACCAACAAGTATGCGTGAAATGCGAAAGTATGAGCCTGATAAGGGCAAATACTAGACTTAGCCCAGACCTAAGATGCGTTATCCTCTAAAATATTGATCGTGGCCAGGTTTAATCGACTGTTTCAGTGTGGTACCACATTACTACGTGATCCAAACCATACAAAGATCAGGATCTGGCCAACAAGTATGCGAGAAATGCGAAAGTATGAGCCTGATGATGGCAAATACCAGACTTAACCCAGACCTAACATGCGTTATCCTCTAAAATATTGATCGAGACCAGGCTCAATCGTCTGTTTCAGTGTGGTACCACATTACTACCTGATTCAAACCCAGAAAAAACCCAGGATCTGGCCAACAAGTGTGCGAAATATGCGAAAGTATGAGCCTAATGAGAGCAAATTCCAGACCTAACCCAGACCTAACATGCGTTTTCCTCTAAAATATTGATCGCAACCAGGTTTAATCGACTGTTTTAGTGTGGTACCACATTACTACGTGATACAAACCAGAAAAAAACCAGGATCTGATCAACAAGTATGTGAAGAATGCGAAAGTATGGGTCTGATGTGGGCAAATGCCAGACCTAACCCAGACCTAGCATGTGATATCCTCTAAAATATTGATCGTGGCCAGGTTTAATCGACTGTTTCAGTGTGGTACCACATTACTACGTGATCCAAACCATACAAAGCTCAGGATCTAACCAACAAGTATGCGTGAAATGCGAAAGTGTGAGCCTGATAAGGGCAAATACTAGACTTAGCCCAGACCTAAGATGCGTTATCCTCTAAAATATTGATCGTGGCCAGGTTTAATCGACTGTTTCAGTGTGGTACCACATTACTACGTGATCCAAACCATACAAAGCTCAGGATCTGGCCAACAAGTATGCGAGAAATGCGAAAGTATGAGCCTGATTAGGGCAAATACTAGACTTAACCCAGACCTAAGATGCGTTATCCTCTAAAATATTGATCGAGACCAGGCTTAGTCGACTGTTTCAGTGTGGTACCACATTACTACGTGGTCCAAACCAGAAAAAACCCAGGATCTGTTCAACAAGTATGTGAAGAATGCGAAAGTATGAGCCTGATGAGGGCAAGTCCCAGACCTAACCCAGACCTAGCATGCGTTATCCTCTAAAGTATTGATCGAAACAGGGTTTAATCGACTGCTCCAGTGTGGTACCACATTACTGCCAGATCCAAACCAGAAAAATCCGAGGATCTGGCCAACAAGTGTGCGAAATATGGGAAAGTATGAAGCTGATGAGAGCAAATCCCAGACCTAACCTAGACCTTACATGCGTTAACCTCTAAAATATTGATCGAAACCGGGTTTAATCGACTGTTCCAGTGTAGTATCATATTACTACCTGATCCAAACCAGAAAAAACCCAGGATATGTACAACAAGTATGTGAAGAATGCGAAAGTATGAGGCCGATGAGGGCAAGTCCCAGACCTAACCTAGACCTGGCCGGTGTTAACCTCTAAAATATTGATCGAAACCAGGACTAATCGACTGTTTCAGTATGGTACCACATTTTGCGTGATCCAAACCAAAAAACGGCCAGGATCTGGCCAACAAGTATGCGAAAAATGCGACAGTACGAGCTAGATGAGGGCAAATCCCAGACCTAACCTAGACCTAACATACATTATCCTCTAAAATATTGATCGAGACCAGGCTTAGTCGACTGTTTCGGTGTGGTACCACATTACAACCTGATCCAAACCAGGAAAAACCCAGGGTCTGGACAATAAGTATGTGAAGAATGCGAAAGTATGAGCCTGATGAGAGCAAGTCCCAGACCTAACCCAGACCTAACATGCGTTATCCTCTGAAATATTGATCGAGACCAGGCTTAATCGACTCTTTCAGTGTTGTACCACATTACTACGTGATTCAAATCAGAAAAAACCCAGGATCTGCTCAACAAGTATGTGAAGAATGCGAAAGTATGAGCCTGATTAGGGCAAGCCCCAGACCTAACCCAGACCTAACATGCGTTATCCTCTAAAATATTGTTCTAGACCAGGTTTAATCGACTCTTTCAGTGTGTTGCCACAATACTACGTGATTCAAACCAGAAGAAGACCGGGATCTGGCCAACAAGAATGCGAAATATGCGATTGTATGAGCCTGGTGAGGGCAAATCCCATACCTAGCCTAGACCTAACATGCGCTATCCTCTAAAATATTGATTGAAACCAGGTTTAATCGACTGCTCCAGTGTAGTACCACATTACTACGTGACCCAAACCAGAACAGACCCAGGATCTGTTCAACAAGTATGTGAAGAATGCGAAAGTATGAGGCCGATGAGGGCAAGTCCCAGACCTAACACAGATCTAACATGCGTTGTCCTCTAAAACATTGGTCGACACCAGGCTTAATCGACTGTTTCAGAGTAGTACCACATTACTACGTGATCAAAACCAGAAAAATCCGAGGATCTGGCCAACAAGTGTGCGAAATATGGGAAAGTATGAAGCTGATGAGAGCAAATCCCAGACCTAACCTAGACCTTACATGCGTTAACCTCTAAAATATTGATCGAAACCGGGTTTAATCGACTGTTCCAGTGTAGTATCATATTACTACCTGATCCAAACCAGAAAAAACCCAGGATATGTACAACAAGTATGTGAAGAATGCGAAAGTATGAGCCTGATGATGGCAAATACCAGACTTAACCCAGACCTAACATGCGTTATCCTTTAAAATATTGATCGAGACCTGGCTTAATCGACTGTTTCAGTGTGGCACCACATTACTACGTGATCCAAACCCAGAAAAAACCCAGGATCTGGCCAACAAGTGTGCGAAATATGCGAAAGTATGAGCCTAATGAGAGCAAATTCCAGACCTAACACAGACCTAACATGCGTTATCCTCTAAAATATTGATCGCAACCAGGTTTAATCGACTGTTTCAGTGTGGCACCACATTACTACGTGATCCAAACCCGGAAAAAACCCAGGATCTGGCCAACAAGTGTGCGAAATATGCGAAAGTATGAGCCTAATGAGAGCAAATTCCAGACCTAACCCAGACCTAACATGCATGATCCTCTAAAATATTGATCGCAACCAGGTTTAATCGACTGATTTAGTGTGGTACCACATTACTACGTGATACAAACCAGAAAAAAACCATGATCTGATCAACAAGTATGTGAAGAATGCGAAAGTATGGGTCTGATGGGGGCAAATGCCAGACCTAACCCAGACCTAGCATGTGTTATCCTCTAAAATATTGATCGTGGCCAGGTTTAGTCGACTGTTTCAGTGTGGTACCACATTACTACGTGATTCAAATCAGAAAAACCCAGGATCTGTTCAACAAGCATGCAAGAAATGCGAAAGTATGAACCTGATGATGGCAAATACCAGACTTAACCCAGACCTAACATGCGTTATCCTCTAAAACATTCATCGAGACCAGGCTTAATCGTCTGTTTCAGTATGGTACCACATTACTACCTGATTCAAACCCAGAAAAAACCCAGGATCTGGCCAACAAGTGTGCGAAATATGCGAAAGTATGAGCCTAATGAGAGCAAATTCCAGACCTAACCCAGACCTAACATGCGTTATCCTCTAAAATATTGATCGCAACCAGGTTTAATCGACTGTTTTAGTGTGGTACCACATTACTACGTGATACAAACCAGAAAAAAACCAGGATCTGATCAACAAGTATGTGAAGAATGCGAAAGTATGGGTCTGATGGGGGCAAATGCCAGACCTAACCCAGACCTAGCATGTGTTATCCTCTAAAATATTGATCGTGGCCAGGTTTAATCGACTGTTTCAGTGTGGTACCACATTACTACGTGATCCAAACCATACAAAGCTCAGGATCTAACCAACAAGTATGCGTGAAATGCGAAAGTATGAGCCTGATAAGGGCAAATACTAGACTTAGCCCAGACCTAAGATGCGTTATCCTCTAAAATATTGATCGTGGCCAGGTTTAATCGACTGTTTCAGTGTGGTACCACATTACTACGTGATCCAAACCATACAAAGAGCAGGATCTGGCCAACAAGTATGCGAGAAATGCGAAAGTATGAGCCTGATGATGGCAAATACCAGACTTAACCCAGACCTAACATGCGTTATCCTCTAAAATATTGATCGAGACCAGGCTCAATCGTCTGTTTCAGTGTGGTACCACATTACTACCTGATTCAAACCCAGAAAAAACCCAGGATCTGTTCAACAAGTATGTGAAGAATGCGAAAGTATGAGCCTGATGAGGGCAAGTCCCAGACCTAACCCAGACCTAGCATGCGTTATCCTCTAAAGTATTGATCGAAACAGGGTTTAATCGACTGCTCCAGTGTGGTACCACATTACTGCCAGATCCAAACCAGAAAAATCCGAGGATCTGGCCAACAAGTGTGCGAAATATGGGAAAGTATGAAGCTGATGAGAGCAAATCCCAGACCTAACCTAGACCTTACATGCGTTAACCTCTAAAATATTGATCGAAGCCGGGTTTAATCGACTGTTCCAGTGTAGTATCATATTACTACCTGATCCAAACCAGAAAAAACCCAGGATATGTACAACAAGTATGTGAAGAATGCGAAAGTATGAGCCTAATGAGAGCAAATTCCAGACCTAACCCAGACCTAACATGCGTTATCCTTTAAAATATTGATCGAGACCTGGCTTAATCGACTGTTTCAGTGTGGCACCACATTACTACGTGATCCAAACCCGGAAAAAACCCAGGATCTGGCCAACAAGTGTCCGAAATATGCGAAAGTATGAGCCTAATGAGAGCAAATTCCAGACCTAACCCGGACCTAACATGCGTGATCCTCTAAAATATTGATCGCAACCAGGTTTAATCGACTGTTTTAGTGTGGTACCACATTACTACGTGATACAAACCAGAAAAAAACCATGATCTGATCAACAAGTATGTGAAGAATGCGAAAGTATGGGTCTGATGGGGGCAAATGCCAGACCTAACCCAGACCTAGCATGTGTTATCCTCTAAAATATTGATCGAGGCCAGGTTCAGTCAACCGTTTTTGTGTGGTACCACATTACTACGCCCTCCAAACCAGAGAAAGCCCAGTATCTGGCCAACAAATATTCGAAAAATGCGAAAGTATGAGCCAGATGAGGGCAAATCCCAGACCTAACCCAGCCCTAACCGGCGTCATTATCTAAAATATTGATCGAGTCCAGGATAAAGCGACTGTTTCAGTGTGGTACCACATAACTACGTGGTCCAAACCAGAAAAAGCCCAGGATCTGGCCAACAAGTATGCGAAAAATGCGACAGCACCAGTCAGATGAGGGCAACTCCCATCCCTAACACAGACCTAACATGCGTTACCCACTAAAATATTGATCGAGACCAGGTGTAATCGACTGTTTCAGTGTGGTACCACTTTACTACGCCATCCAAACCAGAGAAAGCCCAGGATCTGGCCAACTAGTATTCGAAAAAGGCGAAAATATGAGCCTGATGAGGGCAAATCCCAGACCTAACCCAGACCTAACATGCGTTATCCTCTAAAATATTGATCGAAACCAGGATTAATCGTCTGTTTCAGTGTGGCACCACATTGCTACGTGGTCCAAATCAGAGATAGCCCAGGATCTGGCCAGCAAGTGTGCGGAAAACGCAATAGCATTAACCAGACTCGGTTATAACCCAGACCTAACCCAGATCTAACCGGTGTTATCCGGCAAAATATCGACCGAAGCCAGGTTCAATTTACTGTGACAGTGTGGTACCGCAGTACCACCTTTTCCTAACCAGAAGAAACCCAGGATCTGACCAACAAGTATGAAGAAAGCGAAAGTATGAGCCAGATGAGGGCAAATCCCAGACCTAACGCAGACCTAACACGTGTTACCCTCTAAAATATTGATCGAGACCAGGATTAATCGACTGTTACAGTGTGGCACCACATTACTACGTGGTCCAAATCAGAGATAGCCCAGGATCTGGCCAACAAGTATGCGAAAAATGCGAAAGTACGAGCCAGATGTGGGCAAATCCCAAACCTAACCCAGATCTGATATCCGTTATCCTCTAAAATATTGATCGAGGACAGGTTTAGTCGACAGTTTCAGTGTGGTACCACATTATTATGTTACTGAATACAGAGAAAACACAGGATCTAGCCAACAAGTATGCGAAAAACGTAATAGCATCAACCACACACGGTTATAACCCAGACATAACCCAGCCCTAACCGGTGTTATCCGGCAAAATATCGACCGGAACCAGGTTTAATTTACTGTGACAGTGTGGTACCGCAGTACCTCGTTTTCCTAACCAGAAGAAACCCGGGATCTGACAAACAAGTATGAAAAATCGAAAGTATGAGCCAGATGAGGGCAAATCCCGGACCCAACCCAGACCTAACACGCGTTACCCTCTAAAATATTGATCGAGACCAGGTGTAATCGACTGTTTCAGTGTGGTACCACTTTACTACGCCATCCAAACCAGAGAAAGCCCAGGATCTGGCCAACTAGTATTCGAAAAATGCGAAAGTACGAGGCAGATGAGGGCAAATCCCAAACCTAACCCAGACCTAACATGCGTTATCCTCTAAAATATTGATCGAGGACAGGTCTAGTTGACAGTTTCAGTGTAGTACCACATTAGTATGTTATTGAATACAGAGAAAACCCAGGATCTAGCCAACAAGTATGTGAAAAACGCAATAGCATCAACCACACACGGTTATAACCCAGACCTAAGCCAGACCTAACCGGCGTTATCCGGCAAAATATCGACCGGAACCAGGTTCAAATTACTGTGACAGTGAGGTACCGCAGTACAACGTTTTCCTAACCAGAAAAATCCCAGGATCTCACAAACAAGTATGAAATATCGAAAGCATGAGCCAGATGAGGGCAAATCCCAGACCTAACCTAGACCTCACATGCGTTATCCTCTAAAATATTGATCGAGACCAGGCTTAGTCAACTGTTTCAGTGTGGTACCACATTGCTACCTGATCCAAACCAGGAAAAACCCAGGGTCTGGACAATAAGTATGTGAAAAATGCGAAAGTATGAGCCTGATGAGGGCAAGTCCCAGACCTAACCCACACCTAACATGCGTTATCCTCTAAAATATTGATCGAAACCAGGTTTAGTCGACCGTTTTTGGGTGGTACCACGTTAGTGCGTTATTGAAAACAGAGAAAACCCAGGATCTGGCCAACAAGTATGCAAAAAAGCGATGGTATGAGCCAGATGATGACAAATCCCAGACCTAACCCAGACCTAACCGGCGTTATTATCTAAAATATTGATCGAGACCAGGATTAATCGACTGTTTCAGTGTGGTACCACATTACTACGTGGTCCGAACCTGAAAAAGCCCAGGATCTGGCCAACAAGTATGCGAAAACTGCGAAAATACGAGCCAGATGAGGGCAAATCCCAAACCTAACCCAGACCTAACATGCGTTATCCTCTAAAATATTGATCGAAACCAGGATTAATCGACTGTTTCAGTGTGGCATCACATTGCTACGTGGTCCAAATCAGAGATAGCCCAGGATCTGGCCAGCAAGTATGCGAAAAAGCGAACGTATGAGCCAGATGATGACAAATCACAGACCTAACGCAGCCCTAACCGGCGTTATTATCTAAAATATTGATCGAGGACAGGTTTAGTCGACAGTTTCAGTGTGGTACCACATTAGTATGTTACTGAATACAGAGAAAACATAGGATCTGGCCAACAAGTGTGCGAAAAACGCAATAGCATTAACCAGACTCGGTTATAACCCAGACCTAACCCAGATCTAACCGGTGTTATCCGACAAAATATCGACCGAAGCCAGGTTCAATTTACTGTGACAGTGTGGTACCGCAGTACCACCTTTTCCTAACCAGAAAAAACCCAGGATCTGGACAATAAGTATGTGAAAAATGCGAAAGTATGAGCCTGATGAGGGCAAGTCCCAGACCTAACCCAGACCTAACATACGTTGTCCTCTAAAACATTGGTCGACACCAGGCTTAATTGACTGTTTCGGTGTGGTACCACATTTCTACGTGATACAAACCAGAAAAAACCCAGGATCTGCTCAACAAGTATGTGAAGAATGCGAAAGTATGAGCCTGATGAGGGCAAGTCCCAGACCTAACCCAGACCTAACATGCGTTATCCTCTGAAATATTGATCGAGACCAGGCTTAATCGACTGTTTCTGTGTGTTACCACAATACTACGTGATCCAAACCAGAAGAAGTCCAGGATCTGTCCAAGAAGAATACGAAATATGCGATTGTATGAGCCAGATGAGGGCAAATCCCAGACCTAACCCAGACCTAACACGCGCTACCCTCTAAAATATTGATCGAGACCAGGTGCAATCGACTGTTTCAGTGTGGTACCACTTTACTACGCCATCCAACCCAGAGAAAGCTCAGGATCTGGCCAACTAGTATTCGAAAAATGCGAAAGTACGAGCCAGATGAGGGCAAATCCCAAACCTAATCCAGACCTAACTGGCGTCATTATCTAAAATATTGATCGAGACCAGGATTAATCGACTGTTTCAGTGTGGTATCACATTACTACGTGATCCAAACCATACAAAGCCCAGGATCTGGCCAACACGTATGCGAAAAATGCGGAAGTATGAGCTTCATCAGGGCAAATCCCAGAAGTAACCCAGAATTAGCATGCGTTATCCTCTAAAATATTGATCGAAACCAGGATTAATCGACTGTATCAGTGTGGTCCCACATTTATGCCTGATCCAAACCAGAACAAGGCCAGGATCCGGCCAATAAGCATGCGAAAAATGCAAAAGTATGAGCCAGATGAGGGCAAATCCCAGACCTAACCTAGACCTGGCCGGTGTTAACCTCTAAAATATTGATCGAAACCAGGACTAATCGACTGTTTCAGTATGGTACCACATTTTGCGTGATCCAAACCAAAAAACGGCCAGGATCTGGCCAACAAGTATGCGAAAAATGCGACAGTACGAGCTAGATGAGGGCAAATCCCAGACCTAACCTAGACCTAACATGCATTATCCTCTAAAATATTGATCGAGACCAGGCTTAGTCGACTGTTTCAGTGTGGTACCACGTTACAACCTGATCCAAACCAGGAAAAACCCAGGGTCTGGACAATAAGTATGTGAAACATGCGAAAGTATGAGCCTGATGAGGGCAAGTCCCAGACCTAACCCAGACCTAACATACGTTGTCCTCTAAAACATTGGTCGACACCAGGCTTAATTGACTGTTTCGGTGTGGTACCACATTCCTACGTGATACAAACCAGAAAAAACCCAGGATCTGCTCAACAAGTATGTGAAGAATGCGAAAGTATGAGCCTGATGAGAGCAAGTCCCAGACCTAACCCAGACCTAACATGCGTTATCCTCTGAAATATTGATCGAGACCAGGCTTAATCGACTCTTTCAGTGTTGTACCACATTACTACGTGATTCAAATCAGAAAAAACCCAGGATCTGCTCAACAAGTATGTGAAGAATGCGAAAGTATGAGCCTGATTAGGGCAAGCCCCAGACCTAACCCAGACCTAACATGCGTTATCCTCTAAAATATTGTTCTAGACCAGGTTTAATCGACTCTTTCAGTGTGTTGCCACAATACTACGTGATTCAAACCAGAAGAAGACCGGGATCTGGCCAACAAGAATGCGAAATATGCGATTGTATGAGCCTGGTGAGGGCAAATCCCATACCTAGCCTAGACCTAACATGCGCTATCCTCTAAAATATTGATTGAAACCAGGTTTAATCGACTGCTCCAGTGTAGTACCACATTACTACGTGACCCAAACCAGAAAAGACCCAGGATCTGTTCAACAAGTATGTGAAGAATGCGAAAGTATGAGGCCGATGAGGGCAAGTCCCAGACCTAACACAGATCTAACATGCGTTGTCCTCTAAAACATTGGTCGACACCAGGCTTAATCGACTGTTTCAGAGTAGTACCACATTACTACGTGATCAAAACCAGAAAAGACCCAGGATCTGTTCAACAAGTATGTGAAGAATGCGAAAGTATGAGGCCGATGAGGGCAAGTCCCAGACCTAACCCAGATCTAACATGCGTTGTCCTCTAAAACATTGGTCGACACCAGGCTTAATCGACTGTTTCAGAGTAGTACCACATTACTACGTGATGAAAACCAGAAAAAACCCAGGATCTGTTCAACAAGTATGTGAAGAATGCGAAAGTATGAGCCTGATGAGGGCAAGTCCCAGACCTAACCCAGACCTAGCATGCGTTATCCTCTAAAGTATTGATCGAAACAGGGTTTAATCGACTGCTCCAGTGTGGTACCACATTACTGCCTGATCCAAACCAGAAAAATACGAGGATCTGGCCAACAAGTGTGCGAAATATGGGAAAGTATGAAGCTGATGAGAGCAAATCCCAGACCTAACCTAGACCTTACATGCGTTAACCTCTAAAATATTGATCGAAACCGGGTTTAATCGACTGTTCCAGAGTAGTATCATATTACTACCTGATCCAAACCAGAAAAAACCCAGGATATGTACAACAAGTATGTGAAGAATGCGAAAGTATGAGCCTGATGATGGCAAATACCAGACTTAACCCAGACCTAACATGCGTTATCCTTTAAAATATTGATCGAGACCTGGCTTAATCGACTGTTTCAGTGTGGTACCACGTTACAACCTGATCCAAACCAGGAAAAACCCAGGGTCTGGACAATAAGTATGTGAAACATGCGAAAGTATGAGCCTGATGAGGGCAAGTCCCAGACCTAACCCAGACCTAACATACGTTGTCCTCTAAAACATTGGTCGACACCAGGCTTAATTGACTGTTTCGGTGTGGTACCACATTCCTACGTGATACAAACCAGAAAAAACCCAGGATCTGCTCAACAAGTATGTGAAGAATGCGAAAGTATGAGCCTGATGAGAGCAAGTCCCAGACCTAACCCAGACCTAACATGCGTTATCCTCTGAAATATTGATCGAGACCAGGCTTAATCGACTCTTTCAGTGTTGTACCACATTACTACGTGATTCAAATCAGAAAAAACCCAGGATCTGCTCAACAAGTATGTGAAGAATGCGAAAGTATGAGCCTGATTAGGGCAAGCCCCAGACCTAACCCAGACCTAACATGCGTTATCCTCTAAAATATTGTTCTAGACCAGGTTTAATCGACTCTTTCAGTGTGTTGCCACAATACTACGTGATTCAAACCAGAAGAAGACCGGGATCTGGCCAACAAGAATGCGAAATATGCGATTGTATGAGCCTGGTGAGGGCAAATCCCATACCTAGCCTAGACCTAACATGCGCTATCCTCTAAAATATTGATTGAAACCAGGTTTAATCGACTGCTCCAGTGTAGTACCACATTACTACGTGACCCAAACCAGAAAAGACCCAGGATCTGTTCAACAAGTATGTGAAGAATGCGAAAGTATGAGGCCGATGAGGGCAAGTCCCAGACCTAACACAGATCTAACATGCGTTGTCCTCTAAAACATTGGTCGACACCAGGCTTAATCGACTGTTTCAGAGTAGTACCACATTACTACGTGATCAAAACCAGAAAAATCCGAGGATCTGGCCAACAAGTGTGCGAAATATGGGAAAGTATGAAGCTGATGAGAGCAAATCCCAGACCTAACCTAGACCTTACATGCGTTAACCTCTAAAATATTGATCGAAACCGGGTTTAATCGACTGTTCCAGTGTAGTATCATATTACTACCTGATCCAAACCAGAAAAAACCCAGGATATGTACAACAAGTATGTGAAGAATGCGAAAGTATGAGCCTGATGATGGCAAATACCAGACTTAACCCAGACCTAACATGCGTTATCCTTTAAAATATTGATCGAGACCTGGCTTAATCGACTGTTTCAGTGTGGCACCACATTACTACGTGATCCAAACCCAGAAAAAACCCAGGATCTGGCCAACAAGTGTGCGAAATATGCGAAAGTATGAGCCTAATGAGAGCAAATTCCAGACCTAACCCAGACCTAACATGCGTTATCCTCTAAAATATTGATCGCAACCAGGTTTAATCGACTGTTTTAATGTGGTACCACATTACTACGTGATACAAACCAGAAAAAAACCATGATCTGATCAACAAGTATGTGAAGAATGCGAAAGTATGGGTCTGATGGGGGCAAATGCCAGACCTAACCCAGACCTAGCATGTGTTATCCTCTAAAATATTGATCGTGGCCAGGTTTAGTCGACTGTTTCAGTGTGGTACCACATTACTACGTGATTCAAATCAGAAAAACCCAGGATCTGTTCAACAAGCATGCAAGAAATGCGAAAGTATGAACCTGATGATGGCAAATACCAGACTTAACCCAGACCTAACATGCGTTATCCTCTAAAATATTCATCGAGACCAGGCTTAATCGTCTGTTTCAGTATGGTACCACATTACTACCTGATTCAAACCCAGAAAAAACCCAGGATCTGGCCAACAAGTGTGCGAAATATGCGAAAGTATGAGCCTAATGAGAGCAAATTCCAGACCTAACCCAGACCTAACATGCGTTATCCTCTAAAATATTGATCGCAACCAGGTTTAATCGACTGTTTTAGTGTGGTACCACATTACTACGTGATACAAACCAGAAAAAAACCAGGATCTGATCAACAAGTATGTGAAGAATGCGAAAGTATGGGTCTGATGGGGGCAAATGCCAGACCTAACCCAGACCTAAGATGCGTTATCCTCTAAAATATTGATCGTGGCCAGGTTTAATCGACTGTTTCAGTGTGGTACCACATTACTACGTGATCCAAACCATACAAAGATCAGGATCTGGCCAACAAGTATGCGAGAAATGCGAAAGTATGAGCCTGATGATGGCAAATACCAGACTTAACCCAGACCTAACATGCGTTATCCTCTAAAATATTGATCGAGACCAGGCTCAATCGTCTGTTTCAGTGTGGTACCACATTACTACCTGATTCAAACCCAGAAAAAACCCAGGATCTGTTCAACAAGTATGTGAAGAATGCGAAAGTATGAGCCTGATGAGGGCAAGTCCCAGACCTAACCCAGACCTAGCATGCGTTATCCTCTAAAGTATTGATCGAAACAGGGTTTAATCGACTGCTCCAGTGTGGTACCACATTACTGCCAGATCCAAACCAGAAAAATCCGAGGATCTGGCCAACAAGTGTGCGAAATATGGGAAAGTATGAAGCTGATGAGAGCAAATCCCAGACCTAACCTAGACCTTACATGCGTTAACCTCTAAAATATTGATCGAAGCCGGGTTTAATCGACTGTTCCAGTGTAGTATCATATTACTACCTGATCCAAACCAGAAAAAACCCAGGATATGTACAACAAGTATGTGAAGAATGCGAAAGTATGAGCCTAATGAGAGCAAATTCCAGACCTAACCCAGACCTAACATGCGTTATCCTTTAAAATATTGATCGAGACCTGGCTTAATCGACTGTTTCAGTGTGGCACCATATTACTACGTGATCCAAACCCGGAAAAAACCCAGGATCTGGCCAACAAGTGTCCGAAATATGCGAAAGTATGAGCCTAATGAGAGCAAATTCCAGACCTAACCCGGACCTAACATGCGTGATCCTCTAAAATATTGATCGCAACCAGGTTTAATCGACTGTTTTAGTGTGGTACCACATTACTACGTGATACAAACCAGAAAAAAACCATGATCTGATCAACAAGTATGTGAAGAATGCGAAAGTATGGGTCTGATGGGGGCAAATGCCAGACCTAACCCAGACCTAGCATGTGTTATCCTCTAAAATATTGATCGTGGCCAGGTTTAATCGACTGTTTCAGTGTGGTACCACATTACTACGTGATTCAAATCAGAAAAAACCCAGGATCTGTTCAACAAGTATGCAAGAAATGCGAAAGTATGAACCTGATGATGGCAAATACCAGACTTAACCCAGACCTAACATGCGTTATCCTCTAAAATATTCATCGAGACCAGGTTTAATCGTCTGTTTCAGTATGGTACCACATTACTACCTGATTCAAACCCAGAAAAAACCGAGGATCTGGCCAACAAGTGTGCGAAATATGGGAAAGTATGAAGCTGATGAGAGCAAATCCCAGACCTAACCTAGACCTTACATGCGTTAACCTCTAAAATATTGATCGAAACCGGGTTTAATCGACTGTTCCAGTGTAGTATCATATTACTACCTGATCCAAACCAGAAAAAACCCAGGATATGTACAACAAGTATGTGACGAATGCGAAAGTATGAGCCTAATGAGAGCAAATTCCAGACCTAACCCAGACCTAACATGCGTTATCCTTTAAAATATTGATCGAGACCTGGCTTAATCGACTGTTTCAGTGTGGCACCACATTACTACGTGATCCAAACCCGGAAAAAACCCAGGATCTGGCCAACAAGTGTGCGAAATATGCGAAAGTATGAGCCTAATGAGAGCAAATTCCAGACCTAACCCAGATCTCACATGCGTTGTCCTCTAAAACATTGGTCGACACCAGGCTTAATCGACTGTTTCAGAGTAGTACCACATTACTACGTGATCAAAACCAGAAAAAACCCAGGATCTGTTCAACAAGTATGTGAAGAATGCGAAAGTATGAGTCTGATGAGGGCAAGTCCCAGACATAACCCAGACCTAGCATGCGTTATCCTCTAAAGTATTGATCGAAACAGGGTTTAATCGACTGCTCCAGTGTGGTACCACATTACTGCCTGATCCAAACCAGAAAAATCCGAGGATCTGGCCAACAAGTGTGCGAAATATGGGAAAGTATGAAGCTGATGAGAGCAAATCCCAGACCTAACCTAGACCTTACATGCGTTAACCTCTAAAATATTGATCGAAACCGGGTTTAATAGACTGTTCCAGTGTAGTATCATATTACTACCTGATCCAAACCAGAAAAAACCCAGGATATGTACAACAAGTATGTGAAGAATGCGAAAGTATGAGCCTGATGATGGCAAATACCAGACTTAACCCAGACCTAACATGCGTTATCCTTTAAAATATTGATCGAGACCTGGCTTAATCGACTGTTTCAGTGTGGCACCACATTACTACGTGATCCAAACCCAGAAAAAACCCAGGATCTGGCCAACAAGTGTGCGAAATATGCCAAAGTATGAGCCTAATGAGAGCAAATTCCAGACCTAACCCAGACCTAACATGCGTTATCCTCTAAAATATTGATCGTGGCCAGGTTTAATCGACTGTTTCAGTGTGGTACCACATTACTACGTGATCCAAACCATACAAAGCTCAGGATCTGGCCAACAAGTATGCGAGAAATGCGAAAGTATGAGCCTGATGATGGCAAATACCAGACTTAACCCAGACCTAACATGCGTTATCCTCTAAAATATTGATCGAGACCAGGCTCAATCGTCTGTTTCAGTGTGGTACCACATTACTACCTGATTCAAACCCAGAAAAAACCCAGGATCTGGCCAACAAGTGTGCGAAATATGCGAAAGTATGAGCCTAATGAGAGCAAATTCCAGACCTAACCCAGACCTAACATGCGTTTTCCTCTAAAATATTGATCGCAACCAGGTTTAATCGACTGCTTTAGTGTGGTACCACATTACTACGTGATACAAACCAGAAAAAAACCAGGATCTGATCAACAAGTATGTGAAGAATGCGAAAGTATGGGTCTGATGGGGGCAAATGCCAGACCTAACCCAGACCTAGCATGTGATATCCTCTAAAATATTGATCGTGGCCAGGTTTAATCGACTGTTTCAGTGTGGTACCACATTACTACGTGATCCAAACCATACAAAGCTCAGGATCTAACCAACAAGTATGCGTGAAATGCGAAAGTGTGAGCCTGATAAGGGCAAATACTAGACTTAGCCCAGACCTAAGATGCGTTATCCTCTAAAATATTGATCGTGGCCAGGTTTAATCGACTGTTTCAGTGTGGTACCACATTACTACGTGATCCAAACCATACAAAGCTCAGGATCTGGCCAACAAGTATGCGAGAAATGCGAAAGTATGAGCCTGATTAGGGCAAATACTAGACTTAGCCCAGACCTAAGATGCGTTATCCTCTAAAATATTGATCGAGACCAGGCTTAGTCGACTGTTTCAGTGTGGTACCACATTCCTACGTGATACAAACCAGAAAAAACCCAGGATCTGCTCAACAAGTATGTGAAGAATGCGAAAGTATGAGCCTGATTAGGGCAAGCCCCAGACCTAACCCAGACCTAACATGCGTTATCCTCTAAAATATTGTTCTAGACCAGGTTTAATCGACTCTTTCAGTGTGTTGCCACAATACTACGTGATTCAAACCAGAAGAAGACCGGGATCTGGCCAACAAGAATGCGAAATATGCGATTGTATGAGGCTGATGAGGGCAAGTCCAAGACCTAACCCAGACCTAACATGCGTTATCCTCTGAAATATTGATCGAGACCAGGCTTAATCGACTGTTTCTGTGTGTTACCACAATACTACGTGATTCGAACCAGAAGAAGACCGGGATCTGGCCAACAAGAATGCGAAATATGCGATTGTATGAGCCTGGTGAGGGCAAATCCCATACCTAGCCTAGACCTAACATGCGCTATCCTCTAAAATATTGATTGAAACCAGGTTTAATCGACTGCTCCAGTGTAGTACCACATTACTACGTGAACCAAACCAGAAAAGACCCAGGATCTGTTCAACAAGTATGTGAAGAATGCGAAAGTATGAGGCCGATGAGGGCAAGTCCCAGACCTAACCCAGATCTAACATGCGTTGTCCTCTAAAACATTGGTCGACACCAGGCTTAATCGACTGTTTCAGAGTAGTACCACATTACTACGTGATGAAAACCAGAAAAAACCCAGGATCTGTTCAACAAGTATGTGAAGAATGCGAAAGTATGAGCCTGATGAGGGCAAGTCCCAGACCTAACCCAGACCTAGCATGCGTTATCCTCTAAAGTATTGATCGAAACAGGGTTTAATCGACTGCTCCAGTGTGGTACCACATTACTGCCTGATCCAAACCAGAAAAATACGAGGATCTGGCCAACAAGTGTGCGAAATATGGGAAAGTATGAAGCTGATGAGAGCAAATCCCAGACCTAACCTAGACCTTACATGCGTTAACCTCTAAAATATTGATCGAAACCGGGTTTAATCGACTGTTCCAGTGTAGTATCATATTACTACCTGATCCAAACCAGAAAAAACCCAGGATATGTACAACAAGTATGTGAAGAATGCGAAAGTATGAGCCTGATGATGGCAAATACCAGACTTAACCCAGACCTAACATGCGTTATCCTTTAAAATATTGATCGAGACCTGGCTTAATCGACTGTTTCAGTGTGGCACCACATTACTACGTGATCCAAACCCAGAAAAAACCCAGGATCTGGCCAACAAGTGTGCGAAATATGCGAAAGTATGAGCCTAATGAGAGCAAATTCCAGACCTAACCCAGACCTAACATGCGTTATCCTCTAAAATATTGATCGCAACCAGGTTTAATGGACTGTTTTAATGTGGTACCACATTACTACGTGATACAAACCAGAAAAAAACCATGATCTGATCAACAAGTATGTGAAGAATGCGAAAGTATGGGTCTGATGGGGGCAAATGCCAGACCTAACCCAGACCTAGCATGTGTTATCCTCTAAAATATTGATCGTGGCCAGGTTTAGTCGACTGTTTCAGTATGGTACCACATTACTACGTGATTCAAATCAGAAAAACCCAGGATCTGTTCAACAAGCATGCAAGAAATGCGAAAGTATGAACCTGATGATGGCAAATACCAGACTTAACCCAGACCTAACATGCGTTATCCTCTAAAATATTGATCGTGGCCAGGTTTAATCGACTGTTTCAGTGTGGTACCACATTACTACGTGATCCAAACCATACAAAGCTCAGGATCTAACCAACAAGTATGCGTGAAATGCGAAAGTATGAGCCTGATAAGGGCAAATACTAGACTTAGCCCAGACCTAAGATGCGTTATCCTCTAAAATATTGATCGTGGCCAGGTTTAATCGACTGTTTCAGTGTGGTACCACATTACTACGTGATCCAAACCATACAAAGATCAGGATCTGGCCAACAAGTATGCGAGAAATGCGAAAGTATGAGCCTGATGATGGCAAATACCAGACTTAACCCAGACCTAACATGCGTTATCCTCTAAAATATTGATCGAGACCAGGCTCAATCGTCTGTTTCAGTGTGGTACCACATTACTACCTGATTCAAACCCAGAAAAAACCCAGGATCTGGCCAACAAGTGTGCGAAATATGCGAAAGTATGAGCCTAATGAGAGCAAATTCCAGACCTAACCCAGACCTAACATGCGTTTTCCTCTAAAATATTGATCGCAACCAGGTTTAATCGACTGTTTTAGTGTGGTACCACATTACTACGTGATACAAACCAGAAAAAAACCAGGATCTGATCAACAAGTATGTGAAGAATGCGAAAGTATGGGTCTGATGTGGGCAAATGCCAGACCTAACCCAGACCTAGCATGTGATATCCTCTAAAATATTGATCGTGGCCAGGTTTAATCGACTGTTTCAGTGTGGTACCACATTACTACGTGATCCAAACCATACAAAGCTCAGGATCTAACCAACAAGTATGCGTGAAATGCGAAAGTGTGAGCCTGATAAGGGCAAATACTAGACTTAGCCCAGACCTAAGATGCGTTATCCTCTAAAATATTGATCGTGGCCAGGTTTAATCGACTGTTTCAGTGTGGTACCACATTACTACGTGATCCAAACCATACAAAGCTCAGGATCTGGCCAACAAGTATGCGAGAAATGCGAAAGTATGAGCCTGATTAGGGCAAATACTAGACTTAACCCAGACCTAAGATGCGTTATCCTCTAAAATATTGATCGAGACCAGGCTTAGTCGACTGTTTCAGTGTGGTACCACATTACTACGTGGTCCAAACCAGAAAAAACCCAGGATCTGTTCAACAAGTATGTGAAGAATGCGAAAGTATGAGCCTGATGAGGGCAAGTCCCAGACCTAACCCAGACCTAGCATGCGTTATCCTCTAAAGTATTGATCGAAACAGGGTTTAATCGACTGCTCCAGTGTGGTACCACATTACTGCCAGATCCAAACCAGAAAAATCCGAGGATCTGGCCAACAAGTGTGCGAAATATGGGAAAGTATGAAGCTGATGAGAGCAAATCCCAGACCTAACCTAGACCTTACATGCGTTAACCTCTAAAATATTGATCGAAACCGGGTTTAATCGACTGTTCCAGTGTAGTATCATATTACTACCTGATCCAAACCAGAAAAAACCCAGGATATGTACAACAAGTATGTGAAGAATGCGAAAGTATGAGCCTGATGATGGCAAATACCAGACTTAACCCAGACCTAACATGCGTTATCCTTTAAAATATTGATCGAGACCTGGCTTAATCGACTGTTTCAGTGTGGCACCACATTACTACGTGATCCAAACCCAGAAAAAACCCAGGATCTGGCCAACAAGTGTGCGAAATATGCGAAAGTATGAGCCTAATGAGAGCAAATTCCAGACCTAACCCAGACCTAACATGCGTTATCCTCTAAAATATTGATCGCAACCAGGTTTAATGGACTGTTTTAATGTGGTACCACATTACTACGTGATACAAACCAGAAAAAAACCATGATCTGATCAACAAGTATGTGAAGAATGCGAAAGTATGGGTCTGATGGGGGCAAATGCCAGACCTAACCCAGACCTAGCATGTGTTATCCTCTAAAATATTGATCGTGGCCAGGTTTAGTCGACTGTTTCAGTATGGTACCACATTACTACGTGATTCAAATCAGAAAAACCCAGGATCTGTTCAACAAGCATGCAAGAAATGCGAAAGTATGAACCTGATGATGGCAAATACCAGACTTAACCCAGACCTAACATGCGTTATCCTCTAAAATATTGATCGTGGCCAGGTTTAATCGACTGTTTCAGTGTGGTACCACATTACTACGTGATCCAAACCATACAAAGCTCAGGATCTAACCAACAAGTATGCGTGAAATGCGAAAGTATGAGCCTGATAAGGGCAAATACTAGACTTAGCCCAGACCTAAGATGCGTTATCCTCTAAAATATTGATCGTGGCCAGGTTTAATCGACTGTTTCAGTGTGGTACCACATTACTACGTGATCCAAACCATACAAAGATCAGGATCTGGCCAACAAGTATGCGAGAAATGCGAAAGTATGAGCCTGATGATGGCAAATACCAGACTTAACCCAGACCTAACATGCGTTATCCTCTAAAATATTGATCGAGACCAGGCTCAATCGTCTGTTTCAGTGTGGTACCACATTACTACCTGATTCAAACCCAGAAAAAACCCAGGATCTGGCCAACAAGTGTGCGAAATATGCGAAAGTATGAGCCTAATGAGAGCAAATTCCAGACCTAACCCAGACCTAACATGCGTTTTCCTCTAAAATATTGATCGCAACCAGGTTTAATCGACTGTTTTAGTGTGGTACCACATTACTACGTGATACAAACCAGAAAAAAACCAGGATCTGATCAACAAGTATGTGAAGAATGCGAAAGTATGGGTCTGATGTGGGCAAATGCCAGACCTAACCCAGACCTAGCATGTGATATCCTCTAAAATATTGATCGTGGCCAGGTTTAATCGACTGTTTCAGTGTGGTACCACATTACTACGTGATCCAAACCATACAAAGCTCAGGATCTAACCAACAAGTATGCGTGAAATGCGAAAGTGTGAGCCTGATAAGGGCAAATACTAGACTTAGCCCAGACCTAAGATGCGTTATCCTCTAAAATATTGATCGTGGCCAGGTTTAATCGACTGTTTCAGTGTGGTACCACATTACTACGTGATCCAAACCATACAAAGCTCAGGATCTGGCCAACAAGTATGCGAGAAATGCGAAAGTATGAGCCTGATTAGGGCAAATACTAGACTTAACCCAGACCTAAGATGCGTTATCCTCTAAAATATTGATCGAGACCAGGCTTAGTCGACTGTTTCAGTGTGGTACCACATTACTACGTGGTCCAAACCAGAAAAAACCCAGGATCTGTTCAACAAGTATGTGAAGAATGCGAAAGTATGAGCCTGATGAGGGCAAGTCCCAGACCTAACCCAGACCTAGCATGCGTTATCCTCTAAAGTATTGATCGAAACAGGGTTTAATCGACTGCTCCAGTGTGGTACCACATTACTGCCAGATCCAAACCAGAAAAATCCGAGGATCTGGCCAACAAGTGTGCGAAATATGGGAAAGTATGAAGCTGATGAGAGCAAATCCCAGACCTAACCTAGACCTTACATGCGTTAACCTCTAAAATATTGATCGAAACCGGGTTTAATCGACTGTTCCAGTGTAGTATCATATTACTACCTGATCCAAACCAGAAAAAACCCAGGATATGTACAACAAGTATGTGAAGAATGCGAAAGTATGAGCCTAATGAGAGCAAATTCCAGACCTAACCCAGACCTAACATGCGTTATCCTTTAAAATATTGATCGAGACCTGGCTTAATCGACTGTTTCAGTGTGGCACCACATTACTACGTGATCCAAACCCGGAAAAAACCCAGGATCTGGCCAACAAGTGTGCGAAATATGCGAAAGTATGAGCCTAATGAGAGCAAATTCCAGACCTAACCCAGACCTAACATGCGTGATCCTCTAAAATATTGATCGCAACCAGGTTTAATCGACTGTTTTAGTGTGGTACCACATTACTACGTGATACAAACCAGAAAAAAACCATGATCTGATCAACAAGTATGTGAAGAATGCGAAAGTATGGGTCTGATGGGGGCAAATGCCAGACCTAACCCAGACCTAGCATGTGTTATCCTCTAAAATATTGATCGTGGCCAGGTTTAATCGACTGTTTCAGTGTGGTACCACATTACTACGTGATTCAAATCAGAAAAAACCCAGGATCTGTTCAACAAGTATGCAAGAAATGCGAAAGTATGAACCTGATGATGGCAAATACCAGACTTAACCCAGACCTAACATGCGTTATCCTCTAAAATATTCATCGAGACCAGGTTTAATCGTCTGTTTCAGTATGGTACCACATTACTACCTGATTCAAACCCAGAAAAAACCCAGGATCTGGCCAACAAGTGTGCGAAATATGGGAAAGTATGAAGCTGATGAGAGCAGATCCCAGACCTAACCTAGACCTTACATGCGTTAACCTCTAAAATATTCATCGAAACCGGGCTTAATCGACTGTTCCAGTGTAGTATCATATTACTACCTGATCCAAACCAGAAAAAACCCAGGATATGTACAACAAGTATGTGAAGAATGCGAAAGTATGAGCCTAATGAGAGCAAATTCCAGACCTAACCCAGACCTAACATGCGTTATCCTTTAAAATATTGATCGAGACCTGGCTTAATCGACTGTTTCAGTGTGGCACCATATTACTACGTGATCCAAACCCGGAAAAAACCCAGGATCTGGCCAACAAGTGTGCGAAATATGCGAAAGTATGAGCCTAATGAGAGCAAATTCCAGACCTAACCCAGATCTAACATGCGTTGTCCTCTAAAACATTGGTCGACACCAGGCTTAATCGACTGTTTCAGAGTAGTACCACATTACTACGTGATCAAAACCAGAAAAAACCCAGGATCTGTTCAACAAGTATGTGAAGAATGCGAAAGTATGGGTCTGATGGGGGCAAATGCCAGACCTAACCCAGACCTAGCATGTGTTATCCTCTAAAATATTGATCGTGGCCAGGTTTAGTCGACTGTTTCAGTGTGGTACCACATTACTACGTGATTCAAATCAGAAAAAACCCAGGATCTGTTCAACAAGTATGCAAGAAATGCGAAAGTATGAACCTGATGAGGGCAAGTCCCAGACCTAACCCAGACCTAGCATGCGTTATCCTCTAAAGTATTGATCGAAACAGGGTTTAATCGACTGCTCCAGTGTGGTACCACATTACTGCCTGATCCAAACCAGAAAAATCCGAGGATCTGGCCAACAAGTGTGCGAAATATGCGAAAGTATGAGCCTAATGAGAGCAAATTCCAGACCTAACCCAGACCTAACATGCGTTATCCTCTAAAATATTGATCGCAACCAGGTTTAATCGACTGTTTTAATGTGGTACCACATTACTACGTGATACAAACCAGAAAAAAACCATGATCTGATCAACAAGTATGTGAAGAATGCGAAAGTATGGGTCTGATGGGGGCAAATGCCAGACCTAACCCAGACCTAGCATGTGTTATCCTCTAAAATATTGATCGTGGCCAGGTTTAGTCGACTGTTTCAGTGTGGTACCACATTACTACGTGATTCAAATCAGAAAAACCCAGGATCTGTTCAACAAGCATGCAAGAAATGCGAAAGTATGAACCTGATGATGGCAAATACCAGACTTAACCCAGACCTAACATGCGTTATCCTCTAAAATATTCATCGAGACCAGGCTTAATCGTCTGTTTTAGTATGGTACCACATTACTACCTGATTCAAACCCAGAAAAAACCCAGGATCTGGCCAACAAGTGTGCGAAATATGCGAAAGTATGAGCCTAATGAGAGCAAATTCCAGACCTAACCCAGACCTAACATGCGTTATCCTCTAAAATATTGATCGCAACCAGGTTTAATCGACTGTTTTAGTGTGGTACCACATTACTACGTGATACAAACCAGAAAAAAACCAGGATCTGATCAACAAGTATGTGAAGAATGCGAAGGTATGAGCCTGATGAGGGCAAGTCCCAGACCTAACCCAGACCTAGCATGCGTTATCCTCTAAAGTATTGATCGAAACAGGGTTTAATCGACTGCTCCAGTGTGGTACCACATTACTGCCAGATCCAAACCAGAAAAATCCGAGGATCTGGCCAACAAGTGTGCGAAATATGGGTAAGTATGAAGCTGATGAGAGCAAATCCCAGACCTAACCCAGACCTAACATGCGTTATCCTTTAAAATATTGATCGAGACCTGGCTTAATCGACTGTTTCAGTGTGGCACCACATTACTACGTGATCCAAACCCGGAAAAAACCCAGGATCTGGCCATCAAGTGTGCGAAATATGCGAAAGTATGAGCCTAATGAGAGCAAATTCCAGACCTAACCCAGACCTAACATGCGTGATCCTCTAAAATATTGATCGCAACCAGGTTTAATCGACTGTTTTAGTGTGGTACCACATTACTACGTGATACAAACCAGAAAAAAACCAGGATCTGATCAACAAGTATGTGAAGAATGCGAAAGTATGGGTCTGATGGGGGCAATTGCCAGACCTAACCCAGACCTAGCATGTGATATCCTGTAAAATATTGATCGTGGCCAGGTTTAATCGACTGTTTCAGTGTGGTACCACATTACTACGTGATCCAAACTATACAAAGCTCAGGATCTAACCAACAAGTATGCGTGAAATGCGAAAGTATGAGCCTGATTAGGGCAAATACTAGACTTAGCCCAGACCTAAGATGCGTTATCCTCTAAAATATTGATCGAGACCAGGCTTAGTCGACTGTTTCAGTGTGGTACCACATTACTACGTGGTCCAAACCAGAAAAAACCCAGGATCTGTTCAACAAGTATGTGAAGAATGCGAAGGTATGAGCCTGATGAGGGCAAGTCCCAGACCTAACCCAGACCTAGCATGCGTTATCCTCTAAAGTATTGATCGAAACAGGGTTTAATCGACTGCTCCAGTGTGGTACCACATTACTGCCAGATCCAAACCAGAAAAATCCGAGGATCTGGCCAACAAGTGTGCGAAATATGGGAAAGTATGAAGCTGATGAGAGCAAATCCCAGACCTAACCTAGACCTTACATGCGTTAACCTCTAAAATATTGATCGAAACCGGGTTTAATCGACTGTTCCAGTGTAGTATCATATTACTACCTGATCCAAACCAGAAAAAACCCAGGATATGTACAACAAGTATGTGAAGAATGCGAAAGTATGAGCCTAATGAGAGCAAATTCCAGACCTAACCCAGACCTAACATGCGTTATCCTTTAAAATATTGATCGAGACCTGGCTTAATCGACTGTTTCAGTGTGGCACCACATTACTACGTGATCCAAACCCGGAAAAAACCCAGGATCTGGCCATCAAGTGTGCGAAATATGCGAAAGTATGAGCCTAATGAGAGCAAATTCCAGACCTAACCCAGACCTAACATGCGTGATCCTCTAAAATATTGATCGCAACCAGGTTTAATCGACTGTTTTAGTGTGGTACCACATTACTACGTGATACAAACCAGAAAAAAACCATGATCTGATCAACAAGTATGTGAAGAATGCGAAAGTATGGGTCTGATGGGGGCAAATGCCAGACCTAACCCAGACCTAGCATGTGTTATCCTCTAAAATATTGATCGTGGCCAGGTTTAATCGACTGTTTCAGTGTGGTACCACATTACTACGTGATTCAAATCAGAAAAAACCCAGGATCTGTTCAACAAGTATGCAAGAAATGCGAAAGTATGAACCTGATGATGGCAAATACCAGACTTAACCCAGACCTAACATGCGTTTTCCTCTAAAATATTCATCGAGACCAGGTTTAATCGTCTGTTTCAGTATGGTACCACATTACTACCTGATTCAAACCCAGAAAAAACCCAGGATCTGGCCAACAAGTGTGCGAAATATGCGAAAGTATGAGCCTAATGAGGGCAAATTCCAGACCTAACCCAGACCTAACATGCGTTATCCTCTAAAATATTGATCGCAACCAGGTTTAATCGACTGTTTTAGTGTGGTACCACATTACTACGTGATACAAACCAGAAAAAAACCAGGATCTGATCAACAAGTATGTGAAGAATGCGAAAGTATGGGTCTGATGGGGGCAAATGCCAGACCTAACCCAGACCTAGCATGTGTTATCCTCTAAAATATTGATCGTGGCCAGGTTTAATCGACTGTTTCATTGTGGTACCACATTACTACGTGATCCAAACCATACAAAGCTCAGGATCTAACCAACAAGTATGCGTGAAATGCGAAAGTATGAGCCTGATAAGGGCAAATACTAGACTTAGCCCAGACCTAAGATGCGTTATCCTCTAAAATATTGATCGTGGCCAGGTTTAATCGACTGTTTCAATGTGGTACCACATTACTACGTGATCCAAACCATACAACGCTCAGGATCTGGCCAACAAGTATGCGAGAAATGCGAAAGTATGAGCCTGATGATGGCAAATACCAGACTTAACCCAGACCTAACATGCGTTATCCTCTAAAATATTGATCGAGACCAGGCTCAATCGTCTGTTTCAGTGTGGTACCACATTACTACCTGATTCAAACCCAGAAAAAACCCAGGATCTGGCCAACAAGTGTGCGAAATATGCGAAAGTATGAGCCTAATGAGAGCAAATTCCAGACCTAACCCAGACCTAACATGCGTTTTCCTCTAAAATATTGATCGCAACCAGGTTTAATCGACTGTTTTAGTGTGGTACCACATTACTACGTGATACAAACCAGAAAAAAACCAGGATCTGATCAACAAGTATGTGAAGAATGCGAAAGTATGGGTCTGATGGGGGCAAATGCCAGACCTAACCCAGACCTAGCATGTGATATCCTGTAAAATATTGATCGTGGCCAGGTTTAATCGACTGTTTCAGTGTGGTACCACATTACTACGTGATCCAAACCATACAAAGCTCAGGATCTAACCAACAAGTATGCGTGAAATGCGAAAGTATGAGCCTGATAAGGGCAAATACTAGACTTAGCCCAGCCCTAAGATGCGTTATCCTCTAAAATATTGATCGTGGCCAGGTTTAATCGACTGTTTCAGTGTGGTACCACATTACTACGTGATCCAAACCATACAAAGCTCAGGATCTGGCCAACAAGTATGCGAGAAATGCGAAAGTATGAGCCTGATTAGGGCAAATACTAGACTTAGCCCAGACCTAAGATGCGTTATCCTCTAAAATATTGATCGAGACCAGGCTTAGTCGACTGTTTCAGTGTGGTACCACATTACTACGTGATCCAAACCATACAAAGCTCAGGATCTGGCCAACAAGTATGCGAGAAATGCGAAAGTATGAGCCTGATTAGGGCAAATACTAGACTTAGCCCAGACCTAAGATGCGTTATCCTCTAAAATATTGATCGAGACCAGGCTTAGTCGACTGTTTCAGTGTGGTACCACATTACTACGTGGTCCAAACCAGAAAAAACCCAGGATCTGTTCAACAAGTATGTGAAGAATGCGAAAGTATGAGCCTGATGAGGGCAAGTCCCAGACCTAACCCAGACCTAGCATGCGTTATCCTCTAAAGTATTGATCGAAACAGGGTTTAATCGACTGCTCCAGTGTGGTACCACATTACTGCCAGATCCAAACCAGAAAAATCCGAGGATCTGGCCAACAAGTGTGCGAAATATGGGAAAGTATGAAGCTGATGAGAGCAAATCCCAGACCTAACCTAGACCTTACATGCGTTAACCTCTAAAATATTGATCGAAACCGGGTTTAATCGACTGTTCCAGTGTAGTATCATATTACTACCTGATCCAAACCAGAAAAAACCCAGGATATGTACAACAAGTATGTGAAGAATGCGAAAGTATGAGCCTAATGAGAGCAAATTCCAGACCTAACCCAGACCTAACATGCGTTATCCTTTAAAATATTGATCGAGACCTGGCTTAATCGACTGTTTCAGTGTGGCACCACATTACTACGTGATCCAAACCCGGAAAAAACCCAGGATCTGGCCATCAAGTGTGCGAAATATGCGAAAGTATGAGCCTAATGAGAGCAAATTCCAGACCTAACCCAGACCTAACATGCGTGATCCTCTAAAATATTGATCGCAACCAGGTTTAATCGACTGTTTTAGTGTGGTACCACATTACTACGTGATACAAACCAGAAAAAGACCATGATCTGATCAACAAGTATGTGAAGAATGCGAAAGTATGGGTCTGATGGGGGCAAATGCCAGACCTAACCCAGACCTAGCATGTGTTATCCTCTAAAATATTCATCGAGACCAGGTTTAATCGTCTGTTTCAGTATGGTACCACATTACTACCTGATTCAAACCCAGAAAAAACCCAGGATCTGGCCAACAAGTGTGCGAAATATGCGAAAGTATGAGCCTAATGAGGGCAAATTCCAGACCTAACCCAGACCTAACATGCGTTATCCTCTAAAATATTGATCGCAACCAGGTTTAATCGACTGTTTTAGTGTGGTACCACATTACTACGTGATACAAACCAGAAAAAAACCAGGATCTGATCAACAAGTATGTGAAGAATGCGAAAGTATGGGTCTGATAGGGGCAAATGCCAGACCTAACCCAGACCTAGCATGTGTTATCCTCTAAAATATTGATCGTGGCCAGGTTTAATCGACTGTTTCATTGTGGTACCACATTACTACGTGATCCAAACCATACAAAGCTCAGGATCTAACCAACAAGTATGCGTGAAATGCGAAAGTATGAGCCTGATAAGGGCAAATACTAGACTTAGCCCAGACCTAAGATGCGTTATCCTCTAAAATATTGATCGTGGCCAGGTTTAATCGACTGTTTCAGTGTGGTACCACATTACTACGTGATCCAAACCATACAAAGCTCAGGATCTGGCCAACAAGTATGCGAGAAATGCGAAAGTATGAGCCTGATGATGGCAAATACCAGACTTAACCCAGACCTAACATGCGTTATCCTCTAAAATATTGATCGTGGCCAGGTTTAATCGACTGTTTCAGTGTGGTACCACATTACTACGTGATCCAAACCATACAAAGCTCAGGATCTAACCAACAAGTATGCGTGAAATGCGAAAGTATGAGCCTGATAAGGGCAAATACTAGACTTAGCCCAGACCTAAGATGCGTTATCCTCTAAAATATTGATCGTGGCCAGGTTTAATCGACTGTTTCAGTGTGGTACCACATTACTACGTGATCCAAACCATACAAAGCTCAGGATCTGGCCAACAAGTATGCGAGAAATGCGAAAGTATGAGCCTGATGATGGCAAATACCAGACTTAACCCAGACCTAACATGCGTTATCCTCTAAAATATTGATCGAGACCAGGCTTAATCGTCTGTTTCAGTGTGGTACCACATTAGTACCTGATTCAAACCCAGAAAAAACCCAGGATCTGGCCAACAAGTGTGCGAAATATGCGAAAGTATGAGCCTAATGAGAGCAAATTCCAGACCTAACCCAGACCTAACATGCGTTATCCTCTAAAATATTGATCGCAACCAGGTTTAATCGACTGTTTTAGTGTGGTACCACATTACTACGTGATTCAAATCAGAAAAAACCCAGGATCTGTTCAACAAGTATGCGTGAAATGCGAAAGTATGAGCCTGATAAGGGCAAATACTAGACTTAGCCCAGACCTAAGATGCGTTATCCTCTAAAATATTGATCGTGGCCAGGTTTAATCGACTGTTTCAGTGTGGTACCACATTACTACGTGATCCAAACCATACAAAGCTCAGGATCTGGCCAACAAGTATGCGAGAAATGCGAAAGTATGAGCCTGATGATGGCAAATACCAGACTTAACCCAGACCTAACATGCGTTATCCTCTAAAATATTGATCGAGACCAGGCTTAATCGTCTGTTTCAGTGTGGTACCACATTACTACCTGATTCAAACCCAGAAAAAACCCAGGATCAGGCCAACAAGTGTGCGAAATATGCGAAAGTATGGGTCTGATGGGGGCAAATGCCAGACCTAACCCAGACCTAGCATGTGTTATCCTCTAAAATATTGATCGTGGCCAGGTTTAATCGACTGTTTCAGTGTGGTACCACATTACTACGTGATACAAACCAGGAAAAAACCATGATCTGATCAACAAGTATGTGAAGAATGCGAAAGTATGGGTCTGATGGGGGCAAATGCCAGACCTAACCCAGACCTAGCATGTGTTATCCTCTAAAATATTGATCGTGGCCAGGTTTAATCGACTGTTTCAGTGTGGTACCACATTACTACGTGATCCAAACCATACAAAGCTCAGGATCTAACCAACAAGTATGCGTGAAATGCGAAAGTATGAGCCTGATAAGGGCAAATACTAGACTTAGCCCAGACCTAAGATGCGTTATCCTCTAAAATATTGATCGTGGCCAGGTTTAATCGACTGTTTCAGTGTGGTACCACATTACTACGTGATCCAAACCATACAAAGCTCAGGATCTGGCCAACAAGTATGCGAGAAATGCGAAAGTATGAGCCTGATGATGGCAAATACCAGACTTAACCCAGACCTAACATGCGTTATCCTCTAAAATATTGATCGAGACCAGGCTTAGTCGTCTGTTTCAGTGTGGTACCACCTTACTACCTGATTCAAACCCAGAAAAAACCCAGGATCTGGCCAACAAGTGTGCGAAATATGCGAAAGTATGAAGCTGATGAGAGCAAATCCCAGACCTAACCTAGACCTTACATGCGTTAACCTCTAAAATATTGATCGAAACCGGGTTTAATCGACTGTTCCAGTGTAGTATCATATTACTACCTGATCCAAACCAGAAAAAACCCAGGATATGTACAACAAGTATGTGAAGAATGCGAAAGTATGGGTCTGATGGGGGCAAATGCCAGACCTAACCCAGACCTAGCATGTGTTATCCTCTAAAATATTGATCGTGGCCAGGTTTAATCGACTGTTTCAGTGTGGTACCACATTACTACGTGATCCAAACCATACAAAGCTCAGGATCTAACCAACAAGTATGCGTGAAATGCGAAAGTATGAGCCTGATAAGGGCAAATACTAGACTTAGCCCAGACCTAAGATGCGTTATCCTCTAAAATATTGATCGTGGCCAGGTTTAATCGACTGTTTCAGTGTGGTACCACATTACTACGTGATCCAAACCATACAAAGCTCAGGATCTGGCCAACAAGTATGCGAGAAATGCGAAAGTATGAGCCTGATGATGGCAAATACCAGACTTAACCCAGACCTAACATGCGTTATCCTCTAAAATATTGATCGAGACCAGGCTTAGTCGTCTGTTTCAGTGTGGTACCACATTACTACCTGATTCAAACCCAGAAAAAACCCAGGATCTGGCCAACAAGTGTGCGAAATATGCGAAAGTATGAAGCTGATGAGAGCAAATCCCAGACCTAACCTAGACCTTACATGCGTTAACCTCTAAAATATTGATCGAAACCGGGTTTAATCGACTGTTCCAGTGTAGTATCATATTACTACCTGATCCAAACCAGAAAAAACCCAGGATATGTACAACAAGTATGTGAAGAATGCGAAAGTATGAGCCTAACGAGAGCAAATTCCAGACCTAACCCAGACCTAACATGCGTTATCCTTTAAAATATTGATCGAGACCTGGCTTAATCGACTGTTTCAGTGTGGCACCACATTACTACGTGATCCAAACCCGGAAAAAACCCAGGATCTGGCCAACAAGTGTGCGAAATATGCGAAAGTATGAGCCTAATGAGAGCAAATTCCAGACCTAACCCAGACCTAACATGCGTTATCCTCTAAAATATTGATCGCAACCAGGTTTAATCGACTGTTTTAGTGTGGTACCACATTACTACGTGATACAAACCAGAAAAAAACCATGATCTGATCAACAACTATGTGAAGAATGCGAAAGTATGGGTCTGATGGGGGCAAATGCCAGACCTAACCCAGACCTAGCATGTGTTATCCTCTAAAATATTGATCGTGGCCAGGTTTAATCGACTGTTTCAGTGTGGTACCACATTACTACGTGATTCAAATCAGAAAAAACCCAGGATCTGTTCAACAAGTATGCAAGAACTGCGAAAGTATGAACCTGATGATGGCAAATACCAGACTTAACCCAGACCTAACATGCGTTATCCTCTAAAATATTCATCGAGACCAGGTTTAATCGTCTGTTTCAGTATGGTACCACATTACTACCTGATTCAAACCCAGAAAAAACCCAGGATCTGGCCAACAAGTGTGCGAAATATGCGAAAGTATGAGCCTAATGAGAGCAAATTCCAGACCTAACCCAGACCTAACATGCGTTATCCTCTAAAATATTGATCGCAACCAGGTTTAATCGACTGTTTTAGTGTGGTACCACATTACTACGTGATACAAACCAGAAAAAAACCAGGATCTGATCAACAAGTATGTGAAGAATGCGAAAGTATGGGTCTGATGGGGGCAAATGCCAGACCTTACCCAGACCTAGCATGTGTTATCCTCTAAAATATTGATCGTGGCCAGGTTTAATCGACTGTTTCAGTGTGGTACCACATTACTACGTGATCCAAACCATACAAAGCTCAGGATCTGGCCAACAAGTATGCGAGAAATGCGAAAGTATGAACTGATGATGGCAAATACCAGACTTAACCCAGACCTAACATGCGTTATCCTCTAAAATATTGATCGAGACCAGGCTTAATCGTCTGTTTCAGTGTGGTACCACATTACTACCTGATTCAAACCCAGAAAAAACCCAGGATCAGGCCAACAAGTGTGCGAAATATGCGAAAGTATGAGCCTAATGAGAGCATATTCCAGACTTAACCCAGACCTAACATGCGTTATCCTCTAAAATATTGATCGAGACCAGGTTTAGTCGTCTGTTTCAGTGTGGTACCACATTACTACCTGATTCAAACCCAGAAAAAACCCAGGATCTGGCCAACAAGTGTGCGAAATATGCGAA
This sequence comes from Colletes latitarsis, assembly GCF_051014445.1. Classification (NCBI taxonomy): domain Eukaryota; kingdom Metazoa; phylum Arthropoda; class Insecta; order Hymenoptera; family Colletidae; genus Colletes; species Colletes latitarsis. The sequence goes on from NC_135147.1 coordinate 5,246,585, forward strand.
AGTATGGGTCTGATGGGGGCAAATGCCAGACCTAACCCAGACCTAGCATGTGTTATCCTCTAAAATATTGATCGTGGCCAGGTTTAATCGACTGTTTCAGTGTGGTACCACATTACTACGTGATTCATATCAGAAAAAAACCATGATCTGATCAACAAGTATGTGAAGAATGCGAAAGTATGGGTCTGATGGGGGCAAATGCCAGTCCTAACCCAGACCTAGCATGTGTTATCCTCTAAAATATTGATCGTGGCCAGGTTTAATCGACAGTTTCAGTGTGGTACCACATTACTACGTGATTCAAATCAGAAAAAACCCAGGATCTGTTCAACAAGTATGCAAGAAATGCGAAAGTATGAACCCGATGATGGCAAATACCAGACTTAACCCAGACCTAACATGCGTTATCCTCTAAAATATTCATCGAGACCAGGTTTAATCGTCTGTTTCAGTATGGTACCACATTACTACCTGATTCAAACCCAGAAAAAACCCAGGATCTGGCCAACAAGTGTGCGAAATATGCGAAAGTATGAGCCTAATGAGAGCAAATTCCAGACCTAACCCAGACCTAACATGCGTTATCCTTTAAAATATTGATCGAGACCTGGCTTAATCGACTGTTTCAGTGTGGCACCACATTACTACGTGATCCAAACCCAGAAAAAACCCAGGATCTGGCCAACAAGTGTGCGAAATATGCGAAAGTATGAGCCTAATGAGAGCAAATTCCAGACCTAACCCAGACCTAACATGCGTTATCCTCTAAAATATTGATCGCAACCAGGTTTAATCGACTGTTTTAGTGTGGTACCACATTACTACGTGATACAATCCAGAAAAAAACCAGGATCTGATCAACAAGTATGTGAAGAATGCGAAAGTATGGGTCTGATGGGGGCAAATGCCAGACCTAACCCAGACCTAGCATGTGTTATCCTCTAAAATATTGATCGTGGCCAGGTTTAATCGACTGTTTCAGTGTGGTACCACATTACTACGTGATCCAAACCATACAAAGCTCAGGATCTGGCCAACAAGTATGCGAGAAATGCGAAAGTATGAGCCTAATGAGAGCAAATTCCAGACTTAACCCAGACCTAACATGCGTTATCCTCTAAAATATTGATCGAGACCAGGCTTAGTCGTCTGTTTCAGTGTGGTACCACATTACTACCTGATTCAAACCCAGAAAAAACCCAGGATCTGGCCAACAAGTGTGCGAAATATGCGAAAGTATGGGTCTGATGGGGGCAAATGCCAGACCTAACCCAGACCTAGCATGTGTTATCCTCTAAAATATTGATCGTGGCCAGGTTTAATCGACTGTTTCAGTGTGGTACCACATTACTACGTGATTCATATCAGAAAAAACCCAGGATCTGTTCAACAAGTATGCAAGAAATGCGAAAGTATGAACCTGATGATGGCAAATACCAGACTTAACCCAGACCTAACATGCGTTATCCTCTAAAATATTCATCGAGACCAGGTTTAATTGTCTGTTTCAGTATGGTACCACATTACTACCTGATTCAAACCCAGAAAAAACCCAGGATCTGGCCAACAAGTGTGCGAAATATGCGAAAGTATGAGCCTAATGAGAGCAAATTCCAGACCTAACCCAGACCTAACATGCGTTATCCTCTAAAATATTGATCGCAACCAGGTTTAATCGACTGTTTTAGTGTGGTACCACATTACTACGTGATACAAACCAGAAAAAAACCAGGATCTGGTCAACAAGTATGTGAAGAATGCGAAAGTATGGGTCTGATGGGGGCAAATGCCAGACCTAACCCTGACCTAGCATGTGTTATCCTCTAAAATATTGATCGTGGCCAGGTTTAATCGACTGTTTCAGTGTGGTACCACATTACTACGTGATCCAAACCATACAAAGCTCAGGATCTAACCAACAAGTATGCGTGAAATGCGAAAGTATGAGCCTGATAAGGGCAAATACTAGACTTAGCCCAGACCTAAGATGCGTTATCCTCTAAAATATTGATCGTGGCCAGGTTTAATCGACTGTTTCAGTGTGGTACCACATTACTACGTGATCCAAACCATACAAAGCTCAGGATCTGGCCAACAAGTATGCGAGAAATGCGAAAGTATGAGCCTGATGATGGCAAATACCAGACTTAATCCAGACCTAACATGCGTTATCCTCTAAAATATTGATCGAGACCAGGTTTAATCGACTGTTTTAGTGTGGTACCACATTACTACGTGATACAAACCAGAAAAAAACCATGATCTGATCAACAAGTATGTGAAGAATGCGAAAGTATGGGTCTGATGGGGGCAAATGCCAGACCTAACCCAGACCTAGCATGTGTTATCCTCTAAAATATTGATTGTGGCCAGGTTTAATCGACTGTTTCATTGTGGTACCACATTACTACGTGATTCAAATCAGAAAAAACCCAGGATCTCTTCAACAAGTATGCAAGAAATGCGAAAGTATGAACCTGATGATGGCAAATACCAGACTTAACCCAGACCTAACATGCGTTATCCTCTAAAATATTCATCGAGACCAGGTTTAATCGTCTGTTTCAGTATGGTACCACATTACTACCTGATTCAAACCCAGAAAAAACCCAGGATCTGGCCAACAAGTGTGCGAAATATGCGAAAGTATGAGCCTAATGAGAGCAAATTCCAGACCTAACCCAGACCTAACATGCGTTATCCTCTAAAATATTGATCGCAACCAGGTTTAATCGACTGTTTTAGTGTGGTACCACATTACTACGTGATACAAACCAGAAAAAAACCAGGATCTGGTCAACAAGTATGTGAAGAATGCGAAAGTATGGGTCTGATGGGGGCAAATGCCAGACCTAACCCTGACCTAGCATGTGTTATCCTCTAAAATATTGATCGTGGCCAGGTTTAATCGACTGTTTCAGTGTGGTACCACATTACTACGTGATTCAAATCAGAAAAAACCCAGGATCTGTTCAACAAGTATGCAAGAAATGCGAAAGTATGAACCTGATGATGGCAAATACCAGACTTAACCCAGACCTAACATGCGTTATCCTCTAAAATATTCATCGAGACCAGGTTTAATCGACTGTTTTAGTGTGGTACCACATTACTACGTGATACAAACCAGAAAAAAACCAGGATCTGGTCAACAAGTATGTGAAGAATGCGAAAGTATGGGTCTGATGGGGGCAAATGCCAGACCTAACCCTGACCTAGCATGTGTTATCCTCTAAAATATTGATCGTGGCCAGGTTTAATCGACTGTTTCAGTGTGGTACCACATTACTACGTGATCCAAACCATACAAAGCTCAGGATCTAACCAACAAGTATGCGTGAAATGCGAAAGTATGAACCTGATGATGGCAAATACCAGACTTAACCCAGACCTAACATGCGTTATCCTCTAAAATATTCATCGAGACCAGGTTTAATCGTCTGTTTCAGTATGGTACCACATTACTACCTGATTCAAACCCAGAAAAAACCCAGGATCTGGCCAACAAGTGTGCGAAATATGCGAAAGTATGAGCCTAATGAGAGCAAATTCCAGACCTAACCCAGACCTAACATGCGTTATCCTCTAAAATATTGATCGCAACCAGGTTTAATCGACTGTTTTAGTGTGGTACCACATTACTACGTGATACAAACCAGAAAAAAACCAGGATCTGGTCAACAAGTATGTGAAGAATGCGAAAGTATGGGTCTGATGGGGGCAAATGCCAGACCTAACCCTGACCTAGCATGTGTTATCCTCTAAAATATTGATCGTGGCCAGGTTTAATCGACTGTTTCAGTGTGGTACCACATTACTACGTGATCCAAACCATACAAAGCTCAGGATCTAACCAACAAGTATGCGTGAAATGCGAAAGTATGAGCCTGATAAGGGCAAATACTAGACTTAGCCCAGACCTAAGATGCGTTATCCTCTAAAATATTGATCGTGGCCAGGTTTAATCGACTGTTTCAGTGTGGTACCACATTACTACGTGATCCAAACCATACAAAGCTCAGGATCTGGCCAACAAGTATGCGAGAAATGCGAAAGTATGAGCCTGATGATGGCAAATACCAGACTTAACCCAGACCTAACATGCGTTATCCTCTAAAATATTGATCGAGACCAGGCTTAGTCGTCTGTTTCAGTGTGGTACCACATTACTACCTGATTCAAACCCAGAAAAAACCCAGGATCTGGCCAACAAGTGTGCGAAATATGCGAAAGTATGAGCCTAATGAGAGCAAATTCCAGACCTAACCCAGACCTAACATGCGTTATCCTCTAAAATATTGATCGCAACCAGGTTTAATCGACTGTTTTAGTGTGGTACCACATTACTACGTGATACAATCCAGAAAAAAACCAGGATCTGATCAACAAGTATGTGAAGAATGCGAAAGTATGGGTCTGATGGGGGCAAATGCCAGACCTAACCCAGACCTAGCATGTGTTATCCTCTAAAATATTGATCGTGGCCAGGTTTAATCGACTGTTTCAGTGTGGTACCACATTACTACGTGATCCAAACCATACAAAGCTCAGGATCTGGCCAACAAGTATGCGAGAAATGCGAAAGTATGAGCTGATGATGGCAAATACCAGACTTAACCCAGACCTAACATGCGTTATCCTCTAAAATATTGATCGAGACCAGGCTTAATCGTCTGTTTCAGTGTGGTACCACATTACTACCTGATTCAAACCCAGAAAAAACCCAGGATCAGGCCAACAAGTGTGCGAAATATGCGAAAGTATGAGCCTAATGAGAGCAAATTCCAGACTTAACCCAGACCTAACATGCGTTATCCTCTAAAATATTGATCGAGACCAGGCTTAGTCGTCTGTTTCAGTGTGGTACCACATTACTACCTGATTCAAACCCAGAAAAAACCCAGGATCTGGCCAACAAGTGTGCGAAATATGCGAAAGTATGGGTCTGATGGGGGCAAATGCCAGACCTAACCCAGACCTAGCATGTGTTATCCTCTAAAATATTGATCGTGGCCAGGTTTAATCGACTGTTTCAGTGTGGTACCACATTACTACGTGATTCATATCAGAAAAAACCCAGGATCTGTTCAACAAGTATGCAAGAAATGCGAAAGTATGAACCTGATGATGGCAAATACCAGACTTAACCCAGACCTAACATGCGTTATCCTCTAAAATATTCATCGAGACCAGGTTTAATTGTCTGTTTCAGTATGGTACCACATTACTACCTGATTCAAACCCAGAAAAAACCCAGGATCTGGCCAACAAGTGTGCGAAATATGCGAAAGTATGAGCCTAATGAGAGCAAATTCCAGACCTAACCCAGACCTAACATGCGTTATCCTCTAAAATATTGATCGCAACCAGGTTTAATCGACTGTTTTAGTGTGGTACCACATTACTACGTGATACAAACCAGAAAAAAACCAGGATCTGGTCAACAAGTATGTGAAGAATGCGAAGGTATGGGTCTGATGGGGGCAAATGCCAGACCTAACCCAGACCTAGCATGTGTTATCCTCTAAAATATTGATCGTGGCCAGCTTTAATCGACTGTTTCAGTGTGGTACCACATTACTACGTGATCCAAACCATACAAAGCTCAGGATCTAACCAACAAGTATGCGTGAAATGCGAAAGTATGAGCCTGATAAGGGCAAATACTAGACTTAGCCCAGACCTAAGATGCGTTATCCTCTAAAATATTGATCGTGGCCAGGTTTAATCGACTGTTTCAGTGTGGTACCACATTACTACGTGATCCAAACCATACAAAGCTCAGGATCTGGCCAACAAGTATGCGAGAAATGCGAAAGTATGAGCCTGATGATGGCAAATACCAGACTTAATCCAGACCTAACATGCGTTATCCTCTAAAATATTGATCGAGACCAGGTTTAATCGACTGTTTTAGTGTGGTACCACATTACTACGTGATACAAACCAGAAAAAAACCATGATCTGATCAACAAGTATGTGAAGAATGCGAAAGTATGGGTCTGATGGGGGCAAATGCCAGACCTAACCCAGACCTAGCATGTGTTATCCTCTAAAATATTGATCGTGGCCAGGTTTAATCGACTGTTTCAGTGTGGTACCACATTACTACGTGATTCAAATCAGAAAAAACCCAGGATCTCTTCAACAAGTATGCAAGAAATGCGAAAGTATGAACCTGATGATGGCAAATACCAGACTTAACCCAGACCTAACATGCGTTATCCTCTAAAATATTCATCGAGACCAGGTTTAATCGTCTGTTTCAGTATGGTACCACATTACTACCTGATTCAAACCCAGAAAAAACCCAGGATCTGGCCAACAAGTGTGCGAAATATGCGAAAGTATGAGCCTAATGAGAGCAAATTCCAGACCTAACCCAGACCTAACATGCGTTATCCTCTAAAATATTGATCGCAACCAGGTTTAATCGACTGTTTTAGTGTGGTACCACATTACTACGTGATACAAACCAGAAAAAAACCAGGATCTGGTCAACAAGTATGTGAAGAATGCGAAAGTATGGGTCTGATGGGGGCAAATGCCAGACCTAACCCTGACCTAGCATGTGTTATCCTCTAAAATATTGATCGTGGCCAGGTTTAATCGACTGTTTCAGTGTGGTACCACATTACTACGTGATTCAAATCAGAAAAAACCCAGGATCTGTTCAACAAGTATGCAAGAAATGCGAAAGTATGAACCTGATGATGGCAAATACCAGACTTAACCCAGACCTAACATGCGTTATCCTCTAAAATATTCATCGAGACCAGGTTTAATCGTCTGTTTCAGTATGGTACCACATTACTACCTGATTCAAACCCAGAAAAAACCCAGGATCTGGCCAACAAGTGTGCGAAATATGCGAAAGTATGAGCCTAATGAGAGCAAATTCCAGACCTAACCCAGACCTAACATGCGTTATCCTTTAAAATATTGATCGAGACCTGGCTTAATCGACTGTTTCAGTGTGGCACCACATTACTACGTGATCCAAACCCAGAAAAAACCCAGGATCTGGCCAACAAGTGTGCGAAATATGCGAAAGTATGAGCCTAATGAGAGCAAATTCCAGACCTAACCCAGACCTAACATGCGTTATCCTCTAAAATATTGATCGCAACCAGGTTTAATCGACTGTTTTAGTGTGGTACCACATTACTACGTGATACAAACCAGAAAAAAACCAGGATCTGATCAACAAGTATGTGAAGAATGCGAAAGTATGGGTCTGATGGGGGCAAATGCCAGACCTAACCCAGACCTAGCATGTGTTATCCTCTAAAATATTGATCGTGGCCAGGTTTAATCGACTGTTTCAGTGTGGTACCACATTACTACGTGATCCAAACCATACAAAGCTCAGGATCTAACCAACAAGTATGCGTGAAATGCGAAAGTATGAGCCTGATAAGGGCAAATACTAGACTTAGCCCAGACCTAAGATGCGTTATCCTCTAAAATATTGATCGTGGCCAGGTTTAATCGACTGTTTCAGTGTGGTACCACATTACTACGTGATCCAAACCATACAAAGCTCAGGATCTGGCCAACAAGTATGCGAGAAATGCGAAAGTATGAGCCTGATGATGGCAAATACCAGACTTAACCCAGACCTAACATGCGTTATCCTCTAAAATATTGATCGAGACCAGGCTTAATCGTCTGTTTCAGTGTGGTACCACATTACTACCTGATTCAAACCCAGAAAAAACCCAGGATCAGGCCAACAAGTGTGCGAAATATGCGAAAGTATGAGCCTAATGAGAGCAAATTCCAGACCTAACCCAGACCTAACATGCGTTATCCTCTAAAATATTGATCGCAACCAGGTTTAATCGACTGTTTTAGTGTGGTACCACATTACTACGTGATACAAACCAGAAAAAAACCATGATCTGATCAACAAGTATGTGAAGAATGCGAAAGTATGGGTCTGATGGGGGCAAATGCCAGACCTAACCCAGACCTAGCATGTGTTATCCTCTAAAATATTGATCGTGGCCAGGTTTAATCGACTGTTTCAGTGTGGTACCACATTACTACGTGATTCAAATCAGAAAAAACCCAGGATCTGTTCAACAAGTATGCAAGAAATGCGAAAGTATGAACCTGATGATGGCAAATACCAGACTTAACCCAGACCTAACATGCGTTATCCTCTAAAATATTGATCGAGACCAGGCTTAATCGTCTGTTTCAGTGTGGTACCACATTACTACCTGATTCAAACCCAAAAAAAACCCAGGATCTGGCCAACAAGTGTGCGAAATATGCGAAAGTATGAGCCTAATGAGAGCAAATTCCAGACCTAACCCAGACCTAACATGCGTTATCCTCTAAAATATTGATCGCAACCAGGTTTAATCGACTGTTTTAGTGTGGTACCACATTACTACGTGATACAAACCAGATAAAAACCAGGATCTGATCAACAAGTATGTGAAGAATGCGAAAGTACGGGTCTGATGGGGGCAAATGCCAGACCTAACCCAGACCTAGCATGTGTTATCCTCTAAAATATTGATCGTGGCCAGGTTTAATCGACTGTTTCAGTGTGGTACCACATTACTACGTGATTCAAATCAGAAAAAACCCAGGATCTGTTCAACAAGTATGCAAGAAATGCGAAAGTATGAACCTGATGATGGCAAATACCAGACTTAACCCAGACCTAACATGCGTTATCCTCTAAAATATTCATCGAGACCAGGTTTAATCGTCTGTTTCAGTATGGTACCACATTACTACCTGATTCAAACCCAGAAAAAACCCAGGATCTGGCCAACAAGTGTGCGAAATATGCGAAAGTATGAGCCTAATGAGAGCAAATTCCAGACCTAACCCAGACCTAACATGCGTTATCCTCTAAAATATTGATCGCAACCAGGTTTAATCGACTGTTTTAGTGTGGTACCACATTACTACGTGATACAAACCAGAAAAAAACCAGGATCTGGTCAACAAGTATGTGAAGAATGCGAAAGTATGGGTCTGATGGGGGCAAATGCCAGACCTAACCCAGACCTAGCATGTGTTATCCTCTAAAATATTGATCGTGGCCAGGTTTAATCGACTGTTTCAGTGTGGTACCACATTACTACGTGATCCAAAACATACAAAGCTCAGGATCTAACCAACAAGTATGCGTGAAATGCGAAAGTATGAGCCTGATAAGGGCAAATACTAGACTTAGCCCAGACCTAAGATGCGTTATCCTCTAAAATATTGATCGTGGCCAGGTTTAATCGACTGTTTCAGTGTGGTACCACATTACTACGTGATCCAAACCATACAAAGCTCAGGATCTGGCCAACAAGTATGCGAGAAATGCGAAAGTATGAGCCTGATGATGGCAAATACCAGACTTAACCCAGACCTAACATGCGTTATCCTCTAAAATATTGATCGAGACCAGGCTTAATCGTCTGTTTCAGTGTGGTACCACATTACTACCTGATTCAAACCCAGAAAAAACCCAGGATCTGGCCAACAAGTGTGCGAAATATGCGAAAGTATGAGCCTAATGAGAGCAAATTCCAGACCTAACCCAGACCTAACATGCGTTATCCTCTAAAATATTGATCGCAACCTGGCTTAATCGACTGTTTCAGTGTGGCACCACATTACTACGTGATCCAAACCCGGAAAAAACCCAGGATCTGGCCAACAAGTGTGCGAAATATGCGAAAGTATGAGCCTAATGAGAGCAAATTCCAACCTAACCCAGACCTGACATGCGTTATCCTCTAAAATATTGATCGCAACCAGGTTTAATCGACTGTTTTAGTGTGGTACCACATTACTACGTGATACAAACCAGAAAAAAACCATGATCTGATCAACAAGTATGTGAAGAATGCGAAAGTATGGGTCTGATGGGGGCAAATGCCAGACCTAACCCAGACCTAGCATGTGTTATCCTCTAAAATATTGATCGTGGCCAGGTTTAATCGACTGTTTCAGTGTGGCACCACATTACTACGTGATCCAAACCCGGAAAAAACCCAGGATCTGGCCAACAAGTGTGCGAAATATGCGAAAGTATGAGCCTAATGAGAGCAAATTCCAGACCTAACCCAGACCTGACATGCGTTATCCTCTAAAATATTGATCGCAACCAGGTTTAATCGACTGTTTTAGTGTGGTACCACATTACTACGTGATACAAACCAGAAAAAAACCATGATCTGATCAACAAGTATGTGAAGAATGCGAAAGTATGGGTCTGATGGGGGCAAATGCCAGACCTAACCCAGACCTAGCATGTGTTATCCTCTAAAATATTGATCGTGGCCAGGTTTAATCGACTGTTTCAGTGTGGTACCACATTACTACGTGATTCAAATCAGAAAAAACCCAGGATCTGTTCAACAAGTATGCAAGAAATGCGAAAGTATGAACCTGATGATGGCAAATACCAGACTTAACCCAGACCTAACATGCGTTATCCTCTAAAATATTCATCGAGACCAGGTTTAATCGTCTGTTTCAGTATGGTACCACATTACTACCTGATTCAAACCCAGGAAAAACCCAGGATCTGGCCAACAAGTGTGCGAAATATGCGAAAGTATGAGCCTAATGAGAGCAAATTCCAGACCTAACCCAGACCTAACATGCGTTATCCTCTAAAATATTGATCGCAACCAGGTTTAATCGACTGTTTTAGTGTGGTACCACATTACTACGTGATACAAACCAGAAAAAAACCAGGATCTGGTCAACAAGTATGTGAAGAATGCGAAAGTATGGGTCTGATGGGGGCAAATGCCAGACCTAACCCAGACCTAGCATGTGTTATCCTCTAAAATATTGATCGTGGCCAGGTTTAATCGACTGTTTCAGTGTGGTACCACATTACTACGTGATCCAAACCATACAAAGCTCAGGATCTAACCAACAAGTATGCGTGAAATGCGAAAGTATGAGCCTGATAAGGGCAAATACTAGACTTAGCCCAGACCTAAGATGCGTTATCCTCTAAAATATTGATCGTGGCCAGGTTTAATCGACTGTTTCAGTGTGGTACCACATTACTACGTGATCCAAACCATACAAAGCTCAGGATCTGGCCAACAAGTATGCGAGAAATGCGAAAGTATGAGCCTGATGATGGCAAATACCAGACTTAACCCAGACCTAACATGCGTTATCCTCTAAAATATTGATCGAGACCAGGCTTAATCGTCTGTTTCAGTGTGGTACCACATTACTACCTGACTCAAACCCAGAAAAAACCCAGGATCTGGCCAACAAGTGTGCGAAATATGCGAAAGTATGAGCCTAATGAGAGCACATTCCAGACCTAACCCAGACCTAACATGCGTTATCCTCTAAAATATTGATCGCAACCAGGTTTAATCGACTGTTTTAGTGTGGTACCACATTACTACGTGATACAAACCCAGAAAAAACCCAGGATCTGGCCAACAAGTGTGCGAAATATGCGAAAGTATGAGCCTAATGAGAGCAAATTCCAGACCTAACCCAGACCTAACATGCGTTATCCTCTAAAATATTGATCGCAACCAGGTTTAATCGACTGTTTTAGTGTGGTACCACATTACTACGTGATACAAACCAGAAAAAAACCAGGATCTGATCAACAAGTATGTGAAGAATGCGAAAGTATGGGTCTGATGGGGGCAAATGCCAGACCTAACCCAGACCTAGCATGTGTTATCCTCTAAAATATTGATCGTGGCCAGGTTTAATCGACTGTTTCAGTGTGGTACCACATTACTACGTGATCCAAACCATACAAAGCTCAGGATCTAACCAACAAGTATGCGTGAAATGCGAAAGTATGAGCCTGATAAGGGCAAATTCTAGACTTAGCCCAGACCTAAGATGCGTTATCCTCTAAAATATTGATCGTGGCCAGGTTTAATCGACTGTTTCAGTGTGGTACCACATTACTACGTGATCCAAACCATACAAAGCTCAGGATCTGGCCAACAAGTATGCGAGAAATGCGAAAGTATGAGCCTGATGATGGCAAATACCAGACTTAACCCAGACCTAACATGCGTTATCCTCTAAAATATTGATCGAGACCAGGCTTAATCGTCTGTTTCAGTGTGGTACCACATTACTACCTGATTCAAACCCAGAAAAAACCCAGGATCAGGCCAACAAGTGTGCGAAATATGCGAAAGTATGAGCCTAATGAGAGCAAATTCCAGACCTAACCCAGACCTAACATGCGTTATCCTCTAAAATATTGATCGCAACCAGGTTTAATCGACTGTTTTAGTGTGGTACCACATTACTACGTGATACAAACCGGAAAAAAACCATGATCTGATCAACAAGTATGTGAAGAATGCGAAAGTATGGGTCTGATGGGGGCAAATGCCAGACCTAACCCAGACCTAGCATGTGTTATCCTCTAAAATATTGATCGTGGCCAGGTTTAATCGACTGTTTCAGTGTGGTACCACATTACTACGTGATTCAAATCAGAAAAAACCCAGGATCTGTTCAACAAGTATGCAAGAAATGCGAAAGTATGAACCTGATGATGGCAAATACCAGACTTAACCCAGACCTAACATGCGTTATCCTCTAAAATATTGATCGAGACCAGGCTTAATCGTCTGTTTCAGTGTGGTACCACATTACTCCCTGATTAAAACCCAGAAAAAACCCAGGATCTGGCCAACAAGTGTGCGAAATATGCGAAAGTATGAGCCTAATGAGAGCAAATTCCAGACCTAACCCAGACCTAACATGCGTTATCCTCTAAAATATTGATCGCAACCAGGTTTAATCGACTGTTTTAGTGTGGTACCACATTACTACGTGATACAAACCAGATAAAAACCAGGATCTGATCAACAAGTATGTGAAGAATGCGGAAGTACGGGTCTGATGGGGGCAAATGCCAGACCTAACCCAGACCTAGCATGTGTTATCCTCTAAAATATTGATCGTGGCCAGGTTTAATCGACTGTTTCAGTGTGGTACCACATTACTACGTGATTCAAAACAGAAAAAACCCAGGATCTGTTCAACAAGTATGCAAGAAATGCGAAAGTATGAACCTGATGATGGCAAATACCAGACTTAACCCAGACCTAACATGCGTTATCCTCTAAAATATTCATCGAGACCAGGTTTAATCGTCTGTTTCAGTATGGTACCACATTACTACCTGATTCAAACCCAGAAAAAACCCAGGATCTGGCCAACAAGTGTGCGAAATATGCGAAAGTATGAGCCTAATGAGAGCAAATTCCAGACCTAACCCAGACCTAACATGCGTTATCCTTTAAAATATTGATCGAGACCTGGCTTAATCGACTGTTTCAGTGTGGCACCACATTACTACGTGATCCAAACCCAGAAAAAACCCAGGATCTGGCCAACAAGTGTGCGAAATATGCGAAAGTATGAGCCTAATGAGAGCAAATTCCAGACCTAACCCAGACCTAACATGCGTTATCCTCTAAAATATTGATCGCAACCAGGTTTAATCGACTGTTTTAGTGTGGTACCACATTACTACGTGATACAAACCAGAAAAAAACCAGGATCTGATCAACAAGTATGTGAAGAATGCGAAAGTATGGGTCTGATGGGGGCAAATGCCAGACCTAACCCAGACCTAGCATGTGTTATCCTCTAAAATATTGATCGTGGCCAGGTTTAATCGACTGTTTCAGTGTGGTACCACATTACTACGTGATCCAAACCATACAAAGCTCAGGATCTAACCAACAAGTATGCGTGAAATGCGAAAGTATGAGCCTGATAAGGGCAAATACTAGACTTAGCCCAGACCTAAGATGCGTTATCCTCTAAAATATTGATCGTGGCCAGGTTTAATCGACTGTTTCAGTGTGGTACCACATTACTACGTGATCCAAACCATACAAAGCTCAGGATCTGGCCAACAAGTATGCGAGAAATGCGAAAGTATGAGCCTGATGATGGCAAATACCAGACTTAACCCAGACCTAACATGCGTTATCCTCTAAAATATTGATCGAGACCAGGCTTAATCGTCTGTTCCAGTGTGGTACCACATTACTACCTGATTCAAACCCAGAAAAAACCCAGGATCAGGCCAACAAGTGTGCGAAATGTGCGAAAGTATGAGCCTAATGAGAGCAAATTCCAGACCTAACCCAGACCTAACATGCGTTATCCTCTAAAATATTGATCGCAACCAGGTTTAATCGACTGTTTTAGTGTGGTACCACATTACTACGTGATACAAACCAGAAAAAAACCATGATCTGATCAACAAGTATGTGAAGAATGCGAAAGTATGGGTCTGATGGGGGCAAATGCCAGACCTAACCCAGACCTAGCATGTGTTATCCTCTAAAATATTGATCGTGGCCAGGTTTAATCGACTGTTTCAGTGTGGTACCACATTACTACGTGATTCAAATCAGAAAAAACCCAGGATCTGTTCAACAAGTATGCAAGAAATGCGAAAGTATGAACCTGATGATGGCAAATACCAGACTTAACCCAGACCTAACATGCGTTATCCTCTAAAATATTCATCGAGACCAGGTTTAATCGTCTGTTTCAGTATGGTACCACATTACTACCTGATTCAAACCCAGAAAAAACCCAGGATCTGGCCAACAAGTGTGCGAAATATGCGAAAGTATGAGCCTAATGAGAGCAAATTCCAGACCTAACCCAGACCTAACATGCGTTATCCTCTAAAATATTGATCGCAACCAGGTTTAATCGACTGTTTTAGTGTGGTACCACATTACTACGTGATCCAAACCCGGAAAAAACCCAGGATCTGGCCAACAAGTGTGCGAAATATGCGAAAGTATGAGCCTAATGAGAGCAAATTCCAACCTAACCCAGACCTGACATGCGTTATCCTCTAAAATATTGATCGCAACCAGGTTTAATCGACTGTTTTAGTGTGGTACCACATTACTATGTGATACAAACCAGAAAAAAACCATGATCTCATCAACAAGTATGTGAAGAATGCGAAAGTATGGGTCTGATGGGGGCAAATGCCAGACCTAACCCAGACCTAGCATGTGTTATCCTCTAAAATATTGATCGTGGCCAGGTTTAATCGACTGTTTCAGTGTGGTACCACATTACTACGTGATTCAAATCAGAAAAAACCCAGGATCTGTTCAACAAGTATGCAAGAAATGCGAAAGTATGAACCTGATGATGGCAAATACCAGACTTAACCCAGACCTAACATGCGTTATCCTCTAAAATATTCATCGAGACCAGGTTTAATCGTCTGTTTCAGTATGGTACCACATTACTACCTGATTCAAACCCAGAAAAAACCCAGGATCTGGCCAACAAGTGTGCGAAATATGCGAAAGTATGAGCCTAATGAGAGCAAATTCCAGACCTAACCCAGACCTAACATGCGTTATCCTCTAAAATATTGATCGCAACCAGGTTTAATCGACTGTTTTAGTGTGGTACCACATTACTACGTGATACAAACCAGAAAAAAACCAGGATCTGGTCAACAAGTATGTGAAGAATGCGAAAGTATGGGTCTGATGGGGGCAAATGCCAGACCTAACCCAGACCTAGCATGTGTTATCCTCTAAAATATTGATCGTGGCCAGGTTTAATCGACTGTTTCAGTGTGGTACCACATTACTACGTGATCCAAACCATACAAAGCTCAGGATCTAACCAACAAGTATGCGCGAAATGCGAAAGTATGAGCCTGATAAGGGCAAATACTAGACTTAGCCCAGACCTAAGATGCGTTATCCTCTAAAATATTGATCGTGGCCAGGTTTAATCGACTGTTTCAGTGTGGTACCACATTACTACGTGATCCAAACCATACAAAGCTCAGGATCTGGCCAACAAGTATGCGAGAAATGCGAAAGTATGAGCCTAATGAGAGCAAATTCCAGACCTAACCCAGACCTAACATGCGTTATCCTCTAAAATATTCATCGAGACCAGGTTTAATCGTCTGTTTCAGTATGGTACCACATTACTACCTGATTCAAACCCAGAAAAAACCCAGGATCTGGCCAACAAGTGTGCGAAATATGCGAAAGTATGAGCCTAATGAGAGCAAATTCCAGACCTAACCCAGACCTAACATGCGTTATCCTCTAAAATATTGATCGCAACCAGGTTTAATCGACTGTTTTAGTGTGGTACCACATTACTACGTGATACAAACCAGAAAAAAACCAGGATCTGGTCAACAAGTATGTGAAGAATGCGAAAGTATGGGTCTGATGGGGGCAAATGCCAGACCTAACCCAGACCTAGCATGTGTTATCCTCTAAAATATTGATCGTGGCCAGGTTTAATCGACTGTTTCAGTGTGGTACCACATTACTACGTGATCCAAACCATACAAAGCTCAGGATCTAACCAACAAGTATGCGTGAAATGCGAAAGTATGAGCCTGATAAGGGCAAATACTAGACTTAGCCCAGACCTAAGATGCGTTATCCTCTAAAATATTGATCGTGGCCAGGTTTAATCGACTGTTTCAGTGTGGTACCACATTACTACGTGATCCAAACCATACAAAGCTCAGGATCTGGCCAACAAGTATGCGAGAAATGCGAAAGAATGAGCCTGATGATGGCAAATACCAGACTTAACCCAGACCTAACATGCGTTATTCTCTAAAATATTGATCGAGACCAGGCTTAATCGTCTGTTTCAGTGTGGTACCACATTACTACCTGATTGAAACCCAGAAAAAACCCAGGATCTGGCCAACAAGTGTGCGAAATGTGCGAAAGTATGAGCCTAATGAGAGCAAATTCCAGACCTAACCCAGACCTAACATGCGTTATCCTCTAAAATATTGATCGCAACCAGGTTTAATCGACTGTTTTAGTGTGGTACCACATTACTACGTGATACAAACCAGAAAAAAACCATGATCTGATCAACAAGTATGTGAAGAATGCGAAAGTATGGGTCTGATGGGGGCAAATGCCAGACCTAACCCAGACCTAGCATGTGTTATCCTCTAAAATATTGATCGTGGCCAGGTTTAATCGACTGTTTCAGTGTGGTACCACATTACTACGTGATTCAAATCAGAAAAAACCCAGGATCTGTTCAACAAGTATGCAAGAAATGCGAAAGTATGAACCTGATGATGGCAAATACCAGACTTAACCCAGACCTAACATGCGTTATCCTCTAAAATATTCATCGAGACCAGGTTTAATCGTCTGTTTCAGTATGGTACCACATTACTACCTGATTCAAACCCAGAAAAAACCCAGGATCTGGCCAACAAGTGTGCGAAATATGCGAAAGTATGAGCCTAATGAGAGCAAATTCCAGACCTAACCCAGACCTAACATGCGTTATCCTCTAAAATATTGATCGCAACCAGGTTTAATCGACTGTTTTAGTGTGGTACCACATTACTACGTGATACAAACCAGAAAAAAACCAGGATCTGGTCAACAAGTATGTGAAGAATGCGAAAGTATGGGTCTGATGGGGGCAAATGCCAGACCTAACCCAGACCTAGCATGTGTTATCCTCTAAAATATTGATCGTGGCCAGGTTTAATCGACTGTTTCAGTGTGGTACCACATTACTACGTGATCCAAAACATACAAAGCTCAGGATCTAACCAACAAGTATGCGTGAAATGCGAAAGTATGAGCCTGATAAGGGCAAATACTAGACTTAGCCCAGACCTAACATGCGTTATCCTCTAAAATATTGATCGAGACCAGGCTTAATCGTCTGTTTCAGTGTGGTACCACATTACTACCTGATTCAAACCCAGAAAAAACCCAGGATCTGGCCAACAAGTGTGCGAAATATGCGAAAGTATGAGCCTAATGAGAGCAAATTCCAGACCTAACCCAGACCTAACATGCGTTATCCTCTAAAATATTGATCGCAACCTGGCTTAATCGACTGTTTCAGTGTGGCACCACATTACTACGTGATCCAAACCCGGAAAAAACCCAGGATCTTGCCAACAAGTGTGCGAAATATGCGAAAGTATGAGCCTAATGAGAGCAAATTCCAACCTAACCCAGACCTGACATGCGTTATCCTCTAAAATATTGATCGCAACCAGGTTTAATCGACTGTTTTAGTGTGGTACCACATTACTATGTGATACAAACCAGAAAAAAACCATGATCTGATCAACAAGTATGTGAAGAATGCGAAAGTATGGGTCTGATGGGGGCAAATGCCAGACCTAACCCAGACCTAGCATGTGTTATCCTCTAAAATATTGATCGTGGCCAGGTTTAATCGACTGTTTCAGTGTGGTACCACATTACTACGTGATTCAAATCAGAAAAAACCCAGGATCTGTTCAACAAGTATGCAAGAAATGCGAAAGTATGAACCTGATGATGGCAAATACCAGACTTAACCCAGACCTAACATGCGTTATCCTCTAAAATATTCATCGAGACCAGGTTTAATCGTCTGTTTCAGTATGGTACCACATTACTACCTGATTCAAACCCAGAAAAAACCCAGGATCTGGCCAACAAGTGTGCGAAATATGCGAAAGTATGAGCCTAATGAGAGCAAATTCCAGACCTAACCCAGACCTAACATGCGTTATCCTCTAAAATATTGATCGCAACCAGGTTTAATCGACTGTTTTAGTGTGGTACCACATTACTACGTGATACAAACCAGAAAAAAACCAGGATCTGGTCAACAAGTATGTGAAGAATGCGAAAGTATGGGTCTGATGGGGGCAAATGCCAGACCTAACCCAGACCTAGCATGTGTTATCCTCTAAAATATTGATCGTGGCCAGGTTTAATCGACTGTTTCAGTGTGGTACCACATTACTACGTGATCCAAACCATACAAAGCTCAGGATCTAACCAACAAGTATGCGTGAAATGCGAAAGTATGAGCCTGATAAGGGCAAATACTAGACTTAGCCCAGACCTAAGATGCGTTATCCTCTAAAATATTGATCGTGGCCAGGTTTAATCGACTGTTTCAGTGTGGTACCACATTACTACGTGATCCAAACCATACAAAGCTCAGGATCTGGCCAACAAGTATGCGAGAAATGCGAAAGTATGAGCCTGATGATGGCAAATACCAGACTTAACCCAGACCTAACATGCGTTATCCTCTAAAATATTGATCGGGACCAGGCTTAATCGTCTGTTTCAGTGTGGTACCACATTACTACCTGATTCAAACCCAGAAAAAACCCAGGATCTGGCCAACAAGTGTGCGAAATATGCGAAAGTATGAGCCTAATGAGAGCAAATTCCAGACCTAACCCAGACCTAACATGCGTTATCCTCTAAAATATTGATCCCAACCAGATTTAATCGACTGTTTTAGTGTGGTACCACATTACTACGTGATACAAACCAGACAAAAACCAGGATCTGATCAACAAGTATGTGAAGAATGCGAAAGTATGGGTCTGATGGGGGCAAATGCCAGACCTAACCCAGACCTAGCATGTGTTATCCTCTAAAATATTGATCGTGGCCAGGTTTAATCGACTGTTTCAGTGTGGTACCACATTACTACGTGATTCAAATCAGAAAAAACCCAGGATCTGTTCAACAAGTATGCAAGAAATGCGAAAGTATGAACCTGATGATGGCAAATACCAGACTTAACCCAGACCTAACATGCGTTATCCTCTAAAATATTCATCGAGACCAGGTTTAGTCGTCTGTTTCAGTATGGTACCACATTACTACCTGATTCAAACCCAGAAAAAACCCAGGATCTGGCCAACAAGTGTGCGAAATATGCGAAAGTATGAGCCTAATGAGAGCAAATTCCAGACCTAACCCAGACCTAACATGCGTTATCCTTTAAAATATTGATCGAGACCTGGCTTAATCGACTGTTGCAGTGTGGCTCCACATTACTGCGTGATCCAAACCCAGAAAAAACCCAGGATCTGGCCAACAAGTGTGCGAAATATGCGAAAGTATGAGCCTAATGAGAGCAAATTCCAGACCTAACTCAGACCTAACATGCGTTATCCTCTAAAATATTGATCGCAACCAGGTTTAATCGACTGTTTTAGTGTGGTACCACATTACTACGTGATACAAACCAGAAAAAAACCAGGATCTGATCAACAAGTATGTGAAGAATGCGAAAGTATGGGTCTGATGGGGGCAAATGCCAGACCTAACCCAGACCTAGCATGTGTTATCCTCTAAAATATTGATCGTGGCCAGGTTTAATCGACTGTTTCAGTGTGGTACCACATTACTACGTGATCCAAAACATACAAAGCTCAGGATCTAACCAACAAGTGTGCGTGAAATGCGAAAGTATGAGCCTGATAAGGGCAAATACTAGACTTAGCCCAGACCTAACATGCGTTATCCTCTAAAATATTGATCGAGACCAGGCTTAATCGTCTGTTTCAGTGTGGTACCACATTACTGCCTGATTCAAACCCAGAAAAAACCCAGGATCTGGCCAACAAGTGTGCGAAATATGCGAAAGTATGAGCCTAATGAGAGCAAATTCCAGACCTAACCCAGACCTAACATGCGTTATCCTCTAAAATATTGATCGCAACCTGGCTTAATCGACTGTTTCAGTGTGGCACCACATTACTACGTGATCCAAACCCGGAAAAAACCCAGGATCTGGCCAACAAGTGTGCGAAATATGCGAAAGTATGAGCCTAATGAGAGCAAATTCCAACCTAACCCAGACCTGACATGCGTTATCCTCTAAAATATTGATCGCAACCAGGTTTAATCGACTGTTTTAGTGTGGTACCACATTACTATGTGATACAAACCAGAAAAAAACCATGATCTGATCAACAAGTATGTGAAGAATGCGAAAGTATGGGTCTGATGGGGGCAAATGCCAGACCTAACCCAGACCTAGCATGTGTTATCCTCTAAAATATTGATCGTGCCCAGGTTTAATCGACTGTTTCAGTGTGGTACCACATTACTACGTGATTCAAATCAGAAAAAACCCAGGATCTGTTCAACAAGTATGCAAGAAATGCGAAAGTATGAACCTGATGTTGGCAAATACCAGACTTAACCCAGACCTAACATGCGTTATCCTCTAAAATATTCATCGAGACCAGGTTTAATCGTCTGTTTCAGTATGGTACCACATTACTACCTGATTCAAACCCAGAAAAAACCCAGGATCTGGCCAACAAGTGTGCGAAATATGCGAAAGTATGAGCCTAATGAGAGCAAATTCCAGACCTAACCCAGACCTAACATGCGTTATCCTCTAAAATATTGATCGCAACCAGGTTTAATCGACTGTTTTAGTGTGGTACCACATTACTACGTGATACAAACCAGAAAAAAACCAGGATCTGGTCAACAAGTATGTGAAGAATGCGAAAGTATGGGTCTGATGGGGGCAAATGCCAGACCTAACCCAGACCTAGCATGTGTTATCCTCTAAAATATTGATCGTGGCCAGGTTTAATCGACTGTTTCAGTGTGGTACCACATTACTACGTGATCCAAACCATACAAAGCTCAGGATCTAACCAACAAGTATGCGTGAAATGCGAAAGTATGAGCCTGATAAGGGCAAATACTAGACTTAGCCCAGACCTAAGATGCGTTATCCTCTAAAATATTGATCGTGGCCAGGTTTAATCGACTGTTTCAGTGTGGTACCACATTACTACGTGATCCAAACCATACAAAGCTCAGGATCTGGCCAACAAGTATGCGAGAAATGCGAAAGTATGAACCTGATGATGGCAAATACCAGACTTAACCCAGACCTAACATGCGTTATCCTCTAAAATATTCATCGAGACCAGGTTTAATCGTCTGTTTCAGTATGGTACCACATTACTACCTGATTCAAACCCAGAAAAAACCCAGGATCTGGCCAACAAGTGTGCGAAATATGCGAAAGTATGAGCCTAATGAGAGCAAATTCCAGACCTAACCCAGACCTAACATGCGTTATCCTCTAAAATATTGATCGCAACCAGGTTTAATCGACTGTTTTAGTGTGGTACCACATTACTACGTGATACAAACCAGAAAAAAACCAGGATCTGGTCAACAAGTATGTGAAGAATGCGAAAGTATGGGTCTGATGGGGGCAAATGCCAGACCTAACCCAGACCTAGCATGTGTTATCCTCTAAAATATTGATCGTGGCCAGGTTTAATCGACTGTTTCAGTGTGGTACCACATTACTACGTGATCCAAACCATACAAAGCTCAGGATCTAACCAACAAGTATGCGTGAAATGCGAAAGTATGAGCCTGATAAGGGCAAATACTAGACTTAGCCCAGACCTAAGATGCGTTATCCTCTAAAATATTGATCGTGGCCAGGTTTAATCGACTGTTTCAGTGTGGTACCACATTACTACGTGATCCAAACCATACAAAGCTCAGGATCTGGCCAACAAGTATGCGAGAAATGCGAAAGTATGAGCCTGATGATGGCAAATACCAGACTTAACCCAGACCTAACATGCGTTATCCTCTAAAATATTGATCGAGACCAGGCTTAATCGTCTGTTTCAGTGTGGTACCACATTACTACCTGATTCAAACCCAGAAAAAACCCTGGATCTGGCCAACAAGTGTGCGAAATATGCGAAAGTATGAGCCTAATGAGAGCAAATTCCAGACCTAACCCAGACCTAACATGCGTTATCCTCTAAAATATTGATCGCAACCAGGTTTAATCGACTGTTTTAGTGTGGTACCACATTACTACGTGATACAAACCAGAAAAAAACCAGGATCTGATCAACAAGTATGTGAAGAATGCGAAAGTATGGGTCTGATGGGGGCAAATGCCAGACCTAACCCAGACCTAGCATGTGTTATCCTCTAAAATATTGATCGTGGCCAGGTTTAATCGACTGTTTCAGTGTGGTACCACATTACTACGTGATCCAAGCCATACAAAGCTCAGGATCTAACCAACAAGTATGCGTGAAATGCGAAAGTATGAGCCTGATAAGGGCAAATACTAGACTTAGCCCAGACCTAAGATGCGTTATCCTCTAAAATATTGATCGTGGCCAGGTTTAATCGACTGTTTCAGTGTGGCACCACATTACTACGTGATCCAAACCATACAAAGCTCAGGATCTGGCCAACAAGTATGCGAGAAATGCGAAAGTATGAGCCTGATTAGGGCAAATACTAGACTTAGCCCAGACCTAAGATGCGTTATCCTCTAAAATATTGATCGAGACCAGGCTTAGTCGACTGTTTCAGTGTGGTACCACATTACTACGTGGTCCAAACCAGAAAATACCCAGGATCTGTTCAACAAGTATGTGAAGAATGCGAAAGTATGAGCCTCATGAGGGCAAGTCCCAGACCTAACCCAGACCTAGCATGCGTTATCCTCTAAAGTATTGATCGAAACAGGGTTTAATCGACTGCTCCAGTGTGGTACCACATTACTGCCAGATCCAAACCAGAAACATCCGAGGACCTGGCCAACATGTGTGCGAAATATGGGAAAGTATGAAGCTGATGAGAGCAAATCCCAGACCTAACCTAGACCTTACATGCGTTAACCTCTAAAATATTGATCGAAACCGGGTTTAATCGACTGTTCCAGTGTAGTATCATATTACTACCTGATCCAAACCAGAAAAAACCCAGGATATGTACAACAAGTATGTGAAGAATGCGAAAGTATGAGCCTGATGATGGCAAATACCAGACTTAACCCAGACCCAACATGCGTTATCCTTTAAAATATTGATCGAGACCTGGCTTAATCGACTGTTTCAGTGTGGCACCACATTACTACGTGATCCAAACCCGGAAAAAACCCAGGATCTGGCCAACAAGTGTGCGAAATATGCGAAAGTATGAGCCTAATGAGAGCAAATTCCAGACCTAACCCAGACCTAACATGCGTTATCCTCTAAAATATTCATCGCAACCAGGTTTAATCGACTGTTTTAGTGTGGTACCACATTACTACGTGATACAAACCAGAAAAAAACCATGATCTGATCAACAAGTATGTGAAGAATGCGAAAGTATGGGTCTGATGGGGGCAAATGCCAGACCTAACCCAGACCTAGCATGTGTTATCCTCTAAAATATTGATCGTGGCCAGGTTTAATCGACTGTTTCAGTGTGGTACCACATTACTACGTGATTCAAATCAGAAAAAACCCAGGATCTGTTCAACAAGTATGCAAGAAATGCGAAAGTATGAACCTGATGATGGCAAATACCAGACTTAACCCAGACCTAACATGCGTTATCCTCTAAAATATTCATCGAGACCAGGTTTAATCGTCTGTTTCAGTATGGTACCACATTACTACCTGATTCAAACCCAGAAAAAACCCAGGATCTGGCCAACAAGTGTGCGAAATATGCGAAAGTATGAGCCTAATGAGAGCAAATTCCAGACCTAACCCAGACCTAATATTTGTTATCCTCTAAAATATTGATCGCAACCATGTTTAATCGACTGTTTTAGTGTGGTACCACATTACTACGTGATACAAACCAGAAAAAAACCAGGATCTGGTCAACAAGTATGTGAAGAATGCGAAAGTATGGGTCTGATGGGGGCAAATGCCAGACCTAACACAGACCTAGCATGTGTTATCCTCTAAAATATTGATCGTGGCCAGGTTTAATCGGCTGTTTCAGTGTGGTACCACATTACTACGTGATCCAAACCATAGAAAGCTCAGGATCTAACCAACAAGTATGCGTGAAATGCGAAAGTATGAGCCTGATAAGGGCAAATACTAGACTTAGCCCAGACCTAAGATGCGTTATCCTCTAAAATATTGATCGTGGCCAGGTTTAATCGACTGTTTCAGTGTGGTACCACATTACTACGTGATCCAAACCATACAAAGCTCAGGATCTGGCCAACAAGTATGCGAGAAATGCGAAAGTATGAGCCTGATGATGGCAAATACCAGACTTAACCCAGACCTAACATGCGTTATCCTCTAAAATATTGATCGAGACCAGGCTTAATCGTCTGTTTCAGTGTGGTACCACATTACTACCTGATTCAAACCCAGAAAAAACCCAGGATCTGGCCAACAAGTGTGCGAAATATGCGAAAGTATGAGCCTAATGAGAGCAAATTCCAGACCTAACCCAGACCTAACATGCGTTATCCTCTAAAATATTGATCGCAACCAGGTTTAATCGACTGTTTTAGTGTGGTACCACATTACTACGTGATACAAACCAGAAAAAAACCAGGATCTAACCAACAAGTATGCGTGAAATGCGAAAGTATGGGTCTGATGGGGGCAAATGCCAGACCTAACCCAGACCTAGCATGTGTTATCCTCTAAAATATTGATCGTGGCCAGGTTTAATCGACTGTTTCAGTGCGGTACCACATTACAACGTGATCCAAACCATACAAAGCTCAGGATCTGGCCAACAATTATGCCAGAAATGCGAAAGTATGAGCCTGATTAGGGCAAATACTAGACTTAGCCCAGACCTAAGATGCGTTATCCTCTAAAATATTGATCGAGACCAGGCTTAGTCGACTGTTTCAGTGTGGTACCACATTACTACGTGGTCCAAACCAGAAAAAACCCAGGATCTGCTCAACAAGTATGTGAAGAAAGCGATAGTATGAGCCTGATGAAGGCAAGTCCCAGACCTAACCCAGACCTTACATGCGTTATCCTCTAAAATATTGATCGCAACCAGGTTTAATCGACTGTTTTAGTGTGGTACCACATTACTACGTGATACAAGTCAGAAAAAACCCAGGATCTGCTCAAAAAGTATGTGAAGATTGCGAAAGTATGTGTCTGATGCGGGCATAACCCAGACCTAACCCAGACCAAACCGGTGTTATGCTCTAAAATATTGATCGAAACCAGGTTTAATCGACTCTTTCAGTGTGGTACCACATTACTTCGTGATACAAACCAGAAAAAACCCAGGTTCGGCCAAGCAAGTAAGTGAAGAAAGCGAAAGTATGAGCATGATGAGGGCAAGTCCCAGACCTAACCCAGACCTAACATGCGTTATCCTCTGAAATACTGATCGAGACCAGGCTTAATCGACTGTTTCTGTGTGTTACCACAATACTACGTGATTCAAACCCGAAGAAGACCGGGATCTGGCCAACAAGAATGCGAAATATGCGATTGTATGAGCCTGATGAGGGCAAATCCCAGACTTAGCCTAGACCTAACATGCGCTATCCTCTAAAATATTGATCGAAACCAGGTTTAATCGACTCTTTCAGTGTGGTACCACATTACTAGGTGATACAAACCAGAAAAAACCCAGGATCTGCTCAACAAGTATGTGAAGAAAGCGAAAGTATGAGCCTGATGAGGGCAAGTCCCAGACCTTACCCAGACCTAACATGCGTTATCCTCTAAAATATTGTTCCAGACCAGGCTTAATCGACTGTTTCAGTGTGTTACCACAATACTACGTGATTCAAACCAGAAGAAGACCAGGATCTGGCCAACAAGAATGCCAAATATGCGAAAGTATGAGCCTGATGAGGGCAAGTCCCGGACCTAACCCAGACCTAACATGCGTTATCCTCTGAAATATTGATCGAGACCAGGCTTAATCGACTGTTTGTGTGTGTTACCACAATACTACGTGATCCAAGCCATACAAAGCCCAGGATCTGGTTAACAAGTATGCAAGAAATGCGAAAGTATGAGCCCGATGATGGCAAATGCCAGACTTAACCCAGACCTAACATGCGTTATCCTCTAAAATATTGATCGAGACGTGGCTTAATCGACTGTTTCAGTGTGGTACCACATTACTACCTGATTCAAACCAGAAAAAACCCAGGATCTGGCCAACAAGTGTGCGAAATATGCGAAAGTATGAGCCTGATTAGAGCAAATTCCAGACGTAACCTAGACCTAACATGCGTTATACTCTAAAATATTGATCGTGGCCAGGCTTAATTGACTGTTTCTGTGTGGTACCACGTTGCTACGTGATTCAAACCAGAAGAAGACCAGGATCTATCCAACAAGAATGCGAAATATGCGATTGTATGAGCCAGATGAGTGCAAGTCCCAGACCTAACCCAGACCTAGCATGCGTTATCCTCTAAAATATTGATCGTGGCCAGGCTTAATTGCCTGTTTCTGTGTGGTACCACAATACTACGTGATGTAATCCAGAAGAAGACCAGGATCTGGCCTACAAGAATGTGAAATATGCGATTGTATGAGCCTGATGAGGGCAAATCCCAGATCTAACCTAGACCTAACATGCGTTATCCTCTAAAATATTGATCGAAACCAGGTTTAATCGACTCTTTCAGGGTGGTACCATATTACTACGTGATACAATCCGGAAAAGGATGAGGATCTGGCCAACAAGGATGCGTAATATGCGATTGCATGAGTCAGATGACGGCAATTCCCAGACCTAACCCAGACCTAGCATGCGTTACCCTCTAAAATATTGGTCGTGGCCAGGTATAATTGACTATTTCTGTGTGGTACTACAATACTACGTGATTCAAACCAGAAGAAGACCAGGATCTGGGCAACAAGAATGTGAAATATACGATTCTATGAGCCTGATGGGGGCAAATCCCAGACCTAACCTAGACGTAACATGCGTTATCCTCTAAAATGTTGATCGAAACCATGTTTAATCGACTCTTTCAGTGTGGTACCACATTACTACGTGATACAATCCAGAAAAGGACCAGGATCTGGCCAACAAGAATGCGAAATATGCGATTGCATTAGCCTGATGAGGGCAAATCCCAGACCTAACCTAGACCTAACATGCCGTATCCCCTAAAATATTGATCGAAACCGGGTTTTATCGACTGTTTCAGTGTGGTACCACATTACTACGTGATCCAAACCATACAAAGCTCAGGATCTAACCAACAAGTATGCGTGAAATGCGAAAGTATGAGCCTGATAAGGGCAAATACTAGACTTAGCCCAGACCTAAGATGCGTTATCCTCTAAAATATTGATCGTGGCCAGGTTTAATCGACTGTTTCAGTGTGGTACCACATTACTACGTGATCCAAACCATACAAAGCTCAGGATCTGGCCAACAAGTATGCGAGAAATGCGAAAGTATGAGCCTGATGATGGCAAATACCAGACTTAACCCAGACCTAACATGCGTTATCCTTTCAAATATTGATCGAGACCTGGCTTAATCGACTGTTTCAGTGCGGCACCACATTACTACGTGATCCAAACCCGGAAAAAACCCAGGATCTGGCCAACAAGTGTGCGAAATATGCGAAAGTACGAGCCTAATGAGAGCAAATTCCAGACCTAACCCAGACCTAACATGCGTTATCCTCTAAAATATTGATCGCACCCAGGTTTAATCGACTGTTTTAGTGTGGTACCACATTACTACGTGATACAAACCAGAAAAAAACCATGATCTGATCAACAAGTATGTGAAGAATGCGAAAGTATGGGTCTGATGGGGGCAAATGCCAGACCTAACCCAGACCTAGCATGTGTTATCCTCTAAAATATTGATCGTGGCCAGGTTTAATCGACTGTTTCAGTGTGGTACCACATTACTACGTGATTCAAATCAGAAAAAACCCAGGATCTGTTCAACAAGTATGCAAGAAATGCGAAAGTATGAACCTGATGATGGCAAATACCAGACTTAACCCAGACCTAACATGCGTTATCGTCTAAAATATTCATCGAGACCAGGTTTAATCGTCTGTTTCAGTATGGTACCACATTACTACCTGATTCAAACCCAGAAAAAACCCAGGATCTGGCCAACAAGTGTGCGAAATATGCGAAAGTATGAGCCTAATGTGAGCAAATTCCAGACCTAACCCAGACCTAACATGCGTTATCCTCTAAAATATTGATCGCAACCAGATTTAATCGACTGTTTTAGTGTGGTACCACATTACTACGTGATACAAACCAGAAAAAAACCAGGATCTGGTCAACAAGTATGTGAAGAATGCGAAAGTATGGGTCTGATGGGGGCAAATGCCAGACCTAACCCAGACCTAGCATGTGTTATCCTCTAAAATATTGATCGTGGCCAGGTTTAATCGACTGTTTCAGTGTGGTACCACATTACTACGTGATCCAAACCATACAAAGCTCAGGATCTAACCAACAAGTATGCGTGAAATGCGAAAGTATGAGCCTGATAAGGGCAAATACTAGACTTAGCCCAGACCTAAGATGCGTTATCCTCTAAAATATTGATCGTGGCCAGGTTTAATCGACTGTTTCAGTGTGGTACCACATTGCAACGTGATCCAAACCATACAAAGCTCAGGATCTGGCCAACAATTATGCCAGAAATGCGAAAGTATGAGCCTGATTAGGGCAAATACTAGACTTAGCCCAGACCTAAGATGCGTTATCCTCTAAAATATTGATCGAGACCAGGCTTAGTCGACTGTTTCAGTGTGGTACCACATTACTACGTGGTCCAAACCAGAAAAAACCCAGGATCTGCTCAACAAGTATGTGAAGAAAGCGATAGTATGAGCCTGATGAAGGCAAGTCCCAGACCTAACCCAGACCTTACATGCGTTATCCTCTAAAATATTGATCGCAACCAGGTTTAATCGACTGTTTTAGTGTGGTACCACATTACTACGTGACACAAGTCAGAAAAAACCCAGGATCTGCTCAAAAAGTATGTGAAGATTGCGAAAGTATGTGTCTGATGCGGGCATAACCCAGACCTAACCCAGACCAAACCGGTGTTATGCTCTAAAATATTGATCGAAACCAGGTTTAATCGACTCTTTCAGTGTGGTACCACATTACTTCGTGATACAAACCAGAAAAAACCCAGGTTCGGCCAAACAAGTAAGTGAAGAAAGCGAAAGTATGAGCCTGATGAGGGCAAGTCCCAGACCTAACCCAGACCTAACATGCGTTATCCTCTGAAATATTGATCGAGACCAGGCTTTATCGACTGTTTCTGTGTGTTACCACAATACTACGTGATTCGAACCAGAAGAAGACCGGGATCTGGCCAACAAGAATGCGAAATATGCGATTGTATGAGGCTGATGAGGGCAAATCCCAGACCTAGCCTAGACCTAACATGCGCTATCCTCAAAAATATTGATCGAGACCAGGCTTAATCGACTGTTTCTGTGTGTTACCACAATACTACGTGATTCAAACCAGAAGAAGACCAGGATCTGGCCAACAAGAATGCCAAATATGCGAAAGTATGAGCCTGATGAGGGCAAGTCCCAGACCTAACCCAGACCTAACATGCGTTATCCTCTGAAATATTGATCGAGACCAGGCTTAATCGACTGTTTGTGTGTGTTACCACAATACTACGTGATCCAAGCCATACAAAGCCCAGGATCTGGTTAACAAGTATGCAAGAAATGCGAAAGTATGAGCCCGATGATGGCAAATACCAGACTTAACCCAGACCTAACATGCGTTATCCTCTAAAATATTGATCGAGACGTGGCTTAATCGACTGTTTCAGTGTGGTACCACATTACTACCTGATTCAAACCAGAAAAAACCCAGGATCTGGCCAACAAGTGTGCGAAATATGCGAAAGTATGAGCCTGATTAGAGCAAATTCCAGACCTAACCTAGACCTAACATGCGTTATCCTCTAAAATATTGATCGTGACCAGGCTTAATCGACTGTTTTAGTGTGGTACCACATTACTACGTGATCCAAACCAGAAAAACCCAGGATCTGCTGAACAAGTGTGCGAAATATGCGAAAGTATGAGCCTGATTAGAGCAAATTCCAGACCTAACCTAGACCTAACATGCGTTATCCTCTAAAATATTGATCGAGACCAGGCTTAATCGACTGTTTTAGTGTGGTAGCACATTACTACGTGGTACAAACCAGAAAAAAACCAGTACCTGATCATCAAGTATGTGAAGAATGCGAAAGTATGGGTCTGATGGGGGCAAATGCCAGACCTAACCCAGACCTAACATGCGTCATCCTCTAAAATATTGATCGAAACCAGGCTTAATCGACTGTTCCAGTATGGTACCATATTACTACCTGAACCAAACCAGAAAAAACCCAGGATCTGTTCAATAGGTATGTGAAGAGTGCGAAAGTATGAGCTTGATAAGGGCAAATCCCAGAACTAACCCAGACCTAACATGCGTTATCCTCTAAAATATTGATCGAGACCAGGCTTAATCGACTGTTTCAATGTGGTACCACATTACTACGTGGTACAAACCAGAAAAAAACCAGGATCTGTTCAACAAGTATGTGAAGAGTGCGAAAGTATGAGCCTGATGAAGGCAAATACCAGACCTAACCCAGACCAAACCGGTGTTATCCTCTAAAATACTGATCGAAACTAGGTTTAATGGACAGTTTCAATGTAGTACCAAATTACCACGTAATTCAAACCAGAAAAAACCCAAGATCTGGTTAACATGTTTGATAGATATGCGAAAGTATGAGCCAAATGAGGGCAAGTCCCAGACCTAACCCAGACCTAGCATGCGTTATCCTCTAAAATATTGATCGAAACAGGGTTTAATCGACTGCTCCAGTGTGGTACCAGATTACTGCCTGATCCAAACCAGAAAAATCCGAGGATCTGGCCAACAAGTGTGCGAAATATGGGAAAGTATGAAGCTGATGAGAGCAAATCCCAGACCTAACCTAGACCTTACATGCGTTATCCTCTAAAATATTGATCGAGACCAGGCTTAATCGTCTGTTTCAGTGTGGTACCACATTACTACCTGATTCAAACCCAGAAAAAGCCCAGGATCTGGCCAACAAGTGTGCGAAATATGCGAAAGTATGAGCCTAATGAGAGCAAATTCCAGACCTAACCCAGACCTAACATGCGTTATCCTCTAAAATATTGATCGCAACCAGGTTTAATCGACTGTTTTAGTGTGGTACCACATTACTACGTGATACAAACCACACAAAGCTCAGGGTCTGGCCAACAAGTGTGCGAAATATGCGAAAGTATGAGCCTGATAGCAGCAAATCCCATACCTAGCCTCGACCCTACATGCGTTATCCTCCAAAATATTGACCGAACCCTGGTTTAGTCGACTGTTTTAGTGTGGTACCACATTACTACCTGATTCAAACCCAGAAAAAGCCCAGGATCTGGCCAACAAGTGTGCGAAATATGCGAAAGTATGAGCCTAATGAGAGCAAATTCCAGACCTAACCCAGACCTAACATGCGTTATCCTCTAAAATATTGATAGTGGCCAGGCTTAATTGACTGTTTCTGTGTGGTACCACATTACTACGCGAGTCAAACCTGAAGAAGACCAGGATCTGTTCAACAAGTATGTGATGAATGCGAAAGTATGAGCCTGATGAGGGCAAGTCCCAGACCTAATCCAGACCTAACGTCCTCTAAAATATTGATCAAGACCAGGCTGAATCGACGGTTTCAGTGTGGTACCACATTACTACGTGACACAATCCAGAAAAGGTCCTGGATCTATTCAAAAAGTATGTGAAGTATGCGAAAGTATGAGTCTGATTATGGCAAATACCAGGCATAACCCAGACCTAGCATGCGTCATCCTCTAAAATATTGTTCGTGCCAAGATTTAATTGACTGTTTCTGTGTTGTACCACAATCCTACGTGATTCCAACCAGAAGAAGACCAGGATCTGGCCAACAAGAATGCGAAATATGCGGTTGTATGTGCCTGATGATGGCAAATCCCAGACCTAACCTAGACCTAACATGCGTTATCCTCTAAATTATTGATCGAAACCAGGTTTAATCGATTGTTCCAGTGGGGTACCACATTACTGCTTGATCCAAACCAGAAAAAGCCCAGGATCTGGCCAAAAAGTATGCGAATTATGCGAAAGTATGAGCCTGATAGTAGCAAATCCCATACCTAGCCTCGACCCTACATGCGTTATCCTCCAAAATATTGACCGAACCCTGGATTAGTCGACTGTTTTAGTGTGGTACCACATTACTACGTGATACAAACCAGAAAAAACCCAGGATCTGCTCAAAAAGTATGTGAAGATTGCGAAAGTATGGGTCTGATGCGCCCATAAACCAGACCCAACCCAGACAAAACCGGTGTTATCCTCTAAAATATTGATCGAAACTAGGTTTAGTTGACTATTTCAGTGTGGTACCACATTACTACGTGATCAAAACCAGAAACAACCCACGATGTGGACAACATGTTTGTTAAAAATGCGAAAGTGTGAGCCTGATGATGGCAAAAACCAGACTTAACCCGGACCTAACATGCGTTATCCTCTAAAATATTGATCGAAACCAGGTTTAGTCGACTGTTTCAGTGTGGTACCACATTACTACCTGATCCGAACCAGAAAGAACCAAGGATCTATTCAACAAGTATGTGAAGAATGCGAAAGTATGAGTCTGATGAAGGCAAATACCAGACATAACCCAGACCTAGCATGCGTCATCCTCTAAAATATTGATCGAGACCAGGCTTTATCGACTGTTTCAGTGTGGTACCACATTACTACGTGATCCAAAACATACAACGCCCAGGATCTGGCCAACAAATATGCGAGAAATGCGAAAGTATGAGCCTGATGATGGCAAATACCAGACTTAACCCAGACCTAACATGCGTTATCCTCTAAAATATTGATCCAAACCAGGTTTAGTCGACTGTTTTAGTGTGGTGCCATATTACTACGTGATCCAAACCAGAAAAAGCCCAGGATCTGGGCAACAAGTATGCGAAATATGCTAATGAATGAGTCTGATGGGGGCAAATCACGGACCTAACCCAGACCTAGCATGCGTTATCCTCTAAAATATTGATAGTGGCCAGGCTTAATTGACTGTTTCTGTGTGGTACCACATTACTACGTGAGTCAAACCAGAAGAAGACCAGGATCTATTCAACAAGTATGTGATGAATGCGAAAGTATGAGCCTGATGAGGGCAAGTCCCAGACCTAACCCAGACCTAACGTCCTCTAAAATATTGATCAAGACCAGGCTGAATCGTCTGTTTCAGTGTGGTACCACATTACTACGTGACACAATCCAGAAAAGGTCCTGGATCTATTCAAAAAGTTTGTGAAGTATGCGAAAGTATGAGTCTGATGATGGCAAATAGCAGGCATAACCCAGACCTAGCATGCGTCATCCTCTAAAATATTGTTCGTGGCAAGATTTAATTGACTGTTTCTGTGTTGTACCACAATCCTACGTGATTCCAACCAGAAGAAGACCAGGATCTGGCCAACAAGAATGCGAAATATGCGGTTGTATGTGCCTGATGATGGCAAATCCCAGACCTAACCTAGACCTAACATGCGTTATCCTCTAAAATATTGATCGAAACCAGGTTTAATCGATTGTTCCAGTGGGGTACCACATTACTGCCTGATCCAAACCAGAAAAAGCCCAGGATCTGGCCAAAAAGTATGCGAATTATGCGAAAGTATGAGCCTGATGGTAGCAAATCCCATACCTAGCCTCGACCTAACATGCGTTATCCTCTAAAATATTGACCGAACCCAGGTTTAGTCGACTGTTTTAGTGTGGTACCACATTACTACGTGATACAAACCAGAAAAAACCCAGGATCTGCTCAAAAAGTACGTGAAGATTGCGAAAGTATGAGTCTGATGCGCCCATAAACCAGACCCAACCCAGACAAAACCGGTGTTATCCTCTAAAATATTGATCGAAACTAGGTTTAGTTGACTATTTCAGTGTGGTACCACATTACTACGTGATCAAAACCAGAAACAACCCACGATGTGGACAACATGTTTGTTAAAAATGCGAAAGTGTGAGCCTGATGATGGCAAAAACCAGACTTAACCCGGACCTAACATGCGTTATCCTCTAAAATATTGATCGAAACCAGGTTTAGTCGACTGTTTCAGTGTGGTACCACATTACTACCTGATCCGAACCAGAAAGAACCCAGGATCTATTCAACAAGTATGTGAAGAATGCGAAAGTCTGAGTCTGATGTGAGCAAATCCCAGACCTAGCCTCGACCTAACATGCGTTATCCTCTAAAATATTGACCGTGGCCTGGTTTAATCGACTATTTCTGAGTGGTACCACAATACTACGTGATTCAAACCGGATGAAGACCAGGATCTGGCGCACAAGGATGCGAAATATGCGTTTGCATGAGCTTGATGAGGGCAAATCCCTGACGTAACCTAAACATAACATGCGTTATCTTCTGAAATATTAATCGAAACCAGGTTTAACTGACACTTTCAGTGTGATACCACATTACTACGTGATACAATCCAGAAAAGGACCAGGATCTGTTCAAAAAGTATGTGAAGAATGCGAAAGTATGAGTCTGATGAAGGCAAATACCAGACATAACCCAGACCTAGCATGCGTCATCCTCTAAAATATTGATCGAGACCAGGCTTAATTGACTGTTTCTGTGTGGTACCACATTACTACCTGATCCAAACCAGAAAAAACCCAGGTTCTGGCCAACAAGTATGTGAAGAATGCGACATTATGAGCCTGATGAGGGCAAGTCCCAGACCTAACCCAGACCTGGCATGCGTCGTCCTCTAAAATATTAATCGTAGTCAGGTTTAATTGACTATTTCTGTGTGGTACCACAATACTATGTGATTCAAATCAGAAGAAGACCAGGATCTGGCCAACATGAATGCGAAATATGCGATTGTATGAGCCAGATGAGTGCAAGTCCCAGACCTAACCCAGACCTAGCATGCGATATCCTCTAAAATATAGGTCGTGGCCAGGCTTAATTGCCTGTTTCTGTGTGGTACCACAATACTACGTGATTCAATCCAGAAGAAGACCAGGATCTGTTCAACAAGTATGTGAAGAATGCGAAAGTATGAGCCTGGTGAGGGCAAGCCCCAGACCTAACCCAGACCTAGCATGCGTTATCCTCTCAAATATTGATCGTGGCCAGGTTTAATTGACTGTTTCTGTGTGGTACCACAATAATACGTGATACAATCCAGAAGAGGAACAGGATCTGGCCCACAAGAATGCGAAATATGCGATTGCATGAGCCAGATGACGGCAAATCCCAGACCTAACCTAGACCTAACATGCGTTATCCTCTAAAATATTGATCGTGGCCATATTTAATTGACTGTTCTGTGTGGTACCACAATACTACGTGATTCAAACCAGAAGCAGACCAGGATCTGTTCAACAAGTATGTGAAGAATGCGAAAGTATGAGCCTGATGTGGGCAAATCCCAGACCTAACTCAGACCTAGGCATGCGTTATCCTCTAAAATATTGATCGAAACCGGGTTTAATCGACTGCTCCAGTGTGGTACCATATTACTACCTGATCCAAACCAGAAAAAACCCAGGATCTGTTCAACAGGTATGTGAAGAATGCGAAAGTATTTGCCTGATGAGGGCAAATCCCAGTCCCAGCTCAGACCTAGCATGCGTCATCCTCTAAAATATTGATCGTGGCCAGGTTTAATTGACTATTTCTGTGTGGTACCACAAGAATACGTGATACAATCCAGAAGAGGAACAGGATCTGGCCCACAAGAATGCGGAATATGCGATTGCATGAGCCAGATGACGGCAAATCCCAGACCTAACCTAGACCTAACATGCGTTATCCTCTAAAATATTGATCGTGGCCATATTTAATTGACTGTTCTGTGTGGTACCACAATACTACGTGATTCAAACCAGAAGCAGACCAGGATCTGTTCAACAAGTATGTGAAGAATGCGAAAGTATGAGCCTGGTGAGGGCAAGCCCCAGACCTAACCCAGACCTAGCATGCGTTATCCTCTCAAATATTGATCGTGGCCAGGTTTAATTGACTGTTTCTGTGTGGTACCACAATAATACGCGATACAATCCAGAAGAGGAACAGGATCTGGCCCACAAGAATGCGAAATATGCGATTGCATGAGCCAGATGACGGCAAATCCCAGACCTAACCTAGACCTAACATGCGTTATCCTCTAAAATATTGATCGTGGCCATATCTAATTGACTGTTTCTGAGTGGTACCACAATACTACGTGATTCAAACCAGAAGAAGACCAGGATCTATCCAACAAGAATGCGAAATATGCGATTGTATGAGCCAGATGAGTGCAAGTCCCAGACCTAACCCAGACCTAGCATGCGATATCCTCTAAAATATAGGTCGTGGCCAGGCTTAATTGCCTGTTTCTGTGTGGTACCACAATACTACGTGATTCAATCCAGAAGAAGACCAGGATCTGGCCTACAAGAATGTGAAATATGCGATTGTATGAGCCTGATGAGGGCAAATCCCAGATCTAACCTAGACCTAACATGCGTTATCCCCTAAAATATAGATCGTGGCCAGGCTTAATTGACTGTTTCTGTGTGGTACCACAATACTACGTGATTCAAACCAGAAGAACACCAGGATCTGGCCTACAAGAATGTGAAATATGCGATTGTATGAGCCTGATGAGGGCAAATCCCAGAGCTAACCTGGACCTAACATGCGTTATCCTCTAAAATATTGATCGAAACCAGGTTTAATCGACTCTTTCAGTGTGGTACCATATTACTACGTGATACAATCCGGAAAAGGATCAGGATCTGGCCAACAAGAATGCGAAATATGCGATTGCATGAGCCAGATGACGGCAAATCCCAGACCTAACCTAGACCTAACATGCGGTATCCTCTAAAATATTGATCGTGGCCAGGCTTAATTGACTGTTTCTGTGTGGTACCACGTTGCTACGTGATTCACACCAGAAGAAGACCAGCATCTCTTCAACAAGTATGCGAGAAATGCGATTGTATGAGCCTGATGAGGGCAAATCCCAGAGCTAACCTAGACCTAACATGCGTTATCCTGTAAAATGTTGATCGAAACCCGGTTTAATCGACTCTTTCAGTGTGGTACCACATTACTACGTGATACAATCCGGAAAAAGATCGGGATATGGCCAACAAGATGCGAAATATGCGATTGCATGAGTCAGGTGACGGCAATTCCCAGACCTAACCCAGACCTAGCATGCGTTATCCTCTAAAATATTGGTCGTGGCCAGGTATAATTGACTATTTCTGTGTGGTACTACAATACTACGTGATTCAAACCAGAAGAATACCAGGATCTGGGCAACAAGAATGTGAAATATACGATTGTATGAGCCTGATGGGGGCAAATCCCAGACCTAACCTAGACGTAACATGCGTTATCCTCGAAAATGTTGATCGAAACCATGTTTAATCGACTCTTTCAGTGTGGTACCACATTACTACGTGATAAAATCCAGAAAAGGACCAGGATCTGGCCAACAAGAATGCGAAATATGCGATTGCATGAGCCTGATGAGGGCAAATCCCAGACCTAACCTAGACCTAACATGCCGTATCCCCTAAAATATTGATCGAAACCGGGTTTTATCGACTGTTCCAGTGTGGTACCACATTACTACCTGATCCAAACCAGAAAAAACCCAGGATCTGTTCAACAAGTATGTGAAGAATGCGGAAGTATGAGCCTGGAGAGGGCAAGTCCCAGATCTAACCCGGACCTAGCATGCGTTATCCTCTAAAATATTGATCGTGGCCTGGTTTAATTGACCGATTCTGTGTGGTACCACAATACTACGTGATACAATCCAGAAGAGGAACAGGATCTGGCCAACAAGAATGCGAAATATGCGATTGTATGAGGCTGATGAGGGCAAATCCCAGACCTAGCCTAGACCTAACATGCGCTATCCTCTAAAATATTGATCGAGACCAGGCTTAATCGACTGTTTCTGTGTGTTACCACAATACTACGTGATTCAAACCCGAAGAAGACCGGGATCTGGCCAACAAGAATGCGAAATATGCGATTGTATGAGCCTGATGAGGGCAAATCCCAGACTTAGCCTAGACCTAACATGCGCTATCCTCTAAAATATTGTTCCAGACCAGGCTTAATCGACTGTTTCTGTGTGTTACCACAATACTACGTGATTCAAACCAGAAAAAACCCAGGATCTGGCCAACAAGTGTGCGAAATATGCGAAAGTATGAGCCTGATGAGAGCAAATTCCAGACCTAACCTAGACCTAACATGCGTTATCCTCTAAAATATTGATCGCAACCAGGTTTAATCGACTGTTTTAGTGTGGCACAACATTACTACGTGATCCAAACCTGAAAAAACCCAGGATCTGTTCAACAAGTATGCGAGAAA
Source organism: Colletes latitarsis (assembly GCF_051014445.1). NCBI lineage: Eukaryota > Metazoa > Arthropoda > Insecta > Hymenoptera > Colletidae > Colletes > Colletes latitarsis. Next base: position 5,285,680 of record NC_135147.1, read on the forward strand.
TGCGAAAGTATGAGCCTGACGATGGCAAATACCAAACATAACCCAGACCTGACATGATTTATCCTCTAAAATATTGATCGGAACCAGGTTTGTTCGACTGTTTTAGTGTGGTACCATATTACCACGTGATCCAAACCAGAAAAAATCCAGGATCTGACCAACAAGTATATGAAGAATGCGACATTGTGAGCCTGATGAGGGCAAGTCCCAGACCTAACCCAGACCTAGCATGCGTTATCCTCTGGAATATTGATCGTGGCCTGGTTTATTTGACTATTTCTGTGTGGCACCACAATACTACGTGATACAATCCAGAAAAGGACCGGGATCTGGCCAACAAGAATGCGAGAAATGCGATTGTATGAGCCTGATGAGGGCAAATCCCAGACCTAACCTAGACCTAACATACGTTATCTTCTAAAATATTAATCGAAACCAGGTTTAATCGACTCTTTCAGTGTGGTACCACATTACTACGTGATACAATCCAGAAAGGGACCAGGATCTGTTCAAAAAGTATGTGAAGAATGCGAAAGTATGAGTCTGATGAAGGCAAATACCAGACTTAACCCAGACCTAGCATGCGTCATCCTCTAAAATATTGATCGAGACCAGGCTTAATCGACTGTTTCAGTGTGGTACCACATTACTACGTGATCCAAAACATACAAAGCCCTGGATCTGGCCAACAAATATGCGAGAAATGCGAAAGTGTGTGCCGGATGATGGCAAATACCAGACTTAACCCAGACCTAACATGCGTTATCCTCTAAAATATTGATCGAAACCAGGTTTAGTCGACTGTTTTAGTGTGGTACCATATTACTACGTGATCCAAACCAGAAAAAGCCCAGGATCTGGGCAACAAGTATGCGAAATATGCGAAAGTATGAGTCTGATGTGGGCAAATCCCAGACCCAACCTAGACCTAACATGCGATATCTTCTAAAACATTAATCGAGACCAGGTTTAATTGACTCTTTCAGTGTGGTACCACATTACTACGTGATACAATCCAGAAAAGGTCCAGGATCTATTCAAAAAGTATGTGAAGTATGCGAAAGTATGAGTCTGATGATGGCAAATACCAGACATAACCCAGACCTAGCATGCGTTACCCTCTAAATATTGATCGAGACCAGGCTTAATCGACTGTTTCAGTGAGGTACCACATTACTAAGTGATCCAAACCATACAAAGCCCAGGATCTGGCCAACAAGTATGCGAGAAATGCGGAAGTATGGGCCTGATGATGGCAAAAACCAGACTTAACCCAGACCTAACATGCGTTATCCTCTAAAATATTGATCGAAACCAGGTTTAGTCGACTGTTTTAGTGTGGTACCATTTTACTACGTGATCCAAACCAGAAAAAGCCCAGGATCTGGGCAACAAGTATGCGAAATATGCGAAAGTATGAGTCTGATGTGGGCAAATCCCCGACCTAGCCTCGACCTAGCATGTGTTATCCTCTAAAATATTGATCGAAACCGGGTTTAATCGACTGTTCCAGTGTGGTACCACATTACTACCTGATCCAAACCAGAAAAAACCCAGGTTCTGGCCAACAAGTATGTGAAGAATGCGACATTATGAGCCTGATGAGGGCAACTCCCAGACCTAACCCAGGCCTGGCATGCGTCGTCCTCTAAAATATTAATTGTAGTCAGGTTTAATTGACTATTTCTGTGTGGTACCACAATACTATGTGATTCAAATCAGAAGAAGACCAGGATCTGGCCAACATGAATGCGAAATATGCGATTGTATCAGCCTGATGTGGGCAAATCCCAGACTTAACTCAGACCTAGGCATGCGTTATCCTCTAAAATATTGATCGAAACCGGGTTTAATCGACTGCTCCAGTGTGGTACCATATTACTACCTGATCCAAACCAGAAAAAACCCAGGATCTGTTCTACAGGTATGTGAAGAATGCGAAAGTATTTGCCTGATGAGGGCAAATCCCAGTCCCAACTCAGACCTAGCATGCGTCATCCTCTAAAATATTGATCGTGGCCAGGTTTAATTGACTATTTCTGTGTGGTACCACAAGAATACGTGATACAATCCAGAAGAGGAACAGGATCTGGCCCACAAGAATGCGAAATATGCGATGGTATGAGCCAGATGAGTGCAAGTCCCAGGCCTAACCCAGACCTAGCATGCGTTATCCTCTAAAATATAGACCGTGGCCAGGTTTAATTGACTATTTCTGAGTGGTACCACAATACTACGTGATTCAAACCAGAAGAAGAGCAGGATCTGGCCAACAAGAATGCGAAATATGCGATTGTATGAGCCTGATGAGGGCAAATCCCAGATCTAACCTAGACCTGACATGCGTTATCCTCTAAAATATTGATCGAAACCAGGTTTAATCGACTCTTTCAGTGTGGTACCACATTACTACGTGATAAAATCCAGAAAAGGACCAGGATCTGACCAACAAGTATGTGAAGAATGCGACATTGTGAGCCTGATGAGGGCAAGTCCCAGACCTAACCCAGACCTAGCATGCGTTATCCTCTGGAATATTGATCGTGGCCAGGTTTATTTGACTATTTCTGTGTGGCACCACAATACTACGTGATACAATCCAGAAAAGGACCAGGATCTGGCCAACAAGAATGCGAGAAATGCGATTGTATGAGCCTGATGAGGGCAAATCCCAGACCTAACCTAGACCTAACATACGTTATCTTCTAAAATATTAATCGAAACCAGGTTTAATCGACTCTTTCAGTGTGGTACCACATTACTACGTGATACAATCCAGAAAGGGACCAGGATCTGTTCAAAAAGTATGTGAAGAATGCGAAAGTATGAGTCTGATGATGGCAAATCCCAGACCTAACCTAGACCTAACATGCGTTATCCTCTAAAATATTGATCGTGGCCAGGTTTAATTGACTGTTTCTGTGTGGTACCACGTTGCTACGTGATTCACACCAGAAGAAGACCAGCATCTGTTCAACAAGTATGCGAGAAATGCGATTGTATGAGCCTGATGAGGGCAAATCCCAGAGCTAACCTAGACCTAACATGCGTTATCCTGTAAAATGTTGATCGAAACCAGGTTTAATCGACTCTTTCAGTGTGGTACCACATTACTACGTGATACAATCCGGAAAAAGATCGGGATATGGCCAACAAGAATGCGAAATATGCGATTGCATGAGTCAGATGACGGCAATTCCCAGACCTAACCCAGACCTAGCATGCGTTATCCTCTAAAATATTGGTCGTGGCCAGGTATAATTGACTATTTCTGTGTGGTACTACAATACTACGTGATTCGAACCAGAAGAATACCAGGATCTGGGCAACAAGAATGTGAAATATACGATTGTATGAGCCTGATGGGGGCAAATCCCAGACCTAACCTAGACGTAACATGCGTTATCCTCGAAAATGTTGATCGAAACCATGTTTAATCGACTCTTTCAGTGTGGTACCACATTACTACGTGATAAAATACAGAAAAGGACCAGGATCTGGCCAACAAGAATGCGAAATATGCGATTGCATGAGCCTGATGAGGGCAAATCCCAGACCTAACCTAGACCTAACATGCCGTATCCCCTAAAATATTGATCGAAACCGGGTTTTATCGACTGTTCCAGTGTGGTACCACATTACTACCTGATCCAAACCAGAAAAAACCCAGGATCTGTTCAACAAGTATGTGAAGAATGCGGAAGTATGAGCCTGGAGAGGGCAAGTCCCAGATCTAACCCGGACCTAGCATGCGTTATCCTCTAAAATATTGATCGTGGCCTGGTTTAATTGACCGATTCTGTGTGGTACCACAATACTACGTGATACAATCCAGAAGAGGAACAGGATCTGGCCAACAAGAATGCGAAATATGCGATTGTATGAGGCTGATGAGGGCAAATCCCAGACCTAGCCTAGACCTAACATGCGCTATCCTCTAAAATATTGATCGAGACCAGGCTTAATCGACTGTTTCTGTGAGTTACCACAATACTACGTGATTCAAACCCGAAGAAGACCGGGATCTGGCCAACAAGAATGCGAAATATGCGATTGTATGAGCCTGATGAGGGCAAATCCCAGACTTAGCCTAGACCTAACATGCGCTATCCTCTAAAATATTGATCGAAACCAGGTTTAATCGACTGTTTTAGTGTGGTACAACATTACTACGTGATCCAAACCTGAAAAAACCCAGGATCTGTTCAACAAGTATGTGAAGAATGCGAAAGTATGAGCCTGATTAAGGCAAGCCCCAGACCTAACCCAGACCTAACATGCGTTACCCTCTAAAATATTGATCGTGACCAGGCTTAATCGACTGTTTTAGTGTGGTACCACATTACTACGTGATCCAAACCAGAAAAACCCAGGATCTGCTCAACAAGTATGCGAAGTATGCGAAAGTATGAGCATCATGAGAGCAAATCCCAGAACTAACCCAAACCTAGCCTGCGTTATCCTCTAAAATATTGATCGGAACCAGGTTTAATCGACTGTTTCAGTGTGGTACCACATTACTACGTTATACAAACTAGAAAAAACCCAAGATCTGGTTAACATGTTTGTTAGATATGCGAATGTATGAGCCAAACGAAGGCAAATCCCAGACCTAGCCCAGACCTAGCATGCGTTATCCGCTAAAATATTGATCGAGACCAGGCTTTATCGACTGTTTTAGTGTGGTACCCGATTCCTACGTGATCCAAACCATACAAAGCCCAGGATCTGGTTAACAAGTATGCAAGAAATGCGAAAGTATGAGCCTGATGATGGCAAATACCAGTCTTAACCCAGACCTAACATGCGTTATCCTCTAAAATATTGATCGAGACCAGGCTTAATCGACTGTTTTAGTGTGGTACCACATTACTACGTGGTACAAACCAGAAAAAAACCAGGACCTGATCATCAAGTATGTGAAGAATGCGAAAGTATGGGTCTGATGGGGGCAAATGCCAGACCTAACCCAGACCTAACATGCGTCATCCTCTAAAATATTGATCGAAACCAGGCTTAATCGACTGTTCCAGTATGGTACCATATTACTACCTGAACCAAACCAGAAAAAACCCAGGATCTGTTCAATAGGTATTTGAAGAGTGCGAAAGTATGAGCTTGATAAGGGCAAATCCCAGAACTAACCCAGACCTAACATGCGTTATCCTCTAAAATATTGATCGCAACCAGGTTTAATCGACTGTTTTAGTGTGGTACCACATTACTACGTGATACAAACCACACAAAGCTCAGGGTCTGGCCAACAAGTGTGCGAAATATGCGAAAGTATGAGCCTGATGGGTGCAAATCCCAGACCTAACCCAGACCTAACATGCGTTATCCTCTAAAATATTGATCGAGACCAGGCTTAATCGACTGTTTCAATGTGGTACCACATTACTACGTGATCCAAACCAGAAAAAACCCAGGATCTGTTCAACAAGTATGTGAAGAGTGCGAAAGTATGAGCATGATGAAGGCAAATACCAGACCTAACCCAGACCAAACCGGTGTTATCCTCTAAAATATTGATCGAAACTAGGTTTAATGGACAGTTTCAATGTAGTACCAAATTACCACGTAATCCAAACCAGAAAAAACCCAGGATCTGCTCAAAAAGTATGTGAAGATTGCGAAAGTATGAGTCTGATGCGGCCATAAACCAGACCCAACCCAGACAGAACCGGTGTTATCCTCCAAAATATTGATCGAAACTAGGTTTAATTGACCATTTCAGTGTGGTACCACATTACTACGTGATCAAAACCAGAAACAACCCACGATCTGGACAACATGTTTGTTAAAAATGCGAAAGTATGAGTCTGATGATGGCAAATACCAAACTTAACCCAGCCCTAGCATGCGTTATCCTTTAAAATATTGATCCAGACCAGGCTTTATCGACTGTTTCAGTGTGGTACCACATTACTACGTGATCCAAACCATACAGAGCCCAGGATCTGGCCAACAAATATGCGAGAAATGCGAAAGTATGAGCCTGATGATGGCAAATACCAGACTTAACCCAGACCTAACATGCGTTATCCTCTAAAATATTGATCCAAACCAGGTTTAGTCGACTGTTTTAGTGTGGTACCATATTACTACGTGATCCAAACCAGAAAAACCCAGGATCTGCTCAACAAGTATGCGAAGTATGCGAAAGTATGAGCATCATGAGAGCAAATCCCAGAACTAACCCAAACCTAGCCTGCGTTATCCTCTAAAATATTGATCGGAACCAGGTTTAATCGACTGTTTCAGTGTGGTACCACATTACTACGTTATACAAACTAGAAAAAACCCAAGATCTGGTTAACATGTTTGTTAGATATGCGAATGTATGAGCCAAACGAAGGCAAATCCCAGACCTAGCCCAGACCTAGCATGCGTTATCCGCTAAAATATTGATCGAGACCAGGCTTTATCGACTGTTTTAGTGTGGTACCCGATTCCTACGTGATCCAAACCATACAAAGCCCAGGATCTGGTTAACAAGTATGCAAGAAATGCGAAAGTATGAGCCTGATGATGGCAAATACCAGTCTTAACCCAGACCTAACATGCGTTATCCTCTAAAATATTGATCGAGACCAGGCTTAATCGACTGTTTTTGTGTGGTACCACATTACTACGTGGTACAAACCAGAAAAAAACCAGGACCTGATCATCAAGTATGTGAAGAATGCGAAAGTATGGGTCTGATGGGGGCAAATGCCAGACCTAACCCAGACCTAACATGCGTCATCCTCTAAAATATTGATCGAAACCAGGCTTAATCGACTGTTCCAGTATGGTACCATATTACTACCTGAACCAAACCAGAAAAAACCCAGGATCTGTTCAATAGGTATTTGAAGAGTGCGAAAGTATGAGCTTGATAAGGGCAAATCCCAGAACTAACCCAGACCTAACATGCGTTATCCTCTAAAATATTGATCGAGACCAGGCTTAATCGACTGTTTCAATGTGGTACCACATTACTACGTGATCCAAACCAGAAAAAACACAGGATCTGTTCAACAAGTATGTGAAGAGTGCGAAAGTATGAGCCTGATGAAGGCAAATACCAGACCTAACCCAGACCTAACATGCGTTATCCTCTAAAATATTGATCGAAACTAGGTTTAATGGACAGTTTCAATGTAGTACCAAATTACCACGTAATCCAAACCAGAAAAAACCCAGGATCTGCTCAAAAAGTATGTGAAGATTGCGAAAGTATGAGTCTGATGCGGCCATAAACCAGACCCAACCCAGACAGAACCGGTGTTATCCTCCAAAATATTGATCGAAACTAGGTTTAATTGACCATTTCAGTGTGGTACCACATTACTACGTGATACAAACCAGACAAAAACCAGGATCTGATCAACAAGTATGTGAAGAATGCGAAAGTATGGGTCTGATGGGGGCAAATGCCAGACCTAACCCAGACCTAGCATGTGTTATCCTCTAAAATATTGATCGTGGCCAGGTTTAATCGACTGTTTCAGTGTGGTACCACATTACTACGTGATCCAAACCATACAGAGCCCAGGATCTGGCCAACAAATATGCGAGAAATGCGAAAGTATGAGCCTGATGATGGCAAATACCAGACTTAACCCAGACCTAACATGCGTTATCCTCTAAAATATTGATCCAAACCAGGTTTAGTCGACTGTTTTAGTGTGGTACCATATTACTACGTGATCCAAAACAGAAAAAGCCCAGGATCTGGCCAACAAGTATGCGAAATATGCTAATGTATGAGTCTGATGAGGGCAAATCACGGACCTAACCCAGACCTAGCATGCGTTATCCTCTAAAATATTGATAGTGGCCAAGCTTAATTGACTGTTTCTGTGTGGTACCACATTACTACGTGACACAATCCAGAAAAGGTCCTGGATCTATTCAAAAAGTATGTGAAGTATGCGAAAGTATGAGTCTGATGATGGCAAATACCAGGCATAACCCAGACCTAGCATGCGTCATCCTCTAACATATTGTTCGTGCCAAGATTTAATTGACTGTTTCTGTGTTGTACCACAATCCTACGTGATTCCAACCAGAAGAAGACCAGGATCTGGCCAACAAGTGTGCGAAATATGCGAAAGTATGAGCCTAATGAGAGCAAATTCCAGACCTAACCCAGACCTAACATGCGTTATCCCGTAAAATGTTGATCGCAACCAGGTTTAATCGACTGTTTTAGTGTGGTACCACATTACTACGTGATACAAACCACACAAAGCTCAGGGTCTGGCCAACAAGTGTGCGAAATATGCGAAAGTATGAGCCTGATGGGATCAAATCCCAGACCTAACCCAGACCTAACATGCGTTATCCTCTAAAATATTGATCGAGACCAGGCTTAATCGACTGTTTCAATGTGGTACCACATTACTACGTGATCCAAACCAGAAAAAACCCAGGATCTGTTCAACAAGTATGTGAAGATTGCGAAAGTATGAGTCTGATGCGCCCATAAACCAGACCCAACCCAGACAAAACCGGTGTTATCCTCTAAAATATTGATCGAAACTAGGTTTAGTTGACTATTTCAGTGTGGTACCACATTACTACGTGATCAAAACCAGAAACAACCCACGATGCGGACAACATGTTTGTTAAAAATGCGAAAGTGTGAGCCTGATGATGGCAAAAACCAGACTTAACCCAGACCTAACATGCGTTATCCTCTAAAATATTGATCGAAACCAGGTTTAGTCGACTGTTTCAGTGTGGTACCACATTAGTACCTGATCCGAACCAGAAAGAACCCAGGATCTGTTCAACAAGTATGTGAAGAATGCGAAAGTATGAGTCTGATGTGAGCAAATCCCAGACCTAGCCTCGACCTAACATGCGTTATCCTCTAAAATATTGACCGTGGCCTGGTTTAATCGACTATTTCTGAGTGGTACCACAATACTACGTGATTCAAACCGGATGAAGACCAGGATCTGGCCCACAAGGATGCGAAATATGCGATTGTATGAGCTTGATGAGGGCAAATCCCTGACGTAACCTAAACATAACATGCGTTATCTTCTGAAATATTAATCGAAACCAGGTTTAATTGACACTTTCAGTGTGATACCACATTACTACGTGATACAATCCAGAAAAGGACCAGGATCTGTTCAAAAAGTATGTGAAGAATGCGAAAGTATGAGTCTGATGAAGGCAAATACCAGACTTAACCCAGACCTAGCATGCGTCATCCTCTAAAATATTGATCGAGACCAGGCTTAATCGACTGTTTCAGTGTGCTACCACATTACTACGTGATCGAAAACATACAAAGCCCAGGATCTGGCCAACAAATATGCGAGAAATGCGAAAGTGTGAGCCTGATGATGGCAAATACCAGACTTAACCCAGACCTAACATGCGTTATCCTCTAAAATATTGATCGAAACCAGGTTTAGTCGACTGTTTTAGTGTGGTACCATATTACTACGTGATCCAAACCAGAAAAAGCCCAGGATCTGGGCAACAAGTATGCGAAATATGATAAAATATGAGCCTGATGAGCGCAAATCCCAGAACTGACCTAGTCCTTACATGCGTTATCCTCTAAAATATTGATCGTGGCCAGGCTTAATTGACTGTTTCTGTGTGGTACCACATTACTACGTGATACAATCCAGAAAAGGACCAGGATCTGTTCAAAAAGTATGTGAAGAATGCGAAAGTATGAGTCTGATGAAGGCAAATACCAGACTTAACCCAGACCTTGCATGCGTCATCCTCTAAAATGTTGATCGAGACCAGGCTTAATCGACTGTTTCAGTGTGGTACCACATTACTACCTGATCCAAAACATACAAAGCCCAGGATCTGGCCAACAAATATGCGAGAAATGCGAAAGTATGAGCCTGATGATGGCAAATACCAGACTTAATCCAGACCTAACATGCGTTATCCTCTAAAATATTGATCGAAACCAGGTTTAGTCGACTGTTTTAGTGTGGTATCATAATACTACGTGACCCAAATCAGATGAAGCCCAGGATCTGGGCAACAACTATGCGAAATATGCGAAAGTATGAGTCTGATGTGGGCAAATCCCAGACCTAACCTAGACCTAACATGCGATATCTTCTAAAACATTAATCGAGACCAGGTTTAATTGACTCTTTCAGTGTGGTACCACATTACTACGTGATACAATCCAGAAAAGGTCCAGGATCTATTCAAAAAGTATGTGAAGTATGCGAAAGTATGAGTCTGATGATGGCAAATACCAGACATAACCCAGACCTAGCATGCGTTACCCTCTAAATATTGATCGATACCATGCTTAATCGACTGTTTCAGTGTGGTACCACATTACTAAGTGATCCAAACCATACAAAGCCCAGGCCATACAAAGATCTGGCCAACAAGTATGCGAGAAATGCGAAAGTATGAGCCTGATGATGGCAAAAACCAGACTTAACCCAGACCTAACATGCGTTATCCTCTAAAATATTGATCGAAACCAGGTTTAGTCGACAGTTTTAGTGTGGTACCATATTACTACGTGATCCAAACCAGAAAAAGCCCAGGATCTGGGCAACAAGTATGCGAAATATGCGAAAGTATGAGTCTGATGTGGGCAAATCCCCGACCTAGCCTCGACCTAGCATGTGTTATCCTCTAAAATATTGATCGAAACCGAGTTTAATCGACTGTTCCAGTGTGGTACCACATTACTACCTGATCCAAACCAGAAAAAACCCAGGTTCTGGCCAACAAGTATGTGAAGAATGCGACATTATGAGCCTGATGAGGGCAAGTCCCAGACCTAACCCAGACCTGGCATGCGTCATCCTCTAAAATATTAATCGTAGTCAGGTTTAATTGACTATTTCTGTGTGGTACCACAATACTCTGTGATTCAAATCAGAAGAAGACCAGGATCTGGCCAACATGAATGCGAAATATGCGATTGTATCAGCCTGATGTGGGCAAATCCCAGACCTAACTCAGACCTAGGCATGCGTCATCCTGTAAAATATTGATCGAAACCGGGTTTAATCGACTGCTCCAGTGTGGTACCATATTACTACCTGATCCAAACCAGAAAAAACCCAGGATCTGTTCAACAGGTATGTGAAGAATGCGAAAGTATTTGCCTGATCCCCTCAGGGGCTGCCAGCCTTTCAGCTGCAGTACGGGCTTAACGAACCCGGGGTACCCGAGTCATACACACACCGTATGCCTCCTGTTGGTCGTCACAACGACCCATTCACAATTCCCTATTGGTTTTGTGAATGGTACGTGACGGCAGGAGGAAGGGGGGTCTTGGCTTAACCGCCTGGGCCACGAGTATGGCGACTCTATAAAATCGCCCTCCAATCCTAAGCTATGGTGCGCGGCGATGGGATGCATGGTTGGGGGAGAAGGCCCAATCCTAAGCGACCACCTCCGGGGAACCTGCCGAACCCCCGGAGTATATAGGCTTACCCGGGTAAGGCGGCTCTGCCCGGGCGGACCTTTTCTTCCGACCTGCTCGTGGGAATATTATGGAGTTCAATATTAAAACGGGGATGGGACGGGGTAAGTCAGAGGGGGAGGACGAAGGCGGTGTTGGGACTGGAGTGACGGCGCTCGCGCCGCCTCCAGCGCCTGGCCCGGCTTCGTGGAAGGTGGAGGAGGACGACGAGACTGCGTCAGTCTCGTCCTTCTCCTCCACCAGGAGCCACATAGGCTCTAAGAGGAAGAGGACGGGGCAGGCCGTCGTCGAGGTGGGCGGGGCGATGAGCCCGTCGGTGAGGCTGAGTTGCCTCAGGGACGAGGTGACCGAGGAGATATCGGAGAGGATCTCCTCGTCCCTGAGGCGGGTGGAGAAAGTCGCCGCTGCCTGCGCCTTTAAGGGGCAGAAAAGCGGTGGCGCGGAGGCCCTGAAGGCCGCGGCGGAGGAAATGAGGGAGGCGGCGCGGGAGCTCAGAGGGCGGAACGCCCGTCTGCAGCTCCTATTGGAGGAGGAGCGACAGGGGAGGAGGAGGGCAGAGGCGCTGTGGAACAGCGCGGCCCTCCCTCCCATCCTCCCTCCTCCTCCACCGCCGCGTCCCTCGGCGGAGGTAAATAAGCGGAGTGCGGCGGCAGTGGTGCGGGGCACCGCGGGCCCCTCCACCCGCACTCCGCCCGTGAAGAAGTCCCCGTTCTCCTCAGAAGACGATCTTCTGAGGAGGATTGGGGACATGATTGATGGCAAGCTGGCCGCCTTCCGGGAGGAGCTCCTCGCCGGAAGAGTGGTCAGCAGGAAGGCGGTGCCTCCCCGACCTGTTCCGGTACAGTCGGGGAAGGCAAAGAAGGGCGGAGTGAAGGCTCCGCCCAGCGTTGCGGCACCAGGGCCCCGGGTCGCGACCCCCAAGGGGGGTGGTGTACCCGTGGTCGCGGTGGTCGCGTCCTCCACAGCACCCTCCCAAGGGGGGGTGGCGTGGAGTGAGGTGGTGGGGCGGAAGGCGAAGCGGGCGGCGAGGAAGGCCTCGCAACCGCAGCCTCCGCCTCCGCCGCCGGCGGCCAAGGTAAAGGCCGCGAAGGTCGGGAAGGCGCGACCAGGTCGTCCCCCAAAAACGGCAGCGGTGACGCTGACCGTTGCGCAGGGGGGCGACCTGACCCTCGCGGAGGCGATGCGGCTCGCCAGGGAGAATATCTCCCTGGAAGAGCTGGGCATCGCCTCCGTGAGGGCGAAGAGGGCCGTGACCGGGGGTCTCTTGCTGGAGATCCCCGGTGCAGAAGGCGGCGCGAAGGCGGATCGTCTCGCCCAGAGGCTCCGGGAGCAGCTGGGCGAGCGAGGTGTCCGGGTCGCCCGGCCCACGAAGCGCACGGAGATGCGCGTTTGTGGGCTGGACGACTCGGTCAGCGCACAGGATGTGTCCCGTGCCCTTGCGAGGGCGGGGGACTGTCCTGTGGAGGACCTGCGGATCGGAGAGATCCGCAGGTCGCCCTCCGGCCTCGGGTCGGTGTGGGCCCGGTGCCCCCTCTCCGCCGCCCGTAAGGTGGCGGAATCCGGGAGGGTGTTGGTGGGGTGGGTTTCGGCGCGAGTGGAAATCCTCGCGCCGCGCCCGCTCCAGTGTCACCGCTGCCTCGAATTGGGGCACGTGAGGCAGTGGTGCACCTCGCCGGTGGACCGCAGCGGTCAGTGTTACCGCTGCGGTGCCAAAGAGCACCGTGCGAGCCAGTGCTCGGCGGCCCCCCACTGCCCGCTGTGTGCGGACATGGGGAGGCCAGCCGATCACAGGGTGGGGACCAAGAAGTGCTCCCCCCCCCCCTCCTGGAAGGAGAGGAAGAGGCGGGCTGCACCGGCTCCGGTGCCGAGGGCGGTGGCATCGTCCTCCATGGAGGTGGACGGTGCTACGGGGACGGACGGCCGGGAGGAGGCTGGCGCGGCCATTAATTAATGCCGCCCCGCCTCCTCCTCCAGGCCAACCTCAACCACTGCCGCGCGGCACAGGACTTGATGTCCCAAGTCCTCGCGGAGTGGGGGGTTGGCCTGGCGGTCGCCGCCGAGCCGTACCGCGTCCCTGATCACCCTCATTGGGTGGGCGACGCGGACGGCTTGGTGGCGACGGTATGGGGAGGGGGCGACGGGTCCCCACCGTTCTCCTTGTTGGAGCGCGGTCGGGGATTCGTCGCCGTGGACTGGGGGGGAGTCGCTGTGGTGGGGTGCTACATTTCGCCCCGTAGCGGTCACGCTGCGTTCGAGCTGTACTTGGCCGAGGTCGCGGCATGCGTGCAGCGCTACGCGGCCCGGCCGGTGCTGGTCCTGGGGGATTTTAATGCCAAGTCGGTGGCTTGGGGATCCCCCAGGACCTCCGTTCGCGGCGGGATCCTGGGCGATTGGGCGGCGGGGCTCGACCTCCGGGTACTGAACCGGGGGTCGGAGCACACATGCGTGCGGCGATATGGGGGGTCCATCGTGGATGTTGGATTCGCGACCCCCAACGCCGTGCGCATGGTGTCAGGTTGGCACGTGGTCGCGGGGGCAGAGACACTCTCCGATCACCGGTACATCCGGATGGAGGTCTCTGCCGCCGCGAGTGCATCCCGACACGGCCGCCTGCGTGGCACCCCACCACGCCGCTGGGCGCTTCGGCGCCTGGACATGGACGCCTTGATGGCAGCTGCCCTCGCTGCAACTTGGTCGCAGGGAGCGGCCGAGTTGCCGAGCATAGAGGAGGAGGTCGCCCGGCTCGGAGCATTGGTCGCGGGTATTTGCGACGCGGCGATGCCTCGGGTCGGGCGGGCTTCTCCTCGCCGGGCGGTGTACTGGTGGTCGGACGCGATCGCGGAGTTGCGAGTCGCGACTGTCCGCGCCCGACGCCAGTACACCCGCGCGCGCCGTCGTCAACGTACAGGCGACGGCGTGGCGCGAGCGAGGGCAGCTGTAGACCTGTATGGAGCATACCGCGTGGCGCGGGTTGCTCTGCAGGTCGCCATCAAACGGGCCAAGACCCAGGCATGGAAGGAGCTCCTCCAGACCCTTGATGACGATCCATGGGGGCGCCCATATATGGTGGTGCTGAATAAGCTCCGTCCGTGGGCGCCCCCCGTCACCGAGGGTCTTGACCCCCGGCTGCTGGAGGACGTGGTCAATACACTCTTCCCAATTGGGGAGAGGGGACCGCGTCCTCCGGCGGCGGCGGCTGTCCCAGTGGAGTGGACGGCCGAGCTGGGGGTCACGCAGGAGGAGCTGGCAGCGGCCGTCAGACGGCTCGGGGTTCGTAACACGGCCCCGGGTCCGGATGGTGTGCCCGGCCGGGTTTGGGTCTTGACCCAGGGCGTCCTTGGGGCCGACCTCAGGCGGTTGTTCGACCGCTGCCTGAGGGACGGGCGATTCCCCTCCAGTTGGAAGGTGGCGAGGATGGTCCTCCTCCGGAAGGAGGGTCGGCCCGCGGAGTCTCCCTCCGCATACCGGCCCATTTGTCTCCTCGACGAGGTGGGCAAGCTCTTCGAGCGTGTGATTGCTGCCCGCCTCGTCGAGCACCTGTCGCGGGGTGATCCCGGTCTGGCCGACTGCCAGTTCGGTTTCCGGGGGGGCCGATCGACTATCGACGCGATAGGTCGTGTGAGGGCCCTCTCGGAGGCGGCCGTCTCCCGGGGAGGGGTGGCATTGGCAATATCCTTGGATATTGCCAATGCCTTTAACACCCTCCCCTGGGAAGGGATAAGGAGGGGACTTGAATATCATCGAGTCCCCCCTTGTCTCAGGGCGGTCGTCGGGGATTATCTCCGCGGCAGGTGGATCGAGTATCCGGGCCGGGATGGTGATATGCGGAGGGAGGTGTACTGCGGTGTTCCGCAGGGGTCGGTCCTCGGGCCACTCCTGTGGAACATCGCGTACGACTCGGTGTTGCGGGCCGGCCTCCCCGACGGCGTCAGCACGGTGTGTTATGCGGATGACACACTGGTGCTGGCCGTCGGGGCGCACTGGGGGAGGGCCATGCGTCGCGCGGAGGAGGGGTCGCAACGCGTCGTCGACCGGATCAGGGGGATGGGGATGACGGTGGCGGTCCATAAGACCGAGGTGATTGCGTTTCATTCACCTCGGCAGGATCCGCCACCCCCTCTGATCCGGGTGGGTGGGGCTGACATCGAGGTGAAGCCCCAGATCAGGTATCTGGGGCTGATCCTCGATAGCCACTGGCGTTTCGAGAAGCATTTCCGCTGCCTGGTCCCCCGGTTGGAAAGGATGGTTGCGGCTCTGGGCCGGATCCTGCCCAACCTGGGGGGCCCGGCGGGCCGAGTTCGTCGCCTCTATGTGGCAATGGTCCAGTCGGTGGCCCTATACGGGGCCCCCGTCTGGGCGGACGACCTGGCTGCCTCCCGGCGCAGCATGACTATGCTGCGTCGGGTGCAGAGGCGCATGGCGCTCAGGGTCGTCCGCGGGTATCGGACCATGTCACATGAGGCGGCGACTGTTCTAGCGGGGATGCCGCCCATGGACCTGCTCGCGCGGTCGCACGCGGTGATGTACCGGCACCGCGTCGACCGTCGCGCGGGGGTGGGGGCGGTCCCGGGCGGGCAGGAACCTGCTTGGGGCGATTTGAAGCGCCAGGCCCGGCAGTCCGTGTTGCTCGCGTGGCAGGAGCGGCTGGCTCTGCCAACCGCGGGGCACCGGACTGTCGGGGCTGTTCGGCCACTCCTGAAGGAGTGGCTGGACAGAGGCCATGGCAGCCTCACCTACCGGCTGGCACAGGTATTTTCCGGGCATGGCAGCTTCGGAAGATACCTGTGCCGGATAGGGAAGGAGCCGACGGCGCGTTGCTGCCACTGCGACGCTGAGCAGGACACGGCGGATCATACCCTGGAGGTATGCCCCGCGTGGGAGGGGGAGCGACGTGTCCTGGTCGGTGTCGTCGGGCGGGATGTCTCGCTGCCGGGCGTGGTGCGCGCCATGCTCGGCAGCGAGGAGAAGTGGAGGGCCGTGGCCTCCTTCTGCGAGAACGTAATGTTGCAGAAGGAGGCCGCGGGGAGGGAGCGCGAGCTCCAGCGGCGCGCTGAAGCTCGCGCTCGTGCGGTGGCCCGAGGTCGTCGCCCGGTCGCGAGGCGTCGCGGGCGGCCGCCTCGGCGTGGCGGATGACCTAGGCTGGGAGGAGGGTCCTGAGGGGACCCTCCTCCCGTCAGGCGGCGCCGGGTCGGACCGGTTGGGGGTAGGAGTGCCTCCCCCTACCGGTCCGACGCAAGGGGAGGCACCCTCGGCGGTCTGGTGCGGCCATGAACGCCCGGCCGCCGAGGGGTGGAAACGGGGTCGCGGGCGGTTGCGAGTTGGGGCTCGCAGCCGCCACTAGACGCGGCCCCGGGACGGATAGCGGCGGGATGGAGTGGCCCCGTCCCGCCGCTATGAGGCAGTGTGTCTACTGGGGGGACCGATTGTCCCCCCGGGGGAAGGGCGCGCAAGCGCGGGCACGGGGAGGATACCGGAAGAATGCTTTGAGCGATTCCCGGTATCCTCCCAAAGCGTGCCGAAGGGTCACCGTGGGGTTTTTAGTGGGTAGGTCCCGCGCCTGTCGTTGTACGGGCGCGGGGAATCCCACACACCCCTCCCACCTCTCCCCAAGGAGGTGGGTGGGAGTCTTTCGAAGATTTTCCACACGACAAAAAAAAAAAAAAAAAAAAAAAAAAAAAAAAGTATTTGCCTGATGAGGGCAAATCCCAGTCCCAACTCAGACCTAGCATACGTCATCCTCTAAAATATTGATCGCGGCCAGGTTTAATTGACTATTTCTGTGTGGCACCACAATAATACGTGATACAATCCAGAAGAGGAACAGGATCTGGCCCACAAGAATGCGAAATATGCGATTGCATGAGCCAGATGACGGCAAATCCCAGACCTAACCTAGACCTAACATGCGTTATCCTCTAAAATATTGATCGTGGCCATATTTAATTGACTGTTTCTGTGTGGTACCACAATACTACGTGATTCAAACCAGAAGCAGACCAGGATCTGTTCAACAAGTATGTGAAGAATGCGAAAGTATGAGCCTGGTGAGGGCAAGCCCCAGACCTAACCCAGACCTAGCATGCGTTATCCTCTCAAATATTGATCGTGGCCAGGTTTAATTGACTGTTTCTGTGTGGTACCACAATAATACGTGATACAATCCAGAAGAGGAACAGGATCTGGCCCACAAGAATGCGAAATATGCGATTGCATGAGCCAGATGACGGCAAATCCCAGACCTAACCTAGACCTAACATGCGTTATCCTGTAAAATATTGATCGTGGCCATATCTAATTGACTGTGTCTGTGTGGTACCACAATACTACGTGATTCATACCAGAAGAAGACCAGGATCTATCCAACAAGAATGCGAAATATGCGATTGTATGAGCCAGATGAGTGCAAGTCCCAGACCTAACCCAGACCTAGCATGCGTTATCCTCTAAAATATTGATCGTGGCCAGGCTTAATTGCCTGTTTCTGTGTGGTACCACAATACTACGTGATTCAATCCAGAAGAAGACCAGGATCTGGCCTACAAGAATGTGAAATATGCGATTGTATGAGCCTGATGAGGGCAAATCCCAGATCTAACCTAGACCTAACATGCGTTATCCCCTACAATATAGATCGTGGCCAGGCTTAATTGACTGTTTCTGTGTGGTACCACAATACTACGTGATTCAAACCAGAAGAACACCAGGATCTGGCCTACAAGAATGTGAAATATGCGATTGTATGAGCCTGATGAGGGCAAATCCCAGATCTAACCTAGACCTAACATGCGTTATCCTCTAAAATATTGATCGAAACCAGGTTTAATCGACTCTTTCAGTGTGGTACCATAGTACTACGTGATACAATCCGGAAAAGGATCAGGATCTGGCCAACAAGAATGCGAAATATGCGATTGCATGAGCCAGATGACGGCAAATCCCAGACCTAACCTAGACCTAACATGCGTTATCCTCTAAAATATTGGTCGTGGCCAGGTATAATTGACTATTTCTGTGTGGTACTACAATACTACGTGATTCAAACCAGAAGAAGACCAGGATCTGGGCAACAAGAATGTGAAATATACGATTGTATGAGCCTGATGGGGGCAAATCCCAGACCTAACCTAGATGTAACATGCGTTATCCTCTAAAATGTTGATCGAAACCATGTTTAATCGACTCTTTCAGTGTGGTACCACATTACTACGTGATACAATCCAGAAAAGGACCAGGATCTGGCCAACAAGAATGCGAAATATGCGATTGCATGAGCCTGATGAGGGCAAATCCCAGACCTAACCTAGACCTAACATGCCGTATCCCCTAAAATATTGATCGAAACCGGGTTTTATCGACTGTTCCAGTGTGGTACCACATTACTACCTGATCCAAACCAGAAAAAACCCAGGATCTGTTCAAAAAGTATGTGAAGAATGCGAAAGTATGAGTCTGATTATGGCAAATCCCAGACCTAACCTAGACCTAACATGCGTTATCCTCTAAGATATTGATCGTGGCCAGGTTTAATTGACTGTTTCTGTGTGGTACCACGTCGCTACGTGATTCACACCAGAAGAAGACCAGCATCTGTTCAACAAGTATGCGAGAAATGCGATTGTATGAGCCTGATGGGGGCAAATCCCAGACCTAACCTAGACGTAACATGCGTTATCCTCTAAAATGTTGATCGAAACCGGGTTTTATCGACTGTTCCAGTGTGGTACCACATTACTACCTGATCCAAACCAGAAAAAACCCAGGATCCGTTCAACAAGTATGTGAAGAATGCGGAAGTATGAGCCTGGAGAGGGCAAGTCCCAGATCTAACCCGGACCTAGCATGCGTTATCCTCTAAAATATAGACCGTGGCCAGGTTTAATTGACTATTTCTGAGTGGTACCACAATACTACGTGATTCAAACCAGAAGAAGAGCAGGATCTGGCCAACAAGAATGCGAAATATGCGATTGCATGAGCCAGATGACGGCAAATCCCAGACCTAACCTAGACCTAACATGCGGTATCCTCTAAAATATTGATCGTGGCCGGGCTTAATCGACTGTTTCAGTGTGGTACCACATTACTACGTGATCCAAACCATACAAAGCCCAGAATCTGGCCAACATGTGTCCGAAATATACGAAAGTATGAGCCTGTTGAGAGCAAATTCCAGACCTAACCTAGACCTAACATGCGTTATCCTATAAAATATTGATCGTGGCCAGGTTTTATTGACTGTTTCAGTGTGGTACCACATTACTGCGTGATCCAAAGCAGAAAAAACCAACGATCTGGTCAACAAGTGTGCGAAATATACGAAAGTATGAGCCTGATGAGAGCATATTCCAGACCTAACCTGGACTTAACATGCGTTATCCTCTAAAATAGTGGTCGAAACCGAGTTTAATCGACTGTTTCAGTGTGGTACCACGTTACTACCTGATCCAAACCAGAAAAAACACAGGATCTGTTCAACAAGAATGCCAAATATGGGATTGCATGAGCCTGATGACGGCAAATCCAAGACCTAACCTAGACCTAACATGCGTTATCCTCTGAAATATTGATCGTGGCCAGGTTTAATCGACTGTTTCAGTGTGGTACCACATTACTACCTGATCCAATGCAGAAAAAACCCAGGATCTGTTCAACAAGTATGTGAAGAATGCGAAAGTATGAGCCTGATGAGGGCATGTCCCAGACCTAACCCGGACCTAGCATGCGTTATCATCTAAAATAGTGATCGAAACCATGTTTAATCGACTCTTTCAGTGTGGTACCACATTACTACGTGATACAATCCAGAAAAGGACCAGGATCTGGCCAACAAGTATGCGAAATATGCGATAGCATGAGCCTGATGAGGGAAAATCCCAGACCTAACCTAGACCTAACATGCGTTATCCTCTAAAATAATGATCGAAACCATGTTTAATCGACTGTTTCAGTGTGGTACCACATTACTACGTGATACAATCCAGAAAAGGATCAGGATCCGGCCAACAAGTATGCGAAATATGCGATTGCATGAGCCAGATGATGGCAAATCCCAGACCTAACCCGGACCTAGCATGCGTTATCCTCTAAAATATTGATCGTGGCCAGATTTAATTTACAGTTTCTGTGTGGTACCACAATACTACGTGATTCAAACCAGAGGAAGACCAGGATCTGGCCAACAAGAATGCGAAATATGCGATTGCATGAGCCAGATGACGGCAAATTCCAGACCTAGCCTAGACCTAACATGCGTTATCCTCTAAAATATTGATCGTGGCCAGGTTTCATTGACTGTTTCTGTGTGGTACCACAACACTACGTGATTCAAACCAGAAGAACACCAGGATCGGTTCAACAAGTATGTGAAGAATGCTAAAGTATGAGTCTGATGAGGGCAAATCCCAGACCTAACCCGGACCTAGCATGCGTTATCCTCTAAAATATTGATCGTGGCCAGGTTTAATTTACAGTTTCTGTGTGGTACCGCAATACTACGTGATTCAAACCAGAGGAAGACCAGGATCTGGCCAACAAGAATGCGAAATATGCGATTGCATGAGCCAGATGACGGCAAGTCCCAGACCTAACCTAGACCTAACATGCGTTATCCTCTAAAATATTGATCGTGGCCATATTTAATTGACTGTTTCTGTGTGGTACCACAATACTACGTGATTCAAACCAGAAGCAGACCAGGATCTGTTCAACAAGTATGTGAAGAATGCGAAAGTATGAGCCTGGTGAGGGCAAGCCCCAGACCTAACCCAGACCTAGCATGCGTTATCCTCTCAAATATTGATCGTGGCCAGGTTTAATTGACTGTTTCTGTGTGGTATCACAATAATACGTGATACAATCCAGAAGAGGAACAGGATCTGGCCCACAAGAATGCGAAATATGCGATTGCATGAGCCTGATGACGGCAAATCCCAGACCTAACCTAGACCTAACATGCGTTATCCTCTAAAATATTGATCGTGGCCATATCTAATTGACTGTGTCTGTGTGGTACCACAATACTACGTGATTCAAACCAGAAGAAGACCAGGATCTATCCAACAAGAATGCGAAATATGGGATTGTATGAGCCAGATGAGTGCAAGTCCCAGACCTAACCCAGACCTAGCATGCGTTATCCTCTAAAATATTGATCGTGGCCAGGCTTAATTGCCTGTTTCTGTGTGGTACCACAATACTACGTGATTCAATCCAGAAGAAGACCAGGATCTGGCCTACAAGAATGTGAAATATGCGATTGTATGAGCCTGATGAGGGCAAATCCCAGATCTAACCTAGACCTAACATGCGTTATCCCCTAAAATATAGATCGTGGCCAGGCTTAATTGACTGTATCTGTGTGGTACCACAATACTACGTAATTCAAACCAGAAGAACACCAGGATCTGGCCTACAAGAATGTGAAATATGCGATTGTATGAGCCTGATGAGAGCAAATCCCAGAGCTAACCTAGACCTAACATGCGTTATCCTCTAAAATATTGATCGAAACCAGGTTTAATCGACTCTTTCAGTGTGGTACCATATTACTACGTGATAGAATCCGGAAAAGGATCAGGATCTGGCCAACAAGAATGCGAAATATGCGATTGCATGAGCCAGATGACGGCAAATCCCAGACCTAACCTAGACCTAACATGCGGTATCCTCCAAAATATTGATCGTGGCCAGGCTTAATTGACTGTTTCTGTGTGGTACCACGTTGCTACGTGATTCATACCAGAAGAAGACCAGCATCTGTTCAACAAGTATGCGAGAAATGCGATTGTATGACCCTGATGAGGGCAAATCTCAGAACTAACCTAGACCTAACATGCGTTATCCTGTAAAATGTTGATCGAAACCAGGTTTAATCGACTCTTTCAGTGTGGTACCACATTACTACGTGATACAATCCGGAAAAAGTTCGGGATCTGGCCAACAAGAATGCGAAATATGCGATTGCATGAGTCAGATGACGGCAATTCCCAGATCTAACCCGGATCTATCATGCGTTATCCTCTAAAGTATTGATCGTTGCCTGGTTTAATTGACCGATTCTGTGTGGTACCACAATACTACGTAATACAATCCAGAAGAGGAACAGGATCTGACCCACGAGAATGCGAAATATGCGATTGCATGAGCCTGATGACGGCAAATCCCAGACCTAACCTAGACCTAACATGGGGTATCCTCTAAAATATTGATCGTGGCCAGGCTTAATCGACTGTTTCAGTGTGGTACCACAATACTACGTGATTCAAACCACAAGAAGACCAGGATCTGTCCAACAAGAATTCGAAATATGCGATGGTATGAGCCAGATGAGTGCAAGTCCCAGGCCTAACCCAGACCTAGCATGCGTTATCCTCTAAAATATAGACCGTGGCCAGGTATAATTGACTATTTCTGTGTGGTACTACAATACTACGTGATTCAAACCAGAAGAAGACCAGGATCTGGGCAACAAGAATGTGAAATATACGATTGTATGAGCCTGATGGGGGCAAATCCCAGACCTAACCTAGATGTAACATGCGTTATCCTCTAAAATGTTGATCGAAACCATGTTTAATCGACTCTTTCAGTGTGGTACCACATTACTACGTGATACAATCCAGAAAAGGACCAGGATCTGGCCAACAAGAATGCGAAATATGCGATTGCATGAGCCTGATGAGGGCAAATCCCAGACCTAACCTAGACCTAACATGCCGTATCCCCTAAAATATTGATCGAAACCGGGTTTTATCGACTGTTCCAGTGTGGTACCACATTACTACCTGATCCAAACCAGAAAAAACCCAGGATCTGTTCAAAAAGTATGTGAAGAATGCGAAAGTATGAGTCTGATTATGGCAAATCCCAGACCTAACCTAGACCTAACATGCGTTATCCTCTAAGATATTGATCGTGGCCAGGTTTAATTGACTGTTTCTGTGTGGTACCACGTCGCTACGTGATTCACACCAGAAGAAGACCAGCATCTGTTCAACAAGTATGCGAGAAATGCGATTGTATGAGCCTGATGGGGGCAAATCCCAGACCTAACCTAGACGTAACATGCGTTATCCTCTAAAATGTTGATCGAAACCGGGTTTTATCGACTGTTCCAGTGTGGTACCACATTACTACCTGATCCAAACCAGAAAAAACCCAGGATCCGTTCAACAAGTATGTGAAGAATGCGGAAGTATGAGCCTGGAGAGGGCAAGTCCCAGATCTAACCCGGACCTAGCATGCGTTATCCTCTAAAATATAGACCGTGGCCAGGTTTAATTGACTATTTCTGAGTGGTACCACAATACTACGTGATTCAAACCAGAAGAAGAGCAGGATCTGGCCAACAAGAATGCGAAATATGCGAAAGTATGAGCCTGATGAGAGCATATTCCAGACCTAACCTGGACTTAACATGCGTTATCCTCTAAAATAGTGGTCGAAACCGAGTTTAATCGACTGTTTCAGTGTGGTACCACGTTACTACCTGATCCAAACCAGAAAAAACACAGGATCTGTTCAACAAGAATGCCAAATATGGGATTGCATGAGCCTGATGACGGCAAATCCGAGACCTAACCTAGACCTAACATGCGTTATCCTCTGAAATATTGATCGTGGCCAGGTTTAATCGACTGTTTCAGTGTGGTACCACATTACTACCTGATCCAATGCAGAAAAAACCCAGGATCTGTTCAACAAGTATGTGAAGAATGCGAAAGTATGAGCCTGATGAGGGCATGTCCCAGACCTAACCCGGACCTAGCATGCGTTATCATCTAAAATAGTGATCGAAACCATGTTTAATCGACTCTTTCAGTGTGGTACCACATTACTACGTGATACAATCCAGAAAAGGACCAGGATCTGGCCAACAAGTATGCGAAATATGCGATAGCATGAGCCTGATGAGGGAAAATCCCAGACCTAACCTAGACCTAACATGCGTTATCCTCTAAAATAATGATCGAAACCATGTTTAATCGACTGTTTCAGTGTGGTACCACATTACTACGTGATACAATCCAGAAAAGGATCAGGATCCGGCCAACAAGTATGCGAAATATGCGATTGCATGAGCCAGATGATGGCAAATCCCAGACCTAACCCGGACCTAGCATGCGTTATCCTCTAAAATATTGATCGTGGCCAGATTTAATTTACAGTTTCTGTGTGGTACCACAATACTACGTGAATCAAACCAGAGGAAGACCAGGATCTGGCCAACAAGAATGCGAAATATGCGATTGCATGAGCCAGATGACGGCAAATTCCAGACCTAGCCTAGACCTAACATGCGTTATCCTCTAAAATATTGATCGTGGCCAGGTTTCATTGACTGTTTCTGTGTGGTACCACAACACTACGTGATTCAAACCAGAAGAACACCAGGATCGGTTCAACGAGTATGTGAAGAATGCTAAAGTATGAGTCTGATGAGGGCAAATCCCAGACCTAACCCGGACCTAGCATGCGTTATCCTCTAAAATATTGATCGTGGCCAGGTTTAATTTACAGTTTCTGTGTGGTACCGCAATACTACGTGATTCAAACCAGAGGAAGACCAGGATCTGGCCAACAAGAATGCGAAATATGCGATTGCATGAGCCAGATGACGGCAAGTCCCAGACCTAACCTAGACCTAACATGCGTTATCCTCTAAAATATTGATCGTGGCCATATTTAATTGACTGTTTCTGTGTGGTACCACAATACTACGTGATTCAAACCAGAAGCAGACCAGGATCTGTTCAACAAGTATGTGAAGAATGCGAAAGTATGAGCCTGGTGAGGGCAAGCCCCAGACCTAACCCAGACCTAGCATGCGTTATCCTCTCAAATATTGATCGTGGCCAGGTTTAATTGACTGTTTCTGTGTGGTATCACAATAATACGTGATACAATCCAGAAGAGGAACAGGATCTGGCCCACAAGAATGCGAAATATGCGATTGCATGAGCCTGATGACGGCAAATCCCAGACCTAACCTAGACCTAACATGCGTTATCCTCTAAAATATTGATCGTGGCCATATCTAATTGACTGTGTCTGTGTGGTACCACAATACTACGTGATTCAAACCAGAAGAAGACCAGGATCTATCCAACAAGAATGCGAAATATGGGATTGTATGAGCCAGATGAGTGCAAGTCCCAGACCTAACCCAGACCTAGCATGCGTTATCCTCTAAAATATTGATCGTGGCCAGGCTTAATTGCCTGTTTCTGTGTGGTACCACAATACTACGTGATTCAATCCAGAAGAAGACCAGGATCTGGCCTACAAGAATGTGAAATATGCGATTGTATGAGCCTGATGAGGGCAAATCCCAGATCTAACCTAGACCTAACATGCGTTATCCCCTAAAATATAGATCGTGGCCAGGCTTAATTGACTGTATCTGTGTGGTACCACAATACTACGTAATTCAAACCAGAAGAACACCAGGATCTGGCCTACAAGAATGTGAAATATGCGATTGTATGAGCCTGATGAGAGCAAATCCCAGAGCTAACCTAGACCTAACATGCGTTATCCTCTAAAATATTGATCGAAACCAGGTTTAATCGACTCTTTCAGTGTGGTACCATATTACTACGTGATAGAATCCGGAAAAGGATCAGGATCTGGCCAACAGGAATGCGAAATATGCGATTGCATGAGCCAGATGACGGCAAATCCCAGACCTAACCTAGACCTAACATGCGGTATCCTCCAAAATATTGATCGTGGCCAGGCTTAATTGACTGTTTCTGTGTGGTACCACGTTGCTACGTGATTCATACCAGAAGAAGACCAGCATCTGTTCAACAAGTATGCGAGAAATGCGATTGTATGACCCTGATGAGGGCAAATCTCAGAACTAACCTAGACCTAACATGCGTTATCCTGTAAAATGTTGATCGAAACCAGGTTTAATCGACTCTTTCAGTGTGGTACCACATTACTACGTGATACAATCCGGAAAAAGTTCGGGATCTGGCCAACAAGAATGCGAAATATGCGATTGCATGAGTCAGATGACGGCAATTCCCAGATCTAACCCGGACCTATCATGCGTTATCCTCTAAAGTATTGATCGTGGCCTGGTTTAATTGACCGATTCTGTGTGGTACCACAATACTACGTAATACAATCCAGAAGAGGAACAGGATCTGACCCACGAGAATGCGAAATATGCGATTGCATGAGCCTGATGACGGCAAATCCCAGACCTAACCTAGACCTAACATGGGGTATCCTCTAAAATATTGATCGTGGCCAGGCTTAATCGACTGTTTCAGTGTGGTACCACAATACTACGTGATTCAAACCACAAGAAGACCAGGATCTGTCCAACAAGAATTCGAAATATGCGATGGTATGAGCCAGATGAGTGCAAGTCCCAGGCCTAACCCAGACCTAGCATGCGTTATCCTCTAAAATATAGACCGTGGCCAGGTTTAATTGACTATTTCTGAGTGGTACCACAATACTACGTGATTCAAACCAGAAGAAGAGCAGGATCTGGCCAACAAGAATGCGAAATATGCGATTGTATGAGCCTGATGAGGGCAAATCCCAGATCTAACCTAGACCTGACATGCGTTATCCTCTAAAATATTGATCGAAACCAGGTTTAATCGACTCTTTCAGTGTGGTACCACATTACTATGTGATACAATCCAGAAAAGGATCAGTATCTGGCCAACAAGAATGCGAAATATGCGATTGCATGAGCCAGATGACGGCAAATCCCAGACCTAACCTAGACCTAACATGCGGTATCCTCTAAAATATTGAGCGTGGCCCGGCTTAATCGTCTGTTTCAGTGTGGTACCACATTACTACGTGATCCAAACCATACAAAGCCCAGAATCTGGCCAACATGTGTCCGAAATATACGAAAGTATGAGCCTGTTGAGAGCAAATTCCAGACCTAACCTAGACCTAACATGCGTTATCCTATAAAATATTGATCGTGGCCAGGTTTTATTGACTGTTTCAGTGTGGTACCACATTACTGCGTGATCCAAAGCAGAAAAAACCAACGATCTGGTCAACAAGTGTGCGAAATATACGAAAGTATGAGCCTGATGAGAGCATATTCCAGACCTAACCTGGACTTAACATGCATTATCCTCTAAAATAGTGGTCGAAACCGAGTTTAATCGACTGTTTCAGTGTGGTACCACATTACTACCTGATCCAAACCAGAAAAAACACAGGATCTGTTCAACAAGAATGCCAAATATTGGATTGCATGAGCCTGATGACGGCAAATCCGAGACCTAACCTAGACCTAACATGCGTTATCCTCTGAAATATTGATCGTGGCCACGTTTAATCGACTGTTTCAGTGTGGTACCACATTACTACCTGATCCAATGCAGAAAAAACCCAGGATCTGTTCAACAAGTATGTGAAGAATGCGAAAGTATGAGCCTGATGAGGGCATGTCCCAGACCTAACCTGGACCTAGCATGCGTTATCATCTAAAATAGTGATCGAAACCATGTTTAATCGACTCTTTCAGTGTGGTACCACATTACTACGTGATACAATCCAGAAAAGGACCAGGAACTGGCCAACAAGTATGCGAAATATGCGATAGCATGAGCCTGATGAGGGCAAATCCCAGACCTAACCTAGACCTAACATGCGTTATTCTCTAAAATAATGATCGAAACCATGTTTAATCGACTGTTTCAGTGTGGTACCACATTACTACGTGATACAATCCAGAAAAGGACCTGGATCTGGCCAACAAGTGTGCGAAATATGCGATTGCATGAGCCTGATGAGGGCAAATCCCAGACCTAACCTAGACCTAACATGCGGTATCCTCTAAAATATTGATCGTGGCCAGTCTTAATGGACTGTTTCAGTGTGGTACCTCATTATTACGTGATACAATCCAGAAAAGGACCTGGATCTGGCCAACAAGTGTGCGAAATATGCGATTGCATGAGCCTGATGAGGGCAAATCCCAGACCTAACCTAGACCTAGCATGCGTTATCCTCTAAAATATAGACCGTGGCCAGGTTTAATTGACTATTTCTGAGTGGTACCACAATACTACGTGATTCAAACCAGAAGAAGAGCAGGATCTGGCCAACAAGAATGCGAAATATGCGATTGCATGAGCCTGATGAGGGCAAATCCCAGACCTAACCTAGACCTAACATGCCGTATCCCCTAAAATATTGATCGAATCCGGGTTTTATCGACTGTTGCAGTGTGGTTCCACATTACTACCAGATCCATAGCAGAAAAAACCCAGGATCTGTTCAACAAGTATGTGAAGAATGCGAAAGTATGATCCTGATGAGGGCAAGTCCCAGACCTAACCTAGACCTAACATGCGGTATCCTCTAAAATATTGATCGTGGCCAGGCTTAATGGGCTGTTTCAGTGTGGTACCTCATTATTACGTGATACAATCCAGAAAAGGACCTGGATCTGGCCAACAAGTGTGCGAAATATGCGATTGCATGAGCCTGATGAGGGCAAATCCCAGACCTAACCTAGACCTAACATGCGGTATCCTCTAAAATATTGATCGTGGCCAGTCTTAATGGACTGTTTCAGTGTGGTACCTCATTATTACGTGATGCAATCCAGAAAAGGATCAGGATCTGGCCAACAAGAATGCGAAATATGCGATTGCATGAGCGAGATGACGGCAAATCCCAGACCTAACCTAGACCTAACATGCGGTATCCTCTAAAATATTGATCGTGGCCAGGCTTAATCGACTGTTTCAGTGTGGTACCACATTACTACGTGAACAATCCAGAAAAGGACCAGGATCTGGCCAACAAGTATGCGAAATATGCGATTGCATGAGCCTGATGAGGGCAAATCCCAGACCTAACCTAGACCTAACATGCGTTATTCTATAATATATTGATCGTGGCCAGGTTTTATTGACTGTTTCAGTGTTGTACCACACTACTACGTGATCCAAACCAGAAAAAACCAACGTTCTGGTCAACAACTGTGCGAAATATACGAAAGTATGAGCCTGATGAGAGCATATTCCAGACCTAACCCACACTTAACATGCCGTATCCCCTAAAATATTGATCGAAACCGGGATTTATCGATTGTTCCAGTGTGGTACCACATTACTACCTGATCCAAACCAGACAAAACCCAGGATCTGTTCAACAAGTATGTGAAGAATGCGAAAGTATGAGCCTGATGAGTGCAAGTCCCAGACCTAACCCAGACCTAGCATGCGTTATCCTCTAAAATATTGATCGTGGCCAGGTTTAATTGACTGTTTCTGTGTGGTACCACAATACTACGTGATTCAAACCTGAAGAACACCAGGATCTGTTCAACAGGAATGTGAAGAATGCTAAAGTGTGAGTCTGATGAGGGCAAATCCCAGACCTAACCTAGACCTAACATGCGGTATCCTCTAAAATATTGATCGTGGCCAGGTTTTATTGACTGTTTCAGTGTGGTACCACATTACTACGTGATTCAAACCAGAAGAAGACCAGGATCTGTTTAACGAGTATGTGAAGAATGCGAAGGTATGATTCTGATGAGGGCAAATCCCAGACCTAACCTAGACCTAACATGCGTTATCCTCTAAGATATTCATCGAAACCATGTTTAATCGACTCTTTCAGTGTGGTACCACATTACTACGTAATAGAATCCGGAGAAGGATCAGGATCTGGCCAACAAGTATGCGAAATATGCGATTGCATGAGCCTCATGAGGGCAAATCCCAGACCTAACCTAGACCTAGCATGCGTTATCCTCTAAAATAATGATCGAAACCAGGTTTAATTGACTGTTTCTGTGTGGTACCACAATACTACGTGATTCAAACCAGAAGGAGTCCAGGATATGTTCAACAAGTATGTGAAGAACGCGAAAGTATGAGCCTGATGAGGGCAAATCCCAGACCTAACCCAGACCTAGCATGCGTTATCCTCTAAAATATTTATCGTGGCCAGGTTTAATTGACTGTTTCTGTGTGTTACCACATTACTACGTGATCCAAACCAGAAAAAACCCAGGATCTGCTCAAAAAGTATGTGAAGAATGTGAAAGTATGAGTCTGATGCGGTTATATCCCAGACCAAACCCAGACCAAACCGGTGTTATCCTCTAAAACATTGATCGAAACTAGGTTTAATTGACAGATTCAGTGTGGTACCACATTACTACGTGATCCAAAGCAGAAAAAAACCCACGATCTTGTCAATATATTTGTTAGAAATGCGAAAGTATGAGCCAAATGAGGGCAAGTCCCAGTCCTAACCCAAATCTAGCATGCGTTATCCACTAAAATATTGATCGAAACCGGGTTTAATCGACTGTTCCAGTGTGGTACAGCATTACTACGTGATTCAAACCAGAAGGAGACCAGGATCTGTTCAACAACTATGTGAAGAATGCGATTGTATGAGCCTGATGAGAGCATATTCCAGACCTAACCCAGACCTAGCATGCGTTATCCTCTAAAATATTGATCGTGGCCAGATTTAATTGGCTGTTTCTGTGTGGTACCACAATACTACGTGATTCAAACCAGAAGAAGACCAGGATCTGGCCACCAAGAATGCGAAATATGCGATTGCATGAGCGAGATGACGGCAAATCCCAGACCTAACCTAGACCTAACATGCGGTATCCTCTAAAATATTGATCGTGGCCAGGCTTAATCGACTGTTCCAGTGTGGTACCACATTACTACCTGCTCCAAACCAGAAAAAACCCAGGATCTGTTCAACAAGTATGTGAAGAATGCGAAAGTATGATTCTGATGAGGGCAAATCCCAGACCTAACCTAGACCTAACATGCCGTATCCCTTAAAATATTGATCGAAACCGGGTTTTATCGACTGTTGCAGTGTGGTACCACATTACTGCCTGATCGAAACCAGAAAAAACCCAGGATCTGTTCAACAAGTATGTGAAGAATGCGAAAGCAGGAGTCTGATGCGGTTATAACCCAGACCTAACCCAGACCTAGCATGCGTTATTCTCTAAAATACTGATCGTGGCCAGGTTTAATTGACTATTTCTGTGTGGTACCACATTAGTACGTGATCCAAACCAGAAAAAACCCAGGATCTGCTGAAAAAGTATGTGAAGAATGCGAAAGTATGAGTCTGATGCGGGTATAACCCAGACCTAACCCAGACCAAACCGGTGTTATCCTATAAAATATTGATCGAAACTAGGTTTAATTGACTGTTTCCGAGTGGTACCACATTACTACGTGATCCAAACCAGAAAAAGCCCACGATCTGGCCAACATGTTTGTTAGAAATGCGAAAGTATGAGCCAAATGGGGGCAAGTCCCAGACCTAACTCAGACCTAACATGCGTTATCCTCTAAAATATTGGTCGTGACCAGGTTTAATCGACTGTTTTAGTGTAGTATCACATTACTACGTGATCCAAACCAGAAAAAACCCAGGATCTGCTCAACAAGTATGTGAAAAACGCGAAAGTATGAGCCTGATGAGGGCAAGACCCAGACCTAACCCCGACCTAGCATGCATTATCCTCTAAAATATAGATCGAAACCGGGTTTAATCGACTGTTCCAGTGTTGTACTACATTACTACCTGATCCAAGCCAGAAAAAACCCAGGATCTGTTCAACAAGTATGTGAAGAATGCGAAAGTATGATTCTGACGAGGGCAAATCCCAGACCTCACTCATACCCAACATGCGTTATCCACTAAAATATTGTTCGAGACCAGGCTTAATCGACTGTTTTAGTGTGGTACCACATTACTACGTGATCCAAACTAGAAAAAACCCAGGATCTGTTCAACAAGTATGTGAAGAATGCGAAAGCAGGAGTCTGATGAGGGCAAATCCCAGACCTAACCCAGACCTAGCATGTGTTATTCTCTAAAATACTGATCGTGGCCAGGTTTAGTTGACTGTTTCTGTGTGGTACCACAATAGTACGTGATTCAAACCAGAAGAAGACCAGGATCTGGCCACCAAGAATGCGAAATATGCGATTGTATGAGCATGATGAGTGCAAGTCCCAGACCTAACCTAGACCTAACATGCGTTATCCTCTAAAATATTGATCGAAACCAGGTTTAATCGACTCTTTCAGTGCGGTACCACATTACTAGGTGATACAAACCAGAAAAAACCCAGGATCTGCTCAAAAAGTATGTGAAGAATGCGAAGACATGAGTCTCAATAGGGCAAATCCCAGACCAAACCTAGACCAAACATGCGTTATCCTCTAAAATATTGATCGAAACCAGGTTTAATCGACTCTTTCAGTGTGGTACCACATTACTACGTGATCCAAACCATACAAAGCCCAGGATCTGGCCAACAAGTATGCGAGAAATGCGAAAGTATGAGCCTGATGGTGGCAAATACCAGACTAAACCCAGACCTAATATGCGTTATTCTCTAAAATATTGTTCGAGACCAGGCTTCGTCGACTGTTTCTGTGTGGTACCACAATACTACGTGATTCAAAGCAGAAGAAGTCCAGGATCTGTTCAACATCTATGTGAAGAATGCGAAAGTATTAGTCTGATGAGGGCAAATCCCAGTCCCAACCCAGACCTAGCATGCGTGGCCAGATTTAATTGGCTGTTTCTGTGTGGTACCACAATACTACGTGATTCAAACCATACAAAGCTCAGGATCTGGCCAACTAGTTTGCGAGAAATGCGCAAGTATGAGCCTGATAATGGCAAATACCAGACTTAACCCAGACCTAACATGCGTTATCCTCTAAAATATTGATCGAGACCAGGCTTAATCGACTGTTTCAGTGTGGTACCACATTACTACGTGATTCAAACCAGAAGAAGACCAGGATCTGGCCACCAAGATTGCGAAATATGCGATTGTATGAGCCTGATGAGGGCAAATCCCAGACCTAACCCAGACCTAGCATGCGTTATCCTCTAAATTATCGATCGTGGCCAGGTTTAATTGACTGTTTCTCCGTGGTAGCACAATACTACGCGATTCAAACCAGAAGAAGACCAGGATCTGGCCACCAAGAATGCGAAATATGCGATAGTATGAGCCTGATGAGGGCAAATCCCAGACCTAACCTAGACCTAACATGCGTTATCCTCTAAAATATTGATCGAAACCAGGTTTAATCGACAGTTTCAGTGTGGTACCACATTACTACGTTATACAATCCAGAAAAGGACCAGGATCTGGCCAACAAGAATGCGAAATATGCGATTGCATGAGCCTGATGACGGCAAATCCCAGACCTAACCCAGACCTAGCATGCGTTATCCTCTAAATTATTGATCGTGGCCATGTTTAATTGACTGTTTCTGTGTGGTACCACAATACTACGTGATTCAAACCAGAAGGAGTCCAGGATATGTTCAACAAGTATGTGAAGAACGCGAAAGTATGAGCCTGATGAGGGCAAATCCCAGACCTAACCCAGACCTAGCATGCGTTATCCTCTAAAATATTTATCGTGGCCAGGTTTAATTGACTGTTTCTGTGTGTTACCACATTACTACGTGATCCAAACCAGAAAAAACCCAGGATCTGCTCAAAAAGTATGTGAAGAATGTGAAAGTATGAGTCTGATGCGGTTATATCCCAGACCAAACCCAGACCAAACCGGTGTTATCCTCTAAAACATTGATCGAAACTAGGTTTAATTGACAGATTCAGTGTGGTACCACATTACTACGTGATCCAAAGCAGAAAAAAACCCACGATCTTGTCAATATATTTGTTAGAAATGCGAAAGTATGAGCCAAATGAGGGCAAGTCCCAGTCCTAACCCAAATCTAGCATGCGTTATCCACTAAAATATTGATCGAAACCGGGTTTAATCGACTGTTCCAGTGTGGTACAGCATTACTACGTGATTCAAACCAGAAGGAGACCAGGATCTGTTCAACAACTATGTGAAGAATGCGATTGTATGAGCCTGATGAGAGCATATTCCAGACCTAACCCAGACCTAGCATGCGTTATCCTCTAAAATATTGATCGTGGCCAGATTTAATTGGCTGTTTCTGTGTGGTACCACAATACTACGTGATTCAAACCAGAAGAAGACCAGGATCTGGCCACCAAGAATGCGAAATATGCGATTGTATGAGCCTGATGAGGGCAAATCCCAGAACTAGCCTAGACCTAACATGCGCTATCCTCTAAAATATCGATCGAGACCAGGCTTAATCGACTGTTTCACTGTGGTACCACAATACTACGTGATTCAAACCAGAAGGAGTCCAGGATATGTTCAACAAGTATGTGAAGAACGCGAAAGTATGAGCCTGATGAGGGCAAATCCCAGACCTAACCCAGACATAGCATGCGTTATCCTCTAAAATATTTATCGTGGCCAGGTTTAATTGACTGTTTCTGTGTGGTACCACAATACTACGTGGTTGAAACCAGAAGAAGAGGAGGATCTTGTCAACAAGAATGCGAAATATGCGATTGTATGAGCCTGATGAGGGCAAAACCCAGAGCTAACCTAGACCTAACATGCGTTATCCTCTAAAATATTGAGCTATACCAGGTTTAATTGACTCTTTCAGTGTGGTACCACATTACTACGTAATAGAATCCGGAGAAGGATCAGGATCTGGCCAACAAGTATGCGAAATATGCGATTGCATGAGCCTGATGAGGGCAAATCCCAGACCTAACCTAGACCTAACATGCCGTATCCCCTAAAATATTGATCGAATCCGGGTTTTATCGACTGTTGCAGTGTGGTTCCACATTACTACCAGATCCATAGCAGAAAAAACCCAGGATCTGTTCAACAAGTATGTGAAGAATGCGAAAGTATGATCCTGATGAGGGCAAGTCCCAGACCTAACCCGGACCTAGCATGCGTTATCCTCTAAAATATTGATCGTGGCCCGGTTTAATTGACTGTTTCTGTGTGGTACCACAATACTACGTGGTTCAAACCAGAAGAAGAGGAGGATCTGGCCAACAAGAATGCGAAATTTGCGATTGTATGAGCCAGATGAGTGCAAGTCTCAGACCTAACCCAGACCTAGCATGCGTTATCCTCTAAAATATTGATCGTGGCCAGGCTTAATTGACTGTTTCTGTGTGGCAGCACAATACTACGTGATTTAAACCAGACGAAGACCAGGATCTGGCCAACAAGAATGTGAAATATGCGATTGTATGAGCCTGATGAGGGCAAATCCCAGAGCTAACCTAGACCTAACATGCGTTATCCTCTAAAATATTGAGCTATACCAGGTTTAATTGACTCTTTCAGTGTGGTACCACATTACTACGTAATAGAATCCGGAGAAGGATCAGGATCTGGCCAACAAGTATGCGAAATATGCGATTGCATGAGCCTGATGAGGGCAAATCCCAGACATAACCTAGACCTAACATGCCGTATCCCCTAAAATATTGATCGAATCCGGGTTTTATCGACTGTTGCAGTGTGGTTCCACATTACTACCAGATCCATAGCAGAAAAAACCCAGGATCTGTTCAACAAGTATGTGAAGAATGCGAAAGTATGATCCTGATGAGGGCAAGTCCCAGACCTAACCTAGACCTAACATGCGGTATCCTCTAAAATATTGATCGTGGCCAGGCTTAATGGACTGTTTCAGTGTGGTACCTCATTATTACGTGATACAATCCAGAAAAGGACCTGGATCTGGCCAACAAGTATGCGAAATATGCGATTGCATGAGCCTGATGAGGGCAAATCCCAGACCTAACCTAGACCTAACATGCGGTATCCTCTAAAATATTGATCGTGGCCAGTCTTAATGGACTGTTTCAGTGTGGTACCTCATTATTACGTGATACAATCCAGAAAAGGATCAGGATCTGGCCAACAAGAATGCGAAATATGCGATTGTATGAGCCAGATGAGTGCAAGTCTCAGACCTAACCCAGACCTAGCATGCGTTATCCTCTAAAATATTGATCGTGGCCAGGCTTAATTGACTGTTTCTGTGTGGCACCACAATACTACGTGATTTAAACCAGACGAAGACCAGGATCTGGCCAACAAGAATGTGAAATATGCGATTGTATGAGCCTGATGAGGGCAAATCCCAGAGCTAACCTAGACCTAACATGCGTTATCCTCTAAAATATTGAGCTAAACCAGGTTTAATTGACTCTTTCAGTGTGGTACCACATTACTACGTAATAGAATCCGGAGAAGGATCAGGATCTGGCCAACAAGTATGCGAAATATGCGATAGCATGAGCCTGATGAGGGCAAATCCCAGACCTAACCTAGACCTAACATGCCGTATCCCCTAAAATATTGATCGAATCCGGGTTTTATCGACTGTTGCAGTGTGGTTCCACATTACTACCAGATCCATACCAGAAAAAACCCAGGATCTGTTCAACAAGTATGTGAAGAATGCGAAAGTATGATCCTGATGAGGGCAAGTCCCAGACCTAACCTAGACCTAACATGCGGTATCCTCTAAAATATTGATCGTGGCCAGGTTTAATTGACTGTTTCATTGTTGTACCACATTACTACGTGGTTGAAACCAGAAGAAGAGGAGGATCTTGTCAACAAGAATGCGAAATATGCGATTGTATGAGCCTGATGAGGGCAAATCCCAGACCTAACCTAGACCTAACATGCGTTATCCACTAAAATATTGATCGAAGCCAGGTTTAATCGACTCTTTAGGTGTGGTACCACATCACTACGTGATACAATCCAGAAAAGGACCAGGAACTGGCCAACAAGAATGCGAAATATGCGATTGCATGAGCCTGATGACGGCAAATCCCAGACCTAACCTAGACCTAACACGCGCTATCCTCTAAAATATTGATCGTGGCCAGGTTTAATTGACTGTTTCTGTGTGGTACCACAATACTACGTGGTTGAAACCAGAAGAAGAGGAGGATCTTGTCAACAAGAATGCGAAATATGCGATTGTATGAGCCAGATGAGTGCAAGTCTCAGACCTAACCCAGACCTAGCATGCGTTATCCTCTAAAATATTGATCGTGGCCAGGCTTAATTGACTGTTTCTGTGTGGTACCACAATACTACGTGATTTAAACCAGACGAAGACCAGGATCTGGCCAACAAGAATGTGAAATATGCGATTGTATGAGCCTGATGAGGGCAAATCCCAGAGCTAACCTAGACCTAACATGCGTTATCCTCTAAAATATTGAGCTAAACCAGGTTTAATCGACTCTTTCAGTGTGGTACCACATTACTACGTGATACAATCCAGAAAAGGATCAGGATCTGGCCAACAAGAATGCGAAATATTCGATTGCATGAGTCAGATGACGGCAAATCCCAGACCTAACCTAGACCTAACATGCGTTATTCTATAATATATTGATCGTGGCCAGGTTTTATTGACTGTTTCATTGTTGTACCACATTACTACGTGATCCAAACCAGAAAAAACCAACGTTCTGGTCAACAAGTGTGCGAAATATACGAAAGTATGAGCCTAATGAGAGCATATTCCAGACCTAACCTAGACTTAACATGCCGTATCCCCTAAAATATTGATCGAAACCGGGATTTATCGACTGTTCCAGTGTGGTACCACATTACTACCTGATCCAAACCAGAAAAAACCCAGGATCTGTTCAACAAGTATGTGAAGAATGCGAAAGCATGAACCTGATGAGTGCAAGTCCCAGACCTAACCTAGACCTAGCATGCGTTATCCTCTAAAATATTGATCGTGGCCAGGTTTAATTGACTGTTTCTGTGTGGTACCACAATACTACGTGATTCAAACCTGAAGAACACCAGGATCTGTTCAACAAGTATGTGAAGAATGCTAAAGTGTGAGTCTGATGAGGGCAAATCCCAGACCTAACCCGGGCCTAACATGCGGTATCCTCTAAAATATTGATCGTGGCCAGGTTTTATTGACTGTTTCGGTGTGGTATCACATTACTACGTGATTCAAACCAGAAGAAGACCAGGATCTGGCCAACAAGAATGTGAAATATGCGATTGTATGAGCCTGATGAGGGCAAATCCCAGAGCTAACCTAGACCTAACATGCGTTATCCTCTAAAATATTGAGCTAAACCAGGTTTAATCTACTCTTGCAGTGTGGTACCACATTACTACGTGATACAATCCAGAAAAGGACCAGGATCTGGCGAACAAGTATGCGAAATATGCGATTGCATGAGCCGGATGACGGCAAATCCCAGACCAAACCTAGACCTAACATGCGGTATCCTGTAAAATATTGATCGTGGCCAGGCTTAATCAACTGTTTCAGTGTGGTACCACATTACTTCGTGATCCAAACCATACAAAGCCCAGGATCTGGCCAACAAGTATGCGAAATATACGAAAGTATGAGCCTGGTGAGAGCAAATTCCAGACCTAACCTAGACCTAACATGCGTTATCCTATAAAATATTGATCGAAACCAGGTTTAATTGACACTTTCAGTGTGGTACCACATTACAACGTGATACAATCTAGAAAAGGACCAGGAACTGGCCAACAAGAATGCGAAATATGCGATTGCATGGGCCTGATGACGGCACATCCCAGACCTAACCTGGACCTAACATACGCTATCCTCTAAGACATTGATCGTGGCCAAGTTTAATTGACTGTTGCAGTGTGGTACCACATTACTGCCTGATCGAAACCAGAAAAAACTCAGGATCTGTTCAACAAGTATGTGAAGAATGCGGAAGCAGGAGTCTGATGCGGTTATAACCCAGACCTAACCCAGACCTAGCATGCGTTATTCTCTAAAATACTGATCGTGGCCAGGTTTAATTGACTATTTCTGTGTGGTACCACATTAGTACGTGATCCAAACCAGAGAAAACCCAGGATCTGCTGAAAAAGTATGTGAAGAATGCGAAAGTATGAGTCTGATGCGGGTATAACCCAGACCTAACTCAGACCAAACCGGTGTTATCCTATAAAATATTGATCGAAACTAGGTTTAATTGACTGTTTCAGAGTGGTACCACATTACTACGTGATCCAAACCAGAAAAAGCCCACGATCTGGTCAACATGTTTGTTAGAAATGCGAAAGTATGAGCCAAATGGGGGCAAGTCCCAGACCTAACTCAGACCTAACATGCGTTATCCTCTAAAATATTGGTCGTGACCAGGTTTAATCGACTGTTTTAGTGTAGTATCACATTACTACGTGATCGAAACCAGAAAAAACCCAGGATCTGCTCAACAAGTATGTGAAGAATGCGAAAGCAGGAGTCTGATGAGGGCAAATCCCAGACCTAACCCCGACCTAGCATGCATTATCCTCTAAAATATAGATCGAAACCGGGTTTAATCGACTGTTCCAGTGTTGTACTACATTACTACCTGATCCAAGCCAGAAAAAACCCAGGATCTGTTCAACAAGTATGTGAAGAATGCGAAAGTATGATTCTGACGAGGGCAAATCCCAGACCTCACTCAGACCTAACATGCGTTATCCACTAAAATATTGTTCGAGACCAGGCTTAATCGACTGTTTTAGTGTGGTACCACGTTACTACGTGATCCAAACTAGAAAAAACCCAGGATCTGTTCAACAAGTATGTGAAGAATGCGAAAGCAGGAGTCTGATGAGGGCAAATCCCAGACCTAACCCAGACCTAGCATGTGTTATTCTCTAAAATACTGATCGTGCCCAGGTTTAGTTGACTGTTTCTGTGTGGTACCACAATAGTACGTGATTCAAACCAGAAGAAGACCAGGATCTGGCCACCAAGAATGCGAAATATGCGATTGTATGAGCATGATGAGTGCAAGTCCCAGACCTAACCTAGACCTAACATGCGTTATCCTCTAAAATATTGATCGAAACCAGGTTTAATCGACTCTTTCAGTGCGGTACCACATTACTAGGTGATACAAACCAGAAAAAACCCAGGATCTGCTCAAAAAGTATGTGAAGAATGCGAAGATATGAGTCTCAATAGGGCAAATCTCAGACCTAACCCAGACCTAGCATGCGTTATCCTCTAAAATATTGATCGAAACCAGGTTTAATCGACTCTTTCAGTGCGGTACCACATTACTAGGTGATACAAACCAGAAGAAACCCAGGATCTGCTCATAAAGTATGTGAAGAATGCGAAAGTACGAGCCAAATGACGGCAAATCCCAGACCTAACCTAGACCTAACATGCGGTATCCTCTAAAATATTGATCGCGGCCAGGTTTATTTGACTGTTTCTGTGTGGTACCACAATACTACGTGATTCAAACCAGAAGAACACCAGGAGCTGTTCAACAGGTATGTGAAGAATGCTAAAGTGTGAGTCTGATGAGGGCAAATCCCAGACCTAACCTAGACCTAACATGCGGTATCCTCTAAAATATTGATCGTGGCCAGGTTTTATGGACTGTTTCAGTGTGGTACCACATTACTACGTGATTCAAACCAGAGGAAGACCAGGATCTGTTTAACAAGTATGTGAAGAATGCGAAGGTATGATTCTGATGAGGGCAAATCCCAGACCTAACCTAGACCTAACATGCGTTATCCTCTAAGATATTGATCGAAACCATGTTTAATCGACTCTTTCAGTGTGGTACCACATTACTACGTAATAGAATCCGGAGAAGGATCAGGATCTGGCCAACAAGTATGCGAAATATGCGATTGCATGAGCCTCATGAGGGCAAATCCCAGACCTAACCTAGACCTAGCATGCGTTATCCTCTAAAATAATGATCGAAACCAGGTTTAATTGACTGTTTCTGTGTGGTACCACAATACTACGTGATTCAAACCAGAAGAAACCCAGGATCTGCTCATAAAGTATGTGAAGAATGCGAAAGTACGAGCCAAATGAGGGCAAATCCCAGACCAAACCTAGACCTAACATGCGTTATCCTCTAAAATATTGATCGAAACCAGGTTTAATCGACTCTTTCAGTGTGGTACCACATTACTACGTGATCCAAACCATACAAAGCCCAGGATCTGGCCAACAAGTATGCGAGAAATGCGAAAGTATGAGCCTGATGGTGGCAAATACCAGACTAAACCCAGACCTAATATGCGTTATTCTCTAAAATATTGTTCGAGACCAGGCTTCGTCGACTGTTTCTGTGTGGTACCACAATACTACGTGATTCAAAGCAGAAGAAGTCCAGGATCTGTTCAACATCTATGTGAACAATGCGAAAGTATTAGTCTGATGAGGGCAAATCCCAGTCCTAACCCAGACCTAGCATGCGTGGCCAGATTTAATTGGCTGTTTCTGTGTGGTACCACAATACTACGTGATTCAAACCAGAAAAGGACCAGGATCTGGCCACCAAGAATGCGAAATATGCGATTGCATGAGCCTGATGACGGCAAATCCCAGACCTAGCCCAGACCTAACATGCGTTATCCTCTAAAATATTGATCGTGGCCAGGTTTTATTGACTGTTTCAGTGTGGTACCACATTACTACGTGATCCAAACCATACAAGGCTCAGGATCTGGCCAACTAGTTTGCGAGAAATGCGAAAGTATGAGCCTGATAATGGCAAATACCAGACCTAACCCAGACCTAACATGCGTTATCCTCTAAAATATTGATCGAGACCAGGCTTAATCGACTGTTTCAGTGTGGTACCACATTACTAGCTGACCCAAACCAGAAAAAACCCAGGATCTGTTCAACAAGTATGTGAAGAATGCGAAAGTATGATTCTGATGAGGGCAAATCCCAGACCTAACCTAGACCTAACATGCGTTATCCACTAAAATATTGATCGAAACCAGGTTTAATCGACTCTTTAGGTGTGGTACCACATCACTACGTGATACAATCCAGAAAAGGAACAGGATCTGGCCAACAAGTATGCGAAATATGCGATTGCATGAGCCTGATGACGGCAAATCCCAGACCTAACATAGACCTAACATGCGTTATCCTCTAAAATATTGATCGTGGCCAGGTTTAATTGACTGTTTCTGTGTGGTACCACAATACTACGTGGTTCAAACCAGAAGAAGAGGAGGATCTGGCCAACAAGAATGCGAAATATGCGATTGTATGAGCCAGATGAGTGCAAGTCTCAGACCTAACCCAGACCTAGCATGCGTTATCCTCTAAAATATTGATCGTGGCCAGGCTTAATTGACTGTTTCTGTGTGGTACCACAATACTACGTGATTTAAACCAGACGAAGACCAGGATCTGGCCAACAAGAATGTGAAATATGCGATTGTATGAGCCTGATGAGGGCAAATCCCAGAGCTAACCTAGACCTAACATGCGTTATCCTCTAAAATATTGAGCTAAACCAGGTTTAATCGACTCTTTCAGTGTGGTACCACATTACTACGTGATACAATCCAGAAAAGGATCAGGATCTGGCCAACAAGAATGCGAAATATGCGATTGCATGAGTCAGATGACGGCAAATCCCAGACCTAACCTAGACCTAACATGCGGTATCCTCTAAAATATTGATCGCGGCCAGGTTTATTTGACTGTTTCTGTGTGGTACCACAATACTGCGTGATTCAAACCAGAAGAACACCAGGAGCTGTTCAACAGGTATGTGAAGAATGCTAAAGTGTGAGTCTGATGAGGGCAAATCCCAGACCTAACCTAGACCTAACATGCGGTATCCTCTAAAATATTGATCGTGGCCAGGTTTTATGGACTGTTTCAGTGTGGCACCACATTACTACGTGATTCAAACCAGAGGAAGACCAGGATCTGTTTAACAAGTATGTGAAGAATGCGAAGGTATGATTCTGATGAGGGCAAATCCCAGACCTAACCTAGACCTAACATGCGTTATCCTCTAAGATATTGATCGAAACCATGTTTAATCGACTCTTTCAGTGTGGTACCACATTACTACGTAATAGAATCCGGAGAAGGATCAGGATCTGGCCAACAAGTATGCGAAATATGCGATTGCATGAGCCTCATGAGGGCAAATCCCAGACGTAACCTAGACCTAGCATGCGTTATCCTCTAAAATAATGATCGAAACCAGGTTTAATTGACTGTTCCTGTGTGGTACCACAATACTACGTGATTCAAACCAGAAGAACACCAGGATCGGTTCAACAAGTATGTGAAGAATGCGAAAGTATGATCCTGATGAGGGCAAGTCCCAGACCTAACCCGGACCTAGCATGCGTTATACTCTCAAATATTGATCGTGGCCAGGTTTAATTGACTGTTTCTGTGTGGTACCACAATACTACGTGATTCAAACCTGAAGAACACCAGGAGCTGTTCAACAGGTATGTGAAGAATGCTAAAGTGTGAGTCTGATGAGGGCAAATCCCAGACCTAACCTAGACCTAACATGCGGTATCCTCTAAAATATTGATCGTGGCCAGGTTTTATGGACTGTTTCAGTGTGGTACCACATTACTACGTGATTCAAACCAGAGGAAGACCAGGATCTGTTTAACAAGTATGTGAAGAATGCGAAGGTATGATTCTGATGAGGGCAAATCCCAGACCTAACCTAGACCTAACATGCGTTATCCTCTAAGATATTCATCGAAACCATGTTTAATCGACTCTTTCAGTGTGGTACCACATTACTACGTAATAGAATCCGGAGAAGGATCAGGATCTGGCCAACAAGTATGCGAAATATGCGATTGCATGAGCCTCATGAGGGCAAATCCCAGACCTAACCTAGACCTAGCATGCGTTATCCTCTAAAATAATGATCGAAACCTTGTTTAATTGACTGTTTCTGTGTGGTACCACAATACTACGTGATTCAAACCAGAAGAACACCAGGATCGGTTCAACAAGTATGTGAAGAATGCGAAAGTATGATCCTGATGAGGGCAAGTCCCAGACCTAACCCGGACCTAGCATGCGTTATCCTCTAAAATATTGATCGTGGCCAGGTTTAATTGACTGTTTCTGTGTGGTACCACAATACTACGTGATTCAAACCAGAAGAACACCAGGATCGGTTCAACAAGTATGTGAAGAATGCTAAAGTATGAGTCTGATGAGGGCAAATCCCAGACCTAACCCGGACCTAGCATGCGTTATACTCTAAAATATTGATCGTGGCCAGGTTTAATTTACAGTTTCTGTGTGGTACCACAATACTACGTGATTCAAACCAGAGGAAGACCAGGATCTGGCCAACAAGAATGCGAAATATGCGATTGTATGAGCCAGATGAGTGCAAGTCTCAGACCTAACCCAGACCTAGCATGCGTTATCCTCTAAAATATTGATCGTGGCCAGGCTTAATTGACTGTTTCAGTGTGGTACCACAATACTACGTGATACAAACCAGAAGAAACCCAGGATCTGCTCAACAAGTATGTGAAGAATGCGAAAGTATGAGGCTGATGTGGGCAAATCCCAGACCTAACCTAGACCTAACATGCGTTATCCTGTGAAATATTGATCGAAACCGGGTTTAATCGACTCTTTCAGTGTGGTACCACATTACTACGTAATAGAATCCGGAGAAGGATC
The DNA here is from genome assembly GCF_051014445.1 of Colletes latitarsis. Lineage (NCBI taxonomy): Eukaryota > Metazoa > Arthropoda > Insecta > Hymenoptera > Colletidae > Colletes > Colletes latitarsis. The sequence continues at coordinate 5,330,522 of NC_135147.1, forward strand.
AGGATCTGGCCAACAAGTATGCGAAATATGCGATTGCATGAGCCTGATGAGGGCAAATCCCAGACCTAACCTAGACCTAACATGCCGTATCCCCTAAAATATTGATCGAATCCGGGTTTTATCGACTGTTGCAGTGTGGTTCCACATTACTACCAGATCCATAGCAGAAAAAACCCAGGATCTGTTCAACAAGTATGTGAAGAATGCGAAAGTATGATCCTGATGAGGGCAAGTCCCAGACCTAACCCGGACCTAGCATGCGTTATCCTCTAAAATATTGATCGTGGCCCGGTTTAATTGACTGTTTCTGTGTGGTACCACAATACTACGTGATTCAAACCAGAAGAACACCAGGATCGGTTCAACAAGTATGTGAAGAATGCTAAACTATGAGTCTGATGAGGGCAAATCCCAGACCTAACCCGGACCTAGCATGCGTTATCCTCTAAAATATTGATCGTGGCCAGGTTTAATTTACAGTTTCTGTGTGGTACCACAATACTACGTGATTCAAACCAGAGGAAGACCAGGATCTGGCCAACAAGAATGCGAAATATGCGATTATATGAGCCTGATGAGGGCAAATCCCAGACCTGACCTAGACCTAACATGCGTTATCCTCTAAAATATTCATCGAAACCAGGTTTAATCGACTCTTTCATTCTGGTACCAGATTACTACCTGATCCAAACCAGAAAAGAACCCAGGATTTGTTAAACAAGTATTTGAAGAAAGCGAAAGTATGAGTCGGATGAGGCCAAATTCCAGGCCTAACCCAGACCTAGCTCGCGTTATCCTCTAAAATATTGATCGTGGCCAGGTTTAATTGACAGTTTCTGTATGGTACCACAATACTACGTGATTCAAACCGGATAAGACCAGGATCTGGCCAACATGAATGCGAAATATGCGATTGTATGAGACTGGTGAGGGCAAATCCCAGACCTAACCTAGACCTAACATGCGTTATCCTGTAAAATATTGCTCGATACCGTGTTTAATCGACTCTTTCAGTGTGTTACCACATTACTCCGTGATCCAACCCAGGAAAAACCCAGGATCTGTTCAACAAGTATGTGAAGTATGCGAAAGTATGAGCCAAATGAGGGCAAATCCCAGACCTAACCCAGACCTAGCATGCGTTATCCTCTAAAATATGGATCGAAACCGGGTTTAATCGACTGTTCCAGTGTGGTAACCCATCACTGCCTGATCAAAACCAGAAAAAACCCGGGATCTGGCCTACAAGTGTGCGAAATATGCGAAAGTATGACCCTGATGAGGGCAAGTCCCAAACCTAACCCAGACCTAACATGCGTTATCCTCTAAAATATTGATCATGGCAAGGTTTAATTGACTGTTTCAGTGTGGTACCACATTACTCCGTGATCCAACCCAGGAAAAACCCAGGATCTGTTCAACAAGTATGTGAAGTATGCGAAAGTATGAGCGAAATGAGGGCAAATCCCAGACCTAACCTCGACCTAACATGCGCTATCCTCTAAAATATTGATCGCAACCAGGCTTAATCGACTGTTTCATTGTGGTACCACATTACGACGTGATCCAAACCAGAAAAAACCCAGGATCTGGCCAACAAGTGTGCGAAATATGCGAAAGTATGAGCCTGATGAGGGCAAGTCCCAAACCTAACCCAGACCTAACATGCGTTATCCTCTAAAATATTGATCGAAAATAGGTTTAATTGACTGTTTCAGTGTGGTACCAGATTACTACGTGTTCCAAACCAGTTTAAACACACGATCTGGTCAAAATGTTTGTTAAAAATGCGAAAGTGTGAGCTAAATGGGGGCAAATCCCAGACCTAACCCAGACCTAGCATGCGTTATCCTCGAAAATATTGATCGAAGCCGGGTTTAATCGACTGTTCCAGTGTGGTACCATATGACTACCTGATCCAAACCAGAAAAAACTCAGGATCTGTTCAACAAGAATGTGAAGTATGCGAAAGTATGAGCCAAATGAGGGTAAATCCCAGACCTAACCCAGACCTAGCATGCGTTATCCTCTAAAATATGGATCGAAACCGGGTTTAATCGTCTGTTCCAGTGTGGTACCCCATTACTGCCTGATCCAAACCAGAAAAAACCCAGGATCTGGCCAACAAGTGTGCGAAATATGCGAAAGTATGAGCCTGATGAGGGCAAGTCCCAAAACTAAACCAGTCCTTACATGCGTTATCCTCTAAAATATTGATCATGGCCAGGTTTAATTGACTGTTTCTGTGTGTTACCATTATACTACGTGACTCAATCCAGAAGAAGACCAGGATCTGGCCAACAAGAATGCGAAATATGCGATTATATGAGCCTGATGAGGGCAAATCCCAGACCTGACCTAGACCTAACATGCGTTATCCTCTAAAATATTCATCGAAACCAGGTTTAATCGACTCTTTCATTCTGGTACCACATTACTACCTGATCCATACCAGACAAAAACCCAGGATCTGGCCAACAAGTGTGCGAAATATGCGAAAGTATGAGCCTGATGGGAGCAATTCCCAGACCTGACCTAGACCTAACATGCGTTATCCTGTAAAATATTGATCGCAAATAGGTTTAATTGACTGTTTCAGTGTGGTACCAGATTACTACGTGTTCCAAACCAGTACAAACACACGATCTGGTCAACAGGAATGCGAAATATGCGATTGCATGAGCCTGATGAGGGCAAATCCCAGACCTAACCCAGACCTAGCATGCGTTATCCTCTATAATATTCATCATGGCCAGGTTTAATTGACTGTTTCTGTGTGGTACCACAATACTACGTGACTCAATCCAGGAGAAGACCAGGATCTGGCCAACAAGAATGCGAAATATGCGATTATATGAGCCTGATGAGGGCAAATCCCAGACCTGACCTAGACCTAACATGCGTTATCCTCTAAAATGTTCATCGAAACCAGGTTTAAACGACTCTTTCATTCTGGTACCACATTACTACCTGATCCAAACCAGAAAAAGCCCAGGATCTGGCCAACAAGTATGCGAATTATGCGAAAGTATGAGCCTGATGGGAGCAAATCCCATGCCTAACCCAGACCTAACATGCGTTATCCTCTGAAATATTGATCGAAAATAGGTTTAATTGACTGTTTCAGTGTGGTACCAGATTACTACGTGTTCCAAACCAGTTTAAACACACGATCTGGTCAACATGTTTGTTAAAAATGCGAAAGTGTGAGCCAAATGAGGGCAAATCCCAGACCTAACCCAGACCTAGCATGCGTTATCTTCTAAAATATTGATCGAAGCCGGGTTTAATCGACTGTTCCAGTGTGGTACCATATAACTACCTGATCCAAACCAGAAAAAACTCAGGATCTGTTCAACAAGTATGTGAAGAATGCGAAAGTATGAGGCTGATGTGGGCAAATCCCAGACCTAACCCAGACCTAGCATGCGTTATCATCTAAAATATTGATCGTGGCCAGGCTTAATTGACTGTTTCTGTGTGGTACCACAATACTACGTGATACAATCCCGAAAAAGACCAGGATCTGGCCAACAAGTGTGCGAAATATGCGAAAGTATGAGCCTGATGATAGTAAGTGCCAGACCTAACTTAGACCTAACAGGCGTTATCCTCTAAAATATTAATCGAAACCGGGTTTAATCGACTGTTCCAGTGTGGTACCATATTACTACCTGATCCAAACCGGAAAAAAACCCAGGATCTGTTAAACAAGTATTTTAAGAAAGCGAAAGTATGAGTCGGATGAGGCCAAATCCCAGGCCTAACCCAGACCTAGCACGCGTTATCTTCTAAAATATTGATCGTGGCCAGGTTTAATTGACTGTTTCTGTGTGGTACCACAATACTACGTGACTCAATCCAGGAGAAGACCAGGATCTGGCCAACAAGAATGCGAAATATGCGATTATATGAGCCTGATGAGGGCAAATCCCAGACCTGACCTAGACCTAACATGCGTTATCCTCTAAAATGTTCATCGAAACCAGGTTTAAACGACTCTTTCATTCTGGTACCACATTACTACCTGATCCAAACCAGAAAAAGCCCAGGATCTGGCCAACAAGTATGCGAATTATGCGAAAGTATGAGCCTGATGGGAGCAAATCCCATGCCTAACCCAGACCTAACATGCGTTATCCTCTGAAATATTGATCGAAAATAGGTTTAATTGACTGTTTCAGTGTGGTACCAGATTACTACGTGTTCCAAACCAGTTTAAACACACGATCTGGTCAACATGTTTGTTAAAAATGCGAAAGTGTGAGCCAAATGAGGGCAAATCCCAGACCTAACCCAGACCTAGCATGCGTTATCCTCTAAAATATTGATCGAAGCCGGGTTTAATCGACTGTTCCAGTGTGGTACCATATAACTACCTGATCCAAACCAGAAAAAACTCAGGATCTGTTCAACAAGTATGTGAAGAATGCGAAAGTATGAGGCTGATGTGGGCAAATCCCAGACCTAACCCAGACCTAGCATGCGTTATCATCTAAAATATTGATCGTGGCCAGGCTTAATTGACTGTTTCTGTGTGGTACCACAATACTACGTGATACAATCCCGAAATAGACCAGGATCTGGCCAACAAGTGTGCGAAATATGCGAAAGTATGAGCCTGATGATAGTAAGTGCCAGACCTAACTTAGACCTAACAGGCGTTATCCTCTAAAATATTGATCGAAACCGGGTTTAATCGACTGTTCCAGTGTGGTACCATATTACTACCTGATCCAAACCGGAAAAAAACCCAGGATCTGTTAAACAAGTATTTTAAGAAAGCGAAAGTATGAGTCGGATGAGGCCAAATCCCAGGCCTAACCCAGACCTAGCACGCGTTATCCTCTAAAATATTGATCATGGCCAGGTTTAATTGACTGTTTCTGTGTGTTACCACAATACTACGTGACTCAATCCAGAAGAAGAGCAGGATCTGGCCAACAAGAATGCGAAATATGCGATTATATGAGCCTGATGAGGGCAAATCCCAGACCTGACCTAGACCTAACATGCGTTATCGTCTAAAATATTCATCGAAACCAGGTTTAATCGACTCTTTCATTCTGGTACCACATTACTACCTGATCCATACCAGACAAAAACCCAGGATCTGGCCAACAAGTGTGCGAAATATGCGAAAGTATGAGCCTGATGAGAGCAAATCCCAGACCTGACCTAGACCTAACATGCGTTATCCTGTAAAATATTGATCGCAAATAGGTTTAATTGACTGTTTCAGTGTGGTACCAGATTACTACGTGTTCCAAACCAGTACAAACACACGATCTGGTCAACAGGAATGCGAAATATGCGATTGCATGAGCCTGATGAGGGCAAATCCCAGACCTAACCCAGACCTAGCATGCGTTATCCTCTATAATATTCATCATGGCCAGGTTTAATTGACTGTTTCTGTGTGGTTCCACAATACTACGTGGCTCAATCCAGGAGAAGATCAGGATCTGGCCAACACGAATGCGAAATATGCGACTATATGAGCCTGATGAGGGCAAATCCCAGACCTGACCTAGACCTAACATGCGTTATCCTCTAAAATGTTCATCGAAACCAGGTTTAAACGACTCTTTCATTCTGGTTCCACATTACTACCTGATCCAAACCAGAAAAAACTCAGGATCTGTTCAACAAGTATGTGAAGTATGCGAAAGTATGAGCCAAATGAGGGCAAATCCCAGACCTAACCCAGACCTAGCATGCGTTATCCTCTAAAATATGGATCGAAACCGGGTTTAATCGACTGTTCCAGTGTGGTACCCCATTACTGCCTGAACCAAACCAGAAAAAACCCAGGATCTGGCCAACAAGTGTGCGAAATATGCGAAAGTATGAGCCTGATGAGGGCAAGTCCCAAACCTAAACCAGTCCTAACATGCGTTGTCCTCTAAAATATTGATCATGGCCAGGGGTAATTGACTGTTTCTGTGTGGTACCACAATACTACGTGATACAATCCCGAAAAAGACCGGGATCTGGCCAACAAGTGTGCGAAATATGCGAAAGTATGAGCCTGATGATAGTAAGTGCCAGACCTAACTTAGACCTAACAGGCGTTATCCTCTAAAATATTGATCGAAACCGGGTTTAATCGACTGTTCCAGTGTGGTACCATATTACTACCTGATCCTAACCGGAAAAACACCCAGGATCTGTTAATCAAGTATTTTAAGAAAGCGAAAGTATGAGTCGGATGAGGCCAAATCCCAGGCCTAACCCAGACCCAGCATGCGTTATCCTCTAAAATATTGATCGTGGCCAGGTTTAATTGACTGTTTCTGTGTCGTACCACAATACTGCGTGACTCAATCCAGGAGAAGACCAGGATCTGGCCAACACGAATGCGAAATATGCGATTATATGAGCCTGATGAGGGCAAATCCCAGACCTGACCTAGACCTAACATGCGTTATCCTGTAAAATGTTCATCGAAACCAGTCGTTTAAACGACTCTTTCATTCTGGTACCACATTACTACCTGATCCAAACCAGAAAAAGCCCAGGATCTGGCCAACAAGTATGCGAATTATGCGAAAGTATGAGCCTGATGGGAGCAAATCCCATGCCTAACCCAGACCTAACATGCGTTATCCTCTGAAATATTGATCGAAAATAGGTTTAATTGACTGTTTCAGTGTGGTACCAGATTACTACGTGTTCCGAACCAGCATAAACACACGATCTGGTCAACATGTTTGTTAAAAATGCGAAAGTGTGAGCCAAATGAGGGCAAATCCCAGACCTAACCCAGACCTAACAGGCGTTATCCTCTAAAATATTGATCGAAACCGGGTTTAATCGACTGTTCCAGTGTGGTACACCATTACTGCCTGATCCAAACCAGAAAAAACCCGGCCTCTGGCCAAAAAGTGTGCGAAATATGCGATTGCATGAGCCTGATGATGGCAAATCCCAGACCTAACCTAGACCTAACATGCGTTATCCTCTAAAATATTGATCCTGGCCAGGCTTAATTGACTGTTTCTGTGTGGTACCAAATTACTACGTGATTCAAACCAGAAGAAGACCAGGATCTGGCCAACGTGAATGCAAAATATGCGATTGTATGAGACTGGTGAGGGCAAATCCCAGACCTAACCCAAACCTAGCATGCGTTATCCTCTCAAATATTGGTCGAGACCAGGATTCATCGACTGTTCCAGTGTGGTACCATATTACTACCTGTTCCGAACCAGAAGACACCCAGGATCTGTTCAACAAATATGTGAAGAATGCGAAAGTATGAGCCTGATTGGTCCCCCGGTTGGAAAGGATGGTTGCGGCTCTGGGCCGGATCCTGCCCAACCTGGGGGGCCCGGCGGGCCGAGTTCGTCGCCTCTATGTGGCAATGGTCCAGTCGGTGGCCCTATACGGGGCCCCCGTCTGGGCGGACGACCTGGCTGCCTCCCGGCGCAGCATGACTATGCTGCGTCGGGTGCAGAGGCGCATGGCGCTCAGGGTCGTCCGCGGGTATCGGACCATGTCACATGAGGCGGCGACGGTTCTAGCGGGGATGCCGCCCATGGACCTGCTCGCGCGGTCGCACGCGGTGATGTACCGGCACCGCGTCGACCGTCGCGCTGGGGTGGGGGCGGTCCCGGGCGGGCAGGAACCTGCTTGGGGCGATTTGAAGCGCCAGGCCCGGCAGTCCGTGTTGCTCGCGTGGCAGGAGCGGCTGGCTCTGCCAACCGCGGGGCACCGGACTGTCGGGGCTGTTCGGCCACTCCTGAAGGAGTGGCTGGACAGAGGCCATGGCAGCCTCACCTACCGGCTGGCACAGGTATTTTCCGGGCATGGCAGCTTCGGAAGATACCTGTGCCGGATAGGGAAGGAGCCGACGGCGCGTTGCTGCCACTGCGACGCCGAGCAGGACGCGGCGGATCATACCCTGGAGGTATGCCCCGCGTGGGAGGGGGAGCGCCGTGTCCTGGTCGGCGTCGTCGGGCGGGATGTCTCGCTGCCGGGCGTGGTGCGCGCCATGCTCGGCAGCGAGGAGAAGTGGAGGGCCGTGGCCTCCTTCTGCGAGAACGTAATGTTGCAGAAGGAGGCCGCGGGGAGGGAGCGCGAGCTTCAGCGGCGTGCTGAAGCGCGCGCTCGTGCGGTGGCCCGAGGTCGTCGCCCGGTCGCGAGGCGTCGCGGGCGGCCGCCTCGGCGTGGCGGATGACCTAGGCTGGGAGGGGGGTCCTGAGGGGACCTTCCTCCCGGCAGGCGGCGCCGGGTCGGACCGGTTGGGGGTAGGAGTGCCTTCCCCTACCGGTCCGACGCAAGGGGAGGCACCCTCGGCGGTCTGGTGCGGCCATGAACGCCCGGCCGCCGAGGGGTGGAAACGGGGTCGCGGGCGGTTGCGAGTTGGGGCTCGCAGCCGCCACTAAACGCGGCCCCGGGACGGATAGCGGCGGGATGGAGTGGCCCCGTCCCGCCGCTATGAGGCAGTGTGTCTACTGGGGGGACCGATTGTCCCCCCGGGGGATGGGCGCGAAAGCGCGGGCACGGGGAGGATACCGGAAGAATGCTTCGAGCGATTCCCGGTATCCTCCCAAAGCGTGCCGAAGGGTCACCGTGGGGTTTTTAGTGGGTAGGTCCCGCGCCTGTCGTTGTACGGGCGCGGGGAATCCCACACACCCCTCCCACCTCTCCCCAAGGAGGTGGGAGGGAGTCTTTCGAAGATTTTCCCCACGACAAAAAAAAAAAAAAAAAAAAAAAAAAAAAAAAAAAAAAAAAGTATGAGCCTGATGAGGGCAAGTACCAGACCTAACCTAGACCTAACATGCGTTATCCTGTAAAATATTGATCGAAACCGGGATTAATCGACTGTTCCAGTGTGGTACACCATTACTGCCTGATCCAAACCAGAAAAAACCCGGCCTCTGGCCAAAAAGTGTGCGAAATATGCGATTGCATGAGCCTGATGATGGCAAATCCCAGACCTAACCTAGACCTAACATGCGTTATCCTCTAAAATATTGATCCTGGCCAGGCTTAATTGACTGTTTCTGTGTGGTACCAAATTACTACGTGATTCAAACCAGAAGAGGACCAGGATCTGTTCAACAAGTATGTGAAGAATGCGAAATTATCAGCCTGATGAGGGCAAATCCTAGGCATAACCCGGACCTAGCATGCGTTATCCTCTAAAATATTGATCGTGGCCAGGTTTAATTGACTGTTTCTGTGCGTTACCACAATACTACGTGATTCAAACCAGAAGAAGACCAGGATCTGGCCAACAAGAATGCCAAATATGCGATTGTATGAGCCAGATGAGGGCAAATTCCAGACCTAACCCAGACCTTACATGCGTTATCCTCTATAATATTGATCGAAACCAGGTTTAATCGACTGTTTTATTGTGGTACCACATTACTACGTGATACAAACCAGAAAAAACCCAGGATCTGCTCAACAAGTATGTGAAGAATGCGAAAGTATGAGGCTGATGTGGGCAAATCCCAGACCTAACCTAGACCTAACATGCGTTATCCTGTAAAATATTGATCGAAACCGGGTTTAATCGACTGTTCCAGTATGGTACCATATTACTACCTGATCCAAACCAGAAAAAACCCAGGATCTATCCAACCAGTTTGTTAAAAATGCGAAAGTATGAGCCAAATGAGGGCAAATACCAGACCTAACCTAGACCTAACATGCGCTATCCTCTAAAATATTGATCGCAACCGCGTTTAATCGACTGTTCCAGTGTGGTACCACATTACTGCCTGATCCAACCCAGAAAAAACCCAGGAGCTGTTTAACAACTAGGTGAAGAATGCGAAGGTATGAGGCTGATATGGGCAAATCCTAGACCTAACCCAGACCTAGCAAGCATTATCATCTAAAATATTGATCGAAAATAGGTTTAATTGACTGGTTCAGTGTGGTACCACATTATTGCCTGATCCAAACCGGAAAAAACCCAGGATCTGGCCAACAAGTATGCGAAATATGCGATAGTATGAGCCTGATGAGGGCAAATACCAGACCTAACCCAGGCCTAGCATGGGGTATCCTCTAAAATATTGATCGAAACCGGGTTTAATCGACTATTCCAGTGTGGTACCAGATTACTACGTGTTCCAAACCAGTTTAAACACACGATCTGGTCAACATGTTTGTTAAAAATGCGAAAGTGTGAGCCAAATGAGGGCAAATCCCAGACCTAACCCAGACCTAGCATGCGTTATCTTCTAAAATATTGATCGAAGCCGGGTTTAATCGACTGTTCCAGTGTGGTACCATATAACTACCTGATCCAAACCAGAAAAAACTCAGGATCTGTTCAACAAGTATGTGAAGAATGCGAAAGTATGAGGCTGATGTGGGCAAATCCCAGACCTAACCCAGACCTAGCATGCGTTATCATCTAAAATATTGATCGTGGCCAGGCTTAATTGACTGTTTCTGTGTGGTACCACAATACTACGTGATACAATCCCGAAAAAGACCAGGATCTGGCCAACAAGTGTGCGAAATATGCGAAAGTATGAGCCTGATGATAGTAAGTGCCAGACCTAACTTAGACCTAACAGGCGTTATCCTCTAAAATATTAATCGAAACCGGGTTTAATCGACTGTTCCAGTGTGGTACCATATTACTACCTGATCCAAACCGGAAAAAAACCCAGGATCTGTTAAACAAGTATTTTAAGAAAGCGAAAGTATGAGTCGGATGAGGCCAAATCCCAGGCCTAACCCAGACCTAGCACGCGTTATCTTCTAAAATATTGATCGTGGCCAGGTTTAATTGACTGTTTCTGTGTGGTACCACAATACTACGTGACTCAATCCAGGAGAAGACCAGGATCTGGCCAACAAGAATGCGAAATATGCGATTATATGAGCCTGATGAGGGCAAATCCCAGACCTGACCTAGACCTAACATGCGTTATCCTCTAAAATGTTCATCGAAACCAGGTTTAAACGACTCTTTCATTCTGGTACCACATTACTACCTGATCCAAACCAGAAAAAGCCCAGGATCTGGCCAACAAGTATGCGAATTATGCGAAAGTATGAGCCTGATGGGAGCAAATCCCATGCCTAACCCAGACCTAACATGCGTTATCCTCTGAAATATTGATCGAAAATAGGTTTAATTGACTGTTTCAGTGTGGTACCAGATTACTACGTGTTCCAAACCAGTTTAAACACACGATCTGGTCAACATGTTTGTTAAAAATGCGAAAGTGTGAGCCAAATGAGGGCAAATCCCAGACCTAACCCAGACCTAGCATGCGTTATCCTCTAAAATATTGATCGAAGCCGGGTTTAATCGACTGTTCCAGTGTGGTACCATATAACTACCTGATCCAAACCAGAAAAAACTCAGGATCTGTTCAACAAGTATGTGAAGAATGCGAAAGTATGAGGCTGATGTGGGCAAATCCCAGACCTAACCCAGACCTAGCATGCGTTATCATCTAAAATATTGATCGTGGCCAGGCTTAATTGACTGTTTCTGTGTGGTACCACAATACTACGTGATACAATCCCGAAATAGACCAGGATCTGGCCAACAAGTGTGCGAAATATGCGAAAGTATGAGCCTGATGATAGTAAGTGCCAGACCTAACTTAGACCTAACAGGCGTTATCCTCTAAAATATTGATCGAAACCGGGTTTAATCGACTGTTCCAGTGTGGTACCATATTACTACCTGATCCAAACCGGAAAAAAACCCAGGATCTGTTAAACAAGTATTTTAAGAAAGCGAAAGTATGAGTCGGATGAGGCCAAATCCCAGGCCTAACCCAGACCTAGCACGCGTTATCCTCTAAAATATTGATCATGGCCAGGTTTAATTGACTGTTTCTGTGTGTTACCACAATACTACGTGACTCAATCCAGAAGAAGAGCAGGATCTGGCCAACAAGAATGCGAAATATGCGATTATATGAGCCTGATGAGGGCAAATCCCAGACCTGACCTAGACCTAACATGCGTTATCGTCTAAAATATTCATCGAAACCAGGTTTAATCGACTCTTTCATTCTGGTACCACATTACTACCTGATCCATACCAGACAAAAACCCAGGATCTGGCCAACAAGTGTGCGAAATATGCGAAAGTATGAGCCTGATGAGAGCAAATCCCAGACCTGACCTAGACCTAACATGCGTTATCCTGTAAAATATTGATCGCAAATAGGTTTAATTGACTGTTTCAGTGTGGTACCAGATTACTACGTGTTCCAAACCAGTACAAACACACGATCTGGTCAACAGGAATGCGAAATATGCGATTGCATGAGCCTGATGAGGGCAAATCCCAGACCTAACCCAGACCTAGCATGCGTTATCCTCTATAATATTCATCATGGCCAGGTTTAATTGACTGTTTCTGTGTGGTTCCACAATACTACGTGGCTCAATCCAGGAGAAGATCAGGATCTGGCCAACACGAATGCGAAATATGCGACTATATGAGCCTGATGAGGGCAAATCCCAGACCTGACCTAGACCTAACATGCGTTATCCTCTAAAATGTTCATCGAAACCAGGTTTAAACGACTCTTTCATTCTGGTTCCACATTACTACCTGATCCAAACCAGAAAAAACTCAGGATCTGTTCAACAAGTATGTGAAGTATGCGAAAGTATGAGCCAAATGAGGGCAAATCCCAGACCTAACCCAGACCTAGCATGCGTTATCCTCTAAAATATGGATCGAAACCGGGTTTAATCGACTGTTCCAGTGTGGTACCCCATTACTGCCTGAACCAAACCAGAAAAAACCCAGGATCTGGCCAACAAGTGTGCGAAATATGCGAAAGTATGAGCCTGATGAGGGCAAGTCCCAAACCTAAACCAGTCCTAACATGCGTTGTCCTCTAAAATATTGATCATGGCCAGGGGTAATTGACTGTTTCTGTGTGGTACCACAATACTACGTGATACAATCCCGAAAAAGACCGGGATCTGGCCAACAAGTGTGCGAAATATGCGAAAGTATGAGCCTGATGATAGTAAGTGCCAGACCTAACTTAGACCTAACAGGCGTTATCCTCTAAAATATTGATCGAAACCGGGTTTAATCGACTGTTCCAGTGTGGTACCATATTACTACCTGATCCTAACCGGAAAAACACCCAGGATCTGTTAATCAAGTATTTTAAGAAAGCGAAAGTATGAGTCGGATGAGGCCAAATCCCAGGCCTAACCCAGACCCAGCATGCGTTATCCTCTAAAATATTGATCGTGGCCAGGTTTAATTGACTGTTTCTGTGTCGTACCACAATACTGCGTGACTCAATCCAGGAGAAGACCAGGATCTGGCCAACACGAATGCGAAATATGCGATTATATGAGCCTGATGAGGGCAAATCCCAGACCTGACCTAGACCTAACATGCGTTATCCTGTAAAATGTTCATCGAAACCAGTCGTTTAAACGACTCTTTCATTCTGGTACCACATTACTACCTGATCCAAACCAGAAAAAGCCCAGGATCTGGCCAACAAGTATGCGAATTATGCGAAAGTATGAGCCTGATGGGAGCAAATCCCATGCCTAACCCAGACCTAACATGCGTTATCCTCTGAAATATTGATCGAAAATAGGTTTAATTGACTGTTTCAGTGTGGTACCAGATTACTACGTGTTCCGAACCAGCATAAACACACGATCTGGTCAACATGTTTGTTAAAAATGCGAAAGTGTGAGCCAAATGAGGGCAAATCCCAGACCTAACCCAGACCTAACAGGCGTTATCCTCTAAAATATTGATCGAAACCGGGTTTAATCGACTGTTCCAGTGTGGTACACCATTACTGCCTGATCCAAACCAGAAAAAACCCGGCCTCTGGCCAAAAAGTGTGCGAAATATGCGATTGCATGAGCCTGATGATGGCAAATCCCAGACCTAACCTAGACCTAACATGCGTTATCCTCTAAAATATTGATCCTGGCCAGGCTTAATTGACTGTTTCTGTGTGGTACCAAATTACTACGTGATTCAAACCAGAAGAAGACCAGGATCTGGCCAACGTGAATGCAAAATATGCGATTGTATGAGACTGGTGAGGGCAAATCCCAGACCTAACCCAAACCTAGCATGCGTTATCCTCTCAAATATTGGTCGAGACCAGGATTCATCGACTGTTCCAGTGTGGTACCATATTACTACCTGTTCCGAACCAGAAGACACCCAGGATCTGTTCAACAAATATGTGAAGAATGCGAAAGTATGAGCCTGATTGGTCCCCCGGTTGGAAAGGATGGTTGCGGCTCTGGGCCGGATCCTGCCCAACCTGGGGGGCCCGGCGGGCCGAGTTCGTCGCCTCTATGTGGCAATGGTCCAGTCGGTGGCCCTATACGGGGCCCCCGTCTGGGCGGACGACCTGGCTGCCTCCCGGCGCAGCATGACTATGCTGCGTCGGGTGCAGAGGCGCATGGCGCTCAGGGTCGTCCGCGGGTATCGGACCATGTCACATGAGGCGGCGACGGTTCTAGCGGGGATGCCGCCCATGGACCTGCTCGCGCGGTCGCACGCGGTGATGTACCGGCACCGCGTCGACCGTCGCGCTGGGGTGGGGGCGGTCCCGGGCGGGCAGGAACCTGCTTGGGGCGATTTGAAGCGCCAGGCCCGGCAGTCCGTGTTGCTCGCGTGGCAGGAGCGGCTGGCTCTGCCAACCGCGGGGCACCGGACTGTCGGGGCTGTTCGGCCACTCCTGAAGGAGTGGCTGGACAGAGGCCATGGCAGCCTCACCTACCGGCTGGCACAGGTATTTTCCGGGCATGGCAGCTTCGGAAGATACCTGTGCCGGATAGGGAAGGAGCCGACGGCGCGTTGCTGCCACTGCGACGCCGAGCAGGACGCGGCGGATCATACCCTGGAGGTATGCCCCGCGTGGGAGGGGGAGCGCCGTGTCCTGGTCGGCGTCGTCGGGCGGGATGTCTCGCTGCCGGGCGTGGTGCGCGCCATGCTCGGCAGCGAGGAGAAGTGGAGGGCCGTGGCCTCCTTCTGCGAGAACGTAATGTTGCAGAAGGAGGCCGCGGGGAGGGAGCGCGAGCTTCAGCGGCGTGCTGAAGCGCGCGCTCGTGCGGTGGCCCGAGGTCGTCGCCCGGTCGCGAGGCGTCGCGGGCGGCCGCCTCGGCGTGGCGGATGACCTAGGCTGGGAGGGGGGTCCTGAGGGGACCTTCCTCCCGGCAGGCGGCGCCGGGTCGGACCGGTTGGGGGTAGGAGTGCCTTCCCCTACCGGTCCGACGCAAGGGGAGGCACCCTCGGCGGTCTGGTGCGGCCATGAACGCCCGGCCGCCGAGGGGTGGAAACGGGGTCGCGGGCGGTTGCGAGTTGGGGCTCGCAGCCGCCACTAAACGCGGCCCCGGGACGGATAGCGGCGGGATGGAGTGGCCCCGTCCCGCCGCTATGAGGCAGTGTGTCTACTGGGGGGACCGATTGTCCCCCCGGGGGATGGGCGCGAAAGCGCGGGCACGGGGAGGATACCGGAAGAATGCTTCGAGCGATTCCCGGTATCCTCCCAAAGCGTGCCGAAGGGTCACCGTGGGGTTTTTAGTGGGTAGGTCCCGCGCCTGTCGTTGTACGGGCGCGGGGAATCCCACACACCCCTCCCACCTCTCCCCAAGGAGGTGGGAGGGAGTCTTTCGAAGATTTTCCCCACGACAAAAAAAAAAAAAAAAAAAAAAAAAAAAAAAAAAAAAAAAAGTATGAGCCTGATGAGGGCAAGTACCAGACCTAACCTAGACCTAACATGCGTTATCCTGTAAAATATTGATCGAAACCGGGATTAATCGACTGTTCCAGTGTGGTACACCATTACTGCCTGATCCAAACCAGAAAAAACCCGGCCTCTGGCCAAAAAGTGTGCGAAATATGCGATTGCATGAGCCTGATGATGGCAAATCCCAGACCTAACCTAGACCTAACATGCGTTATCCTCTAAAATATTGATCCTGGCCAGGCTTAATTGACTGTTTCTGTGTGGTACCAAATTACTACGTGATTCAAACCAGAAGAGGACCAGGATCTGTTCAACAAGTATGTGAAGAATGCGAAATTATCAGCCTGATGAGGGCAAATCCTAGGCATAACCCGGACCTAGCATGCGTTATCCTCTAAAATATTGATCGTGGCCAGGTTTAATTGACTGTTTCTGTGCGTTACCACAATACTACGTGATTCAAACCAGAAGAAGACCAGGATCTGGCCAACAAGAATGCCAAATATGCGATTGTATGAGCCAGATGAGGGCAAATTCCAGACCTAACCCAGACCTTACATGCGTTATCCTCTATAATATTGATCGAAACCAGGTTTAATCGACTGTTTTATTGTGGTACCACATTACTACGTGATACAAACCAGAAAAAACCCAGGATCTGCTCAACAAGTATGTGAAGAATGCGAAAGTATGAGGCTGATGTGGGCAAATCCCAGACCTAACCTAGACCTAACATGCGTTATCCTGTAAAATATTGATCGAAACCGGGTTTAATCGACTGTTCCAGTATGGTACCATATTACTACCTGATCCAAACCAGAAAAAACCCAGGATCTATCCAACCAGTTTGTTAAAAATGCGAAAGTATGAGCCAAATGAGGGCAAATACCAGACCTAACCTAGACCTAACATGCGCTATCCTCTAAAATATTGATCGCAACCGCGTTTAATCGACTGTTCCAGTGTGGTACCACATTACTGCCTGATCCAACCCAGAAAAAACCCAGGAGCTGTTTAACAACTAGGTGAAGAATGCGAAGGTATGAGGCTGATATGGGCAAATCCTAGACCTAACCCAGACCTAGCAAGCATTATCATCTAAAATATTGATCGAAAATAGGTTTAATTGACTGGTTCAGTGTGGTACCACATTATTGCCTGATCCAAACCGGAAAAAACCCAGGATCTGGCCAACAAGTATGCGAAATATGCGATAGTATGAGCCTGATGAGGGCAAATACCAGACCTAACCCAGGCCTAGCATGGGGTATCCTCTAAAATATTGATCGAAACCGGGTTTAATCGACTATTCCAGTGTGGTACCCCATTTCTGCCTGATCCAAACCAGAAAAAACCCACGATCTGGCCAACATGTGTGCGAAATATGCGAAAGTATGAGCCAAATGAGGGCAAATAGCTGACCTAACCCAGACCTAGCATGGGTTATCCTCTAAAATATTGATCGAAACCGGGTTTAATCGACTGTTCCAGTGTGGTACCCCATTTCTGCCTGATCCAAACCAGAAAAAACCCACGATCTGGCCAACATGTGTCCGAAATATGCGAAAGTATGAGCCAAATGAGGGCAAATACCAGACCTAACCCAGACCTAGCATGGGTTATCCTCTAAAATATTGATCGAAACCGGGTTTAATCGACTGTTCCAGTGTGGTACCCCATTTCTGCCTGATCAAAACCAGAAAAAACCCACGATCTGGCCAACATGTGTGCGAAATATGCGAAAGTATGAGCCTGATGTGGGCAAGTCCCAAACCTAACCCAGACCTAGCATGCGTTATCCTCAAAAATATTGATCGTGGCCAGGTTTAGTTGACTGATTCTGTGTGGTACCATGTTACAACGTGACACAATCCAGAAAAAACCCAGGATCTGTTCTTCAAGTGTGCGAAATATACGAAAGTATGAGCCTGATGAGGGCAAATCCCAGACCTGACCTAGACCTAACATGCGTTATCCTCTAAAATATTCATCGAAACCAGGTTTAATCGACTCTTTCAGTGCGGTACCACATTACTACCTGATCCAAACCAGAAAAAGCCTAGGATCTGGCCAACAAGTATGCGAATTATGCGAAAGTATGAGCCTGATCGGTGAAAATCCCATGCCAAACCTTGACCTTACATGCGTTATCCTCTATAATATTGATCGAAACCAGGTTTAATCGACGGTTTTAGCGTGGTACCACATTGCTACGTGAACCAAACCAGAAAGATCTCCGGATCTGCTCAACAAGTATGTTAAGAATGCGAAAGTATGAGGCTGATGTGGGCAAATCCCAGCCCTAACCCAGACCTAGCATGCATTATCATCTAAAATATTAATCGTGGCCAGGCTTAATTGACTGGTTCTGCGTGGTACCACATTACTACGTGATACAATCCAGAAAAAAACCAGGATTTGTACAACAATAGTGCGAAAGATGCGATTGCATGAGCCTCTTGAGAGCAAATCCTAGACCTAACCTAGACATAACATGCGTCATCCTCTAAAATATTGATCGAAACCGGGTTTAATCGACGGTTTTATTGTGGTACCACATTGTTACGTGATCCAAACCAGAAAAAATCCAGGATCTGCTCAACAAGTATGTGAAGAATGCGAAAGTATGAGTCTGATGTGGGCAAATCCCAGACCTAGCCCAGACCTAGCATGCATTATCATCTAAAATATTGATCGTGGCCAGGGTTAATTAACTGTTCCTGCGTGGTACCACATTACTACGTGATACAATCCAGAAAGAGACCAGGATCTGGGCAACAAGAATGCGAAATTTGCGATTGCATGAGCCTAATGAGGGCAAATCGTAGACCTAACCGGGACCTAACATGCGTTATCCTCAAAAATATTGATCGTGGCCAGGTTTAGTTGACTGATTCTGTGTGGTACCATATTACTACGTGATACAATCCAGAAAAAAACCAGGATTTGGCCAACAATAGTGCGAAAGATGCGATTGCATGAGCCTCTTGAGAGCAAATCCTAGACCTAACCTAGACATAACATGCGTTATCCCATAAAATATTGATCGAAACCGGGTTTAATCGACTGTTCCAGTGTGGGACCACATTACTACCTGATCCAAACCTGAGAAAACCCAGTATCTGTTCAACAAGTATGTGAGGAATGCGAAAGTATGAGCCAAATGAGGGCAAATACAAGACCTATCTCAGACCTAGCATGCGTTATCCTGTAAAATATTCATCGAAACCAGGTTTAATTGACTGTTTCTGTGTGGTACCAGATTACTACGTGACACAATCCAGAAAAAACCCAGGATCTGGCCAACAAGTGTGCGAAATATGCGAAAGTATGAGCCAAATGAGGGCAAATACCAGACCTAACCCAGACCTAACATGCGTTATCCTCTAAAATATTGATCGCAACCGAGTTTAATCGAGTGTTCCAGTGTGGGACCACATTACTACCTGATCCAAAACAGAAAAAACCCAGGATCTGTTCAACAAGTATGTGAGGAACGCGAAAGTATGAGCCAAATGAGGGCAAATACAAGACCTAACCCAGACCTAGCATGCGTTATCCTGTAAAATATTGATCGACACCAGGTTTAATTGACTGTTTCTGTGTGGTACCAGATTCCTACGTGATGCAATCCGGAAAAGGACCAGGATCTGGCCGACATGAATGCGAAATTTGCGATTGCATGAGCCTGATGAGGGCAAATCCCAGACCTAACCCAGACCTAGCATGGCTTATCCTCTAAAATATTGATCGAAACCGGGTTTAATCGACTGTTCCAGTGTGGTACCCCATTACTGCCTGATCCAAACCAGAAAAAACCCAGGATCTGGCCAACAAGTGTGCGAAATATGCGAAAGTATGAGCCAAATGAGGGCAAATACCAGACCTAACCCAGACCTAACATGCGTTATCCTCTAAAATATTGATCGCAACCGAGTTTAATCGACTGTTCCAGTGTGGGACCACAATACTACCTGATCCAAACCAGAAAAAACCCAAGATCTGAACAAAAAGTGTGCGAAATATGCGAAAGTATGAGCCTGCTGAGAGCAAACCCTAGACCTAACCTAGACCTAACATGCGTCATCCTCTAAAATATTGATCGAAACCGGGTTTAATCGACTGCTCCAGTGTGGTACCATATTATAGCCCGATCCAAACCAGAAGAAACCCAGGGTCTGGCCAAAAAGTGTGCGAAATATGCGAAAGTATGAGCCTGATGAGGGCAAATCCCAGACCTAACCCAGACCTAGCATGGGTTATCCTCTAAAATATTGATCGAAACCGGGTTTAATCGACTGTTCCAGTGTGGTACCCCATTACTGCCTGATCCAAACCAGAAAAAACCCAGGATCTGAACAAAAAGTGTGCGAAATATGCGAAAGTATGAGCCTGCTGAGAGCAAACCCTAGACCTAACCTAGACCTAACATGCGTCATCCTCTAAAATATTGATCGAAACCGGGTTTAATCGACTGCTCCAGTGTGGTACCATATTACTACCTGATCCAAACCAGAAAAAACCCAGGATCTGTTCAACAAGTATGTGAAGAATGCGAAAGTATGAGCCAAATGAGGGCAAATACCAGACCTAACCCAGACCAAGCATGGGTTATCCTCTAAAATATTGATCGAAACCGGGTTTTATCGACTGTTCCAGTGTGGTACCCCATTACTGCCTGATCCAAACCAGAAAAAACCCAGGATCTGTTCAACATGTTTGTTAAAAATGCGAAAGTATGAGCCAAATGAGGGCAAATACCAGACCTAACGCAGACCTAGCATGGGATATCCTCTAAAATATTGTCCGAGACCAGGCTTAATCGACTGTTTCATTATGGTACCACATTACTACGTGATCCAACCCAGAAAAAACCTAGGATCTGTTCATCAAGTATGTGAAGAATGCGAAAGTATGAATCTGATGAGGTCAAATCTCGGTCCTAACCCAGACCTAGCACGCGTTATCCTCAAAAATATTGATCGTGGCCAGGTTTAGTTGACTGATTCTGTGTGGTACCATATTACTACGTGACACAATCCAGAAAAAGACCAGGATCTGGCCAATATGAATGCGAAATATGCGATTGCATGAGCCTGATGATGGCAAATCCCAGACCTAACCCAGACATAACATGCGTTATCCTCAAAAATATTGATCGTGGCCAGGTTTAGTTGACCGATTCTGTGTGGTACCATATTACTACGTGACACAATCCAGAAAAAGACCAGGTTCTGGCCAACAAGAATGCGAAATATGCGAAGGTATGAGCCTGATGAGGGCAAATCCCAGACCTGACCTAGACCTAACATGCGTTATCCTCTAAAATATTCATCGAAACCAGGTTTAATCGACTCTTTCAGTGCGGTACCACATTACTACCTGATCCAAACCAGAAAAAGCCCAGGATCTGGCCAACAAGTATGCGAATTATGCGAAAGTATGAGCCTGATTGGTGAAAATACCATGCCAAACCTTGACCTTACATGCGTTATCCTCTATAATATTGATCGAAACCAGGTTTAATCGACGGTTTTAGCGTGGTACCACATTGCTACGTGATCCAAACCAGAAAGATCTCCGGATCTGCTCAACAAGTATGTGAAGAATGCGAAAGTATGAGGCTGATGTGGGCAAATCCCAGCCCTAACCCAGACCTAGCATGCATTATCATCTAAAATATTGATCGTGGCCAGGCTTAATTGACTGTTTCTGCGTGGTACCACATTACTACGTGATACAATCCAGAAAAAGACCAGGATTTGGCCAACAATAGTGCGAAAGATGCGATTGCATGAGCCTGTTGAGAGCAAATCCTAGACCTAACCTAGACATAACATGCGTCATCCTCTAAAATATTGATCGAAACCGGGTTTAATCGACGGTTTTATTGTGGTACCACATTGCTACGTGATCCAAACCAGAAAAAATCCAGGATCTGCTCAACAAGTATGTGAAGAATGCGAAAGTATGAGTCTGATGTGGGCAAATCCCAGACCTAGCCCAGACCTAGCATGCATTATCATCTAAGATAATGATCGTGGCCAGGCTTAATTAACTGTTCCTGCGTGGTACCACATTACTACGTGATACAATCCAGAAAGAGACCAGGATCTGGGGAACAAGAATGCGAAATTTGCGATTGCATGAGCCTAATGAGGGCAAATCGTAGACCTAACCAAGACCTAACATGCGTTGTCCTCTAAAATATTGATCGAAACCGGGTTTAATCGACTGTTCCAGTGTGGTACCCCATTTCTGCCTAATCCAAACCAGAAAAAGCCCAGGATCTGGCAAACATGTGTGCGAAATATGCGAAAGTATGAGCCTGATGAGGGCAAGTCCCAGACCTAACCTAGACCTAACATGCGTTATCCTCTAAAATATTGACCGAGACCAGGCTTAATCGACTGTTTCATTGTGGTACCACATTACTACGTGATCCAACCCAGAAAAAACCCAGGTTCTGCTCGAAAAGTATGTGATGATTGCGAAAGTATGAGCGAAATGAGGGTAAATCCCAGGCCTAACCCAAACCTAGCATGCGTTATCCTCTAAAATATTGATCGAAACCGGGTTTAATCGACTGTTCCAGTGTGGTACCCCATTACTGCCTGATCCAAACCAGAAAAAACCCAGGATCTGTTCTACAAGTATGTGAAGAATGCGAAAGTATGAGCCTGATGAGAGCAAATCCCAGATCTAACCCAGACCTAACATGCGTTATTCTCTAAAATATCGTTCGAGACCAGGATTAATTGAATGTATTAGTGTGGTACCACGTTACTACGTGATCCAGACCAGTAAAAGCCCATGGATCTGGCCAACAAGTATGCGAAATATGCGCTAGCATGAGCCTGATGATGGCAAATCCCAGACCTACTCTAGACCTAGCATGCGTTATCCTCTAAAATATTGATCGAAAATGGGTTTAATTGACTGTTTCAGTGTGGTACCAGATTACTACGTGTTCCAAACCAGAAAAAACCCATCATCTGGTCAACATGTTTGTTAAAAATGCGTAAGTATGAGCCAAATGAGGGCAATTACCAGACCTAACCCAGACCTAGCATGCGTTATCCTGTAAAATATTGATCGAAACCGGGTTTAATCGACTGTTCCAGTGTGGTACCATATTACTACCTGATCCAAACCAGAAAAAACCCAGGATCTGGCCAACAAGTGTGCGAAATATGCGAAAGTATAAGCCTGATGAGAGCAAATCCCAGACTTTAACCTAGACCTGACATACGTAATCCTCTAAAATATTGACCGAGACCAGGCTTAATCGACTGTTCCAGTGTGGTACCACATTACTATCTGATCCAAACCAGAAAAAACCCAGGATCTGCTCGAAAAGTATGTGATGATTGCGAAAGTATGAGCGAAATGAGGGTAAATCCCAGGCCTAACCCAAACCTAGCATGCGTTATCCTCTAAAATATTGATCGAAACCGGGTTTAATCGACTGTTCCAGTGTGGTACCACATTACTACCTGATCCAAACCAGAAAAAGCCCAGGATATGGCCAAGAAGTATGCGATTTATGCGAAAGTATGAGGCTGATGTGGGCAAAACCCAGACCTAACCCAGGCCTAGCAAGCGTTATCATCTAAAATATTGATCGTGGCCAGGCTTAATTGACTGTTTCTGCGTGGTACCACATTACTACGTGATACAATCCAGAAAAAGACCAGGATCTGGTCAACATGTTTGTTAAAAATGCGAAAGTATGAGACAAATGAGAGCAAATCCCAGACATAACCCGGACCAAGCATGCGTTATCCTCTAAAATATTGATCGTGGCCAGGCTTAATTGACTGTTTCTGTGTGGCACCACATTACTACGTGATTCAAACCAGAAGAAGACCAGGATCTGGCCAACAAGAATGCCAAATATGCGATTGTATGAGCCAGATGAGGGCAAATTCCAGACCTAACCCAGACCTAGCATGTGTTATCATCTAAAATATTGATCGTGGCCAGGCTTAATTGACTGTTTCTGCGTGGTACCACATTCCTACGTGATACAATCCAGAAAAAGGCCAGGACCTGGCCAACAAGAAATCGAAATATGCGATTGCATGAGCCTGATGAGGGCAAATCGCAGACCTAACCTAGGCCTAGCCTGCGTTGTCCTCTAAAATATTGATCGAAACCAGGTTTAATCGACTGTTTTAGTGTGTTACCACATTGCTACGTGATCCAAACCAGAAAAAACCCAGGATATGCTTAAAAAGGTATGTATTGATTGCGAAAGTATGGGCGAAATGAGGGTAAATCCCAGACCTATCCCAAACCTAGCATGCGTCATCCTCTAAAATATTGATCGAAACCAGGTTTCAGTATGCTACCGCATTACTACGTGATCCAAACCAGAAAAAGCCCAGGATCTGGCCAACAAGTGTGTGAAGAATGCGAAAGTATGAGCCTGATGAGGGCAAATACCAGACCTAACCCAGACCTAACATGCGTTATCCTCTAAAATATTGATCGAGACCAGGCTTAATCGACTGTTTTAGTGTGGTACCACATTGCTACGTGATCCAAACCAGAAAAAACCCAGGTTCTGCTCGAAAAGTATGTGATGATTGCGAAAGTATGAGCGAAATGAGGGTAAATCCCAGGCCTAACCCAAACCTAGCATGCGTTATCCTCTAAAATATTGATCGAAACCGGGTTTAATCGACTGTTCCAGTGTGGTACCACATTACTAGCTGATCCAAACCAGAAAAAGCCCAGGATATGGCCAAGAAGTATGCGATTTATGCGAAAGTATGAGGCTGATGTGGGCAAAACCCAGACCTAACCCAGGCCTAGCAAGCGTTATCATCTAAAATATTGATCGTGGCCAGGCTTAATTGACTGTTTCTGCGTGGTACCACATTACTACGTGATACAATCCAGAAAAAGACCAGGATCTGGTCAACATGTTTGTTAAAAATGCGAAAGTATGAGACAAATGAGAGCAAATCGCAGACATAACCCGGACCTAGCATGCGTTATCCTCTAAAATATTGATCGTGGCCAGGCTTAATTGACTGTTTCTGGGTGGCACCACATTACTACGTGATTCAAACCAGAAGAAGACCAGGATCTGGCCAACAAGAATGCCAAATATGCGATTGTATGAGCCAGATGGGGGCAAATTCCAGACCTAACCCAGACCTAGCATGTGTTATCATCTAAAATATTGATCGTGGCCAGGCTTAATTGACTGTTTCTGCGTGGTACCACATTCCTACGTGATACAATCCAGAAAAAGACCAGGATATGCTTAAAAAGGTATGTATTGATTGCGAAAGTATGGGCGAAATGAGGGTAAATCCCAGACCTATCCCAAACCTAGCATGCGTCATCCTCTAAAATATTGATCGAAACCAGGTTTCAGTATGCTACCCCATTACTACGTGATCCAAACCAGAAAAAGCCCAGGATCTGGCCAACAAGTGTGTGAAGAATGCGAAAGTATGAGCCTGATGAGGGCAAATACCAGACCTAACCCAGACCTAACATGCGTTATCCTCTAAAATATTGATCGAGACCAGGCTTAATCGACTGTTTTAGTGTGGTACTACATTGCTACGTGATCCAAACCAGAAAAAACCCAGGATCTGCTCGAAAAGTATGTGATGATTGCGAAAGTATGAGCGAAATGAGGGTAAATCCCAGGCCTAACACAAACCTAGCATGCGTTATCCTCTAAAATATTGATTGAAACCGGGTTTAATCGACTGTTCCAGTGTGGTACCACATTACTAGCTGATCCAAACCAGAAAAAGCCCAGGATATGGCCAAGAAGTATGCGATTTATGCGAAAGTATGAGGCTGATGTGGGCAAAACCCAGACCTAACCCAGGCCTAGCAAGCGTTATCATCTAAAATATTGATCGTGGCCAGGCTTAATTGACTGTTTCTGCGTGGTACCACATTACTACGTGATCCAAACCAGAAAAAACCCAGGATATGCTTAAAAAGGTATGTATTGATTGCGAGAGTATGGGCGAAATGAGGGTAAATCCCAGACCTATCCCAAACCTAGCATGCGTCATCCTCTAAAATATTGATCGAAACCAGGTTTCAGTATGCTACCACATTACTACGTGATCCAAACCAGAAAAAGCCCAAGATCTGGCCAACAAGTGTGTGAAGAATGCGAAAGTATGAGCCTGATGAGGGCAAATACCAGACCTAACCCAGACCTAGCATGCGTTATCCTCTAAAATATTGATCGAGACCAGGCTTAATCGACTGTTTCAGTGTGGCACCACATTACTACGTGATTCAAACCAGAAGAAGACCAGGATCTGGCCAACAAGAATGCGAAATATGCGATTGCATGAGCCTGATGAGGGCAAGTCCCAGACCTAACCCAGACCTAGCATGCGTTATCCTCTAAAATATTGATCGAGACCAGGCTTAATCTACTGTTTCAGTGTGGTACCAGATTACTACGTGATCCAAACCATACAATGCCCAAGATCTGGCCAACAAGTATACAAAAAATTCGAAATTATGAGCCAGAGGAGGGCAAATCCCAGACCCAACCCTGTCATAACCAGCATTATCCTCTAAAACATTGATCGAGACCAGGATTAATCCACTGTGTCAGTGTGGCACCACATTACCACGTGATCCAAACCGGAGAAAGCCCATGGATCTGGCCAACAAGTATGCGAAAACTGCGAAAGTGTGAGCCAGAGGAGGGCAAATCCCAGACCTAACCCAGACCTAGCCTGCGTTATCCTCTAAAATATTGATCGAAAATGGGTTTAATTGACTGTTTCAGTGTGGTACCAGATTACTACGTGTTCCAAACCAGAAAAAACCCATCATCTGGTCAACATGTTTGTTAAAAATGCGTAAGTATGAGCCACATGAGGCCAAATCCCAGACCTAACCCAGACCTAGCCTGCGTTATCCTGTAAAATATTGATCGAAACCAGGTTTAATCGTCTGTTTCAGTATGCTACCACATTACTACGTGATCCAAACCAGAAAAAGCCCAGGTTCTAGACAACAAGTATGCGAAAAATGCGGAAGTGTGAGCCAGATGAGGGCAAATCCCAGGCCTAACCCAGACCTAACCGGTGTTATCCTCTAAAATATTAATCGATGCCAGGTTTAATTGACTGTTCCTGTGCGGTACCACGTTACTACGTGGTCCACACCAGAAAAAACCCAGGATCTGGCCAACAAGCATGCTTAAAAACGCAAAAGCATGAGCCAGATGCGGTTATAACCCCGACCTAACCCCGACCAAACCGGTGTTATCCTCTAAAATATTGATCGTGTCCAGGTTTAGTTGACTGTTCCAGTGTAGTACCACATTACCACGTGATCCAAACCGGAGAAAGCCCACGGATCTGGCCAACAAGTTTGCGAAAACTGCGAAAGTGTGAGCCAGATGAGGGCAAATCCCAGACCTAACCCTGTCATAACCGGCATTATCCTCTAAAACATTGATCGAGACCAGGATTAATCCACTGTCTCAGTGTGGTACCACATTACCACGTGATCCAAACCGGAGAAAGCCCATGGATCTGGCCAACAAGTATGCGAAAACTGCGAAAGTGTGAGCCAGATGAGGGCAAATCCCAGACCTAACCCAGGCCTAGCCTGCGTTATCCTGCAAAATATTGACCGAAACCAGGTTTAATCGTCTGTGTCAATGTGCTACCAGATTACTACGTGATCCAAACCAGAAAAAGGCCAGGATATGGCCAAGAAGTCTGCGATTTATGCGAAAGTATGAGGCTGATGTGGGCAAAACCCAGACCTAACCCAGGCCTAGCATGCGTTATCATCTAAAATATTGATCGTGGCCAGGCTTAATTGACTGTTTCTGCGTGGTACCATATTACTACGTGATACAATACAGAAAATACCAGGTTCTGGTTAACAAGTGTGCGAAATATGCGATTATATGAGCCTGCTGAGGGCAAATCCCAGACCTGACCTAGACCTAACATGCGTTATCCTCTAAAATATTCATCGAAACCAGGTTTAATCGACTGTTCCAGTGTGGTACCACATTACTATCTGATCCAAACCAGAAAAAGTCCAGGATCTGGCCAAGAGGTATGCGAATTATGCGATAGTATGAGCCAGATGGGAGCAAATCCCGTGCCTAACCTAGACCTTACATGCGTTATCCTCCATAATATTGATCGAAACCAGGTTTAATCGACTGTTTTAGTGTGGTACCACATTGCTACGTGATCCAAACCAGAAAAAACCCAGGATCTGCTCGAAAAGTATGTGATGATTGCGAAAGTATGAGCGAAATGAGGGTAAATCCCAAGCCTAACCCAAACCTAGCATGCGTTATCCTCTAAAATATTGATCGAAACCGGGTTTAATCGACTGTTCCAGTGTGGTACCACATTACTACCTGATCCAAACCAGAAAAAGCCCAGGATATGGCCAAGAAGTATGCGATTTATGCGAAAGTATGAGGCTGATGTGGGCAAAACCCAGACCTAACCCAGGCCTAGCAAGCGTTATCATCTAAAATATTGATCGTGGCCAGGCTTAATTGACTGTTTCTGCGTGTTACCACATTACTACGTGATACAATCCAGAAAAAGACCAGGATCTGGTCAACATGTTTGTTAAAAATGCGAAAGTATGAGACAAATGAGAGCAAATCCCAGACATAACCCGGACCAAGCATGCGTTATCCTCTAAAATATTGATCGTGGCCAGGCTTAATTGACTGTTTCTGTGTGGCACCACATTACTACGTGATTCAAACCAGAAGAAGACCAGGATCTGGCCAACAAGAATGCCAAATATGCGATTGTATGAGCCAGATGAGGGCAAATTCCAGACCTAACCCAGACCTAGCATGTGTTATCATCTAAAATATTGATCGTGGCCAGGCTTAATTGACTGTTTCTGCGTGGTACCACATTCCTACGTGATACAATCCAGAAAAAGACCAGGACCTGGCCTACAAGAAATCGAAATATGCGATTGCATGAGCCTGATGAGGGCAAATCGCAGACCTAACCTAGGCCTAGCCTGCGTTGTCCTCTAAAATATTGATCGAAACCAGGTTTCATCGACTGTTTTAGTGTGTTACCACATTGCTACGTGATCCAAACCAGAAAAAACCCAGGATATGCTTAAAAAGGTATGTATTGATTGCGAAAGTATGGGCGAAATGAGGGTAAATCCCAGACCTATCCCAAACCTAGCATGCGTCATCCTCTAAAATATTGATCGAAACCAGGTTTCAGTATGCTACCGCATTACTACGTGATCCAAACCAGAAAAAGCCCAGGATCTGGCCAACAAGTGTGTGAAGAATGCGAAAGTATGAGCCTGATGAGGGCAAATACCAGACCTAACCCAGACCTAACATGCGTTATCCTCTAAAATATTGATCGAGACCAGGCTTAATCGACTGTTTTAGTGTGGTACCACATTGCTACGTGATCCAAACCAGAAAAAACCCAGGTTCTGCTCGAAAAGTATGTGATGATTTCGAAAGTATGAGCGAAATGAGGGTAAATCCCAGGCCTAACCCAAACCTAGCATGCGTTATCCTCTAAAATATTGATCGAAACCGGGTTTAATCGACTGTTCCAGTGTGGTACCACATTACTAGCTGATCCAAACCAGAAAAAGCCCAGGATATGGCCAAGAAGTATGCGATTTATGCGAAAGTATGAGGCTGATGTGGGCAAAACCCAGACCTAACCCAGGCCTAGCAAGCGTTATCATCTAAAATATTGATCGTGGCCAGGCTTAATTGACTGTTTCTGCGTGGTACCACATTACTACGTGATACAATCCAGAAAAAGACCAGGATCTGGTCAACATGTTTGTTAAAAATGCGAAAGTATGAGACAAATGAGAGCAAATCCCAGACATAACCCGGACCTAGCATGCGTTATCCTCTAAAATATTGATCGTGGCCAGGCTTAATTGACTGTTTCTGCGTGGTACCACATTCCTACGTGATACAATCCAGAAAAAGACCAGGATCTGGCCAACAAGAAATCGAAATATGCGATTGCATGAGCCTGATGAGGGCAAATCGCAGACCTAACCTAGGCCTAGCATGCGTTGTCCTCTAAAATATTGATCGAAACCAGGTTTAATCGACTGTTTTAGTGTGCTACCACATTACTACGTGATCCAAACCAGAAAAAGCCCAGGATCTGGCCAACAAGTGTGAGAAGAATGCGAAAGTATGAGCCTGATGAGGGCAAATACCAGACCTAACCCAGACCTAACATGCGTTATCCTCTAAAATATTGATCGAAACCAGGTTTAATCGACTGTTTCAGTGTGGCACCACATTACTACGTGATTCAAACCAGAAGACCGGGATCTGGCCAACAAGAATACGAAATATGCGATTGCATGAGCCTGATGAGGGCAAGTCCCAGACCTAACCCAGACCTAGCATGCGTTATCCTCTAAAATATTGATCGAGACCAGGCTTAATCTACTGTTTCAGTGTGGTACCAGATTACTACGTGATCCAAACCATACAATGCCCAAGATCTGGCCAACAAGTATACAAAAAATTCGAAATTATGAGCCAGAGGAGGGCAAATCCCAGAACTAACCCTGTCATAACCAGCATTATCCTCTAAAACATTGATCGAGACCAGGATTAATCCACTGTCTCAGTGTGGCACCACATTACCACGTGATCCAAACCGGAGAAAGCCCATGGATCTGGCCAACAAGTATGCGAAAACTGCGAATGTGTGAGCCAGAGGAGGGCAAATCCCAGACCTAACCCAGACCTAGCCTGCGTTATCCTGTAAAATATTGATCGAAACCAGGTTTAATCGTCTGTTCCTGTGCGGTACCACGTTACTACGTGGTCCACACCAGAAAAAACCCAGGATCTGGCCAACAAGCATGCTTAAAAACGCAAAAGCATGAGCCAGATGCGGTTATAACCCCGACCTAACCCCGACCAAACCGATGTTATCCTCTAAAATATTGATCGTGTCCAGGTTTAGTTGACTGTTCCAGTGTAGTACCACATTACCACGTGATCCAAACCGGAGAAAGCCCATGGATCTGGCCAACAAGTTTGCGAAAACTGCGAAAGTGTGAGCCAGATGAGGGCAAATCCCAGACCTAACCCTGTCATAACCGGCATTATCCTCTAAAACATTGATCGAGACCAGGATTAATCCACTGTCTCAGTGTGGTACCACATTACCACGTGATCCAAACCGGAGAAAGCCCATGGATCTGGCCAACAAGTATGCGAAAACTGCGAAAGTGTGAGCCAGATGGGGGCAAATTCCAGACCTAACCCAGACCTAGCATGTGTTATCATCTAAAATATTGATCGTGGCCAGGCTTAATTGACTGTTTCTGCGTGGTACCACATTCCTACGTGATACAATCCAGAAAAAGACCAGGATATGCTTAAAAAGGTATGTATTGATTGCGAAAGTATGGGCGAAATGAGGGTAAATCCCAGACCTATCCCAAACCTAGCATGCGTCATCCTCTAAAATATTGATCGAAACCAGGTTTCAGTATGCTACCACATTACTACGTGATCCAAACCAGAAAAAGCCCAGGATCTGGCCAACAAGTGTGTGAAGAATGCGAAAGTATGAGCCTGATGAGGGCAAATACCAGACCTAACCCAGACCTAACATGCGTTATCCTCTAAAATATTGATCGAGACCAGGCTTAATCGACTGTTTTAGTGTGGTACCACATTGCTACGTGATCCAAACCAGAAAAAGCGCAGGATCTGGCAAACAAGTATGCGAAAGGCGGAAGTGTGAGCCACATGAGGCCAAATCCCAGACCTAACCCAGACCTAGCCTGCGTTATCCTGTAAAATATTGATCGAAACCAGGTTTAATCGTCTGTTTCAGTATGCTACCACATTACTACGTGATCCAAACCAGAAAAAGCCCAGGTTCTAGACAACAAGTATGCGAAAAATGCGGAAGTGTGAGCCAGATGTGGGCAAATCCCAGGCCTAACCCAGACCTAACCGGTGTTATCCTCTAAAATATTAATCGATGCCAGGTTTAATTGACTGTTCCTGTGCGGTACCACGTTACTACGTGATCCAGACCAGTAAAAGCCCATGGATCTGGCCAACAAGTATGCGAAATATGCGCTAGCATGAGCCTGATGATGGCAAATCCCAGACCTACTCTAGACCTAGCATGCGTTATCCTCTAAAATATTGATCGAAAATGGGTTTAATTGACTGTTTCAGTGTGGTACCAGATTACTACGTGTTCCAATCCAGAAAAAACCCATCATCTGGTCAACATGTTTGTTAAAAATGCGTAAGTATGAGCCACATGAGGCCAAATCCCAGACCTAACCCAGACCTAGCCTGCGTTATCCTGTAAAATATTGATCGAAACCAGGTTTAATCGTCTGTTTCAGTATGCTACCACATTACTACGTGATCCAAACCAGAAAAAGCCCAGGTTCTAGACAACAAGTATGCGAAAAATGCGGAAGTGTGAGCCAGATGAGGGCAAATCCCAGGCCTAACCCAGACCTAACCGGTGTTATCCTCTAAAATATTAATCGATGCCAGGTTTAATTGACTGTTCCTGTGCGGTACCACGTTACTACGTGGTCCACACCAGAAAAAACCCAGGATCTGGCCAACAAGCATGCTTAAAAACGCAAAAGCATGAGCCAGATGCGGTTATAACCCCGACCTAACCCCGACCAAACCGGTGTTATCCTCTAAAATATTGATCGTGTCCAGGTTTAGTTGACTGTTCCAGTGTAGTACCACATTACCACGTGATCCAAACCGGAGAAAGCCCACGGATCTGGCCAACAAGTTTGCGAAAACTGCGAAAGTGTGAGCCAGATGAGGGCAAATCCCAGACCTAACCCTGTCATAACCGGCATTATCCTCTAAAACATTGATCGAGACCAGGATTAATCCACTGTCTCAGTGTGGTACCACATTACCACGTGATCCAAACCGGAGAAAGCCCATGGATCTGGCCAACAAGTATGCGAAAACTGCGAAAGTGTGAGCCAGATGAGGGCAAATCCCAGACCTAACCCAGGCCTAGCCTGCGTTATCCTGCAAAATATTGACCGAAACCAGGTTTAATCGTCTGTGTCAATGTGCTACCAGATTACTACGTGATCCAAACCAGAAAAAGCCCAGGATCTGGCCAACAAGTATGCGAAAAAAGCGGAAGTGTGAGCCAGATGAGGGCAAATCCCAGACGTAACCCAGACCTAACCGGTGTTATCCTCTAAAATATTGATCGTATCCAGGTTTAATCCACTGTCTCAGTGTGGAACCACATTACCACGTGATCCAACCCGGAGAAAGCCCAGGATCTGGCCAACAAGTATACAAAAACTGCGAAAGTGTGAGCCAGATGAGGGCAAATCCCAGACCTAACCCAGGCCCAGCCTGCGTTATCCTGCAAAATATTGATCGAAACCAGGTTTAATCGTGTGTGTCAATGTGCTACCAGATTACTACGTGATCCAAACCAGAAAAAGGCCAGGATATGGCCAAGAAGTCTGCGATTTATGCGAAAGTATGAGGCTGATGTGGGCAAAACCCAGACCTAACCCAGGCCTAGCATGCGTTATCATCTAAAATATTGATCGTGGCCAGGCTTAATTGACTGTTTCTGCGTGGTACCATATTACTACGTGATACAATACAGAAAATACCAGGTTCTGGTTAACAAGTGTGCGAAATATGCGATTATATGAGCCTGCTGAGGGCAAATCCCAGACCTGACCTAGACCTAACATGCGTTATCCTCTAAAATATTCATCGAAACCAGGTTTAATCGACTGTTCCAGTGTGGTACCACATTACTACGTGATACAATCCAGAAAAAGACCAGGATCTGGTCAACATGTTTGTTAAAAATGCGAAAGTATGAGACAAATGAGAGCAAATCCCAGACATAACCCGGACCAAGCATGCGTTATCCTCTAAAATATTGATCGTGGCCAGGCTTAATTGACTGTTTCTGTGTGGCACCACATTGCTACGTGATCCAAACCAGAAAAAACCCAGGTTCTGCTCGAAAAGTATGTGATGATTTCGAAAGTATGAGCGAAATGAGGGTAAATCCCAGGCCTAACCCAAACCTAGCATGCGTTATCCTCTAAAATATTGATCGAAACCGGGTTTAATCGACTGTTCCAGTGTGGTACCACATTACTAGCTGATCCAAACCAGAAAAAGCCCAGGATATGGCCAAGAAGTATGCGATTTATGCGAAAGTATGAGGCTGATGTGGGCAAAACCCAGACCTAACCCAGGCCTAGCAAGCGTTATCATCTAAAATATTGATCGTGGCCAGGCTTAATTGACTGTTTCTGCGTGGTACCACATTCCTACGTGATACAATCCAGAAAAAGACCAGGACCTGGCCAACAAGAAATCGAAATATGCGATTGCATGAGCCTGATGAGGGCAAATCGCAGACCTAACCTAGGCCTAGCCTGCGTTGTCCTCTAAAATATTGATCGAAACCAGGTTTCATCGACTGTTTTAGTGTGTTACCACATTGCTACGTGATCCAAACCAGAAAAAACCCAGGATATGCTTAAAAAGGTATGTACTGATTGCGAAAGTATGGGCGAAATGAGGGTAAATCCCAGACCTATCCCAAACCTAGCATGCGTCATCCTCTAAAATATTGATCGAAACCAGGTTTCAGTATGCTACCGCATTACTACGTGATCCAAACCAGAAAAAGCCCAGGATCTGGCCAACAAGTGTGTCAAGAATGCGAAAGTATGAGCCTGATGAGGGCAAATACCAGACCTAACCCAGACCTAACATGCGTTATCCTCTAAAATATTGATCGAGACCAGGCTTAATCGACTGTTTTAGTGTGGTACCACATTGCTACGTGATCCAAACCAGAAAAAACCCAGGTTCTGCTCGAAAAGTATGTGATGATTTCGAAAGTATGAGCGAAATGAGGGTAAATCCCAGGCCTAACCCAAACCTAGCATGCGTTATCCTCTAAAATATTGATCGAAACCGGGTTTAATCGACTGTTCCAGTGTGGTACCACATTACTAGCTGATCCAAACCAGAAAAAGCCCAGGATATGGCCAAGAAGTATGCGATTTATGCGAAAGTATGAGGCTGATGTGGGCAAAACCCAGACCTAACCCAGGCCTAGCAAGCGTTATCATCTAAAATATTGATCGTGGCCAGGCTTAATTGACTGTTTCTGCGTGGTACCACATTACTACGTGATACAATCCAGAAAAAGACCAGGATCTGGTCAACATGTTTGTTAAAAATGCGAAAGTATGAGACAAATGAGAGCAAATCCCAGACATAACCCGGACCTAGCATGCGTTATCCTCTAAAATATTGATCGTGGCCAGGCTTAATTGACTGTTTCTGCGTGGTACCACATTCCTACGTGATACAATCCAGAAAAAGACCAGGATCTGGCCAACAAGAAATCGAAATATGCGATTGCATGAGCCTGATGAGGGCAAATCGCAGACCTAACCTAGGCCTAGCATGCGTTGTCCTCTAAAATATTGATCGAAACCAGGTTTAATCGACTGTTTTAGTGTGCTACCACATTACTACGTGATCCAAACCAGAAAAAGCCCAGGATCTGGCCAACAAGTGTGAGAAGAATGCGAAAGTATGAGCCTGATGAGGGCAAATACCAGACCTAACCCAGACCTAGCATGCGTTATCCTCTAAAATATTGATCGAGACCAGGCTTAATCGACTGTTTCAGTGTGGCACCACATTACTACGTGATTCAAACCAGAAGACCGGGATCTGGCCAACAAGAATACGAAATATGCGATTGCATGAGCCTGATGAGGGCAAGTCCCAGACCTAACCCAGACCTAGCATGCGTTATCCTCTAAAATATTGATCGAGACCAGGCTTAATCTACTGTTTCAGTGTGGTACCAGATTACTACGTGATCCAAACCATACAATGCCCAAGATCTGGCCAACAAGTATACAAAAAATTCGAAATTATGAGCCAGAGGAGGGCAAATCCCAGAACTAACCCTGTCATAACCAGCATTATCCTCTAAAACATTGATCGAGACCAGGATTAATCCACTGTCTCAGTGTGGCACCACATTACCACGTGATCCAAACCGGAGAAAGCCCATGGATCTGGCCAACAAGTATGCGAAAACTGCGAATGTGTGAGCCAGAGGAGGGCAAATCCCAGACCTAACCCAGACCTAGCCTGCGTTATCCTGTAAAATATTGATCGAAACCAGGTTTAATCGTCTGTTCCTGTGCGGTACCACGTTACTACGTGGTCCACACCAGAAAAAACCCAGGATCTGGCCAACAAGCATGCTTAAAAACGCAAAAGCATGAGCCAGATGCGGTTATAACCCCGACCTAACCCCGACCAAACCGATGTTATCCTCTAAAATATTGATCGTGTCCAGGTTTAGTTGACTGTTCCAGTGTAGTACCACATTACCACGTGATCCAAACCGGAGAAAGCCCATGGATCTGGCCAACAAGTTTGCGAAAACTGCGAAAGTGTGAGCCAGATGAGGGCAAATCCCAGACCTAACCCTGTCATAACCGGCATTATCCTCTAAAACATTGATCGAGACCAGGATTAATCCACTGTCTCAGTGTGGTACCACATTACCACGTGATCCAAACCGGAGAAAGCCCATGGATCTGGCCAACAAGTATGCGAAAACTGCGAAAGTGTGAGCCAGATGGGGGCAAATTCCAGACCTAACCCAGACCTAGCATGTGTTATCCTCTAAAATATTGATCGTGGCCAGGCTTAATTGACTGTTTCTGCGTGGTACCACATTCCTACGTGATACAATCCAGAAAAAGACCAGGATATGCTTAAAAAGGTATGTATTGATTGCGAAAGTATGGGCGAAATGAGGGTAAATCCCAGACCTATCCCAAACCTAGCATGCGTCATCCTCTAAAATATTGATCGAAACCAGGTTTCAGTATGCTACCACATTACTACGTGATCCAAACCAGAAAAAGCCCAGGATCTGGCCAACAAGTGTGTGAAGAATGCGAAAGTATGAGCCTGATGAGGGCAAATACCAGACCTAACCCAGACCTAACATGCGTTATCCTCTAAAATATTGATCGAGACCAGGCTTAATCGACTGTTTTAGTGTGGTACCACATTGCTACGTGATCCAAACCAGAAAAAACCCAGGATCTGCTCGAAAAGTATGTGATGATTGCGAAAGTATGAGCGAAATGAGGGTAAATTCCAGGCCTAACACAAACCTAGCATGCGTTATCCTCTAAAATATTGATCGAAACCGGGTTTAATCGACTGTTCCAGTGTGGTACCACATTACTAGCTGATCCAAACCAGAAAAAGCCCAGGATATGGCCAAGAAGTATGCGATTTATGCGAAAGTATGAGGCTGATGTGGGCAAAACCCAGACCTAACCCAGGCCTAGCAAGCGTTATCATCTAAAATATTGATCGTGGCCAGGCTTAATTGACTGTTTCTGCGTGGTACCACATTACTACGTGATACAATCCAGAAAAAGACCAGGATCTGGTCAACATGTTTGTTAAAAATGCGAAAGTATGAGACAAATGAGAGCAAATCCCAGACATAACCCGGACCTAGCATGCGTTATCCTCTAAAATATTGATCGTGGCCAGGCTTAATTGACTGTTTCTGTGTGGCACCACATTACTACGTGATTCAAACCAGAAGAAGACCAGGATCTGGCCAGCAAGAATGCCAAACATGCGATTGTATGAGCCAGATGAGGGCAAATTCCAGACCTAACCCAGACCTAGCATGTGTTATCATCTAAAATATTGATCGTGGCCAGGCTTAATTGACTGTTTCTGCGTGGTACCACATTCCTACGTGATACAATCCAGAAAAAGACCAGGATCTGGCCAACAAGAAATCGAAATATGCGATTGCATGAGCCTGATGAGGGCAAATCGCAGACCTAACCTAGGCCTAGCATGCGTTGTCCTCTAAAATATTGATCGAAACCAGGTTGAATCGACTGTTTTAGTGTGTTACCACATTGCTACGTGATCCAAACCAGAAAAAACCCAGGATATGCTTAAAAAGGTATGTATTGATTGCGAAAGTATGGGCGAAATGAGGGTAAATCCCAGACCTATCCCAAACCTAGCATGCGTCATCCTCTAAAATATTGATCGAAACCAGGTTTCAGTATGCTACCACATTACTACGTGATCCAAACCAGAAAAAGCCCAAGATCTGGCCAACAAGTGTGTGAAGAATGCGAAAGTATGAGCCTGATGAGGGCAAATACCAGACCTAACCCAGACCTAGCATGCGTTATCCTCTAAAATATTGATCGAGACCAGGCTTAATCGACTGTTTCAGTGTGGCACCACATTACTACGTGATTCAAACCAGAAGAAGACCAGGATCTGGCCAACAAGAATGCGAAATATGCGATTGCATGAGCCTGATGAGGGCAAGTCCCAGACCTAACCCAGACCTAGCATGCGTTATCCTCTAAAATATTGATCGAGACCAGGCTTAATCTACTGTTTCAGTGTGGTACCAGATTACTACGTGATCCAAACCATACAATGCCCAAGATCTGGCCAACAAGTATACAAAAAATTCGAAATTATGAGCCAGAGGAGGGCAAATCCCAGACCTAACCCTGTCATAACCAGCATTATCCTCTAAAACATTGATCGAGACCAGGATTAATCCACTGTCTCAGTGTGGCACCACATTACCACGTGATCCAAACCGGAGAAAGCCCATGGATCTGGCCAACAAGTATGCGAAAACTGCGAAAGTGTGAGCCAGAGGAGGGCAAATCCCAGACCTAACCCAGACCTAGCCTGCGTTATCCTGTAAAATATTGATTGAAACCGGGTTTAATCGTCTGTGTCAATGTGCTACCAGATTACTACGTGATCCAAACCAGAAAAAGCGCAGGATCTGGCAAACAAGTATGCGAAAGGCGGAAGTGTGAGCCACATGAGGCCAAATCCCAGACCTAACCCAGACCTAGCCTGCGTTATCCTGTAAAATATTGATCGAAACCAGGTTTAATCGTCTGTTTGAGTATGCTACCACATTACTACGTGATCCAAACCAGAAAAAGCCCAGGTTCTAGACAACAAGTATGCGAAAAATGCGGAAGAGTGAGCCAGATGTGGGCAAATCCCAGGCCTAACCCAGACCTAACCGGTGTTATCCTCTAAAATATTAATCGATGCCAGGTTTAATTGACTGTTCCTGTGCGGTACCACGTTACTACGTGGTCCACACCAGAAAAAACCCAGGATCTGGCCAACAAGCATGCTTAAAAACGCAAAAGCATGAGCCAGATGCGGTTATAACCCCGACCTAACCCCGACCAAACCGGTGTTATCCTCTAAAATATTGATCGTGTCCAGGTTTAGTTGACTGTTCCAGTGTAGTACCACATTACCACGTGATCCAAACCGGAGAAAGCCCACGGATCTGGCCAACAAGTTTGCGAAAACTGCGAAAGTGTGAGCCAGATGAGGGCAAATCGCAGACGTAACCCAGACCTAACCGGTGTTATCCTCTAAAATATTGATCGTATCCAGGTTTAATCCACTGTCTCAGTGTGGAACCACATTACCACGTGATCCAACCCGGAGGAAGCCCAGGATCTGGCCAACAAGTATACAAAAACTGCGAAAGTGTGAGCCAGATGAGGGCAAATCCCAGACCTAACCCAGGCCCAGCCTGCGTTATCCTGCAAAATATTGATCGAAACCAGGTTTAATCGTCTGTGTCAATGTGCTACCAGATTACTACGTGATCCAAACCAGAAAAAGGCCAGGATATGGCCAAGAAGTCTGCGATTTATGCGAAAGTATGAGGCTGATGTGGGCAAAACCCAGACCTAACCCAGGCCTAGCATGCGTTATCATCTAAAATATTGATCGTGGCCAGGCTTAATTGACTGTTTCTGCGTGGTACCACATTACTACGTGATACAATCCAGAAAAAGACCAGGATCTGGTCAACATGTTTGTTAAAAACGCGAAAGTATGAGACAAATGAGAGCAAATCCCAGACATAACCCAGACCTAGCATGCGTTATCCTCTAAAATATTGATCGTGGCCAGGCTTAATTGACTGTTTCTGGGTGGCACCACATTACTACGTGATTCAAACCAGAAGAAGACCAGGATCTGGCCAACAAGAATGCCAAATATGCGATTGTATGAGCCAGATGGGGGCAAATTCTAGACCTAACCCAGACCTAGCATGTGTTATCATCTAAAATATTGATCGTGGCCAGGCTTAATTGACTGTTTCTGCGTGGTACCACATTCCTACGTGATACAATCCAGAAAAAGACCAGGATATGCTTAAAAAGGTATGTATTGATTGCGAAAGTATGGGCGAAATGAGGGTAAATCCCAGACCTATCCCAAACCTAGCATGCGTCATCCTCTAAAATATTGATCAAAACCAGGTTTCAGTATGCTACCAGATTACTACGTGATCCAAACCAGAAAAAGCCCAGGATCTGGCCAACAAGTGTGTGAAGAATGCGAAAGTATGAGCCTGATGAGGGCAAATACCAGACCTAACCCAGACCTAACATGCGTTATCCTCTAAAATATTGATCGAGACCAGGCTTAATCGACTGTTTTAGTGTGGTACCACATTGCTACGTGATCCAAACCAGAAAAAACCCAGGATCTGCTCGAAAAGTATGTGATGATTGCGAAAGTATGAGCGAAATGAGGGTAAATCCCAGGCCTAACCCAAACCTAGCATGCGTTATCCTCTAAAATATTGATCGAAACCGGGTTTAATCGACTGTTCCAGTGTGGTACCACATTACTAGCTGATCCAAACCAGAAAAAGCCCAGGATATGGCCAAGAAGTATGCGATTTATGCGAAAGTATGAGGCTGATGTGGGCAAAACCCAGACCTAACCCAGGCCTAGCAAGCGTTATCATCTAAAATATTGATCGTGGCCAGGCTTAATTGACTGTTTCTGCGTGGTACCACATTACTACGTGATACACCCCAGAAAAAGACCAGGATCTGGTCAACATGTTTGTTAAAAATGCGAATGTATGAGACAAATGAGAGCAAATCCCAGACATAACCCGGACCTAGCATGCGTTATCCTCTAAAATATTGATCGTGGCCAGGCTCAATTGACTGTTTCTGTGTGGCACCACATTACTACGTGATTCAAACCAGAAGAAGACCAGGATCTGGCCAGCAAGAATGCCAAATATGCGATTGTATGAGCCAGATGAGGGCAAATTCCAGACCTAACCCAGACCTAGCATGTGTTATCATCTAAAATATTGATCGTGGCCAGGCTTAATTGACTGTTTCTGCGCGGTACCACATTCCTACGTGATACAATCCAGAAAAAGACCAGGATCTGGCCAACAAGAAATCGAAATATGCGATTGGATGAGCCTGATGAGGGCAAATCGCAGACCTAACCTAGGCCTAGCATGCGTTGTCCTCTAAAATATTGATCGAAACCAGGTTTAATCGACTGTTTTAGTGTGTTACCACATTGCTACGTGATCCAAACCAGAAAAAACCCAGGATATGCTTAAAAAGGTATGTATTGATTGCGAAAGTATGGGCGAAATGAGGGTAAATCCCAGACCTATCCCAAACCTAGCATGCGTCATCCTCTAAAATATTGATCGAAACCAGGTTTCAGTATGCTACCACATTACTACGTGATCCAAACCAGAAAAAGCCCAAGATCTGGCCAACAAGTGTGTGAAGAATGCGAAAGTATAAGCCTGATGAGGGCAAATACCAGACCTAACCCAGACCTAGCATGCGTTATCCTCTAAAATATTGATCGAGACCAGGCTTAATCGACTGTTTCAGTGTGGCACCACATTACTACGTGATTCAAACCAGAAGAAGACCAGGATCTGGCCAACAAGAATGCGAAATATGCGATTGCATGAGCCTGATGAGGGCAAGTCCCAGACCTAACCCAGACCTAGCATGCGTTATCCTCTAAAATATTGATCGAGACCAGGCTTAATCTACTGTTTCAGTGTGGTACCAGATTACTACGTGATCCAAACCATACAATGCCCAAGATCTGGCCAACAAGTATACAAAAAATTCGAAATTATGAGCCAGAGGAGGGCAAATCCCAGACCTAACCCTGTCATAACCAGCATTATCCTCTAAAACATTCATCGAGACCAGGATTAATCCACTGTCTCAGTGTGGCACCACATTACCACGTGATCCAAACCGGAGAAAGCCCATGGATCTGGCCAACAAGTATGCGAAAACTGCGAAAGTGTGAGCCAGAGGAGGGCCAATCCCAGACCTAACCCAGACCTAGCCTGCGTTATCCTGTAAAATATTGATTGAAGCCGGGTTTAATCGTCTGTGTCAATGTGCTACCAGATTACTACGTGATCCAAACCAGAAAAAGCGCAGGATCTGGCAATCACGTATGCGAAAGGCGGAAGTGTGAGCCACATGAGGCCAAATCCCAGACCTAACCCAGACCTAGCCTGCGTTATCCTGTAAAATATTGATCGAAACCAGGTTTAATCGTCTGTTTCAGTATGCTACCACATTACTACGTGATCCGAACCAGAAAAAGCCCAGGTTCTAGACAACAAGTATGCGAAAAATGCGGAAGTGTGAGCCAGATGAGGGCAAATCCCAGGCCTAACCCAGACCTAACCGGTGTTATCCTCTAAAATATTAATCGATGCCAGGTTTAATTGACTGTTCCTGTGCGGTACCACGTTACTACGTGGTCCACACCAGAAAAAACCCAGGATCTGGCCAACAAGCATGCTTAAAAACGCAAAAGCATGAGCCAGATGCGGTTATAACCCCGACCTAACCCCGACCAAAGCGGTGTTATCCTCTAAAATATTGATCGTGTCCAGGTTTAGTTGACTGTTCCAGTGTAGTACCACATTACCACGTGATCCAAACCGGAGAAAGCCCACGGATCTGGCCAACAAGTTTGCGAAAACTGCGAAAGTGTGAGCCAGATGAGGGCAAATCCCAGACCTAACCCTGTCATAACCGGCATTATCCTCTAAAACATTGATCGAGACCAGGATTAATCCACTGTCTCAGTGTGGTACCACATTACCACGTGATCCAAACCGGAGAAAGCCCATGGATCTGGCCAACAAGTATGCGAAAACTGCGAAAGTGTGAGCCAGATGAGGGCAAATCCCAGACCTAACCCAGGCCTAGCCTGCGTTATCCTGCAAAATATTGACCGAAACCAGGTTTAATCGTCTGTGTCAATGTGCTACCAGATTACTACGTGATCCAAACCAGAAAATGCCCAGGATCTGGCCAACAAGTATGCGAAAAAAGCGGAAGTGTGAGCCAGATGAGGGCAAATCCCAAACGTAACCCAGACCTAACCGGTGTTATCCTCTAAAATATTGATCGTATCCAGGTTTAATCCACTGTCTCAGTGTGGAACCACATTACCACGTGATCCAACCCGGAGAAAGCCCAGGATCTGGCCAACAAGTATACAAAAACTGCGAAAGTGTGAGCCAGATGAGGGCAAATCCCAGACCTAACCCAGGCCCAGCCTGCGTTATCCTGCAAAATATTGATCGAAACCAGGTTTAATCGTCTGTGTCAATGTGCTACCAGATTACTACGTGATCCAAACCAGAAAAAGCCCAGGATATGGCCAAGAAGTATGCGATTTATGCGAAAGTATGAGGCTGATGTGGGCAAAACCCAGACCTAACCCAGGCCTAGCATGCGTTATCATCTAAAATATTGATCGTGGCCAGGCTTAATTGACTGTTTCTGCGTGGTACCACATTACTACGTGATACAATCCAGAAAAAGACCAGGATCTGGTCAACATGTTTGTTAAAAATGCGAAAGTATGAGACAAATGAGAGCAAATCCCAGACATAACCCGGACCTAGCATGCGTTATCCTCTAAAATATTGATCGTGGCCAGGCTTAATTGACTGTTTCTGGGTGGCACCACATTACTACGTGATTCAAACCAGAAGAAGACCAGGATCTGGCCAACAAGAATGCCAAATATGCGATTGTATGAGCCAGATGGGGGCAAATTCCAGACCTAACCCAGACCTAGCATGTGTTATCATCTAAAATATTGATCGTGGCCAGGCTTAATTGACTGTTTCTGCGTGGTACCACATTCCTACGTGATACAATCCAGAAAAAGACCAGGACCTGGCCAACAAGAAATCGAAAGATGCGATTGCATGAGCCTGATGAGGGCAAATCGCAGACCTAATCTAGGCCTAGCATGCGTTGTCCTCTAAAATATTGATCGAAACCAGGTTTAATCGACTGTTTTAGTGTGTTACCACATTGCTACGTGATCCAAACCAGAAAAAACCCAGGATATGCTTAAAAAGGTATGTATTGATTGCGAAAGTATGGGCGAAATGAGGGTAAATCCCAGACCTATCCCAAACCTAGCATGCGTCATCCTCTAAAAGTGAACGAAACCAGGTTTCAGTATGCTACCACATTACTACGTGATCCAAACCAGAAAAAGCCCAGGATCTGGCCAACAAGTGTGTGAAGAATGCGAAAGTATGAGCCTGATGAGTGCAGATCCCAGACCAAAGCTAGACCTAACATGCGTTATCCTCTAAAATATTGATCGAAACCAGGTTTAATCGACTCTTTCAGTGTGGTACCACATTACTACATGATACAAACCAGAGAAAACCAAGGATCTGCTCAACAAGTATGTGAAGAATGCGAAAGTATGAATCTGATGAGGTCAAATCTCGGTCCTAACCCAGACCTAGCATGCGTTATCCTCTAAAATAAGGATCGAAACCGGGTTTAATCGACTGTTCCAGTGTGGTACCCCATCACTGCCTGATCCAAACCAGAAAAAACCCAGGATCTGGCCAACAAGTGTGTGATATATCCGAAAGTATGAGCCTGATTAGGGCAAATCCCAGACCTAACATGCGTTATCCCCTAAAATATTGATCGTGGCCAGGTTTAATTGACTGTTCCAGTGTGATACCATATTACTACCTGGTCCAAACCAGAAAAAAACCAGGATCTGGCCAACAAGTGTGCGAAATATGCGAAAGTATGAGCCTGATGAGGGCAAGCCCGAAACCTAACCCAGACATAACATGCGTTACCCTCTAAAATATTGTTCGAGACCAGGCTTAATCGACACTTTCAGTGTAGTACCACATTACTACGTGATACAACACAGAAAAGGAACAGGATCTGGCCAACATGAATGCGAAATATGCGATTGTATGAGACTGGTGAGGGCAAA
Organism: Colletes latitarsis; assembly: GCF_051014445.1. NCBI lineage: Eukaryota > Metazoa > Arthropoda > Insecta > Hymenoptera > Colletidae > Colletes > Colletes latitarsis. Next base: position 5,375,495 of record NC_135147.1, read on the forward strand.
TCCCAGACCTAACCTAGACCTAACATGCGTTATCCTGTAAAATATTGCTCGAAACCGGGTTTAATCGACTTTTTCAGTGTGTTACCACATTACTACCTGATCCAAGACAGAAAAACCCAGGATCTGTTCAACAAGTATGCGAAGAGTGCGAAAGAATGAGTCTGACAAGGTGAAATCCCAGACCTAACCCAGACATAGCCTGCGTTATCCTGTAAAATATTGACCGTGGTCAGGCTTAATTGACTGTTACTGTGTGGTACCACATTACTACGTGACAGAATCCAGTAAAAGACCAGGCTCTGTCCAACAAGAATGCGAAACATGCGATTGCATGAGCCTGATGAGGGCAAATCCCAGACCTAACCCAGACTAGACCGGTGTTATCCTCTAAAATATTGATCGAAACTAGGTTTAATTGACTGTTTCAGCGTGATGCCACGTTACTACGTGATCCAAAGCAGAAAAATCCCACGATCTGATCAAAATGTTTGTTAAAAATGCAAAAGTATGAGCCTGATGAGGGCAAATCCCAGACCTAACCCAGACTAGACCGGTGTTATCCTCTAAAATATTGATCGAAACTAGGTTTAATTGACTGTTTCAGTGTGGTGCCGCATTACTACGTGATCCAAAGCAGAAAAATCCCACGATCTGATCAAAATGTTTGTTAAAAATGCGAAAGTATGAACCTGATGAGGGAAAATCCCAGACCTGACCTAGACCTAACATGCGTTATCCCCTATAATATTCATCGAAACCAGGTTTCATCGACTCTTTCAGTGTGGTACCACATTACTACCTGATCCAAACCAGAAAAAACCGAGGATATGCTAAAAAAGTATGTGATGATTGCGAAAGTATGAGCGAAATGAGGGTAAATCCCAAACCTAACCCAAACCTAGCATGCGTTATCCTCTAAAATACTGGTCGAGACAAGGATTCATCGACTGTTTTAGTGTGGTACCACATTACTACGTGATCCAAACCAGAAAAAACCTATGATCTGGTCAATATGTTTGTTATAACTGCGAAAGTATGAGCCAAATGAGGGCAAATCCCATACCTAACCCAGACCTAGCATGCGTTATCCTCTAAAATATTGATCGTGGCCAGGTTAAATTGACTGTTTCTGTGTGGTACCACAATACTACGTGATTCAAACCAGAAGAAGACCAGGATCTGGCCAACAAGAATGCCAAATATATAAATGTATGAGCCTGATGAGGGCAAATCCCAGACCTAACCCAGACCTAACATGCGTTATCCTCTAATATATTGATCGAGACCAGGCTTCATCGACTGTTTTAGTGTGGTACCACATTACTACGTGATCTAAGCCATACAAAGCCCAGGATCTGGCCACCAGGTATGCGAGAAATGCGAAAGTATGAGCCTGATGAGGGCAAGTCCCAGACCAAACCCAGACCTTGCATGCGTTGTCCTCTAAAATATTGATCGAAACCGGGTCTAATCGACTGTCCCAGTGTGGTACCACATTACTGGCTGATCCAAACCAGAAAAAAACCAGGATCAGGCGAAGAAGTGTGCGAAATATGCGAAAGTATGAGCCTGATGAGAGCAAATCCTTGGCCTAACCTAGAGATAACATGCGTTGTCCTCTAAAATATTACTCGAAACCGGATTTAAACAACTGTTCCAGTGTGGTACCACATTACTACCTGATCCAAATAAAAAAAAACCCAGGTTCTGGCCAACTAGTGTGCGAAATATGCGAAAGTATGAGCCTGATGAGAGCAAATCCCAGACCTAACCCTGACCTAGCATGCGTTATCCACTAAAATATTGATCGTGGCCAGGTTTAGTTGACTGTTCCTGTATGGTACGACAATACTACGTGATTCAAACCAGAAGAAGACCAGGGTCTGACCAACAAGAATGCCAAATATGCGATTGTACTAGCCAGATGAGGGCAAATCCCAGACCTAGCGTAAACCTAGCATGCGTCATCCTCTAAAATACTGATCGTGGTCAGGGTTAATTGACTGTTCCTGTGTCGTACCACATTACTACGTAATTCAAACCAGAAGAAGACCAGGATCTGTTCAACAAGTATGCGAAGAATGCGAAAGTATCAGTCTGATGAGGGCAAATCCCAGACCTAACTCAGACCTAGCATGCGTTATCCTCTAAAATATTGATCGTGGCCAGGTTAAATTGACTGTTTCTGTGTGGTACCACAATACTACGTGATTCAAACCAGAAGAAGACCAGGATCTGGCCAACAAGAATGCCAAATATGTGATTGTATGAGCCTGATGAGGGCAAATCCCAGACCTAACCCAGACCTAACATGCGTTATCCTCTAAAATATTGATCGAGACCAGGCTTCATCGACTGTTTTAGTGTGGTACCACATTACTACGTGACCTAAGCCATTCAAATCCCAGGATCTGGCCACCAGGTATGCGAGAAAGGCGAAAGTATGAGCCTGATGAGGGCAAGTCCCAGACCTAACCTAGCCCTTACGTGCGTTATCCGCTAAAATATTGATCGTGGCCCAGTTTAATTGACTGTTTCTGTGTGGTACCACAATACTACGCGATTCAAACCAGAGAAAGACCAGGATCTGTCCAACAAGAATGCGAAATATGCGATTGCATGTGCCTGATGAGGGCAAATCCCAGACCTAACCCAGACCTAGCATGCGTTATCCTCGAAAATATTGATCGAAACCGGCTTTAATCGACTGTTCCAGTGTGGTACCATATTACTACCTGATCCAAAACAGAAAAAAGCCAGAATCTGTTCAACAGGTATGTGAAGAATGCGAAAGTTTGAGCCCGATGAGGTCAAATCTCAGACCTAGCACAGACCTAACATGCGCTATCCTCTAAAATATTGGTCGAAACCAGGTTTTTCCGACTGTTCCAGTGTGGTACCACATTACTACCTGATCCAAACAACAAAAAACCCAGGATCTGTTCAACAAGTATGTGAACAATGCGAAAGTATGAGCCTGATGAGGGCAAGTCCCAGACGTAACCCAGACTAGACCGGTGTCATCCTCTAAAATATTGATCGAAACTAGGTTTAATTGACTGTTTCAGTGTAGTGCCACATTACTACGTGACCCAAACCAGAAAATCCCACGATCTGATCAAAATGTTTGTTAAAAATGCAAAAGTATGAGCCAAATGAGGGCAAATCCCAGACCTACCCCAGACCTAGCATGCGTAATCCTCTAAAATATTGATCGTGGCCAGGTTTAATTGACTGTTTCTGTGTGGTACCACATTACTACGAGATGCAATCCCGAAAAGGACCAGGATCTGGCCAACATGAATGCGAAATATGCGATTGCATGAACCTGATGAGGGCAAATCACAGTCCTAACCTAGGCCAAACACGCGTTGTCCTCTAATATATGGATCGAATTCGGGTTTAATCGACTGTTCCAGTGTGGGACCACATTACTACCTGATCCAAACCAGAAAAAAGCCAGGATCTCTTCAACAAGTATGTGAAGAATGCGAAAGTATGACTCTGATGAGGGCAAATCCCAGACCTAACCCTGACCTAGCATACGTTATCCTCTAAAATATTGATCGTGGCCAGGTTTAATTGACTGTTTCTGTGTGGTACCACAATACTACGCGATTCAAGCCAGAGGAAGACCAGAATCTGGCCAACAAGTATGCGAATTATGCGAAAGTATGAGCCTGATGGGAGCAAATCCCATACCTAACCTAGACCTTACATGCGTTATCCTCTATAATATTGATTGAAACCAGGTTTAATCGACTGTTTCAGTGTAGTGCCACATTACTACGTGACCCAAACCAGAAAATCCCACGATCTGATCAAAATGTTTGTTAAAAATGCAAAAGTATGAGCCTGATGGGAGCAAATCCCATACCTAACCTAGACCTTACATGCGTTATCCTCTATAATATTGATTGAAACCAGGTTTAATCGACTGTTTTAGTGTGGCACGACATTACTACGTGATACAAACCAGAAAAAACCCAGGATCTGCTCAACAAGTATGTGAAGAATGCGAAAGTATGAGTCTTATGTGGGCAAATCCCAGACCTAACCCAGACCTAGCATGCGTTATCCTCTAAAATATTGATCGTGGCCAGGCTTAATTGACTGTTTCTGTGTGGTACCACATTACTACGCGATACAATCCAGAAAAAGACGAGGATCTGGCCAACAAGAATGCGATATATGCGATTGCATGTGCCTGATGAGGGCAAATCCCAGACCTAACCCAGACCTAGCATGCGTTATCCTCGAAAATATTGATCGAAACCGGCTTTAATCGACTGTTCCAGTGTGGTACCATATTACTACCAGATCCAAAACAGAAAAAAGCCAGAATCTGTTCAACAGGTATGTGAAGAATGCGAAAGTTTGAGCCCGATGAGGTCAAATCTCAGCCGTAGCACAGACCTAACATGCGTTATCCTCTAAAATATTGGTCGAAACCAGGTCTTTTCGACAGTTGCTGTGTGGTACCACATTACTACCTGATCCAAACGACAAAAAAGCCAGGATCTGTTCAACATGTATGTGAAGAATGCGAAAGTATGACCCTGATGAGGGCAAGTCCCAGACCTAACCCAGACTAGACCGGTGTTATCCTCTAAACTATTGATCGAAACAAGGTTTAATTGACTGTTTCAGTGTAGTGGCACATTACTACGTGACCCAAACCAGAAAATCCCACGATCTGATCAAAATGTTTGTTAAAAATGCAAAAGTATGAGCCAAATGAGGGCAAATCCCAGACCTACCCCAGACCTAGCATGCGTAATCCTCTAAAATATTGATCGTGGCCAGGTTAAATTGACTGTTTCTGTGTGGTACCGCATTACTACGTGATGCAATCCCGAAAAGGACCAGGATCTGGCCGACATGAATGCGAAATATGCGATTGCATGAACCTGATGAGGGCAAATCACAGACCTAACCTAGGCCAAACATGCGTTGTCCTCTAAAATATGGATCGAATTCGGGTTTAATCGACTGTTCCAGTGTGGGACCACATTACTACCTGATCCAAACCAGAAAAAAGCCAGGATCTGTTCAACAAGTATGTGAAGAATGCGAAAGTATGACTCTGATGAGGGCAAATCCCAGACCTAACCCTGACCTAGCATGCGTTATCCTCTAAAATATTGATCGCGGCCAAGCTTAATTGACTGTTTCTCTGTAGTACCACATTACTATGTGATTCAAACCAGAAGAAGACCAGGATCTGTTCAACAAGTATGTGAAGAATGCGATTGAATGAGCCTGATGAGGGCAAATCCGAGACCTAACCCAGACCTAACATGCGTAATCTTCTAAAATATTAATCGAAACCAGGTTCAATCGACTCTTTCAGTATGGTACCATATTACTACGTGATACAATCCAGAAAGAACCAGGATCTGGCCAACAAGAATGCGAAATATGCGATTGTATGAGCCTGATGAGGGCAAATCCCAGACCTAACCCAGACCTAGCATGCGTTATCCTCTAAAATATTGATCGTCGCCAGGTTTAATTGACTGTTACTGTGTGGTAGCACAATACTACGCGATTCAAACCAGAAGAAGACCAGGATCTGGCCAACAAGAATACGAAATATGCGATTGTATGAGGCTGATGAGGGTAAATCCTAGACCTAACCTAGACCTAACATGCGTTGTCCTCAAAAATATTGATCGAAACCAGGTTTAATCGACTGTTTCAGTGTGGTACCACATTACTGCGTGATCCAAACAAGAAAAAGCCCAGGCTCTGTTCTATAAGTATGTGAAGAATGCGAAAGTATGAGTCTGATAAGGGCAAATCCCAGGCCTAACCTAGTCATATCATGCGTTATCCTCTAAAATATTGATCGAAACCAGGTTTTTTCGACTGTTCCAGTGTGGTCCCATATTACTACCTGATCCAAACCAGAAAAAAGCCAGAATCTCTTCAACATGTTTGTTAAAAATGCGAAAGTATGAGTCAAATGATGGCAAATCCCAGACCCAACCCAGACCTAGCATGCGTAGTCCTCTAAAATATTGATCGAAACAGGGTTTAATCGACTGTTCCAGTGTGGTACCATATTACTACGTGATCCAAACCAGAAACATCCCGCGATCTGATCAAAATGTTTGTTAAAAATGCGAAAATATGAGCCAAATGAGGGCAAATCCCAGACCAAACCTAGACCTAACATGCGTTATCCTCTAAAATATTGATCGAAACCGGCTTTAATGGACTGTTCCAGTGTGGTACCATATTACTACCTGATCCAAACCAGAAAAAAGCCAGAAACTGTTCAACAAGTATGTGAAGAATGCGAAAGTATGAGTCTGATAAGGGCAAATCCCATACCTAACCCTGACCAAGCATGCGTTATCCTCTAAAAAATTGATCGAAACAGGGTTTAATCGGCTGTTCCAGTGTGGTACCATATTACTACCTGATCCAAACCAGAAAAAACCCAGGATATGGCCAAAAAGTGTACAAAATAAGCGAAAGTATGAGCCTAATGGGTGCAAATCCCAGACCAAACCTAGACCTCACATGCGTTATCCTCCAAAATATTGATCGAAACCGGCTGTAATCGACTGTTCCAGTGTGGTACCATATTACTACCTGATCCAAACCAGGAAAAAGCCAGAATCTGATCAACAAGTATGTGGAGAATGCGAAAGTATGAGACCGATAAGGTGAAATCTCAGACCTAGCACAAACCTAAGATGCGTTATCCTCTAAAATATTGATCGGGACAAGGTTTAAACGACTGTTTTAGTGTGGTACCGCATTACTACGTGATCCAAACAAGAAAAAACCCAGGATCTGTTCAACAAGTATGAGAAGAATGCGAAAGTATGAGTCTGATGTGGGCAAATCCCAGACCTAACCTAGTCCTAGCATGCGTTATCCTCCAAAAATATTGATCGCGGCCAGGCTTAATTGACAGTTTCTGTGTGGTACCACATTACTACATGATTCAAACCAGAAGAAGACGAGGATCTGGCCAACAAGAATGCGAAATATGCGATTGTATGAGCCTGATGAGGGCAAATGCCAGACCTAACCTAGACCAAACATGCATTATCCTCTAAATTATTGACCGAAACCATGCTTAATCGACACTTTCAGTGTGGTACCACATTACTACGTGAGACAGACCAGAAAAAATCCAGGATCTGCTCAACAAGTATGTGAAGAATGCGAAAGTATGAGCCCGATGTGGTCAAATCTCAGACCTAGCACAGACCTAACATGCGTTATCCTTTAAAATATTGATCGTGGCCAGGTTTAATTAACTATTTCTGTGTGGTACCACAATACTACGTGATTCAAACCAGAAGATGACCAGGATTTGGCCCACAAGAATGCGAAATATGCGATTGTATGAGCCTGATGAGGGCAAATGCCAGACCTAACCTAGACCTAACATGCGTTATCTTCTAAAATATTAATCGAAACCAGGTTTAATCGATTCGTTCAGTGTGGTACCGCATTACTACGTGATACAATCCGGAAAAGGACCAGGATCTGTTCAACAAAAATGCGAAATATGCGATTGTATGAGTCTGATGAGGGCAAATCCGAGACCTTACTTAGACCTAACATGCGTTATCTTCAAAAATACTAATCGAAACCAGGTTTAGTCGACCCTTTCAGTGTGGTACCACATTACTACGTGATACAATCCAGAAAAGGACCAGGATCTGTTCAACAAGGGTATGGAATATGCGATTGCATGAGCCTGATGAGGGCAAGTGCCAGACCTAACATAGACCAACATGCGTTATCCTACAAAATATTGATCGAAACCAGGTTTAACCGACCGTTTCAGTGTGGTACCACATTACTACGTGATACAATCCAGAAAAAACCCAGGATCTGCTCATCAAGTATGTGAAGAATGCGAAAGTATGAGTCCGATGAGGTCAAATCTCAGACCTAGCACAGACCTAACGTGCGTTATCCTCTAAAATATTGATCGGGACCAGGTTTAAACGACTGTTTCAGTGTGGTACCACATTACTACGTGATCCAAACAAGAAAAAGCCCAGGCTCTGTTCAACAAGTATGTGAAGAATGCGAAAGTATGAGTCTGATGAGGGCAAATCCCAGACCTAACCTAGTCCTATCATGCGTTACCCTCTAAGTTATTGATAGTGGCCAGGTTTAATTGACTGTTTCTGTGTGGTACCACAATACTACGTGATTCAAACCAGAAGAAGACCAGGATGTGGCCAACAAGTGTGCGAAATATGCGAAAGTAAGAGCCTGAGGAGAGCAAATCCCTGACCTATCCTAGACCTTACATGCGTTATCTTCTAAAATATTAATCGAAACCAGGTTTAATCGACTCTTTCATTCTGGTACCACATTACTACCTGATCCAAACCAGAGAAGAACCCAGGATCTGTCAAACAGGTATGTGAAGAATGCGAAAGTATCAGTCCGATGTGGGCAACTCACAAACCTAACCCAGACCTAGCATGCGTTATCCTCGAAAATATTGATCGAAACCGGCTTTAATCGACAGTTCCAGTGCGGTACCATATTACTACGTGATCTAAACCAGAAAAAACCCATGATCTGGTCAACATGTTTGTTAGAAATGCGAAAGTATGAGCCTGATGAGGGCAAATCCCGGACCTATCCCAGACCTAACATGCGTTATCCTCTAAAATATTGATCGAGACCAGGCTTCATCGACTGTTTCTGTGTGGTACCACAATACTACGTGATTCAAACCAGAAGAAGACCAGGATCTGGCCAACAAGAATGCCAAATATGTGATTGTATGAGTCTGATGAGGGCAAATCCTAGACCTAACCCAGACCTAACATGCGTTATCCTCTAAAATATTGATCGAGACCAGGCTTCATCGACTGTTTTAGTGTGGTACCACATTACTACGTGATCTAAGCCATACAAAGCCCAGGATCTGGCCACCAGGTATGCGAGAAATGCGAAAGTATAAGCCTGATGAGAGCGAATCCCTGACCTAACCTAGACATAACATGCGTTGTCCTCTAAGTTATTGATCGAAACCGGATTTAAACAACTGTTCCTGTGTGGTACCACATTACTACGTGATCCGAACCAGAAGAAACCCATGATCTGGTCAACATTTTTGTTAGAAATGCGAAAGTATGAGCCAAATGGGGGCAAATCCCAGACCTAACCCAGACCTAGCATGCGTAGTCCTCTAAAATATTGATCGAAACCGGGTTTAATCGACTGTCCCAGTGCCCTGGATCTGAAAGTATGGGCCTGATGGGAGCAAATCCCATACCTAACCTAGACCTAACATGCGTTATCCTATAAAATATTGATCGAAACCAGGCTTAATCGACTGTTTGAGTATGGTACCACATTACTACGTCATACAAACCAGAGAAAACCCAGGATCTGCTCTACAAGTATGTGAAGAATGCGAAAGTATGAGTCTGATGTGGGCAAATCCCAGACCTAACCCAGCCATAGCACGCGTTATCCTCTAAAACATTGATCGTGGCCAGGCTTAATTAACTGTTTCTGTGCGGTACCACAATACTACGCCATTCAAACCAGAAGAAGACCAGGATCTGGCCAACAAGTATGCGAATTATGCGAAAGTATGAGCCTGATGGGAGCAAATCCCATGCCTAACCTAGACCTAACATGCGTTATCCCCTAAAATATTGATCGAAACCGGGTTTAATCGACTGTTCCCGTGTGGTACCATATTACTACCTGATCCAAACCAGAAAAAAACCCAGGATCTGTTAAACAAGTATTTGAAAAAAGCGAAAGAATGAGTCGGATGAGGCCAAATCCCAGGCCTAACCCAGACCTAGCACGCGTTATCCTCTAAAATATTGATCGTGGCGAGGTTTAATTGACTGTTTCTGTGTGGTACCACAATACTACGTGATTCAAACCAGAAGAAGACCAGGGTCTGGCCAACAAGAATGCCAAATATGTGATTGTATGAGCCTGATGAGGGCAAATCCCAGACCTAACCCAGACCTAACATGCGTTATCCTCTAAAATATTGATCGAGACCAGGCTTCATCGATTGTTTTAGTGTGGTACCACATTACTACGTGATCTAAGCCATACAAAGCCCAGGGCCACCAGGTTTGCGAGAAATGCGAAAGTATGAGCCTGATGAGGGCAAATCCCAGACCTAACCCAGACCTAGCATGTGTTATCCTCTATAATATGGATGGAAACCGGGTTTAATCGACTGTTCCAGTGTGGTACCCCATTACTGCCTGATCCAAACCAGAAAATACCCAGGATCTGGCCAACAAGTGTGCGAAATATGCGAAAGTATGAGCCTGATGAGGGCATGTCCCAAACCTAACCCAGACCTAGCACGCGTTATCTTCTAAAATATTGATCGTGGCCAGGTTTAATTGACTGTTTCTGTGTGGTACCACAATACTACGTGATTCAAACCTGAAGAAGACCAGGATCTGGCCAACAAGAATGCCAAATATGTGATTGTATGAGCCTGATGAGGGCAAATCCCAGACCTAACCCAGACCAAACATGCGTTATCCTCTTTAATATTGATCGAGACCAGGCTTCATCGACTGTTTTAGTGTGGTACCACATTACTACGTGATCTAAGCCATACAAAGCCCAGGGCCACCAGGTTTGCGAGAAATGCGAAAGTATGAGCCTGATGAGGGCAAATCCCATTCCTAACCCAGACCTAGCATGCGTTATCCTCTAAAATATTGATCGTGGCCAGGTTAAATTGACTGTTTCTGTGTGGTACCACAATACTACGTGATTCAAACCAGAAGAAGACCAGGATCTGGCCAACAAGAATGCCAAATATGTGATTGTATGAGCCTGATGAGGGCAAATCCCAGACCTAACCCAGACCTAACATGCGTTATCCTCTAAAATATTGATCGAGACCAGGCTTCATCGACTGTTTTAGTGTGGTACCACATTACTACCTGATCCAAACCAGAAAAAAACCCAGGTTCTGCTCAACAAGTATGTGAAGAATGCGAAAGTATGAGTCTTATGTGGGCAAATCCCAGACCTAACCTAGACCTTACATGCGTTATCCTCTATAATATTGATTGAAACCAGGTTTAATCGACTGTTTTAGTGTGGCACGACATTACTACGTGATACAAACCAGAAAAAACCCAGGATCTGCTCAACAAGTATGTGAAGAATGCGAAAGTATGAGTCTTATGTGGGCAAATCCCAGACCTGGCCCAGACCTAGCATGCGTTATCCTCTAAAATATTGATCGTGGCCAGGCTTAATTGACTGTTTCTGTGTGGTACCACATTACTACGCGATACAATCCAGAAAAAGACGAGGATCTGGCCAACAAGAATGCGAAATATGCGATTGCATGTGCTTGATGAGGGCATATCCCAGACCTAACCCAGACCTAGCATGCGTTATCCGCGAAAATATTGATCGAAACCGGCTTTAATCGACTGTTCCGGTGTGGTACCATATTACTACCTGATCCAAAACAGAAAAAAGCCAGAATCTGTTCAACAGGTATGTGAAGAATGCGAAAGTTTGAGCCCGATGAGGTCAAATCTCAGACCTAGCACAGACCTAACATGCGTTATCCTCTAAAATATTGGTCGAAACCAGGTTTTTTCGACTGTTCCAGTGAGGTACCACATTACTACCTGATCCAAACAACAAAAAACCCAGGATCTGTTCAACAAGTATGTGAAGAATGCGAAAGTATGAGCCTGATGAGGGCAAGTCCCAGACCTAACCCAGACTAGACCGGTGTTATCCTCTAAAATATTGATCGAAACTAGGTTTAATTGACTGTTTCAGTGTAGTGCCACATTACTACGTGACCCAAACCAGAAAATCCCACGATCTGATCAAAATGTTTGTTAAAAATGCAAAAGTATGAGCCAAATGAGGGCAAATCCCAGACCTACCCCAAACCTAGCATGCGTAATCCTCTAAAATATTGATCGTGGCCAGGTTTAATTGACTGTTTCTGTGGGGTACCACATTACTACGTGATGCAATCCCGAAAAGGACCAGGATCTGGCCAACATGAATGCGAAATATGCGATTGCATGAATCTGATGAGGGCAAATCACAGACCTAACCTAGACCAAGCATGCGTTGTCCTCTAAAATATTGATCGAAACCAGGTTTAATCGACTGTTTCAGTGTGGTACCACATTACTACCTGATCCAAGCCAGAAAAAACCCAGGATCTGTTCAACAAGTATGTGAACAGTGCGAAAGTATAAGCCTGATGAGGGCAAGTCCCAGACCTAACCTAGACCTAACATGCGGCATCCTCTAAAGTATTGATCCTGGCCAGGTTTAATTCACTGTTACAGTGTGGTACCAAACTACTACCTGATTCAAACCAGAAGAAGACCAGGATCTGGCCAACAAGAATGCCAAATATGCGATTGTATGAGCCAGATGAGGGCAAATTCCAGACCTAACCCAGACCTTACATGCGTTATCCTCTATAATATTGATCGAAACCAGGTTTAATCGACTGTTTTGTGTGATACTACATTACTACGTGATACAAACCAGAAAAAACCCAGGATCTGCTCAACAAGTATGTGAAGAATGCGAATGTATGAGGCTGATGTGGGCTAATCCCAGACCTATCCCAGACCTAGCATGCATTATCATCTAGAATATTGATCGTGACCAGGCTTAATTGACTGTTTCTGCGTGGTACCACATTACTACGTGATACAATCCAGAAAAAGACCAGGATCTGGCCAACAAGAATACGAAATATGCGATAGCATGAGCCTGATGAGGGCAAATCGCACACCTGACCTAGACCTAACATGCGTTGTCCTCTAAAATATTCATCGAAACCAGGTTTAATTGACTGTTTCAGTGTAGTGCCACATTACTACGTGACCCAAACCAGAAAATCCCACGATCTGATCAAAATGTTTGTTAAAAATGCAAAAGTATGAGCCAAATGAGGGCAAATCCCAGACCTACCCCAAACCTAGCATGCGTAATCCTCTAAAATATTGATCGTGGCCAGGTTTAATTGACTGTTTCTGTGGGGTACCACATTACTACGTGATGCAATCCCGAAAAGGACCAGGATCTGGCCAACATGAATGCGAAATATGCGATTGCATGAATCTGATGAGGGCAAATCACAGACCTAACCTAGACCAAGCATGCGTTGTCCTCTAAAATATTGATCGAAACCGGGTTTAATCGACTGTTCCAGTGTGGGACCACATTACTACCTGATCCAAACCAGAAAAAACCCAGTATCTGTTCAACGAGTATGTGAAGAATGCGAAAGTATGAGTCTGATGCGGTTATAACCGAGACCTAACCCAGACCAAACCGGTGTTATCCTCTAAAATATTGATCGAAACTAGGTTTAATTGACTGTATCAGTGTGGCACCACATTACTACGTGATCCAAACCAGAAAAAACCCATGATCTGGCCAACATGTTTGTTAAAAATGCGAAATTATGAGCCTAATGAGGGCAAATACCAGACCTAACCCAGAACTAGCATGGGTTATCCTCTAAAGTATTGATCGAGACCAGGCTTAATCGACACTTTCAGTGTGGTACCACATTGCTACGTGATACAAACCAGAAAATGCCCAGGATCTGGCCAACAAGTATGCGAATTATGCGAAAGTATGAGCCTGATGGGTGCAAATCCCATGCCTAACCTAGACCTTACATGCTTTATCCTCTATAATATTGATCGAAACCAGGTTTAATCGACAGTTTCTGTGTGGTACCACAATACTACGTGACTCAATCCAGAAGAAGACCAGGATCTGGCCAACAAGAATGCGAAATATGCGATTATATGAACCTGATGAGGGCAAATCCGAGAACTAACCAAGGCCTAACCGGCGTTATCCTCTAAACGATTGATCGTATCCAGGTTTAATTGACTGTTTCAGTGTGGTACCAGACTACTACGTGTTCCAAACCAGAAGAAACCCACGATCTGGTCAACAAGTATGTGAAAAATTCGAAAGTATGAGCCAGCTGGGTGCAAATCACAGACGAAACTCAGACCTAACCGGTGTTATCCTCTAAAATATTGATCGTATACAGGTTTAATTGACTGTTTCAATTTGGTACCACATTACTACGTGATGGATACCAGTAAAAGCCCAGGATCTGGCCATCAAGTATGCGAAAAATGCAGAAGTATGAATTTGATGAGGGCTAATCCCAGAATTAACCAAGGCCTAACCGGTGTTAACCTATAAAAGATTGATCGCATCCAAGTTTAATTGACTGTTTCAGTGTGCTACCACATTACTTCGTGATCCAAACCTTACAAAGCCCAGGATCTGGCCTACAAGTATGCGAAAAATGCGAAAGTGTGAGCCAGTTGAGGGCAAATCCCACACCTAACCCAGTCCAAACCGGCGTTATCCTCAAAAGAATTGATCGTATCCAGGGTTAATTGACTGTCTCAGTGTGGTACAAGATTACTACGTGGTCCACACCAGAAAAAACCCAGGATCTGGCCAACAAGTATGCGAAAAATGCGAGAGTATGAGCCAGATGAGGGCAAATCCCAGACCAAACCCAGTCCTAACCGGCGTTATCCTCTAAAATATAGATCGAGACCAGGATTCATCGACTGTTTTAGTGTGATACCACATTACTACGTGATCCAAACCAGAAGCAGACCAGGATCTGTTCAATAAGTATGTGAAGAATGCGAACGTATCAGTCCGATGAGGGCAAATCCCAGACCTAACTTAGACCTAACATGCGTTATCCTCTAAAATATTGATCGAAACCAGGTTTAATTGACTGTTTCTGTGTGGTACCACAATACTACGTGATTCAAACCAGAAGAAGACCAGGATCTGGCCAACAAGAATGCGAAATATGCGATTATATGAGCCTGATGAGGGCAAATTCCAGACCTAACCCAGACCTTACATGCGTTATCCTCTATAATATTGATCGAAACCAGGTTTAATCGACTGTTTTGTGTGGTACTACATTACTACGTGATACAAACCAGAAAAAACCCAGGATCTGCTCAACAAGTATGTGAAGAATGCGAATGTATGAGGCTGATGTGGGCTAATCCCAGACCTATCCCAGACCTAGCATGCATTATCATCTAGAATATTGATCGTGACCAGGCTTAATTGACTGTTTCTGCGTGGTACCACATTACTACGTGATACAATCCAGAAAAAGACCAGGATCTGGCCAACAAGAATACGAAATATGCGATAGCATGAGCCTGATGAGGGCAAATCGCACACCTGACCTAGACCTAACATGCGTTGTCCTCTAAAATATTCATCGAAACCAGGTTTAATCGACTCTTTCAGTGTGGTACCACATTACTACCTGATCCAAACCAGAAAATGCCCAGGATCTGGCCAACAAGTATGCGAAATATGCGAAAGTATGAGCCTGCTGAGGGCAAATCCCAGACCTAACCTCGACCTAACATGCGTTATCCTCTAAAATATTGATCGAAACCGGGTTTAATCGACTGTTCCAGTGTGGGACCACATTACTACCTGATCCAAACCAGAAAAAACCCAGTATCTGTTCAAAGAGTATGTGAAGAATGCGAAAGTATGAGTCTGATGCGGTTATAACCGAGACCTAACCCAGACCAAACCGGTGTTATCCTCTAAAATATTGATCGAAACTAGGTTTAATTGACTGTATCAGTGTGGCACCACATTACTACGTGATCCAAACCAGAAAAAACCCATGATCTGGCCAACATGTTTGTTAAAAATGCGAAATTATGAGCCAAATGAGGGCAAATACCAGACCTAACCCAGAACTAGCATGGGTTATCCTCTAAAGTATTGATCGAGACCAGGCTTAATCGACACTTTCAGTGTGGTACCACATTGCTACGTGATACAAACCAGAAAATGCCCAGGATCTGGCCAACAAGTATGCGAATTATGCGAAAGTATGAGCCTGATGGGTGCAAATCCCATGCCTAACCTAGACCTTACATGCTTTATCCTCTATAATATTGATCGAAACCAGGTTTAATCGACAGTTTCTGTGTGGTACCACAATACTACGTGACTCAATCCAGAAGAAGACCAGGATCTGGCCAACAAGAATGCGAAATATGCGATTATATGAACCTGATGAGGGCAAATCCGAGAACTAACCAAGGCCTAACCGGCGTTATCCTCTAAACGATTGATCGTATCCAGGTTTAATTGACTGTTTCAGTGTGGTACCAGACTACTACGTGTTCCAAACCAGAAGAAACCCACGATCTGGTCAACAAGTATGTGAAAAATTCGAAAGTATGAGCCAGCTGGGTGCAAATCACAGACGAAACTCAGACCTAACCGGTGTTATCCTCTAAAATATTGATCGTAAACAGGTTTAATTGACTGTTTCAGTTTGGTACCATATTACTACGTGATGGATACCAGTAAAAGCCCAGGATCTGGCCATCAAGTATGCGAAAAATGCAGAAGTATGAATTTGATGAGGGCAAATCCCTGAACTAACCAAGGCCTAACCGGTGTTAACCTATAAAAGATTGATCGCATCCAAGTTTAATTGACTGTTTCAGTGTGCTACCACATTACTTCGTGATCCAAACCTTACAAAGCCCAGGATCTGGCCTACAAGTATGCGAAAAATGCGAAAGTGTGAGCCAGTTGAGGGCAAATCCCACACCTAACCCAGTCCAAACCGGCGTTATCCTCAAAAGTATTGATCGTATCCAGGGTTAATTGACTGTTTCAGTGTGGTACCAGATTACTACGTGATCCAAACCAGAAAATGCCCAGGATCTGGCCAACAAGTATGCGAAAAAAGCGGAAGTATGAGCCAGATGGGGGCAAATCACAGACCTAACTCAGACCTAACCGGTGTTAACCTCTAAAAGATTGATCGAGACAAGGTTTAATCCACTGTCTCAGTGTGGAACCACATTACCACGTGACCCAAACTGGAGAAAGCCCATGGATCTGGCCAACCAGTATGCGAAAAATGCGAAAGTATGAGCCAGATGGGGGCAAATCACAGGCCTAACTCAGACCCAACCGGTGTTATCCTCTAAAATATTGATCGTATATAGGATTAATTGACTTTTTCAGTGTGGTACCACATTACTACGTGATGGATACCAGTAAAAGCCCAGGATCTGGCCATCAAGTATGTGAAAAATGCAGAAGTATGAACCTGATGAGGGCAAATCCCTGAACTAACCAATGCCTAACCGGTGTTAACCTCTAAATGATTGATCGAGACAAGGTTTAATCCACTGTCTCAGTGTGGTACCACATTACCACGTGATCCAAACCATACAAAGCCCAGGATCTGGCCTACAAGTATGCGAAAAATGCGAAAGTGTGAGCCAGATGAGGGCAAATCCCACACCTAACCCAGACCTAACCGACGTTATCCTCAAAAGAATTGATCGTACCCAGGTTTAAGTGACTGTTTCAGTGTGGTACCAGACTACTACGTGATACAAACCAGAAGAAACCCACGATCTGGTCAACAAGTATGTGAAAAATTGCCAGATGAGGGCAAATCCCAGAACTAACTAAGGCCTAACCGGCGTTATCCTCTAAACGATTGATCGTGTCCAGGTTTCATTGATTGTTTCAGTGTGGTACCACGTTACTTCGTGATCCGAGCCACACAAATCCCAGGATCTGGCCAACAAGTATGCGAAAAATGCGAAAGTATGAGCCAGATGAGGGCAAATCCCAGACGTAACCCAGACCTAACCAGCGTTATCCTTTAAAATATTGATCGAAACCAGGTTTAGTCGTCTGTTTCAGTGTGCTACCACATTACTACGTGATCCAAACCATACAAAGCCCAGGATCTGGCCAACAAGTATGCGAAAAATGCGAAAGTATGAGCCAGATGAGGGCAAATCCCAGACGTAACCCAGACCTAACCAGCGTTATCCTCTAAAATATTGATCGAAACCAGGTTTAGTCGTCTGTTTCAGTGTGCTACCACATTACTACGTGATCCAAACCATACAAAGCCCAGGATCTGGCCAACAAGTATGCGAAAAATGCGAAAGTATGAGCCAGATGAGGGCAAGTCCCAGAGCTAACCCAGTCCTAACCAGCGTTATCCTCTAAAATATTGATCGAAACCAGGTTTAATCGTCTGTTTCAGTGTGCTACCACCTTACTACGTGATCCAAACCAGAAAAACCCCAGGACCTGGCCAACAAGTATGCGAAAAAATACGAAAGTATGAGCCAGATGAAGGCAAATATAAGACATAACCCAGACATAACCGGCGTTATCCCCTAAAATATTGATCTTATCCAGGCTTAATTGACTGTCTCAGTGTGGTTCCACATTACTACGTGATCCAAGCCATACAAAGCCCAGGATCTGGCCAACACGTATACGAAAAATGCAGAAGTATGAACCTGATGGCGGCAAATCCCTGAACTAACCAAGGCCTAACCGGCGTTATTCTCTAAAATATCGATCGAGACCAGGATTGATCGACTGTTTTAGTGTGGTACCACATTACTACGTGATCCAAACCAGAAAAAACCCATGATCTGGCCAACATGAATGCGAAATATGCGATTGCATGAGACTGATGAGGGCAAATGCCAGACCTGGCCTAGACCTAACATGCGTTATCCTCTAAAATATTCATCGAAACCAGGTTTAATCGACTGTTTTAGTGCGGTACCACATTGCTACGCGATCCAAACCAGAAAAAACCCAGGATCTGCTCAAAAAGTATGTGATGATTGCGAAAGTATGAGCGAAATGAGGGTAAATCCCAGACCTAACCCAAACCTAGCATCCGTTATCCTCTAAAATATTGATCGAGACCAGGATTCATCGACTGTTTTAGTGTGGTACCAGATTACTACGTGATACAAACCAGAAAAAACCCAGGATCTGTGCAACAAGTATGCGAAATATGCGATTGCATGAGCCTGATGAGGGCAAATCACAGACCTAACCTAGACCTAACATGCGTCATCCTCTAAAATATTGTTCGAAACAGGGTTTAATCGACTGTTCCAGTGTGGTACCATATTACTACCTGATCCAAACCAGTATAAACACATGATCTGGTCAACGTGTTTGATAAAAATGCGAAAGTATGAGCCAAATGAGGGCAAATCCCAGACCTAACCCAGACCTAGCATGCGTTATCCTCTAAAGTATTGATCGTATCCAGGTTTAATAGACTGTTTCAGTATGGTGCCACATTACCTCGTGATCCAAACCATACAAAGCCCAGGATCTGGCTAACAAGTATGCGAAAAATGCGAAAGTGTGAGCCAGATGAGGGCAAATACCAGACCTAACCCAGACCTAACGGGCGTTATCCTCAAAAGTATTGATCGTATCCAGGTTTAGTTGACTGTTCCCGTGTGGTACCAGATTACTACGTGATCCAAACCAGGAAAAGCCCAGGACCTGGCCAACAAGTATGCGAAAAAAGCGGTAGTGTGAACTAGATGAGGGAAAATCCCTGACCTAACCCAGACCAAACCGGTGTTGTCCTCTAAAATATTGACCGAAACCAGGTTTAATCGACTGTTCCAGTGTGGTACCACATTACTGCCTGATCCAAACCAGAAAAAACCCAGGATATGGCCAAAAAGTGTGCGAAATATGCGAACGTATGAGCCTGTTGAGAACAAATCCTAGACCTAACCTAGACCTAACATGCGTCATCCTCTAAAATATTGATCGAAACCGCGTTTAATCGACTGTTCCAGTGTGGTACCACATTACTGCCTGATCCAAACCAGAAAAAACCCAGCATCCGGCCAAAAAGTGTGCGAAATATTCGAAAGTATGATCCTGTTGAGAACAAATCCTAGACCTAACCTAGACCTAACATGCGTCATCCTCTAAAATATTGTTCGAAACCGGGTTTAATCGACTGTTCCAGTGTGGTACCATATTACTACCTGATCCAAACCAGTATAAACACATGATCTGGTCAACGTGTTTGATAAAAATGCGAAAGTATGAGCCAAATGAGGGCAAATCCCAGACCTAACCCAGACCTAGCATGCGTTATCCTCTAAAATATTGATCGTATCCAGGTTTAATAGACTGTTTCAGTATGGTGCCACATTACCTCGTGATCCAAACCATACAAAGCCCAGGATCTGGCTAACAAGTATGCGAAAAATGCAAAAGTGTGAGCCAGATGAGGGCAAATACCAGACCTAACCCAGACCTAACGGGCGTTATCCTCAAAAGTATTGATCGTATCCAGGTTTAGTTGACTGTTCCAGTGTGGTACCAGATTACTACGTGATCCAAACCAGAAAAAGCCCAGGACCTGGCCAACAAGTATGCGAAAAAAGCGGAAGTGTGAACTAGATGAGGGAAAATCCCTGACCTAACCCAGACCAAACCGTTGTTGTCCTCTAAAATATTGACCGAAACCAGGTTTAATTGACCGTTTCAGTGTGGTACCACACTACTACGTGATCCAAACCAGAAGAATCCCACGATATGGTCAACAAGTATGTGAAATATGCGAAAGTATGAGCCTGAAGAGGGCAAATCCCAGACCTGGCCTAGACCTAACATGCGTTATCCTCTAAAAAATTGATCGAAACTAGGTTTAATTGACTGTGTCAGTGTGGTACCACATTATTACGTGATCCAAACCAGAAAAAGCCCATGATCTGGCCAACATGTTTGTTAAAAATGCGAAATTATGAGACAAATGAGGGCAAATACCCGACCTAACCCAGACCTAGCATGGATTATCCTCTAAAATATTGATCGAGACCAGGCTTAATCGACGCTTTCAGTGTGGTACCACATTACTACGTGATACAACACAGAAAAGTACCAGGATCTGGCCAAGAGGAATGCGAAATATGCGATTGCATGAGCCTGATGAGGGCAAATCCCAGACCTAACCCAGACCTATCATGCGTTATCCTCTAGAATATTGATCATGGCCAGGTTTAATTGACTGTTTCTGTGTGGTACCACAATACTACGTGACTCAATCCAGAAGAAGACCAGGATCTGGCCAACAAGAATGCGAAATATGCGATTATATGAGTCTGATGAGGGCAAATCCCAGTCCTGCCCTAGACCTAACATGCGTTATCCCCTAAAATATTCATCGAAACCAGGTTTAATCGACTCTTTCAGTGTGGTACCACATTACTACCTGATCCAAACCAGAAAATGCCCAGGATCTGGCCGACAAGTATGCGAATTATGCGAAAGTATGAGCCTGATGGGTGCAAATCCCATGCCTAACCTAGACCTTACATGCGTTGTCCTCTATAATATTGACCGAAACCAGGATTAATCGACTGTTTTAGTGTGGTACCACAATACTACGTTACTCAATCCAGAAGGAGACCAGGATCTGGCCAACAAGAATGCGAAATATGCGATTATATGAGCCTGATGAGGGCATATCCCAGACCTGGCCTAGACCTAACATGCGTTATCCTCTAAAATATTCATCGAAACCACGTTTAATCGACTCTTTCAGTGTGGTACCACATTACTACCTGATCCAAACCAGAAAAAGCCCAGGATCTGGCCAACAAGTATGCGAATTATGCGAAAGTATGAGCCTGATGGGTGAAAATCCCATGCCTAACCTAGACCTAACATGCGTTATCCTCTTAAATATTGATCGAAACCAGGTTTAATCGACTGTTTCAGCGAGATACCACATTACTACGAGATCCAAACCAGAAAAAGCCCAGAATCTGGCCAACGAGAATGCGAAATATGCGATTATATGAGCCTGATGAGGGCAAATCCCAGATCTGACCTAGACCTAGCATGCGTTATCCTCTAAAATATTGATCGTGGTCAGGCGTAATTGACTGTTTCTGTGTGGTACCACATTACTACGTGATCCAAACCAGAAAAAACCCAGGATCTGCTCAAAAAGTATGTGATGATTGCGAAACTATGAGCGAAATGAGGGTAAATCCCAGACCTAACCCAAACCTAGCATCCGTTATCCTCTAAAATATTGATCGAGATCAGGATTCATCGACTGTTTTAGTGTTGTACCACATAACTACGTGGTCCAAACCAGAAAAAGCCCAGGATCTGTTCAACAAGTATGTGAAGAGTGCGAAAGTATGAGTCTGATGAGGGCAAATCCCAGACCTAACCCAGACCTAGCATGCGTTATCCTCTAAAATATTGATCGTGGTCAGGCTTAATTGACTGTTTCTGTGTGGTACCACATTACTACGTGACACAATCCAGAAAAAGGCCAGGATCTGGCCAACAAGAATGCGAAATATGCGAAAGTATGATCCTGATGAGGGCAAATCCCAGACCTAACCTCGACCTAATATGCGTTATCCTCTAAAATATTGATCGAGACCGGGTTTAATCGACTGTTCCAGTGTGGGACCACATTACTACCTGATCCAAACCAGAAAAAACCCAGTATCTGTTCAACAAGTATGTGAAGAATGCGAAAGTATGAGTCTGATGCGGTTATAACCGAGACCTAACCCAGACCAAATCGGTGTTATCCTCTAAAATATTGACCGAAACTAGCTTTAATTGACTGTATCAGTGTGGTACCACATTACTACGTGATCCAAACCAGAAAAAACCCTTGATCTGACCAACATGTTTGTTAAAAATGCGAAATTATGAGCCAAATGAGGGCAAATACCAGAACTAACGCAGACCTAGCATGGGTTATCCTCTAAAAAATTGATCGAGACCAGGCTTAATCGACACTTTCAGTGTGGTACCACATTACTACGTGATACAACACAGAAAAGGACCAGGACCTGGCCAACAGGAATGCGAAATATGCGATTGCATGAGCCTGATGAGGGCAAATCCCAGACCTAACACAGACCTACCATGCGTTATCCTCTAAAATATTGATCATGGCCAGGTTTAATTGACTGTTTCTGTGCGGTACCACAATACTACGTGACTCAATCCAGAAGAAGACCAGGATCTGGCCAACAAGAATGCGGAATATGCGATTATATGAGCCTGATGAGGGCAAATCCCAGACCTGACCTAGACCTAACATGCGTTATCCTCTAAAATATTCATCGAAACCAGGTTTAATCGACTCTTTCAGTGTGGTACCACATTACTACCTGATCCAAACCAGAAAATGCCCAGGATCTGGCCGACAAGTATGCCAATTATGCAAGAGTATGAGCCTGATGGGTGCAAATCCCATGCCTAACCTAGACCTTACATGCGTTGTCCTCTATAATATTGACCGAAACCAGGTTTAATCGACTGTTTTAGTGTGGTACCACAATACTACGTTACTCAATCCAGAAGGAGACCAGGATCTGGCCAACAAGAATGCGAAATATGCGATTATATGAGCCTGATGAGGGCATATCCCAGACCTGGCCTAGACCTAACATGCGTTATCCTCTAAAATATTCATCGAAACCACGTTTAATCGACTCTTTCAGTGTGGTACCACATTACTACCTGATCCAAACCAGAAAAAGCCCAGGATCTGGCCAACAAGTATGCGAATTATGCGATTGGATGAGCCTGATGAGGGCAAATACCAGACCTAACACAGACCTACCATGCGTTATCCTCTAAAATATTGATCATGGCCAGGTTTAATTGACTGTTTCTGTGTGGTACCACAATACTACGTTACTCAATCCAGAAGAAGACCAGGATCTGGCCAACAAGAATGCGAAATATGCGATTATATGATCCTGATGAGGGCAAATCCCAGACCTGGCCTAGACCTAACATGCGTTATCTTCTAAAATATTCATCGAAACCAGGTTTAATCGACTGTTTCAGCGAGGTACCACATTACTATGTGATTCAAACCAGAAAAAGCCCAGGATCTGGCCAACAAGAATGCGAAATATGCGAATATATGAGCCTGATGAGGGCAAATCCCAGACCTGACCTAGACCTAACATGCGTTATCCTCTAAAATATTGATCGTGGTCAGGCTTAATTGACTGTTTCTGTGTGGTACCACAATACTACGTGACTCAATCCAGAAGAAGACCAGGATCTGGCCAACAAGAATGCGAAATATGCGATTATATGAGCCTGATGAGGGCAAATCCCAGACCTGACCTAGACCTACCATGCGTTATCCTCTAAAATATTCATCGAAACCAGGTTTAATCGACTCTTTCAGTGTGGTACCACATTACTACCTGATCCAAACCAGAAAATGCCCAGGATCTGGCCAACAAGTATGCGAATTATGCGATTGCATTAGCCTGATGAGGGCAAATCACAGACCTAACCTAGACCTAACATGCGTTATCCTCTTAAATATTCATCGAAACCAGGTTTAATCGACTCTTTCAGGGTGGTACCACATTCCTACGTGATCCAAACCAGAAAAAACCCAGGATCTGCTCAAAAAGTATGTGATGATTGCGAAAGTATGAGCGAAATGAGGGTAAATCCCAGACCTAACCCAAACCTAGCATGCGTTATCGTCTAAAATATTGATCGAGACCAGAATTCATCGACTGTTTTAGTGTTGTACCACATTACTACGTGATCCAAACCAGAAAAAGCCCAGGATCTGTTCAACAAGTATGTGAAGAGTGCGAAAGTATGAGTCTGATGAGGGCAAATCCCAGACCTAACCCAGACCTAGCATGCGTTATCCTCTAAAATATTGATCGTGGTCAGGCTTAATTGACTGTTTCTGTGTGGTACCACATTACTACGTGATACAATCCAGAAAAAGACCAGGATCTGGCCAACAAGAATGCGAAATATGCGATTGCATGAGCCTGATGAGGGCAAATCACAGACCTAACCTAGACTTAACATGAGTTTTCCTCTAAAATATTGATCGAAACCGGGTTTAATCGACTGTTTCAGTGTGGTACCACATTACTACCTGATCCAAGCCAGAAAAAACCCAGGATCTGTTCAGCAAGTATGTGAACAGTGCGAAAGTATGAGCCTGATGAGGGCAAGTCCCAGACCTAACCTAGACCTAACATGCGTCATCCTCTAAAATATTGATCGAAACCGGGTTAAATCGATTGTTTCAGTGTGGTACCACATTCCTACGTGATCCAAACCAGAAAAGGAACAGGATCTGGCCAACATGAATGCGAAATATGCGATTGCATGAGACTGATGATGGCAAATGCCAGATCTAACCTAGACCTAACATGCGCTATCCTCTAAAATATTGATCGCAACCGCGTTTAATCGACTGTTCCAGTGTGGTACCACATTACTGCCTGATCCAAACCAGAAAAAACCCAGGATATGGCCAAAAAGTGTGCGAAATATGCGAACGTATGAGCCTGTTGAGAACAAATCCTAGACCTAACCTAGACCTAACATGCGTCATCCTCTAAAATATTGATCGAAACCGCGTTTAATCGACTGTTCCAGTGTGGTACCACATTACTGCCTGATCCAAACCAGAAAAAACCCAGCATCCGGCCAAAAAGTGTGCGAAATATTCGAAAGTATGAGCCTGTTGAGAACAAATCCTAGACCTAACCTAGACCTAACATGCGTCATCCTCTAAAATATTGTTCGAAACCGGGTTTAATCGACTGTTCCAGTGTGGTACCATATTACTGCCTGATCCAAACCAGTATAAACACATGATCTGGTCAACGTGTTTGATAAAAATGCGAAAGTATGAGCCAAATGAGGGCAAATCCCAGACCTAACCCAGACCTAGCATGCGTTATCCTCTAAAATATTGATCGTATCCAGGTTTAATAGACTGTTTCAGTATGGTACCACATTACCTCGTGATCCAAACCATACAAAGCCCAGGATCTGGCTAACAAGTATGCGAAAAATGCGAAAGTGTGAGCCAGATGAGGGCAAATACCAGACCTGGCCTAGACCTAACGTGCGTTATCCTCTAAAAAATTGATCGAAACTAGGTTTAATTGACTGTGTCAGTGTGGTACCACATTATTACGTGATCCAAACCAGAAAAAGCCCATGATCTGGCCAACATGTTTGTCAAAAATGCGAAATTATGAGCCAAATGAGGGCAAATACCAGACCTAACCCAGACCTAGCATGGATTATCCTCTAAAATATTGATCGAGACCAGGCTTAATCGACGCTTTCAGTGTGGTACCACATTACTACGTGATACAACACAGAAAAGTACCAGGATCTGGCCAAGAGGAATGCGAAATATGCGATTGCATGAGCCTGATGAGGGCAAATCCCAGACCTAACCCAGACCTATCATGCGTTATCCTCTAGAATATTGATCATGGCCAGGTTTAATTGACTGTTTCTGTGTGGTACCACAATACTACGTGACTCAATCCAGAAGAAGACCAGGATCTGGCCAACAAGAATGCGAAATATGCGATTATATGAGTCTGATGAGGGCAAATCCCAGTCCTGCCCTAGACCTAACATGCGTTATCCCCTAAAATATTCATCGAAACCAGGTTTAATCGATTCTTTCAGTGTGGTACCACATTACTACCTGATCCAAACCAGAAAATGCCCAGGATCTGGCCGACAAGTATGCGAATTATGCGAAAGTATGAGCCTGATGGGTGCAAATCCCATGCCTAACCTAGACCTAACATGCGTTATCCTCTTAAATATTGATCGAAACCAGGTTTAATCGACTGTTTCAGCGAGATACCACATTACTACGTGATCCAAACCAGAAAAAGCCCAGAATCTGGCCAACAAGAATGCGAAATATGCGATTATATGAGCCTGATGAGGGCAAATCCCAGACCTGACCTAGACCTAGCATGCGTTATCCTCTAAAATATTGATCGTGGTCAGGCTTAATTGACTGTTTCTGTGTGGTACCACATTACTACGTGATCCAAACCAGAAAAAACCCAGGATCTGCTCAAAAAGTATGTGATGATTGCGAAAGTATGAGCGAAATGAGGGTAAATCCCAGACCTAACCCAAACCTAGCATCCGTTATCCTCTAAAATATTGATCGAGACCAGGATTCATCGACTGTTTTAGTGTTGTACCACATTACTACGTGATCCAAACCAGAAAAAGCCCAGGATCTGTTCAACAAGTATGTGAAGAGTGCGAAAGTATGAGTCTGATGAGGGCAAATCCCAGACCTAACCCAGACCTAGCATGCGTTATCCTCTAAAATATTGATCGTGGTCAGGCTTAATTGACTGTTTCTGTGTGGTACCACATTACTACGTGACACAATCCAGAAAAAGACCAGGATCTGGCCAACAAGAATGCGAAATATGCGAAAGTATGAGCCTGATGAGGGCAAATCCCAGACCTAACCTCGACCTAATATGCGTTATCCTCTAAAATATTGATCGAAACCGGGTTTAATCGACTGTTCCAGTGTGGGACCACATTACTACCTGATCCAAACCAGAAAAAACCCAGTATCTGTTCAACAAGTATGTGAAGAATGCGAAAGTATGAGTCTGATGCGGTTATAACCGAGACCTAACCCAGACCAAATCGGTGTTATCCTCTAAAATATTGACCGAAACTAGGTTTAATTGACTGTATCAGTGTGGTACCACATTACTACGTGATCCAAACCAGAAAAAACCCAGGATCTGCTCAACAAGTATGCGAATTATGCGAAAGTATGAGCCTGATGGGTGAAAATCCCATGCCTAACCTAGACCTAACATGCGTTATCCTCTTAAATATTGATCGAAACCAGGTTTAATCGACTGTTTCAGCGAGATACCACATTACTACGTGATCCAAACCAGAAAAAGCCCAGAATCTGGCCAACAAGAATGCGAAATATGCGATTATATGAGCCTGATGAGGGCAAATCCCAGACCTAACCCAGACCTAGCATGCGTTATCCTCTAAAATATTGATCGTGGTCAGGCTTAATTGACTGTTTCTGTGTGGTACCACATTACTACGTGACACAATCCAGAAAAAGACCAGGATCTGGCCAACAAGAATGCGAAATATGCGATTGCATGAGCCTGATGAGGGCAAATCACAGACCTAACCTAGACCTAACATGAGTTGTCCTCTAAAATATTGATCGAAAGCAGGTTTAATCGACTGTTTCAGTGTGGTACCACATTACTACCTGATCCAAGCCAGAAAAAACCCAGGATCTGTTCAGCAAGTATGTGAACAGTGCGAAAGTATGAGCCTGATGAGGGCAAGTCCCAGACCTAACCTAGACCTAACATGCGTCATCCTCTAAAATATTGATCGGAACCGGGTTTGATCGATTGTTTCAGTGTGGTACCACATTCCTACGTGATCCAAACCAGAAAAGGACCAGGATCTGGCCAACATGAATGCGAAACATGCGATTGCATGAGACTGATGAGGGCAAATGCCAGATCTAACCTAGACCTAACATGCGCTATCCTTTAAAATATTGATCGCAACCGCGTATAATCGACTGTTCCAGTGTGGTACCACATTACTGCCTGATCCAAACCAGAAAAAACCCAGGATATGGCCAAAAAGTGTGCGAAATATGCGAACGTATGAGCCTGTTGAGAACAAATCCTAGACCTAACCTAGACCTAACATGCGTCATCCTCTAAAATATTGATCGAAACCGCGTTTAATCGACTGTTCCAGTGTGGTACCACATTACTGCCTGATCCAAACCAGAAAAAACCCAGCATCCGGCCAAAAAGTGTGCGAAATATTCGAAAGTATGAGCCTGTTGAGAACAAATCCTAGACCTAACCTAGACCTAACATGCGTCATCCTCTAAAATATTGTTCGAAACCGGGTTTAATCGACTGTTCCACTGTGGTACCATATTACTACCTGATCCAAACCAGTATAAACACATGATCTGGTCAACGTGTTTGATAAAAATGCGAAAGTATGAGCCAAATGAGGGCAAATCCCAGACCTAACCCAGACCTAGCATGCGTTATCCTCTAAAATATTGATCGTATCCAGGTTTAATAGACTGTTTCAGTATGGTGCCACATTAACTCGTGATCCAAACCATACAAAGCCCAGGATCTGGCTAACAAGTATGCGAAAAATGCGAAAGTGTGAGCCAGATGAGGGCAAATACCAGACCTAACACAGACCAAACCGGTGTTGTCCTCTAGAATATTGACCGAAACCAGGTTTAATTGACCGTTTCAGTGTGGTACCACACTACTACGTGATCCAAACCAGAAAAATC
Source organism: Colletes latitarsis (assembly GCF_051014445.1). Lineage (NCBI taxonomy): Eukaryota > Metazoa > Arthropoda > Insecta > Hymenoptera > Colletidae > Colletes > Colletes latitarsis. The sequence continues at coordinate 5,404,566 of NC_135147.1, forward strand.
CCACGATATGGTCAGCAAGTATGTGAAATATGCGAAAGTATGAGCCTGAAGAGGGCAAATCCCAGACCTAACCCAGACCTAACATGCGTTATCCTCTAAAAAATTGATCGAAACTAGGTTTAATTGACTGTATCAGTGTGGTACCACATTATTACGTGATCCAAACCAGAAAAAGCCCATGATCTGGCCAACATGTTTGTTAAAAATGCGAAATTATGAGCCATATGAGGGCAAATACCCGACCTAACCCAGACCTAGCATGGATTATCCTCTAGAATATTGATCATGGCCAGGTTTAATTGACTGTTTCTGTGTGGTACCACAATACTACGTGACTCAATCCAGAAGAAGACCATGATCTGGCCAACAAGAATGCGAAATATGCGATTATATGAGTCTGATGAGGGCAAATCCCAGTCCTGCCCTAGACCTAACATGCGTTATCCCCTAAAATATTCATCGAAACCAGGTTTAATCGACTCTTTCAGTGTGGTACCACATTACTACCTGATCCAAACCAGAAAATGCCCAGGATCTGGCCCACAAGTATGCGAATTATGCGAAAGTATGAGCCTGATGGGTGCAAATCCCATGCCTAACCTAGACCTTACATGCGTTGTCCTCTATAATATTGACCGAAACCAGGTTTAATCGACTGTTTTAGTGTGGTACCACAATACTACGTTACTCAATCCAGAAGGAGACCAGGATCTGGCCATCAAGAATGCGAAATATGCGATTATATGAGCCTGATGAGGACAAATCCCAGACCTGACCTGGACCTAACATGCGTTATCCTCTAAAATATTGATCGAGACCAGGCTTAATCGACGCTTTCAGTGTGGTACCACATTACTACGTGATACAACACAGAAAAGGACCAGGATCTGGCCAACAAGTATGCGAATTACGCGAAAGTATGAGCCTGATGGGTGCAAATCCCATGCCTAACCTAGACCTTACATGCGTTATCCTCTATAATATTCATCGAAACCAGGTTTAATCGACTGTTTTAGTGTGGTACCACAATACTACGCGACTCAATCCAGAGGAAGGCCAGGATCTGGCCAACAAGAAAGCGAAATATGCGATTATATGAGCCTGATGAGGGCAAATCCCAGACCTGACCTAGACCTAGCATGCGTTATCCTCTAAAATATTGATCGTGGTCAGGCTTAATTGACTGTTTCTGTGTGGTACCACATTACTACGTGATCCAAACCAGAAAAAACCCAGGATCTGCTCAAAAAGTATGTGATGATTGCGAAAGTATGAGCGAAATGAGGGTAAATCCCAGACCTAACCCAAACCTAGCATCCGTTATCCTCTAAAATATTGATCGAGATCAGGATTCATCGACTGTTTTAGTGTTGTACCACATTACTACGTGATCCAAACCAGAAAAAGCCCAGGATCTGTTCAACAAGTATGTGAAGAGTGCGAAAGTATGAGTCTGATGAGGGCAAATCCCAGACCTAACCCAGACCTAGCATGCGTTATCCTCTAAAATATTGATCGTGGTCAGGCTTAATTGACTGTTCCAGTGTGGGACCACATTACTACCTGATCCAAACCAGAAAAGACCCAGTGTCTGTTCAACAAGTATGTGAAGAATGCGAAAGTATGAGTCTGATGCGGTTATAACCGAGACCTAACCCAGACCAAATCGGTCTTATCCTCTAAAATATTGACCGAAACTAGGTTTAATTGACTGTATCAGTGTGGTACCACATTACTACGTGATCCAAACCAGAAAAAACCCTTGATCTGACCAACATGTTTGTTAAAAATGCGAAATTATGAGCCAAATGAGGGCAAATACCAGACCTAACGCAGACCTAGCATGGGTTATCCTCTAAAAAATTGATCGAGACCAGGCTTAATCGACACTTTCAGTGTGGTACCACATTACTACGTGATACAACACAGAAAAGGACCAGGATCTGGCCAACAGGAATGCGAAATATGCGATTGCATGAGCCTGATGAGGGCAAATCCCAGACCTAACACAGACCTACCATGCGTTATCCTCTAAAATATTGATCATGGCCAGGTTTAATTGACTGTTTCTGTGCGGTACCACAATACTACGTGACTCAATCCAGAAGAAGACCAGGATCTGGCCAACAAGAATGCGGAATATGCGATTATATGAGCCTGATGAGGGCAAATCCCAGACCTGACCTAGACCTAACATGCGTTATCCTCTAAAATATTCATCGAATCCAGGTTTAATCGACTCTTTCAGTGTGGTACCACATTACTACCTGATCCAAACCAGAAAATGCCCAGGATCTGGCCGACAAGTATGCGAATTATGCGAAAGTATGAGCCTGATGGGTGCAAATCCCATGCCTAACCTAGACCTTACATGCGTTATCCTCTATAATATTGAACGAAACCAGGTTTAATCGACTGTTTTAGTGTGGTACCACAATACTACGTGATCCAAACCAGAAAAAACCCATGATCTGGCCAACATGTTTGTTAAAAATGCGAAATTATGAGCCAAATGAGGGCAAATACCAGACCTAACGCAGACCTAGCATGGGTTATCCTCTAAAATATTGATCGAGACCAGGCTTAATCGACACTTTAGTGTGGTACCACAATACTACGTTACTCAATCCAGAAGAAGACCAGGATCTGGCCAACAAGAATGCGAAATATGCGATTATATGATCCTGATGAGGGCAAATCCCAGACCTGGCCTAGACCTAACATGCGTTATCTTCTAAAATATTCATCGAAACCAGGTTTAATCGACTGTTTCGGCGAGGTACCACATTACTATGTGATTCAAACCAGAAAAAGCCCAGGATCTGGCAAACAAGAATGCGAAATATGCGATTATATGAGCCTGATGAGGGCAAATCCCAGACCTGACCTAGACCTAACATGCGTTATCCTCTAAAATATTGATCGTGGTCAGGCTTAATTGACTGTTTCTGTGTGGTACCACATTACTACGTGACACAATCCAGAAAAAGCCCAGGATCTGGCCAACAAGAATGCGAAATATGCGATTATATGAGCCTGATGAGGGCAAATCCCAGACCTGACCTGGACCTAACATGCGTTATCCTCTAAAATATTGATCGAGACCAGGCTTAATCGACGCTTTCAGTGTGGTACCACATTACTACGTGATACAACACAGAAAAGGACCAGGATCTGGCCAACAAGTAGGCGAATTACGCGAAAGTATGAGCCTGATGGGTGCAAATCCCATGCCTAACCTAGACCTTACATGCGTTATCCTCTATAATATTCATCGAAACCAGGTTTAATCGACTGTTTTAGTGTGGTACCACAATACTACGCGACTCAATCCAGAGGAAGGCCAGGATCTGGCCAACAAGAAAGCGAAATATGCGATTATATGAGCCTGATGAGGGCAAATCCCAGACCTGACCTAGACCTAACATGCGTTATCCTCTAAAATATTGATCGAGACCAGGCTTAATCGACGCTTTCAGTGTGGTACCACATTACTACGTGATACAACACAGAAAAGGACCAGGATCTGGCCAACAGGAATGCGAAATATGCGATTGCATGAGCCTGATGAGGGCAAATCCCAGACCTAACACAGACCTACCATGCGTTATCCTCTAAAATATTGATCATGGCCAGGTTTAATTGACTGTTTCTGTGTGGTACCACAATACTACGTGACTCAATCCAGAAGAAGACCAGGATCTGGCCAACAAGAATGCGAAATATGCGATTATATGAGCCTGATGAGGGCAAATCGCAGACCTAGCCTAGACCTAACATGCGTTGTCCTCTAAAATATTCAACAAAACCAGGTTTAATCGACTGTTTTATTGTGGTACCAGATTACTACGTGATACAAACCAGAAAAAACCCAGGATATGCTTTAAAAGTATGTGATGATTGCGAAAGTATGAGCGAAATGAGGGTAAATCCCAGACCTAAACCAAACCTAGCATGCGTTATCCTCTAAAATATTGGTCGAAACCAGGTTTAATCGACTGTTTCAGTGTGGGACCACATTACTACCTGATCCAAACCAGAAAAAACCCAGGATCTGCTCAAAAACTATGGGAAATATGCGAAAGTATGAGCCTGATTAGGGCAAATCCCAGACCTAACCCAAACCTAGCATGCGTTATCCTCTAAAATATTGGTCGAAACCAGGTTTAATCGACTGTTTCAGTGTGGGACCACATTACTACCTGATCCAAACCAGAAAAAACCCTGGATCTGCTCAAAAAGTATGGGAAATATGCGAAAGTATGAGCCTGATTAGGGCAAATCCCAGACCTAACCTAGACCTAACACGCGTTATCCTCTAAAATATTGATCGAAACCGGGTTTAATCGACTGTTTTAGTGTGGTACCACATTGCTACGTGATCCAAACCAGAAAAAACCCAGTATCTGTTCAACAAGTATGTGAAGAATGCGAAAGTATGAGTCTGATGCGGTTATAACCGAGACCTAACCCAGACCAAATCGGTCTTATCCTCTAAAATATTGACCGAAACTAGGTTTAATTGACTGTATCAGTGTGGTACCACATTACTACGTGATCCAAACCAGAAAAAACCCTTGATCTGACCAACATGTTTGTTAAAAATGCGAAATTATGAGCCAAATGAGGGCAAATACCAGACCTAACGCACACCTAGCATGGGTTATCCTCTAAAAAATTGATCGAGACCAGGCTTAATCGACACTTTCAGTGTGGTACCACATTACTACGTGATACAACACAGAAAAGGACCAGGATCTGGCCAACAGGAATGCGAAATATGCGATTGCATGAGCCTGATGAGGGCAAATCCCAGACCTAACACAGACCTACCATGCGTTATCCTCTAAAATATTGATCATGGCCAGGTTTAATTGACTGTTTCTGTGCGGTACCACAATACTACGTGACTCAATCCAGAAGAAGACCAGGATCTGGCCAACAAGAATGCGGAATATGCGATTATATGAGCCTGATGAGGGCGAATCCCAGACCTGACCTAGACCTAACATGCGTTATCCTCTATAATATTGAACGAAATCAGGTTTAATCGACTGTTTTAGTGTGGTACCATAATACTACGTGATCCAAACCAGAAAAAACCCATGATCTGGCCAACATGTTTGTTAAAAATGCGAAATTATGAGCCAAATGAGGGCAAATACCAGACCTAACGCAGACCTAGCATGGGTTATCCTCTAAAATATTGATCGAGACCAGGCTTAATCGACGCTTTCAGTGTGGTACCACATTACTACGTGATACAACACAGAAAAGGACCAGGATCTGGCCAACAGGAATGCGAAATATGCGATTGCATGAGCCTGATGAGGGCAAATCGCAGACCTAGCCTAGACCTAACATGCGTTATCCTCTAAAATATTCATCGAAACCAGGTTTAATCGACTCTTTCAGTGTGGTACCACATTACTACCTGATCCAAACCAGAAAATGCCCAGGATCTGGCCAACAAGTATGCGAATTATGCGAAAGTATGAGCCTGATGGGTGCAAACCCCATGCCTAACCTAGACCTTACATGCGTTATCCTCTATAATATTCATCGAAACCAGGTTTAATCGACTGTTTTAGTGTGGTACCACAATACTACGCGACTCAATCCAGAGGAAGGCCAGGATCTGGCCAACAAGAATGCGAAATATGCGATTATATGAGCCTGATGGGGGCAAATCCCAGACATGGCCTGGACCTAACATGCGTTATCCTCTAAAATATTCATCGAAACCAGGTTTAATCGACTCTTTCAGTGTGGTACCACGTTACTACCTGATCCAAACCAGAAAATGCCCAGGATCTGGCCAACAAGTATGCGAATTATGCGAAAGTATGAGCCTGATGGGTGCAAATCCCATGCCTAACCTAGACCTTACATGCGTTATCCTCTATAATATTGATCGTAGCCAGGTTTAATAGACTGTTTCTGTGTGGTACCACAATACTACGTGATTCAAACCAGAAGAAGACCAGGATCTGGCCAACAAGAATACGAAATATGCGATTGCATGAGCCTGATGAGGGCAAATCGCAGACCTAGCCTAGACCTAACATGCGTTATCCTCTAAAATATTCATCGAAACCAGGTTTAATCGACTCTTTCAGTGTGGTACCACATTACTACCTGATCCAAACCAGAAAATGCCCAGGATCTGGCCAACAAGTATGCGAATTATGCGAAAGTATGAGCCTGATGGGTGCAAATCCCATGCCTAACCTAGACCTTACATGCGTTATCCTCTATAATATTGATCGTAGCCAGGTTTAATAGACTGTTTCTGTGTGGTACCACAATACTACGTGATTCAAACCAGAAGAAGACCAGGATCTGGCCAACAAGAATACGAAATATGCGATTGCATGAGCCTGATGAGGGCAAATCGCAGACCTAGCCTAGACCTAACATGCGTTGTCCTCTAAAATATTCAACAAAACCAGGTTTAATCGACTGTTTTATTGTGGTACCAGATTACTACGTGATACAAACCAGAAAAAACCCAGGATATGCTTTAAAAGTATGTGATGATTGCGAAAGTATGAGCGAAATGAGGGTAAATCCCAGACCTAAACCAAACCTAGCATGCGTTATCCTCTAAAATATTGGTCGAAACCAGGTTTAATCGACTGTTTCAGTGTGGGACCACATTACTACCTGATCCAAACCAGAAAACACCCAGGATCTGCTCAAAAAGTATGGGAAATATGCGAAAGTATGAGCCTGATTAGGGCAAATCCCAGACCTAACCTAGACCTTACACGCGTTATCCTCTAAAATATTGATCGAAACCGGGTTTAATCGACTGTTTTAGTGTGGTACCACATTGCTACGTGATCCAAACCAGAAAAAACCCAGTATCTGTTCAACAAGTATGTGAAGAATGCGAAAGTATGAGTCTGATGCGGTTATAACCGAGACCTAACCCAGACCAAGCCGGTGTTATCCTCTAAAATATTGATCGAAACTAGGTTTAATTGACTGTATCAGTGCGGTACCACAATACTACGTGATTCAAACAAGAAGAAGACCAGGATCTGGCCAACAAGAATGCGAAATATGCGATTATATGAGCCTGATGAGGGCAAATCTCAGACCTGACCTAGACCTAACATGCGTTGTCCTCTAAAATATTCATCGAAACCAGGTTTAATCGACTCTTTCAGTGTGGTACCACATTACTACCTGATCCAAACCAGAAAATGCCCAGGATCTGGCCAACAAGTATGCGAATTATGCGAAAGTATGAGCCTGATGGGTGCATATCCCAGACCTGACCTAGACCTAACATGCGTTATCCTCTAAAATATTAATCGAGACCAAGCTTAATCGACTGTTTCAGTGTGGCACCAGATTACTACGTGATCCAAACCAGTAACGGCCCAGGCTCAGGCCATCAAGTATGCAAGAAATACGGAAATATGAACCTGATGAGGGCAAATCCGAGAACTAACCAAGGCCTAACCGGCGTTATCCTCTAAACGATTGATCATGGCCAGGTTTAATTGACTGTTTCTGTGTGGTACCACAATACTACGTGACTCAATCCAGAAGAAGACCAGGATCTGGGCAACAAGAATGCGAAATATGCGATTATATGAGCCTGATGAGGGCAAATCCCAGAGCTGACCTAGACCTAACATGCGTTATCCTCTAAAATATTCATCGAAACCAGGTTTAATCGACTCTTTCAGTGTGGTACCACATTACTACCTGATCCAAACCAGAAAATGCCCAGGATCTGGCCAACAAGTATGCGAATTATGCGAAAGTATGAGCCTGATGGGTGCAAATCCCATGCCTAACCTAGACCTTACATGCGTTATCCTCTATAATATTCATCGAAACCAGGTTTAATTGACTGTTTCAGTGTGGTACCAGACTACTACGTGTTCCAAACCAGAAGAAACCCACGATCTGGTCAACAAGTATGTGAAAAATTCGAAAGTATGAGCCAGATGAGGGCAAATCCCAGACGTAACCCAGACCTAACCAGCGTTATCCTCTAAAATATAGATCGAGACCAGGATTAATCCACTGTCTCAGTGTGGAACCACATTACCACGTGATCCAAACCGGAGAAAGCCCAGGATCTGGCCTACAAGTATGCGAAAAATGCGAAAGTGTGAGCCAGTTGAGGGCAAATCCCACACCTAACCCAGTCCAAACCGGCGTTATCCTCAAAAGTATTGATCGTATCCAGGGTTAATTGACTGTTTCAGTGTGGTACCAGATTACTACGTGATCCAAACCAGAAAATGCCCAGGACCTGGCCAACAAGTATGCGAAAAAAGCGGAAGTGTGAGCCAGATGAGGGCAAATCCCAAACCTAACGCAGACCTAACCGGTGATATCACCTAAAATATTGATCGAGGCCAGGTATAATTGACTGCTCCTGTGTGGTTCCACGTTACTACGTGGTCCACACCAGAAAAAAGCCAGGATCTTGCCAACAAGTATGCGAAAAATGCGAGAGTATGAGCCAGATGAGGGCAAATCCCAGACCAAGCCCAGTCCTAACCGGCGTTATCCTCTATAATATAGATCGAGACCAGGATTAATCCACTGTCTCAGTGTGGAACCACATTACCACGTGATCCAAACCGGAGAAAGCCCATGGATCTGGCGAACAAGTATGCGAAAAAAGCGAAAGTATGAGCCAGATGGGGGCAAATCACAGACGTAACTCAAACCTAACCGGCATTATCCTCTAAACAATTGATCGTGTCCAGGTTTAATTGACTGTTTCACTGTGGTACCAGATTACTGCGTGATCCAAACCATACAAAGCCCGGGATCTGGCCAACAAGTAAGCGAAAAATGCAAAAGTATGAGCCTGAAGAGGGCAAATCCCAGACCTAACCCAGACCTAACATGCGTTATTCTCTAAAATGTTGATTGAGACCAGAATTAATCGACTGTTTCAGTGTGGTACCACATTACTACGAGGTGGATACCAGTAAAAGCCCAGGATATGGCCATCAAGTATGCGAAAAATGCAGTAGTATGAACCTGATGAGGGCAAATCCCTGAACTAACCAAGGCCTAACCGGTGATAACCTCTAAAAGATTGATCGAGACAAGGTTTAATCCACTGTCTCAGTGTGCAACCACATTACCACGTGATCCAAACCATACAAAGCCCAGGATCTGGCCTACAAGTATGCGAAAAATGCGAAAGTGTGAGCCAGATGAGGGCAAATCCCACACCTAACCCAGACCAAACCGACGTTATCTTCAAAAGAATTGATCGTATCCAGGTTTAATTGACTGTTTCAGTGTGGTACCAGACTACTACGTGATCCAAACCAGAAGAAACCCACGATCTGGTCAACAAGTATGTGAAAAATTGCCAGATGAGTGCAAATCCCAGAACTAACTAAGGCCTAACCGGCCTTATCCTCTAAACGATTGATCGTGTCCAGGTGTCATTGATTGTTTCAGTGTGGTACCACGTTACTTCGTGATCCAAACCATACAAATCCCAGGATCTGGCCAACAAGTATGCGAACAATGCGAAAGTATGAGCCAGATGAGGGCAAATCCCAGACGTAACCCAGACCTAACCAGCGTTATCCTTTAAAATATTGATCGAAACCAGGTTTAGTCGTCTGTTTCAGTGTGCTACCACATTACTACGTGATCCAAACCATACACAGCCCAGGATCTGGCCAACAAGTATGCGCAAAATGCGAAAGTATAAGCCAGATGAGGGCAAATCCCAGACGTAACCCAGACCTAACCAGCGTTATCCTTTAAAATATTGATCGCAACCAGGTTTAGTCGTCTGTTTCAGTGTGGAACCACATTGCCACGTGATCCAAACCAAACAAAACCCAGGATCTGGCCAACCAGTATGCGAAAAATGCGAAAGTATGAGCCAGATGAGGGCAAATCCCAGACGTAACACAGACCTAACCAGCGTTATCATTTAAAATATTGACCGAAACCAGGTTTAGTCGTCTGTTTCAGTGTGCTACCACATTACTACGTGATGGAAACCAGAAAAAGCCCAGGATCTGGCCAACAAGTATGCGAAAAATGCGAAAGTATGAGCCAGATGAGGGCAAATCCCAGACGTAACCCAGACCTAACCAGCGTTATCCTTTAAAATATTGATCGAAACCAGGTTTAGTCGTCTGTTTCAGTGTGCTACCACATTACTACGTGATCCAAACCATACAAAGCCCAGGATCTGGCCAACAAGTATGCGAAAAATGCGAAAGTATGAGCCAGATGAGGGCAAATCCCAGACGTAACCCAGTCCTAACCAGCGTTATCCTCTAAAATATTGATCGAAACCAGGTTTTATCGTCTGTTTCAGTGTGCTACCACCTTACTACGTGATCCAAACCAGAAAAACCCCAGGACCTGGCCAACAAGTATGCGTAAAAATACGAAAGTATGAGCCAGATGAAGGCAAATACAAGACATAACCCAGACATAACCGGCGTTATCCCCTAAAATATTGATCTTATCCAGGCTTAATTGACTGTCTCAGTGTGGTACCACATTACTACGTGATCCAAGCCATACAAAGCCCAGGATCTGGCCAACACGTATACGAAAAATGCAGAAGTATGAACCTGATGGCGGCAAATCCCTGAACTAACCAAGGCCTAACCGGCGTTATTCTCTAAAATATCGATCGAGACCAGGATTGATCGACTGTTTTAGTGTGGTACCAGATTACTACGTGATACAAACCAGAAATAACCCAGGATCTGTGCAACAAGTATGCGAAATATGCGATTGCATGAGCCTGATGAGGGCAAATCACAGACCTAACCTAGACCTAACATGCGTTATCCTCTTAAATATTCATCGAAACCAGGTTTAATCGACTCTTTCAGTGTGGTACCACATTCCTACGTGATCCAAACCAGAAAAAACCCAGGATCTGCTCAAAAAGTATGTGATGATTGCGAAAGTATGAGCGAAATGAGGGTAAATCCCAGACCTAACCCAAACCTAGCATGCGTTATCCTCTAAAATATTGATCGAGACCAGGATTCATCGACTGTTTTAGTGTTGTACCACAGTACTACGTGATCCAAACCAGAAAAAGCCCAGGATCTGTTCAACAAGTATGTGAAGAGTGCGAAAGTATGAGTCTGATGAGGGCAAATCCCAGACCTAACCCAGACCTAGCATGCGTTATCCTCTAAAATATTGATCGTGGTCAGGCTTAATTGACTGTTTCTGTGTGGTACCACATTACTACGAGACACAATCCAGAAAAAGACCAGGATCTGGCCAACAAGAATGCGAAATATGCGATTGCATGAGCCTGATGAGGGCAAATCACAGACCTAACCTAGACCTAACATGCGTTGTCCTCTAAAATATTGATCGAAACCAGGTTTAATCGACTGTTTCAGTGTGGTACCACATTACTACCTGATCCAAGCCAGAAAAAACCCAGGATCTGTTCAGCAAGTATGTGAACAGTGCGAAAGTATGAGCCTGATGTGGGCAAGTCCCAGACCTAACCTAGACCTAACATGCGTTATCATCTAAAATATTGATCGAAACCGGGTTTGATCGACTGTTTCAGTGTGGTACCACATTCCTACGTGATGCAATCCGGAAAAGGACCAGGATCTGGCCAACATGAATGCGAAATATGCGATTGCATGAGACTGATGAGGGCAAATGCCAGACCTAACCTAGACCTAACATGCGCTATCCTGTAAAATATTGATCGCAACCGCGTTTAATCGACTGTTCCAGTGTGGTACCACATTACTGCCTGATCCAAACCAGAAAACACCCAGGATCTGCTCAAAAAGTATGGGAAATATGCGAAAGTATGAGCCTGATTAGGGCAAATCCCAGACCTAACCTAGACCTTACACGCGTTATCCTCTAAAATATTGATCGAAACCGGGTTTAATCGACTGTTTTAGTGTGGTACCACATTGCTACGTGATCCAAACCAGAAAAAACCCAGTATCTGTTCAACAAGTATGTGAAGAATGCGAAAGTATGAGTCTGATGCGGTTATAACCGAGACCTAACCCAGACCAAGCCGGTGTTATCCTCTAAAATATTGATCGAAACTAGGTTTAATTGACTGTATCAGTGCGGTACCACAATACTACGTGATTCAAACAAGAAGAAGACCAGGATCTGGCCAACAAGAATGCGAAATATGCGAGTATATGAGCCTGATGAGGGCAAATCTCAGACCTGACCTAGACCTAACATGCGTTGTCCTCTAAAATATTCATCGAAACCAGGTTTAATCGACTCTTTCAGTGTGGTACCACATTACTACCTGATCCAAACCAGAAAATGCCCAGGATCTGGCCAACAAGTATGCGAATTATGCGAAAGTATGAGCCTGATGGGTGCATATCCCAGACCTGACCTAGACCTAACATGCGTTATCCTCTAAAATATTAATCGAGACCAAGCTTAATCGACTGTTTCAGTGTGGCACCAGATTACTACGTGATCCAAACCAGTAACGGCCCAGGCTCAGGCCATCAAGTATGCAAGAAATACGGAAATATGAACCTGATGAGGGCAAATCCGAGAACTAACCAAGGCCTAACCGGCGTTATCCTCTAAACGATTGATCATGGCCAGGTTTAATTGACTGTTTCTGTGTGGTACCACAATACTACGTGACTCAATCCAGAAGAAGACCAGGATCTGGGCAACAAGAATGCGAAATATGCGATTATATGAGCCTGATGAGGGCAAATCCCAGAGCTGACCTAGACCTAACATGCGTTATCCTCTAAAATATTCATCGAAACCAGGTTTAATCGACTCTTTCAGTGTGGTACCACATTACTACCTGATCCAAACCAGAAAATGCCCAGGATCTGGCCAACAAGTATGCGAATTATGCGAAAGTATGAGCCTGATGGGTGCAAATCCCATGCCTAACCTAGACCTTACATGCGTTATCCTCTATAATATTCATCGAAACCAGGTTTAATTGACTGTTTCAGTGTGGTACCAGACTACTACGTGTTCCAAACCAGAAGAAACCCACGATCTGGTCAACAAGTATGTGAAAAATTCGAAAGTATGAGCCAGATGAGGGCAAATCCCAGACGTAACCCAGACCTAACCAGCGTTATCCTCTAAAATATAGATCGAGACCAGGATTAATCCACTGTCTCAGTGTGGAACCACATTACCACGTGATCCAAACCGGAGAAAGCCCAGGATCTGGCCTACAAGTATGCGAAAAATGCGAAAGTGTGAGCCAGTTGAGGGCAAATCCCACACCTAACCCAGTCCAAACCGGCGTTATCCTCAAAAGTATTGATCGTATCCAGGGTTAATTGACTGTTTCAGTGTGGTACCAGATTACTACGTGATCCAAACCAGAAAATGCCCAGGACCTGGCCAACAAGTATGCGAAAAAAGCGGAAGTGTGAGCCAGATGAGGGCAAATCCCAAACCTAACGCAGACCTAACCGGTGATATCACCTAAAATATTGATCGAGGCCAGGTATAATTGACTGCTCCTGTGTGGTTCCACGTTACTACGTGGTCCACACCAGAAAAAAGCCAGGATCTTGCCAACAAGTATGCGAAAAATGCGAGAGTATGAGCCAGATGAGGGCAAATCCCAGACCAAGCCCAGTCCTAACCGGCGTTATCCTCTATAATATAGATCGAGACCAGGATTAATCCACTGTCTCAGTGTGGAACCACATTATCACGTGATCCAAACCGGAGAAAGCCCATGGATCTGGCGAACAAGTATGCGAAAAAAGCGAAAGTATGAGCCAGATGGGGGCAAATCACAGACGTAACTCAAACCTAACCGGCAGTATCCTCTAAACAATTGATCGTGTCCAGGTTTAATTGACTGTTTCACTGTGGTACCAGATTACTGCGTGATCCAAACCATACAAAGCCCGGGATCTGGCCAACAAGTATGCGAAAAATGCAAAAGTATGAGCCTGAAGAGGGCAAATCCCAGACCTAACCCAGACCTAACATGCGTTATTCTCTAAAATGTTGATTGAGACCAGAATTAATCGACTGTTTCAGTGTGGTACCACATTACTACGAGGTGGATACCAGTAAAAGCCCAGGATATGGCCATCAAGTATGCGAAAAATGCAGTAGTATGAACCTGATGAGGGCAAATCCCTGAACTAACCAAGGCCTAACCGGTGATAACCTCTAAAAGATTGATCGAGACAAGGTTTAATCCACTGTCTCAGTGTGCAACCACATTACCACGTGATCCAAACCATACAAAGCCCAGGATCTGGCCTACAAGAATGCGAAAAATGCGAAAGTGTGAGCCAGATGAGGGCAAATCCCACACCTAACCCAGACCAAACCGACGTTATCTTCAAAAGAATTGATCGTATCCAGGTTTAATTGACTGTTTCAGTGTGGTACCAGACTACTACGTGATCCAAACCAGAAGAAACCCACGATCTGGTCAACAAGTATGTGAAAAATTGCCAGATGAGTGCAAATCCCAGAACTAACTAAGGCCTAACCGGCCTTATCCTCTAAACGATTGATCGTGTCCAGGTTTCATTGATTGTTTCAGTGTGGTACCACGTTACTTCGTGATCCAAACCATACAAATCCCAGGATCTGGCCAACAAGTATGCGAACAATGCGAAAGTATGAGCCAGATGAGGGCAAATCCCAGACGTAACCCAGACCTAACCAGCGTTATCCTTTAAAATATTGATCGAAACCAGGTTTAGTCGTCTGTTTCAGTGTGCTACCACATTACTACGTGATCCAAACCATACACAGCCCAGGATCTGGCCAACAAGTATGCGCAAAATGCGAAAGTATAAGCCAGATGAGGGCAAATCCCAGACGTAACCCAGACCTAACCAGCGTTATCCTTTAAAATATTGATCGCAACCAGGTTTAGTCGTCTGTTTCAGTGTGGAACCACATTGCCACGTGATCCAAACCAGACAAAACCCAGGATCTGGCCAACCAGTATGCGAAAAATGCGAAAGTATGAGCCAGATGAGGGCAAATCCCAGACGTAACCCAGACCTAACCAGCGTTATCATTTAAAATATTGACCGAAACCAGGTTTAGTCGTCTGTTTCAGTGTGCTACCACATTACTACGTGATGGAAACCAGAAAAAGCCCAGGATCTGGCCAACAAGTATGCGAAAAATGCGAAAGTATGAGCCAGATGAGGGCAAATCCCAGACGTAACCCAGACCTAACCAGCGTTATCCTTTAAAATATTGATCGAAACCAGGTTTAGTCGTCTGTTTCAGTGTGCTACCACATTACTACGTGATCCAAACCATACAAAGCCCAGGATCTGGCCAACAAGTATGCGAAAAATGCGAAAGTATGAGCCAGATGAGGGCAAATCCCAGACGTAACCCAGTCCTAACCAGCGTTATCCTCTAAAATATTGATCGTGTCCAGGTTTAATTGACTGTTTCACTGTGGTACCAGATTACTGCGTGATCCAAACCATACAAAGCCCGGGATCTGGCCAACAAGTATGCGAAAAATGCAAAAGTATGAGCCTGAAGAGGGCAAATCCCAGACCTAACCCAGACCTAACATGCGTTATTCTCTAAAATGTTGATTGAGACCAGAATTAATCGACTGTTTCAGTGTGGTACAACATTACTACGAGGTGGATACCAGTAAAAGCCCAGGATATGGCCATCAAGTATGCGAAAAATGCAGTAGTATGAACCTGATGAGGGCAAATCCCTGAACTAACCAAGGCCTAACCGGTGATAACCTCTAAAAGATTGATCGAGACAAGGTTTAATCCACTGTCTCAGTGTGCAACCACATTACCACGTGATCCAAACCATACAAAGCCCAGGATCTGGCCTACAAGAATGCGAAAAATGCGAAAGTGTGAGCCAGATGAGGGCAAATCCCACACCTAACCCAGACCAAACCGACGTTATCTTCAAAAGAATTGATCGTATCCAGGTTTAATTGACTGTTTCAGTGTGGTACCAGACTACTACGTGATCCAAACCAGAAGAAACCCACGATCTGGTCAACAAGTATGTGAAAAATTGCCAGATGAGTGCAAATCCCAGAACTAACTAAGGCCTAACCGGCCTTATCCTCTAAACGATTGATCGTGTCCAGGTTTCATTGATTGTTTCAGTGTGGTACCACGTTACTTCGTGATCCAAACCATACAAATCCCAGGATCTGGCCAACAAGTATGCGAACAATGCGAAAGTATGAGCCAGATGAGGGCAAATCCCAGACGTAACCCAGACCTAACCAGCGTTATCCTTTAAAATATTGATCGAAACCAGGTTTAGTCGTCTGTTTCAGTGTGCTACCACATTACTACGTGATCCAAACCATACACAGCCCAGGATCTGGCCAACAAGTATGCGCAAAATGCGAAAGTATAAGCCAGATGAGGGCAAATCCCAGACGTAACCCAGACCTAACCAGCGTTATCCTTTAAAATATTGATCGCAACCAGGTTTAGTCGTCTGTTTCAGTGTGGAACCACATTGCCACGTGATCCAAACCAGACAAAACCCAGGATCTGGCCAACCAGTATGCGAAAAATGCGAAAGTATGAGCCAGATGAGGGCAAATCCCAGACGTAACCCAGACCTAACCAGCGTTATCATTTAAAATATTGACCGAAACCAGGTTTAGTCGTCTGTTTCAGTGTGCTACCACATTACTACGTGATGGAAACCAGAAAAAGCCCAGGATCTGGCCAACAAGTATGCGAAAAATGCGAAAGTATGAGCCAGATGAGGGCAAATCCCAGACGTAACCCAGACCTAACCAGCGTTATCCTTTAAAATATTGATCGAAACCAGGTTTAGTCGTCTGTTTCAGTGTGCTACCACATTACTACGTGATCCAAACCATACAAAGCCCAGGATCTGGCCAACAAGTATGCGAAAAATGCGAAAGTATGAGCCAGATGAGGGCAAATCCCAGACGTAACCCAGTCCTAACCAGCGTTATCCTCTAAAATATTGATCGAAACCAGGTTTTATCGTCTGTTTCAGTGTGCTACCACCTTACTACGTGATCCAAACCAGAAAAACCCCAGGACCTGGCCAACAAGTATGCGTAAAAATACGAAAGTATGAGCCAGATGAAGGCAAATACAAGACATAACCCAGACATAACCGGCGTTATCCCCTAAAATATTGATCTTATCCAGGCTTAATTGACTGTCTCAGTGTGGTACCACATTACTACGTGATCCAAGCCATACAAAGCCCAGGATCTGGCCAACACGTATACGAAAAATGCAGAAGTATGAACCTGATGGCGGCAAATCCCTGAACTAACCAAGGCCTAACCGGCGTTATTCTCTAAAATATCGATCGAGACCAGGATTGATCGACTGTTTTAGTGTGGTACCAGATTACTACGTGATACAAACCAGAAATAACCCAGGATCTGTGCAACAAGTATGCGAAATATGCGATTGCATGAGCCTGATGAGGGCAAATCACAGACCTAACCTAGACCTAACATGCGTTATCCTCTTAAATATTCATCGAAACCAGGTTTAATCGACTCTTTCAGTGTGGTACCACATTCCTACGTGATCCAAACCAGAAAAAACCCAGGATCTGCTCAAAAAGTATGTGATGATTGCGAAAGTATGAGCGAAATGAGGGTAAATCCCAGACCTAACCCAAACCTAGCATGCGTTATCCTCTAAAATATTGATCGAGACCAGGATTCATCGACTGTTTTAGTGTTGTACCACAGTACTACGTGATCCAAACCAGAAAAAGCCCAGGATCTGTTCAACAAGTATGTGAAGAGTGCGAAAGTATGAGTCTGATGAGGGCAAATCCCAGACCTAACCCAGACCTAGCATGCGTTATCCTCTAAAATATTGATCGTGGTCAGGCTTAATTGACTGTTTCTGTGTGGTACCACATTACTACGAGACACAATCCAGAAAAAGACCAGGATCTGGCCAACAAGAATGCGAAATATGCGATTGCATGAGCCTGATGAGGGCAAATCACAGACCTAACCTAGACCTAACATGCGTTGTCCTCTAAAATATTGATCGAAACCAGGTTTAATCGACTGTTTCAGTGTGGTACCACATTACTACCTGATCCGAGCCAGAAAAAACCCAGGATCTGTTCAGCAAGTATGTGAACAGTGCGAAAGTATGAGCCTGATGTGGGCAAGTCCCAGACCTAACCTAGACCTAACATGCGTCATCATCTAAAATATTGATCGAAACCGGGTTTGATCGACTGTTTCAGTGTGGTACCACATTCCTACGTGATGCAATCCGGAAAAGGACCAGGATCTGGCCAACATGAATGCGAAATATGCGATTGCATGAGACTGATGAGGGCAAATGCCAGACCTAACCTAGACCTAACATGCGCTATCCTGTAAAATATTGATCGCAACCGCGTTTAATCGACTGTTCCAGTGTGGTACCACATTACTGCCTGATCCAAACCAGAAAAAACTCAGGATATGGCCAAAAAGTGTGCGAAATATGCGAACGTATGAGCCTCTTGAGAACAAATCCTAGACCTAACCTAGACCTAACATGCGTCATCCTCTAAAATATTGATCGAAACCGCGTTTAATCGACTGTTCCAGTGTGGTACCACATTACTGCCTGATCCAAACCAGAAAAAACCCAGCATCTGGCCAAAAAGTGTGCGAAATATGCGAAAGTATGAGCCTGTTGAGAAAAAATCCTAGACCTAACCTAGACCTAACATGCGTCATCCTCTAAAATATTGTTCGAAACCGGGTTTATTCGACTGTTCCAGTGTGGTACCATATTACTACCTGCTCCAAACCAGTATAAACACATGATCTGGTCAACGTGATTGATAAAAATGCGAAAGTATGAGCCAAATGAGGGCAAATCCCAGACCTAACCCAGACCTAGCATGCGGTATCCTCTAAAATATTGATCAAACTAGGTTTAATTGACTGTATCAGTGTGGTACCACATTACTACGTGATCCAAACCAGAAAAAACCCATTATCTGGCAAACATGTTTGTTAAAAATGCGAAATTATGAGCCAAATGAAGGCAAATACCAGACCTAACCCAGACCTAGCATGGGTTATCCTCTAAAATATTCATCGAAACCAGGTTTAATCGACTCTTTCAGTGTGGTACCACATTACTACCTGATCCAAACCAGAAAAAGCCCAGGATCTGGCCAACATGTATGCGAATTAAGCGAAAGGATGAGCCTGATGGGTGCAAATCCCATGCCTAACCTAGACCTTACATGCGTGATCCTCTATAATATTTATCGAAACCAGGTTTAATCGACTGTTTTAGTGTGGTACCACATTGCTACGTGATGCAATCCAGAAAAGGACCAGGATCTGGCCAACATGAATGCGAAATATGCGATTGCATGAGCCTGATGAGGGCTTATGCCAGACCTAACCTAGACCTAACATGCGCTATCCTCTAAAATATTGATCGCAACCGCGTTTAATCGACTGTTCCAGTGTGGTACCACATTACTGCCTGATCCAAACCCGAAAAAACCCAGGATATGGCCAAAACGTGTGCGAAATATGCGAACGTATGAGCCTGTTGAGAACAAATCCTAGACCTAACCTAGACCTAACATGCGACATCCTCTAAAATATTGATCGAAACCAGGTTTAATCGACTGTTTCAGTGTGGTACCACATTACTACGTGATCCAAACCATACCAAGCTCAGGGTCTGGCCAACAAGTATGGGACAAATGCGAAAGCATGAACCTGATGATGGCAAATACCAGACTTAACCCAGACCTAACATGCGTTATCCTCTAAAATATTGATCGAAACCAGGTTTAATCGACTCTTTCAGTGTGGTTCCACATTACTACGTGGTGGATACCAGTAAAAGCCCAGGATATGGCCATCAAGTATGCGAAAAATGCAGTAGTATGAACCTGATGAGGGCAAATCCCTGAACTAACCAAGGCCTAACCGGTGTTAACCTCTAAAAGATTGATCGAGACAAGGTTTAATCCACTGTCTCAGTGTGGAACCACATTACCACGTGACCCAAACTGGAGAAAGCCCATGGATCTGGCCAACCAGTATGCGAAAAATGCGAAAGTATGAGCCAGATGGGGGCAAATCACAGACCTAACTCAGACCTAACCGGTGTTATCCTCTAAAATATTGATCGTATATAGGATTAATTGACTTTTTCAGTGTGGTACCACATTACTACGTGATGGATACCAGTAAAAGCCCAGGATCTGGCCATCAAGTATGTGAAAAATGCAGAAGTATGAACCTGATGAGGGCAAATCCCTGAACTAACCAATGCCTAACCGGTGTTAACCTCTAAAAGATTGATCGAGACAAGGTTTAATCCACTGTCTCAGTGTGGAACCACATTACCACGTGATCCAAACCATACAAAGCCCAGGATCTGGCCTACAAGTATGCGAAAAATGCGAAAGTGTGAGCCAGATGAGGGCAAATCCCACACCTAACCCAGACCAAACCGACGTTATCCTCAAAAGAATTGATAGTATCCAGGTTTAATTGACTGTTTCAGTGTGGTTCCAGACTACTACGTGATCCAAACCAGAAGAAACCCACGATCTGGTCAACAAGTATGTGAAAAATTGCCAGATGAGGGCAAATCCCAGAACTAACTAAGGCCTAACCGGCGTTATCCTCTAAACGATTCATCGTGTCCAGGTTTCATTGATTGTTTCAGTGTGGTACCACGTTACTTCGTGATCCAAACCATACAAAGCCCAGGATCTGGCCAACAGGTATGCGAAAAATGCGAAAGTATGAGCCAGATGAGGGCAAATCCCAGACGTAACCCAGACCTAACCAGCGTTATCCTTTAAAATATTGATCGAAACCAGGTTTAGTCGTCTGTTTCAGTGTACTACCACATTACTACGTGATCCAAACCATACAAAGCCCAGGATCTGGCCAACAAGTATGCGAAAAATGCGAAAGTATGAGCCAGATGAGGGCAAATCCCAGACGTAACCCAGACCTAACCAGCGTTATCCTTTAAAATATTGATCGCAACCAGGTTTAGTCGTCTGTTTCAGTGTGGAACCACATTGCCACGTGATCCAAACCAGACAAAACCCAGGATCTGGCCAACCAGTATGCGAAAAACGCGAAAGTGTGAACCAGATGAGGGAAAATCCCAGACCTAACTCAGACCTAACCGGTGTTATCCTCTAAAATATCGATCGAGTCCAGGATTAATCGATTGTTTTAGTGTGGCACCACATTACTACGTGATGCAATCCGGAAAAGGACCAGGATCTGGCCAACATGAATGCGAAATATGCGATTGCATGAGACTGATGAGGGCAAATGCCAGACCTAACCTAGACCTAACATGCGCTATCCTGTAAAATATTGATCGCAACCGCGTTTAATCGACTGTTCCAGTGTGGTACCACATTACTGCCTGATCCAAACCAGAAAACACCCAGGATCTGCTCAAAAAGTATGGGAAATATGCGAAAGTATGAGCCTGATTAGGGCAAATCCCAGACCTAACCTAGACCTTACACGCGTTATCCTCTAAAATATTGATCGAAACCGGGTTTAATCGACTGTTTTAGTGTGGTACCACATTGCTACGTGATCCAAACCAGAAAAAACCCAGTATCTGTTCAACAAGTATGTGAAGAATGCGAAAGTATGAGTCTGATGCGGTTATAACCGAGACCTAACCCAGACCAAGCCGGTGTTATCCTCTAAAATATTGATCGAAACTAGGTTTAATTGACTGTATCAGTGCGGTACCACAATACTACGTGATTCAAACAAGAAGAAGACCAGGATCTGGCCAACAAGAATGCGAAATATGCGAGTATATGAGCCTGATGAGGGCAAATCTCAGACCTGACCTAGACCTAACATGCGTTGTCCTCTAAAATATTCATCGAAACCAGGTTTAATCGACTCTTTCAGTGTGGTACCACATTACTACCTGATCCAAACCAGAAAATGCCCAGGATCTGGCCAACAAGTATGCGAATTATGCGAAAGTATGAGCCTGATGGGTGCATATCCCAGACCTGACCTAGACCTAACATGCGTTATCCTCTAAAATATTAATCGAGACCAAGCTTAATCGACTGTTTCAGTGTGGCACCAGATTACTACGTGATCCAAACCAGTAACGGCCCAGGCTCAGGCCATCAAGTATGCAAGAAATACGGAAATATGAACCTGATGAGGGCAAATCCGAGAACTAACCAAGGCCTAACCGGCGTTATCCTCTAAACGATTGATCATGGCCAGGTTTAATTGACTGTTTCTGTGTGGTACCACAATACTACGTGACTCAATCCAGAAGAAGACCAGGATCTGGGCAACAAGAATGCGAAATATGCGATTATATGAGCCTGATGAGGGCAAATCCCAGAGCTGACCTAGACCTAACATGCGTTATCCTCTAAAATATTCATCGAAACCAGGTTTAATCGACTCTTTCAGTGTGGTACCACATTACTACCTGATCCAAACCAGAAAATGCCCAGGATCTGGCCAACAAGTATGCGAATTATGCGAAAGTATGAGCCTGATGGGTGCAAATCCCATGCCTAACCTAGACCTTACATGCGTTATCCTCTATAATATTCATCGAAACCAGGTTTAATTGACTGTTTCAGTGTGGTACCAGACTACTACGTGTTCCAAACCAGAAGAAACCCACGATCTGGTCAACAAGTATGTGAAAAATTCGAAAGTATGAGCCAGATGAGGGCAAATCCCAGACGTAACCCAGACCTAACCAGCGTTATCCTCTAAAATATAGATCGAGACCAGGATTAATCCACTGTCTCAGTGTGGAACCACATTACCACGTGATCCAAACCGGAGAAAGCCCAGGATCTGGCCTACAAGTATGCGAAAAATGCGAAAGTGTGAGCCAGTTGAGGGCAAATCCCACACCTAACCCAGTCCAAACCGGCGTTATCCTCAAAAGTATTGATCGTATCCAGGGTTAATTGACTGTTTCAGTGTGGTACCAGATTACTACGTGATCCAAACCAGAAAATGCCCAGGACCTGGCCAACAAGTATGCGAAAAAAGCGGAAGTGTGAGCCAGATGAGGGCAAATCCCAAACCTAACGCAGACCTAACCGGTGATATCACCTAAAATATTGATCGAGGCCAGGTATAATTGACTGCTCCTGTGTGGTTCCACGTTACTACGTGGTCCACACCAGAAAAAAGCCAGGATCTTGCCAACAAGTATGCGAAAAATGCGAGAGTATGAGCCAGATGAGGGCAAATCCCAGACCAAGCCCAGTCCTAACCGGCGTTATCCTCTATAATATAGATCGAGACCAGGATTAATCCACTGTCTCAGTGTGGAACCACATTATCACGTGATCCAAACCGGAGAAAGCCCATGGATCTGGCGAACAAGTATGCGAAAAAAGCGAAAGTATGAGCCAGATGGGGGCAAATCACAGACGTAACTCAAACCTAACCGGCAGTATCCTCTAAACAATTGATCGTGTCCAGGTTTAATTGACTGTTTCACTGTGGTACCAGATTACTGCGTGATCCAAACCATACAAAGCCCGGGATCTGGCCAACAAGTATGCGAAAAATGCAAAAGTATGAGCCTGAAGAGGGCAAATCCCAGACCTAACCCAGACCTAACATGCGTTATTCTCTAAAATGTTGATTGAGACCAGAATTAATCGACTGTTTCAGTGTGGTACCACATTACTACGAGGTGGATACCAGTAAAAGCCCAGGATATGGCCATCAAGTATGCGAAAAATGCAGTAGTATGAACCTGATGAGGGCAAATCCCTGAACTAACCAAGGCCTAACCGGTGATAACCTCTAAAAGATTGATCGAGACAAGGTTTAATCCACTGTCTCAGTGTGCAACCACATTACCACGTGATCCAAACCATACAAAGCCCAGGATCTGGCCTACAAGAATGCGAAAAATGCGAAAGTGTGAGCCAGATGAGGGCAAATCCCACACCTAACCCAGACCAAACCGACGTTATCTTCAAAAGAATTGATCGTATCCAGGTTTAATTGACTGTTTCAGTGTGGTACCAGACTACTACGTGATCCAAACCAGAAGAAACCCACGATCTGGTCAACAAGTATGTGAAAAATTGCCAGATGAGTGCAAATCCCAGAACTAACTAAGGCCTAACCGGCCTTATCCTCTAAACGATTGATCGTGTCCAGGTTTCATTGATTGTTTCAGTGTGGTACCACGTTACTTCGTGATCCAAACCATACAAATCCCAGGATCTGGCCAACAAGTATGCGAACAATGCGAAAGTATGAGCCAGATGAGGGCAAATCCCAGACGTAACCCAGACCTAACCAGCGTTATCCTTTAAAATATTGATCGAAACCAGGTTTAGTCGTCTGTTTCAGTGTGCTACCACATTACTACGTGATCCAAACCATACACAGCCCAGGATCTGGCCAACAAGTATGCGCAAAATGCGAAAGTATAAGCCAGATGAGGGCAAATCCCAGACGTAACCCAGACCTAACCAGCGTTATCCTTTAAAATATTGATCGCAACCAGGTTTAGTCGTCTGTTTCAGTGTGGAACCACATTGCCACGTGATCCAAACCAGACAAAACCCAGGATCTGGCCAACCAGTATGCGAAAAATGCGAAAGTATGAGCCAGATGAGGGCAAATCCCAGAC
This sequence comes from Colletes latitarsis, assembly GCF_051014445.1. Lineage (NCBI taxonomy): Eukaryota > Metazoa > Arthropoda > Insecta > Hymenoptera > Colletidae > Colletes > Colletes latitarsis. The sequence continues at coordinate 5,429,222 of NC_135147.1, forward strand.
GTAACCCAGACCTAACCAGCGTTATCATTTAAAATATTGACCGAAACCAGGTTTAGTCGTCTGTTTCAGTGTGCTACCACATTACTACGTGATGGAAACCAGAAAAAGCCCAGGATCTGGCCAACAAGTATGCGAAAAATGCGAAAGTATGAGCCAGATGAGGGCAAATCCCAGACGTAACCCAGACCTAACCAGCGTTATCCTTTAAAATATTGATCGAAACCAGGTTTAGTCGTCTGTTTCAGTGTGCTACCACATTACTACGTGATCCAAACCATACAAAGCCCAGGATCTGGCCAACAAGTATGCGAAAAATGCGAAAGTATGAGCCAGATGAGGGCAAATCCCAGACGTAACCCAGTCCTAACCAGCGTTATCCTCTAAAATATTGATCGTGTCCAGGTTTAATTGACTGTTTCACTGTGGTACCAGATTACTGCGTGATCCAAACCATACAAAGCCCGGGATCTGGCCAACAAGTATGCGAAAAATGCAAAAGTATGAGCCTGAAGAGGGCAAATCCCAGACCTAACCCAGACCTAACATGCGTTATTCTCTAAAATGTTGATTGAGACCAGAATTAATCGACTGTTTCAGTGTGGTACAACATTACTACGAGGTGGATACCAGTAAAAGCCCAGGATATGGCCATCAAGTATGCGAAAAATGCAGTAGTATGAACCTGATGAGGGCAAATCCCTGAACTAACCAAGGCCTAACCGGTGATAACCTCTAAAAGATTGATCGAGACAAGGTTTAATCCACTGTCTCAGTGTGCAACCACATTACCACGTGATCCAAACCATACAAAGCCCAGGATCTGGCCTACAAGAATGCGAAAAATGCGAAAGTGTGAGCCAGATGAGGGCAAATCCCACACCTAACCCAGACCAAACCGACGTTATCTTCAAAAGAATTGATCGTATCCAGGTTTAATTGACTGTTTCAGTGTGGTACCAGACTACTACGTGATCCAAACCAGAAGAAACCCACGATCTGGTCAACAAGTATGTGAAAAATTGCCAGATGAGTGCAAATCCCAGAACTAACTAAGGCCTAACCGGCCTTATCCTCTAAACGATTGATCGTGTCCAGGTTTCATTGATTGTTTCAGTGTGGTACCACGTTACTTCGTGATCCAAACCATACAAATCCCAGGATCTGGCCAACAAGTATGCGAACAATGCGAAAGTATGAGCCAGATGAGGGCAAATCCCAGACGTAACCCAGACCTAACCAGCGTTATCCTTTAAAATATTGATCGAAACCAGGTTTAGTCGTCTGTTTCAGTGTGCTACCACATTACTACGTGATCCAAACCATACACAGCCCAGGATCTGGCCAACAAGTATGCGCAAAATGCGAAAGTATAAGCCAGATGAGGGCAAATCCCAGACGTAACCCAGACCTAACCAGCGTTATCCTTTAAAATATTGATCGCAACCAGGTTTAGTCGTCTGTTTCAGTGTGGAACCACATTGCCACGTGATCCAAACCAGACAAAACCCAGGATCTGGCCAACCAGTATGCGAAAAATGCGAAAGTATGAGCCAGATGAGGGCAAATCCCAGACGTAACCCAGACCTAACCAGCGTTATCATTTAAAATATTGACCGAAACCAGGTTTAGTCGTCTGTTTCAGTGTGCTACCACATTACTACGTGATGGAAACCAGAAAAAGCCCAGGATCTGGCCAACAAGTATGCGAAAAATGCGAAAGTATGAGCCAGATGAGGGCAAATCCCAGACGTAACCCAGACCTAACCAGCGTTATCCTTTAAAATATTGATCGAAACCAGGTTTAGTCGTCTGTTTCAGTGTGCTACCACATTACTACGTGATCCAAACCATACAAAGCCCAGGATCTGGCCAACAAGTATGCGAAAAATGCGAAAGTATGAGCCAGATGAGGGCAAATCCCAGACGTAACCCAGTCCTAACCAGCGTTATCCTCTAAAATATTGATCGAAACCAGGTTTTATCGTCTGTTTCAGTGTGCTACCACCTTACTACGTGATCCAAACCAGAAAAACCCCAGGACCTGGCCAACAAGTATGCGTAAAAATACGAAAGTATGAGCCAGATGAAGGCAAATACAAGACATAACCCAGACATAACCGGCGTTATCCCCTAAAATATTGATCTTATCCAGGCTTAATTGACTGTCTCAGTGTGGTACCACATTACTACGTGATCCAAGCCATACAAAGCCCAGGATCTGGCCAACACGTATACGAAAAATGCAGAAGTATGAACCTGATGGCGGCAAATCCCTGAACTAACCAAGGCCTAACCGGCGTTATTCTCTAAAATATCGATCGAGACCAGGATTGATCGACTGTTTTAGTGTGGTACCAGATTACTACGTGATACAAACCAGAAATAACCCAGGATCTGTGCAACAAGTATGCGAAATATGCGATTGCATGAGCCTGATGAGGGCAAATCACAGACCTAACCTAGACCTAACATGCGTTATCCTCTTAAATATTCATCGAAACCAGGTTTAATCGACTCTTTCAGTGTGGTACCACATTCCTACGTGATCCAAACCAGAAAAAACCCAGGATCTGCTCAAAAAGTATGTGATGATTGCGAAAGTATGAGCGAAATGAGGGTAAATCCCAGACCTAACCCAAACCTAGCATGCGTTATCCTCTAAAATATTGATCGAGACCAGGATTCATCGACTGTTTTAGTGTTGTACCACAGTACTACGTGATCCAAACCAGAAAAAGCCCAGGATCTGTTCAACAAGTATGTGAAGAGTGCGAAAGTATGAGTCTGATGAGGGCAAATCCCAGACCTAACCCAGACCTAGCATGCGTTATCCTCTAAAATATTGATCGTGGTCAGGCTTAATTGACTGTTTCTGTGTGGTACCACATTACTACGAGACACAATCCAGAAAAAGACCAGGATCTGGCCAACAAGAATGCGAAATATGCGATTGCATGAGCCTGATGAGGGCAAATCACAGACCTAACCTAGACCTAACATGCGTTGTCCTCTAAAATATTGATCGAAACCAGGTTTAATCGACTGTTTCAGTGTGGTACCACATTACTACCTGATCCGAGCCAGAAAAAACCCAGGATCTGTTCAGCAAGTATGTGAACAGTGCGAAAGTATGAGCCTGATGTGGGCAAGTCCCAGACCTAACCTAGACCTAACATGCGTCATCATCTAAAATATTGATCGAAACCGGGTTTGATCGACTGTTTCAGTGTGGTACCACATTCCTACGTGATGCAATCCGGAAAAGGACCAGGATCTGGCCAACATGAATGCGAAATATGCGATTGCATGAGACTGATGAGGGCAAATGCCAGACCTAACCTAGACCTAACATGCGCTATCCTGTAAAATATTGATCGCAACCGCGTTTAATCGACTGTTCCAGTGTGGTACCACATTACTGCCTGATCCAAACCAGAAAAAACTCAGGATATGGCCAAAAAGTGTGCGAAATATGCGAACGTATGAGCCTCTTGAGAACAAATCCTAGACCTAACCTAGACCTAACATGCGTCATCCTCTAAAATATTGATCGAAACCGCGTTTAATCGACTGTTCCAGTGTGGTACCACATTACTGCCTGATCCAAACCAGAAAAAACCCAGCATCTGGCCAAAAAGTGTGCGAAATATGCGAAAGTATGAGCCTGTTGAGAAAAAATCCTAGACCTAACCTAGACCTAACATGCGTCATCCTCTAAAATATTGTTCGAAACCGGGTTTATTCGACTGTTCCAGTGTGGTACCATATTACTACCTGCTCCAAACCAGTATAAACACATGATCTGGTCAACGTGATTGATAAAAATGCGAAAGTATGAGCCAAATGAGGGCAAATCCCAGACCTAACCCAGACCTAGCATGCGGTATCCTCTAAAATATTGATCAAACTAGGTTTAATTGACTGTATCAGTGTGGTACCACATTACTACGTGATCCAAACCAGAAAAAACCCATTATCTGGCAAACATGTTTGTTAAAAATGCGAAATTATGAGCCAAATGAAGGCAAATACCAGACCTAACCCAGACCTAGCATGGGTTATCCTCTAAAATATTCATCGAAACCAGGTTTAATCGACTCTTTCAGTGTGGTACCACATTACTACCTGATCCAAACCAGAAAAAGCCCAGGATCTGGCCAACATGTATGCGAATTAAGCGAAAGGATGAGCCTGATGGGTGCAAATCCCATGCCTAACCTAGACCTTACATGCGTGATCCTCTATAATATTTATCGAAACCAGGTTTAATCGACTGTTTTAGTGTGGTACCACATTGCTACGTGATGCAATCCAGAAAAGGACCAGGATCTGGCCAACATGAATGCGAAATATGCGATTGCATGAGCCTGATGAGGGCTTATGCCAGACCTAACCTAGACCTAACATGCGCTATCCTCTAAAATATTGATCGCAACCGCGTTTAATCGACTGTTCCAGTGTGGTACCACATTACTGCCTGATCCAAACCCGAAAAAACCCAGGATATGGCCAAAACGTGTGCGAAATATGCGAACGTATGAGCCTGTTGAGAACAAATCCTAGACCTAACCTAGACCTAACATGCGACATCCTCTAAAATATTGATCGAAACCAGGTTTAATCGACTGTTTCAGTGTGGTACCACATTACTACGTGATCCAAACCATACCAAGCTCAGGGTCTGGCCAACAAGTATGGGACAAATGCGAAAGCATGAACCTGATGATGGCAAATACCAGACTTAACCCAGACCTAACATGCGTTATCCTCTAAAATATTGATCGAAACCAGGTTTAATCGACTCTTTCAGTGTGGTTCCACATTACTACGTGGTGGATACCAGTAAAAGCCCAGGATATGGCCATCAAGTATGCGAAAAATGCAGTAGTATGAACCTGATGAGGGCAAATCCCTGAACTAACCAAGGCCTAACCGGTGTTAACCTCTAAAAGATTGATCGAGACAAGGTTTAATCCACTGTCTCAGTGTGGAACCACATTACCACGTGACCCAAACTGGAGAAAGCCCATGGATCTGGCCAACCAGTATGCGAAAAATGCGAAAGTATGAGCCAGATGGGGGCAAATCACAGACCTAACTCAGACCTAACCGGTGTTATCCTCTAAAATATTGATCGTATATAGGATTAATTGACTTTTTCAGTGTGGTACCACATTACTACGTGATGGATACCAGTAAAAGCCCAGGATCTGGCCATCAAGTATGTGAAAAATGCAGAAGTATGAACCTGATGAGGGCAAATCCCTGAACTAACCAATGCCTAACCGGTGTTAACCTCTAAAAGATTGATCGAGACAAGGTTTAATCCACTGTCTCAGTGTGGAACCACATTACCACGTGATCCAAACCATACAAAGCCCAGGATCTGGCCTACAAGTATGCGAAAAATGCGAAAGTGTGAGCCAGATGAGGGCAAATCCCACACCTAACCCAGACCAAACCGACGTTATCCTCAAAAGAATTGATAGTATCCAGGTTTAATTGACTGTTTCAGTGTGGTTCCAGACTACTACGTGATCCAAACCAGAAGAAACCCACGATCTGGTCAACAAGTATGTGAAAAATTGCCAGATGAGGGCAAATCCCAGAACTAACTAAGGCCTAACCGGCGTTATCCTCTAAACGATTCATCGTGTCCAGGTTTCATTGATTGTTTCAGTGTGGTACCACGTTACTTCGTGATCCAAACCATACAAAGCCCAGGATCTGGCCAACAGGTATGCGAAAAATGCGAAAGTATGAGCCAGATGAGGGCAAATCCCAGACGTAACCCAGACCTAACCAGCGTTATCCTTTAAAATATTGATCGAAACCAGGTTTAGTCGTCTGTTTCAGTGTACTACCACATTACTACGTGATCCAAACCATACAAAGCCCAGGATCTGGCCAACAAGTATGCGAAAAATGCGAAAGTATGAGCCAGATGAGGGCAAATCCCAGACGTAACCCAGACCTAACCAGCGTTATCCTTTAAAATATTGATCGCAACCAGGTTTAGTCGTCTGTTTCAGTGTGGAACCACATTGCCACGTGATCCAAACCAGACAAAACCCAGGATCTGGCCAACCAGTATGCGAAAAACGCGAAAGTGTGAACCAGATGAGGGAAAATCCCAGACCTAACTCAGACCTAACCGGTGTTATCCTCTAAAATATCGATCGAGTCCAGGATTAATCGATTGTTTTAGTGTGGCACCACATTACTACGTGATGCAAACCAGAAAAAACCCAGGATCTGGCCAACAAGTATGCGAAAAAAGCGGAAGTGTGAGCCAGATGAGGGCAAATCCCAAACCTAACGCAGACCTAACCGGTGATATCACCTAAAATATTGATCGAGGCCGGGTTTAATTGACTGCCCCTGTGCGGTTCCACGTTACTACGTGGTCCACACCAGAAAAAACCCAGGATCTGGCCAACAAGTATGCGAAAAATGCGAAAGTATGAGCCAGATGTGGGCAAATCGCAGACCTAACCCAGACCTAACCGGTGTTATTCTCTAAAATATTGATCGTGTCCAGATTTAATTGACTGTATCAGTGTGGTACCACATTACTACGTGATCCAAACCAGAAGAAGACCAGGATCTGGCCAACAAGAATGCGAAATATGCGATTATATGAGCCTGGTGAGGGGGGAAATCCCAGACCTGGCCTAGACCTAACATGCGTTATCCTCTAAAATATTCATCGAAACCAGGTTTAATCGACTGTTTTAGTGTGGTACCACATTGCCACGTGATCCAAACCAGACAAAACCCAGGATCTGGCCAACCAGTATGCGAAAAATGCGAAAGTATGAGCCAGATGAGGGCAAATCCCAGACGTAACCCAGACCTAACCAGCGTTATCCTTTAAAATATTGATCGAAACCAGGTTTAGTCGTCTGTTTCAGTGTGCTACCACATTACTACGTGATCCAAACCATACAAAGCCCAGGATCTGGCCAACAAGTATGCGAAAAATGCGAAAGTATGAGCCAGATGAGGGCAAGTCCCAGAGCTAACCCAGTCCTAACCAGCGTTATCCTCTAAAATATTGATCGAAACCAGGTTTAATCGTCTGTTTCAGTGTGCTACCACCTTACTACGTGATCCAAACCAGAAAAACCCCAGGACCTGGCCAACAAGTATACGAAAAAATACGAAAGTATGAGCCAGATGAAGGCAAATACAAGACATAACCCAGACATAACCGGCGTTATCCCCTAAAATATTGACCTTATCCAGGTTTAATTGACTGTCTCAGTGTGGTACCACATTACTACGTGATCCAAGCCATACAAAGCCCAGGATCTGGCCAACACGTATACGAAAAATGCAGAAGTATGAACCTGATGGCGGCAAATCCCTGAACTAACCAAGGCCTAACCGGCGTTATTCTCTAAAATATCGATCGAGACCAGGATTGATCGACTGTTCTAGTGTGGTACCACATGACTACGTGATCCAAACCAGAAATAGCCCAGGATCTGGCCAACAAGTATGCCAAAAATGCGAAAGTGTGAGCCTGATGAGGGCAAATACCAGACGTAACCCAGACCTAACCGGTGTAATCCTCTAAAATATTGATCGTGTCCAGGTTTAACTGACTGTTTCAGTGTGATACCACATTACTACGTGATCCAAACCAGAAAAGGCACAGGCTCTGGCCATCAAGTATGCAAAAAATTCGAAAGTATGAGCCAGATGAGGGCAAATGCCAGACACAACCCAGATCTAACCGTCGTTATCCCCTAAAATATTCATCGTATCCAGGTTTAATTGACTGTTTCAGTGTGGTACCACATTACTACGTGATGGAAACCACAAAAAGCCCAGGATCAGGCCAACAAGTGTGCGAAAAATGCGAAAGTATGAGCCAGATGAGGGCAAATCCCAGACGTAACCCAGACCTGACCAGCGTTATCCTTTAAAATATTGATCGAAACCAAGTTTAGTCGTCTGTTTCAGTGTGCTACCACATTACTACGTGATCCAAACCATACAAAGCCCAGGATCTGGCCAACAAGTATGCGAAAAATGCGAAAGTATGAGCCAGATGAGGGCAAATCCCAGACGTAACCCTGCCTAACCAGCGTTATCGTTTAAAATATTGATCGAAACCAGGTTTAGTCGTCTGTTTCAGTGTGCTACCACATTACTACGTGATCCAAACCATACACAGCCTATGATCTGGCCAACAAGTATGCGAAAAATGCGAAAGTATGAGCCAGATGAGGGCAAATCCCAGACGTAACCCAGACCTAACCAGCGTTATCCTTTAAAATATTGATCGCAACCAGGTTTAGTCGTCTGTTTCAGTGTGGAACCACATTGCCACGTGATCCAAACCAGACAAAACCCATGGATCTGGCCAACAAGTATGCGAAAAAAGCGGAAGTGTGAACCAGATGAGGGAAAATCCCGGACCAAACTCAGACCTAACCGGTGTTATCCTCTAAAATATCGATCGAGTCCAGGATTAATCGATTGTTTTAGTGTGGCACCACATTACTACGTGATGCAAACCAGAAAAAACCCAGGATCTGGCCAACAAGTATGCGAAAAAAGCGGAAGTGTGAGCCAGATGAGGGCAAATCCCAAACCTAACGCAGACCTAACCGGTGATATCACCTAAAATATTGATCGAGGCCGGGTTTAATTGACTGCCCCTGTGCGGTTCCACGTTACTACGTGGTCCACACCAGAAAAAACCCAGGATCTGGCCAACAAGTATGCGAAAAATGCGAAAGTATGAGCCAGATGTGGGCAAATCGCAGACCTAACCCAGACCTAACCGGTGTTATTCTCTAAAATATTGATCGTGTCCAGATTTAATTGACTGTATCAGTGTGGTACCACATTACTACGTGATCCAAACCAGAAAAAACCCATGATCTGGCCAACATGTTTGTTAAAAATGCGAAATTATGAGCCAAATGAGGGCAAATACCAGACCTAACCCAGACCTAGCATGGGTTATCCTCTAAAATATTGATCGAGACCAGGCTTAATCGACACTTTCAGTGTGGTACCACATTACTACGTGATACAACACAGAAAAGGACCAGGATCTGGCCAACAGGAATGCGAAATATGCGATTGCATGAGCCTGATGAGGGCAAATCCCAGACCTAACACAGACCTACCATGCGTTATCCTCTAAAATATTGATCATGGCCAGGTTTAATTGACTGTTTCTGTGTGGTACCACAATACTACGTTACTCAATCCAGAAGAAGACCAGGATCTGGCCAACAAGAATGCGAAATATGCGATTATATGATCCTGATGAGGGCAAATCCCAGACCTGGCCTAGACCTAACATGCGTTATCTTCTAAAATATTCATCGAAACCAGGTTTAATCGACTGTTTCAGCGAGGTACCACATTACTATGTGATTCAAACCAGAAAAAGCCCAGGATCCGGCCAACAAGAATGCGAAATATGCGATTATATGAGCCTGATGAGGGCAAATCCCAGACCTGTCCTAGACCTAACATGCGTTATCCTCTAAAATATTGATCGTGGTCAGGCTTAATTGACTGTTTCTGTGTGGTACCACATTACTACGTGACACAATCCAGAAAAAGACCAGGATCTGGCCAACAAGAATGCGAAATATGCGAAAGTATGAGCCTGATGAGGGCAAATCCCAGACCTAACCTCGACCTAACATGTGTTATCCTCTAAAATATTGATCGAAACCGGGTTTAATCGACTGTTCCAGTGTGGGACCACATTACTACCTGATCCAAACCAGAAAAAACCCAGTATCTGTTCAACAAGTATGTGAAGAATGCGAAAGTATGAGTCTGATGCGGTTATAACCGAGACCTAACCCAGACCAAACCGGTGTTATCCTCTAAAATATTGATCGAAACTAGGTTTAATTGACTGTATCAGTGTGGTACCACATTACTACGTGATCCAAACCAGATAAAACCCATGATCTGGCCAACATGTTTGTTAAAAATGCGATATTATGAGCCAAATGAGGGCAAATACCAGACCTAACGCAGACCTAGCATGGGTTATCCTCTAAAATATTGATCGAGACCAGGCTTAATCGACACTTTCACTGTGGTACCACATTACTACGTGATACAACACAGAAAAGGACCAGGATCTGGCCAACAGGAATGCGAAATATGCGATTGCATGAGCCTGATGAGGGCAAATCCCAGACCTAACACAGACCTACCATGCGCTATCCTCTAAAATATTGATCATGGCCAGGTTTAATTGACTGTTTCTGTGTGGTACCACAATACTACGTGACTCAATCCAGAAGAAGACCAGGATCTGGCCAACAAGAATGCGAAATATGCGATTATATGAGCCTGATGAGGGCAAATCCCAGACCTGACCTAGACCTAACATGCGTTATCCTCTATAATATTCATCGAAACCAGGTTTAATCGACTGTTTTTGTGTGGTACCACAATACTACGCGACTCAATCCAGAGGAAGACCAGGATCTGGCCAACAAGAATGCGAAATGTGCGATTATATGAGCCTGATGGGGGCAAATCCCAGACCTGGCCTGGACCTAACATGCGTTATCCTCTAAAATATTCATCGAAACCATGTTTAATCGACTCTTTCAGTGTGGTACCACATTACTACCTGATCCAAACCAGAAAATGCCCAGGATCTGGCCAACAACAATACGAAATATGCGATTGCATGAGCCTGATGAGGGCAAATCGCAGACCTAGCCTAGACCTAACATGCGTTGTCCTCTAAAATATTCATCAAAACCAGGTTTAATCGACTGTTTTATTGTGGTACCAGATTACTACGTGATACAAACCAGAAAAAACTCAGGATATGCTTTAAAAGTATGTGATGATTGCGAAAGTATGAGCGAAATGAGGGTAAATCCCAGACCTAACCCAAACCTAGCATGCGTTATCCTCTAAAATATTGGTCGAAACCAGGTTTAATCGACTGTTTCAGTGTGGGACCACATTACTACCTGATCCAAACCAGAAAAAACCCAGGATCTGCTCAAAAAGTATGTGTAGAATGCGAAAGTATGAGTCTGATGCGGTTATAACCGAGACCTAACCCAGACCTACCATGCGTTATCCTCTAAAATATTGATCATGGTCAGGTTTAATTGACTGTTTCTGTGTGGTACCACAATACTACGTGACTCAATCCAGGAAAAGCCCAGGATCTGGGGAACAAGTATGCGTATTATGCGAAAGTATGAGCCTGATGGGAGCAAATTCCACGCCTAACCTAGACCTTACATGCGTTGTCCTCTATAATATTGATCGAAACCAGGTTTAATCAACTGTTTTAGTGTGGTACCACATTGCTACGTGATCCAAACCAGAAAAAACCCAGGATATGCTTTAAAAGTATGTGATGATTGCGAAAGTATGAGCGAAATGCGGGTAAATACCAGACATAACCCACACCTAACCAGCGTTATCCCCTAAAGTATTGATCGTTTCCAGGTTTAATTGACTGTTCCAGTGTGGTACCAGATTACTACGTGATCCAAACCATACAAAGCCCAGGATCTGGCCAACACGTATGCGAAAAATGCGAAAGTGTGAGCCAGATGGGGGCAAATCCCAGACCTAACCTAGACCTAACCGGCGTTATCCTCTAAAATATTGATCGAGACCAGGTTTAATTGACCGTTTCAGTGTAGTACCACACTAGTACGTGATCCAAACCAGAAGAATTCCACGATCTGGTCAACAAGTATGTGAAATATGCGAAAGTATGAGCCAGATGAGGGCAAATCCCAGACCTAACCCAGACCTAACCGGCATTATCCTCTAAAATATTGATCGAGACCAGGATTAATCCACTGTCTCAGTGTGGTACCACATTACCACGTGATCCAAACCGGACAAAGCCCATAGATCTGGCCAACATGAATGCGAAATATGCGATTGCATGAGCCTGATGAGGGCAAATGCCAGACCTAACCTAGAGCTAACATGCGCTATCCTCTAAAATATTGATCGCAACCGCGTTTAATCGACTGTTCCAGTGTGGTACCACATTACTGCCTGATCCAAACCCGAAAAAACCCAGGATATGGCCAAAACGTGTGCGAAATATGCGAACGTATGAGCCTGTTGAGAACAAATCCTAGACCTAACCTAGACCTAACATGCGTCATCCTCTAAAATATTGGTCGAAACCGCGTTTAATCGACTGTTCCAGTGTGGTACCACATTACTGCCTGATCCGAACCAGAAAAAACCCAGCATCTGGCCAAAAAGTGTGCGAAATATGCGAAAGTATGAACCTGTTGAGAACAAATCCTAGACCTAACCTAGACCTAACATGCGACATCCTCTAAAATATTGATCGAAACCAGGTTTAATCGACTGTTTCAGTGTGGTACCACATTACTACGTGATCCAAACCATACCAAGCTCAGGGTCTGGCCAACAAGTATGGGAGAAATGCGAAAGCATGAACCTGATGATGGCAAATACCAGACTTAACCCAGACCTAACATGCGTTATCCTTTAAAATATTGATCGAAACCAGGTTTAATCGACTCTTTCAGTGTGGTTCCACATTACTACCCGATCCAAGCCAGAAAAAACCCAGGATCTGTTCAACAAGTATGTGAAGAGTGCGAAAGTATGGGCCTGATGACAGCAAATCCCAGACATAACCTAGACCTAACATGCGTCATCCTCTAAAATATTGATCGAAACCGGGTTTAATCGACTGTTCCAGTGGGGTACCACATTACTACCTGATCCAAACCAGAAAAAACCCAGGATCTGTTCAACAAGTATGTGAAGAATGCGATAGTATGAGTCTGTTGAGGGCAAATCCCAGACCTAACCCAGACCTAGCATGCGTTATCCTCTAAAATATTAATCGAAACCGGGTTTAATCGACTGTTCCAGTGTGGTACCACATTATTACGTGATGGAAACCAGAAAAAGCCCAGGATCGGGCCATCAAGTATGCTGTTTAAAGATTTGCATAATGCCGAGCGATTGTCCTCGGCCGCGATTACCGTTTATCTTGTTAACGTACAATTCGAAGGAGATTATCTCTAATAGGATTTGTGCAGCAAACAGTGATAGAAAAACGTGTGTATTACTAGTTTTTCTGGCATCGGTAACGGCTCACTACCTTCGATTCGAGTGTGCTAACGGTGTTGATGACGTCAGTACCGTGAGAGAGTAGTGCGCTAAGAATCAGACGGAGAAAGTCTACCGAAATTTAGACAGCGCCGCGTAACGACTAATTAGAGTAACGCGGCCGCGGGTTCGGCTGTCAATCCTTGCAGTCCTACGTAGACTTCCAACTATAGCGGATCGGCTCCCGATTGCACTCGAACGGAAAGATTTACAAAAGGAAAGTTCGAATTATTTGATATTCAGAACGATTCTGCCTGTAGTTAAAGGGTGTAAAGAGTAGATGTTCAGTCTGGTGCGGGTCCACTGATTGACCTCGCACAGCTGTGAATTCGATAAAACTCGAGAAAAGTGTGGAAATAATCCGCCTTTTCCTTGACAAACGGATCGGTTTAGATTCGGTCAAGTACGCCCCGGAATCTTGTATGGGATTTCCCAAATCGAGATTCCACGAAATCAGTCCTGCGACAGGATATCGAGAAAATACACCAGCAAGGTGTTCGATATCCTGTGGAGTGATCGAGAATATACACCAGTGAGGTGTTCGATCCCTCCGTGCAGAATTGTGCGGTCGTCTCGATCGTATAAACGATCGAGGCATAAGAAAGTTGGCAAAAATTACGCTTCAATTTTCTTGTGATTACCGCCAGGCTGAGGAGACACCAAAGGAAGGCACCTACGTGGTGAACCATCCAGGTGGGTCCATTGTAGTCGAGTCGACGTCCACAAAGGACGTCTGACTTTTCCGGTCTGCGAGTCCTTACTCCTACGGATCCCGCCGGTGTAACGTTTAGAGGAGCACCTGTGCGGAGGAGTAACGGAGTCGTGGGTCAGGCCCCCACGTGGTTCGAATGCTGCTAAGTGCAACGAATAGATGTGCAACGTGCAGTGAACCACGTGCAGTCGGGCTCCGTAGTGCAACCCCTGACCAATAAGTCGTCTGTTGAAACAGCCAAGAGCAGCCACAGTTCGACGGTTGGGCTGCTGCACTGCACTGCGTTTCGGCGCATAGACTCAGTGGACAGACTCACGGGAAAAGTGCATTTGGAGCCTTACAACCTCCACTTGCAATCCCGTCCACAAGGTAATCGACTGCAAACGGCGTAGATAAGGAATTTATTCTTTATCAAAAGCCACAATTATAAATACAGTCCACTAGCGAGCTCGTATATTACGAGCGAGCGTAATTCTCCGCTCCTATACATTCGATTCCCGAAGCCAGGAGCGTGAGGACACAAACACGGCATAGATACGTATAACGTGTTTACGTGTGTCTAACACATAGCCGTGTTTTTCTGATTATAGGAACCTTGGCCTACCTCAACCCGGCGAGTTCGGCGTCCGGCAGAGACGAGGCAGGCAACGTCCCAGCACGAATATAGACAATCCTAATTTATTCTTTGGTTTCCGATTGTTATTTTTATTACAATTTTACGTTTGTAATAAAAGGTCGGCGTAGAAGGCCGACGAAAAGAAAACCAGACGTTCGTAATAATTTTCCCTGAAAACTCCTATACCTCTATCCGGAACTCGTCGTTAAAAGCATCAGCTTTTTAACATATGCAAAAAAAAAAAGTATGAACCTGATGAGCGCAAATCCCAGACCAAACCCAGACCTAACCGGTGTTATCCTCTAAAATATTGATCGTGTCCAAGTTTAATTAACAGGTTCATTGTGATACCACACGAACGTGTTCCACACCATAAAAAGCACAGGATCTGGTCAACAAGTATGTGAAAAATGCGAAAGTATGAGCCAGATGAGGGCAAATCCCATAACTAAGGCCTAACCGGCGTTATCCTCTAAACGGCTGATCGTGTCCAGGATTAATTGCATGTATTAATGTGGTACCACATTACTACGTGATCCAGACCAGTAATAGCCCAGGATCTGGCCAACAAGTGTGCGAAAAACGCGAAAGCGTAAGCCAGATGAGGGTAAATCCCAGACCTAACCCAGACCTGATCTGCGTTATACTCTAAAATATTGATCGAGACCAGGATTAATCCACTGTCTCAGTGTGGTACCACATTACCACGTGATCCAAACCGGTGAAAGCCCATAGATCTGGCCAACAAGTATGCGAAAAATGCGAAAGTATGAGCCAGATGTGGGCAAATCACAGACCTAACCTAGACCTAACATGCGTCATCCTCTAAAATATTGGTCGAAACCGCGTTTAATCGACTGTTCCAGTGTGGTACCACATTACTGCCTGATCCGAACCAGAAAAAACCCAGCATCTGGCCAAAAAGTGTGCGAAATATGCGAAAGTATGAACCTGTTGAGAACAAATCCTAGACCTAACCTAGACCTAACATGCGACATCCTCTAAAATATTGATCGAAACCAGGTTTAATCGACTGTTTCAGTGTGGTACCACATTACTACGTGATCCAAACCATACCAAGCTCAGGGTCTGGCCAACAAGTATGGGAGAAATGCGAAAGCATGAACCTGATGATGGCAAATACCAGACTTAACCCAGACCTAACATGCGTTATCCTTTAAAATATTGATCGAAACCAGGTTTAATCGACTCTTTCAGTGTGGTTCCACATTACTACCCGATCCAAGCCAGAAAAAACCCAGGATCTGTTCAACAAGTATGTGAAGAGTGCGAAAGTATGGGCCTGATGACAGCAAATCCCAGACATAACCTAGACCTAACATGCGTCATCCTCTAAAATATTGATCGAAACCGGGTTTAATCGACTGTTCCAGTGGGGTACCACATTACTACCTGATCCAAACCAGAAAAAACCCAGGATCTGTTCAACAAGTATGTGAAGAATGCGATAGTATGAGTCTGTTGAGGGCAAATCCCAGACCTAACCCAGACCTAGCATGCGTTATCCTCTAAAATATTAATCGAAACCGGGTTTAATCGACTGTTCCAGTGTGGTACCACATTATTACGTGATGGAAACCAGAAAAAGCCCAGGATCGGGCCATCAAGTATGCTGTTTAAAGATTTGCATAATGCCGAGCGATTGTCCTCGGCCGCGATTACCGTTTATCTTGTTAACGTACAATTCGAAGGAGATTATCTCTAATAGGATTTGTGCAGCAAACAGTGATAGAAAAACGTGTGTATTACTAGTTTTTCTGGCATCGGTAACGGCTCACTACCTTCGATTCGAGTGTGCTAACGGTGTTGATGACGTCAGTACCGTGAGAGAGTAGTGCGCTAAGAATCAGACGGAGAAAGTCTACCGAAATTTAGACAGCGCCGCGTAACGACTAATTAGAGTAACGCGGCCGCGGGTTCGGCTGTCAATCCTTGCAGTCCTACGTAGACTTCCAACTATAGCGGATCGGCTCCCGATTGCACTCGAACGGAAAGATTTACAAAAGGAAAGTTCGAATTGTTTGATATTCAGAACGATTCTGCCTGTAGTTAAAGGGTGTAAAGAGTAGATGTTCAGTCTGGTGCGGGTCCACTGATTGACCTCGCACAGCTGTGAATTCGATAAAACTCGAGAAAAGTGTGGAAATAATCCGCCTTTTCCTTGACAAACGGATCGGTTTAGATTCGGTCAAGTACGCCCCGGAATCTTGTATGGGATTTCCCAAATCGAGATTCCACGAAATCAGTCCTGCGACAGGATATCGAGAAAATACACCAGCAAGGTGTTCGATATCCTGTGGAGTGATCGAGAATATACACCAGTGAGGTGTTCGATCCCTCCGTGCAGAATTGTGCGGTCGTCTCGATCGTATAAACGATCGAGGCATAAGAAAGTTGGCAAAAATTACGCTTCAATTTTCTTGTGATTACCGCCAGGCTGAGGAGACACCAAAGGAAGGCACCTACGTGGTGAACCATCCAGGTGGGTCCATTGTAGTCGAGTCGACGTCCACAAAGGACGTCTGACTTTTCCGGTCTGCGAGTCCTTACTCCTACGGATCCCGCCGGTGTAACGTTTAGAGGAGCACCTGTGCGGAGGAGTAACGGAGTCGTGGGTCAGGCCCCCACGTGGTTCGAATGCTGCTAAGTGCAACGAATAGATGTGCAACGTGCAGTGAACCACGTGCAGTCGGGCTCCGTAGTGCAACCCCTGACCAATAAGTCGTCTGTTGAAACAGCCAAGAGCAGCCACAGTTCGACGGTTGGGCTGCTGCACTGCACTGCGTTTCGGCGCATAGACTCAGTGGACAGACTCACGGGAAAAGTGCATTTGGAGCCTTACAACCTCCACTTGCAATCCCGTCCACAAGGTAATCGACTGCAAACGGCGTAGATAAGGAATTTATTCTTTATCAAAAGCCACAATTATAAATACAGTCCACTAGCGAGCTCGTATATTACGAGCGAGCGTAATTCTCCGCTCCTATACATTCGATTCCCGAAGCCAGGAGCGTGAGGACACAAACACGGCATAGATACGTATAACGTGTTTACGTGTGTCTAACACATAGCCGTGTTTTTCTGATTATAGGAACCTTGGCCTACCTCAACCCGGCGAGTTCGGCGTCCGGCAGAGACGAGGCAGGCAACGTCCCAGCACGAATATAGACAATCCTAATTTATTCTTTGGTTTCCGATTGTTATTTTTATTACAATTTTACGTTTGTAATAAAAGGTCGGCGTAGAAGGCCGACGAAAAGAAAACCAGACGTTCGTAATAATTTTCCCTGAAAACTCCTATACCTCTATCCGGAACTCGTCGTTAAAAGCATCAGCTTTTTAACATATGCAAAAAAAAAAAGTATGAACCTGATGAGCGCAAATCCCAGACCAAACCCAGACCTAACCGGTGTTATCCTCTAAAATATTGATCGTGTCCAAGTTTAATTAACAGGTTCATTGTGATACCACACGAACGTGTTCCACACCATAAAAAGCACAGGATCTGGTCAACAAGTATGTGAAAAATGCGAAAGTATGAGCCAGATGAGGGCAAATCCCATAACTAACTAAGGCCTAACCGGCGTTATCCTCTAAACGGCTGATCGTGTCCAGGATTAATTGAATGTATTAATGTGGTACCACATTACTACGTGATCCAGACCAGTAATAGCCCAGGATCTGGCCAACAAGTGTGCGAAAAACGCGAAAGCGTAAGCCAGATGAGGGTAAATCCCAGACCTAACCCAGACCTGATCTGCGTTATACTCTAAAATATTGATCGAGACCAGGATTAATCCACTGTCTCAGTGTGGTACCACATTACCACGTGATCCAAACCGGTGAAAGCCCATAGATCTGGCCAACAAGTATGCGAAAAATGCGAAAGTATGAGCCAGATGTGGGCAAATCACAGACCTAACCTAGACCTAACATGCGTCATCCTCTAAAATATTGGTCGAAACCGCGTTTAATCGACTGTTCCAGTGTGGTACCACATTACTACGTAATCCAAACCTGAAGAAACCCACGATCTGGTCAACAAGTATGTGAAAAAGGCGAAAGTATGAGCCGGATGAGGGCAAATCCCAGACCTAACCCAGACCTAACCGGTGATATCCTGTAAAATATTGATGGAGGCCAGGTTTAATTGACTGTTCCTGTGCGGTTCCATGTTACTACGTGGTCCACACCAGAAAAAACCCAGGATCAGGCCAACAAGTATGCATAAAAACGCAAAAGTATGAGCCAGATGCGATTATGACCCTGACCGAACCCAGACCAAACCGGCGTTAACCTCTAAAAGATTGATCGTATCCAGGTTTAATTGACTGTCTCAGTGTGGTACCACATTACTACGTGATGGATACCAGTAAAAGCCCAGGATCTGGCCATCAAGTATGCAAAAAATTCGAAAGTGTGAGCCAGATGAGGGCAAATCCCAGACCTAACCCAGACCTAGCATGCGTTATCCTCTAAGATATTGATCGAAACCAGGTTCAATCGACTCTTTCACTGTGGTACCACATTACTACCTGTTCCAAGCCAGAAAAAAACCTGGATCTGTTCAACAAGTATGTGAAGAATGCGATAGTATGAGTCTGTTGAGGGCAAATCCCAGACCTAACCCAGACCTACCGTGCGTTATCGTCTAAGATATTGATCGAAACCAGGTTCAATCGACTCTTTCAGTGTGGTACCACATTACTACCTGATCCAAGACAGAAAAAACCCATGATCTGTTCTACAAGTATGTGAACAATGCGAAAGTATGAGTCTGATGAGGGCAAATCCCAGACCTAACCCAGACCCAGCTTGCGTTATCCTCTAAAATATTAATCGAGACCAAGCTTAATCGACTGTTTCAGTGTGGTACCAGATTACTACGTGATCCAAACCAGAAATGGCCCAGGCTCAGGCCATCAAGAATGCAAGAAATACGGAAATATGAACCTGATGAGGGCAAATCCGAGAACTAACCCAGACCTAACTAGTGTTATCCTCTAAAATATTGATCGTATCCAGGTTTAATTGACTGTTCCAGTGTGGTTCCAGATTACTACGTGATCCAAACCATACATAGCCCAGGATATGGCCAACACGTATGCGAAAAATGCGAAAGTGTGAGCCAGATGAGAGCAAATCCCAGACCTAACCCAGACCTAACGGTCGTTATCCTCAAAAGTATTGATCGTATCCAGGTTTAATTGACTGTTCCAGTGTTGTACCAGATTACTACGTGATCCAAACCAGAAACAGCCTAGGATCTGACCAACAAGTATGCCAAAAATGCGAAAGCGTGTGCCAGATGAGGGCAAATCCCAGACGTAACCCAGACCTAACCAGCGTTATCCTCTAAAATATTGATCGAAACCAGGTTTAATCGTCTGTTTCAGTGTGGTACCACATTACTACGTGATGGAAACCAGAAAAAGCCCAGGATCTGGCCATCAAGTATGCAAAAAATTCGAAAGTATGAGCCGGATGAGGGCAAATCCCAGACCTAACCCAGACCTAACCGGTGATATCCTCTAAAATATTGATGGAGGCCAGGTTTAATTGACTGTTCCTGTGCGGTTCCATGTTACTACGTGGTCCACACCAGAAAAAACCCAGGATCTGGCCAACAAGTATGCATAAAAACGCAAAAGTATGAGCCAGATGCGATTATAACCATGACCGAACCCAGACCAAACCGGCGTTAACCTCTAAAAGATTGATCGTATCCAGGTTTAATTGACTGTCTCAGTGTGGTACCACATTACTACGTGATGGATACCAGTAAAAGCCCAGGATCTGGCCATCAAGTATGCAAAAAATTCGAAAGTGTGAGCCAGATGAGGGCAAATCCCAGACCTAACCTAGACCTAACCGGCGTTATCCCCTAAAATATTGATCGTATCCAGGTTTAATTGACTGCATCAGTGTGGTACCACATTACTACGTGATGGAAACCAGAAAAAGCCAAGGATCTGACCATCAAGTATGCAAAAAATTCGAAAGTTTGAGCCAGATGAGGGCAAATACCTGACCTAACCCAGACCTAACCGGCATTATCCTCTAAAATATTGATCAAGACCAGGATTAATTGACTGTTCCAGTGTGGTACCACACTACTACGTGATCCAAAACCAGAAGAATCCCACGATATGGTCAACAAGTATGTGAAATATGCGAAAGTATGAGCCCAAAGAGGGAAAATCCCAGACTTACCCCAGACCTACCTTACGTTATCCTCTAAAATATTGAACGAGACAAGGTTTAATCGACCATTTCAGTGTGGTACCACATTACTACGTGATCCAAACCAGAAAAGGCACAGGCTCTGGCCATCAAGTATGCAAAAAATTCGAAAGTATGAGCCAGATGAGGGCAAATCCCAGACCTAACCGGCGTTATCCTCTAAAATATTGATCGTATCCAGGTTCAGTTGACTGTTCCAGTGTGGTACCAGATTACTACGAGATCCAAACTATACAAAGCCCAGGATCTGGCCAACAAGTATGCGAAAAATTCGAAAGTATCAGCCAGGCACGGTTATAACCCAGACCTAACCAGTGCCATTCGCTAAAATATCATACGAAACCAGGTTAATTGACTGTCACAGTGTGGTACCACATTACTACGTGATCCAAACCAGAAAAGGCCCAGGATCTGGTACACAAGTATGAGAAAAATGCGAAAGTATGGGCCAGATGAGGGCAAATCCCAGACATAACCCACACCTAACCAGCGTTATCCCCTAAAGTATTGATCGTTTCCAGGTTTAATTGACTGTTCCAGTGTGGTACCAGATTACTACGTGATCCAAACCATACAAAGCCCAGGATCTGGCCAACACGTATGCGAAAAATGCGAAAGTATGAACCTGATGAGCGCAAATCCCAGACCAAACCCAGACCTAACCGGTGTTATCCTCTAAAATATTGATCGTGTCCAAGTTTAATTAACAGGTTCATTGTGATACCACACGAACGTGTTCCACACCATAAAAAGCACAGGATCTGGTCAACAAGTATGTGAAATATGCGAAAGTATGAGCCAGATGAGGGCAAATCCCAGACCTAACCCAGACCTAACCGGCATTATCCTCTAAAATATTGATCGAGACCAGGATTAATCCACTGTCTCAGTGTGGTACCACATTACCACGTGATCCATACCGGACAAAGCCCATAGATCTGGCCAACATGAATGCGAAATATGCGATTGCATGAGCCTGATGAGGGCAAATGCCAGACCTAACCTAGAGCTAACATGCGCTATCCTCTAAAATATTGATCGCAACCGCGTTTAATCGACTGTTCCAGTGTGGTACCACATTACTGCCTGATCCAAACCCGAAAAAACCCAGGATATGGCCAAAACGTGTGCGAAATATGCGAACGTATGAGCCTGTTGAGAACAAATCCTAGACCTAACCTAGACCTAACATGCGTCATCCTCTAAAATATTGGTCGAAACCGCGTTTAATCGACTGTTCCAGTGTGGTACCACATTACTGCCTGATCCGAACCAGAAAAAACCCAGCATCTGGCCAAAAAGTGTGCGAAATATGCGAAAGTATGAACCTGTTGAGAACAAATCCTAGACCTAACCTAGACCTAACATGCGACATCCTCTAAAATATTGATCGAAACCAGGTTTAATCGACTGTTTCAGTGTGGTACCACATTACTACGTGATCCAAACCATACCAAGCTCAGGGTCTGGCCAACAAGTATGGGAGAAATGCGAAAGCATGAACCTGATGATGGCAAATACCAGACTTAACCCAGACCTAACATGCGTTATCCTTTAAAATATTGATCGAAACCAGGTTTAATCGACTCTTTCAGTGTGGTTCCACATTACTACCCGATCCAAGCCAGAAAAAACCCAGGATCTGTTCAACAAGTATGTGAAGAGTGCGAAAGTATGGGCCTGATGACAGCAAATCCCAGACATAACCTAGACCTAACATGCGTCATCCTCTAAAGTATTGATCGAAACCGGGTTTAATCGACTGTTCCAGTGGGGTACCACATTACTACCTGATCCAAACCAGAAAAAACCCAGGATCTGTTCAACAAGTATGTGAAGAATGCGATAGTATGAGTCTGTTGAGGGCAAATCCCAGACCTAACCCAGACCTAGCATGCGTTATCCTCTAAAATATTAATCGAAACCGGGTTTAATCGACTGTTCCAGTGTGGTACCACATTATTACGTGATGGAAACCAGAAAAAGCCCAGGATCGGGCCATCAAGTATGCTGTTTAAAGATTTGCATAATGCCGAGCGATTGTCCTCGGCCGCGATTACCGTTTATCTTGTTAACGTACAATTCGAAGGAGATTATCTCTAATAGGATTTGTGCAGCAAACAGTGATAGAAAAACGTGTGTATTACTAGTTTTTC
The DNA here is from genome assembly GCF_051014445.1 of Colletes latitarsis. NCBI lineage: Eukaryota > Metazoa > Arthropoda > Insecta > Hymenoptera > Colletidae > Colletes > Colletes latitarsis. The sequence goes on from NC_135147.1 coordinate 5,452,110, forward strand.
TGGCATCGGTAACGGCTCACTACCTTCGATTCGAGTGTGCTAACGGTGTTGATGACGTCAGTACCGTGAGAGAGTAGTGCGCTAAGAATCAGACGGAGAAAGTCTACCGAAATTTAGACAGCGCCGCGTAACGACTAATTAGAGTAACGCGGCCGCGGGTTCGGCTGTCAATCCTTGCAGTCCTACGTAGACTTCCAACTATAGCGGATCGGCTCCCGATTGCACTCGAACGGAAAGATTTACAAAAGGAAAGTTCGAATTGTTTGATATTCAGAACGATTCTGCCTGTAGTTAAAGGGTGTAAAGAGTAGATGTTCAGTCTGGTGCGGGTCCACTGATTGACCTCGCACAGCTGTGAATTCGATAAAACTCGAGAAAAGTGTGGAAATAATCCGCCTTTTCCTTGACAAACGGATCGGTTTAGATTCGGTCAAGTACGCCCCGGAATCTTGTATGGGATTTCCCAAATCGAGATTCCACGAAATCAGTCCTGCGACAGGATATCGAGAAAATACACCAGCAAGGTGTTCGATATCCTGTGGAGTGATCGAGAATATACACCAGTGAGGTGTTCGATCCCTCCGTGCAGAATTGTGCGGTCGTCTCGATCGTATAAACGATCGAGGCATAAGAAAGTTGGCAAAAATTACGCTTCAATTTTCTTGTGATTACCGCCAGGCTGAGGAGACACCAAAGGAAGGCACCTACGTGGTGAACCATCCAGGTGGGTCCATTGTAGTCGAGTCGACGTCCACAAAGGACGTCTGACTTTTCCGGTCTGCGAGTCCTTACTCCTACGGATCCCGCCGGTGTAACGTTTAGAGGAGCACCTGTGCGGAGGAGTAACGGAGTCGTGGGTCAGGCCCCCACGTGGTTCGAATGCTGCTAAGTGCAACGAATAGATGTGCAACGTGCAGTGAACCACGTGCAGTCGGGCTCCGTAGTGCAACCCCTGACCAATAAGTCGTCTGTTGAAACAGCCAAGAGCAGCCACAGTTCGACGGTTGGGCTGCTGCACTGCACTGCGTTTCGGCGCATAGACTCAGTGGACAGACTCACGGGAAAAGTGCATTTGGAGCCTTACAACCTCCACTTGCAATCCCGTCCACAAGGTAATCGACTGCAAACGGCGTAGATAAGGAATTTATTCTTTATCAAAAGCCACAATTATAAATACAGTCCACTAGCGAGCTCGTATATTACGAGCGAGCGTAATTCTCCGCTCCTATACATTCGATTCCCGAAGCCAGGAGCGTGAGGACACAAACACGGCATAGATACGTATAACGTGTTTACGTGTGTCTAACACATAGCCGTGTTTTTCTGATTATAGGAACCTTGGCCTACCTCAACCCGGCGAGTTCGGCGTCCGGCAGAGACGAGGCAGGCAACGTCCCAGCACGAATATAGACAATCCTAATTTATTCTTTGGTTTCCGATTGTTATTTTTATTACAATTTTACGTTTGTAATAAAAGGTCGGCGTAGAAGGCCGACGAAAAGAAAACCAGACGTTCGTAATAATTTTCCCTGAAAACTCCTATACCTCTATCCGGAACTCGTCGTTAAAAGCATCAGCTTTTTAACATATGCAAAAAAAAAAAGTATGAACCTGATGAGCGCAAATCCCAGACCAAACCCAGACCTAACCGGTGATATCCTCTAAAATATTGATCGTGTCCAGGTTTAATTGACAGGTTCATTGTGATACCACACGAACGTGTTCCACACCATAAAAAGCCCAGGATCTGGCCAACAAGTACGTGAAAAATGCGAAAGTATGAACCTGATGATGGCAAATACCAGACTTAACCCAGACCTAACATGCGTTATCCTCTAAAATATTGATCGAGACCAGGCTTAATCGACTGTTACAGTGTGGTACAACATTACTACCTGATCCAAGCCAGAAAAAACCCAGGATCTGTTCCACAAGTATGTGAAGAATGCGATAGTATGAGTCTGTTGAGGGCAAATCCCAGACCTAACCCAGACCTAGCATGCGTTATCCTCTAAAATATTGATCGAAACCGGGTTTAATCGACTGTTGCAGTGTGGTACCATATTACTACCCGTCCAAACCAGAAAAAGCAAGGATCTGTTCAACAAGTATGTGAAGAATGCGAAAGTATGAGCCCGATGAGGTCAAATCTCAGACCTAGCACAGACATAACATGCGTTATACTCTAAAATATTAATCGGGACCAGGTTTAAACGAGTGTTTCAGCGAGGTACCACATTACTACGTGATCCAAACAAGAAAAAGCCTAGGATTTGGCCAACAAGTATGCGAAATAAGCGAAAGTATGAGCCTGATGGGAGCAAATCTCATACCTAACCTAGACCTTACATGCGTTATCATTAATAATATTGATCGAAACAAGTTTTAATCGACTGTGCCAGTGTGGAACCACATTACTACCTGATCCAAGCCAGAAAAAACCCAGGATCTGTTCAACAAGTATGTGAAGAATGCGATAGTATGAGTCTGTTGAGGGCAAATCCCAGACCTAACCCAGACGTAGCATGCGTTATCCTCTAAAATATTGATCGTAGCAAGGCTTAATTGACTGTTTCTGTGTGGTACCACATTTCTACGTGACACAATCCAGAAAAAGACCAGGACCTGGCCAACAAGAATGCGAAATATGCGATTGCATGAGCCTGATGAGGGCAAATCCCAGACCTAACCCAGACCTAGCATGCGTTATCCTCTAAGATATTGATTGAAACCAGGTTCAATCGACTCTTTCAGTGTGGTACCACATTACTACCTGTTCCAAGCCAGAAAAAAACCAGGATCTGTTCAACAAGTATGTGAAGAAAGCGATAGTATGAGTCTGTTGAGGGCAAATCCCAGACCTAACCCAGACCTAGCATGCGTTATCCTCTAAAATATTGATCGTAGCAAGGCTTAATTGACTGTTTCTGTGTGGTACCACATTTCTACGTGACACAATCCAGAAAAAGACCAGGACCTGGCCAACAAGAATGCGAAATATGCGATTGCATGAGCCTGATGAGGGCAAATCCCAGACCTAACCCAGACCTAGCATGCGTTATCCTCTAAGATATTGATTGAAACCAGGTTCAATCGACTCTTTCAGTGTGGTACCACATTACTACCTGTTCCAAGCCAGAAAAAAACCAGGATCTGTTCAACAAGTATGTGAAGAAAGCGATAGTATGAGTCTGTTGAGGGCAAATCCCAGACCTAACCCAGACCTAGCATGCGTTATCCTCTAAAATATTGATCGTAGCAAGGCTTAATTGACTGTTTCTGTGTGGTACCACATTTCTACGTGACACAATCCAGAAAAAGACCAGGACCTGGCCAACAAGAATGCGAAATACGCGATTGCATGAGCCTGATGAGGGCAAATCCCAGACCTAACCCAGACCTAGCATGCGTTATCCTCTAAGATATTGATCGAAACCAGGTTCAATCGACTCTTTCAGTGTGGTACCACATTACTACCTGATCCTAGACAGAAAAAACCCATGATCTGTTCTACAAGTATGTGAACAATGCGAAAGTATGAGTCTGATGAGGGCAAATCCCAGACCTAACCCAGACCCAGCATGCGTTATCCTCTAAAATATTAATCGACACCAAGCTTAATCGACTGTTTCAGTGTGGTACCAGATTTCTACGTGATCCAAACCAGAAATGGCCCAGGCTCAGGCCATCAAGAATGCAAGAAATACGGAAATATGAACCTGATGAGGGCAAATCCGAGAACTAACCAAGGCCGAACCGGCGTTATCCTCTAAACGATTGATCGTATCCAGGTTTAATTGACTGTTTCAGTGTGGTACCAGACTACTACGTGATCCAAACCAGAAGAAACCCACGATCTGGTCAACAAGTATGTGAAAAATTCGAAACTATGAGCCAGATGGGGGCAAATCACAGACGTAACTCAGACCTAACCGGTGTTATCCTCTAAAATATTGATCGTATACAGGTTTAATTGACTGTTTCAGTTTGGTACCACATTACTACGTGATGGATACCAGTAAAAGCCTAGGATCTGGCCATCAAGTATGCGAAAAATGCAGAAGTATGAACTTGATGAGGGCAAATCCCTGAACTAACCAAGGCCTAACCGGTGTTAACCTATAAAAGATTGATCGTGTCCAGGATTAATTGAATGTATTAATGTGGTACCACATTACTACGTGATCCAGACCAGTAATAGCCCAGGATCTGGCCAACAAGTGTGCGAAAAACGCGAAAGCGTGAGCCAGATCACCTCAGGGGCTGCCAGCCTTTCAGCTGCAGTACGGGCTTAACGAACCCGGGGTACCCGAGTCATACACACACCGTAAGCCTCCTGTTGGTCGTCACAACGACCCATTCACAATTCCCTATTGGTTTTGTGAATGGTACGTGACGGCAGGAGGAACGGGTGTCTTGGCTTAACCGCCTGGGCCAGGAGTATGGCGGCTCTATAAAATCGCCCTCCAATCCTAAGCTATGGTGCGCGGCGATGGGATGCATGGTTGGGGGAGAAGGCCCAATCCCAAGCGATCACCTCCGGGGAACCTGCCGAACCCCCGGAGTATATAGGCTTACCCTGGTAAGGCGGCTCTGCCCGGGCGGACCTTTTCTTCCGACCTGCTCGTGGGAATATTATGGAGTTCAATATTAAAACGGGGATGTGACGGGGTAAGTCAGAGGGGGAGGACGAAGGCGGTGTAGGGGCTGGAGTGACGGCGCTCGCGCCGCCTCCAGCGCCTGGCCCGGCTTCGTGGAAGGTGGAGGAGGACGACGAGACTGCGTCAGTCTCGTCCTTCTCCTCCACCAGGAGCCTCATAGGCTCTAAGAGGAAGAGGGCGGGGCAGGCCGTCGTCGAGGTGGGCGGGGCGATGAGCCCGTCGGTGAGGCTGAGTTGCCTCAGGGACGAGGTGACCGAGGAGATATCGGAGAGGATCTCCTCGTCCCTGAGGCGGGTGGAGAAAGTCGCCGCTGCCTGCGCCTTTAAGGGGCAGAAAAGCGGTGGCGCGGAGGCCCTGAAGGCCGCGGTGGAGGAAATGAGGGAGGCGGCGCGGGAGCTCAGAGGGCGGAACGCCCGTCTGCAGCTCCTGTTGGAGGAGGAGCGACAGGGGAGGAGGAGGGCAGAGGCGCTGTGGAACAGCGCGGCCCTCCCTCCCATCCTCCCTCCTCCTCCACCGCCGCGTCCCTCGGCGGAGGTAAATAAGCGGAGTGCGGCGGCAGTGGTGCGGGGCACCGCGGGCCCCTCCACCCGCACTCCGCCCGTGAAGAAGTCCCCGTCCTCCTCAGAAGACGATCTTCTGAGGAGGATTGGGGACATGATTGATGGCAAGCTGGCCGCCTTCCGGGAGGAGCTCCTCGCCGGAAGAGCGGTCAGCAGGAAGGCGGTGCCTCCCCGACCTGTTCCGGTACAGTCGGGGAAGGCAAAGAAGGGCGGAGTGAAGGCTCCGCCCAGCGTTGCGGCACCAGGGCCCCGGGTCGCGACCCCCAAGGGGGGTGGTGTACCCGTGGTCGCGGTGGTCGCATCCTCCACAGCACCCTCCCAGGGGGGGGTGGCGTGGAGTGAGGTGGTGGGGCGGAAGGCGAAGAGGGCGGCGAGGAAGGCCTCGCAACCGTAGCCTCCGCCTCCGCCGGCGGCGGCCAAGGTAAAGGCCGCGAAGGTCGGGAAGGCACGACCAGGTCGTCCCCCAAAAACGGCAGCGGTGACGCTGACCGTTGCGCAGGGGGGCGACCTGACCCTCGCGGAGGCGATGCGGCTCGCCAGGGAGAATATCTCCCTGGAAGAGCTGGGCATCGCCTCCGTGAGGGCGAAGAGGGCCGTGACCGGGGGTCTCTTGCTGGAGATCCCCGGTGCAGAAGGCGGCGCGAAGGCGGATCGTCTCGCCCAGAGGCTCCGGGAGCAGCTGGGCGAGCGAGGTGTCCGGGTCGCCCGGCCCACGAAGCGCACGGAGATGCGCGTTTGTGGGCTGGACGACTCGGTCAGCGCACAGGATGTGTCCCGTGCCCTTGCGAGGGCGGGGGACTGTCCTGTGGAGGACCTGCGGATCGGAGAGATCCGCAGGTCGCCCTCCGGCCTCGGGTCGGTGTGGGCCCGGTGCCCCCTCTCCGCCGCCCGTAAGGTGGCGGAATCCGGGAGGGTGTTGGTGGGGTGGGTTTCGGCGCGAGTGGAAATCCTCGCGCCGCGCCCGCTCCAGTGTCACCGCTGCCTCGAATTGGGGCACGTGAGGCAGTGGTGCACCTCGCCGGTGGACCGCAGCGGTCAGTGTTACCGCTGCGGTGCCAAAGAGCACCGTGCGAGCCAGTGCTCGGCGGCCGCCCACTGCCCGCTGTGTGCGGACATGGGGAGGCCAGCCGATCACAGGGTGGGGAGCAAGATGTGCTCCCCCCCCTCCCGGAAGGAGAGGAAGAGGCGGGCTGCACCGGCTCCGGTGCCGAGGGCGGTGGCATCGTCCTCCATGGAGGTGGACGGTGCTACGGGGACGGACGGCCGGGAGGAGGCTGGCGCGGCCATTAATTAATGCCGCCCCGCCTCCTCCTCCAGGCCAACCTCAACCACTGCCGCGCGGCACAGGACTTGATGTCCCAAGTCCTCGCGGTGTGGGGGGTTGGCCTGGCGGTCGCCGCCGAGCCGTACCGCGTCCCTGATCACCCTCATTGGGTGGGCGACGCGGACGGCTTGGTGGCGACGGTATGGGGAGGGGGCGACGGGTCCCCACCGTTCTCCTTGTTGGAGCGCGGTCGGGGATTCGTCGCCGTGGACTGGGGGGGAGTCGCTGTGGTGGGGTGCTACATTTCGCCCCGTAGCGGTCACGCTGCGTTCGAGCTGTACTTGGCCGAGGTCGCGGCATGCGTGCAGCGCTACGCGGCCCGGCCGGTGCTGGTCCTGGGGGATTTTAATGCCAAGTCGGTGGCTTGGGGATCCCCCAGGACCTCCGTTCGCGGCGGGATCCTGGGCGATTGGGCGGCGGGACTCGACCTCCGGGTATTGAACCGGGGGTCGGAGCACACATGCGTGCGGCGATATGGGGGGTCCATCGTGGATGTTGGATTCGCGACCCCCAACGCCGTGCGCATGGTGTCGGGTTGGCACGTGGTCGCGGGGGCAGAGACACTCTCCGATCACCGGTACATCCGGATGGAGGTCTCTGCCGCCGCGAGTGCATCCCGACACGGCCGCCTGCGTGGCACCCCACCACGCCGCTGGGCGCTTCGGCGCCTGGACAAGGACGCCCTGATGGCAGCTGCCCTCGCTGCAACTTGGCCGCAGGGAGCGGCCGAGTTGCCGAGCATAGAGGAGGAGGTCGCCCGGCTCGGAGCATTGGTCGCGGGTATTTGCGACGCGGGGATGCCTTGGGTCGGGCGGGCTTCTCCTCGCCGGGCGGTGTACTGGTGGTCGGACGCGATCGCGGAGTTGCGAGTCGCGACTGTCCGCGCCCGACGCCAGTACACCCGCGCGCGCCGTCGTCAACGTATAGGCGACGGCGTGGCGCGAGCGAGGGCAGCTGATGACCTGTATGGAGCATACCGCGTGGCGCGGGTTGCTCTGCAGGTCGCCATCAAACGGGCCAAGACCCAGACATGGAAGGAGCTCCTCCAGACCCTTGATGACGATCCATGGGGGCGCCCATATAAGGTGGTGCTGAATAAGCTCCGCCCGTGGGCGCCCCCCGTCACCGAGGGTCTTGACCCCCGGCTGCTGGAGGACGTGGTCAATACACTCTTCCCAATTGGGGAGAGGGGACCGCGTCCTCCGGCGGCGGCGGCTGTCCCAGTGGAGTGGACGGCCGAGCTGGGGGTCACGCAGGAGGAGCTGGCAGCGGCCATCAGACGGCTCGGGGTTCGTAACACGGCCCCGGGTCCGGATGGTGTGCCCGGCCGGGTTTGGGTCTTGACCCAGGGCGTCCTTGGGGCCGACCTCAGGCGGTTGTTCGACCGCTGCCTGAGGGACGGGCGATTCCCCCCCAGTTGGAAGGTGGCGAGGATGGTCCTCCTCCGGAAGGAGGGTCGGCCCGCGGAGTCTCCCTCCGCATACCGGCCCATTTGTCTCCTCGACGAGGTGGGCAAGTTCTTCGAGCGTGTGATTGCTGCCCGCCTCGTCGAGCACCTGTCGCGGGGTGATCCCGGTCTGGCCGACTGCCAGTTCGGTTTCCGGGGGGGCCGATCGACTATCGACGCGATAGGTCGTGTGAGGGCCCTCTCGGAGGCGGCCGTCTCCCGGGGAGGGGTGGCATTGGCAATATCCTTGGATATTGCCAATGCCTTTAACACCCTCCCCTGGGAAGAGATAAGGAGGGGACTCGAATATCATCGAGTCCCCCCTTGTCTCAGGGCGGTCGTCGGGGATTATCTCCGCGGCAGGTGGATCGAGTATCCGGGCCGGGATGGTGATATGCGGAGGGAGGTGTACTGCGGTGTTCCGCAGGGGTCGGTTCTCGGGCCACTCCTGTGGAACATCGCGTACGACTCGGTGTTGCGGGCCGGCCTCCCCGACGGCGTCAGCACAGTGTGTTATGCGGATGACACACTGGTGCTGGCCGTCGGGGCGCACTGGGGGAGGGCCATGCGTCGCGCGGAGGAGGGGTCGCAACGCGTCGTCGACCGGATCAGGGGGATGGGGATGACGGTGGCGGTCCATAAGACCGAGGTGATTGCGTTTCATTCACCTCGGCAGGATCCGCCACCCCCTCTGATCCGGGTGGGTGGGGCTGACATCGAGGTGAAGCCCCAGATCAGGTATCTGGGGCTGATCCTCGATAGCCACTGGCGTTTCGAGGAGCATTTCCGCTGCCTGGTCCCCCGGTTGGAAAGGATGGTTGCAGCTCTGGGCCGGATCCTGCCCAACCTGGGGGGCCCGGCGGGACGAGTTCGCCGCCTCTATGTGGCAATGGTTCAGTCGGTGGCCCTATACGGGGCCCCCGTCTGGGCGGACGACCTGGCGGCCTCCCGGCGCAGCATGACTATGCTGCGTCGGGTGCAGAGGCGCATGGCGCTCAGGGTCGTCCGCGGGTATCGGACCATGTCTCATGAGGCGGCGACGGTTCTAGCGGGGATGCCGCCCATGGACCTGCTCGCGCGGTCGCACGCGGTGATGTACCGGCACCGCGTTGACCGTCGCGCGGGGGTGGGGGCGGTCCCGGGCGGGCAGGAACCTGCTTGGGGCGATTTGAAGCGCCAGGCCCGGCAGTCCGTGCTGCTCGCGTGGCAGGAGCGGCTGGCTCTGCCAACCGCGGGGCACCGGACTGTCGGGTCTGTTCGGCCACTCCTGAAGGAGTGGCTGGACAGAGGCCATGGCAGCCTCACCTACCGGCTGGCACAGGTATTTTCCGGGCATGGCAGCTTCGGAAGATACCTGTGCCGGATAGGGAAGGAGCCGACGGCGCGTTGCTGCCACTGCGACGCTGAGCAGGACACGGCGGATCATACCCTGGAGGTATGCCCCGCGTGGGAGGGGGAGCGCCGTGTCCTGGTCGGCGTCGTCGGGCGGGATGTCTCGCTGCCGGGCGTGGTGCGCGCCATGCTCGGCAGCGAGGAGAAGTGGAGGGCCGTGGCCTCCTTCTGCGAGAACGTAATGCTGCAAAAGGAGGCCGCGGGGAGGGAGCGCGAGCTTCAGCGGCGCGCTGAAGCTCGCGCACGTGCGGTGGCCCGAGGTCGTCGCCCGGTCGCGAGGCGTCGCGGGCGGCCGCCTCGGCGTGGCGGATGACCTAGGCTGGGAGGGGGGTCCTGAGGGGCCCTCCTCCCACCAGGCGGCGCCGGGTCGGACCGGTTGGGGGTAGGAGTGCCTCCCCCTACCGGTCCGACGCAAGGGGAGGCACCCTCGGCGGTCTGGTGCGGCCATGAACGCCCGGCCGCCGAGGGGTGGAAACGGTGTCGCGGGCGGTTGCGAGTTGGGGCTCGCAGCCGCCACTAAACGCGGCCCCGGGACGGATAGCGGCGGGACGGAGTGGCCCCGTCCCGCCGCTATGAGGCAGTGTGTCTACTGGGGGGGCCGATTGTCCCCCCGGGGGATGGGCGCGAAAGCGCGGGCACGGGGAGGATACCGGAAGAATGCTTCGAGCGATTCCCGGTATCCTCCCAAAGCGTGCCGAAGGGTCACCGTGCGGTTTTTAGTGGGTAGGTCCCGCGCCTGTCGTTGTACGGGCGCGGGGAATCCCACACACCCCTCCCACCTCTCCCCAAGGAGGTGGGAGGGAGTCTTTCGAAGATTTTCCCCACGACAAAAAAAAAAAAAAAAAAAAAAAAAAAAAAAAAAAGTATGCGAAAAATGCGAAAGTATGAGCCAGATGAGAGCAAATCCCAGACCTAACCCAGACCTAACCGGTGTTATCATCTAAAATATTGATCGCATCCAGGTTTAATTGACTGCTCCAGTGTGGTACGAGATTACTACGTGATCCAAGCTATACAAAGACAGGATCTGGCCAACACGTATGCGAAAAATGCAAAAGTGTGAGCCAGATGAGGGCAAATCCCAGACCTAACCCAGACCTAACATGCGTTATTCTCTAAAATATTAAACGAGACCAGAATTAATCGACTGTTTTAGTGTGGTACCACATTACTTCGTGATCCAAACCATACAAAGCCCAGGATCTGGCCAACACGTATGCGAAAAATGCGAAAGTGTGAGCCAGATGGGGGCAAATCACAGAACTAACCCAGACCTAACCGGTGTTATCCTCTAAAATATTGATCGCATCCAGGTTTAATTGACTGCTCCAGTGTGGTACCAGATTACTACGTGATCCAAACCATACAAAGCCCAGGATCTGGCCAACACGTATGCGAAAAATGCAAAAGTGTGAGCCAGATGAGGGCAAATCCCAGACCTAACCCAGACCTAACATGCGTTATTCTCTAAAATATTGATCGAGACCAGAATTAATCGACTGTTTTAGTGTGGTACCACATTACTACGTGATCCAAACCAGAAAAATCCCAGGATCTGATCCACAAGTATGTGAAAAATGCGAAAGTATGAGCCAGATGAGAGGAAATCCCAGACCTAACCCAGACCTAACCGGTGTTATTATCTAAAATATTGATCGCATCCAGGTTTAATTGACTGCTCCAGTGTGGCACGAGATTACTACGTGATCCAAGCTATACAAAGACAGGATCTGGCCAACAGGTATGCGAAAAAAGCGAAAGTGTGAGGCAGATGGGGGCATATCATACACCAAACCCAGTCCTAACCGGCGTTATCATCTAAGATATTGACCGAGACCAGGATTAATCCACTGTCTCAGTGTGGAACCACATTACCACGTGATCCAAACCAGAAAAATCCCAGGATCTGGCAAACAAGTAAGCGAAAAATGCGAAAGCATGAGTCAGATAAGGGCAAATCCCAGTCCTAACCGGTGTTATCCTCTAAAATATTGATCGCATCCAGGTTTAATTGGCTGTTCCAGTGTGGTACCAGATTACTACGTGATCCAAACCATACAAAGCCCAGTATATGGCCAACACGTATGAGAGAAATGCTAAAGTGTGAGCCAGATGGAGGCAAATCACAGACCAAACCCAGTCCTAACCGGCGTTATCCTCTAAAATATTGATCGAGACCAGGATTAATCCACTGTCTCAGTGTGGAACCACATTACCACGTGATACAAACCTGAGAAAGCCCATGGATCTGGCCAACAAGTATGCGAAAACTGCGAAAGTATGAGACAGATGGGGGCAAATCACAGACCTAACCCAGACAAAACATGCGTTATTCTCTGAAATATCGATCGAGACCAGGATTAATCGACTGTTTTAGTGTGGTGCCACATTACTACGTGATCCAAACCAGAAAAAGCCCAGGATCTAGCCAACAAGTATGCGAAAAATGCGAAAGCATGAGCCAGATAAGGGCAAATCCCAGTCCTAACCGGTGTTATCCTCTAAAATATTGATCGCATCCAGGTTTAATTGGCTGTTCCAGTGTGGTACCAGATTACTACGTGATCCAAACAATACAAAGCCAGGATCTGGCCAACACGTATGCGAAAAATGCAAAAGTGTGAGCCAGATGGGGGCAAATCACAGAACTAACCCAGACCTAACCGCTGTTATCCTCTAAAATATTGATCGCATCCAGGTTTAATTGACTGCTCCAGTGTGGTACCAGATTACTACGTGACCCAAACCATACAAAGCCCAGGATCTGGCCAACACCTATGCGAAAAATGCAAAAGTGTGAGCCAGATGAGGGCAAATCCCAGACCTAACCCAGACCTAACATGCGTTATTCTCTAAAATATTGATCGAGACCAGAATTAATCGGCTGTTTTAGTGTGGTACCACATTACTACGTAATCCAAACCAGAAAAATCCCAGGATCTGGTCCACAAGTATGTGAAAAATGCGAAAGTATGAGCCAGATGAGAGCAAATCCCAGACCTAACCCAGACCTAACCGGTGTTATCCTCTAAAATATTGATCGCATCCAGGTTTAATTGACTGCTCCAGTGCGGTACGAGATTACTACGTGATCCAAGCTATACAAAGACAGGATCTGGCCAACACGTATGCGAAAAATGCAAAAGTGTGAGCCAGATGAGGGCAAATCCCAGACCTAACCCAGACCTAACATGCGTTATTCTCTAAAATATTGAACGAGACCAGAATTAATCGACTGTTCTAGTGTGGTACCACATTACTTCGTGATCCAAACCATACAAAGCCCAGGATCTGGCCAACACGTATGCGAAAAATGCGAAAGTGTGAGCCAGATGGGGGCAAATCACAGAACTAACCCAGACCTAACCGGTGTTATCCTCTAAAATATTGATCGCATCCAGGTTTAATTGACTGCTCCAGTGTGGTACCAGATTACTACGTGATCCAAACCATACAAAGCCCAGGATCTGGCCAACACGTATGCGAAAAATGCAAAAGTGTGAGCCAGATGAGGGCAAATCCCAGACCTAACCCAGACCTAACATGCGTTATTCTCTAAAATATTGATCGAGACCAGAATTAATCGACTGTTTTAGTGTGGTACCACATTACTACGTGATCCAAACCAGAAAAATCCCAGGATCTGGTCCACAAGTATGTGAAAAATGCGAAAGTATGAGCCAGATGAGAGCAAATCCCAGACCTAACCCAGACCTAACCGGTGTTATCATCTAAAATATTGATCGCATCCAGGTTTAATTGACTGCTCCAGTGTGGCACGAGATTACTACGTGATCCAAGCTATACAAAGACAGGATCTGGCCAACACGTATGCGAAAAAAGCGAAAGTGTGAGGCAGATGGGGGCATATCATACACCAAACCCAGTCCTAACCGGCGTTATCCTCTAAGATATTGACCGAGACCAGGATTAATCCACTGTCTCAGTGTGGAACCACAGTACCACGTGATCCAAACCAGAAAAATCCCAGGATCTGGCAAACAAGTAAGCGAAAAATGCGAAAGCATGAGCCAGATAAGGGCAAATCCCAGTCCTAACCGGTGTTATCCTCTAAAATATTGATCGCATCCAGGTTTAATTGGCTGTTCCAGTGTGGTACCAGATTACTACGTGATCCAAACCATACAAAGCCCAGTATATGGCCAACACGTATGAGAGAAATGCTAAAGTGTGAGCCAGATGGAGGCAAATCACAGACCAAACCCAGTCCTAGCCGGCGTTATCCTCTAAAATATTGATCGAGACCAGGATTAATCCACTGTCTCAGTGTGGAACCACATTACCACGTGATACAAACCTGAGAAAGCCCATGGATCTGGCCAACAAGTATGCGAAAACTGCGAAAGTATGAGACAGATGGGGGCAAATCACAGACCTAACCCAGACAAAACATGCGTTATTCTCTGAAATATCGATCGAGACCAGGATTAATCGACTGTTTTAGTGTGGTGCCACATTACTACGTGATCCAAACCAGAAAAAGCCCAGGATCTAGCCAACAAGTATGCGAAAAATGCGAAAGCATGAGCCAGATAAGGGCAAATCCCAGTCCTAACCGGTGTTATCCTCTAAAATATTGATCGCATCCAGGTTTAATTGGCTGTTCCAGTGTGGTACCAGATTACTACGTGATCCAAACAATACAAAGCCAGGATCTGGCCAACACGTATGCGAAAAATGCAAAAGTGTGAGCCAGATGGGGGCAAATCACAGAACTAACCCAGACCTAACCGCTGTTATCCTCTAAAATATTGATCGCATCCAGGTTTAATTGACTGCTCCAGTGTGGTACCAGATTACTACGTGACCCAAACCATACAAAGCCCAGGATCTGGCCAACACCTATGCGAAAAATGCAAAAGTGTGAGCCAGATGAGGGCAAATCCCAGACCTAACCCAGACCTAACATGCGTTATTCTCTAAAATATTGATCGAGACCAGAATTAATCGACTGTTTTAGTGTGGTACCACATTACTACATAATCCAAACCAGAAAAATCCCAGGATCTGGTCCACAAGTATGTGAAAAATGCGAAAGTATGAGCCAGATGAGAGCAAATCCCAGACCTAACCCAGACCTAACCGGTGTTATCCTCTAAAATATTGATCGCATCCAGGTTTAATTGACTGCTCCAGTGCGGTACGAGATTACTACGTGATCCAAGCTATACAAAGACAGGATCTGGCCAACACGTATGCGAAAAATGCAAAAGTGTGAGCCAGATGAGGGCAAATCCCAGACCTAACCCAGACCTAACATGCGTTATTCTCTAAAATATTGAACGAGACCAGAATTAATCGACTGTTCTAGTGTGGTACCACATTACTTCGTGATCCAAACCATACAAAGCCCAGGATCTGGCCAACACGTATGCGAAAAATGCGAAAGTGTGAGCCAGATGGGGGCAAATCACAGAACTAACCCAGACCTAACCGGTGTTATCCTCTAAAATATTGATCGCATCCAGGTTTAATTGACTGCTCCAGTGTGGTACCAGATTACTACGTGATCCAAACCATACAAAGCCCAGGATCTGGCCAACACGTATGCGAAAAATGCAAAAGTGTGAGCCAGATGAGGGCAAATCCCAGACCTAACCCAGACCTAACATGCGTTATTCTCTAAAATATTGATCGAGACCAGAATTAATCGACTGTTTTAGTGTGGTACCACATTACTACGTGATCCAAACCAGAAAAATCCCAGGATCTGGTCCACAAGTATGTGAAAAATGCGAAAGTATGAGCCAGATGAGAGCAAATCCCAGACCTAACCCAGACCTAACCGGTGTTATCATCTAAAATATTGATCGCATCCAGGTTTAATTGACTGCTCCAGTGTGGCACGAGATTACTACGTGATCCAAGCTATACAAAGACAGGATCTGGCCAACACGTATGCGAAAAAAGCGAAAGTGTGAGGCAGATGGGGGCATATCATACACCAAACCCAGTCCTAACCGGCGTTATCCTCTAAGATATTGACCGAGACCAGGATTAATCCACTGTCTCAGTGTGGAACCACATTACCACGTGATCCAAACCAGAAAAATCCCAGGATCTGGCAAACAAGTAAGCGAAAAATGCGAAAGCATGAGCCAGATAAGGGCAAATCCCAGTCCTAACCGGTGTTATCCTCTAAAATATTGATCGCATCCAGGTTTAATTGGCTGTTCCAGTGTGGTACCAGATTACTACGTGATCCAAACCATACAAAGCCCAGTATATGGCCAACACGTATGAGAGAAATGCTAAAGTGTGAGCCAGATGGAGGCAAATCACAGACCAAACCCAGTCCTAGCCGGCGTTATCCTCTAAAATATTGATCGAGACCAGGATTAATCCACTGTCTCAGTGTGGAACCACATTACCACGTGATACAAACCTGAGAAAGCCCATGGATCTGGCCAACAAGTATGCGAAAACTGCGAAAGTATGAGACAGATGGGGGCAAATCACAGACCTAACCCAGACAAAACATGCGTTATTCTCTGAAATATCGATCGAGACGAGGATTAATCGACTGTTTTAGTGTGGTGCCACATTACTACGTGATCCAAACCCGAAAAAGCCCAGGATCTAGCCAACAAGTATGCGAAAAATGCGAAAGCATGAGCCAGATAAGGGCAAATCCCAGTCCTAACCGGTGTTATCCTCTAAAATATTGATCGCATCCAGGTTTAATTGGCTGTTCCAGTGTGGCACCAGATTACTACGTGATCCAAACAATACAAAGCCAGGATCTGGCCAACACGTATGCGAAAAATGCAAAAGTGTGAGCCAGATGAGGGCAAATCCCAGACATAACCCACACCTAACTGGCGTTATCCCCTAAAATATTGATCGTATCCAGGTTTGATTGACTGTTTCAATGTGATACCACAATAATTCGTGATCCAAACCAGAAAAAACCCTGGGTTTGGGCAACAAGTTTGCGAAGTATGCGAAAGTATGAGCCAGATGAGGGCAAATCCCAGACATAACCCACACCTAACCGGCGTTATCCCCTAAAATATTGATCGTATCCAGGATTAATTGACTGTTTCAGTGTCGTACCACATTACTTCGTTATCCAAACCATACAAAGCCCAGGATCTGGCCAACAAATATGCGAAAAATTCGAAAGTGTGCGCCAGATGAGGGCAAGTCCCAGACCTAACCCAGACGTAACCTGCGTTATGCTCAAAAGTATTGATCGTATCCAGGTTTAATTCACTGTTCCAGTGTGGTACCAGATTACTGGGTGATCCAAACCATACAAAGCCCAGGATCTGGCCAACAAGTATACAAAAAATGCGAAAGTATCAGCCAGACATGGTTATAACCCAGACCTAACCGGTGTTATCATCTAAAATATTGATCGCATCCATGTTTAATTGACTGCTCCAGTGTGGTACGAGATTACTACGTGATCCAAGCTATACAAAGACAGGATCTGGCCAACACGTATGCGAAAAATGCAAAAGTATGAGACTGATGAGGACAAATCCCAGATCTAAACCAGACCTAACATGCGTTATTCTCTAAAATATCGATCGAGACCAGGATTAATTGACTGTATTAGTGTGGTACCACATTACTACGTGATCCAAACCATACAAAGCCCAGGATCTGGCCAACAAGTATGCAAAAAATGCGAATGTGTGAGCCAGATGAGAGCAAATCCGAGACCTAACCCAGACCTAACCGGTGTAATCCTCTAAAATATTGATCGCATCCAGGCTTAATTGACTACTCCAGTGTGGTACAAGATTAATACGTGGTCCAAGCCATACAAAGACCAGGATCTGGCCAACACGTATGCGAAAAAAGCGAAAGTGTGAGCCAGATGGGGGCATATCACATACCAAACCCAGTCCTAACCGGCGTTATCCTCTAAGATATCGACCGAGACCAGGATTAATCCACTGTCTCAGTGTGAAACCACATTACCACGTGATCCAAACCTGCGAAAGCCCATGGATCTGGCCAACAAGTATGCGAAAACTGCGAAATTATGAGCCAGATGAGGGCAAATCCCAGACCTAACCCAGACATAACATGCGTTATTCTCTAAGATATTGACCGAGACCAGGATTAATCCACTGTCTCAGTGTGGAACCACATTACCACGTGATCCAAACCTGAGAAAGCCCATGGATCTGGCCAACATGTATGCGAAAACTGCGAAATTATGAGCCAGATGGTGGCAAATCCCAGACATAACCCACACCTAACCTGCGTAATCCCCTAAAATATTGATCGTACCCAGGTTCAATTGACTGTTTTAGTGCGGTACCACATTACTTCGTGATCCAAACTGGAGAAAGCCTATGGATCTGGCCAACAAGTATGCGAAAAATGCGAAAGTATGAGCCAGATGAGGGCAAATCCCAGACCTAACCCAGACCTAACCGGCGTTATCCTCTAAAATATTGATCGAGACCAGGATTAATACACTGTCTCAGTGTGGTTCCACATTACTACGTGATCCAAACCAGAAAAATCCCAGGATCTGGCAAACAAGTATGCGAAAAATGCGAATGCATGAGCCAGATAATGGCAAATCCCTGTCCTAACCGGTGTTATCCTCTAAAATATCGATCGCATCCAGGTTTAATTGACTGTTCCAGTGTGGTACCACATTACTTCGTGATCCAAACTGGAGAAAGCCTATGGATCTGGCCAACAAGTATGCGAAAAATGCGAAAGTATGAGCCAGATGATGGCAAATCCCAGACCTAACCCAGACCTAACCGGCGTTATCCTCTAAAATATTGATCGAGACCAGGATTAATCCACTGTCTCAGTGTGGAACCACATTACCACGTGATCCAAACCTGAGAAAGCCCATGGATCTGGCCAACAAGTATGCGAAAACTGAGTAAGTATGAGCCAGATAGGGGCAAATCACAGACATAACCCAGACCTAACCGGCGTTATCCTCTAAAAGATTGCTCGTGTCCAGGTTTAATTGACTGTTTCAGTGTGGTACCACACTACTACGTGATGGAAACCAGAAAAACGCCAGGATCTGGCCATCAAGTATGCGAAAAATGCGAAGGTATGAGCCAGACGAGGGCGAATCCCAGACCTAACCCAGACCTAACCGGCGTTATCCTCTAAAATATTGATCGAGACAAGATTTAATCCACTGTCTCAGTGTGGAACCACATTACCACGTGATCCAAACCGGAGAAAGCCCATGGATCTGGCCAACAAGAATGCGACAAATGCGAAAGTATGAGCCAGATGAGGGCAAATCCCAGACATAACCCAGACCTAACCGGCGTTATCCCATAAAATATTGATCGTATCCAGGTTTAATTGACTGTTTCAGTGTGGTACAACATTAATTCATGATCCAAACCACAAAAAACCCTGGGTCTGGTCAACTAGTATGCGAAAAATGCGAAAGTATGAGCCAGATGAGGGCAAATACCAGACATAACCAAGACCTAACCGGCGTTATCCCCTAGAATATTGATCGTATCCAGGTTTAATTGACTGTTCCAGTGTGGTACCAGATTACTACGTGATCCAAACCATA
This sequence comes from Colletes latitarsis, assembly GCF_051014445.1. Taxonomy (NCBI): domain Eukaryota; kingdom Metazoa; phylum Arthropoda; class Insecta; order Hymenoptera; family Colletidae; genus Colletes; species Colletes latitarsis. The sequence continues at coordinate 5,471,044 of NC_135147.1, forward strand.
CAAAGCCCAGGATCTGGCCAACAAGTATACAAAAACTGCGAAAATATGAGCCTGAAGAGGACAAATCCCAGATCTAAACCAGACCTAACATGCGTTATTCTCTAAAATATCGATCGAGACCAGGGTTAATTGACTGTTTCAGTGTGATACCACATTAATTCGTGATCCAAACCAGAAAAAACCCTGGGTCTGGTCAACAAGTATGCGAACAATGCGAACGTATGAACCAGATGAGGGCAAATCCCAGACCTAACCCAGACCTAACCGGCGTTATCCCCTAGAATATTGATCGTATCCAGGTTTAATTGACTGTTTCAGTGTGGTACTACATTAAATCGTGATCCAAACCAGAAAAAACCCTGGGTCTGCTCAACAAGTATGCGAAAAATGCGAAAGTATGAGCCAGATGAGGGCAAATCCCAGACATAACCCAGACCTAACCGGTGTTATCCTCTAAACTATTGATCGCTACCAGGTTTAATTGACTGTACCAGTGTGGTACCAGATTACTAGGTGATCCAAACTATACAAAGCCCAGTATCTGGCCAACACGTATGCGAAAATCGCGAAAGTGTGAGCCAGATGAGGGCAAATCCCAGACCTAACCCAGAGCTAACCAGCGTTATCCTCTAAAATATAGTTCGAGACCAGGATTAATCCACTGTATCAGTGAGGAACCACATTACCACGTGATCCAAACCGGAGAAAGCCCATGGATCTGGCCAACAAGTATGCGAAAAATTCGAAAGAATGAGCCAGATGAGGGCAAATCCAAGACCTAACCCAGACCTAACCTGCGTTATCCTCAAAACTATTGATCGTATCCAGGTTTAATTGACTGTTTATGTGTGGTACCACATTAATTCGTGATGCAAACCAGAAAAAACCCTGGGTCTGCTCAACAAGTATGCGAAAAATGCGAAAGTATGAGCCAGGTGAGGGCAATCCCAGACCTAACCCAGACCTAACCTGCGTTATCCCCTAAAATATTGATCGAAACCAGGTTTAATGGACCGTTTCAGTGCGGTACCACATTACTTCGTGATCCAAACCAGAAAAAACCCTGGGTCTGGTCAACACGAATGCGAAAAATGCGAAGGTATGAGCCAGACGAGGGCGAATCCCAGACCTAACCCAGACCTAACCGGCGTTATCCTCTAAAATATTGATCGAGACAAGGTTTAATCCACTGTCTCAGTGTGGAACCACATTACCACGTGATCCAAACCGGAGAAAGCCCATGGATCTGGCCAACAAGAATGCGACAAATGCGAAAGTATGAGCCAGATGAGGGCAAATCCCAGGCATAACCCACACCAAACCGGCGTTATCCCCTAAAATATGGATCGTATCCAGGATTAATTGACTGTTTCAGTGTGGTACCACAATACTACGTTATCCAAACCAGAAAAAACCCAGGATGTGGCCTACAAGAATGAGAAAAACGCTAAAGCGTGAGCCAGATGAGGGCAAATCCCAGACCTAACCCAGACCTAACCGGCGTTATCCCCTAAAATATTGATCGCACCCAGGTTTAATTGACAGTTTCAGTGTGGTACCACATTAATTCGTGATCCAAACCCGAAAAAACCCTGGCTCTGGTCAACTAGTATGCGAAAAATGCGATAGTATGACCCTGATGAGGGCAAATCCCAGAACTAACCATGGCCTAACCGGCGTTGTCCCCTAAAATATTGATCGAGACCAGGATTAATCCACTGTCTCAGTGTGGTACCACATTACCACGTGATCCAAACCGGAGAAAGCCCATGGATCTGACCAACAGGTATGCGAAAAATGCGAAAGTATGAACATGATGAGGGCAAATCCCAGACCAAACCCAGACCTAACCGGCGTTATCCTCAAAACTATTGATCGAATCCAGGTTTAATTGACTGCTCCAGTGTGGTACCACATTACTACGTGATGGAAACCAGAAAAAGCCCAGGATCTGGCCATCAAGTATGCAAAAAATTCGAAAGAATGAGCCAGATGAGGGCAAATCCAAGACCTAACCCAGACCTAACATGCGTTATTCTCTAAAATATTGATCGAGACCAGAATTAATCGACTGTTTTAGTGTGGTACCACATTACTACGTGATCCAAACCAGAAAAATCCCAGGATCTGGTCCACAAGTATGTGAAAAATGCGAAAGTATGAGCCAGATGAGAGCAAATCCCAGACCTAACCCAGACCTAACCGGTGTTATCATCTAAAATATTGATCGCATCCAGGTTTAATTGACTGCTCCAGTGTGGCACGAGATTACTACGTGATCCAAGCTATACAAAGACAGGATCTGGCCAACACGTATGCGAAAAAAGCGAAAGTGTGAGGCAGATGGGGGCATATCATACACCAAACCCAGTCCTAACCGGCGTTATCCTCTAAGATATTGACCGAGACCAGGATTAATCCACTGTCTCAGTGTGGAACCACAGTACCACGTGATCCAAACCAGAAAAATCCCAGGATCTGGCAAACAAGTAAGCGAAAAATGCGAAAGCATGAGCCAGATAAGGGCAAATCCCAGTCCTAACCGGTGTTATCCTCTAAAATATTGATCGCATCCAGGTTTAATTGGCTGTTCCAGTGTGGTACCAGATTACTACGTGATCCAAACCATACAAAGCCCAGTATATGGCCAACACGTATGAGAGAAATGCTAAAGTGTGAGCCAGATGGAGGCAAATCACAGACCAAACCCAGTCCTAGCCGGCGTTATCCTCTAAAATATTGATCGAGACCAGGATTAATCCACTGTCTCAGTGTGGAACCACATTACCACGTGATACAAACCTGAGAAAGCCCATGGATCTGGCCAACAAGTATGCGAAAACTGCGAAAGTATGAGACAGATGGGGGCAAATCACAGACCTAACCCAGACAAAACATGCGTTATTCTCTGAAATATCGATCGAGACCAGGATTAATCGACTGTTTTAGTGTGGTGCCACATTACTACGTGATCCAAACCAGAAAAAGCCCAGGATCTAGCCAACAAGTATGCGAAAAATGCGAAAGCATGAGCCAGATAAGGGCAAATCCCAGTCCTAACCGGTGTTATCCTCTAAAATATTGATCGCATCCAGGTTTAATTGGCTGTTCCAGTGTGGTACCAGATTACTACGTGATCCAAACAATACAAAGCCAGGATCTGGCCAACACGTATGCGAAAAATGCAAAAGTGTGAGCCAGATGAGGGCAAATCCCAGACCTAACCCAGACCTAACATGCGTTATTCTCTAAAATATTGATCGAGACCAGAATTAATCGACTGTTTTAGTGTGGTACCACATTACTACATAATCCAAACCAGAAAAATCCCAGGATCTGGTCCACAAGTATGTGAAAAATGCGAAAGTATGAGCCAGATGAGAGCAAATCCCAGACCTAACCCAGACCTAACCGGTGTTATCCTCTAAAATATTGATCGCATCCAGGTTTAATTGACTGCTCCAGTGCGGTACGAGATTACTACGTGATCCAAGCTATACAAAGACAGGATCTGGCCAACACGTATGCGAAAAATGCAAAAGTGTGAGCCAGATGAGGGCAAATCCCAGACCTAACCCAGACCTAACATGCGTTATTCTCTAAAATATTGAACGAGACCAGAATTAATCGACTGTTCTAGTGTGGTACCACATTACTTCGTGATCCAAACCATACAAAGCCCAGGATCTGGCCAACACGTATGCGAAAAATGCGAAAGTGTGAGCCAGATGGGGGCAAATCACAGAACTAACCCAGACCTAACCGGTGTTATCCTCTAAAATATTGATCGCATCCAGGTTTAATTGACTGCTCCAGTGTGGTACCAGATTACTACGTGATCCAAACCATACAAAGCCCAGGATCTGGCCAACACGTATGCGAAAAATGCAAAAGTGTGAGCCAGATGAGGGCAAATCCCAGACCTAACCCAGACCTAACATGCGTTATTCTCTAAAATATTGATCGAGACCAGAATTAATCGACTGTTTTAGTGTGGTACCACATTACTACGTGATCCAAACCAGAAAAATCCCAGGATCTGGTCCACAAGTATGTGAAAAATGCGAAAGTATGAGCCAGATGAGAGCAAATCCCAGACCTAACCCAGACCTAACCGGTGTTATCATCTAAAATATTGATCGCATCCAGGTTTAATTGACTGCTCCAGTGTGGCACGAGATTACTACGTGATCCAAGCTATACAAAGACAGGATCTGGCCAACACGTATGCGAAAAAAGCGAAAGTGTGAGGCAGATGGGGGCATATCATACACCAAACCCAGTCCTAACCGGCGTTATCCTCTAAGATATTGACCGAGACCAGGATTAATCCACTGTCTCAGTGTGGAACCACATTACCACGTGATCCAAACCAGAAAAATCCCAGGATCTGGCAAACAAGTAAGCGAAAAATGCGAAAGCATGAGCCAGATAAGGGCAAATCCCAGTCCTAACCGGTGTTATCCTCTAAAATATTGATCGCATCCAGGTTTAATTGGCTGTTCCAGTGTGGTACCAGATTACTACGTGATCCAAACCATACAAAGCCCAGTATATGGCCAACACGTATGAGAGAAATGCTAAAGTGTGAGCCAGATGGAGGCAAACCACAGACCAAACCCAGTCCTAGCCGGCGTTATCCTCTAAAATATTGATCGAGACCAGGATTAATCCACTGTCTCAGTGTGGAACCACATTACCACGTGATACAAACCTGAGAAAGCCCATGGATCTGGCCAACAAGTATGCGAAAACTGCGAAAGTATGAGACAGATGGGGGCAAATCACAGACCTAACCCAGACAAAACATGCGTTATTCTCTGAAATATCGATCGAGACGAGGATTAATCGACTGTTTTAGTGTGGTGCCACATTACTACGTGATCCAAACCCGAAAAAGCCCAGGATCTAGCCAACAAGTATGCGAAAAATGCGAAAGCATGAGCCAGATAAGGGCAAATCCCAGTCCTAACCGGTGTTATCCTCTAAAATATTGATCTAATCCAGGTTTAATTGGCTGTTCCAGTGTGGCACCAGATTACTACGTGATCCAAACAATACAAAGCCAGGATCTGGCCAACACGTATGCGAAAAATGCAAAAGTGTGAGCCAGATGAGGGCAAATCCCAGACATAACCCACACCTAACTGGCGTTATCCCCTAAAATATTGATCGTATCCAGGTTTGATTGACTGTTTCAATGTGATACCACAATAATTCGTGATCCAAACCAGAAAAAACCCTGGGTTTGGGCAACAAGTTTGCGAAGTATGCGAAAGTATGAGCCAGATGAGGGCAAATCCCAGACATAACCCACACCTAACCGGCGTTATCCCCTAAAATATTGATCGTATCCAGGATTAATTGACTGTTTCAGTGTCGTACCACATTACTTCGTTATCCAAACCATACAAAGCCCAGGATCTGGCCAACAAATATGCGAAAAATTCGAAAGTGTGCGCCAGATGAGGGCAAGTCCCAGACCTAACCCAGACGTAACCTGCGTTATGCTCAAAAGTATTGATCGTATCCAGGTTTAATTCACTGTTCCAGTGTGGTACCAGATTACTGGGTGATCCAAACCATACAAAGCCCAGGATCTGGCCAACAAGTATACAAAAAATGCGAAAGTATCAGCCAGACATGGTTATAACCCAGACCTAACCGGTGTTATCATCTAAAATATTGATCGCATCCATGTTTAATTGACTGCTCCAGTGTGGTACGAGATTACTACGTGATCCAAGCTATACAAAGACAGGATCTGGCCAACACGTATGCGAAAAATGCAAAAGTATGAGACTGATGAGGACAAATCCCAGATCTAAACCAGACCTAACATGCGTTATTCTCTAAAATATCGATCGAGACCAGGATTAATTGACTGTATTAGTGTGGTACCACATTACTACGTGATCCAAACCATACAAAGCCCAGGATCTGGCCAACAAGTATGCAAAAAATGCGAATGTGTGAGCCAGATGAGAGCAAATCCGAGACCTAACCCAGACCTAACCGGTGTAATCCTCTAAAATATTGATCGCATCCAGGCTTAATTGACTACTCCAGTGTGGTACAAGATTAATACGTGGTCCAAGCCATACAAAGACCAGGATCTGGCCAACACGTATGCGAAAAAAGCGAAAGTGTGAGCCAGATGGGGGCATATCACATACCAAACCCAGTCCTAACCGGCGTTATCCTCTAAGATATCGACCGAGACCAGGATTAATCCACTGTCTCAGTGTGAAACCACATTACCACGTGATCCAAACCTGCGAAAGCCCATGGATCTGGCCAACAAGTATGCGAAAACTGCGAAATTATGAGCCAGATGAGGGCAAATCCCAGACCTAACCCAGACATAACATGCGTTATTCTCTAAGATATTGACCGAGACCAGGATTAATCCACTGTCTCAGTGTGGAACCACATTACCACGTGATCCAAACCTGAGAAAGCCCATGGATCTGGCCAACATGTATGCGAAAACTGCGAAATTATGAGCCAGATGGTGGCAAATCCCAGACATAACCCACACCTAACCTGCGTAATCCCCTAAAATATTGATCGTACCCAGGTTCAATTGACTGTTTTAGTGCGGTACCACATTACTTCGTGATCCAAACTGGAGAAAGCCTATGGATCTGGCCAACAAGTATGCGAAAAATGCGAAAGTATGAGCCAGATGAGGGCAAATCCCAGACCTAACCCAGACCTAACCGGCGTTATCCTCTAAAATATTGATCGAGACCAGGATTAATACACTGTCTCAGTGTGGTTCCACATTACTACGTGATCCAAACCAGAAAAATCCCAGGATCTGGCAAACAAGTATGCGAAAAATGCGAATGCATGAGCCAGATAATGGCAAATCCCTGTCCTAACCGGTGTTATCCTCTAAAATATCGATCGCATCCAGGTTTAATTGACTGTTCCAGTGTGGTACCACATTACTTCGTGATCCAAACTGGAGAAAGCCTATGGATCTGGCCAACAAGTATGCGAAAAATGCGAAAGTATGAGCCAGATGATGGCAAATCCCAGACCTAACCCAGACCTAACCGGCGTTATCCTCTAAAATATTGATCGAGACCAGGATTAATCCACTGTCTCAGTGTGGAACCACATTACCACGTGATCCAAACCTGAGAAAGCCCATGGATCTGGCCAACAAGTATGCGAAAACTGAGTAAGTATGAGCCAGATAGGGGCAAATCACAGACATAACCCAGACCTAACCGGCGTTATCCTCTAAAAGATTGCTCGTGTCCAGGTTTAATTGACTGTTTCAGTGTGGTACCACACTACTACGTGATGGAAACCAGAAAAACGCCAGGATCTGGCCATCAAGTATGCGAAAAATGCGAAGGTATGAGCCAGACGAGGGCGAATCCCAGACCTAACCCAGACCTAACCGGCGTTATCCTCTAAAATATTGATCGAGACAAGATTTAATCCACTGTCTCAGTGTGGAACCACATTACCACGTGATCCAAACCGGAGAAAGCCCATGGATCTGGCCAACAAGAATGCGACAAATGCGAAAGTATGAGCCAGATGAGGGCAAATCCCAGACATAACCCAGACCTAACCGGCGTTATCCCATAAAATATTGATCGTATCCAGGTTTAATTGACTGTTTCAGTGTGGTACAACATTAATTCATGATCCAAACCACAAAAAACCCTGGGTCTGGTCAACTAGTATGCGAAAAATGCGAAAGTATGAGCCAGATGAGGGCAAATACCAGACATAACCAAGACCTAACCGGCGTTATCCCCTAGAATATTGATCGTATCCAGGTTTAATTGACTGTTCCAGTGTGGTACCAGATTACTACGTGATCCAAACCATACAAAGCCCAGGATCTGGCCAACAAGTATACAAAAACTGCGAAAATATGAGCCTGAAGAGGACAAATCCCAGATCTAAACCAGACCTAACATGCGTTATTCTCTAAAATATCGATCGAGACCAGGGTTAATTGACTGTTTCAGTGTGATACCACATTAATTCGTGATCCAAACCAGAAAAAACCCTGGGTCTGGTCAACAAGTATGCGAACAATGCGAACGTATGAGCCAGATGAGGGCAAATCCCAGACCTAACCCAGACCTAACCGGCGTTATCCCCTAGAATATTGATCGTATCCAGGTTTAATTGACTGTTTCAGTGTGGTACTACATTAAATCGTGATCCAAACCAGAAAAAACCCTGGGTCTGCTCAACAAGTATGCGAAAAATGCGAAAGTATGAGCCAGATGAGGGCAAATCCCAGACATAACCCAGACCTAACCGGTGTTATCCTCTAAACTATTGATCGCTACCAGGTTTAATTGACTGTACCAGTGTGGTACCAGATTACTAGGTGATCCAAACTATACAAAGCCCAGTATCTGGCCAACACGTATGCGAAAATCGCGAAAGTGTGAGCCAGATGAGGGCAAATCCCAGACCTAACCCAGAGCTAACCAGCGTTATCCTCTAAAATATAGTTCGAGACCAGGATTAATCCACTGTATCAGTGAGGAACCACATTACCACGTGATCCAAACCGGAGAAAGCCCATGGATCTGGCCAACAAGTATGCGAAAAATTCGAAAGAATGAGCCAGATGAGGGCAAATCCAAGACCTAACCCAGACCTAACCTGCGTTATCCTCAAAACTATTGATCGTATCCAGGTTTAATTGGCTGTTTATGTGTGGTACCACATTAATTCGTGATGCAAACCAGAAAAAACCCTGGGTCTGCTCAACAAGTATGCGAAAAATGCGAAAGTATGAGCCAGGTGAGGGCAATCCCAGACCTAACCCAGACCTAACCTGCGTTATCCCCTAAAATATTGATCGAAACCAGGTTTAATGGACCGTTTCAGTGCGGTACCACATTACTTCGTGATCCAAACCAGAAAAAACCCTGGGTCTGGTCAACACGAATGCGAAAAATGCGAAGGTATGAGCCAGACGAGGGCGAATCCCAGACCTAACCCAGACCTAACCGGCGTTATCCTCTAAAATATTGATCGAGACAAGGTTTAATCCACTGTCTCAGTGTGGAACCACATTACCACGTGATCCAAACCGGAGAAAGCCCATGGATCTGGCCAACAAGAATGCGACAAATGCGAAAGTATGAGCCAGATGAGGGCAAATCCCAGGCATAACCCACACCAAACCGGCGTTATCCCCTAAAATATGGATCGTATCCAGGATTAATTGACTGTTTCAGTGTGGTACCACAATACTACGTTATCCAAACCAGAAAAAACCCAGGATGTGGCCTACAAGAATGAGAAAAACGCTAAAGCGTGAGCCAGATGAGGGCAAATCCCAGACCTAACCCAGACCTAACCGGCGTTATCCCCTAAAATATTGATCGCACCCAGGTTTAATTGACAGTTTCAGTGTGGTACCACATTAATTCGTGATCCAAACCCGAAAAAACCCTGGCTCTGGTCAACTAGTATGCGAAAAATGCGATAGTATGACCCTGATGAGGGCAAATCCCAGAACTAACCATGGCCTAACCGGCGTTGTCCCCTAAAATATTGATCGAGACCAGGATTAATCCACTGTCTCAGTGTGGTACCACATTACCACGTGATCCAAACCGGAGAAAGCCCATGGATCTGACCAACAGGTATGCGAAAAATGCGAAAGTATGAACATGATGAGGGCAAATCCCAGACCAAACCCAGACCTAACCGGCGTTATCCTCAAAACTATTGATCGAATCCAGGTTTAATTGACTGCTCCAGTGTGGTACCACATTACTACGTGATGGAAACCAGAAAAAGCCCAGGATCTGGCCATCAAGTATGCAAAAAATTCGAAAGAATGAGCCAGATGAGGGCAAATCCAAGACCTAACCCAGACCTAACCTGCGTTATCCTCAAAACTATTGATCGTATCCAGGTTTAATTGACTGCTCCAGTGTGGTACCAGATTACTACGTGATCCAAACCATACAAAGTCCAGGATCAGGCCAACACGTATGCGAAAAATTCGAAAGTATCAGCCAGGCACGGTTATAACCCAGACATAACTAGTGTCATTCGCTAAAATATCAACCGAAACCAGGTTAAATTGACTGTCACAGTGGGGTACCACATTACTACCCGATCCAAATCAGAAAAAACACAGGATCTGGCCATCAAGTATGCGAAAAACGCGAAAGTATGAGTCAGATGCGGGTATAACCCATACCTAACCGGTGTTATCCTCTGAAATATTGATCGTATCCAGGTTTAATTGACTGTTTCAGAGCGGTACCACATTACTACGTGATCCAAACCATACAAAGCCCAGGATCTGGCCAACAAGTATGCAAAAAATTCGAAAGCATGAGGCAGATGAGGGCAAATCCCGCGCATAACCCAGACCTAACCGGCGTTATCCACTAAAATATTGATCGTATCCAGGTTTAATTGACTGTTTCAGAGTGGTACCACATTACTACGTGATCCAAACCAGAAAAAACCCTGTGTCTGGTCAACAAGTATGCGAAAAATGCGAAAGTATGAGCCAGATGCGGCTATAACCCAGACTAACCCAGACCTAACCGGTGTTATCCTCTAAAATATTGATTGTGGCAAGGTTGAAATGACAGTTCCTGTGCGGTTCCACATTACTTCGTGATCCAAACCAGAAAAGGCCCAGGCTCTGGCCAACAAGTATGCGAGAAATGCGAAAGTGTGGGCCAGATGAGGGCAAATCCCACACCTAACCCAGACCAAGCCGGCGTTATCCTCAAAAGTATTGATCATATCCAGGTTTAATTGACTGTTTCAGTGTGGTGCCAGATTACTACGTGATCCAAACCATACAAAGCCCAGGATCTGGCCATCAAGTATGCGAAAAATTCAAAAGTTTCAGCCAGGCACGGTTATAGCCCAGACCTAACCGTTGTTATCCGCTAAAATATCAACCGAAACCAGGTTAAATTAACTGTCTCTGTGTGGTATCACATTACTACGTTATCCAAATCAGAAAAAACCCTGGAGCTGGCCATCAAGTATGCGAAAAATGCGAAAGTATGAGCCTGATGAGGGCAAATCCCAGACATAACCCAGACCTAACCGGCGTTAACCTCTACAAGATTGATCGTGTCCAGGTTTACTTGACTGTTTCAGTGTGGTACCACATTACTACGTGATGGATACCAGTAAAAGCCCTGGATCTGGCCATCAAGTATGCAAAAAATTCGAAAGTATGAACCAGATGAGTGCAAATCCCAGACCTAACCCAGACCTAACCTGCGTTATCCTCTAAAATATTGATCGAAACCAAGTTAATCGTCTGTTTCAGTGTGGTACCACATTACTTCGCGATCCAAACCAGAAAAAATCCTGGGTCTGGTCAACAAGTATGCGAAAAATGCGAAAGTATGAGCCAGATGCGGGTATAATCCAGACCTAACCCAGACCTAACCGGTGTTATCCTCTAAAACATTGATCGAAACCAGGTTTAATTGACTGATTCGATGTGATACCACATTCCTACGTCTTCCAAACCAGAAAAATCCCAGGATCTGACAAACAAGTATGCGAAATATGCGCAAGTATGAGCCCGATGAGAGCAAATCCCAGACCTAACCTAGACCTAACATGCGTTATCCTCTAAAATATTGATCGAGACCAGGCTTAATCGACTGTTTCAGTGTGGTACCACATTACTACGTGATCCAACCCAGAAAAAAACCAGGATATGTTCAACAAGTATTTGAAGAATGCGAAAGTATGAGTCTGATGCGGTTTTAACCCAGACCTAACCCAGACCAAACCGGTGTTATCCTCTAAAATATTGATCGAAACTAGGTTTAATTGACTGTTTCATCCGGCTCATACTTTCGAATTTTTTGTATACTTGTTGGCCAGATCCTGGGCTTTTACTGGTCTGGATCACGTAGTAATGTGGTATCACACTGATCCTGTCAATTAAACCTGGACACGATCAATGTTTTAGAGGAAAACACCGGTTTGGTCTGGGTTAGCTCTGGGATTTGCCCTGACCATGTACATACTTTCGCATTTTTCGCATACCTGTTGGTCAGATCCATGGGCTTTCTCCGGTTTGGATCACGTGGTAATGTGGTACCACAATAAAACTGTCGATAAATCCTGGTCTCGATCGATATTTTAGGGAATAACGCATGTTAGGTCTGGGTTAGATCTGGGATTTGCCATCATCTGGCTCATGCTTTCGAATTTTTTGCATAGTTGTTGGCCAGATGCTGGGATTTTTTTGGTTTGGATCACGTAGCAATGTGGTACCACTCTGGAACAGTCAATTAAACCCGGATACGATCAATATTTTAGGGGATAACGCCGGTTAGGTGTGGGTTATGTCAGGGATTTGCCCTAATCTGGCTCACAATTTCGAATTTTTTGCATACTTGATGGCCAGATCCTGGGCTTATTCTGGTTTCAATCACGTAGTAATGTGGTACCACACTGAAACTGTCAATTAAACCTGGACACGATCAATACTTTAGAGGAAAACGCCGGTTAGGCCTTGGCTAGTTCTGGGATTTGCCCGCATTATGTCCATACTTCCACATTTTTTGCATACTTGATGGCCAGAGCCTGGGCGTTTTCTGGTTTGGATCACGTAGTAATGTGGTACCACACTGAAATAATCAATTGTACCTGGACACTATCAATATTTTAGGGGATAACGCCGGTTAGGTCTGGGTTATGTCTGGGATTTGCCCTCGTCTGGCTCATACTTTCGAATTTTTGGCATACTTGATGGCCAGATCCTGGGCCTTTTCTGGTTTCCATTATGTAGTAATGTGGTACCACACTGAATCAGTCAATTAAACCTGGATACGATCAATAGTTTAGGGGATAACACCGGTTAGGTCTGGGTTAGGTCTGGGAGTTGCCCTCATCTGGCTCACACTTTCGCATTTTTCGCATACTTGTTGGCCAGATCATGGGCATTGTATTGTATGGATCACGAAGTAATGCGGCACCACACTGAAACAGTCAATTAACCCTGTATACGATCAATATTTTAGAGGATGACGCATGTTAGGTCTGGGTTAGGTCTGGGATTTGCCCTCATCTGGCTCATACTTTCGAAATTTTTGCATAATTGATGGCCAGATCCTGGACTTTTTCAGGTTTCCATTATGTAGTAATGTGGTACCACACTGAATCAGTCAATTAAACCTGGATACGATCAATATTTTAGGTGATAACGCCGGTTAGGTCCGGGTTAGGTCTAGGATTTGCCCTCATCTGGCTCATACTTTCGCATTTTTCGCATACTTGTTGGCCAGATCATGGGCTTTGTATTGTTTGGATCACGAAGTAATGCGGTGCCACACTGAAACAGTCAATTAAACCTGTATACGATCAATATTTTAGAGGATGACGCATGTTAGGTCTGGGTTAGGTCGGGGATTTGCACTCATCTGGTTTATACTTTCGAATATTTTGCATACTTGTTGGCCAGATCATGGGCATTGTATTGTATGGATCACGAAGTAATGCGGTACCACACTGAAACAGTCAATTAAAGCTGTATACGATCAATATTTTAGAGGATGACGCATGTTAGGTCTGGGTTAGGTCTGGGATTTACCCTCATCTGGCTCACACTTTCCCATTTTTCACGTACTTGTTGGCCAGATCCTGGGCTTTTTATGGTTTGGAACACGTTGTAATGTGGTATCACACTGAAACTGTCAACTAAACCTGGACACGATCAATATTTTAGAGGATAACACCGGTTAGGTCTGGGTTAGGTCTGGGAGTTGCCCTCATCTGGCTCTCACTTTCGCATTTTTCGCATACCTGTTGGCCAGATCCTGGGCTTTGTATGGTTCGGATCACGAAGTAATGTGGTACCACACTGAAATAATCACTTGTACCTGGACACTATCAATATTTTAGGGGATAACGCCGGTTAGGTCTGGGTTATGTCTGGGATTTGCCCTCGCCTGGCTCATACTTTCGCATTTTTCTCATACTTGTGGACCAGACCCAGGGTTTTCTCTGGATTGGATCACGAAGAATTGTGGTACCACACTGGAACAGTCAATTAAACCTGGATACGATCAATATTTTAGAGGATGACGCATGTTAGGTCTGGGTTAGGTCTGGGATTTGTCCTCATCAGGCTCACACTTTCCCATTTTTTACGTACTTGTTGGCCAGATCCTGGGCTTTGTATGGTTTGTATCACGAAGTACTGTGGTACCATACTGGAGCAGTCAATTAAACCTGGATACGGTCAATATTTTAGGTGATAACGCCGGTTAGGTCTGGGTTATGTCTGGGACTTGCCCTCATCTGTCTCATACTTTCGAATTTTTGGCATACTTGATGGCCAGATCCTGGGCTTTTTCTGGTTTCCATTATGTAGTAATGTGGTACCACACTGAATCAGTCAATTAAACCTGGATACGATCAATATTTTAGGTGATAACGCCGGTTAGGTCTGGGTTATGTCTGGGACTTGCCCTCATCTGTCTCATACTTTCGAATTTTTGGCATACTTGATGGCCAGATCCTGGGCTTTTTCTGGTTTCCATTATGTAGTAATGTGGTACCACACTGAATCAGTCAATTAAACCTGGATACGATCAATATTTTAGGGGATAACGCCGGTTAGGTCTGGGTTATGTCTGGAATTTGCCATCATCTGGCTCACACTTTCACACTTTTCGCATACTTGTTGGCCAGATCCAGGGCTTTGTATGGTTCGGATCACGAAGTAATGCGGTACCACACTGAAACAGTCAATTAAACCTGTATACGATCAATATTTTAGAGGATGACGCATGTTAGGTCTGGGTTAGGTCGGGGATTTGCACTCGTCTGGTTCATGCTTTCGAATATTTTACATACTTGATGGCCAGATCCTGGGCTTTTACTGGTATCCACCACGTAGTAATGTGGTACCACACTGAAACAGCAATTAAACCTGGGTACGACCAATATTTTAGAGGATAACACCGGATAGCTCTGGGTTAGGTCTGGGATTTGCCCTCATCTGGCTCACACTTCCGCATGTATCGCATACTTGTTGGCCAGATCCTGGGCTTTTTCTGGTTTGGATCACGTAGTAATCTGGTACCACAGTGGAACAGTCAATTAAACCTGGATACGATCAATACTTTTGAGGATAACGCCGGTTAGCTCTGGGTTAGGTCTGGGATTTGCCCTCATCTGGCTCACACTTTCGCATTTTTCGCATACTTGTTGGCCAGATCCTGGGCTTTGTATGGTTTGGATCACGAAGTACTGTGGTACCATACTGAAGCAGTCAATTAAACCTGGATACGATCAATATTTTAGGGGATAACGCCGGTTAGGTGTGGGTTATATCTGGGGTTTGCCCTCTTCTGGCCCATACTTTCGCATTTTTCGCATACTTGTTGGCCAGATCCAGGGTTTTTTCTGGTTTTGATCACGTAGTAATGTGGTACTGCAGTGGAACACTCATTTAAACCTGGCCCCGATCAATATTTTGGAGGATACCACCGGTTAGGCCGGGATTTGCCCACATCTGGCTCATGCTTTCGCATTTATCGCATACTTGATGGCGAGATCCTGGGCTTTTACTGGAGTCCACCACGTAGTTATGTGGTACCACACTGAAACAGTCAATTAAACCCGGATGCGATCAATATTTTAGAGGATAACACCGGTTAGGTGTGGGTTATGTCTGGGATTTGCCCTCATCTGGCACACACTTACGCACTTTTCGCATACTTGTTGGCCAAATCCTGGGCTTTGTATGGTTTGGATCACGAAGTAATGTGGTACCACACTGAAATAGTCAATTGTAGCTGGATACTATCAATATTTTAGGGGATAACGCCGGTAAGGTCTGGGTTAGGTCGGGGATTTGCACTCATCTGGTTCATGCTTTCGAATATTTTACATACTTGATGGTCAGATCCTGGGCCTTTTCTGGTTTCCATTATGTAGTAATGTGGTACCACACTGAAACAGTCAATTAAACCTGAACACGATCAATTTTTTAGAGGATAACACCGGTTAGGTGTGGGTTATGTCTGGGATTTGCCCTCGTCTGGCTCATACTTTCGGACTCTTCACATACTTGTTGAACAGATCCTGGGTTTTTTCTGGGTTGGATCACGTAGTAATGTAGTACCACACTGAAACAGTCGATTAAGCCTGGTCCCGATCAATATTTTAGAGGATAACGCATGTTAGGTCTAGGTTAGGTCTGGGATATGCACTCATCAGGCTCATACTTTCGCATATTTCGCACACTTTTTGGCCACGTCCTGGGTTTTTTCTGGTTTGGATCAGGTAGTAATGTGGTACCACACTGGAACAGTCGATTAAACCCGGTTTCGGTCAATATTTTAGAGGATAACGCATGCTAGGTTTGGGTTGGGTCTGGGATTTGCCCTGGTTTGTCTCATACTTTCGCAATCATCACATACTTTTTGAGCAGAACCTTGGTTTTTTTCTGGTTTGTATCACGAAGTACTGTGGTACCATACTGGAGCAGTCAATTAAATCTGGATACGATCAATATTTTAGGGGATAACGCCGGTTAGGTCTGGGTTATGTCTGGGACTTGCCCTCATCTGGCTCACACTTTCGCATTTTTCGCATACTTGTTGGCCAGATCCTGGGCTTTGTATGGTTTGTATCACGAAGTACTGTGGTACCATACTGGAGCAGTCAATTAAACCTGGATACGATCAATATTTTAGGGGATAACGCCGGTTAGGTCTGGGTTATGACTGGGATTTGCCCTCATCTGGCTCATACTTTCGAATTCTTTGCATACTTGATGGCCAGATCCTGGGCTTTTTCTGGTTTCCATTATGTAGTAATGTGGTACCACACTGAATCAGTCAATTAAACCTGGATACGATCAATATTTTAGGTGATAACGCCGGTTAGGTCTGGGTTATGTCTGGGACTTGCCCTCATCTGTCTCATACTTTCGAATTTTTGGCATACTTGATGGCCAGATCCTGGGCTTTTTCTGGTTTCCATTATGTAGTAATGTGGTACCACACTGAATCAGTCAATTAAACCTGGATACGATCAATATTTTAGGGGATAACGCCGGTTAGGTCTGGGTTATGTCTGGAATTTGCCATCATCTGGCTCACACTTTCACACTTTTCGCATACTTGTTGGCCAGATCCTGGGCTTTGTATGGTTCGGATCACGAAGTAATGCGGTACCACACTGAAACAGTCAATTAAACCTGTATACGATCAATATTTTAGAGGATGACGCATGTTAGGTCTGGGTTAGGTCGGGGGTTTGCCCTCATCTGGCTCATACTTTCGCATTTTTCGCATACGTGTTGGCCAGATCCTGGGCTTTGTATGGTTCGGATCACGAAGTAATGCGGTACCACACTGAAACAGTCAATTAAACCTGTATACGATCAATATTTTAGAGGATGACGCATGTTAGGTCTGGGTTAGGTCGGGGGTTTGCCCTCATCTGGCTCATACTTTCGCATTTTTCGCATACGTGTTGGCCAGATCCAGGGTTTTTTCTGGTTTTGATCACGTAGTAATGTGGTAGTGCAGTGGAACACTCATTTAAACCTGGCCCCGATCAATATTTTGGAGGATAACACCGGTTAGGCCGGGATTTGCCCACATCTGGCTCATGCTTTCGCATTTTTCGCATACTTGTTGGCCAGATCCTGGGAATTTGCTGGATTGGATCACATAGTAATGTGGTACCACACTAAAACAGTCGATAAATTCTGGTCTCGATCAATATTTTAGATAATAACGCATGTTAGGTCTGGGATTTGTCCTCATCAGGCTCACACTTTCCCATTTTTCACGTACTTGTGGGCCACATCCTGGGCTTTTTATGGTTTGGAACACGTAGTAATGTGGTATCACACTGAAACTGTCAATTAAACCTGGACACGATCAGTATTTTGGAGGATAACACCGGTTAGGTCTGGGTTAGGTCTGGGATTTGCCCTCATCTGGCTCATGCTTTCGCATTTTTCGCATACTTGTTGGCCAGATCATGGGCTTTCTATTGTTTGGATCACGAAGTAATGCGGTACCACACTGAAACAGTCAACTAAACCTGTATACGATCAATATTTTAGAGGATGACGCATGTTAGGTCTGGGTTAGGTCGGGGATTTGCACTCATCTGGTTCATGCTTTCGAATATTTTACATACTTGATGGCCAGATCCTGGGCTTTTACTGGTATCCACCACGTAGTAATGTGGTACCACACTGAAACAGCAATTAAACCTGGGTACGACCAATATTTTAGAGGATAACACCGGATAGGTTTGGGTTAGGTCTGGGATTTGCCCTCATCTGGCTCACACTTCCGCTTTTATCGCATACTTGTTGGCCAGATCCTGGATTTTTTCTGGTTTGGATCATGTAGTAATCAGGTACCACACTGGAACAGTCAATTAGACCTGGATACGATCAATACTTTTAAGGATAACGCCGGTTAGGTCTGGGTTAGGTCTGGGATTTGCCCTAATCTGGCTCATACTTTCGAATTTTTTGCATACTTGATGGCCAGATCCTGGGCTTTTTCTAGTTTCCATCATGTAGTAATGTGGTACCACACTGAAACAGTCAATTAAACCTGGACACGATCAATATTTTAAAGGATAACACCGGTTAGGTGTGGGATTTGTATGGGATTTGCCCTCATCTGGCTCATACTTCCGCTTTTATCGCATACTTGTTGGCCAGATCCTTGGCGTTTTCTGGTTTGGATCACGTTTTAATGTGGTACCACACTGAAACAGTCAATTAAACCTGGATACGATCAATATTTTAGGGGATAACGCCGGTTAGGTGTGGGTTATGTCTGAGATTTGCCCTCGTCTGGCTCATACTTTCGCATTTTTCTCATACTTGTGGACCAGACCCAGGGTTTTCTCTGGATTGGATCACGAAGAATAGCTGTACCACACTGAAACAGCAATGAAACCTGGGTACGACCAATATTTTAGAGGATAACACCGGTTAGGTCTGGGTTAGGTCTGGGATTTGCCCTCATCTGGCTCACACTTCCGCTTTTATCGCATACTTGTTGGCCAGATCCTGGGCTTTTTCTGGTTTGGATCACGTAGTAATCTGGTACCACACTGGAACAGTCAATTAAACCTGGATACGATCAATACTTTTGAGGATAACGCCGGTTAGCTCTGGGTTAGGTCTGGGATTTGCCCTCATCTGGCTCACACTTTCGCAATTTTCGCATACTTGTTGGCCAGATCCTGGGCTTTGTATGGTTTGGATCACGAAGTACTGTGGTACCATACTGAAGCAGTCAATTAAACCTGGATACGATCAATATTTTAGGGGATATCGCCGGTTAGGTGTGGGTTATATCTGGGGTTTGCCCTCATCTGGCTCAAACTTTCGCATTTTTCGCATACTTGTTGGCCAGATGCAGGGTTTTTTCTGGTTTTGATCACGTAGTAATGTGGTACTGCAGTGGAACACTCATTCAAACCTGGCCCCGATCAATATTTTGGAGGATAACATCGGTTAGGCCGGGATAGGTCTGGGTTATAACCGCATCAGACTCATACTTTCGCATTCTTCACATACTTTTTGAGCAGATCCTGGGTTTTCTTCTGGTTTGTATCACGTAGTAATCTGGTACCACACTAAAACAGTCGATTAAACCTGGTTTAGATCAATATTTTAGAGGATAACGCATGTTAGGTCTAGGATAGGTCTGGGATTTGCCCTCATCAGGCTCATGCAATCGCATACTTCGCAGTATTGTGGGCCAGATCCTGGTCTTTTTCTGGATTGTGTCACCTAGTAATGTGGTACCACACTGAAACAGTCAATTAAAACTAGTTTCGATCAATATTTTAGAGGATAACGCATGTTAGGTCTAGGATAGGTCTGGGATTTGCCCACATCAGGCTCATGCAATCGCATTCTTCACATACTTGTTGAACAGATCCTGGGTTTTTTCTGGTTTGGATCAGGTAGTAATGTGGTCCCACACTGGAACAGTCGATTAAACCCGGTTTCGATCAATATTTTAGAGGATAACACATGCTAGGTCTGGGTTAGGTCTGGGATTTGCCCTCATCATACTCATACTTTCGCACTCTTCACATACTTGTTGAACAGATCCTGGGTTTTTTCTGGCTTGGATCAGGTAGTAATGTGGGACCACACAGAAAGAGTGGATTAAACCTGGTTTCGATCAATATTTTAGAGGATAACGCATGTTAGGTCTAGGATAGGTCTGGGATTTGCCCACATCAGGCTCATGCAATCGCATATTTTGCATTCCTGTTAGCCTGATCTTGGTCTTTTTCTGGATTGTGTCACGTAGTAATGTGGTACCACACAGAAACAGTCACTTAAACCTGGCCACGATCAATATTTTAGAGGATAGCGCATGCTGGGTATGGGTTAGGTCTGGGATTTGCCCTTATCAGACCCATACTTTCGCATATTTCGCACACTTGATGAACAGATCCTGGGCTTTGTATGGCTTGGATCACGTAGTAATGTGGTACCACACTGTAACAGTCGATTAAGCCTTGTCTCGATCAATATTTTAGAGTATAACGCAGATTAGGTCTGGGTTAGGTCTGGGATTTACCCTCATCTGGCTCACGCTTTCGCGTTTTTCGCACACTTGTTGGCCAGATCTTGGGCTTTTACTGGTCTGGATCACCTAGTAATGTGGTACCACATTAAAACAGTCGACTATACCTGGCTTCGATCAATATTTTAGAGGATAACGCATGTTAGGTCTGGGTTAAGTCTGGTATTTGCCATCATCAGGCTCATACTTTCGTATTTCTCCCATACTTGTTGGCCAGATCCTGGGCCTTGTATGGTTTGGATCATGTACTAATGTGGTACCACACTGAAACAGTCGATTAAGCCTGGTCTCGATCTATATTTTAGAGGATAACGCATGTTAGGTCTGGGTTAGGTCTGGGACTTGCCCTCATCAGACTCATACTTTCGCATTCTTCACATCCTTGTTGAACAGATCCTGGGTTTTTTCTGGTTTGGATCAGGTAGTAATGTGGTCCCACACTGGAACAGTCGATTAAACCCGGTTTCGATCAATATTTTAGCGGATGACGCATGTTAGGTCTAGGTTAGGTCTGGGATATGCAATCATCAGGCTCATACTTTCGCATATTTCGCATTCTTGTTGGCCAGATCCTGGTCTTCTTCTGGTCTGAACCACGTAGTAGTATGGTACCACACTGAAACGGTCAATTAAACCTGGGTTCGATCAATATTTAAGTGGATATCGTAGGTTAGGTCTGGGTTAGGTCTGTGATTTGCCCCCATCTGGCTCATACTTACGCATTATTCGCATACTTGTTGGCCAGATCCATGGGCTTTCTCCAGCTTGGATCACGTGGTAATGTGGTATCACACTGAGACAGTGGATTACTCCTGGTCTCGATCAATATTCTAGAGAATAACGCATGTTAGGTCAGGGTTAGGTCTGGGATTTGCCCTTATTATGCTCATACTTTCGCATTCTTCGCGTACTTGTTGAACAGATCCTGGGTTTTTTCTGGTTTGGATCTGGTAGTAATGTGGTACCACACTGGAACAGTCGTTTAAACCCGGTTTCGATCAATATTTTAGAGGATAACGCATGCTAGGTTTGGGTTAGGTCTGGGATTTGCCCTCATCAGGCTCATGCAATCGCATATTTCGCATTCTTGTTGGCCAGATCCTGGTCTTTTTCTGGATTGTGTCACGTAGTAATGTGGTACCCCACAGTAACAGTCAATTAAGCCTGACCACGATCAATATTTTACAGGATAACGCATGCTAGGTCTGGGTAAGGTCTGGAATTTGCCCTCATCAGACTCATACTTTCGCACTCTTCACATACTTGTTGAACAGATCCTGGGTTTTTTCTGGCTTGTATTGTCTGGATCAGGTAGTAATGTGGGACCACACAGAAAGAGTCGATTAAACCTGGTTTCGATGAATATTTTAGAGGATAACGCATGCTAGGTATGGGTTAGGTCTCAGATTTGACCTCATCAGATTCATACTTTCGCATTCTTCACATACATGCTGAACAGATCCTGGGCTTTTTCTGGGTTGGATCACATAGTAATGTGGTATCACACTGAAACAGTCGATTAATCCTGGTCCCGATCAATATTTTAGAGGATAACGCATGTTAGGTCAAGGTTAGGTCTGGGATATGCACTCATCAGGCTCATACTTTCGCATACTTCGCACACTTTTTGGCCATATCCTGGGTTTTTTCTGGTTTAGATCAGGTAGTAATGTGGTACCACACTGGAACAGTCGTTTAAACCCGGTTTAGATCAATATTTTAGAGGATAACGCATGTTAGGTCTAGGATAGGTCTGGGATTTGCCCTCATCTGGCTCATGCAATCGCATAATTCGCATTCTTGTTGGCCAGATCCCGGTCTTTTTCTGGATTGTGTCACGTAGTAATGTGGTACCCCACAGTAACAGTCAATTAAGCCTGACCACGATCAATATTTTACAGGATAACGCTTGCTAGGTCTGGGTAAGGTCTGGAATTTGCCCTCATCAGACTCATACTTTCGCACTCTTCACATACTTGTTGAACAGATCCGGGGTTTTTTCTGGCTTGTATTGTCTGGATCAGGTCGTAATGTGGTACCACACTGAAAGAGTCGCTTAAACCTGGTTTCGATCAATATTTTGGAGGATATCGCATGTTTGGTCTAGGTTAGGTCAGGGATATGCACTCATCAGACTCATACTTTCGCATATTTCACATCCTTGTTGGCCAGATCCTGGTCTTCCTCTTGTTCGAATCAAGTAGTAATGTGGTCCCACACTGGAACAGTGGATTAATCCCGGTTTCGATCAATATTTTAGAGGGTGACGCATGCTAGGTCTAGGTTAGTTCTGGGATATCCACTCATCAGGCTCATACTTTCGCATATTTCGCATCCTTGTTGGCCAGATCCTGGTCTTCTTCTGGTTTGAATCACGTAGTATTGTGGTACCACACAGAAACAGTCAATTAAGCCTGGCCACGATTAAAATGTTAGAGGAGAACGCATGCTAGGTCTGGGTTAGGACTGAGATTTGCCCACATCAGACTCAAACTTTCGCATTCTTCACATACTTTTTGAGCAGATCCTGGGTTTTCTTCTGGTTTGTATCACGTAGTAATGTGCTACCACAATAAAACAGTCGATTAAACCTGGTTTCGATCAATATTCTAGAGGATAACGCATGTAAGGTCTAGGTCAGGTCTGGGATTTGCCCTCATCAGGCTCATGCAATCGCATATTTCGCAGTCTTGTGGGCCAGATCCTGGTCGTTTTCTGGATTGTGTCACGTAGTAATGTGGTACCACACTGAAACAGTCAATTAAACCTAGTTTCGATCAATATTTTAGAGAATAACACCGGTTTGGTCAGGGTTAGGTCTGGGTTAAAACCGCATCAGACTCATACTTTCGCATTCGTCACATACTTTTTGAGCAGATCCTGGGTTTTTTTCTGGTTTGTATCACGTAGAAATCGTGTACCACACTAAAACATTAGATTAAACCTGGTTTCGATCAATATTTTAGAGGATAACGCATGTTAGGTCTAGGATAGGTCTGGGATTTGCCCACATCAGGCTCATGCAATCGCATTCTTCACATACTTGTTGAACAGATCCTGGGTTTTTTCTGGTTTGGATCAGGTAGTAATGTGGTCCCACACTGGAACAGTCGATTAAACCCGGTTTCGATCAATATTTTAGAGGATAACACATGCTAGGTCTGGGTTAGGTCTGGGATTTGCCCTCATCATACTCATACTTTCGCACTCTTCACATACTTGTTGAACAGATCCTGGGTTTTTTCTGGCTTGGATCAGGTAGTAATGTGGGACCACACAGAAAGAGTGGATTAAACCTGGTTTCGATCAATATTTTAGAGGATAACGCATGTTAGGTCTAGGATAGGTCTGGGATTTGCCCACATCAGGCTCATGCAATCGCATATTTTGCATTCCTGTTAGCCTGATCTTGGTCTTTTTCTGGATTGTGTCACGTAGTAATGTGGTACCACACAGAAACAGTCACTTAAACCTGGCCACGATCAATATTTTAGAGGATAGCGCATGCTGGGTATGGGTTAGGTCTGGGATTTGCCCTTATCAGACCCATACTTTCGCATATTTCGTACACTTGATGAACAGATCCTGGGCTTTGTATGGCTTGGATCACGTAGTAATGTGGTACCACACTGTAACAGTCGATTAAGCCTTGTCTCGATCAATATTTTAGAGTATAACGCAGATTAGGTCTGGGTTAGGTCTGGGATTTACCCTCATCTGGCTCACGCTTTCGCGTTTTTCGCACACTTGTTGGCCAGATCTTGGGCTTTTACTGGTCTGGATCACCTAGTAATGTGGTACCACATTAAAACAGTCGACTATACCTGGCTTCGATCAATATTTTAGAGGATAACGCATGTTAGGTCTGGGTTAACTCTGGTATTTGCCATCATCAGGCTCATACTTTCGTATTTCTCCCATACTTGTTGGCCAGATCCTGGGCCTTGTATGGTTTGGATCATGTACTAATGTGGTACCACACTGAAACAGTCGATTAAGCCTGGTCTCGATCTATATTTTAGAGGATAACGCATGTTAGGTCTGGGTTAGGTCTGGGACTTGCCCTCATCAGACTCATACTTTCGCATTCTTCACATCCTTGTTGAACAGATCCTGGGTTTTTTCTGGTTTGGATCAGGTAGTAATGTGGTCCCACACTGGAACAGTCGATTAAACCCGGTTTCGATCAATATTTTAGCGGATGACGCATGTTAGGTCTAGGTTAGGTCTGGGATATGCAATCATCAGGCTCATACTTTCGCATATTTCGCACACTTGTTGGCCAGATCCTGGGTTTTTTCTGGTTTGGAACATGTAGTAATGTGGTACCACACTGGCACAGTCGATTAAACCCGGTTTCGATCAATATTGTAGACCATAACGCATGCTAGGTCTGGGTTAGATCTGGGATTTGCCCTCATGTGGCTCATACTTTGGCATTTTTAACAAACATGTTGACCAGATTGATGGATTTTTCTGGTTTGTATCACGTAGTAATCTAGAACCACACTGAAACAGTAGATTAAACTTGGTTTCGATCAATATTCTATAGGCTAACGCATGTTAGGTCTAGGTTAGGTCCGGGATTAGCCCTCATCAGGCTCATGCAATCGCATATTTCGCATTCTTGTTGGCCAGGTCCTGGTCTTTTTCTAGATTGTGTCACGTAGTAATGTGGTACTACACAGAAACAGTCGATTAAGCCTGGTCTCGATCAATATATTAGAGGATAACGCATGTTAGGTCTGGGTTAAGTCTGGTATTTGCCATCATCAGGTTCATACTTTCGCATTTCTCCCATACTTGTTGGCCAGACCCTGAGCTTTGTATGGTTTGGATCACGTAGTAATGTGGTACCACACTGAAACAGCCGATTATGCCTGGTCTCGATCAATATATTAGAGGATAACGCATGTTAGGTCTGGGTTAAGTCTGGTATTTGCCATCATCAGGTTCATACTTTCGCATTTCTCCCATACTTGTTGGCCAGACCCTGGGCTTTGTATGGTTTGGATCTCATAGTAATGTGGTACCACACAGAATCAGTCAATTAAGCCTGGTCTCGATCAATATTTTAGAGGATAAAGCATGTTTAGTCTAGGTTAGGTCTGGGATATGCACTCATCTGGCTCATACTTTCGCATATTTCGCAATCCTTGGTGGCCAGATCCTGGTCTTCTTCCGGTTTGAATCAGGTAGTATTGTGGTACCACACAGAAACAGTCAATTAAGCCTGGCCACGATCAATATTTTAGAGGATAACGCATGCTAGGTCTGGGTTAGGTCTGGGATTTGCCCTCATCAGACTCATACTTTCGCACTCTTCACATACTTGATGAACAGATCCTGGGTTTTTTCTGGCTTGGATCAGGTCGTAATGTTGTACGACACTGAAACAGTCGATTAAACCTGGTTTCGATCAATATTATAGAGGATAACGCATGTAAGGTCTAGTTAAGGTAAGGTATTTCCTCCCATCAGGCTCATACTTTCGCATATTTCGCACACTTTTTGGCCAGATCCTGGGGTTTTTCTGGTATGTTGCAGGCAGTAATATGTTACCACACTGGAACAGTCGATTAAACCCGGTTTCGATCAATATTTTAGAGGATAACGCATGCTAGGTCTGGGTTAGGTCTGGGATTTGCCCTCATTTGGCTCATACTTTCGCATTCTTCACATACTTGTAGAGCAGATCCCGGGGTTTTCTGGTTTGTATCAAGCAGTAATGTGGTACCGCAATAAAACAGTCGATTAAACCGGGTTTTGATCAATATTATAGAGGATAACGCATGTAAGGTCTAGCTAAGGTATGGTATTTGCTCCCATCAGGCTCATACTTTCGCATATTTCGCACACATTTTGGCCAGATCCTGGGTTTTTTCTGGTTTGGATCAAGCAGTAATGTGGTACCACACTGGAACAGTCGATTAAACCCGGTTTCGATCAATATTTTAGTGGATAACGCATGCTAGGTCTAGGTTAGGTTTGGGATTTGCCCTCATTGGGCTCATACTTGCGCATTCTTCACATACTTGTTGAACAGATCCTGGGTTTTTTCTGGGTTGGATCACATAGTAATGTGGTACCACACGGAAACAGTCGACTAAGCCTGGTCTCGATCAATATTTTAGAGGATAACGAATGTTTGGTCTAGGTTAGGACTGGGATATGCACTCATCTGGCTCATACTTTCGCATATTTCGCATCCTTGTTGGCCAGATCCTGGTCTTCTTCTGGTTTGAATCAGGTAGTATTGTGGTACCACACAGAAACAGTCAGTTAAGCCTGGCCACGATCAATATTTTAGAGGATAACGCATGTTAGGTCTAGGTTAGGTCTTGGATTTGCCCTTACCAGTCTCATACGATCGCATATTTCGCATTCTTGCTGGCCAGTTCCTGGTCCTTTTCTGGATTGTATCACGTAGTATGTGGTACCACACTGAAAGTGTCGATTAAGCCTAGTCTCGATCAATATTTTAGAGGATAACGCATGTTAGGTCTGGGTTAGGTGTGGGACTTCCACCCATCAGATTCATACTTTCGCATTCTTCACATACTTGTTGAAGAGATCCTGGGTTTTTTCTGGTTTGGATCAGGTAGTAATGTGGTACCCCACTGGAGCAGTTGAAAAAAGCTGGTTTCGATCAATATTTTAGAGGATAACGCATGTAGGGGCCAGGTTAGGTCTGGGTTTTGTTCTCATCAGGCTCATACTTTCGCATATTTCGCATACTTGTTGCCCAGATCCTGGGCTTTGTATGGTTTGGATCATGTAGTAATGTGGAACCACACTGAAACAGTCGATTAAGACTGGTCTCGATCTATATTTTAGAGGATAACGTATGTTAGGTCTTGGTTAGGTCTGGGACTTGCCCTCATCAGACTCATACTTTCGCATTCTTCACATACTTATTGAACAGATCCTGGGTTTTTTCTGGTTTGGATCATGTAGTAATGTGGTCCCACACTGGAACATTCGATTAAACCCGTTTCGATCAATATTTTAGAGGATGACGCATGTTAGGTCTAGTTTATGTCTGGGATTTGCTCTCATCAGGCTCATACTTTCGTATTTTTCGCACACTTGTTGGCCAGATCCTGGGTTTTTTCTGGTTTGGAACAGGTAGTAATGTGGTACCACACTGGAACAGCCGACTAAACCCGGTTTCGATCAATATTGTAGAGCATAACGCATGCTAGGTCTGGGTTAGGTCTGGGACTTGCCCTCATCAGACTCATACTATCGCATTCTTCACATACCTGTTGAACAGATCCTGGGCTTTTTCTGGTTTGGATCACGTAGTAATCTGGTACCACACTGGAACAGTCAATTAAACCTGGATACGATCAATACTTTTGAGGATAACGCCGGTTAGCTCTGGGTTAGGTCTGGGGTTTGCCCACATCTGGCTCATGCTTTCGCATTTTTCGCATACTTGTTGGCCAGATCCTGGGAATTTGCTGGATTGGATCACATAGTAATGTGGTACCACACTAAAACAGTCGATAAATTCTGGTCTCGATCGTTATTTTAGATAATAACGCATGTTAGGTCTGGGATTTGTCCTCATCAGGCTCACACTTTCCCATTTTTCACGAATTTGATGGCCAGATCCTGGGTTTTCTCTGGTTTGGATCAGGTAGTAATGTGGTACCACACTGAAACAGTCAATTAAACCTAGTTCCGATCAATATTTTACAGGATAACACCGGTTTGGTCAGGGTTAGGTCTGGGATATAACCGCATCAGACTCATACTTTCGCAATCGTCACATACTTTTTGTGCAGATCCTGGGTTTTTTCTGGTTTGAATCACGTAGTAATCTGGTACCACACTAAAACAGTAGATTAAACCTGGTTTCGATCAATATTTTAAAGGCTATCGCATGTTAGGTCTAGGTTAGATCTGGGATTTGCCCTCATCAGGCTCATGCAATCGCATATTTCGCATTCATGTTGGCCAGATCCTGGTCTTTTTCTAGATTGTGTCACGCAGTAATGTGGTACCACACAGAATCAGTCAATTAAGCCTGGCCACGAACAATATTTTAGAGGATACCGCATGCTAGGTCTGGGTTAGGTCTCAGATTTGACCTCATCAGTTTCATACTTTCGCATTCTTCACATACTTGTTGAACAGATCCTGGGTTGGATCACGTAGTAATGTGGTACCACACTGAAACAGTCGATTAAGCCTGGTCCCGATCAATATTTTAGAGGATAACGCATGTTAGGTCAAGGCTAGGTCTGGGATATGCACTCATCAGGCTCATACTTTCGCATACTTCGCACACTTTTTGGCTATATCCTGGGTTTTTTCTGGTTTAGATCAGGTAGTAATGTGGTACCACACTGGAACGGTCAATTAAGCCTGGCCACGATCAATATTGTAGAGGATAACACCGGTTTGGTCTGTGTTAGGTCTGGGTTATAAACGCATCAGACTCATACTTTCGCAATCTTCACATACTTTCTGAGCATATCCTGTGTTTTTTCTGGATTGTATCACGTAGTAATCTGGTACCACACTAAAACAGTAGATTAAACCTGGCCACGAGCAATATTTCAGAGGATAACGAATGCGAGGTCTGGGTTAGGTTTGGGATTTGCCATCATTGGGCTCATACTTTCGCATTTTTAACAAACATGTTGACCAGATCATGGGTTTCTCTGGTTTGGATCACGTAGTAATGTGGTACCACACTGAAATAGTCAATTAAACTTAGTATCGATCAATATTTTTGAGGATAACACCGGTTTGGTCTGGGTTAGGTCTGGGTTATAAACGCATCAGACTCATACTTTCGCAATCTTCACATACTTGTTGAACATATCCAGTGTTTTTTCTGGTTTGGATCACGTAGTAATCTGGTACCACACTAAAACAGTAGATTAAACCTGGTTTCGATCAATATTTTAGAGGCTATCGCACGTTAGGTCTAGGTTAGATCTGGGATATGCCCTCATCAGGCTCATGCAATCGCATATTTCGCATTCTTCTTGGCCAGATCCTAGTCTTTTTCTGGATTGTGCCACGTAGTAATGTGGTACCACACTGGAACAGTCGATTAAACCCATTTTCGATCAATATTTTAGAGGATAACGCGTGCTAGGTTTGGGTTAGGTCTGGAATTTGCCCAAATTTGGCTCATACTTTCACAATCATCACATACTTTTTGAGAAGATCCTGGGTTTTTTCTGGTTTGGATCAGGTAGTAATGTGGTACCACACTGGAACAGTCGTTTAAACCCGGTTTCGATCAATATTTTAGAGGATAACGCATGCTAGGTTTGGGTTAGGTCTGGAATTTGCCCAAATTTGGCTCATACTTTCGCAATCATCACATACTTTTTGAGAAGATCCTGGGTTTTTTCTGGTCTGTATCACGTAGTAATGTGGTACCACACTAAAACAGTCGATTAAACCTGGTTTAGATCAATATTTTAGAGGATAACGCATGTTAGGTCTAGGATAGGTCTGGGATTTGCCCTCATCAGGCTCATGCAATCGCATATTTCGCATTCTTGTTGGCCAGATCCCGGTCTTTTTCTGGATTGTGTCACGTAGTAATGTGGTACCCCACAGTAACAGCCAATTAAGCCTGACCACGATCAATATTTTACAGGATAACGCATGCTAGGTCTGGGTTAGGTCTGGAATTTGCCCTCATCAGACTCATACTTTCGCACTCTTCACATACTTGTTGAACAGATCCTGGGTTTTTTCTGGTTCGGATCACGTAGTAATGTGGTACCACACTGAAACAGACAATTAAATCTGGCTTCGATCAATATTATAGAGAGATAACGCATGCTAGGTCTGGGTCAGGTCTGGGAGGTGACCTCATCAGACTCATACTTTCGCAATCATCACATACTTTTTGAGAAGATCCTGGGTTTTTTCTGGTCTGTATCACGTAGTAATGTGGTACCACACTAAAACAGTCGATTAAACCTGGTTTAGATCAATATTTTAGAGGATAACGCATGTTAGGTCTAGGTTAGGTCTGGGATTTGCTCTCACCAGTCTCATACAATCGCATATTTCGCATTCTTGTTGGCCAGATCCTGGTCTTTTTCTGGATTCTGTCACGTAGTAATGTGGTACCACACAGTAACAGTTAATTAAGCCTGACCACGATCAATATTTTACAGGGTAACGCATGCTAGGTCTGGGTTAGGTCTGGGAGGTGACCTCATCAGACTCATACTTTCGCATTCTTCAAATACTTGTTGAACCGATCCTGGGTTTTTTCTGGTTTGTATCACGTAGTAATTTGATACCACACTGAAGAAGTCGATTAAACCTGGTTTCGATCAAAATTTTATAGGATAACACCGGTTTGGTCTGTGTTAGGTCTGGGTTATAACCGCATCAGACTCATACTTTCGCATTCTTCACATACTTTTTGAGCAGATCCTGGGTTTTCTTCTGGTTTGTATCACGTAGTAATCTGGTACCACACTAAAACAGTCGATTAAACCTGGTTTAGATCAATATTTTAGAGGATAACGCATGTTAGGTCTAGGATAGGTCTGGGATTTGCCCTCATCAGGCTCATGCAATCGCATACTTCGCAGTATTGTGGGCCAGATCCTGGTCTTTTTCTGGATTGTGTCACCTAGTAATGTGGTACCACACTGAAACAGTCAATTAAAACTAGTTTCGATCAATATTTTAGAGGATAACGCATGTTAGGTCTAGGATAGGTCTGGGATTTGCCCACATCAGGCTCATGCAATCGCATTCTTCACATACTTGTTGAACAGATCCTGGGTTTTTTCTGGTTTGGATCAGGTAGTAATGTGGTCCCACACTGGAACAGTCGATTAAACCCGGTTTCGATCAATATTTTAGAGGATAACACATGCTAGGTCTGGGTTAGGTCTGGGATTTGCCCTCATCATACTCATACTTTCGCACTCTTCACATACTTGTTGAACAGATCCTGGGTTTTTTCTGGCTTGGATCAGGTAGTAATGTGGGACCACACAGAAAGAGTGGATTAAACCTGGTTTCGATCAATATTTTAGAGGATAACGCATGTTAGGTCTAGGATAGGTCTGGGATTTGCCCACATCAGGCTCATGCAATCGCATATTTTGCATTCCTGTTAGCCTGATCTTGGTCTTTTTCTGGATTGTGTCACGTAGTAATGTGGTACCACACAGAAACAGTCACTTAAACCTGGCCACGATCAATATTTTAGAGGATAGCGCATGCTGGGTATGCGTTAGGTCTGGGATTTGCCCTTATCAGACCCATACTTTCGCATATTTCGCACACTTGATGAACAGATCCTGGGCTTTGTATGGCTTGGATCACGTAGTAATGTGGTACCACACTGTAACAGTCGATTAAGCCTTGTCTCGATCAATATTTTAGAGTATAACGCAGATTAGGTCTGGGTTAGGTCTGGGATTTACCCTCATCTGGCTCACGCTTTCGCGTTTTTCGCACACTTGTTGGCCAGATCTTGGGCTTTTACTGGTCTGGATCACCTAGTAATGTGGTACCACATTAAAACAGTCGACTATACCTGGCTTCGATCAATATTTTAGAGGATAACGCATGTTAGGTCTGGGTTAAGTCTGGTATTTGCCATCATCAGGCTCATACTTTCGTATTTCTCCCATACTTGTTGGCCAGATCCTGGGCCTTGTATGGTTTGGATCATGTACTAATGTGGTACCACACTGAAACAGTCGATTAAGCCTGGTCTCGATCTATATTTTAGAGGATAACGCATGTTAGGTCTGGGTTAGGTCTGGGACTTGCCCTCATCAGACTCATACTTTCGCATTCTTCACATCCTTGTTGAACAGATCCTGGGTTTTTTCTGGTTTGGATCAGGTAGTAATGTGGTCCCACACTGGAACAGTCGATTAAACCCGGTTTCGATCAATATTTTAGCGGATGACGCATGTTAGGTCTAGGTTAGGTCTGGGATATGCAATCATCAGGCTCATACTTTCGCATATTTCGCATTCTTGTTGGCCAGATCCTGGTCTTCTTCTGGTCTGAACCACGTAGTAGTGTGGTACCACACTGAAACGGTCAATTAAACCTGGGTTCGATCAATATTTAAGTGGATATCGTAGGTTAGGTCTGGGTTAGGTCTGTGATTTGCCCCCATCTGGCTCATACTTACGCATTATTCGCATACTTGTTGGCCAGATCCATGGGCTTTCTCCAGCTTGGATCACGTGGTAATGTGGTATCACACTGAGACAGTGGATTACTCCTGGTCTCGATCAATATTCTAGAGAATAACGCATGTTAGGTCAGGGTTAGGTCTGGGATTTGCCCTTATTATGCTCATACTTTCGCATTCTTCGCGTACTTGTTGAACAGATCCTGGGTTTTTTCTGGTTTGGATCTGGTAGTAATGTGGTACCACACTGGAACAGTCGTTTAAACCCGGTTTCGATCAATATTTTAGAGGATAACGCATGCTAGGTTTGGGTTAGGTCTGGGATTTGCCCTCATCAGGCTCATGCAATCGCATATTTCGCATTCTTGTTGGCCAGATCCTGGTCTTTTTCTGGATTGTGTCACGTAGTAATGTGGTACCCCACAGTAACAGTCAATTAAGCCTGACCACGATCAATATTTTACAGGATAACGCATGCTAGGTCTGGGTAAGGTCTGGAATTTGCCCTCATCAGACTCATACTTTCGCACTCTTCACATACTTGTTGAACAGATCCTGGGTTTTTTCTGGCTTGTATTGTCTGGATCAGGTAGTAATGTGGGACCACACAGAAAGAGTCGATTAAACCTGGTTTCGATGAATATTTTAGAGGATAACGCATGCTAGGTATGGGTTAGGTCTCAGATTTGACCTCATCAGATTCATACTTTCGCATTCTTCACATACATGCTGAACAGATCCTGGGCTTTTTCTGGGTTGGATCACATAGTAATGTGGTATCACACTGAAACAGTCGATTAATCCTGGTCCCGATCAATATTTTAGAGGATAACGCATGTTAGGTCAAGGTTAGGTCTGGGATATGCACTCATCAGGCTCATACTTTCGCATACTTCGCACACTTTTTGGCCATATCCTGGGTTTTTTCTGGTTTAGATCAGGTAGTAATGTGGTACCACACTGGAACAGTCGTTTAAACCCGGTTTAGATCAATATTTTAGAGGATAACGCATGTTAGGTCTAGGATAGGTCTGGGATTTGCCCTCATCTGGCTCATGCAATCGCATAATTCGCATTCTTGTTGGCCAGATCCCGGTCTTTTTCTGGATTGTGTCACGTAGTAATGTGGTACCCCACAGTAACAGTCAATTAAGCCTGACCACGATCAATATTTTACAGGATAACGCTTGCTAGGTCTGGGTAAGGTCTGGAATTTGCCCTCATCAGACTCATACTTTCGCACTCTTCACATACTTGTTGAACAGATCCGGGGTTTTTTCTGGCTTGTATTGTCTGGATCAGGTCGTAATGTGGTACCACACTGAAAGAGTCGCTTAAACCTGGTTTCGATCAATATTTTGGAGGATATCGCATGTTTGGTCTAGGTTAGGTCAGGGATATGCACTCATCAGACTCATACTTTCGCATATTTCACATCCTTGTTGGCCAGATCCTGGTCTTCCTCTTGTTCGAATCAAGTAGTAATGTGGTCCCACACTGGAACAGTGGATTAATCCCGGTTTCGATCAATATTTTAGAGGGTGACGCATGCTAGGTCTAGGTTAGTTCTGGGATATCCACTCATCAGGCTCATACTTTCGCATATTTCGCATCCTTGTTGGCCAGATCCTGGTCTTCTTCTGGTTTGAATCACGTAGTATTGTGGTACCACACAGAAACAGTCAATTAAGCCTGGCCACGATTAAAATGTTAGAGGAGAACGCATGCTAGGTCTGGGTTAGGACTGAGATTTGCCCACATCAGACTCAAACTTTCGCATTCTTCACATACTTTTTGAGCAGATCCTGGGTTTTCTTCTGGTTTGTATCACGTAGTAATGTGTTACCACAATAAAACAGTCGATTAAACCTGGTTTCGATCAATATTCTAGAGGATAACGCATGTAAGGTCTAGGTCAGGTCTGGGATTTGCCCTCATCAGGCTCATGCAATCGCATATTTCGCAGTCTTGTGGGCCAGATCCTGGTCGTTTTCTGGATTGTGTCACGTAGTAATGTGGTACCACACTGAAACAGTCAATTAAACCTAGTTTCGATCAATATTTTAGAGAATAACACCGGTTTGGTCAGGGTTAGGTCTGGGTTAAAACCGCATCAGACTCATACTTTCGCATTCGTCACATACTTTTTGAGCAGATCCTGGGTTTTTTTC
Organism: Colletes latitarsis; assembly: GCF_051014445.1. Lineage (NCBI taxonomy): Eukaryota > Metazoa > Arthropoda > Insecta > Hymenoptera > Colletidae > Colletes > Colletes latitarsis. Next base: position 5,505,978 of record NC_135147.1, read on the forward strand.
TGGTTTGTATCACGTAGAAATCGTGTACCACACTAAAACATTAGATTAAACCTGGTTTCGATCAATATTTTAGAGGATAACGCATGTTAGGTCTAGGATAGGTCTGGGATTTGCCCACATCAGGCTCATGCAATCGCATTCTTCACATACTTGTTGAACAGATCCTGGGTTTTTTCTGGTTTGGATCAGGTAGTAATGTGGTCCCACACTGGAACAGTCGATTAAACCCGGTTTCGATCAATATTTTAGAGGATAACACATGCTAGGTCTGGGTTAGGTCTGGGATTTGCCCTCATCATACTCATACTTTCGCACTCTTCACATACTTGTTGAACAGATCCTGGGTTTTTTCTGGCTTGGATCAGGTAGTAATGTGGGACCACACAGAAAGAGTGGATTAAACCTGGTTTCGATCAATATTTTAGAGGATAACGCATGTTAGGTCTAGGATAGGTCTGGGATTTGCCCACATCAGGCTCATGCAATCGCATATTTTGCATTCCTGTTAGCCTGATCTTGGTCTTTTTCTGGATTGTGTCACGTAGTAATGTGGTACCACACAGAAACAGTCACTTAAACCTGGCCACGATCAATATTTTAGAGGATAGCGCATGCTGGGTATGGGTTAGGTCTGGGATTTGCCCTTATCAGACCCATACTTTCGCATATTTCGTACACTTGATGAACAGATCCTGGGCTTTGTATGGCTTGGATCACGTAGTAATGTGGTACCACACTGTAACAGTCGATTAAGCCTTGTCTCGATCAATATTTTAGAGTATAACGCAGATTAGGTCTGGGTTAGGTCTGGGATTTACCCTCATCTGGCTCACGCTTTCGCGTTTTTCGCACACTTGTTGGCCAGATCTTGGGCTTTTACTGGTCTGGATCACCTAGTAATGTGGTACCACATTAAAACAGTCGACTATACCTGGCTTCGATCAATATTTTAGAGGATAACGCATGTTAGGTCTGGGTTAACTCTGGTATTTGCCATCATCAGGCTCATACTTTCGTATTTCTCCCATACTTGTTGGCCAGATCCTGGGCCTTGTATGGTTTGGATCATGTACTAATGTGGTACCACACTGAAACAGTCGATTAAGCCTGGTCTCGATCTATATTTTAGAGGATAACGCATGTTAGGTCTGGGTTAGGTCTGGGACTTGCCCTCATCAGACTCATACTTTCGCATTCTTCACATCCTTGTTGAACAGATCCTGGGTTTTTTCTGGTTTGGATCAGGTAGTAATGTGGTCCCACACTGGAACAGTCGATTAAACCCGGTTTCGATCAATATTTTAGCGGATGACGCATGTTAGGTCTAGGTTAGGTCTGGGATATGCAATCATCAGGCTCATACTTTCGCATATTTCGCACACTTGTTGGCCAGATCCTGGGTTTTTTCTGGTTTGGAACATGTAGTAATGTGGTACCACACTGGCACAGTCGATTAAACCCGGTTTCGATCAATATTGTAGACCATAACGCATGCTAGGTCTGGGTTAGATCTGGGATTTGCCCTCATGTGGCTCATACTTTGGCATTTTTAACAAACATGTTGACCAGATTGATGGATTTTTCTGGTTTGTATCACGTAGTAATCTAGAACCACACTGAAACAGTAGATTAAACTTGGTTTCGATCAATATTCTATAGGCTAACGCATGTTAGGTCTAGGTTAGGTCCGGGATTAGCCCTCATCAGGCTCATGCAATCGCATATTTCGCATTCTTGTTGGCCAGGTCCTGGTCTTTTTCTAGATTGTGTCACGTAGTAATGTGGTACTACACAGAAACAGTCGATTAAGCCTGGTCTCGATCAATATATTAGAGGATAACGCATGTTAGGTCTGGGTTAAGTCTGGTATTTGCCATCATCAGGTTCATACTTTCGCATTTCTCCCATACTTGTTGGCCAGACCCTGAGCTTTGTATGGTTTGGATCACGTAGTAATGTGGTACCACACTGAAACAGCCGATTATGCCTGGTCTCGATCAATATATTAGAGGATAACGCATGTTAGGTCTGGGTTAAGTCTGGTATTTGCCATCATTAGGTTCATACTTTCGCATTTCTCCCATACTTGTTGGCCAGACCCTGGGCTTTGTATGGTTTGGATCTCATAGTAATGTGGTACCACACAGAATCAGTCAATTAAGCCTGGTCTCGATCAATATTTTAGAGGATAAAGCATGTTTAGTCTAGGTTAGGTCTGGGATATGCACTCATCTGGCTCATACTTTCGCATATTTCGCAATCCTTGGTGGCCAGATCCTGGTCTTCTTCCGGTTTGAATCAGGTAGTATTGTGGTACCACACAGAAACAGTCAATTAAGCCTGGCCACGATCAATATTTTAGAGGATAACGCATGCTAGGTCTGGGTTAGGTCTGGGATTTGCCCTCATCAGACTCATACTTTCGCACTCTTCACATACTTGATGAACAGATCCTGGGTTTTTTCTGGCTTGGATCAGGTCGTAATGTTGTACGACACTGAAACAGTCGATTAAACCTGGTTTCGATCAATATTATAGAGGATAACGCATGTAAGGTCTAGTTAAGGTAAGGTATTTCCTCCCATCAGGCTCATACTTTCGCATATTTCGCACACTTTTTGGCCAGATCCTGGGGTTTTTCTGGTATGTTGCAGGCAGTAATATGTTACCACACTGGAACAGTCGATTAAACCCGGTTTCGATCAATATTTTAGAGGATAACGCATGCTAGGTCTGGGTTAGGTCTGGGATTTGCCCTCATTTGGCTCATACTTTCGCATTCTTCACATACTTGTAGAGCAGATCCCGGGGTTTTCTGGTTTGTATCAAGCAGTAATGTGGTACCGCAATAAAACAGTCGATTAAACCGGGTTTTGATGAATATTATAGAGGATAACGCATGTAAGGTCTAGCTAAGGTATGGTATTTGCTCCCATCAGGCTCATACTTTCGCATATTTCGCACACATTTTGGCCAGATCCTGGGTTTTTTCTGGTTTGGATCAAGCAGTAATGTGGTACCACACTGGAACAGTCGATTAAACCCGGTTTCGATCAATATTTTAGTGGATAACGCATGCTAGGTCTAGGTTAGGTTTGGGATTTGCCCTCATTGGGCTCATACTTGCGCATTCTTCACATACTTGTTGAACAGATCCTGGGTTTTTTCTGGGTTGGATCACATAGTAATGTGGTACCACACGGAAACAGTCGACTAAGCCTGGTCTCGATCAATATTTTAGAGGATAACGAATGTTTGGTCTAGGTTAGGACTGGGATATGCACTCATCTGGCTCATACTTTCGCATATTTCGCATCCTTGTTGGCCAGATCCTGGTCTTCTTCTGGTTTGAATCAGGTAGTATTGTGGTACCACACAGAAACAGTCAGTTAAGCCTGGCCACGATCAATATTTTAGAGGATAACGCATGTCAGGTCTAGGTTAGGTCTTGGATTTGCCCTTACCAGTCTCATACGATCGCATATTTCGCATTCTTGCTGGCCAGTTCCTGGTCCTTTTCTGGATTGTATCACGTAGTATGTGGTACCACACTGAAAGTGTCGATTAAGCCTAGTCTCGATCAATATTTTAGAGGATAACGCATGTTAGGTCTGGGTTAGGTGTGGGACTTCCACCCATCAGATTCATACTTTCGCATTCTTCACATACTTGTTGAAGAGATCCTGGGTTTTTTCTGGTTTGGATCAGGTAGTAATGTGGTACCCCACTGGAGCAGTTGAAAAAAGCTGGTTTCGATCAATATTTTAGAGGATAACGCATGTAGGGGCCAGGTTAGGTCTGGGTTTTGTTCTCATCAGGCTCATACTTTCGCATATTTCGCATACTTGTTGCCCAGATCCTGGGCTTTGTATGGTTTGGATCATGTAGTAATGTGGAACCACACTGAAACAGTCGATTAAGACTGGTCTCGATCTATATTTTAGAGGATAACGTATGTTAGGTCTTGGTTAGATCTGGGACTTGCCCTCATCAGACTCATACTTTCGCATTCTTCACATACTTATTGAACAGATCCTGGGTTTTTTCTGGTTTGGATCATGTAGTAATGTGGTCCCACACTGGAACATTCGATTAAACCCGTTTCGATCAATATTTTAGAGGATGACGCATGTTAGGTCTAGTTTATGTCTGGGATTTGCTCTCATCAGGCTCATACTTTCGTATTTTTCGCACACTTGTTGGCCAGATCCTGGGTTTTTTCTGGTTTGGAACAGGTAGTAATGTGGTACCACACTGGAACAGCCGACTAAACCCGGTTTCGATCAATATTGTAGAGCATAACGCATGCTAGGTCTGGGTTAGGTCTGGGACTTGCCCTCATCAGACTCATACTATCGCATTCTTCACATACCTGTTGAACAGATCCTGGGTTTTTCTGGCTTGGATCAGGTAGTAATGTGGGACCACACAGAAAGATTCGATTTAACCTGGTTTCGATCAATATTTTAGAGGATAACGCATGTTAGGTCTAGGTTAGGTCTGGGATTTGCCCTCACCAGTCCCATAGAATCGCATGTTTCGCATTCTTTTTGGCAAGATCCTGGTCTTCTTCTGGTCTGAATCACGTAGTATTGTGGTACCACGCAGAAACAGTGAATTTAACCTGGCCACGGTCAATATTTTGGAGGATAACGCATGCTAGGTCTGGGTTAGGTCTGAGATTTGACCTCATCAGACTCATACTTTTGCATTCTTCAAATATTTGTTGAACATATCCTTGGTTTTTTCTGGGTTGGATCACGTAGTAATGTGGTACCACACTGAAACAGTCAATTAAGCCTGGTCTCGATCAATATTTTAGAGGATAAAGAATGTTTAGTCTAGGTTAGGTCTGGGATATGCACTCATCTGGCTCATACTTTCGCATATTTCGCAATCCTTGGTGGCCAGATCCTGGTCTTCTTCCGGTTTGAATCAGGTAGTATTGTGGTACCACACAGAAACAGTCAATTAAGCCTGGCCACGATCAATATTTTAGAGGATAACGCATGCTAGGTCTGGGTTAGGTCTGGGATTTGCCCTCATCAGACTCATACTTTCGCACTCTTCACATACTTGATGAACAGATCCTGGGTTTTTTCTGGCTTGGATCAGGTCGTAATGTTGTACGACACTGAAACAGTCGATTAAACTTGGTTTCGATCAATATTATAGAGGATAACGCATGTAAGGTCTAGTTAAGGTAAGGTATTTCCTCCCATCAGGCTCATACTTTCGCATATTTCGCACACTTTTTGGCCAGACCCTGGGTTTTTTCTGGTTTGGATCAGGCGGAAATGTGGTACCACACTGGAACAGTCGATTAAACCCGGTTTCGATCAATAGTTTAGAGGATAACCCATGCTAGGTCTGGGTTAGGTCTGGGATTTGCCCTCATCTTACTCATACTTTCCCACTCTTCACATACCTGTTCAACAGATCCTGGGTTTTTTCTGGCTTGGATCAGGTAGTAATGTGGGACCACACAGAAAGATTCGATTAAACCCGGTTTCGATCAATATTTTAGAGGATAACGCATGTTTGGTCTAGGTTAGGTCTGGGATATGCAATCATCAGGCTCATACTTTCGCATATTTCGCATTCTTGTTGGCCAGATCCTGGTCTTCTTCTGGTCTGAACCACGTAGTAGTGTGGTACCACACTGAAACGGTCAATTAAACCTGGGTTCGATCAATATTTAAGTGGATATCGTAGGTTAGGTCTGGGTTAGGTCTGTGATTTGCCCCCATCTGGCTCATACTTACGCATTATTCGCATACTTGTTGGCCAGATCCATGGGCTTTCTCCAGCTTGGATCACGTGGTAATGTGGTACCACACTGAGACAGTGGATTACTCCTGGTCTCGATCAATATTCTAGAGAATAACGCATGTTAGGTCAGGGTTAGGTCTGGGATTTGCCCTTATTATGCTCATACTTTCGCATATTTCGCAATCCTTGGTGGCCAGATCCTGGTCTTCTTCCGGTTTGAATCAGGTAGTATTGTGGTACCACACAGAAACAGTCAATTAAGCCTGGCCACGATCAATATTTTAGAGGATAACGCATGCTAGGTCTGGGTTAGGTCTGGGATTTGCCCTCATCAGACTCATACTTTCGCATTCTTCACATACTTGTTGAACAGATCCTGGGTTTTTTCTGGATTGTGTCACGTAGTAATGTGGTACCCCACAGTAACAGTCAATTAAGCCTGACCACGATCAATATTTTACAGGATAACGCATGCTAGGTCTGGGTAAGGTCTGGAATTTGCCCTCATCAGACTCATACTTTCGCACTCTTCACATACTTGTTGAACAGATCCTGGGTTTTTTCTGGCTTGTATTGTCTGGATCAGGTAGTAATGTGGGACCACACAGAAAGAGTCGATTAAACCTGGTTTCGATGAATATTTTAGAGGATAACGCATGCTAGGTATGGGTTAGGTCTCAGATTTGACCTCATCAGATTCATACTTTCGCATTCTTCACATACATGCTGAACAGATCCTGGGCTTTTTCTGGGTTGGATCACATAGTAATGTGGTATCACACTGAAACAGTCGATTAATCCTGGTCCCGATCAATATTTTAGAGGATAACGCATGTTAGGTCAAGGTTAGGTCTGGGATATGCACTCATCAGGCTCATACTTTCGCATACTTCGCACACTTTTTGGCCATATCCTGGGTTTTTTCTGGTTTAGATCAGGTAGTAATGTGGTACCACACTGGAACAGTCGTTTAAACCCGGTTTAGATCAATATTTTAGAGGATAACGCATGTTAGGTCTAGGATAGGTCTGGGATTTGCCCTCATCTGGCTCATGCAATCGCATAATTCGCATTCTTGTTGGCCAGATCCCGGTCTTTTTCTGGATTGTGTCACGTAGTAATGTGGTACCCCACAGTAACAGTCAATTAAGCCTGACCACGATCAATATTTTACAGGATAACGCTTGCTAGGTCTGGGTAAGGTCTGGAATTTGCCCTCATCAGACTCATACTTTCGCACTCTTCACATACTTGTTGAACAGATCCGGGGTTTTTTCTGGCTTGTATTGTCTGGATCAGGTCGTAATGTGGTACCACACTGAAAGAGTCGCTTAAACCTGGTTTCGATCAATATTTTGGAGGATATCGCATGTTTGGTCTAGGTTAGGTCAGGGATATGCACTCATCAGACTCATACTTTCGCATATTTCACATCCTTGTTGGCCAGATCCTGGTCTTCCTCTTGTTCGAATCAAGTAGTAATGTGGTCCCACACTGGAACAGTGGATTAATCCCGGTTTCGATCAATATTTTAGAGGGTGACGCATGCTAGGTCTAGGTTAGTTCTGGGATATCCACTCATCAGGCTCATACTTTCGCATATTTCGCATCCTTGTTGGCCAGATCCTGGTCTTCTTCTGGTTTGAATCACGTAGTATTGTGGTACCACACAGAAACAGTCAATTAAGCCTGGCCACGATTAAAATGTTAGAGGAGAACGCATGCTAGGTCTGGGTTAGGACTGAGATTTGCCCACATCAGACTCAAACTTTCGCATTCTTCACATACTTTTTGAGCAGATCCTGGGTTTTCTTCTGGTTTGTATCACGTAGTAATGTGCTACCACAATAAAACAGTCGATTAAACCTGGTTTCGATCAATATTCTAGAGGATAACGCATGTAAGGTCTAGGTCAGGTCTGGGATTTGCCCTCATCAGGCTCATGCAATCGCATATTTCGCAGTCTTGTGGGCCAGATCCTGGTCTTTTTCTGGATTGTGTCACGTAGTAATGTGGTACCACACTGAAACAGTCAATTAAACCTAGTTTCGATCAATATTTTAGAGAATAACACCGGTTTGGTCAGGGTTAGGTCTGGGTTAAAACCGCATCAGACTCATACTTTCGCATTCGTCACATACTTTTTGAGCAGATCCTGGGTTTTTTTCTGGTTTGTATCACGTAGAAATCGTGTACCACACTAAAACATTAGATTAAACCTGGTTTCGATCAATATTTTAGAGGATAACGCATGTTAGGTCTAGGATAGGTCTGGGATTTGCCCACATCAGGCTCATGCAATCGCATTCTTCACATACTTGTTGAACAGATCCTGGGTTTTTTCTGGTTTGGATCATGTAGTAATGTGGTCCCACACTGGAACAGTCGATTAAACCCGGTTTCGATCAATATTTTAGAGGATAACACATGCTAGGTCTGGGTTAGGTCTGGGATTTGCCCTCATCATACTCATACTTTCGCACTCTTCACATACTTGTTGAACAGATCCTGGGTTTTTTCTGGCTTGGATCAGGTAGTAATGTGGGACCACACAGAAAGAGTGGATTAAACCTGGTTTCGATCAATATTTTAGAGGATAACGCATGTTAGGTCTAGGATAGGTCTGGGATTTGCCCACATCAGGCTCATGCAATCGCATATTTTGCATTCCTGTTAGCCTGATCTTGGTCTTTTTCTGGATTGTGTCACGTAGTAATGTGGTACCACACAGAAACAGTCACTTAAACCTGGCCACGATCAATATTTTAGAGGATAGCGCATGCTGGGTATGGGTTAGGTCTGGGATTTGCCCTTATCAGACCCATACTTTCGCATATTTCGCACACTTGATGAACAGATCCTGGGCTTTGTATGGCTTGGATCACGTAGTAATGTGGTACCACACTGTAACAGTCGATTAAGCCTTGTCTCGATCAATATTTTAGAGTATAACGCAGATTAGGTCTGGGTTAGGTCTGGGATTTACCCTCATCTGGCTCACGCTTTCGCGTTTTTCGCACACTTGTTGGCCAGATCTTGGGCTTTTACTGGTCTGGATCACCTAGTAATGTGGTACCACATTAAAACAGTCGACTATACCTGGCTTCGATCAATATTTTAGAGGATAACGCATGTTAGGTCTGGGTTAAGTCTGGTATTTGCCATCATCAGGCTCATACTTTCGTATTTCTCCCATACTTGTTGGCCAGATCCTGGGCCTTGTATGGTTTGGATCATGTACTAATGTGGTACCACACTGAAACAGTCGATTAAGCCTGGTCTCGATCTATATTTTAGAGGATAACGCATGCTGGGTATGGGTTAGGTCTGGGATTTGCCCTTATCAGACCCATACTTTCGCATATTTCGCACACTTGATGAACAGATCCTGGGCTTTGTATGGCTTGGATCACGTAGTAATGTGGTACCACACTGTAACAGTCGATTAAGCCTTGTCTCGATCAATATTTTAGAGTATAACGCAGATTAGGTCTGGGTTAGGTCTGGGATTTACCCTCATCTGGCTCACGCTTTCGCGTTTTTCGCACACTTGTTGGCCAGATCTTGGGCTTTTACTGGTCTGGATCACCTAGTAATGTGGTACCACATTAAAACAGTCGACTATACCTGGCTTCGATCAATATTTTAGAGGATAACGCATGTTAGGTCTGGGTTAAGTCTGGTATTTGCCATCATCAGGCTCATACTTTCGTATTTCTCCCATACTTGTTGGCCAGATCCTGGGCCTTGTATGGTTTGGATCATGTACTAATGTGGTACCACACTGAAACAGTCGATTAAGCCTGGTCTCGATCTATATTTTAGAGGATAACGCATGTTAGGTCCGGGTTAGGTCTGGGACTTGCCCTCATCAGACTCATACTTTCGCATTCTTCACATCCTTGTTGAACAGATCCTGGGTTTTTTCTGGTTTGGATCAGGTAGTAATGTGGTCCCACACTGGAACAGTCGATTAAACCCGGTTTCGATCAATATTTTAGCGGATGACGCATGTTAGGTCTAGGTTATGTCAGGGATTTGCTCTCATCAGGCTCATACTTTCGCATATTTCGCACACTTCTTGGCCAGATCCTGGGTTTTTTCTGGTTTGGAACATGTAGTAATGTGGTACCACACTGGCACAGTCGATTAAACCCGGTTTCGATCAATATTGGAGACCATAACGCATGCTAGGTCTGGGTTAGATCTGGGATTTGCCCTCATTTGGCTCATACTTTGGCATTTTTAACAAACATGTTGACCAGATTGATGGATTTTTCTGGTTTGTATCACGTAGTAATCTAGAACCACACTGAAACAGTAGATTAAACTTGGTTTCGATCAATATTCTATAGGCTAACGCATGTTAGGTCTAGGTTAGGTCCGGGATTAGCCCTCATCAGGCTCATGCAATCGCATATTTCGCATTCTTGTTGGTCAGGTCCTGGTCTTTTTCTAGATTGTGTCACGTAGTAATGTGGTACTACACAGAGACAGTCGATTAAGCCTGGTCTCGATCAATATATTAGAGGATAACGCATGTTAGGTCTGGGTTAAGTCTGGTATTTGCCATCATCAGGTTCATACTTTCGCATTTCTCCCATACTTGTTGGCCAGACCCTGAGCTTTGTATGGTTTGGATCACGTAGTAATGTGGTACCACACTGAAACAGCCGATTATGCCTGGTCTCGATCAATATATTAGAGGATAACGCATGTTAGGTCTGGGTTAAGTCTGGTATTTGCCATCATCAGGTTCATACTTTCGCATTTCTCCCATACTTGTTGGCCAGACCCTGGGCTTTGTATGGTTTGGATCTCATAGTAATGTGGTACCACACAGAATCAGTCAATTAAGCCTGGTCTCGATCAATATTTTAGAGGATAAAGCATGTTTAGTCTAGGTTAGGTCTGGGATATGCACTCATCTGGCTCATACTTTCGCATATTTCGCAATCCTTGGTGGCCAGATCCTGGTCTTCTTCCGGTTTGAATCAGGTAGTATTGTGGTACCACACAGAAACAGTCAATTAAGCCTGGCCACGATCAATATTTTAGAGGATAACGCATGCTAGGTCTGGGTTAGGTCTGGGATTTGCCCTCATCAGACTCATACTTTCGCACTCCTCACATACTTGATGAACAGATCCTGGGTTTTTTCTGGCTTGGATCAGGACGTAATGTTGTACGACTCTGAAACAGTCGATTAAACCTGGTTTCGATCAATATTATAGAGGATAACGCATGTAAGGTCTAGTTAAGGTAAGGTATTTCCTCCCATCAGGCTCATACTTTCGCATATTTCGCACACTTTTTGGCCAGATCCTGGGGTTTTTCTGGTATGTTGCAGGCAGTAATATGTTACCACACTGGAACAGTCGATTAAACCCGGTTTCGATCAATATTTTAGAGGATAACGCATGCTAGGTCAGGGTTAGGTCTGGGATTTGCCCTCATTTGGCTCATACTTTCGCATTCTTCACATACTTGTAGAGCAGATCCCGGGGTTTTCTGGTTTGTATCAAGCAGTAATGTGGTACCGCAATAAAACAGTCGATTAAACCGGGTTTTGATCAATATTATAGAGGATAACGCATGTAAGGTCTAGCTAAGGTATGGTATTTGCTCCCATCAGGCTCATACTTTCGCATATTTCGCACACATTTTGGCCAGATCCTGGGTTTTTTCTGGTTTGGATCAAGCAGTAATGTGGTACCACACTGGAACAGTCGATTAAACCCGGTTTCGATCAATATTTTAGAGGATAACGCATGCTAGGTCTAGGTTAGGTTTGGGATTTGCCCTCATTGGGCTCATACTTGCGCATTCTTCACATACTTGTTGAACAGATCCTGGGTTTTTTCTGGGTTGGATCACATAGTAATGTGGTACCACACGGAAACAGTCGACTAAGCCTGGTCTCGATCAATATTTTAGAGGATAACGAATGTTTGGTCTAGGTTAGGACTGGGATATGCACTCATCTGGCTCATACTTTCGCATATTTCGCATCCTTGTTGGCCAGATCCTGGTCTTCTTCTGGTTTGAATCAGGTAGTATTGTGGTACCACACAGAAACAGTCAGTTAAGCCTGGCCACGATCAATATTTTAGAGGATAACGCATGTTAGGTCTAGGTTAGGTCTTGGATTTGCCCTTACCAGTCTCATACGATCGCATATTTCGCATTCTTGCTGGCCAGTTCCTGGTCCTTTTCTGGATTGTATCACGTAGTATGTGGTACCACACTGAAAGTGTCGATTAAGCCTAGTCTCGATCAATATTTTAGAGGATAACGCATGTTTAGTCTAGGTTAGGTCTGGGATATGCACTCATCTGGCTCATACTTTCGCATATTTCGCAATCCTTGGTGGCCAGATCCTGGTCTTCTTCCGGTTTGAATCAGGTAGTAATGTGGTACCCCACTGGAGCAGTTGAAAAAAGCTGGTTTCGATCAATATTTTAGAGGATAACGCATGTAGGGGCCAGGTTAGGTCTGGGTTTTGTTCTCATCAGGCTCATACTTTCGCATATTTCGCATACTTGTTGCCCAGATCCTGGGCTTTGTATGGTTTGGATCATGTAGTAATGTGGAACCACACTGAAACAGTCGATTAAGACTGGTCTCGATCTATATTTTAGAGGATAACGTATGTTAGGTCTTGGTTAGGTCTGGGACTTGCCCTCATCAGACTCATACTTTCGCATTCTTCACATACTTATTGAACAGATCCTGGGTTTTTTCTGGTTTGGATCATGTAGTAATGTGGTCCCACACTGGAACATTCGATTAAACCCGTTTCGATCAATATTTTAGAGGATGACGCATGTTAGGTCTAGTTTATGTCTGGGATTTGCTCTCATCAGGCTCATACTTTCGTATTTTTCGCACACTTGTTGGCCAGATCCTGGGTTTTTTCTGGTTTGGAACAGGTAGTAATGTGGTACCACACTGGAACAGTCGACTAAACCCGGTTTCGATCAATATTGTAGAGCATAACGCATGCTAGGTCTGGGTTAGGTCTGGGACTTCCCTCATCAGACTCATACTTTCGCATTCTTCACATACCTGTTGAACAGATCCTGGGTTTTTCTGGCTTGGATCAGGTAGTAATGTGGGACCACACAGAAAGATTCGATTTAACCTGGTTTCGATCAATATTTTAGAGGATAAGGCATGTTAGGTCTAGGTTAGGTCTGGGATTTGCCCTCACCAGTCCCATAGAATCGCATGTTTCGCATTCTTTTTGGCAAGATCCTGGTCTTCTTCTGGTCTGAATCACGTAGTATTGTGGTACCACGCAGCAACAGTGAATTTAACCTGGCCACGGTCAATATTTTGGAGGATAACGCATGCTAGGTCTGGGTTAGGTCTGAGATTTGACCTCATCAGACTCATACTTTTGCATTCTTCAAATATTTGTTGAACATATCCTTGGTTTTTTCTGGGTTGGATCCCGTAGTAATGTGGTACCACACTGAAACAGTCAATTAAGCCTGGTCTCGATCAATATTTTAGAGGATAAAGCATGTTTAGTCTAGGTTAGGTCTGGGATATGCACTCATCTGGCTCATACTTTCGCATATTTCGCAATCCTTGGTGGCCAGATCCTGGTCTTCTTCCGGTTTGAATCAGGTAGTATTGTGGTACCACACAGAAACAGTCAATTAAGCCTGGCCACGATCAATATTTTAGAGGATAACGCATGCTAGGTCTGGGTTAGGTCTGGGATTTGCCCTCATCAGACTCATACTTTCGCACTCTTCACATACTTGATGAACAGATCCTTGGTTTTTTCTGGCTTGGATCAGGTCGTAATGTTGTACGACACTGAAACAGTCGATTAAACCTGGTTTCGATCAATATTATAGAGGATAACGCATGTAAGGTCTAGTTAAGGTAAGGTATTTCCTCCCATCAGGCTCATACTTTCGCATATTTCGCACACTTTTTGGCCAGACCCTGGGTTGTTTCTGGTTTGGATCAGGCGGAAATGTGGTACCACACTGGAACAGTCGATTAAACCCGGTTTCGATCAATATTTTAGAGGATAACCCATGCTAGGTCTGGGTTAGGTCTGGGATTTGCCCTCATCTTACTCATACTTTCCCACTCTTCACATACCTGTTCAACAGATCCTGGGTTTTTTCTGGCTTGGATCAGGTAGTAATGTGGGACCACACAGAAAGATTCGATTAAACCCGGTTTCGATCAATATTTTAGAGGATAACGCATGCTAGGTTTGGGTTAGGTCTGGGATTTGCCCTCATCAGGCTCATGCAATCGCATATTTCGCATTCTTGTTGGCCAGATCCTGGTCTTTTTCTGGATTGTGTCACGTAGTAATGTGGTACCCCACAGTAACAGTCAATTAAGCCTGACCACGATCAATATTTTACAGGATAACGCATGCTAGGTCTGGGTAAGGTCTGGAATTTGCCCTCATCAGACTCATACTTTCGCACTCTTCACATACTTGTTGAACAGATCCTGGGTTTTTTCTGGCTTGTATTGTCTGGATCAGGTAGTAATGTGGGACCACACAGAAAGAGTCGATTAAACCTGGTTTCGATGAATATTTTAGAGGATAACGCATGCTAGGTATGGGTTAGGTCTCAGATTTGACCTCATCAGATTCATACTTTCGCATTCTTCACATACATGCTGAACAGATCCTGGGCTTTTTCTGGGTTGGATCACATAGTAATGTGGTATCACACTGAAACAGTCGATTAATCCTGGTCCCGATCAATATTTTAGAGGATAACGCATGTTAGGTCAAGGTTAGGTCTGGGATATGCACTCATCAGGCTCATACTTTCGCATACTTCGCACACTTTTTGGCCATATCCTGGGTTTTTTCTGGTTTAGATCAGGTAGTAATGTGGTACCACACTGGAACAGTCGTTTAAACCCGGTTTAGATCAATATTTTAGAGGATAACGCATGTTAGGTCTAGGATAGGTCTGGGATTTGCCCTCATCTGGCTCATGCAATCGCATAATTCGCATTCTTGTTGGCCAGATCCCGGTCTTTTTCTGGATTGTGTCACGTAGTAATGTGGTACCCCACAGTAACAGTCAATTAAGCCTGACCACGATCAATATTTTACAGGATAACGCTTGCTAGGTCTGGGTAAGGTCTGGAATTTGCCCTCATCAGACTCATACTTTCGCACTCTTCACATACTTGTTGAACAGATCCGGGGTTTTTTCTGGCTTGTATTGTCTGGATCAGGTCGTAATGTGGTACCACACTGAAAGAGTCGCTTAAACCTGGTTTCGATCAATATTTTGGAGGATATCGCATGTTTGGTCTAGGTTAGGTCAGGGATATGCACTCATCAGACTCATACTTTCGCATATTTCGCATCCTTGTTGGCCAGATCCTGGTCTTCTTCTGGTTTGAATCACGTAGTATTGTGGTACCACACAGAAACAGTCAATTAAGCCTGGCCACGATTAAAATGTTAGAGGAGAACGCATGCTAGGTCTGGGTTAGGACTGAGATTTGCCCACATCAGACTCAAACTTTCGCATTCTTCACATACTTTTTGAGCAGATCCTGGGTTCTCTTCTGGTTTGTATCACGTAGTATAGTGCTACCACAATAAAACAGTCGATTAAACCTGGTTTCGATCAATATTCTAGAGGATAACGCATGTAAGGTCTAGGTCAGGTCTGGGATTTGCCCTCATCAGGCTCATGCAATCGCATATTTCGCAGTCTTGTGGGCCAGATCCTGGTCTTTTTCTGGATTGTGTCACGTAGTAATGTGGTACCACACTGAAACAGTCAATTAAACCTAGTTTCGATCAATATTTTAGAGAATAACACCGGTTTGGTCAGGGTTAGGTCTGGGTTAAAACCGCATCAGACTCATACTTTCGCATTCGTCACATACTTTTTGAGCAGATCCTGGGTTTTTTTCTGGTTTGTATCACGTAGAAATCGTGTACCACACTAAAACATTAGATTAAACCTGGTTTCGATCAATATTTTAGAGGATAACGCATGTTAGGTCTAGGATAGGTCTGGGATTTGCCCACATCAGGCTCATGCAATCGCATTCTTCACATACTTGTTGAACAGATCCTGGGTTTTTTCCGGTTTGGATCAGGTAGTAATGTGGTCCCACACTGGAACAGTCGATTAAACCCGGTTTCGATCAATATTTTAGAGGATAACACATGCTAGGTCTGGGTTAGGTCTGGGATTTGCCCTCATCATACTCATACTTTCGCACTCTTCACATACTTGTTGAACAGATCCTGGGTTTTTTCTGGCTTGGATCAGGTAGTAATGTGGGACCACACAGAAAGAGTGGATTAAACCTGGTTTCGATCAATATTTTAGAGGATAACGCATGTTAGGCCTAGGATAGGTCTGGGATTTGCCCACATCAGGCTCATGCAATCGCATATTTTGCATTCCTGTTAGCCTGATCTTGGTCTTTTTCTGGATTGTGTCACGTAGTAATGTGGTACCACACAGAAACAGTCACTTAAACCTGGCCACGATCAATATTTTAGAGGACAGCGCATGCTGGGTATGGGTTAGGTCTGGGATTTGCCCTTATCAGACCCATACTTTCGCATATTTCGCACACTTGATGAACAGATCCTGGGCTTTGTATGGCTTGGATCACGTAGTAATGTGGTACCACACTGTAACAGTCGATTAAGCCTTGTCTCGATCAATATTTTAGAGTATAACGCAGATTAGGTCTGGGTTAGGTCTGGGATTTACCCTCATCTGGCTCACGCTTTCGCGTTTTTCGCACACTTGTTGGCCAGATCTTGGGCTTTTACTGGTCTGGATCACCTAGTAATGTGGTACCACATTAAAACAGTCGACTATACCTGGCTTCGATCAATATTTTAGAGGATAACGCATGTTAGGTCTGGGTTAAGTCTGGTATTTGCCATCATCAGGCTCATACTTTCGTATTTCTCCCATACTTGTTGGCCAGATCCTGGGCCTTGTATGGTTTGGATCATGTACTATTGTGGTACCACACTGAAACAGTCGATTAAGCCTGGTCTCGATCTATATTTTAGAGGATAACGCATGTTAGGTCTGGGTTAGGTCTGGGACTTGCCCTCATCAGACTCATACTTTCGCATTCTTCACATCCTTGTTGAACAGATCCTGGGTTTTTTCTGGTTTGGATCAGGTAGTAATGTGGTCCCACACTGGAACAGTCGATTAAACCCGGTTTCGATCAATATTTTAGCGGATGACGCATGTTAGGTCTAGGTTATGTCAGGGATTTGCTCTCATCAGGCTCATACTTTCGCATATTTCGCACACTTGTTGGCCAGATCCTGGGTTTTTTCTGGTTTGGAACATGTAGTAATGTGGTACCACACTGGCACAGTCGATTAAACCCGGTTTCGATCAATATTGTAGACCATAACGCATGCTAGGTCTGGGTTAGATCTGGGATTTGCCCTCATTTGGCTCATACTTTGGCATTTTTAACAAACATGTTGACCAGATTGATGGATTTTTCTGGTTTGTATCACGTAGTAATCTAGAACCACACTGAAACAGTAGATTAAACTTGGTTTCGATCAATATTCTATAGGCTAACGCATGTTAGGTCTAGGTTAGGTCCGGGATTAGCCCTCATCAGGCTCATGCAATCGCATATTTCGCATTCTTGTTGGCCAGGTCCTGGTCTTTTTCTAGATTGTGTCACGTAGTAATGTGGTACTACACAGAAACAGTCGATTAAGCCTGGTCTCGATCAATATATTAGAGGATAACGCATGTTAGGTCTGGGTTAAGTCTGGTATTTGCCATCATCAGGTTCATACTTTCGCATTTCTCCCATACTTGTTGCCCAGACCCTGAGCTTTGTATGGTTTGGATCACGTAGTAATGTGGTACCACACTGAAACAGCCGATTATGCCTGGTCTCGATCAATATATTAAAGGATAACGCATGTTAGGTCTGGGTTAAGTCTGGTATTTGCCATCATCAGGTTCATACTTTCGCATTTCTCCCATACTTGTTGGCCAGACCCTGGGCTTTGTATGGTTTGGATCTCATAGTAATGTGGTACCACACAGAATCAGTCAATTAAGCCTGGTCTCGATCAATATTTTAGAGGATAAAGCATGTTTAGTCTAGGTTAGGTCTGGGATATGCACTCATCTGGCTCATACTTTCGCATATTTCGCAATCCTTGGTGGCCAGATCCTGGTCTTCTTCCGGTTTGAATCAGGTAGTATTGTGGTACCACACAGAAACAGTCAATTAAGCCTGGCCACGATCAATATTTTAGAGGATAACGCATGCTAGGTCTGGGTTAGGTCTGGGATTTGCCCTCATCAGACTCATACTTTCGCACTCCTCACATACTTGATGAACAGATCCTGGGTTTTTTCTGGCTTGGATCAGGTCGTAATGTTGTACGACACTGAAACAGTCGATTAAACCTGGTTTCGATCAATATTATAGAGGATAACGCATGTAAGGTCTAGTTAAGGTAAGGTATTTCCTCCCATCAGGCTCATACTTTCGCATATTTCGCACACTTTTTGGCCAGATCCTGGGGTTTTTCTGGTATGTTGCAGGCAGTAATATGTTACCACACTGGAACAGTCGATTAAACCCGGTTTCGATCAATATTTTAGAGGATAACGCATGCTAGGTCTGGGTTAGGTCTGGGATTTGCCCTCATTTGGCTCATACTTTCGCATTCTTCACATACTTGTAGAGCAGATCCCGGGGTTTTCTGGTTTGTATCAAGCAGTAATGTGGTACCGCAATAAAACAGTCGATTAAACCGGGTTTTGATCAATATTATAGAGGATAACGCATGTAAGGTCTAGCTAAGGTATGGTATTTGCTCCCATCAGGCTCATACTTTCGCATATTTCGCACACATTTTGGCCAGATCCTGGGTTTTTTCTGGTTTGGATCAAGCAGTAATGTGGTACCACACTGGAACAGTCGATTAAACCCGGTTTCGATCAATATTTTAGAGGATAACGCATGCTAGGTCTAGGTTAGGTTTGGGATTTGCCCTCATTGGGCTCATACTTGCGCATTCTTCACATACTAGTTGAACAGATCCTGGGTTTTTTCTGGGTTGGATCACATAGTAATGTGGTACCACACGGAAACAGTCGACTAAGCCTGGTCTTGATCAATATTTTAGAGGATAACGAATGTTTGGTCTAGGTTAGGACTGGGATATGCACTCATCTGGCTCATACTTTCGCATATTTCGCATCCTTGTTGGCCAGATCCTGGTCTTCTTCTGGTTTGAATCAGGTAGTATTGTGGTACCACACAGAAACAGTCAGTTAAGCCTGGCCACGATCAATATTTTAGAGGATAACGCATGTTAGGTCTAGGTTAGGTCTTGGATTTGCCCTTACCAGTCTCATACGATCGCATATTTCGCATTCTTGCTGGCCAGTTCCTGGTCCTTTTCTGGATTGTATCACGTAGTATGTGGTACCACACTGAAAGTGTCGATTAAGCCTAGTCTCGATCAATATTTTAGAGGATAACGCATGTTTAGTCTAGGTTAGGTCTGGGATATGCACTCATCTGGCTCATACTTTCGCATATTTCGCAATCCTTGGTGGCCAGATCCTGGTCTTCTTCCGGTTTGAAGCAGGTAGTAATGTGGTACCCCACTGGAGCAGTTGAAAAAAGCTGGTTTCGATCAATATTTTAGAGGATAACGCATGTAGGGGCCAGGTTAGGTCTGGGTTTTGTTCTCATCAGGCTCATACTTTCGCATATTTCGCATACTTGTTGCCCAGATCCTGGGCTTTGTATGGTTTGGATCATGTAGTAATGTGGAACCACACTGAAACAGTCGATTAAGACTGGTCTCGATCTATATTTTAGAGGATAACGTATGTTAGGTCTTGGTTAGGTCTGGGACTTGCCCTCATCAGACTCATACTTTCGCATTCTTCACATACTTATTGAACAGATCCTGGGTTTTTTCTGGTTTGGATCATGTAGTAATGTGGTCCCACACTGGAACATTCGATTAAACCCGTTTCGATCAATATTTTAGAGGATGACGCATGTTAGGTCTAGTTTATGTCTGGGATTTGCTCTCATCAGGCTCATACTTTCGTATTTTTCGCACACTTGTTGGACAGATCCTGGGTTTTTTCTGGTTTGGAACAGGTAGTAATGTGGTACCACACTGGAACAGTCGACTAAACCCGGTTTCGTTCAATATTGTAGAGCATAACGCATGCTAGGTCTGGGTTAGGTCTGGGACTTGCCCTCATCAGACTCATACTTTCGCATTCTTCACATACCTGTTGAACAGATCCTGGGTTTTTCTGGCTTGGATCAGGTAGTAATGTGGGACCACACAGAAAGATTCGATTTAACCTGGTTTCGATCAATATTTTAGAGGATAACGCATGTTAGGTCTAGGTTAGGTCTGGGATTTGCCCTCACCAGTCCCATAGAATCGCATGTTTCGCATTCTTTTTGGCAAGATCCTGGTCTTCTTCTGGTCTGAATCACGTAGTATTGTGGTACCACACAGAAACAGTGAATTTAACCTGGCCACGGTCAATATTTTGGAGGATAACGCATGCTAGGTCTGGGTTAGGTCTAAGATTTGACCTCATCAGACTCATACTTTTGCATTCTTCAAATATTTGTTGAACATATCCTTGGTTTTTTCTGGGTTGGATCCCGTAGTAATGTGGTACCACACTGAAACAGTCAATTAAGCCTGGTCTCGATCAATATTTTAGAGGATAAAGCATGTTTAGTCTAGGTTAGGTCTGGGATATGCACTCATCTGGCTCATACTTTCGCATATTTCGCAATCCTTGGTGGCCAGATCCTGGTCTTCTTCCGGTTTGAATCAGGTAGTATTGTGGTACCACACAGAAACAGTCAATTAAGCCTGGCCACGATCAATATTTTAGAGGATAACGCATGCTAGGTCTGGGTTAGGTCTGGGATTTGCCCTCATCAGACTCATACTTTCGCACTCTTCACATACTTGATGAACAGATCCTTGGTTTTTTCTGGCTTGGATCAGGTCGTAATGTTGTACGACACTGAAACAGTCGATTAAACCTGGTTTCGATCAATATTATAGAGGATAACGCATGTAAGGTCTAGTTAAGGTAAGGTATTTCCTCCCATCAGGCTCATACTTTCGCATATTTCGCACACTTTTTGGCCAGACCCTGGGTTTTTTCTGGTTTGGATCAGGCGGAAATGTGGTACCACACTGGAACAGTCGATTAAACCCGGTTTCGATCAATATTTTAGAGGATAACCCATGCTAGGTCTGGGTTAGGTCTGGGATTTGCCCTCATCTTACTCATACTTTCCCACTCTTCACATACCTGTTCAACAGATCCTGGGTTTTTTCTGGCTTGGATCAGGGAGTAATGTGGGACCACACAGAAAGATTCGATTAAACCCGGTTTCGATCAATATTTTAGAGGATAACGCATGCTAGGTCTGGGTTAGGTCTGGGATTTGCCCTCATTTGGCTCATACTTTCGCATTCTTCACATACTTGTAGAGGAGATCCTGGGTTTTTTCTGGTTTGTATCAAGCAGTAATGTGGTACCGCAATAAAACAGTCGATTAAACCGGGTTTTGATCAATATTATAGAGGATAACGCATGTAAGGTCTAGTTAAGGTATGGTATTTGCTCCCATCAGGCTCATACTTTCGCATATTTCGCACACATTTTGGCCAGATCCTGGGTTTTTTCTGGTTTGGATCAGGCGGAAATGTGGTACCACACTGGAACAGTCGATTAAACCCGGTTTAGATGAATATTTTAGGGGGTAACGCATGCTAGTTCTGTGTTAGGTCAGGGATTTGCCCTCACTAGGCTCATACTTTCGCATTCTTCACATACCTGTTGAACAGATCCTGGGTTTTTTCTGGGCTGGATCACGTAGTAATGTGGTACAACACTGTAACAGTCGATTAAGCCTGGTGTCGATCAATATTTTAGAGGATAACGCATGTTTGGTCTAGGTTAGGTCTGGGATATGCACTCATCGGGCTCATACTTTCGCATAATTCGCATACTTGTTGCCCTGATCCTGGGCTTTTTCTGGTTTCGATCACGTAGTATTGTGGTACCACACAGAAACAGTCAATTAAACCTGGCCACGATCAATATTTTAGAGGTTAACGCACGCTAGGTCTGGTTAAGGTCTGGGATTTGACCTCATCAGACTCATACGTTCGCACTCTTCAAATACTTGTAGAACAGATCCTGGGTTTTCTCTGGGTTGGATCACCTAGTAATGTGGTACCACACTGAAACAGTCGATTAAGCCTGGTCTCGATCAATATTTTAGAGGATAACGCATTTAAGGTCTAGGTTAGGTCTGGGATATGCACTCATCAGGCTCATACTTTCGCATATTTCGCATTCTTGTTGGCCAGATCCTGGTCTTCTTCTGGTTTCAATCACGTAGTATTGTGGTACCACGCAGAAACAGTCAATCAATCCTAGCCATGATCAATATTTTAGAGGATAACGCATGCTAGGTCTGGGTTAGGTCTGGGATTTGACCTCATCAGACTCATACTTTCGCATTCTTCAAATACTTGTTGAACAGATCCTGGGTTTTTTTCTGGTTTGGATCAGGAAGTAATATGGTACCACACTGGCACAGTCGATTAAACCCGGTTTCGATCAATATTATAGAGGATAACGCATGCTAGTTCTGTGTTAGGTCAGGGATTTGCCCTCACTAGGCTCATACTTTCGCATTCTTCACATACTTGTTGAACAGATCCTGGTTTTTTTCTGGCTTGGATCACGTAGTAATGTGGTACCACACTGAAACAGTCGATTAAGCCTGGTCTCGATGAATATTTTAGAGGATAACGCATGTTAGGTCTGGGTTAGGTCTGGGACTTGCCCTCATCAGGCTCATACTTTCGCATTCTTCACATACTTGTTGAACAGATCCTGGGTTTTTTCTGGTTTGGATCAGGTAGTAATATGTGAGCTGTACTTGGCCGAGGTCGCGGCATGCGTGCTGCGCTACGCGGCCCGGCCGGTGCTGGTCCTGGGGGATTTTAATGTCAAGTCGGTGGCTTGGGGATCCCCCAGGACCTCCGTTCGCGGCGGGATCCTGGGCGATTGGGCGGCGGGGCTCGACCTCCGGGTATTGAACCGGGGGTCGGAGCACACATGCGTGCGGCGATATGGGGGGTCCATCGTGGATGTTGGATTCGCGACCCCCAACGCCGTGCGCATGGTGTCGGGTTGGCACGTGGTCGCGGGGGCAGAGACACTCTCCGATCACCGGTACATCCGGATGGAGGTCTCTGCCGCCGCGTGTGCATCCCGACACGGCCGCCTGCGTGGCACCCCACCACGCCGCTGGGCGCTTTGGCGCCTGGACAAGGACGCCCTGATGGCAGCTGCCCTCGCTGCAACTTGGCCGCAGGGAGCGGCCGAGTTGCCGAGCATAGAGGAGGAGGTCGCCCGGCTCGGAGCATTGGTCGCGGGTATTTGCGACGCGGCGATGCCTCGGGTCGGGCGGGCTTCTCCTCGCCGGGCGGTGTACTGGTGGTCGGACGCGATCGCGGAGTTGCGAGTCGCGACTGTCCGCGCCCGACGCCAGTACACCCGCGCGCGCCGTCGTCAACGTACAGGCGGCGGCGTGGCGCGAGCGAGGGCAGCTGATGACCTGTATGGAGCATACCGCGTGGCGCGTGTTGCTCTGCAGGTCGCCATCAAACGGGCCAAGACCCAGGCATGGAAGGAGCTCCTCCAGACCCTTGATGACGATCCATGGGGGCGCCCATATAAGGTGGTGCTGAATAAGCTCCGCCCGTGGGCGCCCCCCGTCACCGAGGGTCTTGACCCCCGGCTGCTGGAGGACGTGGTCAATACACTCTTCCCAATTGGGGAGAGGGGACCGCGTCCTCCGGCGGCGGCGGCTGTCCCAGTGGAGTGGACGGCCGAGCTGGGGGTCACGCAGGAGGAGCTGGCAGCGGCCATCAGACGGCTCGGGGTTCGTAACACGGCCCCGGGTCCGGATGGTGTGCCCGGCCGGGTTTGGGTCTTGACCCAGGGCGTCCTTGGGGCCGACCTCAGGCGGTTGTTCGACCGCTGCCTGAGGGACGGGCGATTCCCCCCCAGTTGGAAGGTGGCGAGGATGGTCCTCCTCCGGAAGGAGGGTCGGCCCGCGGAGTCTCCCTCCGCATACCGGCCCATTTGTCTCCTCGACGAGGTGGGCAAGCTCTTCGAGCGTGTGATTGCTGCCCGCCTCGTCGGGCACCTGTCGCGGGGTGATCCCGGTCTGGCCGACTGCCAGTTCGGTTTCCGGGGAGGCCGATCGACTATCGACGCGATAGGTCGTGTGAGGGCCCTCTCGGAGGCGGCCGTCTCCCGGGGAGGGGTGGCATTGGCAGCATGACTATGCTTCGTCGGGTGCAGAGGCGCATGGCGCTCAGGGTCGTCCGCGGGTATCGGACCATGTCACATGAGGCGGCGACGGTTCTAGCGGGGATGCCGCCCATGGACCTGCTCGCGCGGTCGCACGCGGTGATGTACCGGCACCGCGTCGACCGTCGCGCGGGGGTGGGGGCGGTCCCGGGCGGGCAGGAACCTGCTTGGGGCGATTTGAAGCGCCAGGCCCGGCAGTCCGTGTTGCTCGCGTGGCAGGAGCGGCTGGCTCTGCCAACCGCGGGGCACCGGACTGTCGGGGCGGTTCGGCCACTCCTGAAGGAGTGGCTGGACAGAGGCCATGGCAGCCTCACCTACCGGATGGCACAGGTGTTTTCCGGGCATGGCAGCTTCGGAAGATACCTGTGCCGGATAGGGAAGGAGCGGACGGCGCGTTGCTGCCACTGCGACGCTGAGCAGGACACGGCGGATCATACCCTGGAGGTATGCCCCGCGTGGGAGGGAGAGCGCCGTGTCCTGGTCGGCGTCGTCGGGCGGGATGTCTCGCTGCCGGGCGTGGTGCGCGCCATGCTCGGCAGCGAGGAGAAGTGGAGGGCCGTGGCCTCCTTCTGCGAGAACGTAATGTTGCAGAAGGAGGCCGCGGGGAGGGAGCGCGAGCTTCAGCGGCGCGCTGAAGCTCGCGCTCGTGCGGTGGCCCGAGGTCGTCGCCCGGTCGCGAGGCGTCGCGGGCGGCCGCCTCGGCGTGGCGGATGACCTAGGCTGGGAGGGGGGTCCTGAGGGGACCCTCCTCCCGCCAGGCGGCGCCGGGTCGGACCGGTTGGGGGTAGGAGTGCCTCCCCCTACCGGTCCGACGCAAGGGGAGGCACCCTCGGCGGTCTGGTGCGGCCATGAACGCCCGGCCGCCGAGGGGTGGAAACGGGGTCGCGGGCGGTTGCGAGTTGGGGCTCGCAGCCGCCACTAAACGCGGCCCCGGGACGGATAGCGGCGGGATGGAGTGGCCCCGTCCCGCCGCTATGAGGCAGTGTGTCTACTGGGGGGACCGATTGTCCCCCCGGGGGATGGGCGCGAAAGCGCGGGCACGGGGAGGATACCGGAAGAATGCTTCGAGCGATTCCCGGTATCCTCCCAAAGCGTGCCGAAGGGTCACCGTGGGGTTTTTAGTGGGTAGGTCCCGCGCCTGTCGTTGTACGGGCGCGGGGAATTCCACACACCCCTCCCACCACTCCCCAAGGAGGTGGGAGGGAGTCTTTCGAAGATTTTCCCCACGACAAAAAAAAAAAAAAAAAAAAAAGTATTAGCCTGATGTGGGCAAATCCCAAACCTAATCCAGACCTAACATGCGGTATCCTCTAAAATATTGATCGAAACCAGGATTAATCGACTGTTTCAGTGTGGTACCACACTAATGCGTGATACAAAGCATACAAAGCCAAGGATCTGGCCAGCAAGTATGCGAAAAATGCGAAAGTATGAGCCTGATGAGGGCAATTCCCAGGCCTCACCCAGACCTAACATGCGTTATCCTCTAACATATTCATCGAAACCAGGATAAATCGACTGTTTCAGTGTGGTACCGCATTAATGCGTGATCCAAACCATACAAAGCCCAGGATCTGGCCAGCAAGTATGCGAAAAATGCGAAAGTACAAGCCAGATGAGGGCAAATTCCAGACCAAACACAGACCTAACACACGTTACCCTCTAAAATATTTATCGAACCCAGGTTACAACGACTGCTTCAGTGTGGTACCACATTAGTACCTGATCCAAACCAGGAAAAACCCAGGGTCTGGACAATAAGTATGCGAAAAATGCGAAAGTATGAGCCAGATCAGGGCAAATCCCAGACCTAACCCAGCCCTAACCGTCGTCATTATCTAAAATATTGAACGATGCCAGGACTAATCGACTGTTTCAGTGTGGTACCACATTACTACGTAGTCCGAACTAGAAAAAGCCCAGCATCTGGCCAACATGTATGCGAAAAATGCGACAGTACGAGCCAGATGAGGGCAAATCCCAAACTTAAACCAGACCTAACATGCGTTATCCTCTAAAATATTGATCGAAACCATGATTAATCGACTGTTTCAGTGTTGTACCACATAACTACGTAGTACAAACTAGAAAAAGCCCAGGATCTGGCCAACAAGTATGCGAAAAATGCGACAGTACGAGCCAGATGAGGGCAAATCACAAACCTTACCCAGACCTAACATGCGTTATCCTCTAAAATATTGATCGAAACCGGGATTAATCGACTGTTTCAGTGTGGTACCACGTTACTACGTAGTCCGAACTAGAAAAAGCCCAGCATCTGGCCAACAAGTATGCGAAAAATGCGACAGTACGAGCCAGATGAGGGCAAATCCCAAACTTAAACCAGAATTAACATGCGTTATCCTCTAAAATATTGATTGAAACCAGGATTAATCGACTGTTTCAGTGCGGTACCACATAACTACGTAGTACAAACTAGAAAAAGCCCAGGATCTGGCCAACAAGTATGCGAAAAATGCGACAGTACGAGCCAGATGAGGGCAAATCCCAGACGTAACCTAGACCTGACCGGTGTTACCCTCTAAAATATTGATCGATCCCAGGTTTAATCGTCTGTTTCAGTGTGCTACCACATTACTACGTGGTCCAAATCAGAGATAGCCCAGTATCTGGCCAACAAGTATGCGAAAAATGCAAAAGTATGAGCCAGATAAGGGCAAATCCCGGACCTAACTTAGACCTGACCGGTGTTATCCTCTAAAATATTGAACGAGGCCAGGGTTAATCTACTGTTTCAGTGTGGTACCACATTACTACGTGATCCAAACCATACAAAGCCCTGGATCTGGCCAGCATGTATGCAAAAATGCGAAAGTATGAGCCTGATGAGGGCATATCCCAGACCTGACCCAGACCTACCATGCGTTATCCTCTAAAATATTGATCGAATCCAGGTGTAGTCGACCGTTTTAGTGTGGTACCACGTTAGTACGTTATTGAAAACAGAGAAAACCCAGGATCTGGCCAACAAGTATTCGAAAAATACGAAAGTATGAGCCTGATGAGGGCAAATCCGAGACCCAAACCAGACCTAACCGGTGTTATCCTCTAAAATATTGATCGAAACCAGGATTAATCGACTGTTTCAGTATGGTACCACATTTTGCGTGATCCAAACCAGACAACGGCAAGGATCTGGCCAGCAAGTATGCGAAAAATGCGAAAGTATGAGCGTGATGAGGGCAAATCCTAGGCCTAACCCAGACCTACCACGCGTTACCCTCTAAAATATTGATCGATCCCAGGTTTAATCGTCTGTTTCAGTGTGCTACCACATTACTACGTGGGCCAAATCAGAGATAGCCCAGGATCTGGCCAGCAAGTATGCGAAAAATGCGAAAGTACAAGCCAGATGAGGGCAAATTCCAGACCAAACACAGACCTAACACACGTTACCCTCTAAAATATTTATCGAACCCAGGTTACAACGACTGCTTCAGTGTGGTACCACATTAGTACCTGATCCAAACCAGGAAAAACCCAGGGTCTGGACAATAAGTATGCGAAAAATGCGAAAGTATGAGCCAGATCAGGGCAAATCCCAGACCTAACCCAGCCCTAATCGTCGTCATTATCTAAAATATTGAACGATGCCAGGACTAATCGACTGTTTCAATGTGGTACCACATTACTACGTAGTCCGAACTAGAAAAAGCCCAGCATCTGGCCAACATGTATGCGAAAAATGCGACAGTACGAGCCAGATGAGGGCAAATCCCAAACTTAAACCAGACCTAACATGCGTTATCCTCTAAAATATTGATCGAAACCATGATTAATCGACTGTTTCAGTGTTGTACCACATAACTACTTAGTACAAACTAGAAAAAGCCCAGGATCTGGCCAACAAGTATGCGAAAAATGCGAAAGTACGAGCCAGATGAGGGCAAATCACAAACCTTACCCAGACCTAACATGCGTTATCCTCTAAAATATTGATCGAAACCGGGATCAATCGACTGTTTCAGTGTGGTACCACGTTACTACGTAGTCCGAACTAGAAAAAGCCCAGCATCTGGCCAACAAGTATGCGAAAAATGCGACAGTACGAGCCAGATGAGGGCAAATCCCAAACTTAAACCAGAATTAACATGCGTTATCCTCTAAAATATTGATTGAAACCAGGATTAATCGACTGTTTCAGTGCGGTACCACATAACTACGTAGTACAAACTAGAAAAAGCCCAGGATCTGGCCAACAAGTATGCGAAAAATGCGACAGTACGAGCCAGATGAGGGCAAATCCCAGACGTAACCTAGACCTGACCGGTGTTACCCTCTAAAATATTGAACGATGCCAGGACTATTCGACTGTTTCAGTGTGGTACCACATTACTACGTGGTCCAAACTAGAAAAAGCCCAGGATCTGGCCAACAAGTATGCAAAAAAGCGAAGGTATGAGCCAGATGATTACAAATCCCAGACCTAACCCAGCCCTAACCGGCGTTATTATCAAAAATATTGATCGAGACCAAGATTAATCGACTGTTTCAGTGTGGTACCACATTACTACGTGATCCAAACCATACAAAGCCCAGGATCTGGCCAACGCGTATGCGAAAAATGCGGAAGTATGAGCTCCATCAGGGCAAATCCCAGGAGTAACCCAGAATTAACATGCGTTATCCTCTAAAATATTGATCGAACCCAGGTTACAACTACTGCTTCAGTGTGGTAGCACATTAGTACGTGATCCAAACCAGGAAGAACCCAGGGTCTGGACAATAAGTATGTGAAAAATGCGAAAGTATGAGCCTGATGAGGGCAAATCCCAGGCCTAACCCAGACCTAACATGCGTTGTCCTCTAAAATATTGATCGGGACCAGGATTAATCGACTGTTTCAGTGTGGTACCACTTTACTACGCCATCCAAACCAGAGAAAGCCCAGGATGTGGCCAACTAGTTTTCGAAAAATGCGAAAGTATGAGCCAGATGAGGGCAAATAAGAGACCTGACCCAGACCTGACCGGTGTTATCCTCTAAAATATTGAAAGTGACCCGGTTTAATCGACTGTTTCAGTGTGGTACCACTTTACTACGCCATCCAAACCAGAGAAAGCCCAGGACCTGGCCAACTAGTATGCGAAAAATGCGACAGTACGAGCCAGATGAGGGCAAATACCAAACCTAAACCAGACCTAACATGCGTTATCCTCTAAAATATTGATCGAAACCAGGATTAATCGACTGTTTCAGTGTGGTACCACATTTTGCGTGATCCAAACCAGAAAAAGGCCAGGATCTGGCCAACAAGTATGCGAAAAATGCAAAAGTATGAGCCAGATGTAAGCAAATCCCAGGCCTAACCCAGACCTAACATGCGTTATCCTCTAAAATATTGAACGGGGCCAGGGTTAACCGACTGTTTCAGTGTGGTACCACATTACTACGTGGTCGAACCCAGAAAAAGCCCAGGATCTGGCCAACAAGTATGCGAAAATTGCGAAAGTACGAGCCAGATGAGGGCAAATCCCAGACCTAACCCAGACCTAATATGCGTCTTCCTCTAAAATATTTATAGAAACCAGGTTTTGTCGACCGTTTTTGGGTGGTACCACGTTAGTACGTTATTGAAATCAGAGATAGCCCAGGATCTGGCCAACAAGTATGCGAAAAATGCGAAAGTATGAGCCAGATGAGGGCAAATCCCAAACCTAACCCAGACCTAACATACGTTATCCTCTAAAATATTGATCGAGGACAGGTTTAGTCGACAGTTTCAGTGTGGTACCACATTAGTATGTTATTCAATACAGAGAAAACCCAGGATCTAGCCAACAAGTATGCGAAAAACGCAATAGCATCAACCAGACACGGTTATAACCCAGACCTAACCTAGACCTAACCGGTGTTATCCGGCAAAATATCGGACGGAACCAGGTTCAATTTGCTGTGACAGTGTGGTACCGCAGTACCACGTTTTCCTAACCAGAAAAAACCCAGGATCTGACCAACAAGTATAACAAATGCGAAAGTATGAGCCAGATCAGGGCAAATCCCAGACCTAACCCAGACCTAACACGCGTTAGCATCTAAAATATTGATCGAAACCAGGTTTTAATCGACTGTTTCGGTGTGGTACCTCATTACTACGCCATCCAAACCAGAAAAAGGCCAGGATCCAGCCAACAAGCATGCGAAAAATGCAAAAGTATGAGCCACATGAGGGCAAATCCCAGACATAACCTAGACCTGACCGGTGTTATCCTCTAAAATATTGAACGATGCCAGGACTATTCGACTGTTTCAGTGTGGTACCACATTACTACGTGTTCCAAACCAGAAAAAGCCCAGGATCTGGCCAACAAGTATGCAAAAAAGCGAAGGTATGAGCCAGATGATTACAAATCCCAGACCTAACCCAGCCCTAACCGGCGTTATTATCAAAAATATTGATCGAGACCAGGATTAATCGACTGTTTCAGTGTGGTACCACATTACTACGTGATCCAAACCATACAAAGCCCAGGATCTGGCCAACACGTATGCGAAAAATGCGGCAGTATGAGCTCCATCAGGGCAAATCCCAGGAGTAACCCAGAATTAACATGCGTTATCCTCTAAAATATTGATCGAACCCAGGTTACAACTACTGCTTCAGTGTGGTACCACATTAGTACGTGATCCAAACCAGGAAGAACCCAGGGTCTGGACAATAAGTATGTGAAAAATGCGAAAGTATGAGCCTGATGAGGGCAAATCCCAGGCCTAACCCAGACCTAACATGCGTTGTCCTCTAAAATATTGATCGGGACCAGGATTAATCGACTGTTTCAGTGTGGTACCACTTTACTACGCCATCCAAACCAGAGAAAGCCCAGGATGTGGCCAACTAGTTTTCGAAAAATGCGAAAGTATGAGCCAGATGAGGGCAAATAAGAGACCTGACCCAGACCTGACCGGTGTTATCCTCTAAAATATTGAAAGTGACCCGGTTTAATCGACTGTTTCAGTGTGGTACCACTTTACTACGCCATCCAAACCAGAGAAAGCCCAGGACCTGGCCAACTAGTATGCGAAAAATGCGACAGTACGAGCCAGATGAGGGCAAATACCAAACCTAAACCAGACCTAACATGCGTTATCCTCTAAAATATTGATCGAGGCCAGGGTTAATCTACTGTTTCAGTGTGGTACCACATTACTACGTGATCCAAACCATACAAAGCCCTGGATCTGGCCAGCAAGTATGCGAAAAATGCGAAAGTACAAGCCAGATGAGGGCAAATTCCAGACCAAACACAGACCTAACACACGTTACCCTCTAAAATATTTATCGAACCCAGGTTACAACGACTGCTTCAGTGTGGTACCACATTAGTACCTGATCCAAACCAGGAAAAACCCAGGGTCTGGACAATAAGTATGCGAAAAATGCGAAAGTATGAGCCAGATCAGGGCAAATCCCAGACCTAACCCAGCCCTAACCGTCGTCAATATCTAAAATATTGAACGATGCCAGGACTAATCGACTGTATCAGTGTGGTACCAGATTACTACGTAGTCCGAACTAGAAAAAGCCCAGCATCTGGCCAACATGTATGCGAGAAATGCGACAGTACGAGCCAGATGAGGGCAAATCCCAAACTTAAACCAGACCTAACATGCGTTATCCTCTAAAATATTGATCGAAACAATGATTAATCGACTGTTTCAGTGTGGTGCCACATTAATGCGTGATACAAAGCATACAAAGCCCAGGATCTGGCCAGCAAGTATGCGAAAAATGCGAAAGTATGAGCCTGAAGAGGGCAAATCCCAGGCCTAACCCAGACCTAACACGCATTACCCTCTAAAATATTGATCGATCCCAGGTTTAATCGTCTGTTTCAGTGTGCTACCACATTACTACGTCGTCCAAATCAGAGATAGCCCAGTATCTGGCCAACAAGTATGCGAAAAATGCGAAAGTATGAGCCAGATGAGGGCAAATCCCCAACCTAACCCAGACCTAACATCCGTTGTCCTCTAAAATATTGATCGAGGACAGGTTTAGTCGACAGTTTCAGTGTGGTACCACATTAGTATGTTATTCAATACAGAGAAAACCCAGGATCTAGCCAACAAGTATGCGAAAAACGCAATAGCATCAACCAGACACGGTTATAACCCAGACCTAACCTAGACCTAACCGGTGTTATCCGGCAAAATATCGACCGAAACCAGGTTCAACTTACTGTGACAGTGTGGTGCCACATTACTACGAGGTCCAAACCAGAAAAAGCCCAGGATCTGGCCAACAAGTATGCGAAAACTGCGAAAGTACGAGCGAGATGTGGGCAAATCCCAAACCTAGCCCAGCCCTAACCGGCGTCATTATCTAAAATACTGGTCGAGACCAGGATTAATCGACTGTTTCTGTGTGGTACCACATTACTACGTGATCCAAACCATACAATGCCCAGGATCTGGCCAACACGTATGCGATAAATGCGGAAGTATGAGCTCCATCAAGGCAATTCCCAGAAGTAACCCAGAATTAACATGCGTTATCCTCTAAAATATTGATCGAAACCAGGATTAATCGACTGTATCAGTGTGGTACCGCATTTATGCGTGATCCAAACCAGAAAAAGGCCAGGATCCAGCCAACAAGCATGCGAAAAATGCAAAAGTATGAGCCACATGAGGGCAAATCCCAGACATAACCTAGACCTGACCGGTGTTATCCTCTAAAATATTGAACGATGCCAGGACTATTCGACTGTTTCAGTGTGGTACCACATTACTACGTGTTCCAAACCAGAAAAAGCCCAGGATCTGGCCAACAAGTATGCAAAAAAGCGAAGGTATGAGCCAGATGATTACAAATCCCAGACCTAACCCAGCCCTAACCGGCGTTATTATCAAAAATATTGATCGAGACCAGGATTAATCGACTGTTTCAGTGTGGTACCACATTACTACGTGATCCAAACCATACAAAGCCCAGGATCTGGCCAACACGTATGCGAAAAATGCGGCAGTATGAGCTCCATCAGGGCAAATCCCAGGAGTAACCCAGAATTAACATGCGTTATCCTCTAAAATATTGATCGAACCCAGGTTACAACTACTGCTTCAGTGTGGTACCACATTAGTACGTGATCCAAACCAGGAAGAACCCAGGGTCTGGACAATAAGTATGTGAAAAATGCGAAAGTATGAGCCTGATGAGGGCAAATCCCAGGCCTAACCCAGACCTAACATGCGTTGTCCTCTAAAATATTGATCGGGACCAGGATTAATCGACTGTTTCAGTGTGGTACCACTTTACTACGCCATCCAAACCAGAGAAAGCCCAGGATGTGGCCAACTAGTTTTCGAAAAATGTGAAAGTATGAGCCAGATGAGGGCAAATAAGAGACCTGACCCAGACCTGACCGGTGTTATCCTCTAAAATATTGAAAGTGACCCGGTTTAATCGACTGTTTCAGTGTGGTACCACTTTACTACGCCATCCAAACCAGAGAAAGCCCAGGACCTGGCCAACTAGTATGCGAAAAATGCGACAGTACGAGCCAGATGAGGGCAAATACCAAACCTAAACCAGACCTAACATGCGTTATCCTCTAAAATATTGATCGAAACCAGGATTAATCGACTGTTTCAGTGTGGTACCACATTTTGCGTGATCCAAACCAGAAAAAGGCCAGGATCTGGCCAACAAGTATGCGAAAAATGCAAAAGTATGAGCCAGATGTAAGCAAATCCCAGGCCTAACCCAGACCTAACATGCGTTATCCTCTAAAATATTGAACGGGGCCAGGGTTAACCGACTGTTTCAGTGTGGTACCACATTACTACGTGGTCGAACCCAGAAAAAGCCCAGGATCTGGCCAACAAGTATGCGAAAATTGCGAAAGTACGAGCCAGATGAGGGCAAATCCCAGACCTAACCCAGACCTAATATGCGTCTTCCTCTAAAATATTTATAGAAACCAGGTTTTGTCGACCGTTTTTGGGTGGTACCACGTTAGTACGTTATTGAAATCAGAGATAGCCCAGGATCTGGCCAACAAGTATGCGAAAAATGCGAAAGTATGAGCCAGATGAGGGCAAATCCCAAACCTAACCCAGACCTAACATACGTTATCCTCTAAAATATTGATCGAGGACAGGTTTAGTCGACAGTTTCAGTGTGGTACCACATTAGTATGTTATTCAATACAGAGAAAACCCAGGATCTAGCCAACAAGTATGCGAAAAACGCAATAGCATCAACCAGACACGGTTATAACCCAGACCTAACCTAGACCTAACCGGTGTTATCCGGCAAAATATCGGACGGAACCAGGTTCAATTTGCTGTGACAGTGTGGTACCGCAGTACCACGTTTTCCTAACCAGAAAAAACCCAGGATCTGACCAACAAGTATAACAAATGCGAAAGTATGAGCCAGATCAGGGCAAATCCCAGACCTAACCCAGACCTAACACGCGTTAGCATCTAAAATATTGATCGAAACCAGGTTTTAATCGACTGTTTCGGTGTGGTACCTCATTACTACGCCATCCAAACCAGAGAAAGCCCAGTATCAGGCCAACAAGTATTCGAAAATACGAAAGTATGAGCCTGATGAGGGCAAATCCAAGACCCAACCCAGACCTAACCGGTGTTATCCTCTAAAATATTGATCGAAACCAGGATTAATCGACTGTTTCAGTATGGTACCACATTTTGCGTGATCCAAACCAGACAAAGGCAAGGATCTGGCCAACAAGCATGCGAAAGATGCAAAAGTATGAGCCAGATGAGGGCAAATCGCGGACCTAACTTAGACCTGACCGGTGTTATCCTCTAAAACATTGAACGAGGCCAGGGTTAATCTACTGTTTCAGTGTGGTACCACTTTACTACGAGGTCCAAACCAGAAAAAGCCCTGGATCTGGCCAGCAAGTATGCGAAAACTGCGAAAGTACGAGCCAGATGAGGGCAAATCCCAAACCTAACCCAGACCTAACGTGCGTTATCCTCTAAAATATTGATCGAAACCAGGATTAATCGACTGTTTCAGTGCGGTACCGCATTAATGCGTGATCCAAACTATACAAAGCCCAGCATCTGGCCAGCAAGTATGCGAAGAATGCGAAAGTATGAGCCTGATGAGGGCAAATCCCAGGCCTAACCCAGACCTAACATGCGTTATCCTCTAAAATATTGATCGAAACCAGGATTAATCGACTGTTTCAGTGTGGTACCACTTTAATGCGTGATACAAAGCATACAAAGCCCAGGATCTGGCCAGCAAGTATGCGAAAAATGCGAAAGTATGAGCGTGATGAGGGCAAATCCCAGGCCTAACCCAGACCTAACTCGCGTTACCCTCTAAAATATTGATCGATCCCAGGTTTAATCGTCTGTTTCAGTGTGCTACCACATTACTACGTGGTACAAATCAGAGATAGCCCAGGATCTGGCCAACAAGTATGCGAAAAATGCGAAAGTATGAGCCAGATGAGGGCAAATCCCAAACCTAACCCAGACCTAACATCCGTTTTCCTCAAAAATATTGATCGAGGACAGGTTTAGTCGACAGTTTCAGTGTGGTACCACATTAGAATGTTATTCAATACAGAGAAAACCCAGGATCTAGCCAACAAGTATGCGAAAAACGCAATAGCATCATCCAGACACGGTTATAACCCAGACCTAACCTAGACCTAACCGGTGTTATCCGGCAAAATATCGAACGGAACCAGGTTCAATTTGCTGTGACAGTGTGGTACCGCAGTACCACGTTTTCCTAACCAGAAAAAACCCAGGATCTGACCAACAAGTATAACAAATGCGAAAGTATGAGCCAGATCAGGGCAAATCCCAGACCTAACCCAGACCTAACACGCGTTAGCATCTAAAATATTGATCGAGACCAGGTTTTAATCGACTGTTTCGGTGTGGTACCTCATTACTACGCCATCCAAACCAGAGAAAGCCCAGTATCAGGCCAACAAGTATTCGAAAAATGCGAAGGTATGAGCCTGATGAGGGCAAATCCGAGACCTAACCCAGAACTAACCGGTGTTATCCTCTAAAATATTGAAAGAGGCCAGGATTAATAGACTGTTTCAGTGTGGTACCACATTACTACGTGATCCAAACCAGAGAAAGCCCAGTATCTGGCATGCAAGTATGCAAAAATGCGAAAGTATGAGCCTGATGAGAGCAAATCCCAGACCTAACCCAGACCTAATATGCGTCTTCCTCTAAAATATTTATAGAAACCAGGTTTTGTCGACTGTTTTTGGGTGGTACCACGTTAGTACATTATTGAAAACAGAGAAAACCCAGGATCTGGACAACAAGTATGCAGAAAAGCGAAGGTATGAGCCAGATGATGACAAATCCCAGACCTAACCCAGCCCTATCCGGCGTATTATCTAAAATATTGATCGAGACCAGGATTAATCGACTGTTTCAGTGTGGTACCACTTTACTACGAGGTCCAAACCAGAAAAAGCTCAGGATCTGGCCAGCAAGTATGCGAAAACTGCGAAAGTACGAGCCAGATGAGGGCAAATCCCAAACCTAACCCAGACCTAACGTGCGTTATCCTCTAAAATATTGATCGAAACCAGGATTAATCGACTGTTTCAGTGCGGTACCGCATTAATGCGTGATCCAAACTATACAAAGCCCAGCATCTGGCCAGCAAGTATGCGAAGAATGCGAAAGTATGAGCCTGATGAGGGCAAATCCCAGGCCTAACCCAGACCTAACATGCGTTATCCTCTAAAATATTGATCGAAACCAGGATTAATCGACTGTTTCAGTGTGGTACCACTTTAATGCGTGATACAAAGCATACAAAGCCCAGGATCTGGCCAGCAAGTATGCGAAAAATGCGAAAGTATGAGCGTGATGAGGGCAAATCCCAGGCCTAACCCAGACCTAACTCGCGTTACCCTCTAAAATATTGATCGATCCCAGGTTTAATCGTCTGTTTCAGTGTGCTACCACATTACTACGTGGTACAAATCAGAGATAGCCCAGTATCTGGCCAACAAGTATGCGAAAACTGCGAAAGTACGAGCCAGATGTGGGCAAATCCCAAACATAGCCCAGCCCTGACCGGCGTCATTATCTAAAATACTGATCGAGACCAGGATTAATCGACTGTTTCTGTGTGGTACCACATTACTACGTGATCCAAACCATACAAAGCCCAGGATCTGGCCAACACGTATGCGATAAATGCGGAAGTATGAGCTTCATCAAGGCAAATCCCAGAAGTAACCGAGAATTAACATGCGTTATCCTCTAAAATATTGATCGAAACCAGGATTAATCGACTGTATCAGTGCGGTACCCCATTTATGCGTGATCCAAACCAGAAAAAGGCCAGGATCCAGCCAACAAGCATGCGAAAAATGCAAAAGTATGAGCCACATGAGGGCAAATCCCAGACCTAACCTAGACCTGACCGGTGTTATCCCCTAAAATATTGAACGATGCCAGGACTAATCGACTGTTTCAGTGTGGTACCACATTACTACGTAGACCGAACTAGGAAAGGCCCGGCATCTGGCCAACAGGTATGCGAAAAATGCGACAGTACGAGCCAGATGAGGGCAAATCCCAAACTTAAACCAGACCTAACATGCGTTATCCTCTAAAATATTGATCGAAACCTGGATTAATCGACTGTTTCAGTGTGGTACCACACTAATGCGTGTTACAAAGCATACAAAGCCCAGGACCTGGCCAGCAAGTATGCGAAAAATGCGAAAGTATGAGCCTGATGAGGGCAAATCCCAGGCCTAACCCAGACCTAACATGCGTTATCCTCTAAAATATTGATCGGGACCAGGATTAATCGACTGTTTCAGTGTGGCACCACATTACTACGTGGTCCAAATCAGAGATAGCCCTGTATCTGGCCAGCAAGTATGCGAAAAATGCGAAAGTATGAGCCAGATGAGGGCAAATCCCAGACCTAACCTAGACCTGACCGGTGTTATCCTCTAAAATACTGAACGACGCCAGGGTGAATCGACTGTTTCAGTGTGGTACCACATAACTACGAGATCCAAACCCTACAAAGCCGAGGATCTGACCAGCAAGTATTCGAAAAATGCGAAAGTATGAGCCTGATGAGGGCAAATCAGAGTCCTAACCCAGACCTAGCCGGTGTTATCCTCTAAAATATTGAAAGAGGCTAGGATTAATCGACTGTTTCAGTGTGGTACCGCATTACTACGTGATCCAAGCCATACAAAGCCCAGGATCTGGCCAACACGTATGCGAAAAATGCGGAAGTATGAGCTCCATCAGGGTAAATCCCAGAAGTAACCCAGAATTAACATGCGTTATCCTCTAAAATATTGATCGAACCCAGGTTACAACCACTGCTTCAGTGTGGTACCACATTAGTACGTGATCCAAACCAGGAAAAACCCAGGGTCTGGACAATAAGTATGTGAAAAATGCGAAAGTATGAGCCAGATGAGGGCAAATAAGAGACCTGACAGGTGTTATCCTCTAAAATATTGAAAGAGACCCGGTTTAATCGACTGTTTCAGTGTGGTACCACATTACTACGTGATCCAAACCATACAAAGACCAGGATCTGGCCAGCAAGTATGCGAAAAATGCGAAAGTATGAGCCAGATGAGGGCAAATCCCAGACCTAACCTAGACCTGACCGGTGTTATCCTCTAAAATATTGAAAGAGGCTGGATTAATCGACTGTTTCAGTGGGGTACCGCATTACTACGTGATCCAAACCATACAAAGCCCAGGATCTGGCCAACACGTATGCGAAAAATGCGGAAGTATGAGCTCCATCAGGGCAAATCCCAGAAGTAACCCAGAATTAACATGCGTTATCCTCTAAAATATTGATCGAACCCAGGTTACAACGACTGCTTCAGTGAGGTACCACATTAGTACTCGATCCAAACCACGAAAAACCCAGGGTCTGGACAATAAGTGTGTGAAAAATGCGAAAGTATGAGCCAGATGAGGGCAAATAAGAGACCTGACCCAGACCTGACCAGTGTTATCCTCTAAAATATTGAAAGAGACCCGGTTTAATCGACTGTTTCAGTGTGGTACAACTTTTCTACGGCATCCAAACCAGAGAAAGCCCAGGATCTGGCCAACTAGTATGCGAAAAATGCGACAGTACGAGCCAGATGTGGGCAAATACCAAACCTAAACCAGACCTAACATGCGTTATCATCTAAAATATTGATCGAAACCAGGATTCATCGACTGTTTCAGTGTGGTACCACATTTTGCGTGATCCAAACCAGAAAAAGGCCAGGATCTGGCCAACAAGCATGCGAAAAACGCAATAGCATCAACCAGACACGGTTATAACCCAGACCTAACCTAGACCTAACCGGTGTTATCCGGCAAAATATCGGACGGAACCAGGTTCAATTTGCTGTGACAGTGTGGTACCGCAGTACCACGTTTTCCTAACCAGAAAAAACCCAGGATCTGACCAACAAGTATAACAAATGCGAAAGTATGAGCCAGATCAGGGCAAATCCCAGACCTAACCCAGACCTAACACGCGTTAGCATCTAAAATATTGATCGAAACCAGGTTTTAATCGACTGTTTCGGTGTGGTACCTCATTACTACGCCATCCAAACCAGAGAAAGCCCAGTATCAGGCCAACAAGTATTCGAAAATACGAAAGTATGAGCCTGATGAGGGCAAATCCAAGACCCAACCCAGACCTAACCGGTGTTATCCTCTAAAATATTGATCGAAACCAGGATTAATCGACTGTTTCAGTATGGTACCACATTTTGCGTGATCCAAACCAGACAAAGGCAAGGATCTGGCCAACAAGCATGCGAAAGATGCAAAAGTATGAGCCAGATGAGGGCAAATCGCGGACCTAACTTAGACCTGACCGTTGTTATCCTCTAAAACATTGAACGAGGCCAGGGTTAATCTACTGTTTCAGTGTGGTACCACATTACTACGTGATCCAAACCATACAAAGCCCTGGATCTGGCCAGCATGTATGCAAAAATGCGAAAGGATGAGCCTGATGAGGGCATATCCCAGACCTGACCCAGACCTACCATGCGTTATCCTCTAAAATATTGATCGAGACCAGGTGTAGTCGACCGTTTTAGTGTGGTACCACGTTAGTACGTTATTGAAAACAGAGAAAACCCAGGATCTGCCCAAAAAGTATGCAAAAAAGCGAAGGTATGAGCCAGATGAGGGCAAATCCCAGACCAAACCCAGACCTAACACGCGTTACCCTCTAAAATATTTATCGAACCCAGGTTACAACGACTGCTTCAGTGTGGTACCACATTGGTACGTGATCCAAACCAAGAAAGACCCAGCGTCTGGAAAATAGGTATGTGAAAAATGCGAAAGTATATGCCAGATGAGGGCAAATCCCAGACCTAACCCAGCCATAACCGGCGTCATTATCTAAAATATTGATCGAGACTAGGATTAATCGACAGTTTCAGTGTGGCACCACATTACTACGTGGTCCAAATCAGAGATAGCCCAGGATCTGGCCAACAAGTATGCGAAAAATGCGAAAGTATGAGCCAGATGAGGGCAAATCCCAAACCTAACCCAGACCTAACATCCGTTTTCCTCAAAAATATTGATCGAGGACAGGTTTAGTCGACAGTTTCAGTGTGGTACCACATTAGAATGTTATTCAATACAGAGAAAACCCAGGAACTAGCCAACAAGTATGCGAAAAACGCAATAGCATCATCCAGACACGGTTATAACCCAGACCTAACCTAGACCTAACCGGTGTTATCCGGCAAAATATCGAACGGAACCAGGTTCAATTTGCTGTGACAGTGTGGTACCGCAGTACCACGTTTTCCTAACCAGAAAAAACCCAGGATCTGACCAACAAGTATAACAAATGCGAAAGTATGAGCCAGATCAGGGCAAATCCCAGACCTAACCCAGACCTAACACGCGTTAGCATCTAAAATATTGATCGAGACCAGGTTTTAATCGACTGTTTCGGTGTGGTACCTCATTACTACGCCATCCAAACCAGAGAAAGCCCAGTATCAGGCCAACAAGTATTCGAAAAATGCGAAGGTATGAGCCTGATGAGGGCAAACCCGAGACCTAACCCAGAACTAACCGGTGTTATCCTCTAAAATATTGAAAGAGGCCGGGATTAATAGACTGTTTCAGTGTGGTACCACATTACTACGTGATCCAAACCAGAGAAAGCCCAGTATCTGGCATGCAAGTATGCAAAAATGCGAAAGTATGAGCCTGATGAGAGCAAATCCCAGACCTAACCCAGACCTAATATGCGTCTTCCTCTAAAATATTTATAGAAACCAGGTTTTGTCGACTGTTTTTGGGTGGTACCACGTTAGTACATTATTGAAAACAGAGAAAACCCAGGATCTGGACAACAAGTATGCAGAAAAGCGAAGGTATGAGCCAGATGATGACAAATCCCAGACCTAACCCAGCCCTATCCGGCGTATTATCTAAAATATTGATCGAGACCAGGATTAATCGACTGTTTCAGTGTGGTACCACTTTACTACGAGGTCCAAACCAGAAAAAGCTCAGGATCTGGCCAGCAAGTATGCGAAAACTGCGAAAGTACGAGCCAGATGAGGGCAAATCCCAAACCTAACCCAGACCTAACATGCGTTATCCTCTAAAATATTGATCGAAACCAGGATTAATCGACTGTTTCAGTGTGGTACCACACTAATGCGTGTTACAAAGCATACAAAGCCCAGGACCTGGCCAGCAAGTATGCGAAAAATGCGAAAGTATGAGCCTGATGAGGGCAAATCCCAGGCCTAACCCAGACCTAACATGCGTTATCCTCTAAAATATTGATCGGGACCAGGATTAATCGACTGTTTCAGTGTGGCACCACATTACTACGTGGTCCAAATCAGAGATAGCCCTGTATCTGGCCAGCAAGTATGCGAAAAATGCGAAAGTATGAGCCAGATGAGGGCAAATCCCAGACCTAACCTAGACCTGACCGGTGTTATCCTCTAAAATACTGAACGACGCCAGGGTGAATCGACTGTTTCAGTGTGGTACCACATAACTACGAGATCCAAACCCTACAAAGCCGAGGATCTGGCCAGCAAGTATTCGAAAAATGCGAAAGTATGAGCCTGATGAGGGCAAATCCGAGTCCTAACCCAGACCTAGCCGGTGTTATCCTCTAAAATATTGAAAGAGGCTAGGATCAATCGACTGTTTCAGTGTGGTACCGCATTACTACGTGATCCAAGCCATACAAAGCCCAGGATCTGGCCAACACGTATGCGAAAAATGCGGAAGTATGAGCCAGATGTGGGCAAATCCCAGACCTAACCTAGACCTGACCGTTGTTATCCTCTAAAATACTAAACGACGCCAGGGTGAATGGACTGTTTCAGTGTGGTACCACATAACTACGTGATCCAAACCATACAAAGCCGAGGATCTGGCCTGCAAGTATTCGAAAAATGCGAAAGTATGAGCCTTATGAGGGCAAATCCGAGTCCTAACCCAGACCTAGCCGGTGTTATCCTCTAAAATATTGAAAGAGGCTAGGATTAATCGACTGGTTCAGTGTGGTACCGCATTACTACGTGATCCAAACCATACAAAGCCCAGGATCTGGCCAACACGTATGCGAAAAATGCGGTAGTATGAGCTCCATCAGGGCAAATCCCAGAAGTAACCCAGAATTAAAATCCGTTATCCTATAAAATATTGATCGAACCCAGGTTACAACGACTGCTTCAGTGTGGTACCACATTAGTACGTGATCCAAACCAGGAAAAACCCAGGGTCTGGACAATAAGTATGTGAAAAATGCGAAAGTATGAGCCAGATGAGGGCAAATAAGAGACCTGACCCAGACCTGACCGGTGTTATCCTCTAAAATATTGAAAGAGACCCGGTTTAATCGACTGTTTCAGTGTGGTACCACATTACTACGTGATCCAAACCATACAAAGACCAGGATCTGGCCAGCAAGTATGCGAAAAATGCGAAAGTATGAGCCAGATGAGGGCAAATCCCAGACCTAACCTAGACCTGACCGGTGTTATCCTCTAAAATATTGAAAGAGGCTGGATTAATCGACTGTTTCAGTGGGGTACCGCATTACTACGTGATCCAAACCATACAAAGCCCAGGATCTGGCCAACACGTATGCGAAAAATGCGGAAGTATGAGCTCCATCAGGGCAAATCCCAGAAGTAACCCAGAATTAACATGCGTTATCCTCTAAAATATTGATCGAACCCAGGTTACAACGACTGCTTCAGTGAGGTACCACATTAGTACTCGATCCAAACCACGAAAAACCCAGGGTCTGGACAATAAGTGTGTGAAAAATGCGAAAGTATGAGCCAGATGAGGGCAAATAAGAGACCTGACCCAGACCTGACCAGTGTTATCCTCTAAAATATTGAAAGAGACCCGGTTTAATCGACTGTTTCAGTGTGGTACAACTTTTCTACAGCATCCAAACCAGAGAAAGCCCAGGATCTGGCCAACTAGTATGCGAAAAATGCGACAGTACGAGCCAGATGTGGGCAAATACCAAACCTAAACCAGACCTAACATGCGTTATCATCTAAAATATTGATCGAAACCAGGATTAATCGACTGTTTCAGTGTGGTACCACATTTTGCGTGATCCAAACCAGAAAAAGGCCAGGATCTGGCCAACAAGCATGCGAAAAATGCAAAAGTATGAGCCAGATGAGGGCAAATCCCGAACCTAACCTAGACCTGACCGGTGTTATCCTCTAAAATATTGAACGAGGCCAGGGTTAGTCGACTGTTTCAGTGTGGTACCACATTACTACGTAGTCCGAACTAGAAAAAGCCCAGGATCTGGATAACAAGCATGCGAAAAATGTGACAGTATGAGCCACATGAGGGAAAATCCCAAACCTAAGCCAGACCTAACACGCGTTACCCTCTAAAATATTGATCGAAACCAGGTGTAATCGACCGTTTTAGTGTGGTACCACGTTAGTACGTTATTGAAAACAGAGAAAACCCAGGATCTGGCCAACAAGTATGCAGAAAAGCGAAGGCATGAGCCAGATCAGGGCAAATCCCAGACCAAACCCAGACCTAACACGCGTTACCCTCCAAAATACTTATCGAACCCAGGTTACAACGGCTGCTTCAGTGTGGTACCACATTAGTACGTGATCCAAACCAGGAAAAACCCAGGGCTGGAAAGTAGGTATGTGAAACATGCGAAAGTATATGCTAGATGAGGGCAAATCCCAGACCTAACCCACCCCTAACCGGCGTCATTATCTAAAATATTGATCGAGACCAGGATTAATCGACTCTTTCAGTGTGGCACCATATTACTACGTGGTCCAAGTCAGAGATAGCCCAGGATCTGGCCAACAAGTATGCGAAAAATGCGAAAGTATGAGCCTGATGACGGCAAATCGCAGACCTAACCGCGATCTAGCTTGCGTTATCCTCTAAAATATTGATCGAGACCAGGATTAATCGCCTGCTTCAGTGTGGTACCACATTATAGCGTGATCCAAACGAGGAAAAA
The DNA here is from genome assembly GCF_051014445.1 of Colletes latitarsis. Lineage (NCBI taxonomy): Eukaryota > Metazoa > Arthropoda > Insecta > Hymenoptera > Colletidae > Colletes > Colletes latitarsis. Next base: position 5,550,729 of record NC_135147.1, read on the forward strand.
CCCAGGATCTGGCTAACAAGCATGCGAAAAATGTGACAGTATGAGCCAGACGTGGGCAAATCCCAAACCTAAACCAGACCTAACACGCGTTACCCTCTAAAATTTTGATCGAAACCAGGATAAATCGACTGTATCAGTGTGGTACCACATTTATGCGTGATCCAAACCAGAAAAAGGCCAGGATCCGGCCAAGAAGCATGCGAAAAATGCAAAAGTATGAGCCAGATGAGGGCAAATCCCAGACCTAACCTAGACCTGACCGGTGTTATCCTCTAAAATATTGAACGAGGCCAGGATTAATCAACTGTCTCAGTGTGGTACCACATTACTACGTTGTCCGAACTAGAAAAAGCCCAGGATCTGGATAACAAGCATGCGAAAAATGTGACAGTATGAGCCACATGAGGGCAAATCCCAAACCTAAGCCAGACCTAACACGCTTTACCCTCTAAAATATTGATCGAGACCAGGTTTAATCGACTGTTTCGGTGTGGTACCTCATTACTACGCCATCCAGACCAGAGAAAGCCCAGGATCTGGCCAACACGTATGCGAAAAATGCGGAAGTATGAGCTTCATCAGGGCAAATCCCAGAAGTAACCCAGAATTAACGTGCGTTATCCTCTAAAATATTGATCGAACCCAGGTTACAACGACTGCTTCAGTGTGGTACCACATTAGTAAGTGATCCAAACCAGGAAAAACCCAGGGTCTGGACAATAAGTATGTGAAAAATGCGAAAGTATGAGCCAGATGTGGGCAAATAAGAGACCTGACCCAGACGTAACCGGTGTTGTCCTCTAAAATATTGATCGAGACCAGGATTAGTCGACTGTTTCTGTGTGGTGCCACATTACTACGTGATCCAAACCATACAAAGCCCAGGATCTGGCCAACACGTATGCGATAAATGCGGAAGTATGAGCTTCATCAAGGCAAATCCCAGAAGTAACCCTGAATTAACATGCGTTATCCTCTAAAATATTGATCGAAACCAGGACTAATCGACTGTACCAGTGTGGTACCACATTTATGTGTGATCTAAACCAGAAAAAGGCCAGGATCCAGCCAACAAGCATGCGAAAAATGCAAAAGTATGAGCCACATGAGGGCAAACCCCAGTCCTAACCTAGACCTGACCGGTGTTATCCTCTAAAAAATTGAACGATGCCAGTACTAATCGACTGTTTGAGTGTGGTACCACATTACTACGTAGACCGAACTAGAAAAAGCCCAGCATCTGGCCAACAAGTATGCGAAAAATGCGACAGTACGAGCCAGATGAGGGCAAATCCTAAACTTAAACCAGACCTAACATGCGTTATCCTCTAAAATATTGATCGAAACCAGGATAATCGACTGTTCCAGTGTGGTACCACATAACTACGTAGTACAAACTAGAAAAAGCCCAGGATCTGGCCAACAAGTATGCGAAAAATGCGACAGTACGAGCCAGATGAGGGCAAATCCCAAACCTAACCCAGACCTAACATCCGTTGTCCTCTAAAATATTGATCGAGGACAGTTTTAGTCGGCCGTTTTAGTGTGGTACTACATTTGTATGTTATTGAATACAGAGAAAACCCAGGATCTAGCCAACAAGTATGCGAAAAATGCAAAAGTATGAACCGCATGAGGGCAAATCCCAGACCTAACCTAGACCTGACCGGTGTCATCCTCTAAAATATTGATCGAGGACAGGTTTAATCGACAGTTTCAGTGTGGTACCACGTTAGTACGTTATTGAAAACAGAGAAAACCCAGGATCTGGCCAACAAGTATGCAGAAAAGCGAAGGCATGAGCCAGATGAGGGCAAATCCCAGACCAAACCCAGACCTAACACGCGTTACCCTCCAAAATACTTATCGAACCCAGGTTACAACGGCTGCTTCAGTGTGGTACAACATTAGTATGTGATCCAAACCAGGAAAAACCCAGGGCTGGAAAATAGGTATGTGAAACATGCGAAAGTATATGCCAGATGAGGGCAAATCCCAGACCTAACCCACCCCTAACCGGCGTCATTATCTACAATATTGATCGAGACCAGGATTAATCGAGTCTTTCAGTGTGGCACCATATTACTACGTGGTCCAAGTCAGATATAGCCCAGGATCTGGCCAACAAGTATGCGAAAAATGCGAAAGTATGAGCCTGATGACGGCAAATCGCAGACCTAACCGCGATCTAGCTTGCGTTATCCTCTAAAATATTGAACGAGGCCAGGGTTAATCTACTGTTTCAGTGTGGTACCACATTACTACGTGATCCAAACCATACAAAGACCTGGATCTGGCCAGCATGTATGCAAAAATGCGAAAGTATGAGCCTGATGAGGGCATATCCCAGACCTGACCCAGACCTACCATGCGTTATCCTCTAAAATATTGATCGAATCCAGGTGTAGTCGACCGTTTTAGTGTGGTACCACGTTAGTACGTTATTGAAAACAGAGAAAACCCAGGATCTGGCCAAAAAGTATTCGAAAAATACGAAAGTATGAGCCTGATGAGGGCAAATCCGAGACCCAAACCAGACCTAACCGGTGTTATCCTCTAAAATATTGATCGAAACCAGGATTAATCGACTGTTTCAGTATGGTACCACATTTTGCGTGATCCAAACCAGACAAAGGCAAGGATCTGGCCAACAAGCATGCGAAAGATGCAAAAGTATGAGCCAGATGAGGGCAAATCCCGGACCTAACCTAGATTTGACCGGTGTTATCCTCTAAAATATTGAACGAGGCCAGGGTTAATCTACTGTTTCAGTGTGGCACCACATTACTACGTGATCCAAACCATACAAAGCCCAGGATCTGGCCAGCATGTATGCAAAAATGCGAAAGTATGAGCCTGATGAGGGCAAATCCCAGACCTAACCCAGACCTACCATGCGTTATCCTCTAAAATATTGATCGAATCCAGGTGTAGTCGACCGTTTTAGTGTGGTACCACGTTAGTACGTTATTCAAAACAGAGAAAACCCAGGATCTGGCCAAAAAGTATGCAAAAAAGCGAAGGTATGAGCCAGATGAGGGCAAATCCCAGACCAAACCCAGACCTAACACGCGTTACCCTCTAAAATATTCATCGAACCCAGGTTACAACGACTGCTTCAGTGTGGTACCACATTAGTACGTGATCCAAACCAAGAAAGACCCAGGGTTTGGAAAATAGGTATGTGAAAAATGCGAAAGCATATTCCAGATGAGGGCAAATCCCAGACCTAACCCAGCCATAACCGGCGTCATTATCTAAAATATTGATCGAGACCAGGATTAATCGACAGTTTCAGAGTGGCACCACATTACTACGTGGCCCAAATCAGAGATAGCCCAGGATCTGGCCTACAAGTATGCGAAAAATGCGAAAGTATGAGCCAGATGAGAGCAAATCCTAAACCTAACCCAGACCTAACATCCGTTTTCCTCAAAAGTATTGATCGGGGACAGGTTTAGTCGACAGTTTCGGTGTGGTACCACATTAGTATGTTATTCAATACAGAGAAAACCCAGGATCTAGCCAACAAGTATGCGAAAAACGCAATAGCATCAACCAGACACGGTTATAACCCAGACCTAACGCAGACCTAACCGGTGTTATCCGGCAAAATATCGAACGGAACCAGGTTCAATTTACTGTGACAGTGTGGTACCGCAGTACCACGTTTTTCTAACCAGAAAAAACCCAGGATCTGACCAACAAGTATGACAAAAGCGAAAGTATGAGCCAGAAGAGGGCAAATCCCAGAACTAACCCAGACCTAACACGCGTTACCCTCTCAAATATTGATCGACACCAGGTTTAATCGACTGTTTCAGTGTGGTACCACATTACTACGTGATCCAAACCATACAAAGCCCAGGATCTGGCCAACACGTATGCGAAAAATGCGGAAGTATGAGCTCCATCAGGGCAAATCCCAGAAGTAACCCAGAATTAACATGCGTTATCCTCTAAAATATTGATCGAACCCAGGTTACAACTACTGCTTCAGTGTGGTACCACATTAGTACGTGATCCAAACCAGGAAGAACCCAGGGTCTGGACAATAAGTATGTGAAAAATGCGAAAGTACGAGCCAGATGAGGGCAAATCCCAGACCTAACCCAGACCTAATATGCGTCTTCCTCTAAAATATTTATAGAAACCAGGTTTTGTCGACCGTTTTTGGGTGGTACCACATTACTGCGTAGTCCGAACTAGAAAAAGCCCAGCATCTGGCCAACAAGTATGCGAAAAATACGACAGTACGAGCCAGATGAGGGCAAATCCCAAACTTAAACCAGAACTAACATGCGTTATCCTCTAAAATATTGATCGAAACCAGGATTAATCGACTGTTTCAGTGTGGTACCACATAACTACGTAGTACAAACTAGAAAAAGCCCAGGATCTGGCCAACATGTATGCGAAAAATGCGACAGTACGAGCCAGATGAGGGCAAATCCCAGACCTAACCTAGACCTGACCGGTGTTATCCTCTAAAATATTGAACGAGGCCAGGGTGAATCGACTGTTTCAGTGTGGTACCACATAACTACGTGATGCAAACCATACAAAGCCCAGGATCTGGCCAGCAAGTATTCGAAAAATGCGAAGGTATTAGCCTGATGTGGGCAAATCCCAAACCTAATCCAGACCTAAAATGCGTTGTCCTCTAAAATATTGATCGAAACCAGGATTAATCGACTGTTTCAATGTGGTACCACACTAATGCGTGATACAAAGCATTCAAAGCCCAGGATCTGGCCAGCAAGTATGCGAAAAATGCGAAAGTATGAGCCTGATGAGGGCAAATCCCAGGCCTAACCCAGACCTAACATGCGTTATCCTCTAACATATTCATCGAAACCAGGATAAATCGACTGTTTCAGTGTGGTACCGCATTAATGCGTGATCCAAACCATACAAAGCCCAGGATCTGGCCAGCAAGTATGCGAAAAATGCGAAAGTACAAGCCAGATGAGGGCAAATTCCAGACCAAACACAGACCTAACACACGTTACCCTCTAAAATATTTATCGAACCCAGGTTACAACGACTGCTTCAGTGTGGTACCACATTAGTACCTGATCCAAACCAGGAAAAACCCAGGGTCTGGACAATAAGTATGCGAAAAATGCGAAAGTATGAGCCAGATCAGGGCAAATCCCAGACCTAACCCAGCCCTAACATGCGTTATCCTCTAAAATATTGATCGAAACCATGATTAATCGACTGTTTCAGTGTTGTACCACATAACTACGTAGTACAAACTAGAAAAAGCCCAGGATCTGGCCAACAAGTATGCGAAAAATGCGACAGTACGAGCCAGATGAGGGCAAATCCCAAACTTAAACCAGATTTAACATGCGTTATCCTCTAAAATATTGATTGAAACCAGGATTAATCGACTGTTTCAGTGTGGTACCACATAACTACGTAGTACAAACTAGAAAAAGCCCCGGATCTGGCCAACAAGTATGCGAAAAATGCGACAGTACGTGCCAGATGAGGGCAAATCCCAGACGTAACCTAGACCTGGCCGGTGTTATCCTGTAAAATATTGAACGAGGCCAGGGTGAATCGACTGTTTCAGTGTGGTACCACATAACTACGTGATGCAAACCATACAAAGCCCAGGATCTGGCCAGCAAGTATTCGAAAAATGCGAATGTATTAGCCTGATGTGGGCAAATCCCAAACCTAATCCAGACCTAACATGCGTTATCCTCTAAAATATTGATCGAAACCAGGTGTAGTCGACCGTTTTAGTGTGGCACCACGTTAGTACGCCATCCAAACCAGAGAAAGCTCAGGATCTGGCCAACAAGTATGCGAAAACTGCGAAAGTACGGGCCAGATGAGGGCAAATCCCAAACCTAACCCAGACCTAACATGCGTTATCCTCTAAAATATTGATCGAAACCAGGATTAATCAACTGTTGCAGTGTGGTGCCACATTAATGCGTGATACAAAGCATACAAAGCCCAGGATCTGGCCAGCAAGTATGCGAAAAATGCGAAAGTATGAGCCTGAAGAGGGCAAATCCCAGGCCTAACCCAGACCTAACACGCATTACCCTCTAAAATATTGATCGATCCCAGGTTTAATCGTCTGTTTCAGTGTGCTACCACATTACTACGTCGTCCAAATCAGAGATAGCCCAGTATCTGGCCAACAAGTATGCGAAAAATGCGAAAGTATGAGCCAGATGAGGGCAAATCCCCAACCTAACCCAGACCTAACATCCGTTGTCCTCTAAAATATTGATCGAGGACAGGTTTAGTCGACAGTTTCAGTGTGGTACCACATTAGTATGTTATTCAATACAGAGAAAACCCAGGATCTAGCCAACAAGTATGCGAAAAACGCAATAGCATCAACCAGACACGGTTATAACCCAGACCTAACCTAGACCTAACCGGTGTTATCCGGCAAAATATCGACCGAAACCAGGTTCAACTTACTGTGACAGTGTGGTGCCACATTACTACGAGGTCCAAACCAGAAAAAGCCCAGGATCTGGCCAACAAGTATGCGATAAATGCGGAAGTATGAGCTCCATCAAGGCAATTCCCAGAAGTAACCCAGAATTAACATGCGTTATCCTCTAAAATATTGATCGAAACCAGGATTAATCGACTGTATCAGTGTGGTACCACATTTATGCGTGATCCAAACCAGAAAAAGGCCAGGATCCAGCCAACAAGCATGCGAAAAATGCAAAAGTATGAGCCACATGAGGGCAAATCCCAGACATAACCTAGACCTGACCGGTGTTATCCTCTAAAATATTGAACGATGCCAGGACTATTCGACTGTTTCAGTGTGGTACCACATTACTACGTGGTCCAAACCAGAAAAAGCCCAGGATCCGGCCAAGAAGCATGCGAAAAATGCAAAAGTATGAGCCAGATGAGGGCAAATCCCAGACCTAACCTAGACCTGACCGGTGTTATCCTCTAAAATATTGAACGAGGCCAGGATTAATCAACTGTCTCAGTATGGTACCACATTACTACGTAGTCCGAACTAGAAAAAGCCCAGGATCTGGATAACAAGCATGCGAAAAATGTGACAGTATGAGCCACATGAGGGCAAATCCCAAACCTAAGCCAGACCTAACACGCGTTACCCTCTAAAATATTGATCGAAACCAGGTGTAATCGACCGTTTTAGTGTGGTACCACGTTAGTACGTTATTGAAAACAGAGAAAACCCAGGATCTGGCCAACAAGTATGCAGAAAAGCGAAGGCATGAGCCAGATGAGGGCAAATCCCAGACCAAACCCAGACCTAACACGCGTTACCCTCCAAAATACTTATCGAACCCAGGTTACAACGGCTGCTTCAGTGTGGTACCACATTAGTATGTGATCCAAACCAGGAAAAACCCAGGGCTGGAAAATAGGTATGTGAAACATGCGAAAGTATATGCCAGATGAGGGCAAATCCCAGACCTAACCCACCCCTAACCGGCGTCATTATCTAAAATATTGATCGAGACCAGGATTAATCGACTCTTTCAGTGTGGCACCATATTACTACGTGGTCCAAGTCAGAGATAGCCCAGGATCTGGCCAACAAGTATGCGAAAAATGCGAAAGTATGAGCCTGATGACGGCAAATCGCAGACCTAACCGCGATCTAGCTTGCGTTATCCTCTAAAATATTGATCGAGACCAGGATTAATCGCCTGCTTCAGTGTGGTACCACATTATAGCGTGATCCAAACGAGGAAAAACCCAGGATCTGGCTAACAAGCATGCGAAAAATGTGACAGTATGAGCCAGACGTGGGCAAATCCCAAACCTAAACCAGACCTAACACGCGTTACCCTCTAAAATATTGATCGAAACCAGGATAAATCGACTGTATCAGTGTGGCACCACATTTATGCGTGATCCAAACCAGAAAAAGGCCAGGATCCGGCCAAGAAGCATGCGAAAAATGCAAAAGTATGAGCCAGATGAGGGCAAATCCCAGACCTAACCTAGACCTGACCGGTGTTATCCTCTAAAATATTGAACGAGGCCAGGATTAATCAACTGTCTCAGTGTGGTACCACATTACTACGTAGTCCGAACTAGAAAAAGCCCAGGATCTGGATAACAAGCATGCGAAAAATGTGACAGTATGAGCCACACGAGGGCAAATCCCAAACCTAAGCCAGACCTAACACGAGTTACCCTCTAAAATATTGAAAGAGACCCGGTTTCATCGACTGTTTCAGTGTGGTACCACTTTACTACGCCAACCAAACCAGAGAAAGCCCAGGATCTGGCCAAATAGTATTCGAAAAATGCGAAAGTATGAGACTTATGAGGGCAAATCCGAGACCTAACCCAGACCTAACCGGTGTTACCCTTTAAAATATTGAAAGAGGCCAGGATTAATCGACTGTTTCAGTGTGGTCCCACATTACTACGCGATCCAAACCAGAGAAAGCCCAGGATCTGGCATGCAAGTATGCAAAAATGCGAAAGTATGAGCCTGATGAGGGCAAATCCCAGACCTAACCCAGACCTAATATGCGTTACCCTCTAAAATATTGATAGAAACCGGGTTTTGTCGACCGTTTTTGGGTGGTACCACATTACTACGTGGTCCAAACCAGAAAAAGTCCAGGATCTGGCCAACAAGTATGCAAAAAAGCGAAGGTATGCGCCAGATGATTACAAATCCCAGACCTAACCCAGCCCTAACCGGCGTTATTATCTGAAATATTGATCGAGACCAGGATTAATCGACTGTTTCAGTGTGGTACCACATTACTAAGTGATCCAAACCATACAAAGCCCAGGATCTGGCCAACACGTATGCGAAAAATGCGGAAGTATGAGCTTCATCAGGGCAAATCCCAGAAGTAACCCAGAATTAACATGCGTTATCCTCTAAAATATAGATCGAACCCAGGTTACAACGACTGCTTCAGTGTGGTACCACATTAGTACGTGATCCAAACCAGGAAAAACCCAGGGTCGGGACAATAAGTATGTGAAAAATGCGAAAGTATGAGCCGGATGAGGGCAAATCCGAGACCTAACCCAGACCTAACCGGTGTTAACATCTAAAACATTGAAAGAGACTCGGTTTAATCGACTGGCTCAGTGTGGTACCACTTTACTACGCCATCCAAACCAGAGAAATCCCAGGATCTGGCCAACTAGTATTCGAAAAATGCGAAAGTATGAGCCGGATGAGGGCAAATCCGAGACCTAACCCAGACCTAACCGGTGTTAACATCTAAAATATTGAAAGAGACCCGGTTTAATCGACTGTCTCAGTGTGGTACCACTTTACTACGCCATCCAAACCAGAGAAATCCCAGGATCTGGCCAACTAGTATTCGAAAAATGCGAAAGTATGAGCCAGATGAGGGTAAATAAGAGACCTGACCCAGACCTAACCGTTGTTATCCTCTAAAATACTGAAAGAGGCCAGGATTAATCGACTGTTTCAGTGTGGTACTACATTATTACGTGATCCAAACCAGAGAAAATCCAGGATCTGGCCAACAAGTGTTCGAAAAACGCAATAGCATCAACCAGGCACGGTTATAACCCAGACCTAACCCAGACCTAACCGGTGTTACCCAGCAAAATATCGGCCGGAACCAGGTTCAATTTACTGTGACAGTGTGGTACCGCAGTACCACGTTTTCCTAACCAGAAGAAACCCAGGATCTGACCAACAAGTACGACAAAAGCGAAAGTACGAGCCAGATGGGGGCAAATCCCAAACTTAAACCAGCCCTAACATGCGTTATCCTCTAAAATACTGAACGAAACCAGGATTAATCGACTGTTTCTGTGTGGTACCACATTACTACGTGATCCAAACCATACAAAGCCCCGGATCTGGCCAACAAGTATGCAATAAATGCGGAGGTATGAGCTTCATCAAGGCAAATCCCAGAAGTAACCCAGGATTAGCATGCGTTATCCTCTAAAATATTGATCGAAACCAGGATTAATCGACTGTATCAGTGTGGTACCACATTTATGCGTGATCCAAACCAGAAAAAGGCCAGGATCCAGCCAACAAGCATGCGAAAAATGCAAAAGTATGAGCCGCATGAGGGCAAATCCCAGACCTAACCTAGACCTGACCGGTGTCATCCTCTAAAATATTGATCGAGGACAGGTTTAATCGACAGTTTCAGTGTGGTACCACATTAGTATGTTATTGAATACGGAGAAAACCCAGGATCTAGCCAACAAGTATGCGAAAAACGCAATAGCATCATCCAGACACGGTTATAACCCAGACCTAACCCAGACCTAACCGGTGTTACCCGGCAAAATATCGGCCGGAACCAGGTTCAATTTACTGTGACAGTGTGGTACCGCAGTACCACGTTTTCCTAACCAGAAGAAACCCAGGATCTGACCAACAAGTACGACAAAAGCGAAAGTATGAGCCAGATGAGGGCAAATCCGAGACCCAACCCAGACTTAACCGGTGTTATCCTCTAAAATATTGAAAGAGACCCGGTTTAATCGACTGTTTCAGTGTGGTACCACTTTACTACGCCATCCAAACCAGAGAAAGCCCTGGATCTGACCAACAAGTATGACAAAAGCGAAAGTATGAGCCAGATCAGGGCAAATCCCAGACCTAACCCAGACCTAACACGCGTTACCCTCTAAAATATTGATCGAGACCAGGTTTAATCGACTGTTTCGGTGTGGTACCTCAATACTACGCCATCCAAACCAGAGAAAGCCCAGTATCTGGCCAACAAGTCGTCGAAAAATGCGGAAGTATGAGCCTGATGAGGGCAAATCCGAGACCCAACCCAGACCTAACCGGTGTTATCCTCTAAAATATTGAAAGAGACCCGGTTTAATCGACTGTTTCAGTGTGGTACCACTTTACTACGCCAACCAAACCAGAGAAAGCCCAGGATCTGGCCAAATAGTATTCGAAAAATGCCAAAGTATGAGCCTGATGAGGGCAAATCCGAGACCTAACCCAGACCTAACCGGTGTTATCCTCTAAAATATTGAAAGAGGCCAGGATTAATCGACTGTTTCAGTGTGGTACTACATTACTACGCGATCCAAACCAGAGAAAGCCCAGGATCTGGCATGCAAGTATGCAAAAATGCGAAAGTATGAGCCTGATGAGGGCAAATCCCAGACCTAACCCAGACCTAATATGCGTTACCCTCTAAAATATTGATAGAAACCGGGTTTTGTCGACCGCTTTTGGGTGGTACCACATTACTACGTGGTCCAAACCAGAAAAAGTCCAGGATCTGGCCAACAAGTATGCAAAAAAGCGAAGGTATGAGCCAGATGATTACAAATCCCAGACCTAACCCAGCCATAACCGGCGTTATTATCTGAAATATTGATCGAGACCAGGATTAATCGACTGTTTCAGTGTGGTACCACATTACTAAGTGTTCCAAACCATACAAAGCCCAGGATCTGGCCAACACGTATGCGAAAAATGCGGAAGTATGAGCTTCATCAGGGCAAATCCCAGAAGTAACCCAGAATTAACATGCGTTATCCTCTAAAATATTGATCGAAACCAGGATTATTCGACTGTTTCAGTGTGGTACCACTTCACTACGCCATCCAAGCCAGAGAAAGCCCAGGATCTGGCCAACTAGTATTCGAAAAATGCGAAAGTATGAGCCTGATGAGGGCAAATAAGAGACCTGACCCAGACCTGACCGGTGTTATCCTCTAAAATATTGAAAGAGACCCGGTCTTATCGACTGTTTCAGTGTGGTACCACTTTACCACGCCATCCAAGCCAGAGAAAGCCCAGGATCTGGCCAACTAGTATTCGAAAAATGCGAAAGTATGAGCCTGATGAGGGCATATGCGAGACCTAACCCAGACCTAACCATTGTTATCCTCTAAAATACTGAAAGAGGCCAAGATTAATCGACTGTTTCAGTGTGGTACCACATTACTACGTTATCCAAACCAGAGAAAGCCCAGGATCTGGCCAACTAGTATGCGAAAAGTGCGACAGTACGAGCCAGATGAGGGCAAATCCCAAACCTAAACCAGACCTAACATGCGTTATCCTCTAAAATATTGATCGAAACCAGGATTTATCGACTGTTTCTGTCTGGTAGCACATTTTGCGTGATCCAAACCAGAAAAGGGCCAGCATCTGGCCAACAAGCATGCGCAAAATGCAAGAGTATGGGCCAGACGAGTGCAAATCCCGGACCTAACCTAGACCTAACCGGTGTTATCCTCTAAAATATTGAACGAGGCCAGGTTTAATCGACTGTTTCGGTGTGGTACCTCAATACTACGCCATCCAAACCAGAGGAAGCCCAGGATCTGGCCAAATAGTATTCGAAAAATGCGAAAGTATGAGCCTGATGAGGGCATATGCGAGACCTAACCCAGACCTAACCATTGTTATCCTGTAAAATACTGAAAGAGGCCAGGATTAATCGACTGTTTCAGTGTGGTACCACATTACTACGTGATCCAAACCAGAGAAAGCCCAGGATCTGGACATCAAGTATGCGAAAAATGCGACAGTACGAGCCAGATGAGGGCAAATCCCAAACCTAAACCAGACCTAACATGCGTTACCCTCTAAAATATTGATAGAAACCGGGTTTTGTCGACCGTTTTTGGGTGGTACCACATTACTACGTGGTCCAAACCAGAAAAAGCCCAGGATCTGGCCAACACGTATGCGAAAAATGCGGAAGTATGAGCTGCAACAGGGCAAATCCCAGAAGTAACCCAGAATTAACATGCGTTATCCTCTACAATATTGATCGAACCCAGATTACGACTGCTTCAGTGTGGTACCACATTAGTACGTGATCCAAACCAGGAAAAACCCAGGGTCTGCACAATAAGTATGTGAAAAATGCGAAAGTATGAGCCTGATGAGGGCAAATCCCAGGCCTTTCCCAGAACTAACATGCGTTATCCTCTGAAATATTGATCGAAACCAGGATTAATCGACTGTTTCAGTGTGCTACCACATTACTACGTGGTCCAAATCAGAGATAGCCCAGGATCTGGCCAACTAGTATTCTAAAAATACGAAATTATGAGCCTAATGAGGACAAATCCGAGACCTAACCCTGACCTAACCGGTGTTATCCTCTAAAATATTCATCGAAACCAGGATTAATCGACTGTTTCAGTATGGTACCACATTAATGCGTGATACAAAGCATACAAAGCCCAGGATCTGGCCAGCAAGTATGCGAAAACTGCGAAAGTATGAGCCTGATGAGGGCAAATCCCATGCCTAACCCAGACCTAACACGCGTTACCCCCTAAAATATTGATCGATCCCATGTTTTATCGTCTGTTCCAGTGTGCTACCACATTACTACGTGGTCCAAATCAGAGATAGCCCAGGATCTGGCCAACTTGTATTCGAAAAATGCGAAAGCATGAGCCTGATGAGGGCAAATCCGAGACCCAACCCAGACCTAACCGTTGTTATCCTTTAAAATACTGAAAGAGGCCAGGATTAATCGACTGTTTCAGTGTGGTACCACATTACTACGTGATCCAAACCATACAAAGCCCAGGATCTGGCCAACACGTATGCGAAAAATCCGAAAGTGTGAGCTTCATCAGGGCAAATCCCAGAAGTAACCCAGAATTAACATGCGTTATCCTCTAAAATATTGATCGAACCCAGGTTACAACGACTGCTTCAGTGTGGTACCACATTAGTACGTGATCCAAACCAGAGAAAGCCCAGGATCTGGCATGCAAGTATGCAAAAATGCGAAAGTATGAGCCTGATGAGGGCAAATCCCAGGCCTAACCCAGACCTAACATGCGTTATCCTCTGAAATATTGATCGAAACCAGGATTAATCGTCTGTTTCAGTGTGGTACCACTTTACTACGCCATCCAAACCAGAGAAAGCCCAGGATCTGGCCAACTAGTATTCGAAAAATGCGAAAGTATGAGCCAGATGAGGGCAAATAAGAGACCTGATCCAGACCTGACCGGTGTTATCCTCTAAAATATTGAAAGAGACCCGGTCTAATCGACTGTTTCAGTGTGGTACCACTTTACCACGCCATCCAAACCAGAGAAAGCCCAGGATCTGGCCAACTAGTATTCGAAAAATGCGAAAGTATGAGCCTGATGAGGGCATATGCGAGACCTAACCCAGACCTAACCATTGTTATCCTCTAAAATACTGAAAGAGGCCAGGATTAATCGACTGTTTCAGTGTGGTACCACATTACTACGTGATCCAAACCAGAGAAAGCCCAGGATCTGGACATCAAGTATGCGAAAAATGCGACAGTACGAGCCAGATGAGGGCAAATCCCAAACCTAAACCAGACCTAACATGCGTTATCCTCTAAAATATTGATCGAGACCAGGATTAATCGACTGTTTCAGTGTGGCACCACATTACTACGTGGTCCAAATCAGAGATAGCCCTCGACCTGGCCAACAAGCATGCGAAAAATGCAAAAGTATGAGCCAGATGAGTGCAAATCCCAGACCCTAGACATGACCGGTGTTATCATCTAAAATATTGAACGAGGCCAGGGTGAATCGACTGTTTCAGTGTGGTACCACATAAGTACGTGATCCAAACCATACAAAGCCCAGGATCTGGCCAACACGTATGCGAAAAATGCGGAAGTATGAGCTTCATCAGGGCAAATCCCAGAAGTAACCCAGAATTAACATGCGTTGTCCTCTAAAATATTGATCGAACTCAGGTTACAACGACTGCTCCAGTGTGGTACCACATTAGTACGTGATCCAAACCAGGAAAAACACAGGGTCTGGACAATAAGTATGTGAAAAATGCGAAAGTATGAGCCAGATGTGGGCAAATAAGAGACCTGACCCAGACCTAACCGGTGTTGTCCTCTAAAATATTGATCGAGACCAGGATTAATCGACTGTTTCTGTGTGGTACCACATTACTACGTGATCCAAACCATACAAAGCCCAGGATCTGGCAAACACGTATGCGATAAATGCGGAAGTATGAGCTTCATCAAGGCAAATCCCAGAAGTAACCCAGAATTAACATGCGTTATCCTCTAAAATATTGATCGAAACCAGGTTACAACGACTGCTCCAGTGTGGTACCACATTAGTACGTGATCCAAACCAGAAAAAGGCCAGGATCAGGCCAACAAGCATGCGCAAAATGCAAGAGTATGGGCCAGATGAGTGCAAATCCCGGACCTAACCTAGACCTGACCGGTGTTATCCTCTAAAATATTGAACGAGGCCAGGTTTAATCGACTGTTTCGGTGTGGTACCTCAATACTTCGCCATCCAAGCCAGAGAAAGCCCAGGATCTGGCCAAATAGTATTCGAATACTGCGAAAGTATGAGCCTGATGAGGGCAAATCCGAGACCTAACCCAGACCTAACCGGTGTTATCCTCTAAAATATTGAAAGAGGCCAGGATTAATCGACTGTTTCAGTGTGCTACCACGTTACTACGTGATCCAAACCAGAGAAAGCCCAGGATCTGGCATGCAAGTATGCAAAAATGCGAAAGTATGAGCCTGATGAGGGCAAATCCCAGACCTAACCCAGACCTAATATGCGTTACCCTCTAAAATATTGATAGAAACCGGGTTTTGTCGACCGTTTTTGGGTGGTACCACATTACTACGTGGTCCAAACCAGAAAAAGCACAGGATCTGGCCAACACGTATGCGAAAAATGCGGAAGTATGAGCTGCAACAGGGCAAATCCCAGAAGTAACCCAGAATTAACATGCGTTATCCTCTAAAATATTGATCGAACCCAGGTTACGACTGCTTCAGTGTGGTACCACATTAGTACGTGATCCAAACCAGGAAAAACCCAGGGTCTGCACAATAAGTATGTGAAAAATGCGAAAGTATGAGCCTGATGAGGGCAAATCCCAGGCCTAACCCAGACCTAACATGCGTTATCCTTTGAAATATTGATCGAAACCAGGATTAGTCGACTGTTTCAGTGTGCTACCACATTACTACGTGGTGCAAATCAGAGATAGCCCAGGATCTGGCCAACTAGTATTCGAAAAATGCGAAAGTATGAGCGTGATGAGGGCAAATCCGAGACCTAACCCAGACCTAACCGTTGTTATCCTTTAAAATACTGAAAGAGGCCAGGATTAATCGACTGTTTCAGTGTGGTACCTCTTTACTACGTCATCCAAACCAGAGAAAGCCTAGGATCTGGCCAACTAGTATTCTAAAAATACGAAAGTATGAGCCTAATGAGGACTAATCCGAGACCTAACCCTGACCTAACCGGTGTTATCCTCTAAAATATTGATCGAAACCAGGATTAATCGACTGTTTCAGTATGGTACCACATTAATGCGTGATACAAAGCATACAAAGCCCAGGATCTGGCCAGCAAGTATGCGAAAACTGCGAAAGTATGAGCCTGATGAGGGCAAATACCACGGCTAACCCAGACCTAACACGCGTTACCCTCTAAAATATTTATCGATCCCATGTTTTATCGTCTGCTTCAGTGTGCTACCACATTACTACGTGGTCCAAATCAGAGATAGCCCAGGATCTGGCCAACTAGTATTCGAAAAATGCGAAAGTATGAGCCTGATGAGGGCAAATCCGAGACCTAACCCAGACCTAACCGTTGTTATCCTTTAAAATACTGAAAGAGGCCAGGTTTAATCGACTGTTTCAGTGTGGTACCACATTACTACGTGGTCCAAACCCGAAAAAGCCCAGGATCTGGCCAACACATATGCGAAAAATGCGGAAGTATGAGCTTCAACAGGGCAAATCCCAGAAGTAACCCAGCATTAACATGCGTTATCCTCTAAAATATTGATCGAACCCAGGTTACAACGACTGCTTCAGTGTGGTACCACATTAGTACGTGATCCAAACCAGAGAAAGCCCAGGATCTGGCATGCAAGTATGCAAAAATGCGAAAGTATGAGCCTGATGAGGGCAAATCCCAGGCCTAACCCAGACCTAACATGCGTTATCCTCTGAAATATTGATCGAAACCAGGATTAATCGTCTGTTTCAGTGTGGTACCACTTTACTACGCCATCCAAACCAGAGAAAGCCCAGGATCTGGCCAACTAGTATTCGAAAAATGCGAAAGTATGAGCCAGATGAGGGCAAATAAGAGACCTGATCCAGACCTGACCGGTGTTATCCTCTAAAATATTGAAAGAGACCCGGTCTAATCGACTGTTTCAGTGTGGTACCACTTTACCACGCCATCCAAACCAGAGAAAGCCCAGGATCTGGCCAACTAGTATTCGAAAAATGCGAAAGTATGAGCCTGATGAGGGCATATGCGAGACCTAACCCAGACCTAACCATTGTTATCCTCTAAAATACTGAAAGAGGCCAGGATTAATCGACTGTTTCAGTGTGGTACCACATT
The DNA here is from genome assembly GCF_051014445.1 of Colletes latitarsis. NCBI lineage: Eukaryota > Metazoa > Arthropoda > Insecta > Hymenoptera > Colletidae > Colletes > Colletes latitarsis. The sequence continues at coordinate 5,568,093 of NC_135147.1, forward strand.
ACTACGTGATCCAAACCAGAGAAAGCCCAGGATCTGGACATCAAGTATGCGAAAAATGCGACAGTACGAGCCAGATGAGGGCAAATCCCAAACCTAAACCAGACCTAACATGCGTTATCCTCTAAAATATTGATCGAGACCAGGATTAATCGACTGTTTCAGTGTGGCACCACATTACTACGTGGTCCAAATCAGAGATAGCCCTCGATCTGGCCAACAAGCATGCGAAAAATGCAAAAGTATGAGCCAGATGAGTGCAAATCCCAGACCCTAGACATGACCGGTGTTATCATCTAAAATATTGAACGAGGCCAGGGTGAATCGACTGTTTCAGTGTGGTACCACATAAGTACGTGATCCAAACCATACAAAGCCCAGGATCTGGCCAACACGTATGCGAAAAATGCGGAAGTATGAGCTTCATCAGGGCAAATCCCAGAAGTAACCCAGAATTAACATGCGTTGTCCTCTAAAATATTGATCGAACTCAGGTTACAACGACTGCTCCAGTGTGGTACCACATTAGTACGTGATCCAAACCAGGAAAAACACAGGGTCTGGACAATAAGTATGTGAAAAATGCGAAAGTATGAGCCAGATGTGGGCAAATAAGAGACCTGACCCAGACCTAACCGGTGTTGTCCTCTAAAATATTGATCGAGACCAGGATTAATCGACTGTTTCTGTGTGGTACCACATTACTACGTGATCCAAACCATACAAAGCCCAGGATCTGGCAAACACGTATGCGATAAATGCGGAAGTATGAGCTTCATCAAGGCAAATCCCAGAAGTAACCCAGAATTAACATGCGTTATCCTCTAAAATATTGATCGAAACCAGGTTACAACGACTGCTCCAGTGTGGTACCACATTAGTACGTGATCCAAACCAGAAAAAGGCCAGGATCAGGCCAACAAGCATGCGCAAAATGCAAGAGTATGGGCCAGATGAGTGCAAATCCCGGACCTAACCTAGACCTGACCGGTGTTATCCTCTAAAATATTGAACGAGGCCAGGTTTAATCGACTGTTTCGGTGTGGTACCTCAATACTTCGCCATCCAAGCCAGAGAAAGCCCAGGATCTGGCCAAATAGTATTCGAATACTGCGAAAGTATGAGCCTGATGAGGGCAAATCCGAGACCTAACCCAGACCTAACCGGTGTTATCCTCTAAAATATTGAAAGAGGCCAGGATTAATCGACTGTTTCAGTGTGCTACCACGTTACTACGTGATCCAAACCAGAGAAAGCCCAGGGTCTGGACAACACATATGCGAAAAATGCGGAAGTATGAGCTTCAACAGGGCAAATCCCAGAAGTAACCCAGAATTAACATGCGTTATCCTCTAAAATATTGATCGAAACCAGGACTAATCGACTGTACCAGTGTGGTACCACATTTATGCGTGATCCAAACCAGAAAAAGGCCAGGAACCAGCCAACAAGCATGCGAAAAATGCAAAAGTATGAGCCACATGAGGGCAAATCCCAGACCTAACCTAGACCTGACCGGTGTTATCCTCTGAAATATTGATCGAAAACAGGATTAATCGTCTGTTTCAGTGTGGTACCACTTTACTACGCCATCCAAACCAGAGAAAGCCCAGGATCTGGCCAACTAGTATTCGAAAAATGCGAAAGTATGAGCCAGATGAGGGCAAATCCGAGACCTAACCCAGACCTAACCGTTGTTATCCTTTAAAATACTGAAAGAGGCCAGGTTTAATCGACTGTTTCAGTGTGGTACCACATTACTACGTGGTCCAAACCCGAAAAAGCCCAGGATCTGGCCAACACATATGCGAAAAATGCGGAAGTATGAGCTTCAACAGGGCAAATCCCAGAAGTAACCCAGAATTAACATGCGTTATCCTCTAAAATATTGATCGAACCCAGGTTACAACGACTGCTTCAGTGTGGTACCACATAAGTACGTGATCCAAACCATACAAAGCCCATGATCTGGCCAACACGTATGCGAAAAATGCGGAAGTATGAGCTTCATCAGGGCAAATCCCAGAAGTAACCCAGAATTAACATGCGTTGTCCTCTAAAATATTGATCGAACTCAGGTTACAACGACTGCTCCAGTGTGGTACCACATTAGTACGTGATCCAAACCAGGAAAAACCCAGGGTCTGGACAATAAGTATGTGAAAAATGCGAAAGTATGAGCCAGATGTGGGCAAATAAGAGACCTGACCCAGACCTAACCGGTGTTGTCCTCTAAAATATTGATCGAGACCAGGATTAATCGACTGTTTCTGTGTGGTACCACATTACTACGTGATCCAAACAATACAAAGCCCAGGATCTGGCCAACACGTATGCCATAAATGCGGAAGTATGAGCTTCATCAAGGCAAATCCCAGAAGTAACCCAGAATTAACATGCGTTATCCTCTAAAATATTGATCGAAACCAGGACTAATCGACTGTACCAGTGTGGTACCACATTTATGCGTGATCCAAACCAGAAAAAGGCCAGGAACCAGCCAACAAGCATGCGAAAAATGCAAAAGTATGAGCCACATGAGGGCAAATCCCAGACCTAACCTAGACCTGACCGGTGTTATCCTCTGAAATATTGATCGAAACCAGGATTAATCGTCTGTTTCAGTGTGGTACCACTTTACTACGCCATCCAAACCAGAGAAAGCCCAGGATCTGGCCAACTAGTATTCGAAAAATGCGAAAGTATGAGCCAGATGAGGGCAAATCCCAAACCTAAACCAGACCTAACATGCGTTATCCTCTAAAATATTCATCGAGACCAGGATTAATCGACTGTTTCAGTGTGGCACCACATTACTACGTGGTCCAAATCAGAGATAGCCCTCGATCTGGCCAACAGGCATGCGAAAAATGCAAAAGTATGAGCCAGATGAGTGCAAATCCCAGACCCTAGACATGACCGGTGTTATCATCTAAAATATTGAACGAGGCCAGGGTGAATCGACTGTTTCAGTGTGGTACCACATAAGTACGTGAACCAAACCATACAAAGCCCAGGATCTGGCCAACACGTATGCGAAAAATGCGGAAGTATGAGCTTCATCAGGGCAAATCCCAGAAGTAACCCAGAATTAACATGCGTTGTCCTCTAAAATATTGATCGAACTCAGGTTACAACGACTGCTCCAGTGTGGTACCACATTAGTACGTGATCCAAACCAGGAAATACCCAGGGTCTGGCCAATAAGTATGTGAAAAATGCGAAAGTATGAGCCAGATGTGGGCAAATAAGAGACCTGACCCAGACCTAACCGGTGTTGTCCTCTAAAATATTGATCGAGACCAGGATTAATCGACTGTTTCTGTGTGGTGCCACATTACTACGTGATCCAAACCATACAAAGCCCAGGATCTGGCCAACACGTATGCGATAAATGCGGAAGTATGAGCTTCATCAAGGCAAATCCCAGAAGTAACCCAGAATTAACATGCGTTATCCTCTAAAATATTGATCGAGACCAGGTTACAACGACTGCTCCAGTGTGGTACCACATTAGTACGTGATCCAAACCAGAGAAAGCCCAGGATCTGGCATGCAAGTATGCAAAAATGCGAAAGTATGAGCCTGATGAGGGCAAATCCCAGACCTAACCCAGACCTAATATGCGTTACCCTCTAAAATATTGATAGAAACCGGGTTTTGTCGACCGTTTTTGGGTGGTACCACATTACTACGTGGTCCAAACCAGAAAAAGCACAGGATCTGGCCAACACGTATGCGAAAAATGCGGAAGTATGAGCTGCAACAGGGCAAATCCCAGAAGTAACCCAGAATTAACATGCGTTATCCTCTAAAATATTGATCGAACCCAGGTTACGACTGCTTCAGTGTGGTACCACATTAGTACGTGATCCAAACCAGGAAAAACCCAGGGTCTGCACAATAAGTATGTGAAAAATGCGAAAGTATGAGCCTGATGAGGGCAAATCCCAGGCCTAACCCAGACCTAACATGCGTTATCCTCTGAAATATTGATCGAAACCAGGATTAGTCGACTGTTTCAGTGTGCTACCACATTACTACGTGGTCCAAATCAGAGATAGCCCAGGATCTGGCCAAGTAGTATTCGAAAAATGCGAAAGTATGAGCCTGATGAGGGCAAATCCGAGACCTAACCCAGACCAAACCGTTGTTATCCTTTAAAATACTGAAAGAGGCCAGGATTAATCGACTGTTTCAGTGTGGTACGTCTTTACTACGTCATCCAAACCAGAGAAAGCCCAGGATCTGGCCAACTAGTATTCTAAAAATACGAAAGTATGAGCCTAATGAGGACAAATCCGAGACCTAACCCTGACCTAACCGGTGTTATCCTCTAAAATATTGATCGAAACCAGGATTAATCGACTGTTTCAGTATGGTACCACATTAATGCGTGATACAAAGCATACAAAGCCCAGGATCTGGCCAGCAAGTATGCGAAAACTGCGAAAGTATGAGCCTGATGAGGGCAAATCCCATGCCTAACCCAAACCTAACACGCGTTACCCTCTAAAATATTGATCGATCCCATGTTTTATCGTCTGTTTCAGTGTGCTACCACATTACTACGTAGTCCAAATCAGAGATAGCCCAGGATCTGGCCAACTTGTATTCGAAAAATGCGAAAGTATGAGCCTGATGAGGGCAAATCCGAGACCCAACCCAGACCTAACCGTTGTTATCCTTTAAAATACTGAAAGAGGCCAGGATTAATCGACTGTTTCAGTGTGGTACCACATTACTACGTGATCCAAACCATACAAAGCCCAGGATCTGGCCAACACGTATGCGAAAAATCCGAAAGTGTGAGCTTCATCAGGGCAAATCCCAGAAGTAACCCAGAATTAACATGCGTTATCCTCTAAAATATAGATCGAACCCAGGTTACAACGACTGCTTCAGTGTGGTACCACATTAGTACGTGATCCAAACCAGGAAAAACCCAGGGTCTGGACAATAAGTATGTGAAAAATGCGAAAGTATGAGCCTGATGAGGGCAAATCCGAGACCTAACCCAGACCTAACCGGTGTTAACATCTAAAATATTGAAAGAGACCCGGTTTAATCGACTGTCTCAGTGTGGTACCACTTTACTACGCCATCCAAACCAGAGAAATCCCAGGATCTGGCCAACTAGTATTCGAAAAATGCGAAAGTATGAGCCAGATGAGGGTAAATAAGAGACCTGACCCAGACCTAACCGGTGTTATCCTCTAAAATATTGAAAGAGACCCGGTTTAATCGATTGTTTCAGTGTGGTACCACTTTACTACGCCATCCAAACCAGAGAAATCCCAGGATCTGGCCAACTGGTATTCGAAAAATGCGAATGTATGAGCCTGATGAGGGCAAATCCGAGACCTAACCCAGACCTAACCGTTGCTATCCTCTAAAATACTGAAAGAGGCCAGGATTAATCGACTGTTTCAGTGTGCTACCACATTACTACGTCGTCCAAATCAGAGATAGCCCAGTATCTGGCCAACAAGTATGCGAAAAATGCGAAAGTATGAGCCAGATGAGGGCAAATCCCCAACCTAACCCAGACCTAACATCCGTTGTCCTCTAAAATATTGATCGAGGACTGTTTTAGTCGGCCGTTTTAGTGTGGTACCACATTAGTATGTTATTGAATACAGAGAAAACCCAGGATCTAGCCAACAAGTATGCGAAAAACGCAATAGCATCAACCAGACACGGTTATAACCCAGAACTAACCCAGACCTAACCGGTGTTACCCGGCAAAATATCGGCCGGATCCAGGTTCAATTTACTGTGACAGTGTGGTACCGCAGTACCACGTTTTCCTAACCAGAAGAAACCCAGGATCTGACCAACAAGTACGACAAAAGCGAAAGTACGAGCCAGATGGGGCAAATCCCAAACTTAAACCAGACCTAACATGCGTTATCCTCTAAAATACTGATCGAAACCAGGATTAATCGACTGTTTCTGTGTGGTACCACACTACTACGTGATCCAAACCATACAAAGCCCAGGATCTGGCCAACAAGTATGCGATAAATGCTGAGGTATGAGCTTCATCAAGGCAAATCCCAGAAGTAACCCAGGATTAACATGCGTTATCCTCTAAAATATTGATCGAAACCAGGATTAATCGACTGTATCAGTGTGGTACCACATTTATGCGTGATCCAAACCAGAAAAAGGCCAGGATCTGGCCAGCAAGTATGCGAAAAATGCGAAAGTATGAGCCTGATGAGGGCAAATCCGACGGCTAACCCAGACCTAACACGCGTTACCCTCTAAAATATTGATCGATCCCATGTTTTATCGTCTGCTTCAGTGTGCTACCACATTACTACGTGGTCCAAATCAGAGATAGCCCAGGATCTGGCCAACTAGTATTCGAAAAATGCGAAAGTATGAGCCTGATGAGGGCAAATCCGAGACCTAACCCAGACCTAACCGTTGTTATCCTTTAAAATACTGAAAGAGGCCAGGTTTAGTCGACTGTTTCAGTGTGGTACCACATTACTACGTGGTCCAAACCAGAAAAAGCCCAGGATCTGGCCAACACATATGCGAAAAATGCGGAAGTATGAGCTTCAACAGGGCAAATCCCAGAAGTAACCCAGAACTAACATGCGTTATCCTCTAAAATATTGATCGAACCCAGGTTACAACGACTGCTTCAGTGTGGTACCACATTAGTACGTGATCCAAACCAGGAAAAACCCGGGGTCTGCACAATAAGTATGTGAGAAATGCGAAAGTATGAGCCTGATGAGGGCAAATCCCAGGCCTAACCCAGACCTAACATGCGTTATCCTCTGAAATATTGATCGAAACCAGGATTAATCGTCTGTTTCAGTGTGGTACCACTTTACTACGCCATCCAAACCAGAGAGAGCCCAGGATCTGGCCAACTAGTATTCGAAAAATGCGAAAGTATGAGCCTGATGAGGGCATATGCGAGACCTAACCCAGACCTAACCATTGTTATCCTCTAAAATACTGAAAGAGGCCAGGATTAATCGACTGTTTCTGTGTGGTACCACATTACTACGTGATCCAAACCAGAGAAAGCCCAGGATCTGGACATCAAGTATGCGAAATATGCGACAGTACGAGCCAGATGAGGGCAAATCCCAAACCTAAACCAGACCTAACATGCGTTATCCTCTAAAATATTGATCGAGACCAGGATTAATCGACTGTTTCAGTGTGGCACCACAATCCTACGTGGTCCAAATCAGAGATAGCCCACGATCTGGCCAACAAGCATGCGAAAAATGCAAAAGTATGAGCCAGATGAGTGCAAATCCCAGACCCTAGACATGACCGGTGTTATCATCTAAAATATTGAACGAGGCCAGGGTGAATCGACTGTTTCAGTGTGGTACCACATAAGTACGTGATCCAAACCATACAAAGCCCAGGATCTGGCCAACACGTATGCGAAAAATGCGGAAGTATGAGCTTCATCACGGCAAATCCCAGAAGTAACCCAGAATTAACATGCGTTATCCTCTAAAATATTGATCGAACTCAGGTTACAACGACTGCTCCAGTGTGGTACCACATTAGTACGTGATCCAAACCAGGAAAAACCCAGGGTCTGGACAATAAGTATGTGAAAAATGCGAAAGTATGAGCCAGATGTGGGCAAATAAGAGACCTGACCCAGACCTAACCGGTGTTGTCCTCTAAAATATTGATCGAGACCAGGATTAATCGACTGTTTCTGTGTGGTACCACATTACTACGTGATCCAAACCATACAAAGCCCAGGATCTGGCCAACACGTATGCCATAAATGCGGAAGTATGAGCTTCATCAAGGCAAATCCCAGAAGTAACCCAGAATTAACATGCGTTATCCTCTAAAATATTGATCGAAACCAGGACTAATCGACTGTACCAGTGTGGTACCACATTTATGCGTGATCCAAACCAGAAAAAGGCCAGGAACCAGCCAACAAGCATGCGAAAAATGCAAAAGTATGAACCACATGAGGGCAAATCCCAGACCTAACCTAGACCTGACCGGTGTTATCCTCTAAAATATTGAACGATGCCAGTACTAATCGACTGTTTCAGTGTGGTACCACATTACTACGTAGACCGAACTAGAAAACGTCCAGGATCTGGCCAACAAGTATGCGAAAAATGCGACAGTACGAGCCAGATGAGGGCAAATCCCAAACTTAAACCAGACCTAACATGCGTTATCCTCTAAAATATTGATCGAAACCAGGACTAATCGACAGTTCCAGTGTGGTACCACATAACTACGTAGTACAAACTAGAAAAAGCCCAGGATCTGGCCAACAAGTATGCGAAAAATGCGACAGTACGAGCCAGATGAGGGCAAAACCCAAACTTAAACCAGACCTAACATGCGTTATCCTCTAAAATATTGATCGAAACCAGGATTAATCGACTGTTTCAGTATGGTACCACATTAATGCGTGATACAAAGCATACAAAGCCCAGGATCTGGCCAGCAAGTATGCGAAAACTGCGAAAGTATGAGCCTGATGAGGGCAAATCCCATGCCTAACCCAGACCTAACACGCGTTACCCTCTAAAATATTGATCGATCCCATGTTTTATCGTCTGTTTCAGTGTGCTACCACATTACTACGTGGTCCAAATCAGAGATAGCCCAGGATCTGGCCAACTTGTATTCGAAAAATGCGAAAGTATGAGCCTGATGAGGGCAAATCCGAGACCTAACCCAGACCTAACCGTTGTTATCCTTTAAAATACTGAAAGAGGCCAGGATTAATCGACTGTTTCAGTGTGGTACCACATTACTACGTGATGCAAACCATACAAAGCCCAGGATCTGGCCAACACGTATGCGAAAAATCCGAAAGTGTGAGCTTCATCAGGGCAAATCCCAGAAGTAACTCAGAATTAACATGCGTTATCCTCTAAAATATAGATCGAACCCAGGTTACAACGACTGCTTCAGTGTGGTACCACATTAGTACGTGATCCAAACCAGGAAAAACCCAAGGTCTGGACAATAAGTATGTGAAAAATGCGAAAGTATGAGCCTGATGAGGGCAAATCCGAGACCTAACCCAGACCTAACCGTTGCTATCCTCTAAAATACTGAAAGAGGCCAGGATTAATCGACTGTATCAGTGTGGTACCACATTTATGCGTGATCCAAACCAGAAAAAGGCCAGGATCCAGCCAACAAGCATGCGAAAAATGCAAAAGTATGAGCCCCATTTGGGCAAATCCCAAACCTAACCTAGACCTGACCGGTGTCATCCTCTAAAATATTGATCGAGGACAGGTTTAATCGACAGTTTCAGTGTGATACCACATTAGCATGTTATTGAATACAGAGAAAACCCAGGATCTAGCCAACAAGTATGCGAAAAACGCAATAGCATCATCCAGACACGGTTATAACCCAGACCTAACCCAGACCTAACCGGTGTTACCCGGCAAAATATCGGCCGGAACCAGGTTCAATTTACTGTGACAGTGTGGTACCGCAGTACCACGTTTTCCTAACCAGAAGAAACCCAGGATCTGACCAACAAGTACGACAAAAGCGAAAGTATGAGCCAGATGAGGGCAAATCCCAGACCTAACCCAGACCTAACACGCGTTACCCTCTAAAATATTGATCGAGACCAGGCTTAATCGACTGTTTCGGTGTGGTACCTCATTACTACGCCATCCAAACCAGAGAAAGCCCAGTATATGGCCAACAAGTAATCGAAAAATGCGAAAGTATGAGCCAGATGAGGGCAAATCCGAGACCCAACCCAGACTTAACCGGTGTTATCCTCTAAAATATTGAAAGAGACCCGGTTTAATCGACTGTTTCAGTGTGGTACCACTTTACTACGCCATCCAAACCAGAGAAAGCCCAGGATCTGTCTAACTAGTATACGAAAAATGCGAAAGTATGAGCCTGATGAGGACAAATCCGAGACCTAACCCAGACCTACCATGCGTTATCCTCGAAAATATTGATCGAAACCAGGTGTAGTCGACCGTTTTAGTGTGGTACCACGTTAGTACGTTATTGAAAACAGAGAAAACCCAGGATCTGGCCAACAAGTAGTCGAAAAATGCGGAAGTATGAGCCTGATGAGGGCAAATCCGAGACCCAACCCAGACCTAACCGGTGTTATCCTCTAAAATATTGAAAGAGGCCAGGATTAATCGACTGCTTCAGTGTGGTACCACATTACTACGCGATCCAAACCAGAGAAAGCCCAGGATCTGGCATGCAAGTATGCAAAAATGCGAAAGTATGAGCCTGATGAGGGCAAATCCCAGACCTAACCCAGACCTAATATGCGTTACCCTCTAAAATATTGATAGAAACCGGGTTTTGTCGACCGTTTTTGGGTGGTACCACATTACTACGTGGTCCAAACCAGAAAAAGTCCAGGATCTGGCCAACAAGTATGCAAAAAAGCGAAGGTATGAGCCAGATGATTACAAATCCCAGACCTAACCCAGCCCTAACCGGCGTTATTATCTGAAATATTGATCGAGACCAGGATTAATCGACTGTTTCAGTGTGGTACCACATTACTAAGTGATCCAAACCATACAAAGCCCAGGATCTGGCCAACACGTATGCGAAAAATCCGAAAGTGTGAGCTTCATCAGGGCAAATCCCAGAAGTAACCCAGAATTAACATGCGTTATCCTCTAAAATATAGATCGAACCGAGGATACAACGACTGCTTCAGTGTGGTACCACATTAGTACGTGATCCAAACCAGGAAAAACCCAGGGTCTGGACAATAAGTATGTGAAAAATGCGAAAGTATGAGCCAGATGAGGGTAAATAAGAGACCTGACCCAGACCTAACCGGTGTTATCCTCTAAAATATTGAAAGAGACCCGGTTTAATCGACTGTTTCAGTGTGGTACCACTTTACTACGCCATCCAAACCAGAGAAATCCCAGGATCTGGCCTACTAGTATTCGAAAAATGCGAAAGTATGAGCCTGATGAGGGCAAATCCGAGACCTAACCCAGACCTAACCGTTGCTATCCTCTAAAATACTGAAAGAAGCCAGGATTAATCGACTGTTTCAGTGTGGTACCACATTACTACGTGATCCAAACCAGAGAAAAACCAGGATCTGGCCAACAAGTATGCGAAAAATGCGACAGTACGAGCCAGATGAGGGCAAATCCCAAACCTATCCCAGACCTAACATCCGTTGTCCTCTAAAATATTGATCGAGGACAGTTTTAGTCGGCCGTTTTAGTGTGGTACCACATTAGTATGTTATTGAATACAGAGAAAACACAGGATCTAGCCAACAAGTATGCGAAAAACGCAATAGCATCAACCAGACACGGTTATAACCCAGACCTAACCCAGACCTAACCGGTGTTACCCGGCAAAATATCGGCCGGAACCAGGTTCAATTTACTGTGACAGTGTGGTACCGCAGTACCACGTTTTCCTAACCAGAAGGAACCCAGGATCTGACCAACAAGTACGACAAAAGCGAAAGTACGAGCCAGATGGGGCAAATCCCAAACTTAAACCAGACCTAACATGCGTTATCCTCTAAAATACTGATCGAAACCAGGATTAATCGACTGTTTCTGTGTGGTACCACATTACTACGTGATCCAAACCATACAAAGCCCAGGATCTGGCCAACAAGTATGCGATAAATGCGGAGGTATGAGCTTCATCAAGGCAAATCCCAGAAGTAACCCAGGATTAACATGCGTTATCCTCTAAAATATTGATCGAAACCAGGATTAATCGACTGTATCAGTGTGGTACCACATTTATGCGTGATCCAAACCAGAAAAAGGCCAGGATCTGGCCAGCAAGTATGCGAAAAATGCGAAAGTATGAGCCTGATGAGGGCAAATCCCACGGCTAACCCAGACCTAACACGCGTTACCCTCTAAAATATTGATCGATCCCATGTTTTATCTTCTGCTTCAGTGTGCTACCACATTACTACGTGGTCCAAATCAGAGATAGCCCAGGATCTGGCCAACTAGTATTCGAAAAATGCGAAAGTATGAGCCTGATGAGGGCAAATCCGAGACCTAACCCAGACCTAACCGTTGTTATCCTTTAAAATACTGAAAGAGGCCAGGATTAATCGACTGTTTCAGTGTGGTACCACATTACTACGTGATCCAAACCATACAAAGCCCAGGATCTGGCCAACACGTATGCGAAAAATCCGAAAGTGTGAGCTTCATCAGGGCAAATCCCAGAAGTAACCCAGAATTAACATGCGTTATCCTCTAAAATATAGATCGAACCCAGGTTACAACGACTGCTTCAGTGTGGTACCACATTAGTACGTGATCCAAACCAGGAAGAGCCCAGGGTCTGGACAATAAGTATGTGAAAAATGCGAAAGTATGAGCCTGATGAGGGCAAATCCGAGACCTAACCCAGACCTAACCGGTGTTAACATCTAAAATATTTCATGAGACCCGGTTTAATCGACTGTCTCAGTGTGGTACCACTTTAGTACGCCATCCAAAACAGAGAAATCCCAGGATCTGGCCAACTAGAATTCGAAAAATGCGAAAGTATGAGCCTGATGAGGGCAAATCCGAGACCTAACCCAGACCTAACCATTGCTATCCTCTAAAATACTGAAAGAGGCCAGGATTAATCGACTGTTTCAGTGTGGTACCACATTACTACGTGATCCAAACCAGAGAAAATCCAGGATCTGGCCAACAAGTATGCGAAAAATGCGACAGTACGAGCCAGATGAGGGCAAATCCCAAACCTAACCCAGACCTAACATCCGTTGTCCTCTAAAATATTGATCGAGGACAGTTTTGGTCGGCAGTTTTAGTGTGGTACTACATTAGTATGTTATTGAATACAGAGAAAACCCCGGATCTAGCCAACAAGTATGCGAAAAACGCAATAGCATCAACCAGACACGGTTATAACCCAGACCTAACCCAGACCTAACCGGTGTTACCCGGCAAAATATCGGCCGGAACCAGGTTCAATTTACTGTGACAGTGTGTTACCGCAGTACCACGTTTTCCTAATCAGAAGAAACCCAGGATCTGACCAACAAGTACGACAAAAGCGAAAGTACGAGCCAGATGGTGGCAAATCCCAAACTTAAACCAGACCAAACATGCGTTATCCTCTAAAATACTGATCGAAACCAGGATTAATGGACTGTTTCTGTGTGGTACCACATTACTACGTGATCCAAACCATACAAAGCTCAGGATCTGGCCAACAAGTATGCGATAAATGCGGAGGGTGCTATCCTCTAAAATACTGAAAGAGTCCAGGATTAATCGACTGTTTCAGTGTGGTACCACATTACTACGTGATCCAGACCAGAGAAAATCCAGGATCTGGCAAACAAGTATGCGAAAAATGCGACAGTACGAGCCAGATGAGGGCAAATCCCAAACCTAACCCAGACCTAACATCCGTTGTCCTCTAAAATATTGATCGAGGACAGTTTTAGTCGGCAGTTTTAGTGTGGTACCACATTAGTATGTTATTGAATACAGAGAAAACCCAGGGTCTCGCCAACAAGTATGCGAAAAACGCAATAGCATCAACCAGACACGGTTATAACCCAGACCTAACCCAGACCTAACCGGTGTTACCCGGCAAAATATCGGCCGGAACCAGGTTCAATTTACTGTGACAGTGTGGTACCGCAGTACCACGTTTTCCTAACCAGAAGAAACCCAGGATCTGACCAACAAGTACGACAAAAGCGAAAGTACGAGCCAGATGGGGGCAAATCCCAAACTTAAACCAGACCAAACATGCGTTATCCTCTAAAATATTGATCGAAACCAGGATTAATCGACTGTTTCAGTATGGTACCACATTAATGCGTGATACAAAGCATACAAAGCCCAGGATCTGGCCAGCAAGTATGCGAAAACTGCGAAAGTATGAGCCAGATGAGGGCAAATCCCAAACCTAAACCAGACCTAACATGCGTTATCCTCTAAAATATTGATCGAGACCAGGATTAATCGACTGTTTCAGTGTGGCACCACAATCCTACGTGGTCCAAATCAGAGATAGCCCACGATCTGGCCAACAAGCATGCGAAAAATGCAAAAGTATGAGCCAGATGAGTGCAAATCCCAGACCCTAGACATGACCGGTGTTATCATCTAAAATATTGAACGAGGCCAGGGTGAATCGACTGTTTCAGTGTGGTACCACATAAGTACGTGATCCAAACCATACAAAGCCCAGGATCTGGCCAACACGTATGCGAAAAATGCGGAAGTATGAGCTTCATCACGGCAAATCCCAGAAGTAACACAGAATTAACATGCGTTATCCTCTAAAATATTGATCGAACTCAGGTTACAACGACTGCTCCAGTGTGGTACCACATTAGTACGTGATCCAAACCAGGAAAAACCCAGGGTCTGGACAATAAGTATGTGAAAAATGCGAAAGTATGAGCCAGATGTGGGCAAATAAGAGACCTGACCCAGACCTAACCGGTGTTGTCCTCTAAAATATTGATCGAGACCAGGATTAATCGACTGTTTCTGTGTGGTACCACATTACTACGTGATCCAAACCATACAAAGCCCAGGATCTGGCCAACACGTATGCCATAAATGCGGAAGTATGAGCTTCATCAAGGCAAATCCCAGAAGTAACCCAGAATTAACATGCGTTATCCTCTAAAATATTGATCGAAACCAGGACTAATCGACTGTACCAGTGTGGTACCACATTTATGCGTGATCCAAACCAGAAAAAGGCCAGGAACCAGCCAACAAGCATGCGAAAAATGCAAAAGTATGAGCCACATGAGGGCAAATCCCAGACCTAACCTAGACCTGACCGGTGTTATCCTCTAAAATATTGAACGATGCCAGTACTAATCGACTGTTTCAGTGTGGTACCACATTACTACGTAGACCGAACTAGAAAACGCCCAGGATCTGGCCAACAAGTATGCGAAAAATGCGACAGTACGAGCCAGATGAGGGCAAATCCCAAACTTAAACCAGACCTAACATGCGTCATCCTCTAAAATATTGATCGAAACCAGGATTAATCGACTGTTCCAGTGTGGTACCACATAACTACGTAGTACAAACTAGAAAAAGCCCAGGATCTGGCCAACAAGTATGCGAAAAATGCGACAGTACGAGCCAGATGAGGGCAAAACCCAAACTTAAACCAGACCTAACATGCGTTAACCTCTAAAATATTGATCGAAACCAGGATTAATCGACTGTTTCAGTATGGTACCACATTAATGCGTGATACAAAGCATACAAAGCCCAGGATCTGGCCAGCAAGTATGCGAAAACTGCGAAAGTATGAGCCTGATGAGGGCAAATCCCATGCCTAACCCAGACCTAACACGCGTTACCCTCTAAAATATTGATCGATCCCATGTTTTATCGTCTGTTTCAGTGTGCTACCACATTACTACGTGGTCCAAATCAGAGATAGCCCAGGATCTGGCCAACTTGTATTCGAAAAATGCAAAAGTATGAGCCTGATGAGGGCAAATCCGAGACCTAACCCAGACCTAACCGTTGTTATCCTTTAAAATACTGAAAGAGGCCAGGATTAATCGACTGTTTCAGTGTGGTACCACATTACTACGTGATGCAAACCATACAAAGCCCAGGATCTGGCCAACACGTATGCGAAAAATCCGAAAGTGCGAGCTTCATCAGGGCAAATCCCAGAAGTAACCCAGAATTAACATGCGTTATCCTCTAAAATATAGATCGAACCCAGGTTACAACGACTGCTTCAGTGTGGTACCACATTAGTACCTGATCCAAACCAGGAAAAACCCAAGGTCCGGACAATAAGTATGTGAAAAATGCGAAAGTATGAGCCTGATGAGGGCAAATCCGAGACCTAACCCAGACCTAACCGGCGTTAACATCTAAAATATTTCAAGAGACCCGGTTTAATCGACTGTCTCAGTGTGGTACCACTTTACTACGCCATCCAAAACAGAGAAATCCCAGGATATGGCCAACTAGTATTCGAAAAATGCGAAAGTATGAGCCTGATGAGGGCAAATCCGAGACCTAACCCAGACCTAACCGTTGCTATCCTCTAAAATACTGAAAGAGGCCAGGATTAATCGACTGTATCAGTGTGGTACCACATTTATGCGTGATCCAAACCAGAAAAAGGCCAGGATCCAGCCAACAAGCATGCGAAAAATGCAAAAGTATGAGCCCCATTTGGGCAAATCCCAGACCTAACCTAGACCTGACCGGTGTCATCCTCTAAAATATTGATCGAGGACAGGTTTAATCGACAGTTTCAGTGTGATACCACATTAGTATGTTATTGAATACAGAGAAAACCCAGGATCTAGCCAACAAGTATGCGAAAAACGCAATAGCATCATCCAGACACGGTTATAACCCAGACCTAACCCAGACCTAACCGGTGTTACCCGGCAAAATATCGGCCGGAACCAGGTTCAATTTACTGTGACAGTGTGGTACCGCAGTACCACGTTTTCCTAACCAGAAGGAACCCAGGATCTGACCAACAAGTACGACAAAAGCGAAAGTACGAGCCAGATGGGGCAAATCCCAAACTTAAACCAGACCTAACATGCGTTATCCTCTAAAATACTGATCGAAACCAGGATTAATCGACTGTTTCTGTGTGGTACCACATTACTACGTGATCCAAACCATACAAAGCCCAGGATCTGGCCAACAAGTATGCGATAAATGCGGAGGTATGAGCTTCATCAAGGCAAATCCCAGAAGTAACCCAGGATTAACATGCGTTATCCTCTAAAATATTGATCGAAACCAGGATTAATCGACTGTATCAGTGTGGTACCACATTTATGCGTGATTCAAACCAGAAAAAGGCCAGGATCTGGCCAGCAAGTATGCGAAAAATGCGAAAGTATGAGCCTGATGAGGGCAAATCCCACGGCTAACCCAGACCTAACACGCGTTACCCTCTAAAATATTGATCGATCCCATGTTTTATCTTCTGCTTCAGTGTGCTACCACATTACTACGTGGTCCAAATCAGAGATAGCCCAGGATCTGGCCAACTTGTATTCGAAAAATGCGAAAGTATGAGCCTGATGAGGGCAAATCCGAGACCTAACCCAGACCTAACCGTTGCTATCCTCTAAAATACTGAAAGAGTCCAGGATTAATCGACTGTTTCAGTGTGGTACCACATTACTACGTGATCCAGACCAGAGAAAATCCAGGATCTGGCCAACAAGTATGCGAAAAATGCGACAGTACGAGCCAGATGAGGGCAAATCCCAAACCTAACCCAGACCTAACATCCGTTGTCCTCTAAAATATTGATCGAGGACAGTTTTAGTCGGCAGTTTTAGTGTGGTACCACATTAGTATGTTATTGAATACAGAGAAAACCCAGGATCTAGCCAACAAGTATGCGAAAAACGCAATAGCATCAACCAGACACGGTTATAACCCAGACCTAACCCAGACCTAACCGGTGTTACCCGGCAAAATATCGGCCGGAACCAGGTTCAATTTACTGTGACAGTGTGGTACCGCAGTACCACGTTTTCCTAACCAGAAGAAACCCAGGATCTGACCAACAAGTACGACAAAAGCGAAAGTACGAGCCAGATGGGGCAAATCCCAAACTTAAACCAGACCTAACATGCGTTATCCTCTAAAATACTGATCGAAACCAGGATTAATCGACTGTTTCTGTGTGGTACCACATTACTACGTGATCCAAACCATACAAAGCCCAGGATCTGGCCAGCAAGTATGCGATAAATGCGGAGGTATGAGCTTCATCAAGGCAAATCCCAGAAGTAACCCAGGATTAACATGCGTTATCCTCTAAAATATTCATCGAAACCAGGATTAATCGACTGTATCAGTGTGGTACCTCATTTATGCGTGATCCAAACCAGAAAAAGGCCAGGATCCAACCAATAAGCATGCGAAAAATGCAAAAGTATGAGCCACATGAGGGCAAATCCCAGACCTAACCTAGACCTGACCGGTGTTATCCTCTAAAATATTGATCGAGACCAGGTTTAATCGACTGCTTCGGTGTGGTACCTCACTACTACGCCATCCAAACCAGAGAAAGCCCAGTATATGGCCAACAAGTAATCGAAAAATGCGAAAGTATGAGCCTGATGAGGGCAAATCCCACGGCTAACCCAGACCTAACACGCGTTACCCTCTAAAATATTGATCGATCCCATGTTATATCGTCTGCTTCAGTGTGCTACCACATTACTACGTGGTCCAAATCAGAGATACCCCAGGATCTGGCCAACTAGTATTCGAAAAATGCGAAAGTATGAGCCTGATGAGGGCAAATCCGAGACCTAACCCAGACCTAACCGTTGTTATCCTTTAAAATACTGAAAGAGGCCAGGATTAATCGACTGTTTCAGTGTGGTACCACATTACTACGTGATCCAAACCATACAAAGCCCAGGATCTGGCCAACACGTATGCGAAAAATGCGAAACTGTGAGCTTCATCAGGGCAAATCCCAGAAGTAACCCAGAATTAACATGCGTTATCCTCTAAAATATAGATCGAACCCAGGTTACAACGACTGCTTCAGTGTGGTACCACATTAGTACGTGATCCAAACCAGGAAAAACCCAGTGTCTGGACAATAAGTATGTGAAAAATGCGAAAGTATGAGTCTGATGAGGGCAAATCCCAGACCTAACCCGGACCTAATATGCGTTATTATCTAAAATATTGATCGAGACCAGGATTAATCGACAGTTTCAGTGTGGTACCACATTAGTATGTTATTGAATACAGAGAAAACCCAGGATCTAGCCAACAAGTATGCAAATAAGCTAAGGTATGAGCCAGATGAGGGCAAATCCCATACCATACCCAGACGTAACACGCGTTACCCTCTAAAATATTTATCGAACCCAGGTTACTACGACTGCTTCAGTGTGGTACCACATTAGTACGTGATCCAAACCAGGAAAAACCCTGTGTCCGGAAAATAGGTATGAGAAAAATGCGAAAGTATATGGCAGATGAGGGCAAATTCCAGACCTTACCCAGCCCTAACCGGCGCCATTACCTAAAATATTGATCGATACCAGGATTAATCGACTCTTTCAGTGTGGCACCACATTACTAGGTGGTCCAAATCAGAGATAGCCCAGGATCTGGCCAACAAGTATGCGAAAAATGCGAAAGTATGAGCCTGATGAGAGCAAATCCCAGACCAAACCCAGACCTAACACGCGTTACCCTCTAAAATACTTATCGAACCCAGGTTACAACGACTGCTTCAGTGTGGTACCACATTAGTACGTGATCCAAACCAGGAAAAACCCAGGGTCTGGACAATAAGTATGTGCAAAATGCGAAAGTATGAGTCTGATGAGGGCAAATCCCAGACCTAACCCAGACCTAACATGCGTTATCCTCTAAAACGTTTATCGACACCAGGCTTAATCGACTGTTTTAGTGTAGTACCACATTACTACGTGATCCAATCCAGAAAAAACCCAGGATCTGTTCAACAAGTATGTGAAGAATGCGAAAGTATGAGCCTGATGAGAGCAAATCCCAGACCAAACCCAGACCTAACACGCGTTACCCTCTAAAATACTTATCGAACCCAGGTTACAACGACTGCTTCAGTGTGGTACCACATTAGTACGTGATCCAAACCAGGAAAAACCCAGGGTCTGGACAATAAGTATGTGCAAAATGCGAAAGTATGAGCCTGATGAAGGCAAATCCGAGACCTAACCCAGACCTAACCGTTGTTATCCTCTAAACTATTGAAAGAGACCCGGCTTAATCGACTGTACAGTGTGGTACCACATTACTACGTGATCCGAACCAGAGAAAGCCCAGGATCTGACAAGCAAGTATGCAAAAATGCGAAAGTATGAGCCTGATGAGGGCAAATCCCAGACCTAACCCAGACCTAATACGCGTTATCCTCTAAAATATTGATCGAAACCAGGATTAATCGACTGTTTCAGTGTGGTACCGCATTAATGCGTGATACAAAGCATACAAAGCCCAGGATCTGGCCAGCAAGTATGCGAAAAATGCGAAAGTATGAACCTGATGAGGTCAAATCCCGGGCCTAACCCAGACCTAACATGCGTTATCCTCTAAAACATTTGTCGACACCAGGCTTAATCGACTGTTTTAGTGTAGTACCACATTACTACGTGATCCAATCCAGAAAAAACCCAGGATCTGTTCAACAAGTATGTGAAGAATGCGAAAGTATGAGCCTGATGAGAGCAAATCCCTGACCAAACCCAGACCTAACACGCGTTACCCTCTAAAATACTTATCGAACCCAGGTTACAACGACTGCTTCAGTGTGGTACCACATTAGTACGTGATCCAAACCAGGAAAAACCCAGGGTCTGGACAATAAGTATGTGCAAAATGCGAAAGTATGAGCCTGATGAAGGCAAATCCGAGACCTAACCCAGACCTAACCGTTGTTATCCTGTAAACTATTGAAAGAGACCCGGCTTAATCGACTGTACAGTGTGGTACCACATTACTACGTGATCCGAACCAGAGAAAGCCCAGGATCTGACAAGCAAGTATGCAAAAATGCGAAAGTATGAGCCTGATGAGGGCAAATCCCAGACCTAACCCAGGCCTAATATGCGTTATCCTCTAAAATATTGATCGAAACCAGGATTAATCGACTGTTTCAGTGTGGTACCGCATTAATGCGTGATACATAGCATTCAAAGCCCAGGATCTGGCCAGCAAGTATGCGAAAAATGCGAAAGTATGAACCTGGTGAGGGCAAATCCCGGGCCTAACCCAGACCTAACATGCGTTATCCTTTAAAATCTTGATCGGACCCAGGATTAATCGACTGTTTCAGTGTGGTACCACATTACTACGTAGTCCAAACTAGAAAAAACCCGGGATCTGGCCAACAAGTATGCAAAAAAGCGAAGGTATGAGCCAGATGAGGGCAAATCCCGGACCAAACCCAGACCCAACACGCGTTACCCTCTAAAATATTGATCGAGACCAGGTTTAATCGGCTGTTTCATTGTGTTACCACATTAGTACGTGATCCAAACCATAGAAAGCCCAGGATCTGGCCAACAAGTATGCGAAAAATGCGACAGTACGAGCCAGATGAGGGCAAATCCCAAACTTAAACCAGACCTAACATGCGTTATCCTCTAAAATATTGATCGAAACCAGGATTAATCGACTGTTTCAGTGTGGTACCGCATTAATGCCTGATCCCTACTAGACAAAGCCCAGGATCTGGCCAGCAAGTATGCAAAAATGCGAAAGTATGAGCCTGATGGGGACAAATCCCAGACCAAACCCAGACCTAACACGCGTTACCCTCTAAAATATTTATCGAACCCAGGTTACAACGAGTGCTTCAGTGTGGTACCACATTAGTACGTGACCCAAACCAGGAAAAACCCAGGGTCTGGACAATAAGTATGTGGAAAATGCGAAAGTATGAGCCTGATGAGGGCAAATCCGAGACCTAACCCAGAATTAACCGGTGTTAACCTCCAAGATATTGAAAGAGACCCGGTTTAATCGACTGTTTCAGTGTGGTACCACTTTGCTACGCCATCCAAACCAGAGAAAGCCCAGGATCTGGCCAACTAGTATTCGAAAAATGCGAAAGTATGAGCCAGATGAGGGCAAATAAGAGACCTGTCCCAGACCTAACCGGTGTTATCCTCTAAAATATTGACAGAGACCCGGTTTATTCGACTGTTTCAGTGTGGTACCACTTTACTACGCCATCCAAACCAGAGAAAGTCCAGGATCTGGCCAACTAGTATCCGAAAAATGCGATAGTATGAGCCTGATGAGGGCAAATGCGAGACCTAACCCAGACCTAACCGTTATTATCCTCTAAAATACTGAAAGAGGCCAGGATTAATCGACTGTTTCAGTGTGGTACCACATTACTACGTGATCCAAACCAGAGAAAGCCCAGGATCTGGCCAACAAGTATGCGAATAATGCGAAAGTATGAGCCTGATGAGGGCAAATCCCAGACCTAACCCAGACCTAATATGCGTTATCCTCTAAAATATTCATAGAAACCAGGTTTTGTGGACCGTTTTTGGGTGGTACACGTTAGTACGATATTGAAAACGGAGAAAACCCAGGATCTGGCGAACAAGTATGCAAAAAAGCGAAGGTATGAGCCAGATGAGGGCAAATCCCAAATCTAACCCGGACCTGACATGCGTTATTCTCTAAAATATTGATCGAAACCAGGATTAATCGACTGTTTCAGTGTGGTACCGCATTAATGCCTGATCCAAACTATAAAAAGCCCAGGATCTGGCCAGCAAGTATGCGAAGAATGCGAAGGTATGAGCCTGATGAGGGCAAATCCACAGGCCTAACCCAGACCTAACATGCGTTATCCTCTAAAATATTGATCGAAACCAGGAGTAATCGACTGTTTCAGTGTGGTACCACACTAATGCGTGATACAAAGCATACAAACCCCAGGATCTGGCCAGCAAGTATGCGAAAAATGCGAAAGTATGAGCCTGATGAGGGCAAATCCCAGGCCTAACCCAGACCTAACATCCGTTATCCTCGAAAATATTCATCGAAACCAGGATTAATCGACTGATTCAGTGTGGTACCGCATTAATGCGTGATCCAAACCATACAAAGCCCAGGATCTGGCCAGCAAGTATGCGAAGAATGCGAAAGTACAAGCCAGATGAGGGCAAATCCCAGACCAAACCCAGACCTAACACACGTTACCCTCTAAAATATTTATCGAACCCAGGTTACAACGACTGCTTCAGTGTGGTACCACATTAGTACCTGATCCAAACCAGGAAAAACCCAGGGTCTGGACAATAAGTATGTGAAAAATGAGAAAGTACAAGCCGGATGAAAGCAAATCCCAGACCTAACCCAGCCCTAACCGGCGTCATTATCTAAAATATTGATCGAGACCAGGATTAATCGACTGTTTCAGTGTGGCACCTCATTACTACGTGGTCCAAATCAGAGATAGCCCAGGATCTGGCCAGCAAGTATGCGAAAAATGCGAAAGTATGAGTCTGATGAGGGCAAATCCCAGACCTAACCCAGTCCTAATATGGGTTATTATCTAAAATATTGTTCGAGACCAGGATTAATCGACTGGTTCAGTGTGGTACCACATTACTACGTTGTCTAAACCAGAAAAAGCCCCGGATCTGGCCAGCATGTATGCAAAAAAGCGAAGGTATGAGCCAGATGATTACAAATCCAAGACCTTATCCAGCCCTAACCGGCGTTATTATCTATAATACTGATCGAGACCGGGATTAATCGACTGTTTCAGTGTGGTATCACATTTTGCGTGATTCAAACCAGAAAAAGGCCAGGATCTGGCCAACAAGCATGCGAAAAATGTAAAAGTATGAGCCGGATGAGGGCAAATCCCAGACCTAACCTAGACCTGACCGGTGTTGTCCTCTAATATATCGAACGAGGCCAGGGTCAATCGACTGTTTCAGTGTGGTACCACATTACTACGTGATCCAAACCATACAAAGCTCAGGATCTGGCCAGCATGTATGCAAAAATGCGAAAGTATGAGCCTGATGAGGGCAAATCCCTGACCTGTCCCAGACCTACCATGCGTTATCCTCTAAAATATTGATCGAAACCAGATGTGGTCGACCGTTTTAGTGTGGTACCACGTTAGTACGTTATTGAAAACAGAGAAAACCGAGGATCTGGCCAACTAGTATGCAAAAAAGCGAAGGTATGAGCCAGATGAGGGCAAATCCCAAACCTAACCCAGACATAACATCCATTATCCTCTAAAATACTGATCGAGGACAGGTTTAGTCGACAGTTTCAGTGTGGTACCACATTAGTATGTTATTGGATACAGAGAAAACCCAGGATCTAGCCAACAAGTATGCGAAAAACGCAATAGCATCAACCAGACACGTTTATAACCCAGACCTAACCCAGACCTAACCGGTGTAATCCGGCAAAATATCGGCCGGAACCAGGTTCAATTTACTGTGACAGTGTGGTACCGCAGTACCACATTTTCCTAACCAGAAAAAACCCAGGATCTGACCAACGAGTATGACAAAAGCGAAAGTATGGGCTAGATGATGGCAAATCCCAGATCTAACCCAGATCTCACACGCGTTGCCCTCTAAAATATTGTTCGAGACCAGGTTTAATCGACTGTTTCGGTGTGGTACCTCATTACTACGCCATCCAAACCAGAGAAAGCACAGTATATGGCCAACAGGTATTCGGAAAATGCGAAAGTATGAGCCTGATGAGGGCAAATCCGAGACCCAACCTAGACCTAACCGGTGTTATCCTCTAAAATACTGAAAGAGGCCATGATTAATCGACTGTTTCAGTGTGGTACCACATTACTACGTGATCCAAACCAGAGAAACCCCAGGATCTGGCAAGCAAGTATGCAAAATTGCGAAAGTATGAGCCTGATGAGGGCAAATCCCAGACCTAACCCAGACCTAATATGAGTTATTATCCAAAATATTGATCGAGACCAGGATTAATCGACTGTTTCAGTGTGGTACCACATTACTACGTGGTCCAAACCAGAAAAAGCCCAGGATCTGGCCAACTAGTATTCGAAAAATGCGTAAGTATGAGCCTGATGAGGGCAAATAAGAGACCTGACCCAGACCTAACTGGTGTTATCCTCTAAAATATTGAAAGAGACCCGGTTTAATCGACTGTTTCAGTGTGGTACCACTTTACTACGCCATCCAAACCAGAGAAAGCCCAGGATCTGGCCAACTAGTATTCGAAAAATGCGAAAGTATGAGCCTGATGAGGGCAAATCCGAGACCTAACCCAGACCTAATCGTTGTTATCCTCTAAAATAATGAAAGACGCCAGAAAAAGCCCAGGATCTGGCCAACAAGTATGCGAAAACTGCGAAAGTGCGAGCCAGATGAGTGCACACCCCAAACCTAACCCAACCCTAACCGGCGTCATTATCTAAAATATTGATCGAGACCAGGATTAATCGACTGTTTCTGTGTGGTACAACATTACTACGTGATCCAAACCATACAAAGCGCAGGATCTGGCAAATACGTATGCGAAAAATGCGGAAGTATGAGCTTCATCAGGGCAAATCCCAGAAGTAACCTAGACTTGACCGGCGTTATCCTCTAAAATATTGAACGATGCCAGGACTAATCGACTGTTTCAGTGTGGTACCACATTACTACGTAGTCCGAACTAGAAAAAGCCCCGGATCTGGCCAACAAGTATGCAAAAAAGCGAAGGTATGAGCCAGATGATTACAAATCCCAGACCTAACCCAGCCCTAACCGGCGTTATTATCTAAAATATTGATCGAGATCAGGATTAATCGACTGCTTCAGTGTGGTACCACATTACTACGTGAATCAAACCATACAAAGCCCAGGATCTGGCCAACACGTATGCGAAAAATGCGAAAATATGAGCTTCATCTGGGCAAATCCCAGAATTAACTCAGAATTAACATGCGTTGTCCTCTAAAATATTGATCGAACCCAGGTTACAACGAGTGCTTCAGTGTGGTACCACATTAGTACGTGACCCAAACCAGGAAAACCCCAGGGTCTGGACAATAAGTATGTGGAAAATGCGAAAGTATGAGCCTGATGAGGGCAAATCCGAGACCTAACCCAGAATTAACCGGTGTTAACCTCCAAGATATTGAAAGAGACCCGGTTTAATCGACTGTTTCAGTGTGGTACCACTTTGCTACGCCATCCAAACCAGAGAAAGCCCAGGATCTGGCCAACTAGTATTCGAAAAATGCGAAAGTATGAGCCAGATGAGGGCAAATAAGAGACCTGTCCCAGACCTAACCGGTGTTATCCTCTAAAATATTGACAGAGACCCGGTTTATTCGACTGTTTCAGTGTGGTACCACTTTACTACGCCATCCAAACCAGAGAAAGTCCAGGATCTGGCCAACTAGTATCCGAAAAATGCGATAGTATGAGCCTGATGAGGGCAAATGCGAGACCTAACCCAGACCTAACCGTTATTATCCTCTAAAATACTGAAAGAGGCGTGGATTAATCGACTGTTTCAGTGTGGTACCACATTACTACGTGATCCAAACCAGAGAAAGCCCAGGATCTGGCCAACAAGTATGCGAAAAATGCAAAAGTATGAACCAGATGAGGCAAATCCCGGACCTAACCTAGACCTAACATGTGTTATCCTCTAAAATATTAATCGAAACCAGGATTAATCGACTGTTTCATTGTGGTACCACATTTTGCGTGATCCAAACCAGAAAAAGGCCAGGATCTGGCCAACAAGCATGCGAAAAATGCAAAAGTATGAACCAGATGAGGGCAAATCCCGGACCTAACCTAGACCTGACCGGTGTTATCCTCTAAAATATTGATCGAGACCAGGATTAATCGACTGCTTCGGTGTGGTACCACATTACTACGTGGTCCAAACCAGAAAAAGCTCAGGATCTGGCCAGCATGTATGCAAAAAAGCGAAGGTATGAGCCAGATGATTACAAATCCCAGACCTTATCCAGCCCTAACCGGCGTTATTATCTAAAATATTGATCGAGACCGGGATTAATCGACTGTTTCAGTGTGGTATCACATTTTGCGTGATTCAAACCAGAAAAAGGCCAGGATCTGGCCAACAAGCATGCGAAAAATGTAAAAGTATGAGCCGGATGAGGGCAAATCCCAGACCTAACCTAGACCTGACCGGTGTTGTCCTCTAATATATCGAACGAGGCCAGGGTCAATCGACTGTTTCAGTGTGGTACCACATTACTACGTGATCCAAACCATACAAAGCTCAGGATCTGGCCAGCATGTATGCAAAAATGCGAAAGTATGAGCCTGATGAGGGCAAATCCCTGACCTGTCCCAGACCTACCATGCGTTATCCTCTAAAATATTGATCGAAACCAGATGTGGTCGACCGTTTTAGTGTGGTACCACGTTAGTACGTTATTGAAAACAGAGAAAACCGAGGATCTGGCCAACTAGTATGCAAAAAAGCGAAGGTATGAGCCAGATGAGGGCAAATCCCAAACCTAACCCAGACATAACATCCATTATCCTCTAAAATACTGATCGAGGACAGGTTTAGTCGACAGTTTCAGTGTGGTACCACATTAGTATGTTATTGGATACAGAGAAAACCCAGGATCTAGCCAACAAGTATGCGAAAAACGCAATAGCATCAACCAGACACGTTTATAACCCAGACCTAACCCAGACCTAACCGGTGTAATCCGGCAAAATATCGGCCGGAACCAGGTTCAATTTACTGTGACAGTGTGGTACCGCAGTACCACATTTTCCTAACCAGAAAAAACCCAGGATCTGACCAACTAGTATTCGAAAAATGCGTAAGTATGAGCCTGATGAGGGCAAATAAGAGACCTGACCCAGACCTAACTGGTGTTATCCTCTAAAATATTGAAAGAGACCCGGTTTAATCGACTGTTTCAGTGTGGTACCACTTTACTACGCCATCCAAACCAGAGAAAGCCCAGGATCTGGCCAACTAGTATTCGAAAAATGCGAAAGTATGAGCCTGATGAGGGCAAATCCGAGACCTAACCCAGACCTAATCGTTGTTATCCTCTAAAATAATGAAAGACGCCAGAAAAAGCCCAGGATCTGGCCAACAAGTATGCGAAAACTGCGAAAGTGCGAGCCAGATGAGTGCACACCCCAAACCTAACCCAACCCTAACCGGCGTCATTATCTAAAATATTGATCGAGACCAGGATTAATCGACTGTCTCTGTGTGGTACAACATTACTACGTGATCCAAACCATACAAAGCGCAGGATCTGGCAAATACGTATGCGAAAAATGCGGAAGTATGAGCTTCATCAGGGCAAATCCCAGAAGTAACCTAGACTTGACCGGCGT
Organism: Colletes latitarsis; assembly: GCF_051014445.1. Classification (NCBI taxonomy): domain Eukaryota; kingdom Metazoa; phylum Arthropoda; class Insecta; order Hymenoptera; family Colletidae; genus Colletes; species Colletes latitarsis. Next base: position 5,595,979 of record NC_135147.1, read on the forward strand.
TATCCTCTAAAATATTGAACGATGCCAGGACTAATCGACTGTTTCAGTGTGGTACCACATTACTACGTAGTCCGAACTAGAAAAAGCCCAGCATCTGGCCAACAAGTATGCGAAAAACGCGACAGTACGAGCCAGATGAGGGCAAATCCCAAACTTAAACCAGACATAACATGCGTTATCTTCTAAAATATTGATCGAAACAAGGATTAATCGACTGTTTCAGTGTGGCACCACATTACTACGTGGCCCAAATTAGAGATAGCCCTGGATCTGGCCAACAAGTATGCGAAAAATGCGAAAGTATGAGCCAGATGAGGGCAAATCCCAAACCTAACCAAGACATAACATCGGTTATCCTCTAAAATATTGATCGAGACCAGGTTTAATCGACTGTTTCGGTGTGGCACCTCATTACTACGCCATCCAAACCAGGGAAAGCCCAGTATCTGGCCAACAAGTATTTGAAAAATGCGAAAGTATGAGCCTGATGAGGGCAAATCCGAGACCAAACCCAGACCTAAGCGTCGTCATTACCTAAAATATTGATCGAGACCAGGATTAATCGACTGTTTCAGTGTGGCACCACATTACTACGTGGTCCAGATCAGAGATAGCCCAGTATCTGGCCAACAAGTATGCGAAAAATGCGAAAGTATGAGCCAGATGGAGGCAAATCCCCAACCTAACCCTGCCCTAACCGGCGACATTATCTAAAATATTGATCGAGACCAGGATTAATCCACTGTTTCTGTGTGGTACCACATTACTACGTGATCCAAACCATACAGAGCGCAGGATCTGGCCAACACGTATGCGATAAATGCGGAAGTATGAGCTTCATCAGGGCAAATCCCAGAAGTAACCCAGAATTAACATGCGTTATCTTCTAAAATATTGATCGAAACCAGGATTAATCGACTGTATCAGTGTGGTACCAAATTTATGCGTGATCCAATCCAGACAAAGGCCAGGATCCGGCCAACAAGCATGCGAAAAATGCAAAAGTATGAGCCACATGAGGGCATATCCCAGACCTAACCTAGACCTGACTGGTGTTATCCTCTAAAATATTGAACGATGCCAGACCTAATCGACTGTTTCAGTGTGGTACCACATTACTAGGTAGTCCGAACTAGAAAAAGCCCAGCATCTGGACAACAAGTATGCGAAAAATGCGACAGTACGAGACAGATGAGGGCAAATCCCAAACTTAAACCAGACCTAACATGCGTTATCCTCTAAAATATTGATGGAAACCAGGATTAATCGACTGTTTCAGTGTGGTACCACATAACTACGTAGTACAAACTAGAAAAAGCCCAGGATCTGGCCAACAAGTATGCGAAAAATGCGACAGTACGAGCCAGATGAGGGCAAATCCCAAACCTTAACCAGACCTAACATGCGATATCCTCTAAAATATTGATCGAAACCGGGATTAATCGACTGTTTCAGTGTGGTACCACATTTTGCGTGATCCAAACCAGAAAATGGCCAGGATCTGGCCAACAACCATGCGAAAAATGCAAAAGTATGAGCCAGATGAGGGCAAATCCCAGACCTAACCAAGACCTGACCGGTGTTATCCTCTAAAATATCGAACGAGGCCAGGGTTAGTCGACTGTTTCAGTGTGGTACCACATTACTACATGATCTAAACCATACAAAGCCCAGGATCTGGCCAGCATGTATGCAAAAATGCGAAAGTATGAGCATGATGAGGGCAAATCCCAGACCTGACCCAGACCTACCATGCGTTATCCTCTAAAATATTGATCGAGACCAGGATTAATCGACTGTTTCAGTGTGGTACCACATTACTACGTGGTCCAAACCAGAAAAAGCCCCGGATCTTGCCAACAAGTATGCAAAAAAGCGAAGGTATGAGCCAGATGAATACAAATCCCAGACCTAACCCAGCCCTAACCGGCGTTATTATCTAAAATATTGATCGAGACCAGGATTAATCGACTGTTTCAGTGTGGTACCACATTACTACGTGATCCAAACCAGAGAAAGCCCAGGATCTGGCCAACTAGTATCCGAAAAATGCGAAAGTATGAGCCTGATGAGGGCAAATGCGAGACCTAACCCAGACCTAACCGTTATTATCCTCTAAAATACTGAAAGAGGCCAGGATTAATCGACTGTTTCAGTGTGGTAACACATTATTACGTGATCCAAACCAGAGAAAGCCCAGGATCTGGCCAACAAGTATGCGAAAAATGCGACAGTACGAGCCAGATGAGGGCAAATCCCAAACCTAAACCAGACCTAACATGCGTTATCCTCTAAAATATTGATCGAAACCGGGATTAATCGACTGTTTCAGTGCGGTACCACATTTTGCGTGATCCAAACCAGAAAAAGGCCAGGATCTGGTCAACCAGCATGCGAAAGATGCAAAAGCATGAGCCAGATGAGGGCAAATCCCGGACCTAACCTAGACCTGACCGGTGTTATCCTCTAAAATATTGAACGAGGCCAGGGTCAATCGACTGTTTCAGTGTGGTAACACATTATTACGTGATCCAAACCAGAGAAAGCCCAGGATCTGGCCAACAAGTATGCGAAAAATGCGACAGTACGAGCCAGATGAGGGCAAATCCCAAACCTAAACCAGACCTAACATGCGTTATCCTCTGAAATATTGATCGAAACCGGGATTAATCGACTGTTTCAGTGTGGTACCACATTACTACGTGATCCAAACCATACAAAGCTCAGGATCTGGCCAGCATGTATGCAAAAATGCGAAAGTATGAGCCTGATGAGGGCAAATCCCAAACCTGACCCAGACCTACCATGCGTTATCCTCTAAAATATTGATCGACACCAGATGTGGTCGACCGTTTTAGTGTGGTACCACGTTAGTACGTCATTCAAAACAGAGAAAACCCCAGGATCTGGCCAACAAGTATGCAAAAAAGCGAAGGTATGAGCCACATGATGACAAATCCCAGACCTAACCCAGCCCTAACCGGCGTTATTATCTAAAATATTGATCGAGACCAGGATTAATCGACTGTTTCAGTGTGGTACCACGTGACTACGTGGTCCAAACCGTAAAAGCTCAGGATCTGGCCAACAAGTATGCGAAAACTGCGAAAGTACGAGCCAGATGAGGGCAAATCCCAAACCTAACCCAGACCTAACATGCGTTATCCTCTAAAATATTGATCGAAACCAGGATTAATCGACTGTTTCAGTGTGGTACCGCATTAATGCGTGATCCAACCTATACAAAGCCCAGGATCTGGCCAGCAAGTATGCGAACAGTGCGAAAGTATGAGCCTGATGTGGGCAAATCCCAGGCCTAACCTAGACCTAACATGCGTTATCCTCTAAAATATTGATCGAAACCAGGATTAATCGACTGTTTCAGTGTGGTACCACATTAATGCGTGATACAAAGCATACAAAGCCCAGGATCTGGCCAGCAAGTATGCGAAAAATGCGAAAGTATGAGCCTGATGAGGGCAAATCCCAGGCCTAACCCAGATCTAACTCGCGTAACCCTCTAAAATATTGATCGATCCCAGGTTTAATCGTCTGTTTCAGTGTGCTACCACATTACTACGTGGTCCAAATCAGAGATAGCCCAGTATCTGGCCAACAAGTATGCGAAAAATGCGAAAGTATGAGCCAGATGATGACAAATCCTAGACCTAACCCAGCCCTAACCTGCGTCATTATCTAAAATATTGATCGAGACCAGGATTAATCGACTGTTTCTGTGTGGTACCACATAACTACGTAGTACAAACTAGAAAAAGCCCAGGATCTGGCCAGCAAGTATGCGAAAAATGTAAAAGTATGAGCAAGATGAGGGCAAATCCCAGACCTAACCTAGACCTGACCGGTGTTGTCCTCTAAAATATCGAACGAGGCCAGGGTTTATCGACTGTTTCAGTGTGGTACCACATTACTACGTGATCCAAACCATACAAAGCCCAGGATCTGGCCAGCATGTATGCAAAAATGCGAAAGCATGATGAGGGCAAATCCCAGACCTGACCCAGACCTACCATGCGTTATCCTCTAAAATATTGATCGAAACCAGGTGTAGTCGACCGTTTTAGTGTGGTACCACGTTAGTACGTTATTGAAAACAGAGAAAACCGAGGATCTGGCCAACTAGTATGCAAAAAAGCGAAGGTATGAGCCAGATGAGGGCAAATCCCAAACCTAACTCAGACATAACATCCATTATCCTCTAAAATATTGATCGAGGACAGGTTTAGTCGACAGTTTCAGTGTGGTACCACATTAGTATGTTATTGAATACAGAGAAAACACAGGATCTAGCCAACAAGTATCCGAAAAACGCAATAGCATCAACCAGACACGTTTATAACCCAGACCTAACCCAGACCTAACCGGTGTAATCCGGCAAAATATCGGCCGGAACCAAGTTCACTTTACTGTGACAGTGTGGTACCGCAGTACCACGTTTTCCTAACCAGAAAAAACCCAGGATCTGACCAACAAGTATGACAAAAGCGAAAGTATGGGCCAGATGATGGCAAATCCCAGACCTAACCCAGATCTCACACGCGTTACCCTATAAAATATTGATCGAGACCAGGTTTAATCGACTGTTTCGGTGTGGTACCTCATTACTACGCCATCCAAACCAGAGAAAGCACAGTATATGGCCAACAAGTATTCGGAAAATGCGAAATTATGAGCCTGATGAGGGCAAATCCGAGACCCAACCTAGACCTAACCGGTGTTATCCTCTAAAGTACTGAAAGAGGCCATGATTAATCGACTGTTTCAGTGTGGTACCACATTACTACGTGATCCAAACCAGAGAATCCCCAGGATCTGGCAAGCAAGTATGCAAAATTGCGAAAGTATGAGCCTGATGAGGGCAAATCCCAGACCTAACCCAGACCTAATATGAGTTATTATCCAAAATATTGATCGAGACCAGGATTAATCGACTGTTTCAGTGTGGTACCACATTACTACGTGGTCCAAACCAGAAAAAGGCCAGGATCTGGTCAACAAGCATGCGAAAGATGCAAAAGTATGAGCCAGATGAGGGCAAATCCCGGACCTAACCTAGACCTGACCGGTGTTATCCTCTAAAATATTGAACGAGGCCAGGGTCAATCGACCGTTTCAGTGTGGTACCACATTACTACGTGATCCAAACCATACAATGCTCAGGATCTGGCCAGCATGTATGCAAAAATGCGAAAGTATGAGCCTGATGAGGGCAAATCCCAGACCTGACCCAGACCTACCATGCGTTACCCTCTAAAATATTGATCGAAACCAGGATTAATCGACTGTTTCAGTGTGGTACCGCATTAATGCGTGATCCAACCTATACAAAGCCCAGGATCTGGCCAGCAAGTATGCGAACAGTGCGAAAGTATGAGCCAGATGAGGGCAAATCCCAAACCTTAACCAGACCTAACATGCGTTATCCTCTAAAATATTGATCGAAACCGGGATTAATCGACTGTTTCAGTGTGGCACCACATTTTGCGTGATCCAAACCAGAAAAAGGCCAGGATCTGGCCAACAACCATGCGAAAAATGCAAAAGTATGAGCCAGATGAGGGCAAATCCCAGGCCTAACCCAGACCTAACTCGCGTAACCCTCTAAAATATTAATCGATCCCAGGTTTAATCGTCTGTTTCAGTGTGCTACCACATTACTACGTGGTCCAAATCAGAGATAGCCCAGTATCTGGCCAACAAGTATGCGAAAAATGCGAAAGTATGAGCCAGATGATGACAAATCCCAGACCTAACCCAGCCCTAACCTGCGTCATTATCTAAAATATTGATCGAGACCAGGATTAATCGACTGTTTCTGTGTGGTACCACATAACTACGTAGTACAAACTAGAAAAAGCCCAGGATCTGGCCAACAAGTATGCTAAAAATGCGACAGTACGAGCCAGATGAGGGCAAATCCCAAACATTAACCAGACCTAACATGCGTTATCCTCTAAAATATTGATCGAAACCGGGATTAATCGACTGTTTCAGTGTGGTACCACATTTTGCGTGATTCAAACCAGAAAAAGGCCAGGATCTGGCCAACAAGCATGCGAAAAATGTAAAAGTATGAGCCAGATGAGGGCAAATCCCAGACCTAACCTAGACCTGACCGGTATTGTCCTCTAAAATATCGAACGAGGCCAGGGTTTAACGACTGTTTCAGTGTGGTACCACATTACTACGTGATCCAAACCATACAAAGACCAGGATCTGGCCAGCATGTATGCAAAAATGCGAAAGCATGATGAGGGCAAATCCAAGACCTGGCCCAGACCTACCATGCGTTACCCTCTAAAATATAGATCGAAACCAGGTGTAGTCGACCGTTTTAGTGTGGTACCACGTTAGTACGTTATTGAAAACAGAGAAAACCGAGGATCTGGCCAACTAGCATGCAAAAAAGCGAAGGTATGAGCCAGATGAGGGCAAATCCCAAACCTAACCCAGACATAACATCGGTTATCCTCTAAAATATTGACCGAGACCAGGCTTAATCGACTGTTTCGGTGTGGTACCTCATTACTACGCCATCCAAACCAGAGAAAGCCCAGTATCTGGCCAACAAGTATTTGAAAAATGCGAAAGTATGAGCCACATGAGGGCAAATCCCAGACCTAACCTAGACCTGACCGGTGTTATCCTCTAAAATATTGAACGATGCCAGGCCTAATCGACTGTTTCAGTGTGGTACCACATTACTACGTAGTCCGAACTAGAAAAAGCCCAGCATCTGGACAACAAGTATGCGAAAAATGCGACAGTACGAGACAGATGAGGGCAAATCCCAAACTTAAACCAGACCTAACATGCGTTATCCTCTAAATTATTGATGGAAACCAGGATTAATCGACTGTTTCAGTGTGGTACCACATAACTACGTAGTACAAACTAGAAAAAGCCCAGGATCTGGCCAACAAGTATGCGAAAAATGCGACAGTACGAGCCAGATGAGGGCAAATCCCACACCTTAACCAGACCTAACATGCGTTATCCTCTAAAATATTGATCGAGAACAGGATTAATCGACTGTTTCAGTGTGGTACCACATTACTACGTGGTCCAAACCAGAAAAAGCCCCGGATCTTGCCAACAAGTATGCAAAAAAGCGAAGGTATGAGCCAGATGAATACGAATCCCAGACCTAACCCAGCCCTAACCGGCGTTATTATCAAAATATTGATCGAGACCAGGATTAATCGACTGTTTCAGTGTGGTACCACATTACTACGTGATCCAAACCAGAGAAAGCCCAGGATCTGGCCAACTAGTATCCGAAAAATGCGAAAGTATGAACCTGATGAGGGCAAATGCGAGACCTAACCCAGACCTAACCGTCATTATCCTCTAAAATACTGAAAGAGGCCAGGATTAATCGACTGTTTCCGTGTGGTACCACATTACTACGTAGTCCGAACTAGAAAAAGCCCAGCATCTGGCCAACAAGTATGCGAAAATCGCGACAGTACGAGCCAGATGAGGGCAAATCCCAAACCTAAACCAGACCTAACATGCGTTATCCTCTAAAATATTGAACGATGCCAGGCCTAATCGACAGTTTCAGTGTGGTACAACATTTTGCGTGATCCAAACCAGAAAAAGGCCAGGATCTGGCCAACAAGCATGCGAAAAATGCGACAGTACGAGCCAGATGAGGGCAAATCCCAAACCTAAACCAGACCTAACATGCGTTATCCTCTAAAATATTGAACGATGCCAGGCCTAATCGACAGTTTCAGTGTGGTACAACATTACTACGTGATCCAAACCATACAAAGCGCAGGATCTGGCAAACACGTATGCGAAAAATGCGGAAGTATGAGCTTCATCAGGGCAAATCCCAGAAGTAACCTAGACTTGACCGGCGTTATCCTCTAAAATATTGATCGAAACCAGGATTAATCGACTGTTTCAGTGTGGTACCACATGTTGCGTGATCCAAACCTGAAAAAGGCCAGGATCTGGCCAACAAGCATGCGAAAAATGCAAAAGTATGAGCCAGATGAGGGCAACTCCCAAACCTAACCCAGACATAACATCGGTTATCCTCTAAAATATTGAACGAGGACAGGTTTAGTCGACAGTTTCAGTGTGGTACCTCATTTCTACGCCATCCAAACCAGAGAAACCCCAGGATCTGGCAAGCAAGTATGCAAAAATGCGAAAGTATGAGCCTGATGAGTGCAAATCCCAGACCTAACCCAGACCTAATATGCGTTATTATCTAAAATATTGATCGAGACCAGGATTAATCGACTGTTTCAGTGTGGTACCACATTACTACGTGGTCCAAACCAGAAAAAGCCCAGGATCTGGCCAACTAGTATTCGAAAAATGCGAAAGTATGAGCCAGATGAGGGCAAATCCCAGACCTAACCTAGGCCTGACCGGTGTTATCCTCTAAAATATTGATCGAAACCGGGATTAATCGACGGTTTCAGTGTGGTACCACATTTTGCGTGATCCAAACCAGAAAAAGGCCAGGATCTGGCCAACAAGCATGCGAAAAATGCAAAAGTATGAGCCAGGTGAGGGCAAATCCCAGACCTAACCTAGGCCTGACCGGTGTTATCCTCTAAAATATCGAACGAGGCCAGGGTTAATCGACTGTTTCAGTGTGGTACCACATAACTACGTGGTACAATCCAGAAAAAGGCCGAGATCTGGCCAACAAGAATGCGAAATATACGATTGCATGAGCCTGATGGGGGCAAATCCCAGACCTAACCCAGACCTAGCATGCGTTATCCTCTAAAATATTGATCGAAACAGGGTTTAATTGACTGTTCCAGTGTGGTACCATATTACTACCTGATCCAAACCAGAAAAAGACCAAGATCTGGCCAACAACAATGCGAAATATGCGATTCTATGAGCCTGATGAGGGCTATCCCAGGCCTAACCTAGTCCTAACATGCGTTATCCTCTAAAATATTGATCGAAGCCAGGTTTAATCGACTCTTTCAGTGTGGTACCACATTACTACGTGATCGAAACCAGAAAAAACCCAGGATATGTTCAAGAAGTATGTGAAGAATGCGAAAGTGTTAGCCTGATGGGGGCAAGTCGCAGACCTATCCCAGACCTAACATGCGTTATCCTCTAAAATATTGATCGAGACCAGGCCTAATCGACTGTTCCAGTGTGGTACCACATTACTGCGTGATCCAAACCAGAAAAAACCCACGATCTGGGCAACATGTTTGTCAGATATGCGAAAGTATGAGCCAAATGAGGGCAAAGCCCAGACCTAACCCAGACCTAGAATGCGTTATCCTCTAAAATATTGATCGAAACGGGGTTTAATCGACTGCTCCTGTGTGGTACCACATTACTGCCTGATCCAAACCACAAAAAACCCTGGATCTGGCCAACAAGTGTGCGAAATATGGGAAAGAATGGACCTGATGAGAGCAAATCCCAGACCTAACCTAGACCTAACATGAGTTATCCTCTAAAATATTGATCGAGACCAGGCTTAATCGACTGTTTCAGTGTGATACCACATTACTACGTGATCCAAACCAGAAAAAACCCAGGATCGGGCCAACTAGTGTGCGAAATATGCGAAATTATGAGTCTGATGAGAGCAAATCCCAGACCTAACCTAGACCTAACATGAGTAATCCTCTAATATATTGATCGAAACCGGGCTTAATCGACTGTTCCAGTGTGGATCCATATTACTACATGATCCAAGCCTGAAAAAACCCAGGATATGTTCAACAAGTATGTGAAGAATGCGAAAGTATGAGTCTGATGCGGCTATAACCCAGACCAAACCCAGTCCTAACCGGTGTTATCCTCTAAAATATTGATCGAAACTAGGTTTAATTGACAGTTCCAGTGTGGGACCACATTACTACCTGATCCAAACCAAAAAAAACCCAGTATCTGGCCAACTAGTGTGCGAAATATGCGAAAGTATGAGTCTGATGAGAGCAAATCCCAGACGTAACATAGACCTAACATGCGTTATCCTCTGAAATATTGATCGTGGACCGGTTTAATTGACTATTTCTGTGTTGTACCACATTCCTACGTGATCCAAACCATATAGAGCCCAGGATCTGGCCAGCATGTATGCAAAAAAGCGAAGGTATGAGCCAGATGAGGGCAAATTCCATACCAAACCCAGACCTAACACGCGTTACCCTCTAAAATATTTATCGAACCCAGGTTACAACGACTGCTTCAGTGTGGTACCACATTAGTACGTGATCCAAACCAAGAAAAACCCAGGGTCTGGAAAATAGGTATGTGAAAAATGCGAAAGTATATGCCAGATGAGGGCAAATCCCAGACCTAACCCAGCCATCACCGGCGTCATTATCTAAAATATTGATCGAGACCAGGATTAATCGACTGTTACAGTGTGGCACCACATTAGTATGTTATTGAATACAGCGAAAACCCAGGATCTAGCCAACAAGTATGCGAAAAACGCAATAGCATCAACCAGACACGGTTATAACGCAGACCTAACCCAGACCTAACCGGTGTTATCCGGCAAAATATCGAACGGAACCAGGTTCAATTTACTGTGACAGTGTGGTACCGCAGTACCACGTTTTCCTAACCAGAAAAAACCCAGGATCTGACCGGCAAGTATGTCAAAAGCGAAAGTATGGGCCAGATGAGGACAAATCCCAGACCTAACCCAGACCCAACCGGTGTTAACCTCTAAAATATTGAGAGAGACCCGGTTTAATCGACTGTTTCAGTGTGGTACCACTTTACTACGGCATCCAAACCAGAGAAAGCCCAGGATCTGGCCAACTAGTATTCGAAAAATGCGAAAGTATGAGCCTGATGAGGGCTAATCCGAGACCTAACCGTTGTTATCCTCTAAAATACTGCAAGAGGCCAGGATTAATCGACTGTTTCAGTGTGGTACCACTTTACTACGCCATCCAAACCAGAGAAAGCCCAGGATCTGGCCAACTAGTATTCGAAAAATGCGAAAGTATGAGGCTGATGAGGGCAAATCCGTGACCTAACCCAGACCTAACCGTTGTTATCCTCTAAAATACTGAAGGAGGCCAGGATTAATCGACTGTTTCAGTGTGGTACCACATTACTACGTGATCCAAACCAGAGAAAGCCCAGGATCTGGCAAGCAAGTATGCAAAAATGCGAAAGTATGAGCCTGATGAGGGCAAATCCCAGACCTAACCCAGACCTAATATGCGGTAATATCTAAAATATTGATCGAGACCAGGATTAATCGACTGTTTCAGTGTGGTACCACATTTCTACGTGGTCCAAACCAGAAATAGCCCAGGATCTGGCAACAAGTATGCAAAAAGGCGAAGGTATGGGCCAGATGATTATAAATCCCAGACCTAACCCAGACCTAACCGGCGCTAACCTCTAAAATATTGAAACAGACCCGGTTTAATCGACTGTTTTAGTGTGGTACCACTTTACTACGCCATCCAAACCAGAGAAAGCCCAGGATCTGGCCAACTAGTATTCGAAAAATGCGAAAGTATGAGCCTGATGAGGGCAAATCCCAGGCCTAAACCAGACCTAGCATGCGTTATTCTCTAAAATATTGATCGAGACCAGGATTAATCGACTGTTTCAGTGTGGTACCACATTACTACGTGGTCCAAACCAGAAAAAGCCCAGAATCTGGCCATCTAGTATTCGAAAAATGCGAAAGTATGAGCCTGATGAGGGCAAATCCGAGACCTAACCCAGACCTAACCAGTGTTATCCTCTAAAATAATGATCGAAACCAGGATTAATCGACTGTTTCAGTGTGGTACCACATTAATGCGTGATACAAAGCATACAAAGCCCAGGATCTGGCCAGTAAGTATGCGAAGAATGCGAAAGTATGAGTCTGATGAGGGCAAATCGCAGACCTAACCCTGACCTAGCATGCGTTATCCTCTAAAATATTGATCGTGGACAGGTTTAATTGACTATTTCTGTGTGGTACCACAATACTACGTGATTCAAACCAGAAGATGGCCAGGATCTGGCCAACAAGAATGCGAAATATGCGATTGTATGAGCTTGATGAGGGCAAATCCCAGACCTAGCCGAGACCTAACATGCGCTATCCTCTAAAATATACATTGTGGCCAGGCTTAATCGACTGTTTCAGTGTGGAACCACATTACTACGTGAACCAAACCATACAAAGCTCAGGATCTGGCCCACAAGTGTGCGAAATATGCGAAAGGATGAGCCTGATGATGGCAAGTCCCAGAACCAACCCAGACCTAGCATGCGTTATCCTCTAAAACATAGATTGTGGCCAGGCTTAATCGACTGTTTCAGTGTGGTACCACATCACTACATGATGCAAACCATACAAAGCCCAGGATCTGGCCAACAAGTATGCAAGAAATGCGAAAGTATGAGCCAGATGGTGGCAAATACCAGACTTAACCCAGACCTAAGATGCGTTATCCTCTGAAATATTGATCGAGACCAGGCTTAGTCGACTGTTCCAGTGCGGTACCATATTACTACGTGATACAAACCAGAAAGAACCGAGGATATGTTCAACATGTATGTGAAGAATGCGAAAGTATGAGCCTGATGAGGGCAAGTCCCAGACCTAACCCAGACCTAACATGCGTTATCCTCTAAAATATTGATCCAGACCAGGCTTAATCGACTGTTTCAGTGTGGTACCACATTACTGCGTGATCCAAAACAGAAAAAACGCAGGATCTGGCCAACAAGAATGCGATATATGCGATTGCAAGTGCATAATGAGGGCAAATCCCAGACCTAACCCAGACCTAGCATGCGTTATCCTCTAAAATATTGATCGTGGCCAGATTTAATAGACAGTTTCTGTGTGGTACCACAATACTGCATGATTCAAACCAGAAGAAGACCAGGATCTGGCCAACAACAATGCGAAATATGCGATTCTATGAGCCTGATGAGGGCTATCCCAGGCCTAACCTAGTCGTAACATGCGTTATCCTCTAAAATATTGATCGAAGCCAGGTTTAATCGACTCTTTCAGTGTGGTACCACATTATTACGTGATCGAAATCAGAAAAAACCCAGGATATGTTCAAGAAGTATGTGAAGAATGCGAAAGTATTAGCCTGATGAGGGCAAGTCCCAGACCTAACCCAGACCTAACATGCGTTATCCTCTAAAATATTGATCGTGGCCAGGCTTAATTGACTGTTTCTGTGTGGTACCACATAACTACGTGGTACAATCCAGAAAATGACCGAGATCTGGCCAACAAGAATGCGAAATATACGATTGCATGAGCCTGATGGGGGCAAATCCCAGACCTAAGCAAGACCTAGCATGCGTTATCCTCTAAAATATTGATCGAAACAGGGTTTAATTGACTTGTCCATTGTGGTACCATATTACTACCTGATCCAAACCAGAAAAAGATCAAGATCTGGCCAACAAGAATACGAAATATGCGATTGCATGAGCCTGATGGGGGCAAATCCCAGACCTAACCCAGACCTAGCATGCGTTATCGTCTAAAATATTGATCGTGGCCAGGCTTAATTGACTGTTTCTGTGTGGTACCACATAACTACGTGGTACAATCCAGAAAAAGACCAGGATCTGGCCCACAAGTGTGCGAAATATGCGAAAGGATGAGCCTGATGATGGCAAGTCCCAGAACCAACCCAGACCTAGCATGCGTTATCCTCTAAAATATAGATTGTGGCCAGGCTTAATCGACTGTTTCAGTGTGGTACCACATTACTACATGATGCAAACCATACAAAGCCCAGGATCTGGCGAACAAGTATGCAAGAAATGCGAAAGTATGAGCCTGATGGTGGCAAATACCAGACTTAACCCAGACCTAAGATGCGTTATCATCTGAAATATTGATCGAGACCGGGCTTCGTCGACTGTTCCAGTGCGGTAGCATATTACTACGTGATACAAACCAGAAAGAACCGAGGATATGTTCAACATGTATGTGAAGAATGCGAAAGTATGAGTCTGATGAGGGCAAATCCCAGACCTAACCCAGACCTAGCATGCGTTATCCTCTAAAATATTGATCGTGGCCAGGTTTAATTGAGTATTTCTGTGTGGTACCACAATACTACGTGATTCAAACCAGACGAAGACCAGGATCTGGCCAACAAGAATGCGAAATATGCGATTGTATGAGCCTGATGATGGCAAATACCAGACTTAACCCAGACCTAGCATGCGTTATCCTCTAAAATATTGATCGAGACCAGGCTTAGTCTACTGTTTCAGTGTGGTACCACATTACTGCCCGATCCAAACCAGAAAAAACCCAGGATCTGGCCAACAAGTGTGCGAAATATGGGAAAGAATAATCCTGATGAGAGCAAATCCCAGACCTAACCTAGACCTAATATGAGTTATCCTCTAATATATTGATCGAACCCAGGTTTAATCGACTGTGCCTGTGTGGTACCACATTACTTCCTGATCCAAGCCAGAAAAAACCCCGGATAAGTTCAACAAGTATGTGAAGAATGCGAAAGTATGAGTCTGATGAGGGCAAATCCCAGACCTAACCCAGACCTAGCATGCGTTATCCTCTAAAATATTGATCGTGGCGAGGCTTAATCGACTGCTTCAGTGTGGTGCCACATTACTACGTGATCCAAACCATACAAAGCCCAGGATCTGGCCAACAAGTATGCGAGAAATGCGAATGTATGAGCCTGATGATGGCAAAGACCAGACTTAACCTAGACCTAACATGCGTTATCCTCTAAAATATTGATCGAGACCAGGCTTAATCGACTGTTTCAGTGTGGTACCGCATTACTACGTGATCCAAACCATACAAAGCCCAGGATCTGGCCAACAAGTATGCGAGAAATGCGAAAGTATGAGCCAAATGGTGGCAAATCCCAGACCTAACCCTGACCTAGCCTGCGTTATCTTCTAAAATATTGATCGTGGCCAGGTTTAGTTGACTGTTTCTGTGTGGTACCACATTTCTACGTGATCCAAACCATACAAAGCCCAGGATCTGGCCAACAAGAATGCGAAATATGTGAAAGTATGAGCCTGATGAGAGCAAATCCCAGACCTAACTAAGCCCTTACATGCGCTATCCTCTAAAATATTGATCGTGGCCAGGCTTAATTGACTGTTTCTGTGTGGTACCACATAACTACCTGATCGAAACCAGAAAAAACCCAGGATCTGTTTAACAAGTATATGAAGAATGCGAAAGTATGAGTCTGATGAGGGCAAGTCCCACACCTAACCCAGACCTAGCATGCGTTATCCTCTAAAATATTGATCGAAACCAGGTTTTATCGACAGTTCCAGTGTGGTACCACATTACTACCTGATCCAAACAAGGAAAAGCCCAGGATCTGGGCAACATGTATGCGAAATATTCGAAAGTATGAGCCTGATGAGAGCAAATCCCAGACCTAACCTAGCCCTTACATGCGCTATCCGCTAAAATATTGATCGTGGCCAGGTTTAATCGACTATTTCAGTGTCGTACCACGTTACTACGTGATCCATACCATACAAAGCCCGGGATCTGACCAACAAGTATGCGAGAAATGCGAAAGAATGAGCCTGATGAGAGCAAATCCCAGACCTAACCTAGCCCTTACATGAGCTATCGTCTAAAATATTGATCGAAACCAGGTTTAATCGACTGCTTTAGTGTGGTACCATATTACTACGTGATACAAACCAGAAAAAACCCAGGATCTGGTCAACATGTTTGGTGAAAATGCGAAAGTATCAGCCAAATGAGGGCAAATCCCAGACCTAACCCAGACCTAGCATGCGTTATCCTCTAAAATATTGATCGAAACCCGGTTTTATCGACAGTTCCACTGTGGTGCCACATTACTACCTGAACGAAACGAGAAAAAACCCACGATGTGGTCAACATGTATGAAAAAGAAGTGCAAAAGTATGAGCATGATGAGGTCAAATCCCAGACCTAACCTAGCCCTTACATGCGCTATCCTCTAAAATATTGATCGTGGCCAGGCTTGTTTGACTGTTTCTGTGTGGTACCACATTACTACGTGATTCATACCAGAAGAAGTCCAGGATCTGTTCAACAAGTATGTGAAGAATGCGAAAGTATGAGTCTGATGAGGGCAAATCCCACACCTAGCCCAGACCTAGCATGCGTTATCCTCTAAAATATTGATCGAAACCAGGTTTTATCGACAGTTCCAGTGCGGTACCACATTACTACGTGATCCAAACCATACAAAGCCCAGGATCTGGCCAACAAGTATGCGAGGAATGCGAAAGTATTAGCCGAATGGAGGCAAATCCCAGACCTAGCCCTGACCTAGCATGCGTTATCCTCTAAAATATTCATCGAAACCAGGTTTAATCGACCGTTTCAGCGAGGTACCACCTTACTACGTGATCCAAGCCAGAAAAAACCCAGGATCTGTTTAACAAGTATGTGAAGTATGCGAAAGTATGAGCCTGATGATGGTAAATCCCAGACCTAACCCAGACCTAACATGCGTTATCCTCTAAAATATTGATCGAAACTAGGTTTAATTGACTGTTCCAGTGTGGGACCACATAACTACCTGATCGAAACCAGAAAAAACCCAGGATCTGTTCAACAAGTATGTGAAGAATGCGAATGTATGAGTCTGATGCGATTATAACCCAGACCTAACCCAGACCAAACCAGTGTTATCCTCTAAAATATTGATCGAAACCAGGTTTAATCGGCTTTTTCAATGTGGTACCACATTGCTACGTGTTCCAAACCAGAAAAAACCCACGATGTGGTCATCATGTATGTTAAAAATTGCAAAGGTATGAGCCCGATGAGGTCAAATCTCAGACCTAGCACAGACCTAACATGCGTTATCCTCTAAAATATTGATCGGGACCAGGTTTAAACGTCTGTTCCAGTGTGGTACCACATTACTACCTGATCCAAACCAAAAAAAACCCAGGATCTGGCCAACTAGTGTGCGAAATATGCGAAAGTATGAGTCTGATGAGAGCAAATCCCAGACCTAGCATAGACCTAACATGCGTTATCTTCTAAAATATTGATCGTGGACAGGTTTAATTGACTATTTCTTTGTGGTACCACAATACTACGTGATTCAAACCAGAAGGAGACCAGTATCTGGCCAACAAGAATGCGAAATATGCGATTGTATGAGCCTGATGAGAGCAAATCCCAGACCTAACGTGGCCCTTATATGCGTTATCCTCTAAGATATTGATCGAAACCAGGTTTAATCGACTGCTTCAGTGTGGTACCTCATTTCTACGTGATACAAACCAGAAGAAGACCAGGATCTGGCCAACAAGAATGCGAAATATGCGATTGTATGAGCCTGATGAGGGCAAGTCCCAGAACTAACCTAGCCCTTACATGCGCTTTCCTCTAAAATATTGATCGTGGCCAGGTTTAATCGACTATTTCAGTGTCGTACCACATTACTACGTGATCCATACCATACAAAGCCCGGGATCTGGCCAACAAGTACGCGAGAAATGCGAAAGAATGAGCCTGATGAGAGCAAATCCCAGACTTAACCTAGCCCTTACATGAGCTATCCTCTAAAATATTGATCGTGGCCAGGTTTAATCGACTGTTTCAGTATGGTACCTCATTACTACGCGATCCAAACCATACAAAGCCCAGGATCTGTTTAACAAGTATGTGAAGAATGCGAAAGTATGAGTCTGATGAGGGCAAATCCCACACCTAAGCCAGACCTAGCATGCGTTATCCTCTAAAATATTGATCGAAACCAGGTTTTATCGACAGTTCCAGTGTGGTACCACATTACTACCTGATCGAAACCAGAAAAAACCCAGGATCTGTTCAACAAGTATGTGAAGAATGCGAAAGTATGAGTCTGATGAGGGCAAATCCCAGTCTTAACCCAGACATAGCATGCGTTATCCTCTAAAATATTGATCGAAACCAGGTTTAATCGACTTTTTCAATGTGGTACCACATCGCTACATGATCCAAACCAGAAAAAACCCAGGATCTGATCAACAACTATGCGAAATATGCGAAAGTATGAGCCTGATGAGGGCAAATCCCAGACCTAACCCAGACCTCACATGCGTTATCCTCTAAAATATTGATCGAAACTAGGTTTAATTGACTGTCCCAGTGTGGGACCACATTACTACCTGATCCAAACCAGAAAAAACCCAGGATCTGTTCAACAAGTATGTGAAGAATGCGAAAGTATGAGTCTGATGAGGGCAAATCCCAGTCTTAACCCATACATAGCATGCGTTATCCTCTAAAATATTGATCGAAACCAGGTTTAATCTACCGTTTTAGTGTAGTACCAGATTACTACGTGATCCAAACAAGGAAAAGCCCAGGATCTGGACAACAAGTATGCGAAATATTCGAAAATATGAGCCTGATGTGAGCAAATCCCAGACCTAACATAGACCTAACATGCGTTATCCTCTAATATATTGATCGAAACCAGTTATAATCGACTGTTTCAGTGTGGTACCACATTACTACATGATACAACCCAAAAAAAACCCAGGATCTGGCCAACTAGTGTGCGAAATATGCGAAAGTATGAGTCTGAGAAGAGCAAATCCCAGACCTAACATAGACCTAACATGCGTTATCCTCTAAAATATTGATCGTGGACAGGTTTAATTGACTATTTCTGTGTGGTACCACAATACTACGTGATTCAAACGAGAAGGAGACCAGTATCTGGCCAACAAGAGTGCGAAATATGCGATTGTATGAGCCTGATGAGAGCAAATCCCAGACCTAACGTGGCCCTTATATGCGTTATCCTCTAAAATATTGATCGAAACCAGGTTTAATCGACTGCTTCAGTGTGGTACCTCATTTCTACGTGATACAAACCAGAAGAAGACCAGGATCTGGCCAACAAGAATGCGAAATATGCGATTGTATGAGCCTGATGAGGGCAAATCCCAGACCTAACCCAGACCTAACATGCGTTATCCTCTAAAATATTGATCGAAACCGGGTTTAATCGACTGTTCCAGTGTGGTACCACATTACTACCTGATCGAAAACAGAAAAAACCCAGGATCTGTTCAACAAGTATGTGAAGAATGCGAAAGTATGAGTCTGATGAGAGCAAATCCCAGTCTTAACCCAGACATAGCATGCGTTATCCTCTAAAATATTGATCGAAACCGGGTTTAATCGACTTTTTCAATGTGGTACCACATCGCTACATGATCCAAACCAGAAAAAACCCACGATGTGGTCAACATGTACGTGAAAAATTGCAAATGTATGAGCCTGGTGAGGTCAAATCCCAGACCTAACCTAGACCTAACATGCGTTATCCTCTAATATATTGATCGAAACCAGTTATAATCGACTGTTTCAGTGTGGTACCACATTACTACATGATACAAACCAGAAAAAACCCAGTATCTGCTCAAAAAGTATGTGAAGAATGCGAATGTATGAGTCTGATGCGATTATAACCCAGACCTAACCCAGACCAAACCTGTGTTATCCTCTAAAATATTGATCGAAACTATGTTTAATTGACTGTTTTAGTGTGGTACCACATTACTACGTGATACAAACCAGAAAAAACCCAGGATCTGCTCAACAAGTATGTGAAGAATGCGAAAGTATGAGCCTGATGAGGGCAAGTCCCAGACTTAACCCAGACCTAGCATGCGTTATCCTCTAAAATATTGATCGAAACCAGGTTTAATCGGCTTTTTCAATGTGGTACCACATTGCTACGTGTTCCAAACCAGAAAAAACCCACGATGTGGTCATCATGTATGTTAAAAATTGCAAAGGTATGAGCCCGATGAGGTCAAATCTCAGACCTAGCACAGACATAACATGCGTTATCCTCTAAAATATTGATCGGGACCAGGTTTGAACGACTGTTTCAGTGTGGTACCGCATTACTACGCGATCCAAACAAGAAAAAGCCCATGCTCTGGCCAACGCGTATGCGAAAAATTCGAATGCATGAGCCAGATGAGGGTTAATCCCAGACCTAACCTAACCTGACATGCGTTATCCTCCATAATATTGATCGAAACCAGGTTTAATCGACCGTTTGAGCGGGGTACCACATTACTACGTGATCCAAGCCAGAAAAAACCCAGGAACTGTTCAACAAGTATGTCAAGTAAGCGAAAGTATGAGTCTGATGAGGGCAAATCCCAGACCTAACCCAGACCTAACATGCGTTATCCTCTAAAATATTGATCGAAACCGGGTTTAATCGACTGTTCCAGTGTGGGACCACATTACTACCTGATCCAAACCAGAAAAAACCCAGGATCTGATCAACAAGTATGCGAAATATGCGAAAGTATGAGCCTGGTGAGGGCAAATCCCAGACCTAACCCAGACCTAACATGCGTTATCCTCTAAAATATTGATCGAAACCGGGTTTAATCGACTGTTCCAGTGTGAGACCACATTACTAACTGACCCAAACAAGGAAAAGCCCAGGATCTGTTCAAGAAGTATGTGAAGAATGCGAAAGTATGAGTCTAATGGGGGCAAATCCCAGACCTAACCCAGACCTAGCATGCGTTATCCTCTAAAATATTGATCGAAACCAGGTTTAATCGACTATTTCAGTGCGGTACCACATTACTACGCGATCCAAACCATACAAAGCCCAGGATCTGGCCAACAAGTATGCGAGGAATGCGAAAGTATGAGCCGAATGGAGGCAAATCCCAGACCTAACCCTGACCTAGCATGCGTTATCCTATAAAATATTGATCGAAACCAGGTTTAATCGGCTTTTTCAATGTGGTACCACATTGCTACGTGTTCCAAACCAGAAAAAACCCACGATGTGGTCATCAGGTATGTTAAAAATTGCAAAGGTATGAGCCCGATGAGGTCAAATCTCAGACCAAGCACAGACCTAACATGCGTTATCCTCTAAAATATTGATCGTGGACAGGTTTAATTGACTATTTCTGTGTGGTCACACAATACTACGTGATCCAAACCAGAAAAAACCCAGGATCTGTTTAACAAGTATGTGAAGAATGCGAAAGTATGAGCCTGATGAGAGCAAATCCCAGACCTAGCATAGACCTAACATGCGTTATCCTCTAAAATATTGATCGTGGACAGGTTTAATTGACTATTTCTGTGTGGTACCACAATACTACGTGATCCAAACCAGAAAAAACCCAGGATCTGTTTAACAAGTATGTGAAGAATGCGAAAGTATGAGCCTGATGAGGGCAAGTCCCAGACCTAACGTAGCCCTTATATGCGCTTTCCTCTAAAATATTGATCGTGGCCAGGTTTAGTCGACTATTTCAGTGTCGTACCACATTACTACGTGATCCATACCATACAAAGCCCGGGATCTGGCCAACAAGTATGTGAAGAATGCGAAAGAATGAGCCTGATGAGGGCAAGTCCCAGACTTAACCCAGACCTAGCATGCGTTATCCTCTAATATATTGATCGAAACCAGGTTTAATCTACCGTTTTAGTGTAGTACCAGATTACTACGTGATCCAAACAAGGAAAAGTCCAGGATCTGGCCAACTAGTGTGCGAAATATACGAAAGTATGAGTCAGATGAGAGCAAATCCCAGACCTAACATATACCTAACATGCGTTATCCTCTAAAATATTGATCGTGGACAGGTTTAATTGACTATTTCTGTGTGGTACCACAATACTACGTGATTCAAACCTGAAGGAGACCAGTATCTGGCCAACAAGAATGCGAAATATGCGATTGTATGAGCCTGATGAGAGCAAATCCCAGACCTAACGTGGCCCTTATATGCGTTATCCTCTAAAATATTGATCGAAACCAGGTTTAATCGACTGCTTCAGTGTGGTACCTCATTTCTACGTGATACAAACCAGAAGAAGACCAGGATCTGGCAACAAGAATGCGAAATATGCGATTGTATGAGCCTGATGAGGGCAAATCCCAGACCTAACCCAGACCTAACATGCGTTATCCTCTAAAATATTGATCGAAACCGGGTTTAATCGACTGTTCCTGTGTGGGACCACATTACTAACTGATCCAAACCAGAAAAAACCCAGGATCTGTTCAACAAGTATGTGAAGAATGCGAAAGTATGAGCCTGATGAGAGCAAATCCCAGACCTAGCATAGACCTAACATGCGTTATCCTCTAAAATATTGATCGTGGACAGGTTTAATTGACTATTTCTGTGTGGTACCACATTACTACGTGATCCAAACCATACAAAGCCCAGGATCTGTTTAACAATTATGTGAAGAATGCGAAAGTATGAGTCTGATGAGGGCAAATCCCACACCTAACCCAGACCTAGCATGCGTTATCCTCTAAAATATTGATCGAAACCAGGTTTTATCGACAGTTCCAGTGTGGTACCACATTACTACCTGATCCAAACCAAAAAAAACCCAGGATCTGGCCAACTAGTGTGCGAAATATGCGAAAGTATGAGTCTGATGAGAGCAAATCCCAGACCTAGCATAGACCTAACATGCGTTATCCTCTAAAATATTGATCGTGGACAGGTTTAATTGACTATTTCTGTGTGGTACCACATTACTACGTGATACAATCCAGAAAAGGACCGGGATCTGCCAACAAGAATGCGAAATGTGCGATTGCATGAGCTTCATGAGGGCAAATCCCAGACCTAACCTAGACCTAACATGCGTTATCCTCTAATATATTGATCGAAACCAGTTATAATCGACTGTTCAGTGTGGTACCACATTACTACATGATAAAAACCAGAAAAAACCCAGTATCTGCTCAAAAAGTATGTGAAGAATGCGAATGTATGAGTCTGATGCGGTTATAACCCAGACCTAACCCAGACCAAACCAGTGTTATCGTCTAAAATATTGATCGAAACTAGGTTCAATTGACTGTTTTAGTGTGGTACCACATTACTACGTGATACAAACCAGAAAAAACCCAGGATCTGGCCAACTAGTGTGCGAAATATGCGAAAGTATGAGTCCGATGAGAGCAAATCCCAGACCTAGCATAGACCTAACATGCGTTATCCTCTAAAATATTGATCGTGGACAGGTTTAATTGACTATTTCTGTGTGGTACCACAATACTACGTGATCCAAACCAGAAAAAACCCAGGATCTGTTCAACAAGTATGTGAAGAATGCGAAAGTATGAGCCTGATGAGGGCAAGTCCCAGACTTAACCCAGACCTAGCATGCGTTATCCTCTAAAATAATGATCGTAACCAGGTTTAATCGGCTTTTTCAATGTGGTACCACATTGCTACGTGTTCCAAACCCGAAAAAACCCACGATGTGGTCATCAGGTATGTTAAAAATTGCAAAGGTATGAGCCCGATGAGGTCAAATCTCTGACCTAGCAAAGACCTAACATGCGTTATCCTCTAAAATATTGATCGGGACCAGGTTTAAACGACTGTTCCAGTGTGGTACCACATTACTACCTGATCCAAACCAAAAAAAACCCAGGATCTGGCCAACTAGTGTGCGAAATATGCGAAAGTATGAGTCCGATGAGAGCAAATCCCAGACCTAACATATACCTAACATGCGTTATCCTCTAAAATATTGATCGTGGACAGGTTTAATTGACTATTTCTGTGTGGTACCACAATACTACGTGATTCAAACCAGAAGGAGACCAGTATCTGTCCAACAAGAATGCGAAATATGCGATTGTATGAGCCTGATGAGAGCAAATCCCAGACCTAACGTGGCCCTTATATGCGTTATCCACTAAAATATTTATCGAAACCAGGTTAAATCGACTGCTTCAGTGTGGTACCTCATTTCTACGTGATACAAACCAGAAGAAGACCAGGATCTGGCCAACAAGAATGCGAAATATGCGATTGTATGAGCCTGATGAGGGCAAATCCCAGACCTAACCCAGACCTAACATGCGTTATCCTCTAAAATATTGATCGAAACCAGGTTTAATCGACTGTTCCAGTGTGGGACCACATTACTAACTGATCCAAACCAGAAAAAACCCAGGATCTGTTCAACAACTATGTGAAGAATGCGAAAGTATGAGTCTGATGAGGGCAAATCCCAGTCTTAACCCAGACATAGCATGCGTTATCCTCTAAAATATTGATCGAAACTAGGTTTAATTGACTATTCCATTGTGGGACCACATTACTACCTGATCCAAACAAAAAAAACCCAGGATCTGATCAACAAGTATGCGAAATATGCGAAGGTATGAGCCTGATGAGAGCAAATCCCAGGCCTAACATAGACCTAACATGCGTTATCCTCCAAAATATTGATCGTGGCCAGGCTTTATCGACTGTTTCAGTGTGGTGCCACATTATTACGTGATCCAAACCATACAAAGCCCAGGATCAGGCCAACAAGTATGCGAGAAATGCGAAAGTATGGAGCCAAATAGAGGCAAATCCCAGACCTAACCGTGACCTAGCATGCGTTATCCTCTATAATATTGATCGGAACCAGGTTTAATCGACTGTGCCATTGTGGTACCACATTACTACGCGATCCAAGCCAGAAAAAACCCAGGATCTGTTCAACATGTATGTGAAGAATGCGACTGTATGAGGCAATTGAGGGCAAGTCCCAGACCTAACATGCGTTATCCACTAAAATATTGGTCGAGTCCAGGCTTAATCGACTGTTTTGGTGTAGTACCACATTACTACGTGATCCAAACCAGAAAAAACCCAGGATCTGTTCAACAAGTACGTGAAGAATGCGAAAGTATGAGCCTGATAAGGGCAAGTCCCAGACCTAACCCAGACCTAGCATGCGTTATCCTCTAAAATATTGATCGAGTCCAGGCTAAATTGACGGTTTCTGTGTGGTTCCACATTACTACGTGACACAATCCAGAAAAAGACCAGGATCTGGCCAAGAGGAATTCGAAATATGCGATTGCATGAGCCTGATGAGGGCAAATCCTAGACCTAACCCAGACGTGGCATGCGTTATCCTCTAAAATATTGATCGTGGCCAGGCTTAATTGACTGTTTCTGTGTGGTACCACATTCCTACGTGATCCAAACCAGAAAAAACCCACGATCTGGTCAACATGTTTGTTAAAAATGCGAAAGTATGAGTCTGATGAGGGCAAATCCCAGACCTAACCCAGACCAAGCATGCGTTATCCTCCAAAATATTGATCGTGGCCAGGCTTAATCGACACTTTCAGTGTGGTACCACATTACTACGTGATACAATCCAGAAAAGGACCGGGATCTGCCAACAAGAATGCGAAATGTACGATTGCATGAGCCTGATGAGGGCAAATCCCAGACCTAACCCTGACCTAACATGCGTTATCCTCTAAAATATTGATCGGGACCAGGTTTTAACGACTGTTCCAGTGTGGTACCACATTACTACCTGATCCAAACCAAAAAAAACCCAGGAGCTGGCCAACTAGTGTGCGAAACATGCGAAAGTATGAGTCTGATGAGAGCAAATCCCAGACCTAACATAGACCTAACATGCGTTATCCTCTAAAATATTGAACGTGGACAGTTTTAATTGACTATTTCTGTGTGGTACCACAATACTACGTGATTCAAACCAGAAGGAGACCAGTATCTGTCGAACAAGAATGCGAAATATGCGATTGTATGAGCCTGATGAGAGCAAATCCCAGACCTAACGTGGCCCTTATATGCGTTATCCTCTAAAATATTGATCGATACCAGGTTTAATCGACTGCTTCAGTGTGGTACCTCATTTCTACGTGATACAAACCAGAAGGAGACCAGGATCTGGCCAACAAGAATGCGAAATATGCGATTGTATGAGCCTGATGAGGGCAAATCCCAGACCTAACCCAGACCTAACATGCGTTATCCTCTAAAATATTGATCGAAACCGGGTTTAATCGACTGTTCCAGTGTGGGACCACATTACTACCTGATCGAAACCAGAAAAAACCCAGGATCTGTTCAACAAGTACGTGAAGAATGCGAAAGTATGAGCCTGATGAGAGCAAATCCCAGACTTAACCTAGCCCTTACATGAGCTTTCCTCTAAAATATTGATCGTGGCCAGGCTTAATCGACTGTTTCAGTGTGGTGCCACATTACTACGTGATCCAAACCATACAAAGCCCAGGATCTGGCCAACAAGTATGCGAGAAATGCGAAAGTATGAGCCAAATGAGGGCAAATCCCAGACCTAACGTGGCCCTTGTATGCGTTATCCTCTAAAATATTGATCGAAACCAGGTTTAATCGACTGCTTCAGTGTGGTACCTCATTTCTACGCGATACAAACCAGAAGAAGATCAGGATCTGGCCAACAAGAATCCGAAATATGCGATTGTATGGGCCTGATGAGGGCAAATCCCAGACCTAACCCAGACCTAACATGCGTTATCCTCTAAAATATTGATCGAAACCGGGTTTAATCGGCTTTTTCAATGTGGTACCACATTGCTACGTGTTCCAAACCAGTAAAAACCCACGATGCGGTCATCAGGTATGTTAAAAATTGCAAAGGTATGAGCCCGATGAGGTCAAATCCCAGACCTAACCTAGACCTAACATGCGTTATCCTCTAAAATATTGATCGAAACCAGGCTTAATCGACACTTTCAGTGTGGTACCACATTACTACGTGATACAATCCAGAAAAGGACCGGGATCTGCCAACAAGAATGCGAAATGTACGATTGCATGAGCCTGATGAGGGCAAATCCCAGACCTAACCTAGACCTAACATGCGTTATCCACTAATATATTGATCGAAACCAGTTATAATCGACTGTTCAGTGTGGTACCACATTACTACATGATACAAACCAGAAAAAACCCAGGATCTGGCCAACTAGTGTGCGAAATATGCGAAAGTATGAGTCTGATGAGAGCAAATCCCAGACCTAACATAGACCTAACACGCGTTATCCTCTAAAATATTGATCGTGGACAGGTTTAATTGACTATTTCTGTGTGGTACCACAATACTACGTGATTCAAACCAGAAGGAGACCAGTATCTGTCGAACAAGAATGCGAAATATGCGATTGTATGAGCCTGATGAGAGCAAATCCCAGACCTAACCCAGACCTAACATGCGTTATCCTCTAAAATATTGATCGAAACCAGGTTTAGTCGGCTTTTTCAATGTGGTACCACATTGCTACGTGTTCCAAACCAGAAAAAACCCACGATGTGGTCATCAGGTATGTTAAAAATAGCAAAGGTAAGAGCCCGATGAGGTCAAATCTCAGACCTAGCACAGACCTAACATGCGTTATCCTCTAAAATATTGATCGGGACCAGGCTTAATCGACACTTTCAGTGTGGTACCACATTACTACGTGATACAATCCAGAAAAGGACCGGGATCTGCCAACAAGGATGCGAAATGTACGATTGCATGAGCCTGATGAGGGCAAATCCCAGACCTAACCTAGACCTAACATGCGTTATCCACTAATATATTGATCGAAACCAGTTATAATCGACTGTTCAGTGTGGTACCACATTACTACGTGTTCCAAACCAGAAAAAATCCACAATGCGGTCATCAAGTATGTTAAAAATTGCAAAGGTATGAGCCCGATGAGGTTAAACCTAGCACAGACTTAACATGCGGTATCCTCTGAAATATTGATCGAAACCAGGTTTAATCGACTTTTTCAATGTGGTACCACATCGCTACCTGATCCAAACCAGAAAAAACCCACGATGTGGTCAACATGTATGTTAAAAATTGCAAAAGTATGAGCCTAGTGAGGTCAAATCCCAGACCTAACCTAGACCTAACATGCGTTATCCTCTAAAATATTGATCGAAACCAGGCTTAATCGACACTTTCAGTGTGGTACCACATTACTACGTGATACAATCCAGAAAAGGACCGGGATCTGCCAACAAGAATGCGAAATGTACGATTGCATGAGCCTGATGAGGGCAAATCCCAGACCTAACCTAGACCTAACATGCGTTATCCACTAATATATTGATCGAAACCTGTTATAATCGACTGTTCAGTGTGGTACCACATTACTACATGATACAAACCAGAAAAAACCCAGGATCTGGCCAACTAGTGTGCGAAATATGCGAAAGTATGAGTCTGATGAGAGCAAATCCCAGACCTAACATAGACCTAACATGCGTTATCCTCTAAAATATTGATCGTGGACAGGTTTAATTGCCTATTTCTGTGTGGTACCACAATACTACGTGATTCAAACCAGAAGGAGACCAGTATCTGTCGAACAAGAGTGCGAAATATGCGATTGTATGAGCCTGATGAGAGCAAATCCCAGACCTAACCCAGACCTAACATGCGTTATCCTCAAAAATATTGATCGAGACCAGGCTTAATCGACACTTTCAGTGTGGTACCATATACTACGAGATACAATCCAGATATGGATCAGGATCAGGCCAACAAGAATACGAAATAAGCGATTGCATGAGCCTGATGAGGGCAAGTCCCAGACCTAACCCAGACCAAACCGGTGTTATCCTCTAAAATATTGATCGATACTAGGTTTAATTGACTGTTTCAGTGTGGTACCACATTACTACGTGGTCCAAACCAGAAAAAACCCATGATCTGGTCAACATGTTTGTTAAAAATGCGAAAGTATGAGCCCAATGAGGGCAAATCCCAAACCTAACCCAGACCTAGCATGCGCTATCCTCTAAAATATTGATCGAAACCGGGTTTAATCGACTGTTCCAGTGTGGTACCACATTACTGCCTGATCCAAACTAGAAAAAACCCAGGATCTGGCCAACAAGTGTGCGAAATATGAGGAAGTATGAGCCTGATGAGAGCAAATCCCAGACCTAACCTAGACTTAACATGCATTATCCTCTAAAATATTGATCGAAACTGGGTTTAATCGACTGTTCCAGTGTGGTAACATATTACTGCCTGCAACAAACCAGAAAAAACCCAGGATCTGTTCAACAAGTATGTGAAGAATTAGAAAGTTTGAACCTGATGAGGGCAAGTCCCAGACCTAACCCAGACCTAACATGCGTTATCCTCTAAAATATTGGTCGAGACCAGGCTTAATCGACTGTTTCAGTGTGGTACCACATTACTACGTGATCCAAACCATACAAAGCCCAGGGTCTGGCCAACAAGTATGGGAGAAATGCGAAAGTATGAACCTGAGGATGGCAAATACCAGACTTAACCCAGACCTAACATGCGTTATCCTCTAAAATATTGCTCGAAACCAGGTTTAATCGACTCCTTCAGTGTGGTTCAACATTACTACCTGATCCAAGCCAGAAAAAACCCAGACTCTGTTCAACAAGTATGTGAAGAATGCGAAAGTATGAGTCTGTTGAGGGCAAATCCCAGACCTAACCCAGACCTAGCATGCGTTATCGTCTACAATATTGATCGAAACCGGGTTTAATCGACTGTGCCAGTGTGGTACCACATTACTACATGTTCCAAACCAGAAAAAACCCAAGATCTGGCCAACAAGTGTGCGAAATATGCGAAAGTATGAGCCTGATGAGAGCAAATCCCTGACATAACCTAGACCTAACATGCGTCATCCGCTAAAATATTGATCGAAACCGGGTTTAATCGACTGTTCCAGTGTGGGACCACATTACTACCTGATCCAAACCAGAAAAAACCCAGGATCTGGCCAAAAAGTGTGCAACATATGCGAAAGTATGAGCCTGATGGGAGGAAATACCATACCTTAACTAGACCTTACATGCGATATCCTCTAAAATATT
The DNA here is from genome assembly GCF_051014445.1 of Colletes latitarsis. Classification (NCBI taxonomy): domain Eukaryota; kingdom Metazoa; phylum Arthropoda; class Insecta; order Hymenoptera; family Colletidae; genus Colletes; species Colletes latitarsis. The sequence continues at coordinate 5,625,667 of NC_135147.1, forward strand.
GATCGAAACTAGGTTTAATTGACTGTTTCAGTGTGGTGCCACATTACTACGTGATCCAAACCAGAAAAAACCCAGGATCTGGCCAAAAAGTGTGCGAAATATGCGAAAGTATGAGCCTGATGGGAGCAAATACCATACCTTAACTAGACCTTACATGCGTTATCCTCTAAAATATTGATCGAAACCAGGTCAAATCGACTCTTTCTGTGTGGTCTCACATTACTACCTGATCCAAGCCAGAAAAAAACCCAGGATCTGTTCAACAAGTATGTGAAGAGTGCGAAAGTATGAGTCTGATGAGGGCAAATCCCAGACCTAACCCAGACCTAGCATGCGTTATCCAGTAAAATATTGATCGTGGTCAGGCTTAATTGACTGTTACTGTGTGGTACCACATTACTACGTGACACAAACCAGAAAAAACCCATGATCTCGTCAACATGTTTGCTAAAATGCGAAGGTATGAGCCAAATGAGGGCAAATCCCAGACCTAACTCAGACCTAGCATGTGTTATCCTCTAAAATATTGATCGAAACCGGGTTTAATCGACTGTTCCAGTGTGGTACCAAATTTCCGCCTGATCTAAACTAGAAAAAACCCAGGATCTGGCCAAAAAGTGTGCGAAATATGCGAAAGTATGAGCCTGATCGGAGGAAATACCATACCTTAACTAGACCTTACATGCGTTATCCTCTATAATATTGATCGAAACCAGGTTTAATCGACTGTTTCAGTCTCGTACAACATTACGACCTGATCCAAGCCAGAAAAAACCCAGGATCTGTTCATCAAGTATGTGAAGAATGCGAAAGTATGAGTCTGATGAGGGCAAATCCCAGACCTAACCCAGACCTAGCATGCGTTATCCAGTAAAATATTGATCGTGGTCAGGCTTAATTGACTGTTACTGTGTGGTACCACATTACTACGTGACACAAACCAGAAAAAACCCATGATCTCGTCAACATGTTTGCTAAAATGCGAAGGTATGAGCCAAATGAGGGCAAATCCCAGACCTAACTCAGACCTAGCATGCGTTATCCTCTAAAATATTGATCGATACCGGGTTTAGTCGACTGTTCCAGTGTGGTACCACATTACTGCCTGTCCTAAACCAGAAAAAACCCAGGATCTGGCCAAAAAGTGTGCGAAATATGCGAAAGTATGAGCCTGTAGAGAGCCAATCCCAGACCTAACCTGGACCTAACATGCGTTATCCTCTAAAATATTGATCGAAACCGGGTTTAATCGACTGTTCCAGTGTGGTACCACATTACTGCCTGACCTAAACCAGAAAAAACCCAGGATCTGGCCAAAAAGTGTGCGAAATATGCGAAAGTATGAGCCTGTAGAGAGCCAATCCCAGACCTAACCTAGACCAAACATGCGTTGTCCTCTAAAATATTGATCGATACTGGGTTTAATCGACTGTTCCAGTGTGGTAACATGTTACTACGTGAACCAAACCAGAAAAAACCCAGGATCTGTTCAGCAAGTATGTGAAGAATTAGAAAATTTGAACCTGATTGGAGGGCCGTGGCCTCCTTCTGCGAGAACGTAATGTTGCAGAAGGAGGCCGCGGGGAGGGAGCGCGAGCTTCAGCGGCTCTTCTCTTAGGACCCATTGTCCCCCCGGGGATGGGCGCGAAAGCGCGGGCACAGGGAGGATACCGGAAGAATGCTTCGAGCGATTCCCGGTATCCTCCCGAGGCGTGCTGAAGGGTCACCGTGGGGTTTTTAGTGGGTAGGTCCCGCGCCTGTCGTTGTACGGGCGCGGGGAATCCCACACACCCCTCCCACCTCTCCCCAAGGAGGTGGGAGGGAGTCTTTCGAAGATTTTCCCCACGACAAAAAAAAAAAAAAAAAAAAAAAAAGTTTGAACCTGATGAGGGCACGTCCCAGACCTAACCCAGACCTAACATGCGTTATCCTCTAAAATATTGGTCGAGACCAGGCTTAATCGACTGTTTCAGTGTGGTACCACATTACTACGTGATCCAAGCCATACAAAGCCCAGGATCTGTTTAACAAGTATGTGAAGAATGCGAAAGTATGAGTCTGATGAGGGCAAGTCCCAGACCTAACCCAGACCTAACATGCGTTATCCTCTAAAATATTGATCGAAGCCAGGTATAGTCGACTGTTTTAATGTGATACCACATTACTAGGTGATCCAGACCAGTAAAAGCCCAAGATCTGGCCAACAAGTGTGCGAAAAACGCGAAAGCGTGCGCCAGATGAGGGTATATCCCAGACCTAACGCAGACCTAATCTGCGTTATACTCTAAAATATTGATCGAGACAAGGCTTAATCGACTGTTTCAGTGTAGTACCACATTACTACGTGATCCAAACCATACAAAGCCCAGGATCTGTTCAACAAGTGCGCGAAATATGCGAAAGTATGGGTCTGATAAGGGCAAATCCCAGACCTAACCCAGACCCAGCATGCGTTATTCTCTAAAATATTGATCGTGGCCAGGCTTAAGTGACTGTTTCTGTGTGGTACCACATTACTGCCTGATCCAAACTAGAAAAAACCCAGGATCTGGCCAACAAGTGTGCGAAATATGTGGAAGTATGAGCCTGATGAAACAAATCCCAGACCTAACCTAGACCTAACATGCGTTATCCTCTAAAATATTGATCGAAACTGGGTTCAATCGACTGTTCCAGTGTGGTAACATATTACTGCCTGCAACAAACCAGAAAAAACCCAGGCTCTGTTCAACAAGTATGTGAAGAATGCGAAAGTATGAGTCTGTTGAGGGCAAATCCCAGACCTAACCCAGACCTAGCATGCCTTATCCTCTAAAATATTGATCGTGGCCAGGCTTAATTGACTGTTTCTGTGTAGTACCACATTACTACGTGACACAATTTAGAAAAAGACCAGGATCTGGCCAACAAGAATGCGAAATATGCGATTGCATGAGCCTGATGAGGGCAAATCCCAGACCTAACCTAGACCTAACATGCGTTAGCCTATAGAATATTGATCGAAACCAAGTTTAATCTACTGTTTCAGTGTGGTACTAGATTACTACGTGATACAAACCAGAAATATCCATCAATCTGGTCAACATGTTTGTTAAAAATGCCAAAGTATGAGCCAAATGAGGGCAAATCCCAGACCTAACCCAGACCTAGCATGCGTTATCGTCTACAATATTGATCGAAACCGGGTTTAATCGACTGTGCCAGTGTGGTACCACATTACTACCTGATCCAAACCAGAAAAAACCCAGGATCTGGCCAAAAAGTGTGCGAAATATGCGAAAGTATGAGCCTGATGGGTGGAAATACCATACCTTAACTAGACCTTACATGCGGTATCCTCTAAAATATTGATCGAAACTAGGTTTAATTGACTGTTGCAGTGTGGCACCACATTACTACGTGATCCAAACCAGAAAAAACCCAGGATCTGGCCAAAAAGTGTGCGAAATATGCGAAAGTATGAGCCTGATGGGAGCAAATGCCATACCTTAACTAGACCTTACATGCGTTATCCTCTATAATATTGATCAAAACCCGGTTTAATCGACTGTTTTATTGCGGTACCACATTACTACGTGACACAAACCAGAAAAAACCCGGGATCTGCTCAACAAGTATGTGAAGAATGCTAAAGTATGAGCCAAATGAGGGCAAATCCCAGACCTAACGCAGACCTAGCATGCGTTATCCTCTAAAATATTGATCGAAACCGGGTTTAATCGACTGTTCCAGTGTGGTACCACATTAATGCCTCACCTAAACCAGAAAAAACCCAGGATCTGGCCAAAAAGTGTGCGAAATATGCGAAAGTATGAGCCTGTAGAGAGCCAATCCCAGACCTAACCTAGACCTAACATGCGTTATCCTCTAAAATATTGATCGAAACTGGGTTTAATCGACTGTTCCAGTGTTGTAACATATTACTTCGTGAACCAAACCAGAAAAAACCCAGGATCTGTTCAACAAGTATGTGAAGAATTAGAAAGTTTGAACCTGATGAGGGCAAGCCCCAGACCTAACCCAGACCTAACATGCGTTCTCCTCTAAAATATTGGTCGAGACCAGGCTTAATCGACTGTTTCAGTGTGGTACCACATTACTACGTGATCCAAACCATACAAAGCTCAGGGTCTGGCCAACAAGTATGGGAGAAATGCGAAACTATGAACCTGATGATGGCAAATACCAGACTTAACCCAGACCTAACATGCGTCATCCTCTAAAATATTGATCGAGACCAGGCTTAATCGACTGTTTCAGTGTGGTACCACATTACTACATGATCCAAACCATACAAAGCTCAGGGTCTGGCCAACAAGTATGGGAGAAATGCGAAAGTATGATCCTGAGGATGGCAAATACCAGACTTAACCCAGACCTAACATGCGTTATCCTCTAAAATATTGATCGAAACTGGGTTTAATCGACTGTTCCAGTGTGGTAACATATTACTGCCTGCAACAAACCAGAAAAAACCCAGGATCTGTTCAACAAGTATGCGAAGAATGTGAAAGTATGAGTCTGATGAGGTCAAATCCCAGACCTAACCCAGACCTAGCATGCGTTATCCTCCAAAATATTGACCGTGGCCAGGTTAAATTCACTGTTTCTGTGTGGTACCACAATACTACGTGATTCAGACCAGAAGAAGACCAGGATCTTGCCAAAAAGAATGCGAAATATGCGATTCAATGGGACTGGTGAGGGCAAATCCCAGACCTAACCTAGACCTAACATGCGTTATCCTCTAAAATATTTTTCGAAACCAGGTTAAATCGACTCTTTCTGTGTGGTCCCACATTACTACCTGATCCAAGCCAGAAAAAAACCCAGGATCTGTTCAACAAGTATGTGAAGAGTGCGAAAGTATGAGTCTGATGAGTGCAAATCCCAGATTTAACCCAGACCTAGCATGCGTTATCCTCTAAAATATTGATCGTGGCCAGGCTTAATTGACTGTTTCTTTGTGGTACCACAATACTACCTGATTCAAACCGGAAGAAGACCAGGATCTAGCCAACAAGGATTGCGAAATATGCGAAAGTATGAGCCAGATGAGTGCATATCCCAGACCTAACCTAGACCAAACATGCGCTATCCTCTAAAATATTGATCGAGACCAGGCTTAATTGACTGATTCAGTGTGGTACCACATTACTACGTGATCCAAGCCATACAAAGCCCAGGATCTGTTCAACAAGTATGTGAAGAGTGCGAAAGTATGAGTCTGATGAGGTCAAATCCCAGACCTAACCCAGACCTAGCATGCGTTATCCTCCAAAATATTGACCGTGGCCAGGTTAAATTCACTGTTTCTGTGTGGTACCACAATACTACGTGATTCAGACCAGAAGAAGACCAGGATCTTGCCAAAAAGAATGCGAAATATGCGATTCAATGGGACTGGTGAGGGCAAATCCCAGACCTAACCTAGACCTAACATGCGTTATCCTCTAAAATATTTTTCGAAACCAGGTTAAATCGACTCTTTCTGTGTGGTCCCACATTACTACCTGATCCAAGCCAGAAAAAAACCCAGGATCTGTTCAACAAGTATGTGAAGAGTGCGAAAGTATGAGTCTGATGAGTGCAAATCCCAGATTTAACCCAGACCTAGCATGCGTTATCCTCTGAAATATTGATCGTGGCCAGGCTTAATTGACTGTTTCAGTGTGGTACCACATTACTACATGATACAAACCAGAAAAAACCCAGTATCTGCTCAAAAAGTATGTGAAGAATGCGAATGTATGAGTCTGATGCGATTATAACCCAGACCTAACCCAGACCAAACCAGTGTTATCCTCTAAAATATTGATCGAAACTATGTTTAATTGACTGTTTTAGTGTGGTACCACATTACTACGTGATACAAACCAGAAAAAACCCAGGATCTGCTCAACAAGTATGTGAAGAATGCGAAAGTATGAGCCTGATGAGGGCAAGTCCCAGACTTAACCCAGACCTAGCATGCGTTATCCTCTAAAATATTGATCGAAACCAGGTTTAATCGGCTTTTTCAATGTGGTACCACATTGCTACATGTTCCAAACCAGAAAATACCCACGATGTGGTCATCATGTATGTTAAAAATTGCAAAGGTATGAGCCCGATGAGGTCAAATCTCAGACCTAGCACAGACATAACATGCGTTATCCTCTAAAATATTGATCGGGACCAGGTTTGAACGACTGTTTCAGTGTGGTACCGCATTACTACGCGATCCAAACAAGAAAAAGCCCATGCTCTGGCCAACGCGTATGCGAAAAATTCGAATGCATGAGCCAGATGAGGGTTAATCCCAGACCTAACCTAACCTGACATGCGTTATCCTCCATAATATTGATCGAAACCAGGTTTAATCGACCGTTTGAGCGGGGTACCACATTACTACGTGATCCAAGCCAGAAAAAACCCAGGAACTGTTCAACAAGTATGTCAAGTAAGCGAAAGTATGAGTCTGATGAGGGCAAATCCCAGACCTAACCCAGACCTAACATGCGTTATCCTCTAAAATATTGATCGAAACCGGGTTTAATCGACTGTTCCAGTGTGAGACCACATTACTAACTGACCCAAACAAGGAAAAGCCCAGGATCTGTTCAAGAAGTATGTGAAGAATGCGAAAGTATGAGTCTGATGGGGGCAAATCCCAGACCTAACCCAGACCTAGCATGCGTTATCTTCTAAAATACTGATCGTGGCCAGGTTTAATTGACTGTTTCTGTGTGGTACCACATTAGTACGTGATACAATCCAGAAAAAGACCAGGATCTGTTCAACAAGTATGTGAAGAATGCGAAAGTATGAGTCTGATGAGGTCAAATCTCAGACCTAGCACAGACCTAACATGCGTTATCCTCTAAAATATTGATCGGGACCAGGTTTGGACGACTGTTCCAGTGTGGTACCACATTACTACCTGATCCAAACCAAAAAAAACCCAGGATCTGGCCAACTAGTGTGCGAAATATGCGAAAGTATGAGTCTGATGAGAGCAAATCCCAGACCTAGCATAGACCTAACATGCGTTATCCTCTAAAATATTGATCGTGGACAGGTTTAATTGACTATTTCTGTGTGGTACCATAATACTACGTGATCCAAACCAGAAAAAACCCACGATGTGGTCAACATGTATGTTAAAAATTGCAAAACTATGAGCCTGGTGAGGTCAAATCCCAGACCTAACCTAGACCTAACATGCGTTATCCTCTAAAATATTGATCGAAACCAGGCTTAATCGACTCTTTCAGTGTGGTACCACATTACTACGTGATCCATACCATACAAAGCCCGGGATCTGGCCAACAAGTATGCGAGAAATGCGAAAGAATGAGCCTGATGAGAGCACATCCCAGACCTAACCAAGCCCTTACATGAGCTATCCTCTAAAATATTGATCGAAACCAGGTTTAATCGACTGCTTTAGTGTGGTACCATATTACTACGTGATACAAACCAGAAAAGACCCAGGATCTGCTCAAAAAGTATGTGAAGATTGCGAATGTAAGAGTCTGATGAGGTCAAATCTCAGACCTAGCACAGACCTAACATGCGTTATCCTCTAAAATATTGATCGGGACCAGGTTTGGACGACTGTTCCAGTGTGGTACCACATTACTACCTGATCCAAACCAAAAAAAACCCAGGATCTGGCCAACTAGTGTGCGAAATATGCGAAAGTATGAGTCTGATGAGAGCAAATCCCAGACCTAGCATAGACCTAACATGCGTTATCCTCTAAAATATTGATCGTGGACAGGTTTAATTGACTATTTCTGTGTGGTACCACAATACTACGTGATCCAAACCAGAAAAAACCCAGGATCTGTTTAACAAGTATGTGAAGAATGCGAAAGTATGAGCCTGATGAGGGCAAGTCCCAGACCTAACGTAGCCCTTACATGCGCTTTCCTCTAATATATTGATCGAAACCAGGTTTAATCTACCGTTTTAGTGTAGTACCAGATTACTACGTGATCCAAACAAGGAAAAGCCCAGGATCTGGCCAACTAGTGTGCGAAATATACGAAAGTATGAGTCAGATGAGAGCAAATTCCAGACCTAACATATACCTAACATGCGTTATCCTCTAAAATATTGATCGTGGACAGGTTTAATTGACTATTTCTGTGTGGTACCACAATACTACGTGATTCAAACCTGAAGGAGACCAGTATCTGGCCAACAAGAATGCGAAATATGCGATTGTATGAGCCTGATGAGAGCAAATCCCAGACCTAACGTGGCCCTTATATGCGTTATCCTCTAAAATATTGATCGAAACCAGGTTTAATCGACTGCTTCAGTGTGGTACCTCATTTCTACGTGATACAAACCAGAAGAAGACCAGGATCTGGCAACAAGAATGCGAAATATGCGATTGTATGAGCCTGATGAGGGCAAATCCCAGACCTAACCCAGACCTAACATGCGTTATCCTCTAAAATATTGATCGAAACCGGGTTTAATCGACTGTTCCTGTGTGGGACCACATTACTAACTGATCCAAACCAGAAAAAACCCAGGATCTGTTCAACAAGTATGTGAAGAATGCGAAAGTATGAGCCTGATGAGAGCAAATCCCAGACCTAGCATAGACCTAACATGCGTTATCCTCTAAAATATTGATCGTGGACAGGTTTAATTGACTATTTCTGTGTGGTACCACATTACTACGTGATCCAAACCATACAAAGCCCAGGATCTGTTTAACAATTATGTGAAGAATGCGAAAGTATGAGTCTGATGAGGGCAAATCCCACACCTAACCCAGACCTAGCATGCGTTATCCTCTAAAATATTGATCGAAACCAGGTTTTATCGACAGTTCCAGTGTGGTACCTCATTACTACCTGATCCAAACCAAAAAAAACCCAGGATCTGGCCAACTAGTGTGCGAAATATGCGAAAGTATGAGTCTGATGAGAGCAAATCCCAGACCTAGCATAGACCTAACATGTGTTATCCTCTAAAATATTGATCGTGGACAGGTTTAATTGACTATTTCTGTGTGGTACCACATTACTACGTGATACAATCCAGAAAAGGACCGGGATCTGCCAACAAGAATGCGAAATGTGCGATTGCATGAGCTTCATGAGGGCAAATCCCAGACCTAACCTAGACCTAACATGCGTTATCCTCTAATATATTGATCGAAACCAGTTATAATCGACTGTTCAGTGTGGTACCACATTACTACATGATAAAAACCAGAAAAAACCCAGTATCTGCTCAAAAAGTATGTGAAGAATGCGAATGTATGAGTCTGATGCGGTTATAACCCAGACCTAACCCAGACCAAACCAGTGTTATCGTCTAAAATATTGATCGAAACTAGGTTCAATTGACTGTTTTAGTGTGGTACCACATTACTACGTGATACAAACCAGAAGAAGACCAGGATCTGGCAACAAGAATGCGAAATATGCGATTGTATGAGCCTGATGAGGGCAAATCCCAGACCTAACCCAGACCTAACATGCGTTATCCTCTAAAATATTGACCGAAACCGGGTTTAATCGTCTGTTTCAGCGAGGTACCACATTACTACGAGATCGAAACCAGAAAAAGCCCAGGATCTGTTCAACAAGTATGTGAAGAATGCGAAAGTATGAGTCTGATGAGGGCAAATCCCAGCCTTAACCCAGACCTAGCATGCGTTATCCTCTAAAATATTGATCGAAACCAGGTTTAATCGACTTTTTCAGTGCGGTACCACATTACTACGCGATCCAAACCATACAAAGCCCAGGATCTGGCCAACAAGTATGCGAGGAATGCGAAAGTATGAGCCGAATGGAGGCAAATCCCAGACCTAACCCTGACCTAGCATGCATTATCCTATAAAATATTGATCGAAACCAGGTTTAATCGGCTTTTTCAATGTGGTACCACATTGCTACGTGTTCCAAACCAGAAAAAACCCACGATGTGGTCATCAGGTATGTTAAAAATTGCAAAGGTATGAGCCCGATGAGGTCAAATCTCAGACCTAGCACAGACCTAACATGCGTTATCCTCTAAAATATTGATCGGGACCAGGTTTAAACGACTGTTCCAGTGTGGTTCCACATTACTACCTGTTCCAAACCAAAAAAAACCCAGGATCTGGCCAACTAGTGTGCGAAATATGCGAAAGTATGAGTCTGATGAGAGCAAATCCCAGACCTAGCATAGACCTAACATGCGTTATCCTCTAAAATATTGATCGTGGACAGGTTTAATTGACTATTTCTGTGTGGTACCACAATACTACGTGATCCAAACCAGAAAAAACCCAGGATCTGTTTAACAAGTATGTGAAGAATGCGAAAGTATGAGCCTGATGAGGGCAAGTCCCAGACCTAACGTAGCCCTTACATGCGCTTTCCTCTAAAATATTGATCGTGGCCAGGTTTAGTCGACTATTTCAGTGTCGTACCACATTACTACGTGATCCATACCATACAAAGCCCGGGATCTGGCCAACAAGTATGTGAAGAATGCGATAGAATGAGCCTGATGAGGGCAAGTCCCAGACTTAACCCAGACCTAGCATGCGTTATCCTCTAATATATTGATCGAAACCAGGTTTAATCTACCGTTTTAGTGTAGTACCAGATTACTACGTGATCCAAACAAGGAAAAGCCCAGGATCTGGCCAACTTGTGTGCGAAATATACGAAAGTATGAGTCAGATGAGAGCAAATCCCAGACCTAACATATACCTAACATGCGTTATCCTCTAAAATATTGATCGTGGACAGGTTTAATTGACTATTTCTGTGTGGTACCACAATACTACGTGATTCAAACCTGAAGGAGACCAGTATCTGGCCAACAAGAATGCGAAATATGCGATTGTATGAGCCTGATGAGAGCAAATCCCAGACCTAACGTGGCCCTTATATGCGTTATCCTCTAAAATATTGATCGAAACCAGGTTTAATCGACTGCTTCAGTGTGGTACCTCATTTCTACGTGATACAAACCAGAAGAAGACCAGGATCTGGCAACAAGAATGCGAAATATGCGATTGTATGAGCCTGATGAGGGCAAATCCCAGACCTAACCCAGACCTAACATGCGTTATCCTCTAAAATATTGATCGAAACCGGGTTTAATCGACTGTTCCTGTGTGGGACCACATTACTAACTGATCCAAACCAGAAAAAACCCAGGATCTGTTCAAAAAGTATGTGAAGAATGCGAATGTATGAGTCTGATGCGGTTATAACCCAGACCTAACCCAGACCAAACCAGTGTTATCGTCTAAAATATTGATCGAAACTAGGTTCAATTGACTGTTTTAGTGTGGTACCACATTACTACGTGATACAAACCAGAAAAAACCCAGGATCTGGCCAACTAGTGTGCGAAATATGCGAAAGTATGAGTCCGATGAGAGCAAATCCCAGACCTAGCATAGACCTAACATGCGTTATCCTCTAAAATATTGATCGTGGACAGGTTTAATTGACTATTTCTGTGTGGTACCACAATACTACGTGATCCAAACCAGAAAAAACCCAGGATCTGTTCAACAAGTATGTGAAGAATGCGAAAGTATGAGCCTGATGAGGGCAAGTCCCAGACTTAACCCAGACCTAGCATGCGTTATCCTCTAAAATAATGATCGTAACCAGGTTTAATCGGCTTTTTCAATGTGGTACCACATTGCTACGTGTTCCAAACCCGAAAAAACCCACGATGTGGTCATCAGGTATGTTAAAAATTGCAAAGGTATGAGCCTGATGAGGTCAAATCTCTGACCTAGCACAGACCTAACATGCGTTATCCTCTAAAATATTGATCGGGACCAGGTTTAAACGACTGTTCCAGTGTGGTACCACATTACTACCTGATCCAAACCAAAAAAAACCCAGGATCTGGCCAACTAGTGTGCGAAATATGCGAAAGTATGAGTCCGATGAGAGCAAATCCCAGACCTAACATATACCTAACATGCGTTATCCTCTAAAATATTGATCGTGGACAGGTTTAATTGACTATTTCTGTGTGGTACCACAATACTACGTGATTCAAACCAGAAGGAGACCAGTATCTGTCCAACAAGAATGCGAAATATGCGATTGTATGAGCCTGATGAGAGCAAATCCCAGACCTAACGTGGCCCTTATATGCGTTATCCACTAAAATATTTATCGAAACCAGGTTTAATCGACTGCTTCAGTGTGGTACCTCATTTCTACGTGATACGAACCAGAAGAAGACCAGGATCTGGCCAACAAGAATGCGAAATATGCGATTGTATGAGCCTGATGAGGGCAAATCCCAGACCTAACCCAGACCTAACATGCGTTATCCTCTAAAATATTGATCGAAACCAGGTTTAATCGACTGTTCCAGTGTGGGACCACATTACTAACTGATCCAAACCAGAAAAAACCCAGGATCTGTTCAACAAGTATGTGAAGAATGCGAAAGTATGAGTCTGATGAGGGCAAATCCCAGTCTTAACCCAGACATAGCATGCGTTATCCTCTAAAATATTGATCGAAACAAGGTTTAATCGACTTTTTCAATGTGGTACCACATCGCTACATGATCCAAACCAGAAAAAACCCAGGATCTGTTCAACAAGTATGTGAAGAATGCGAAAGTATGAGCCTGATGAGGGCAAATCCCAGACCTAACGTGGCCCTTATATGCGTTATCCTCTAAAATATTGATCGAAACCGGGTTTAATCGACTGCTTCAGTGTGGTACCTCATTTCTACGTGATACAAACCAGAAGAAGATCAGGATCTGGCCAACAAGAATCCGAAATATGCGATTGTATGAGCCTGATGAGGGCAAATCTCAGACCTAGCACAGACTTAACATGCGTTATCCTCTAAAATATTGATCGAAACTAGGTTTAATTGACTATTCCAGTGTGGGACCACATTACTACCTGATCCAAACAAAAAAAACCCAGGATCTGATCAACAAGTATGCGAAATATGCGAAGGCATGAGCCTGATGAGAGCAAATCCCAGACCTAACATAGACCTAACATGCGTTATCCTCCAAAATATTGATCGTGGCCAGGCTTTATCGACTGTTTCAGTGTGGTGCCACATTATTACGTGATCCAAACCATACAAAGCCCAGGATCAGGCCAACAAGTATGCGAGAAATGCGAAAGTATGAGCCAAATGGGGGCAAATCCCAGACCTAACCCAGACCTAGCATGCGGTTTCCTCTAAAATATTGATCGTGGCCAGGTTTAATCGACTGTTTCAGTATGGTACCACATTACTACGTGATCCAAACCATACAAATCCCAGGATCTGTTTAACAAGTATGTGAAGAATGGGAAAGTATGAGCCTGATGAGGGCAAGTCCCACACCTAACCCAGACCTAACATGCGTTATCCTCTAAAATATTGATCGAAACCGGGTTTAATCGACTGTTCCAGTGTGGGACCACATTACGACGTGACACAATCCAGAAAAAGACCAAGATCTGGACAACGAGAATGCGAAATATGCGATTGCATGAGCCTGATGTGGGCAAATCCCAGACCTATCCTAGACCTAACATGCGTTATCCTCTAAAATATTGATCGAGGCCAGGCTTAATCGACTGTTTCAGTGCGGTACCACATTACTACCTGATCCAAACCATACAAAGCCCAGGATCTGGCCAACAAGTATGCGAGAAATGCGAAAGTATGGAGCCAAATAGAGGCAAATCCCAGACCTAACCCTGACCTAGCATGCGTTATCCTCTATAATATTGATCGGAACCAGGTTTAATCGACTGTGCCATTGTGGTACCACATTACTACGCGATCCAAGCCAGAAAAAACCCAGGATCTGTTCAACATGTATGTGAAGAATGCGACTGTATGAGGCAATTGAGGGCAAGTCCCAGACCTAACATGCGTTATCCACTAAAATATTGGTCGAGTCCAGGCTTAATCGACTGTTTTGGTGTAGTACCACATTACTACGTGATCCAAACCAGAAAAAACCCAGGATCTGTTCAACAAGTACGTGAAGAATGCGAAAGTATGAGCCTGATAAGGGCAAGTCCCAGACCTAACCCAGACCTAGCATGCGTTATCCTCTAAAATATTGATCGAGTCCAGGCTAAATTGACGGTTTCTGTGTGGTTCCACATTACTACGTGACACAATCCAGAAAAAGACCAGGATCTGGCCAAGAGGAATTCGAAATATGCGATTGCATGAGCCTGATGAGGGCAAATCCTAGACCTAACCCAGACGTGGCATGCGTTATCCTCTAAAATATTGATCGTGGCCAGGCTTAATTGACTGTTTCTGTGTGGTACCACATTCCTACGTGATCCAAACCAGAAAAAACCCACGATCTGGTCAACATGTTTGTTAAAAATGCGAAAGTATGAGTCTGATGAGGGCAAATCCCAGACCTAACCCAGACCAAGCATGCGTTATCCTCCAAAATATTGATCGTGGCCAGGCTTAATCGACACTTTCAGAGTGGTACCACATTACTACGTGATACAATCCAGAAAAGGACCGGGATCTGCCAACAAGAATGCGAAATGTACGATTGCATGAGCCTGATGAGGGCAAATCCCAGACCTAACCCTGACCTAACATGCGTTATCCTCTAAAATATTGATCGGGACCAGGTTTTAACGACTGTTCCAGTGTGGTACCACATTACTACCTGATCCAAACCAAAAAAAACCCAGGATCTGGCCAACTAGTGTGCGAAACATGCGAAAGTATGAGTCTGATGAGAGCAAATCCCAGACCTAACATAGACCTAACATGCGTTATCCTCTAAAATATTGATCGTGGACAGTTTTAATTGACTATTTCTGTGTGGTACCACAATACTACGTGATTCAAACCAGAAGGAGACCAGTATCTGTCGAACAAGAATGCGAAATATGCGATTGTATGAGCCTGATGAGAGCAAATCCCAGACCTAACGTGGCCCTTATATGCGTTATCCTCTAAAATATTGATCGATACCAGGTTTAATCGACTGCTTCAGTGTGGTACCTCATTTCTACGTGATACAAACCAGAAGGAGACCAGGATCTGGCCAACAAGAACCCGAAATATGCGATTGTATGAGCCTGATGAGGGCAAATCCCAGACCTAACCCAGACCAAGCATGCGTTATCCTCCAAAATATTGATCGTGGCCAGGCTTAATCGACACTTTCAGAGTGGTACCACATTACTACGTGATACAATCCAGAAAAGGACCGGGATCTGCCAACAAGAATGCGAAATGTACGATTGCATGAGCCTGATGAGGGCAAATCCCAGACCTAACCCAGACCTAACATGCGTTATCCTCTAAAATATTGATCGAAACCGGGTTTAATCGACTGTTCCAGTGTGGGACCACATTACTACCTGATCGAAACCAGAAAAAACCCAGGATCTGTTCAACAAGTACGTGAAGAATGCGAAAGTATGAGCCTGATGAGAGCAAATCCCAGACTTAACCTAGCCCTTACATGAGCTTTCCTCTAAAATATTGATCGTGGCCAGGCTTAATCGACTGTTTCAGTGTGGTGCCACATTACTACGTGATCCACACCATACAAAGCCCAGGATCTGGCCAACAAGTATGCGAGAAATGCGAAAGTATGAGCCAAATGAGGGCAAATCCCAGACCTAACGTGGCCCTTATATGCGTTATCCTCTAAAATATTGATCGAAATCAGGTTTAATCGACTGCTTCAGTGTGGTACCTCATTTCTACGCGATACAAACCAGAAGAAGATCAGGATCTGGCCAACAAGAATCCGAAATATGCGATTGTATGAGCCTGATGAGGGCAAATCCCAGACCTAACCCAGACCTAACATGCGTTATCCTCTAAAATATTGATCGAAACCGGGTTTAATCGGCTTTTTCAATGTGGTACCACATTGCTACGTGTTCCAAACCAGTAAAAACCCACGATGCGGTCATCAGGTATGTTAAAAATTGCAAAGGTATGAGCCCGATGAGGTCAAATCTCAGACCTAGCACAGACTTAACATGCGGTATCCTCTGAAATATTGATCGAAACCAGGTTTAATCGACTTTTTCAATGTGGTACCACATCGCTACATGATCCAAACCAGAAAAAACCCACGATGTGGTCAACATGTATGTTAAAAATTGCAAAAGTATGAGCCTAGTGAGGTCAAATCCCAGACCTAACCTAGACCTAACATGCGTTATCCTCTAAAATATTGATCGAAACCAGGCTTAATCGACACTTTCAGTGTGGTACCACATTACTACGTGATACAATCCAGAAAAGGACCGGGATCTGCCAACAAGAATGCGAAATGTACGATTGCATGAGCCTGATGAGGGCAAATCCCAGACCTAACCTAGACCTAACATGCGTTATCCACTAATATATTGATCGAAACCAGTTATAATCGACTGTTCAGTGTGGTACCACATTACTACATGATACAAACCAGAAAAAACCCAGGATCTGGCCAACTAGTGTGCGAAATATGCGAAAGTATGAGTCTGATGAGAGCAAATCCCAGACCTAACATAGACCTAACACGCGTTATCCTCTAAAATATTGATCGTGGACAGGTTTAATTGACTATTTCTGTGTGGTACCACAATACTACGTGATTCAAACCAGAAGGAGACCAGTATCTGTCGAACAAGAATGCGAAATATGCGATTGTATGAGCCTGATGAGCGCAAATCCCAGACCTAACCCAGACCTAACATGCGTTATCCTCTAAAATATTGATCGAAACCAGGTTTAGTCGGCTTTTTCAATGTGGTACCACATTGCTACGTGTTCCAAACCAGAAAAAACCCACGATGTGGTCATCAGGTATGTTAAAAATAGCAAAGGTAAGAGCCCGATGAGGTCAAATCTCAGACCTAGCACAGACCTAACATGCGTTATCCTCTAAAATATTGATCGGGACCAGGCTTAATCGACACTTTCAGTGTGGTACCACATTACTACGTGATACAATCCAGAAAAGGACCGGGATCTGCCAACAAGGATGCGAAATGTACGATTGCATGAGCCTGATGAGGGCAAATCCCAGACCTAACCTAGACCTAACATGCGTTATCCACTAATATATTGATCGAAACCAGTTATAATCGACTGTTCAGTGTGGTACCACATTACTACATGATACAAACCAGAAAAAGCCCAGGATCTGGCCAACTAGTGTGCGAAATATGCGAAAGTATGAGTCTGATGAGAGCAAATCCCAGACCTAACATAGACCTAACATGCGATATCCTCTAAAATATTGATCGTGGACAGGTTTAATTGACTATTTCTGTGTGGTACCACAATACTACGTGATTCAAACCAGAAGGAGACCAGTATCTGTCGAACAAGAATGCGAAATATGCGATTGTATGAGCCTGATGAGAGCAAATCCCAGACCTAACCCAGACCTAACATGCGTTATCCTCTAAAATATTGATCGAAACCAGGTTTAATCGGCTTTTTCAATGTGGTACCACATTGCTACGTGTTCCAAACCAGAAAAAATCCACGATGCGGTCATCAGGTATGTTAAAAATTGCAAAGGTATGAGCCCGATGAGGTTAAACCTAGCACAGACTTAACATGCGGTATCCTCTGAAATATTGATCGAAACCAGGTTTAATCGACTTTTTCAATGTGGTACCACATCGCTACATGATCCAAACCAGAAAAAACCCACGTTGTGGTCAACATGTATGTTAAAAATTGCAAAAGTATGAGCCTAGTGAGGTCAAATCCCAGACCTAACCTAGACCTAACATGCGTTATCCTCTAAAATATTGATCGAAACCAGGCTTAATCGACACTTTCAGTGTGGTACCACATTACTACGTGATACAATCCAGAAAAGGACCGGGATCTGCCAACAAGAATGCGAAATGTACGATTGCATGAGCCTGATGAGGGCAAATCCCAGACCTAACCTAGACCTAACATGCGTTATCCACTAATATATTGATCGAAACCAGTTATAATCGACTGTTCAGTGTGGTACCACATTACTACATGTTCCAAACCAGAAAAAACCCAGGATCTGGCCAACAAGTGTGCGAAATATGCGAAAGTATGAGCCTGATGAGAGCAAATCCCTGACATAACCTAGACCTAACATGCGTCATCCGCTAAAATATTGATCGAAACCGGGTTTAATCGACTGTTCCAGTGTGGGACCACATTACTACCTGATCCAAACCAGAAAAAACCCAGGATCTGGCCAAAAAGTGTGCAACATATGCGAAAGTATGAGCCTGATGGGAGGAAATACCATACCTTAACTAGACCTTACATGCGATATCCTCTAAAATATTGATCGAAACTAGGTTTAATTGACTGTTTCAGTGTGGTACCACATTACTACGTGATCCAAACCAGAAAAAACCCAGGATCTGGCCAAAAAGTGTGCGAAATATGCGAAAGTATGAGCCTGATGGGAGCAAATACCATACCTTAACTAGACCTTACATGCGTTATCCTCTAAAATATTGATCGAAACCAGGTCAAATCGACTCTTTCTGTGTGGTCTCACATTACTACCTGATCCAAGCCAGAAAAAAACCCAGGATCTGTTCAACAAGTATGTGAAGAGTGCGAAAGTATGAGTCTGATGAGGGCAAATCCCAGACCTAACCCAGACCTAGCATGCGTTATCCAGTAAAATATTGATCGTGGTCAGGCTTAATTGACTGTTACTGTGTGGTACCACATTACTACGTGACACAAACCAGAAAAAACCCATGATCTCGTCAACATGTTTGCTAAAATGCGAAGGTATGAGCCAAATGAGGGCAAATCCCAGACCTAACTCAGACCTAGCATGTGTTATCCTCTAAAATATTGATCGAAACCGGGTTTAATCGACTGTTCCAGTGTGGTACCAAATTTCCGCCTGATCTAAACTAGAAAAAACCCAGGATCTGGCCAAAAAGTGTGCGAAATATGCGAAAGTATGAGCCTGATCGGAGGAAATACCATACCTTAACTAGACCTTACATGCGTTATCCTCTATAATATTGATCGAAACCAGGTTTAATCGACTGTTTCAGTCTCGTACAACATTACGACCTGATCCAAGCCAGAAAAAACCCAGGATCTGTTCATCAAGTATGTGAAGAATGCGAAAGTATGAGTCTGATGAGGGCAAATCCCAGACCTAACCCAGACCTAGCATGCGTTATCCAGTAAAATATTGATCGTGGTCAGGCTTAATTGACTGTTACTGTGTGGTACCACATTACTACGTGACACAAACCAGAAAAAACCCATGATCTCGTCAACATGTTTGCTAAAATGCGAAGGTATGAGCCAAATGAGGGCAAATCCCAGACCTAACTCAGACCTAGCATGCGTTATCCTCTAAAATATTGATCGAAACCGGGTTTAATCGACTGTTCCAGTGTGGTACCACATTACTGCCTGTCCTAAACCAGAAAAAACCCAGGATCTGGCCAAAAAGTGTGCGAAATATGCGAAAGTATGAGCCTGTAGAGAGCCAATCCCAGACCTAACCTAGACCTAACATGCGTTATCCTCTAAAATATTGATCGAAACCGGGTTTAATCGACTGTTCCAGTGTGGTACCACATTACTGCCTGACCTAAACCAGAAAAAACCCAGGATCTGGCCAAAAAGTGTGCGAAATATGCGAAAGTATGAGCCTGTAGAGAGCCAATCCCAGACCTAACCTAGACCTAACATGCGTTATCCTCTAAAATATTGATCGAAACTGGGTTTAATCGACTGTTCCAGTGTGGTAACATGTTACTACGTGAACCAAACCAGAAAAAACCCAGGATCTGTTCAGCAAGTATGTGAAGAATTAGAAAATTTGAACCTGATTGGAGGGCCGTGGCCTCCTTCTGCGAGAACGTAATGTTGCAGAAGGAGGCCGCGGGGAGGGAGCGCGAGCTTCAGCGGCTCTTCTCTTAGGACCCATTGTCCCCCCGGGGATGGGCGCGAAAGCGCGGGCACGGGGAGGATACCGGAAGAATGCTTCGAGCGATTCCCGGTATCCTCCCGAGGCGTGCTGAAGGGTCACCGTGGGGTTTTTAGTGGGTAGGTCCCGCGCCTGTCGTTGTACGGGCGCGGGGAATCCCACACACCCCTCCCACCTCTCCCCAAGGAGGTGGGAGGGAGTCTTTCGAAGATTTTCCCCACGACAAAAAAAAAAAAAAAAAAAAAAAAAAGTTTGAACCTGATGAGGGCACGTCCCAGACCTAACCCAGACCTAACATGCGTTATCCTCTAAAATATTGGTCGAGACCAGGCTTAATCGACTGTTTCAGTGTGGTACCACATTACTACGTGATCCAAGCCATACAAAGCCCAGGATCTGTTTAACAAGTATGTGAAGAATGCGAAAGTATGAGTCTGATGAGGGCAAGTCCCAGACCTATCCCAGACCTAACATGCGTTATCCTCTAAAATATTGATCGAAGCCAGGTATAGTCGACTGTTTTAATGTGATACCACATTACTAGGTGATCCAGACCAGTAAAAGCCCAAGATCTGGCCAACAAGTGTGCGAAAAACGCGAAAGCGTGAGCCTGATGAGGGTATATCCCAGACCTAACGCAGACCTAATCTGCGTTATACTCTAAAATATTGATCGAGACAAGGCTTAATCGACTGTTTCAGTGTAGTACCACATTACTACGTGATCCAAACCATACAAAGCCCAGGATCTGTTCAACAAGTGCGCGAAATATGCGAAAGTATGGGTCTGATAAGGGCAAATCCCAGACCTAACCCAGACCCAGCATGCGTTATTCTCTAAAATATTGATCGTGGCCAGGCTTAAGTGACTGTTTCTGTGTGGTACCACATTACTGCCTGATCCAAACTAGAAAAAACCCAGGATCTGGCCAACAAGTGTGCGAAATATGTGGAAGTATGAGCCTGATGAAACAAATCCCAGACCTAACCTAGACCTAACATGCGTTATCCTCTAAAATATTGATCGAAACTGGGTTCAATCGACTGTTCCAGTGTGGTAACATATTACTGCCTGCAACAAACCAGAAAAAACCCAGGCTCTGTTCAACAAGTATGTGAAGAATGCGAAAGTATGAGTCTGTTGAGGGCAAATCCCAGACCTAACCCAGACCTAGCATGCCTTATCCTCTAAAATATTGATCGTGGCCAGGCTTAATTGACTGTTTCTGTGTAGTACCACATTACTACGTGACACAATTTAGAAAAAGACCAGGATCTGGCCAACAAGAATGCGAAATATGCGATTGCATGAGCCTGATGAGGGCAAATCCCAGACCTAACCTAGACCTAACATGCGTTAGCCTATAGAATATTGATCGAAACCAAGTTTAATCTACTGTTTCAGTGTGGTACTAGATTACTACGTGATACAAACCAGAAATATCCATCAATCTGGTCAACATGTTTGTTAAAAATGCCAAAGTATGAGCCAAATGAGGGCAAATCCCAGACCTAACCCAGACCTAGCATGCGTTATCCACTAATATATTGATCGAAACCAGTTATAATCGACTGTTCAGTGTGGTACCACATTACTACATGATACAAACCAGAAAAAACCCAGGATCTGGCCAACTAGTGTGCGAAATATGCGAAAGTATGAGTCTGATGAGAGCAAATCCCAGACCTAACATAGACCTAACATGCGTTATCCTCTAAAATATTGATCGTGGACAGGTTTAATTGCCTATTTCTGTGTGGTACCACAATACTACGTGATTCAAACCAGAAGGAGACCAGTATCTGTCGAACAAGAGTGCGAAATATGCGATTGTATGAGCCTGATGAGAGCAAATCCCAGACCTAACCCAGACCTAACATGCGTTATCCTCAAAAATATTGATCGAGACCAGGCTTAATCGACACTTTCAGTGTGGTACCATATACTACGAGATACAATCCAGATATGGACCAGGATCAGGCCAACAAGAATACGAAATAAGCGATTGCATGAGCCTGATGAGGGCAAGTCCCAGACCTAACCCAGACCAAACCGGTGTTATCCTCTAAAATATTGATCGATACTAGGTTTAATTGACTGTTTCAGTGTGGTACCACATTACTACGTGGTCCAAACCAGAAAAAACCCATGATCTGGTCAACATGTTTGTTAAAAATGCGAAAGTATGAGCCCAATGAGGGCAAATCCCAAACCTAACCCAGACCTAGCATGCGCTATCCTCTAAAATATTGATCGAAACCGGGTTTAATCGACTGTTCCAGTGTGGTACCACATTACTGCCTGATCCAAACTAGAAAAAACCCAGGATCTGGCCAACAAGTGTGCGAAATATGAGGAAGTATGAGCCTGATGAGAGCAAATCCCAGACCTAACCTGGACTTAACATGCATTATCCTCTAAAATATTGATCGAAACTGGGTTTAATCGACTGTCCCAGTGTGGTAACATATTACTGCCTGCAACAAACCAGAAAAAACCCAGGATCTGTTCAACAAGTATGTGAAGAATTAGAAAGTTTGAACCTGATGAGGGCAAGTCCCAGACCTAACCCAGACCTAACATGCGTTATCCTCTAAAATATTGGTCGAGACCAGGCTTAATCGACTGTTTCAGTGTGGTACCACATTACTACGTGATCCAAACCATACAAAGCCCAGGGTCTGGCCAACAAGTATGGGAGAAATGCGAAAGTATGAACCTGAGGATGGCAAATACCAGACTTAACCCAGACCTAACATGCGTTATCCTCTAAAATATTGCTCGAAACCAGGTTTAATCGACTCCTTCAGTGTGGTTCAACATTACTACCTGATCCAAGCCAGAAAAAACCCAGACTCTGTTCAACAAGTATGTGAAGAATGCGAAAGTATGAGTCTGTTGAGGGCAAATCCCAGACCTAACCCAGACCTAGCATGCGTTATCGTCTACAATATTGATCGAAACCGGGTTTAATCGACTGTGCCAGTGTGGTACCACATTACTACATGTTCCAAACCAGAAAAAACCCAGGATCTGGCCAACAAGTGTGCGAAATATGCGAAAGTATGAGCCTGATGAGAGCAAATCCCTGACATAACCTAGACCTAACATGCGTCATCCGCTAAAATATTGATCGAAACCGGGTTTAATCGACTGTTCCAGTGTGGGACCACATTACTACCTTATCCAAACCAGAAAAAACCCAGGATCTGGCCAAAAAGTGTGCAACATATGCGAAAGTATGAGCCTGATGGGAGGAAATACCATACCTTAACTAGACCTTACATGCGATATCCTCTAAAATATTGATCGAAACTAGGTTTAATTGACTGTTTCAGTGTGGTACCACATTACTACGTGATCCAAACCAGAAAAAACCCAGGATCTGGCCAAAAAGTGTGCGAAATATGCGAAAGTATGAGCCTGATGGGAGCAAATACCATACCTTAACTAGACCTTACATGCGTTATCCTCTAAAATATTGATCGAAACCAGGTCAAATCGACTCTTTCTGTGTGGTCTCACATTACTACCTGATCCAAGCCAGAAAAAAACCCAGGATCTGTTCAACAAGTATGTGAAGAGTGCGAAAGTATGAGTCTGATGAGGGCAAATCCCAGACCTAACCCAGACCTAGCATGCGTTATCCAGTAAAATATTGATCGTTGTCAGGCTTAATTGACTGTTACTGTGTGGTACCACATTACTACGTGACACAAACCAGAAAAAACCCATGATCTCGTCAACATGTTTGCTAAAATGCGAAGGTATGAGCCAAATGAGGGCAAATCCCAGACCTAACTCAGACCTAGCATGTGTTATCCTCTAAAATATTGATCGAAACCGGGTTTAATCGACTGTTCCAGTGTGGTACCAAATTTCCGCCTGATCTAAACTAGAAAAAACCCAGGATCTGGCCAAAAAGTGTGCGAAATATGCGAAAGTATGAGCCTGATCGGAGGAAATACCATACCTTAACTAGACCTTACATGCGTTATCCTCTATAATATTGATCGAAACCAGGTTTAATCGACTGTTTCAGTCTCGTACAACATTACGACCTGATCCAAGCCAGAAAAAACCCAGGATCTGTTCATCAAGTATGTGAAGAATGCGAAAGTATGAGTCTGATGAGGGCAAATCCCAGACCTAACCCAGACCTAGCATGCGTTATCCAGTAAAATATTGATCGTGGTCAGGCTTAATTGACTGTTACTGTGTGGTACCACATTACTACGTGACACAAACCAGAAAAAACCCATGATCTCGTCAACATGTTTGCTAAAATGCGAAGGTATGAGCCAAATGAGGGCAAATCCCAGACCTAACTCAGACCTAGCATGCGTTATCCTCTAAAATATTGATCGAAACCGGGTTTAATCGACTGTTCCAGTGTGGTACCACATTACTGCCTGTCCTAAACCAGAAAAAACCCAGGATCTGGCCAAAAAGTGTGCGAAATATGCGAAAGTATGAGCCTGTAGAGAGCCAATCCCAGACCTAACCTAGACCTAACATGCGTTATCCTCTAAAATATTGATCGAAACCGGGTTTAATCGACTGTTCCAGTGTGGTACCACATTACTGCCTGACCTAAACCAGAAAAAACCCAGGATCTGGCCAAAAAGTGTGCGAAATATGCGAAAGTATGAGCCTGTAGAGAGCCAATCCCAGACCTAACCTAGACCTAACATGCGTTATCCTCTAAAATATTGATCGAAACTGGGTTTAATCGACTGTTCCAGTGTGGTAACATGTTACTACGTGAACCAAACCAGAAAAAACCCAGGATCTGTTCAGCAAGTATGTGAAGAATTAGAAAATTTGAACCTGATTGGAGGGCCGTGGCCTCCTTCTGCGAGAACGTAATGTTGCAGAAGGAGGCCGCGGGGAGGGAGCGCGAGCTTCAGCGGCTCTTCTCTTAGGACCCATTGTCCCCCCGGGGATGGGCGCGAAAGCGCGGGCACGGGGAGGATACCGGAAGAATGCTTCGAGCGATTCCCGGTATCCTCCCGAGGCGTGCTGAAGGGTCACCGTGGGGTTTTTAGTGGGTAGGTCCCGCGCCTGTCGTTGTACGGGCGCGGGGAATCCCACACACCCCTCCCACCTCTCCCCAAGGAGGTGGGAGGGAGTCTTTCGAAGATTTTCCCCACGACAAAAAAAAAAAAAAAAAAAAAAAAGTTTGAACCTGATGAGGGCACGTCCCAGACCTAACCCAGACCTAACATGCGTTATCCTCTAAAATATTGGTCGAGACCAGGCTTAATCGACTGTTTCAGTGTGGTACCACATTACTACGTGATCCAAGCCATACAAAGCCCAGGATCTGTTTAACAAGTATGTGAAGAATGCGAAAGTATGAGTCTGATGAGGGCAAGTCCCAGACCTAACCCAGACCTAACATGCGTTATCCTCTAAAATATTGATCGAAGCCAGGTATAGTCGACTGTTTTAATGTGATACCACATTACTAGGTGATCCAGACCAGTAAAAGCCCAAGATCTGGCCAACAAGTGTGCGAAAAACGCGAAAGCGTGAGCCAGATGAGGGTATATCCCAGACCTAACGCAGACCTAATCTGCGTTATACTCTAAAATATTGATCGAGACAAGGCTTAATCGACTGTTTCAGTGTAGTACCACATTACTACGTGATCCAAACCATACAAAGCCCAGGATCTGTTCAACAAGTGCGCGAAATATGCGAAAGTATGGGTCTGATAAGGGCAAATCCCAGACCTAACCCAGACCCAGCATGCGTTATTCTCTAAAATATTGATCGTGGCCAGGCTTAAGTGACTGTTTCTGTGTGGTACCACATTACTGCCTGATCCAAACTAGAAAAAACCCAGGATCTGGCCAACAAGTGTGCGAAATATGTGGAAGTATGAGCCTGATGAAACAAATCCCAGACCTAACCTAGACCTAACATGCGTTATCCTCTAAAATATTGATCGAAACTGGGTTCAATCGACTGTTCCAGTGTGGTAACATATTACTGCCTGCAACAAACCAGAAAAAACCCAGGCTCTGTTCAACAAGTATGTGAAGAATGCGAAAGTATGAGTCTGTTGAGGGCAAATCCCAGACCTAACCCAGACCTAGCATGCCTTATCCTCTAAAATATTGATCGTGGCCAGGCTTAATTGACTGTTTCTGTGTAGTACCACATTACTACGTGACACAATTTAGAAAAAGACCAGGATCTGGCCAACAAGAATGCGAAATATGCGATTGCATGAGCCTGATGAGGGCAAATCCCAGACCTAACCTAGACCTAACATGCGTTAGCCTATAGAATATTGATCGAAACCCGGTTTAATCGACTGTTCCAGTGTGGTACCACATTAATGCCTCACCTAAACCAGAAAAAACCCAGGATCTGGCCAAAAAGTGTGCGAAATATGCGAAAGTATGAGCCTGATGGGAGCAAATGCCATACCTTAACTAGACCTTACATGCGTTATCCTCTATAATATTGATCAAAACCCGGTTTAATCGACTGTTTTATTGCGGTACCACATTACTACGTGACACAAACCAGAAAAAACCCGGGATCTGCTCAACAAGTATGTGAAGAATGCTAAAGTATGAGCCAAATGAGGGCAAATCCCAGACCTAACGCAGACCTAGCATGCGTTATCCTCTAAAATATTGATCGAAACCGGGTTTAATCGACTGTTCCAGTGTGGTACCACATTAATGCCTCACCTAAACCAGAAAAAACCCAGGATCTGGCCAAAAAGTGTGCGAAATATGCGAAAGTATGAGCCTGTAGAGAGCCAATCCCAGACCTAACCTAGACCTAACATGCGTTATCCTCTAAAATATTGATCGAAACTGGGTTTAATCGACTGTTCCAGTGTTGTAACATATTACTACGTGAACCAAACCAGAAAAAACCCAGGATCTGTTCAACAAGTATGTGAAGAATTAGAAAGTTTGAACCTGATGAGGGCAAGTCCCAGACCTAACCCAGACCTAACATGCGTTATCCTCTAAAATATTGGTCGAGACCAGGCTTAATCGACTGTTTCAGTGTGGTACCACATTACTACGTGATCCAAACCATACAAAGCTCAGGGTCTGGCCAACAAGTATGGGAGAAATGCGAAACTATGAACCTGATGATGGCAAATACCAGACTTAACCCAGACCTAACATGCGTCATCCTCTAAAATATTGATCGAGACCAGGCTTAATCGACTGTTTCAGTGTGGTACCACATTACTACGTGATCCAAACCATACAAAGCTCAGGGTCTGGCCAACAAGTATGGGAGAAATGCGAAAGTATGATCCTGAGGATGGCAAATACCAGACTTAACCCAGACCTAACATGCGTTATCCTCTAAAACATTGATCGAAACTGGGTTTAATCGACTGTTCCAGTGTGGTAACATATTACTGCCTGCAACAAACCAGAAAAAACCCAGGATCTGTTCAACAAGTATCCGAAGAATGTGAAAGTATGAGTCTGATGAGGTCAAATCCCAGACCTAACCCAGACCTAGCATGCGTTATCCTCCAAAATATTGACCGTGGCCAGGTTAAATTCACTGTTTCTGTGTGGTACCACAATACTACGTGATTCAGACCAGAAGAAGACCAGGATCTTGCCAAAAAGAATGCGAAATATGCGATTCAATGGGACTGGTGAGGGCAAATCCCAGACCTAACCTAGACCTAACATGCGTTATCCTCTAAAATATTTTTCGAAACCAGGTTAAATCGACTCTTTCTGTGTGGTCCCACATTACTACCTGATCCAAGCCAGAAAAAAACCCAGGATCTGTTCAACAAGTATGTGAAGAGTGCGAAAGTATGAGTCTGATGAGGGGTAGTCCCAGACCTAACCCAGACCTAACATGCGTTATCCTCTAAAATATAGATCGAGACCAGGCTTAATCGACTGTTTCAGTGTGGTACCACATTACTACATGATCCAAGCCAGAAAAAACCCAGGCTCTGTTCAACAAGTATGTGAAGAATGCGAAAGTATGAGTCTGTTGAGGGCAAATCCCAGACCTAACCCAGACCTAGCATGCCTTATCCTCTAAAATATTGATCGTGGCCAGGCTTAATTGACTGTTTCTGTGTAGTACCACATTACTACGTGACACAATTTAGAAAAAGACCAGGATCTGGCCAACAAGAATGCGAAATATGCGATTGCATGAGCCTGATGAGGGCAAATCCCAGACCTAACCTAGACCTAACATGCGTTAGCCTATAGAATATTGATCGAAACCAAGTTTAATCTACTGTTGCAGTGTGGTACTAGATTACTACGTGATGCAAACCAGAAAAATCCATCAATCTGGTCAACATGTTTGTTAAAAATGCCAAAGTATGAACCAAATGAGGGCAAATCCCAGACCTAACCCAGACCTAGCATGCGTTATCGTCTACAATATTGATCGAAACCGGGTTTAATCGACTGTGCCAGTGTGGTACCACATTACTACATGTTCCAAACCAGAAAAAACCCAGGATCTGGCCAACAAGTGTGCGAAATATGAGGAAGTATGAGCCTCATGGGAGCAAATCCCAGACCTACCCTAGACCTAACATGCATTATCCTCTAAAATATTGATCGAAACTGGGTTTAATCGACTGTTTTATTGCGGTACCACATTACTACGTGACACAAACCAGAAAAAACCCGGGATCTGCTCAACAAGTATGTGAAGAATGCGAAAGTATGAGCCAAATGAGGGCAAATCCCAGACCTAACGCAGACCTGGCATGCGTTATCCTCTAAAATATTGATCGAAACCGGGTTTAATCGACTGTTCCAGTGTGGTACCACATTACTGCCTGATCCAAGCTAGAAAAAACCCAGGATCTGGCCAACAAGTGTGCGAAATATGAGGAAGTATGAGCCTGATGAGAGCAAATCCCAGACCTAACCTAGACCTAACATGCATTATCCTCTAAAATATTGATCGAAACTGGGTTCAATCGACTGTTCCAGTGTGGTAACATATTACTGCCTGCAACAAACCAGAAAAAACCCAGGATCTGTTTAACAATTATGTGAAGACGGCGAAAGCATGAGTCTGATGAGGGCAAATCCCACACCTAACCCAGACCTATCATGCATTATCCTCTAAAATATTGATCGAAACCAGGTTTTATCGACAGTTCCAGTGTGGTACCACATTACTACCTGATCCAAACCAAAAAAAACCCAGGATCTGGCCAACTAGTGTGCGAAATATGCGAAAGTATGAGTCTGATGACAGCAAATCCCAGACCTAACCCAGACCTAACATGCGTTATCCTCTAAAATATTGGTCGAGACCAGGCTTAATCGACTGTTTCAGTGTGGTACCACATTACTACGTGATCCAAACCATACAAAGCTCAGGGTCTGGCCAACAAGTATGGGAGAAATGCGAAACTATGAACCTGATGATGGCAAATACCAGACTTAACCCAGACCTAACATGCGTCATCCTCTAAAATATTGATCGAGACCAGGCTTAATCGACTGTTTCAGTGTGGTACCACATTACTACGTGATCCAAACCATACAAAGCTCAGGGTCTGGCCAACAAGTATGGGAGAAATGCGAAAGTATGATCCTGAGGATGGCAAATACCAGACTTAACCCAGACCTAACATGCGTTATCCTCTAAAACATTGATCGAATCTGGGTTTAATCGACTGTTCCAGTGTGGTAACATATTACTGCCTGCAACAAACCAGAAAAAACCCAGGATCTGTTCAACAAGTATCCGAAGAATGTGAAAGTATGAGTCTGATGAGGTCAAATCCCAGACCTAACCCAGACCTAGCATGCGTTATCCTCCAAAATATTGACCGTGGCCAGGTTAAATTCACTGTTTCTGTGTGGTACCACAATACTACGTGATTCAGACCAGAAGAAGACCAGGATCTTGCCAAAAAGAATGCGAAATATGCGATTCAATGGGACTGGTGAGGGCAAATCCCAGACCTAACCTAGACCTAACATGCGTTATCCTCTAAAATATTTTTCGAAACCAGGTTAAATCGACTCTTTCTGTGTGGTCCCACATTACTACCTGATCCAAGCCAGAAAAAAACCCAGGATCTGTTCAACAAGTATGTGAAGAGTGCGAAAGTATGAGTCTGATGAGGGGTAGTCCCAGACCTAACCCAGACCTAACATCCGTTATCCTCTAAAATATAGATCGAGACCAGGCTTAATCGACTGTTTCAGTGTGGTACCACATTACTACATGATCCAAGCCAGAAAAAACCCAGGCTCTGTTCAACAAGTATGTGAAGAATGCGAAAGTATGAGTCTGTTGAGGGCAAATCCCAGACCTAACCCAGACCTAGCATGCCTTATCCTCTAAAATATTGATCGTGGCCAGGCTTAATTGACTGTTTCTGTGTAGTACCACATTACTACGTGACACAATTTAGAAAAAGACCAGGATCTGGCCAACAAGAATGCGAAATATGCGATTGCATGAGCCTGATGAGGGCAAATCCCAGACCTAACCTAGACCTAACATGCGTTAGCCTATAGAATATTGATCGAAACCAAGTTTAATCTACTGTTGCAGTGTGGTACTAGATTACTACGTGATGCAAACCAGAAAAATCCATCAATCTGGTCAACATGTTTGTTAAAAATGCCAAAGTATGAACCAAATGAGGGCAAATCCCAGACCTAACCCAGACCTAGCATGCGTTATCGTCTACAATATTGATCGAAACCGGGTTTAATCGACTGTGCCAGTGTGGTACCACATTACTACATGTTCCAAACCAGAAAAAACCCAGGATCTGGCCAACAAGTGTGCGAAATATGAGGAAGTATGAGCCTCATGGGAGCAAATCCCAGACCTACCCTAGACCTAACATGCATTATCCTCTAAAATATTGATCGAAACTGGGTTTAATCGACTGTTTTATTGCGGTACCACATTACTACGTGACACAAACCAGAAAAAACCCGGGATCTGCTCAACAAGTATGTGAAGAATGCGAAAGTATGAGCCAAATGAGGGCAAATCCCAGACCTAACGCAGACCTGGCATGCGTTATCCTCTAAAATATTGATCGAAACCGGGTTTAATCGACTGTTCCAGTGTGGTACCACATTACTGCCTGATCCAAGCTAGAAAAAACCCAGGATCTGGCCAACAAGTGTGCGAAATATGAGGAAGTATGAGCCTGATGAGAGCAAATCCCAGACCTAACCTAGACCTAACATGCATTATCCTCTAAAATATTGATCGAAACTGGGTTCAATCGACTGTTCCAGTGTGGTAACATATTACTGCCTGCAACAAACCACAAAAAACCCAGGATCTGTTTAACAATTATGTGAAGAATGCGAAAGCATGAGTCTGATGAGGGCAAATCCCACACCTAACCCAGACCTATCATGCATTATCCTCTAAAATATTGATCGAAACCAGGTTTTATCGACAGTTCCAGTGTGGTACCACATTACTACCTGATCCAAACCAAAAAAAACCCAGGATCTGGCCAACTAGTGTGCGAAATATGCGAAAGTATGAGTCTGATGACAGCAAATCCCAGACCTAGCATAGACCTAACATGCGTTATCCTCTAAAATATTGATCGTGGACAGGTTTAATTGACTATTTCTGTGTGGTACCACATTACTACGTGATACAATCCAGAAAAGGACCGGGATCTGCCAACAAGAATGCGAAATGTGCGATTGCATGAGCTTCATGAGGGCAAATCCCAGACCTAACCTAGACCTAACATGCGTTATCCTCTAATATATTGATCGAAACCAGTTATAATCGACTGTTCAGTGTGGTACCACATTACTACATGATAAAAACCAGAAAAAACCCAGTATCTGCTCAAAAAGTATGTGAAGAATGCGAATGTATGAGTCTGATGCGGTTATAACCCAGACCTAACCCAGACCAAACCAGTGTTATCCTCTAAAATATTGATCGAAACTAGGTTCAATTGACTGTTTTAGTGTGGTACCATATTACTACGTGATACAAACCAGAAAAAACCCAGGATCTGCTCAACAAATATGTGAAGAATGCGAAAGTATGAGCCTGATGAGGGCAAGTCCCAGACTTAACCCAGACCTAGCATGCGTTATCCTCTAAAATATTGATCGTAACCAGGTTTAATCGGCTTTTTCAATGTGGTACCACATTGCTACGTGTTCCAAACCCGAAAAAACCCACGATGTGGTCATCAGGTATGTAAAAAATTGCAAAGGTATGAGCCCGATGAGGTCAAATCTCTGACCTAGCACAGACCTAACATGCGTTATCCTCTAAAATATTGATCGGGACCAGGTTTAAACGACTGTTCCAGTGTGGTACCGCATTACTACCTGATCCAAACCAAAAAAAACCCAGAATCTGGCCAACTAGTGTGCGAAATATGCGAAAGTATGAGTCCGATGAGAGCAAATCCCAGACCTAACATATACCTAACATGCGTTATCCTCTAAAATATTGATCGTGGACAGGTTTAATTGACTATTTCTGTGTGGTACCACAATACTACGTGATACAAACCAGAAGAAGACCAGGATCTGGCCAACAAGAATGCGAAATATGCGATTGTATGAGCCTGATGAGGGCAAATCCCAGACCTAACCCAGACCTAACATGCGTTATCCGCTAAAATATTGATCGAAACCGGGTTTAATCGACTGTTCCAGTGTGGGACCACATTACTAACTGATCCAAACCAGAAAAAACCCAGGATCTGTTCAACAACTATGTGAAGAATGCGAAAGTATGAGTCTGATGAGGGCAAATCCCAGTCTTAACCCAGACATAGCATGCGTTATCCTCTAAAATATTGATCGAAACAAGGTTTAATCGACTTTTTCAATGTGGTACCACATCGCTACATGATCCAAACCAGAAAAAACCCAGGATCTGTTCAACAAGTATGTGAAGAATGCGAAAGTATGAGCCTGATGAGGGCAAATCCCAGACCTAACGTGGCCCTTATATGCGTTATCCTCTAAAATATTGATCGAAACCGGGTTTAATCGACTGCTTCAGTGTGGTACCTCATTTCAACGTGATACAAACCAGAAGAAGATCAGGATCTGGCCAACCAGAATCCGAAATATGCGATTGTATGAGCCTGATGAGGGCAAATCCCAGACCTAACCCAGACCTAACATGCGTTATCCTCTGAAATATTGATCGAAACCGGGTTTAAACGACTGTTTCAGTGTGGTACCACATTACTACATGATACAAACAAGAAAAAACCGAGTATATGCTCAAAAAGTCTATGAAGAATGCGAATGGATGAGTCTGATGCGGTTATAACCCAGACCTAACCCAGACCAAACCAGTGTTATCCTCTATAATATTGATCGAAACTAGGTTTAATTGACTGTTTTAGTGTGGTACCACATTACTACGTGATACAAACCAGAAAAAACCCAGGATCTGCTCATCAAGTATGTGAAGAATGCGAAAGTATGCCTGGTGAGGGCAAGTCCCAGACTTATCCCAGACCTAGCATGCGTTATCCTCTAAAATATTGATCGAAACCAGGTTTAATCGGCTTTTTCAATGTGGTACCACATTGCTACGTGTTCCAAACCAGTAAAAACCCACGATGTGGTCATCAGGTATGTTAAAAATTGCAAAGGTATGAGCCCGGTGAGGTCAAATCTCAGACCTAGCACAGACTTAACATGCGTTATCCTCTGAAATATTGATCGAAACCGGGTTTAATCGACTGCTCCAGTGTGGGACCACATTACTGCCTGATCCAAACAAGAAAAAAACCAGGGTCTGTTCAACAAGTATGTGAAGAATTCGAAAGTATGAGCCTGATGCGGCTATAACCCAGACGTAACCCAGACCTAACCGGTGTTATCCTCTAAAATATTGATCGAAACTAGGTTTAATTGACTATTCCAGTGTGGGACCACATTACTACCTGATCCAAACAAAAAAAACCCAGGATCTGATCAACAAGTATGCGAAATATGCGAAGGTATGAGCCTGATGAGAGCAAATCCCAGACCTAACATAGACCTAACATGCGTTATCCTCCAAAATATTGATCGTGGCCAGGCTTTATCGACTGTTTCAGTGTGGTGCCACATTATTACGTGATCCAAACCATACAAAGCCCAGGATCAGGCCAACAAGTATGCGAGAAATGCGAAAGTATGAGCCAAATGGGGGCAAATCCCAGACCTAACCCAGACCTAGCATGCGGTTTCCTCTAAAATATTGATCGTGGCCAGGTTTAATCGACTGTTTCAGTATGGTACCACATTACTACGTGATCCAAACCATACAAAGCCCAGGATCTGTTTAACAAGTATGTGAAGAATGGGAAAGTATGAGCCTGATGAGGGCAAGTCCCACACCTAACCCAGACCTAACATGCGTTATCCTCTAAAATATTGATCGAAACCGGGTTTAATCGACTGTTCCAGTGTGGGACCACATTACGACGTGACACAATCCAGAAAAAGACCAAGATCTGGACAACGAGAATGCGAAATATGCGATTGCATGAGCCTGATGTGGGCAAATCCCAGACCTATCCTAGACCTAACATGCGTTATCCTCTAAAATATTGATCGAGGCCAGGCTTAATCGACTGTTTCAGTGCGGTACCACATTACTACCTGATCCAAACCATACAAAGCCCAGGATCTGGCCAACAAGTATGCGAGAAATGCGAAAGTATGGAGCCAAATAGAGGCAAATCCCAGACCTAACCCTGACCTAGCATGCGTTATCCTCTATAATATTGATCGGAACCAGGTTTAATCGACTGTGCCATTGTGGTACCACATTACTACGCGATCCAAGCCAGAAAAAACCCAGGATCTGTTCAACATGTATGTGAAGAATGCGACTGTATGAGGCAGTTGAGGGCAAGTCCCAGACCTAACATGCGTTATCCACTAAAATATTGGTCGAGTCCAGGCTTAATCGACTGTTTTGGTGTAGTACCACATTACTACGTGATCCAAACCAGAAAAAACCCAGGATCTGTTCAACAAGTACGTGAAGAATGCGAAAGTATGAGCCTGATAAGGGCAAGTCCCAGACCTAACCCAGACCTAGCATGCGTTATCCTCTAAAATATTGATCGAGTCCAGGCTAAATTGACGGTTTCTGTGTGGTACCACATTACTACGTGACACAATCCAGAAAAAGACCAGGATCTGGCCAAGAGGAATTCGAAATATGCGATTGCATGAGCCTGATGAGGGCAAATCCTAGACCTAACCCAGACGTGGCATGCGTTATCCTCTAAAATATTGATCGTGGCCAGGCTTAATTGACTGTTTCTGTGTGGTACCACATTCCTACGTGATCCAAACCAGAAAAAACCCACGATCTGGTCAACATGTTTGTTAAAAATGCGAAAGTATGAGTCTGATGAGGGCAAATCCCAGACCTAACCCAGACCAAGCATGCGTTATCCTCCAAAATATTGATCGTGGCCAGGCTTAATCGACACTTTCAGTGTGGTACCACATTACTACGTGATACAATCCAGAAAAGGACCGGGATCTGCCAACAAGAATGCGAAATGTTCGATTGCATGAGCCTGATGAGGGCAAATCCCAGACCTAACCTAGACCTAACATGCGTTATCCACTAATATATTGATCGAAACCAGTTATAATCGACTGTTCAGTGTGGTACCACATTACTACATGATACAAACCAGAAAAAACCCAGGATCTGGCCAACTAGTGTGCGAAACATGCGAAAGTATGAGTCTGATGAGAGCAAATCCCAGACCTAACATAGACCTAACATGCGTTATCCTCTAAAATATTGATCGTGGACAGTTTTAATTGACTATTTCTGTGTGGTACCACAATACTACGTGATTCAAACCAGAAGGAGACCAGTATCTGTCGAACAAGAATGCGAAATATGCGATTGTATGAGCCTGATGAGAGCAAATCCCAGACCTAACCCAGACCTAACATGCGTTATCCTCTAAAATATTGATCGAAACCAGGTTTAATCGGCTTTTTCAATGTGGTACCACATTGCTACGTGTTCCAAACCAGAAAAAACCCACGATGTGGTCATCAGGTATGTTAAAAATTGCAAAGGTAAGAGCCCGGTGAGGTCAAATCTCAGACCTAGCACAGACCTAACATGCGTTATCCTCTAAATTATTGATCGGGACCAGGTTTTAACGACTGTTCCAGTGTGGTACCACATTACTACCTGATCCAAACCAAAAAAAACCCAGGATCTGGCCAACTAGTGTGCGAAACATGCGAAAGTATGAGTCTGATGAGAGCAAATCCCAGACCTAACATAGACCTAACATGCGCTATCCTCTAAAATATTGATCGTGGACAGTTTTAATTGACTATTTCTGTGTGGTACCACAATACTACGTGATTCAACCCAGAAGGAGACCAGTATCTGTCGAACAAGAATGCGAAATATGCGATTGTATGAGCCTGATGAGAGCAAATCCCAGACCTAACGTGGCCCTTATATGCGTTATCCTCTAAAATATTGATCGATACCAGGTTTAATCGACTGCTTCAGTGTGGTACCTCATTTCTACGTGATACAAACCAGAAGGAGACCAGGATCTGGCCAACAAGAATGCGAAATATGCGATTGTATGAGCCTGATGAGGGCAAATCCCAGACCTAACCCAGACCTAACATGCGTTATCCTCTAAAATATTGATCGAAACCGGGTTTAATCGACTGCTCCAGTGTGGGACCACATTACTAACTGACCCAAACCACAAAAAACCCAGGATCTGTTCAACAAGTATGTGAAGAATGCGAAAGTATGAGCCTGATGAGGGCAAGTCCCAGAACTAACCTAGCCCTTACATGAGCTTTCCTCTAAAATATTGATCGTGGCCAGGTTTAATCGACTATTTCAGTGTCGTACCACATTACTACGTGATCCATACCATACAAAGCCCGGGATCTGGCCAACAATTACGCGAGAAATGCGAAAGAATGAGCCTGATGAGAGCAAATCCCAGACTTAACCTAGCCCTTATATGAGCTATCCTCTAAAATTTTGATCGTGGCCAGGTTTAATCGACTGTTTCAGTATGGTACCACATTACTACGCGATCCAAGCCATACAATGCCCAGGATCTGTTTAACAAGTATGTGAAGAATGCGAAAGTATGAGTCTGATGAGGGCAAATCCCAGTCTTAACCCAGACATAGCATGCGTTATCCTCTAAAATATTGATCGAAACCAAGTTTAATCGACTTTTTCAATGTGGTACCACATCGCTACATGATCCAAACCAGAAAAAACCCACGATGTGGTCATCATGTATGTTAAAAATTGCAAAGATGTGAGCCCGATGAGGTCAAATCTCAGACCTAGCACAGACCTGACATGCGTTATCCTCTAAAATATTGATCGAACCAGGTTTTATCGACAGTTCCAGTGTGGTACCACATTACTACCTGATCCAAACCAGAAAAAACCCAGGATCTAATCAACGAGTATGCGAAATATGCGAAAGTATGAGCCTGATGGGAGCAAATCCCATACCTAACCTAGACCTTACATGACTTATCCTGTATAATATTGATCGAAACCAGGTTTAATCTACCGTTTTAGTGTAGTACCTCATTTCTACGTGATACAAGCCAGAAGAAGATCAGGATCTGTCCAACAAGAATCCGAAATATGCGATTGTATGAGCCTGATGAGGGCAAGTCCCAGACCTAACCCAGACCTAACATGCGTTATCCTCTAAAATATTGAACGAAACCGGGTTTAATCGACTGTTCCAGTGTGGGACCACATTACTAACTGATCCAAACCAGAAAAAACCCAGGATCTGATCAACAAGTATGCGAAATATGCGAAAGTATGAGCCTGATTGGAGCAAATCCCATACCTAACCTAGACCTTACATGCGTTATCCTGTATAATATTGATCGTGGCCAGGTTTAATCGACTATTTCAGTGTCGTACCACATTACTACGTGATCCATACCATACAAAGCCCGGGATCTGGCCAACAAGTACGCGAGAAATGCGAAAGAATGAGCCTGATGAGAGCAAATCCCAGACTTAACCTAGCCCTTACATGAGCTATCCTCTAAAATATTGATCGTGGTCAGGTTTAATCGACTGCTTCAGTATGGTACCACATTACTACGCGATCCAAACCATACAAAGACCAGGATCTGTTTAACAAGTATGTGAAGAATGCGAAAGTATGAGTCTGATGAGGGCAAATCCCACACCTAACCCAGACCTAGCATGCGTTATCCGCTAAAATATTGATCGAAACCAGGTTTTATCGACAGTTCCAGTGTGGTACCACATTACTACCTGATCGAAACCAGAAAAAACCCAGGATCTGTTCAACAAGTATGTGAAGAATGCGAAAGTATGAGTCTGATGAGGGCAAATCCCAGTCTTAACCCAGACATAGCATGCGTTATCCTCCAAAATATTGATCGAAACCAGGTTTAATCGACTTTATCAATGTGGTACCACATCGCTACATGATCCAAACCAGAAAAAACCCACGATGTGGTCATCATGTGTGTTAAAAATTGCAAAGATATGAGTCCGATGAGGTCAAATCTCAGACCTAGCACATACCTAACATGCGTTATCCTCTAAAATATCGATCGGGACCAGGTTTAATCGACCGTTTCAGTGTGGTACCGCATTACTACGCGATCCAAACAAGAAAAAGCCCATGCTCTGGCCAACACGTATGCGAAAAATTCGAATGCATGAGCCAGATGAGGGTTAATCCCAGACCTAACCTACCCTTACATGCGGTATCCTCTATAATATTGATCGAAACCAGGTTTAATCGACCGTTTCAGCGGGGTACCACATTACTACGTGATCCAAGCCAGAAAAAACCCAGGATCTGTTCAACAAGTATGTGAAGTATGCGAAAGTATGAGTCTGATGATGGTACATGCCAGACCTAACCCAGACCTAACATGCGTTATCCTCTAAAATATTGATCGAAACTAGGTTTAATTGACTGTTCCAGTGTGGGACCACATTACTACCTGATCCAAACCAGAAAAAACCCAGGATCTGATGAACAAGTATGCGAAATATGCGAAAGTATGAGCCTGATGGGAGCAAATACCATACCTAACCTAGACCTAACATGCGTTATCCTCTATAATATTGATCGAAACTAGGTTTAATTGACTGTTTCAGTGTGGTACCACATTACTATGTGATCCAAACCAGAAAAAAACCTTGATCTGGTCAACATGTTTGTTAAAAATGCGAAAGTATGTGCCAAATCACGGCAAATCCCAGACCTAACACAGACCTAACATGCGTTATCCTATAAAATATTGATCGAATCCAGGTTTAATCGACTCCTTCAGTGTGGTACCACAGTACTACGTGATCCAAACCAGAAAAAGCCCAGGATCTCGGCAACAACTATGCGAATTATGCGAAAGTATGTGCCTGATGGGAGCAAATACCATACCTAACCTAGACCTTACATGCGTTATCCTCTATAATATTGATCGAAACCGGGTTTAATCGACGGTTCCAGTGGGGTAACATATTACTACCTGATCCAAACCAGAAAAAACCCAGGATCTGTTCAACAAGTATGTGAAGAATGCGAAAGTATGAGCCTGATGAGGGCAAGTCCCAGAACTAACCCAGACCTAACATGCGTTATCCTCTAAAATATTCATCGAGACCAGGCTTAATCGACTGTTTCAGTGCGGTACCACATTACTACGTGATCCAAGCCAGAAAAAACCCACGATCTGTTCAACAAGTATGTGAAGAGTGCGAAAGTATGAGCGAAATGATGGCAAATCCCAGAACTAACCCAGGCCTAGCATGCGTTACCCTCTAAAATACTGATCGATACCGGGTTTAATCGACTGTTCCATTGTGGTACCACATTACTGCCTGATCGAAACCATGAAAAATCCAGGATCTGGCAAACAAGTGTGTGAAATATGCGAAAGTATAAGCCTGATGAGAGCAAATCCCAGACTTAACCTAGCCCTTACATGAGCTATCCTCTAAAATATTGATCGTGGTCAGGTTTAATCGACTGCTTCAGTATGGTACCACATTACTACGCGATCCAAACCATACAAAGACCAGGATCTGTTTAACAAGTATGTGAAGAATGCGAAAGTATGAGTCTGATGAGGGCAAATCCCACACCTAACCCAGACCTAGCATGCGTTATCCGCTAAAATATTGATCGAAACCAGGTTTTATCGACAGTTCCAGTGTGGTACCACATTACTACCTGATCGAAACCAGAAAAAACCCAGGATCTGTTCAACAAGTATGTGAAGAATGCGAAAGTATGAGTCTGATGAGGGCAAATCCCAGTCTTAACCCAGACATAGCATGCGTTATCCTCCAAAATATTGATCGAAACCAGGTTTAATCGACTTTATCAATGTGGTACCACATCGCTACATGATCCAAACCAGAAAAAACCCACGATGTGGTCATCATGTGTGTTAAAAATTGCAAAGATATGAGTCCGATGAGGTCAAATCTCAGACCTAGCACATACCTAACATGCGTTATCCTCTAAAATATCGATCGGGACCAGGTTTAATCGACCGTTTCAGTGTGGTACCGCATTACTACGCGATCCAAACAAGAAAAAGCCCATGCTCTGGCCAACACGTATGCGAAAAATTCGAATGCATGAGCCAGATGAGGGTTAATCCCAGACCTAACCTACCCTTACATGCGGTATCCTCTATAATATTGATCGAAACCAGGTTTAATCGACCGTTTCAGCGGGGTACCACATTACTACGTGATCCAAGCCAGAAAAAACCCAGGATCTGTTCAACAAGTATGTGAAGTATGCGAAAGTATGAGTCTGATGATGGTACATGCCAGACCTAACCCAGACCTAACATGCGTTATCCTCTAAAATATTGATCGAAACTAGGTTTAATTGACTGTTCCAGTGTGGGACCACATTACTACCTGATCCAAACCAGAAAAAACCCAGGATCTGATGAACAAGTATGCGAAATATGCGAAAGTATGAGCCTGATGGGAGCAAATACCATACCTAACCTAGACCTAACATGCGTTATCCTCTATAATATTGATCGAAACTAGGTTTAATTGACTGTTTCAGTGTGGTACCACATTACTATGTGATCCAAACCAGAAAAAAACCTTGATCTGGTCAACATGTTTGTTAAAAATGCGAAAGTATGTGCCAAATCACGGCAAATCCCAGACCTAACACAGACCTAACATGCGTTATCCTATAAAATATTGATCGAATCCAGGTTTAATCGACTCCTTCAGTGTGGTACCACAGTACTACGTGATCCAAACCAGAAAAAGCCCAGGATCTCGGCAACAAGTATGCGAATTATGCGAAAGTATGTGCCTGATGGGAGCAAATACCATACCTAACCTAGACCTTACATGCGTTATCCTCTATAATATTGATCGAAACCGGGTTTAATCGACGGTTCCAGTGGGGTAACATATTACTACCTGATCCAAACCAGAAAAAACCCAGGATCTGTTCAACAAGTATGTGAAGAATGCGAAAGTATGAGCCTGATGAGGGCAAGTCCCAGAACTAACCCAGACCTAACATGCGTTATCCTCTAAAATATTGATCGAAACTGGGTTTAATCGACTGTCCCAGTGTGGCAACATATTACTGCCTGCAACAAACCAGAAAAAACCCAGGATCTGTTCAACAAGTATGCGAAGAATGTGAAAGTTTGAACCTGATGAGGGAAAGTCCCAGACCTAACCCTGACCTAACATGCGTTATCCTCTAAAATATTGATCGAGACCAGACTTAATCGACAATTTCAGTGTGGTACCACATACTACGAGATACAATCCAGATATGGACCAGGATCTGGCCAACAAGTATGGGAGAAATGCGAAAGTATGAATCTGATGGGAGCAAGTCCCAGACCTAACCGAGACCTAACATGCGTTATCCTCTAAAATATTGATCGAGACTAGGCTTAATCGACACTTTCAGTGTGGTACCACATACTACGTGATACAATCCAGAAAAGGACCAGGAACTGGCCAATAAGAAAGCGAAGTATGCGATTACATGATCCTGATGAGGGCAAATCCCAGACCTAACCTAGACCTAACATGCGTTAGCCTCTAAAATATTGATCGAAACCAGGTTTAATCTAATGTTTTAGTGTGATAACAGATTACTACGTGATACAAACCAGAAAAAACCCAGGATCAGCTCAAAAAGTATTTGAACATTGCGAAAGTATGAGTCTGATGCGGGCATAACCCAGACCTAACACAGACCAATCCGTCGTTATCCTCTAAAATATTGATCGAAAATAGGTTTATTTGACTGTTTTAGTGTGGTACCACATTACTAGGTGTTGCAAACCAGAAGAAACCCACGATCTGGTCAACATGTTTGTTAAAAATGAGAAAGTATGAGCCAAATGAGGGCAAATCCCAGACCTAACCCAGACCGAACCGGTGTTATTCTCTGAAATATTAATCGAAACTAGGTTTAATTGACTGTTTTAGTGTGGTACCACATTCCTACGTGAACCATACCAGAAAAAACCCGTGATCTGGTCAACATGTTTGTTAAAAATGCGACAGTGTGAGCCAAATGAGGGCAAATCCCAGACCTAACCCAGACCTAGCATGCGTTATCGTCTACAATATTGATCGAAACCGGGTTTAATCGACTGTGCCAGTGTGGTACCACATTACTACATGTTCCAAACCAGAAAAAACCCAGGATCTGGCCAACAAGTGTGCGAAATATGAGGAAGTATGAGCCTCATGGGAGCAAATCCCAGACCTACCCTAGACCTAACATGCATTATCCTCTAAAATATTGATCGAAACTGGGTTTAATCGACTGTTTTATTGCGGTACCACATTACTACGTGACACAAACCAGAAACAACCCGGTATCTGCTCAACAAGTATGTGAAGAATGCGAAAGTATGAGCCAAATGAGGGCAAATCCCAGACGTAACCCAGACCTAGCATGCGTTATCCTCTAAAATACTGATCGAAACCGGGTTTAATCGACTGTTCCAGCGTGGTACCACATTACTGCCTGATCCAAACTAGAAAAAACCCAGGATCTGGCCAACAGCTGTGCGAAATATGCGGAAGTATGAGCCTGATGAAACAAATCCCAGACCTAACCTAGACCTAACATGCGTTATCCTCTAAAATATTGATCGAAACTGGGTTCAATCGACTGTTCCAGTGTGGTAACATATTACTGCCTGCAACAAACCAGAAAAAACCCAGGATCTGTTCAACAAGTATGCGAAGAATGTGAAAGTTTGAACCTGATGAGGGAAAGTCCCACACAGAAACAGTCAATTAAGCCTGGCCACGATCAATATTTTAGAGGATAACGCATGTTAGGTCTAGGTTAGGTCTGGGATTTGCCCTCACCAGATTCATACTTTCATATTCTTCGCATACTTGTTGAACAGATCCTGGGTTTTTTCTGGTTTGTTGCAGGCAGTAATATGTTACCACACTGGAACAGTCGATTGAACCCAGTTTCGATCAATATTTTAGAGGATAACGCATGTTAGGTCTAGGTTAGGTCTGGGATTTGTTTCATCATGCTCATACTTCCGCATATTTCGTACACTTGTTGGCCAGATCCT
This sequence comes from Colletes latitarsis, assembly GCF_051014445.1. NCBI lineage: Eukaryota > Metazoa > Arthropoda > Insecta > Hymenoptera > Colletidae > Colletes > Colletes latitarsis. The sequence continues at coordinate 5,669,211 of NC_135147.1, forward strand.
GGGTTTTTTCTGGTTTAGGACAGGCAGTAATGTGGTACCACACTGGAACAGTCGATTAAACCCGGTTTCGATCAATATTTTAGAGGATAACGCATGCTAGGTCTGAGTTAGGTCTGGGAGTTGCCCTCATTTGGCTCATACCTTCGCATTTTAGCAAACATGTTGACGAGATCATGGGTTTTTTCTGGTTTGTGTCACGTAGTAATGTGGTACCACACAGTAACAGTCAATTAAGCCTGACCACGATCAATATTTTACTGGATAACGCATGCTAGGTCTGGGTTAGGTCTGGGATTTGCCCTCATCAGACTCATACTTTCGCATTCTTCACATACTTGATGAACAGATCCTGGGTTTTTTCTGGCTTGGATCAGGTCGTAATGTTGTGCGAGACTGAAACAGTCGATTAAACCTGGTTTCGATCAATATTATAGAGGATAACGCATGTAAGGTCTAGTTAAGGTATGGTATTTCCTCCGATCAGGCTCATACTTTCGCATATTTCGCACACTTTTTGGCCAGATCCTGGGTTTTTTCTGGTTTAGATCAGGCGGAAATTTGGTACCACACTGGAACAGTCGATTAAACCCGGTTTCGATCAATATTTTAGAGGATAACACATGCTAGGTCTGGGTTAGGTCTGGGATTTGCCCTCATCAGACTCATACTTTCGCACTCTTCACATACTTGTTGAACAGATCCTGGGTTTTTTTCTGGCTTGGATCAGGTAGTAATGTGGGACCACACAGAAAGAGTCGATTTAACCTGGTTTCGATCAATATTTTAGAGGATAACGCATGTTAGGTCTAGGTTAGGTCTGGGATTTGCCCTCATCAGGTTCAGACTTTCACATTCTTCGCATACTTGTTAAACAGATCCTGGGTTTTTTCTAGTTTGTTGCAGGCAGTAATATGTTACCACACTGGAACAGTCGATTAAACCCAGTTTCGATCAATATTTTAGAGGATAACGCATGCTAGGTCTGGGTTAGGTCTGGGATTTGCCCTCATTTGGCTCATACTTTCGCATTCTTCACATACTTGTTGAGCAGATACCGGGTTTTTTCTGGTTTGTGTCACGTAGTAATGTGGTACCGCAATAAAACAGTCGATTAAACCGGGTTTTGATCAATATTATAGAGGATAACGCATGTAAGGTCTAGTTAAGGTATGGTATTTGCTCCCATCAGGCTCATACTTTCGCATATTTCGCATACTTTTTGGCCAGATCCTGGGTTTTTTCTGGTTTGGATCACGTAGTAATGTGGTACCACACTGAAACAGTCAATTAAACCTAGTTTCGATCAATATTTTAGAGGATATCGCATGTAAGGTCTAGTTAAGGTATGGTATTTCCTCCCATCAGGCTCATACTTTCGCACATTTCGCACACTTTTTGGCCAGATCCTGGGTTTTTTCTGGTTTGGATCTGGTAGTAATGTGGTCCCACACTGGAACAGTCGATTAAACCCGGTTTCGATCAATATTTTAGCGGATGACGCATGTTAGGTCTAGGTTATGTGAGGGATTTGCTCTCATCAGGCTCATACTTTCGCATATTTCGCACACTTGTTGGCCAGATCCTGGGTTTTTTCTGGTTTGGAACATGTAGTAATGTGGTACCACACTGGCACAGTTGATTAAACCCGGTTTCGATCAATATTGTAGACGATAACGCATGCTAGGTCTGGGTTAGGTCTGGGATTTGCCCTCATTTGGCTCATACTTTGGCATTTTTATCAAACATGTTGACCAGATTGATGGATTTTTCTGGTTTGTATCACGTAGTAATCTAGTACCACACTGAAACAGTAGATTAAACTTGGTTTCAATCAATATTCTATAGGCTAACGCATGTTAGGTCTAGGTTAGGTCTGGGATTTGCCCTCATCAGGCTCATGCAATCGCATATTTCGCATTCTTGTTGGCCAGATCCTGGTCTTTTTCTAAATTGTGTCACGTAGTAATGTGGTACTACACAGAAACAGTCAATTAAGCCTGGCCACGATCAATATTTTAGAGGATAAGGCATGCTAGGTCTGGGTTAGGTCTGGGATTTGCCCTCAACAGACTCATACTTTCGCATTCTTCACATACTTGTTGAACAGAGTCTGGGTTTTTTCTGGCTTGGATCAGGTAGTAATGTTGAACCACACTGAAGGAGTCGATTAAACCTGGTTTCGAGCAATATTTTAGAGGATAACGCATGTTAGGTCTGGGTTAAGTCTGGTATTTGCCATCATCAGGTTCATACTTTCGCATTTCTCCCATACTTGTTGGCCAGACCCTGGGCTTTGTATGGTTTGGATCACGTAGTGATGTGGTACCACACTGAAACAGTCGATTAAGCCTGGTCTCGACCAATATTTTAGAGGATAACGCATGTTGGGTCTGGGTTAGGTCTGGGACTTGCCCTCATCAGGTTCAAACTTTCTAATTCTTCACATACTTGTTGAACAGATCCTGGGTTTTTTCTGGTTTGTTGCAGGCAGTAATATGTTACCACACTGGAACAGTCGATTAAACCCAGTTTCGATCAATATTTTAGAGGATAATGCATGTTAGGTCTAGGTTAGGTCTGGGATTTGCTCTCATCAGGCTCATACTTCCTCATATTTCGCACACTTGTTGGCCAGATCCTGGGTTTTTTCTAGTTTGGATCAGGCAGTAATGTGGTACCACACTGCAACAGTCGATTAAACCCGGTTTCGATCAATGTTTTAGAGGATAGCGCATGCTAGGTCTGGGTTAGGTTTGGGATTTGCCCTCATTGGGCTCATACTTTCGCATTTTTAACAAACATGTTGACCAGATCATGGGTTTTTTCTGGTTTGGACCACGTAGTAATGTGGTACCACACTGAAACAGTCAATTAAACCTAGTATCGATCAATATTTTAGAGGATAACACCGGTTTGGTCTGGGTTAGCTCTGGGACTTGCCCTCATCAGGCTCATGCAATCCCTTATTTCGTATTCTCGTTGGCCTGATCCTGGTCCATATCTGGATTGTATCTCGTAGTATATGGTACCACACTGAAAGTGTCGATTAAGCCTGGTCTCGATCAATATTTTTGAGCATAACGCATGTTAGGTCTGGGTTAGGTCTGGGACTAGCCCTCATCAGGCTCCTACTTTCGCATTCGTCACATACTTGTTTAACAGATCCTGGGTTTTTTCTGGTTTGGATCAGGTAGTAATATGGTACCACACTGGAACGGTTGATTAAGCCTGGTCCCGATTAATATTTTAGAGGATAACGCATGTTAGGTCTAGGTTAGGTCTGGGATATGTACTCATCAGGCTCATACTTTCGCAAATTTCGCACACTTTTTGGCCATATCCTGGGTTTTTTCTGGTTTGGATCAGGTAGTATTGTGGTACCACACTGGAACAGTCGATTAAACCCGATTTCGATCAATATTTTAGGGGATAAAGCAAGCTAGGTTTGGGTTAGGTCTGGGATTTGTCCTCACCAGTCTCATACAATAGTATATATCGCATTCTTGTTGGCAAGATCCTGGTCTTCTTCTGGATTGTATCACGTAGTAATATGGTACCCCACTGCAACAGTCAATTAAGCCTGACCACGATCAATATCTTAGAGGACAACGCATGCTAGGTCTGGGTTAGGTCTGGGATTTGTCCTCATCAGACTCATACTTTCGCACTCTTCACATACTTGTTGAACAGATCCTGGGTTTTTTCTGGCTTGCATCAGGTAGTAATGTGGGACCACACTGGAACAGTCGATTAAACCCCGTTTCGATTAATATTTTAGAGGATAACGCATGCTAGGTCTAGGTTAGGTCTGGGATTTGATCTCACCAGTCTCATACAATCGCATATTTCGCATTCTTGTTGGCAATATCCTGGTCTTCTTCTGGTCTGAATCACGTAGTATTGTGGTAGCACACAGAAACAGTCAATTAAACCTGGCCACGATCAATATTTTAGAGGATAACGCATGTTAGGTCTAGGTTAGGTCTGGGATTTGCTCTCATCAGGCTCATACTTCCGCATATTTCGCACTCTTGTTGGCCAGATCCCGGGTTTTTTCTGGTTTGCATCAGGCAGTAATGTGGTACCACACTGGGACAGTCGATTAAACCCCGTTTCGAATAATATTTTAGAGGATAACGCATGCTAGGTCTAGGTTAGGTCTGGGATTTGCCCTCATCAGGCTCATGCAATCGCTTATTTCGTATTCTTGTTGGCCAGATCCTGGTCCATATCTGGATTGTATCTCGTAGTATGTGGTACCACACTGAAATTGTCGATTAAGCCTGGTCTCGATCAATATTTTAGAGGCTATCGCATGTTACGTCTAGGTTAGGTCTGGGATATGCACTCATCGGGCTCATACTTTCGCATATTTCGCATCCTTGTTGGCCAGATCCTGGTCTTCTTCTGGTTCGAATCACGTAGTATTGTGGTACCACACAGAAACAGTCAATTAAACATGGCCACGATCAATATTTTAGGGGATACCGCATGCTAGGTCTGGGTTAGGTCTGGGATTTGCCCTCATCAGACTCATACTATCGCACTCTTCACATACTTGTTGAACAGATCCTGGGTTTTTTCTGGGTTGGATCACGTAGTAATGCGGTACCACACTGAAACAGTCGATTAAGCCTGGCCACCATCAATATTTTAGAGGATAACGCATGCTAGGTCTGGGTTAGGTCTGGGATGTGACCCCATCAGACTCATACTTTCGCATTCTTCAAATGCTTGTTGAACAGATCCTGGGTTTTTTCTGGTTTGTATCACGTAGTAATGTGGTACCACAATAAAACAGTCAATTAAACCTGGCCACGATCAATATTTTAGAGAATAACGCACGCTAGGTCTGGTATAGGTCTGGGATTTGACCTCATCAGACTCATACTTTCGCATTCTTCACGTACTTGTTGAACAGATCCTGGGTTTTTTCTGGTTTGGTCCAGGTAGTCATATGTTACCACAATGGAACAGTCGATTAAACCCGGTTTCGATCAGTATTTTAGAGGATGACGCATGCTAGGTCTGGGTTAGGTCTGGGATTTGCCCTCATTTCGCTCATACTTTCGCACTCCTCACATACTTGTTGAACAGATCCTGGGTTTTTTCTGGTTTGGATCAGGAAGTAATATTGTACCACCCCCTCAGGGGCTGCCAGCCTTTCAGCTGCAGTACGGGTTTAACGAACCCGGGGTACCCGAGTCATACACACACCGTAAGCCTCCTGTTGGTCGTCACAACGACCCATTCACAATTCCCTATTGGTTTTGTGAATGGTACGTGACGGCAGGAGGAACGGGGGTCTTGGCTTAACCGCCTGGGCCACGAGTATGGCGACTCTATAAAATCGCCCTCCAATCCTAAGCTATGGTGCGCGGCGATGGGATGCATGGTTGGGGGAGAAGGCCCAATCCCAAGCGACCACCTCCGGGGAACCTGCCGAACCCCCGGAGTATTAGGCTTACCCGGGTAAGGCGGCTCTGCCCGGGTGGACCTTTATTTCCGACCATCTCGTGGGATTGTTATGGACACAGAAAATAAAATGGGGATGGGGCGGGTTTTGTCCTTCTCCACCCGCACTCCGCCCGTGAAGAAGTCCCCGTCCTCCTCAGAAGACGATCTTCTGAGGAGGATTGGGGACATGATTGATGGCAAGCTGGCCGCCTTCCGGGAGGAGCTCCTCGCCGGAAGAGCGGTCAGCAGGAAGGCGGTGCCTCCCCGACTTGTTCCGGTACAGTCGGGGAAGGCAAAGAAGGGCGGAGTGAAGGCTCCGCCCAGCGTTGCGGCACCAGGGCCCCGGGTCGCGACCCCCAAGGGGGGTGGTGGACCCGTGGTCGCGGTGGTCGCGTCCTCCACAGCACCCTCCCAAGGGGGGGTGGCGTGGAGTGAGGTGGTGGGGCGGAAGGCGAAGCGGGCGGCGAGGAAGGCCTCGCAACCGCAGCCTCCGCCTCCGCCGCCGGCGGCCAAGGTAAAGGCCGCGAAGGTCGGGAAGGCACGACCAGGTCGTCCCCCAAAAACGGCAGCGGTGACGCTGACCGTTGCGCAGGGGGGCGACCTGACCCTCGCGGAGGCGATGCGGCTCGCCAGGGAGAATATCTCCCTGGAAGAGCTGGGCATCGCCTCCGTGAGGGCGAAGAGGGCCGTGACCGGGTGTCTCTTGCTGGAGATCCCCGGTGCAGAAGGCGGCGCGAAGGCGGATCGTCTCGCCCAGAGGCTCCGGGAGCAGCTGGGCGAGCGAGGTGTCCGGGTCGCCCGGCCCACGAAGCGCACGGAGATGCGCGTTCGTGGGCTGGACGACTCGGTCAGCGCACAGGATGTGTCCCGTGCCCTTGCGAGGGCGGGGGACTGTCCTGTGGAGGACCTGCGGATCGGAGAGATCCGCAGGTCGCCCTCCGGCCTCGGTTCGGTGTGGGCCCGGTGCCCCCTCTCCGCCGCCCGTAAGGTGGCGGAATCCGGGAGGGTGTTGGTGGGGTGGGTTTCGGCGCGAGTGGAAATCCTCGCGCCGCGCCCGCTCCAGTGTCACCGCTGCCTCGAATTGGGGCACGTGAGGCAGTGGTGCACCTCGCCGGTGGACCGCAGCGGTCAGTGTTACCGCTGCGGTGCCAAAGATCACCGTGCGAGCCAGTGCTCGGCGGCCCCCCTACTGCCCGCTGTGTGCGGACATGGGGAGGCCAGCCGATCACAGGGTGGGGAGCAAGAAGTGCTCCCCCCCCTCGCGGAAGGAGAGGAAGAGGCGGGCTGCACCGGCTCCGGTGCCGAGGGCGGTGGCATCGTCCTCCATGGAGGTGGACGGTGCTACGGGAACGGACGGCCGGGAGGAGGCTGGCGCGGCCATTAATTAATGCCGCCCCGCCTCCTCCTCCAGGCCAACCTCAACCACTGCCGCGCGGCACAGGACTTGGTGTCCCAAGTCCTCGCGGAGTGGGGGGTTGGCCTGGCGGTCGCCGCCGAGCCGTACCGCGTCCCTGATCACCCTCATTGGGTGGGCGACGCGGACGGCTTGGTGGCGACGGTATGGGGAGGGGGCGACGGGTCCCCACCGTTCTCCTTGTTGGAGCGCGGTCGGGGATTCGTCGCCGTGGACTGGGGGGGGAGTCGCTGTGGTGGGGTGCTACATTTCGCCCCGTAGCGGTCACGCGGCGTTCGAGCTGTACTTGGCCGAGGTCGCGGCATGCGTGCAGCGCTACGCGGCCCGGCCGGTGCTGGTCCTGGGGGATTTTAATGCCAAGTCGGTGGCTTGGGGATCCCCCAGGACCTCCGTTCGCGGCGGGATCCTGGGCGATTGGGCGGCGGGGCTCGACCTCCGGGTATTGAACAGGGGGTCGGAGCACACATGCGTGCGGCGATATGGGGGGTCCATCGTGGATGTTGGATTCGCGACCCCCAACGCCGTGCGCATGGTGTCGGGTTGGCACGTGGTCGCGGGGGCAGAGACACTCTCCGATCACCGGTACATCCGGATGGAGGTCTCTGCCGCCGCGAGTGCATCCCGACACGGCCGCCTGCGTGGCACCCCACCACGCCGCTGGGCGCTTCGGCGCCTGGACAAGGACGCCCTGATGGCAGCTGCCCTCGCTGCAACTTGGCCGCAGGGAGCGGCCGAGTTGCCGAGCATAGAGGAGGAGGTCGCCCGGCTCGGAGCATTGGTCGCGGGTATTTGCGACGCGGCGATGCCTCGGGTCGGGCGGGCTTCTCCTCGCCGGGCGGTGTACTGGTGGTCGGACGCGATCGCGGAGTTGCGAGTCGCGACTGTCCGCGCCCGACGCCAGTACACCCGCGCGCGCCGTCGTTAACGTACAGGCGACGGCGTGGCGCGAGCGAGGGCAGCTGATGACCTGTATGGAGCATACCGCGTGGCGCGGGTTGCTCTGCAGGTCGCCATCAAACGGGCCAAGACCCGGGCATGGAAGGAGCTCCTCCAGACCCTTGATGACGATCCATGGGGGCGCCCATATAAGGTGGTGCTGAATAAGCTCCGCCCGTGGGCGCCCCCCGTCACCGAGGGTCTTGACCCCCGGCTGCTGGAGGACGTGGTCAATACACTCTTCCCAATTGGGGAGAGGGGACCGCGTCCTCCGGCGGCGGCGGCTGTCCCAGTGGAGTGGACGGCCGAGCTGGGGGTCACGCAGGAGGAGCTGGCAGCGGCCATCAGACGGCTCGGGGTTCGTAACACGGCCCCGGGTCCGGATGGTGTGCCCGGCCGGGTTTGGGTCTTGACCCAGGGCGTCCTTGGGGCCGACCTCAGGCGGTTGTTCGACCGCTGCCTGAGGGACGGGCGATTCCCCCCCAGTTGGAAGGTGGCGAGGATGGTCCTCCTCCGGAAGGAGGGTCGGCCCGCGGATTCTCCCACCGCATACCGGCCCATTTGTCTCCTTGACGAGGTGGGCAAGCTCTTCGAGCGTGTGATTGCTGCCCGCCTCGTCGAGCACCTGTCGCGGGGTGATCCCGGTCTGGCCGACTGCCAGTTCGGTTTCCGGGGGGGCCGATCGACTATCGACGCGATAGGTCGTGTGAGGGCCCTCTCGGAGGCGGCCGTCTCCCGGGGAGGGGTGGCATTGGCAGTATCCTTGGATATTGCCAATGCCTTTAACGCCCTCCCCTGGGAAGTGATAAGGAGGGGACTCGAATATCATCGAGTCCCCCCTTGTCTCAGGGCGGTCGTCGGGGATTATCTCCGCGGCAGGTGGATCGAGTATCCGGGCCGGGATGGTGATATGCGGAGGGAGGTGTACTGCGGTGTTCCGCAGGGGTCGGTCCTCGGGCCACTCCTGTGGAACATCGCGTACGACTCGGTGTTGCGGGCCGGCCTCCCCGACGGCGTCAGCACGGTGTGTTATGCGGATGACACACTGGTGCTGGCCGTCGGGGTGCACTGGGGGAGGGCCATGCGTCGCGCGGAGGAGGGGTCGCAACGCGTCGTCGACCGGATCAGGGGGATGGGGATGACGGTGGCGGTCCATAAGACCGAGGTGATTGCGTTTCATTCACCTCGGCAGGATCCGCCACCCCCTCTGATCCGGGTGGGTGGGGCTGACATCGAGGTGAAGCCCCAGATCAGGTATCTAGGGCTGATCCTCGATAGCCACTGGCGTTTCGAGGAGCATTTCCGCTGCCTGGTCCCCCGGTTGGAAAGGATGGTTGCGGCTCTGGGCCAGATTCTGCCCAACCTGGGGGGCCCGGCGGGCCGAGTTCGTCGCCTCTATGTGGCAATGGTCCAGTCGGTGGCCCTATACGGGGCCCCCGTCTGGGCGGACGACCTGGCTGCCTCCCGGCGCAGCATGACTATGCTGCGTCGGGTGCAGAGGCGCATGGCGCTCAGGGTCGTCCACGGGTATCGGACCATGTCACATGAGGCGGCGACGGTTCTAGCGTGGATGCCGCCCATGGACCTGCTCGCGCGGTCGCACGCGGTGATGTACCGGCACCGCGTCGACCGTCGCGCGGGGGTGGGGGCGGCCCCGGGCGGGCAGGAACCTGCTTGGGGCGATTTGAAGCGCCAGGCCCGGCAGTCCGTGTTGCTCGCGTGGCAGGAGCGGCTGGCTCTGCCAACCGCGGGGCACCGGACTGTCGGGGCGGTTCGGCCACTCCTGAAGGAGTGGCTGGACAGAGGCCATGGCAGCCTCACCTACCGGCTGGCACAGGTATTTTCCGGGCATGGCAGCTTCGGAAGATACCTGTGCCGGATAGGGAAGGAGCTGACGGCGCGTTGCTGCCACTGCGACGCTGAGCAGGACACGGCGGATCATACCCTGGAGGTATGCCCCGCGTGGGAGGGGGAGCGCCGTGTCATGGTCGGCGTCGTCGGGCGGGATGTCTCGCTGCCGGGCGTGGTGCGCGCCATGCTCGGCAGCGAGGAGAAGTGGAGGGCCGTGGCCTCCTTCTGCGAGAACGTAATGTTGCAGAAGGAGGCCGCGGGGAGGGAGCGCGAGCTTCAGCGGCGTGCTGAAGCTCGCGCTCGTGCGGTGGCCCGAGGTCGTCGCCCGGTCGCGAGGCGTCGCGGACGGCCGCCTCGGCGTGGCGGATGACCTAGGCTGGGAGGGGGGTCCTGAGGGGACCCTCCTCCCGCCAGGCGGCGCCGGGTCGGACCGGTTGGGGGTAGGAGTGCCTCCCCCTACCGGTCCGACGCAAGGGGAGGCACCCTCGGCGGTCTGGTGCGGCCATGAACGCCCGGCCGCCGAGGGGTGGAAACGGGGTCGCGGGCGGTTGCGAGTTGGGGCTCGCAGCCGCCACTAATCGCGGCCTCGGGACGGATAGCGGCGGGATGGAGTGGCCCCGTCCAGCCGCTATGAGGCAGTGTGTCTACTGGGGGGACCAATTGTCCCCCCGGGGGATGGGCGCGAAAGCGCGGGCACGGGGAGGATACCGGAAGAATGCTTCGAGCGATTCCCGGTATCTCCCCAAAGCGTGCCGAGGGGTCACCGTGGGGTTTTTAGAGGGTAGGTCCCGCGCCTGTCGTTGTACGGGCGCGGGGAATCCCACACACCCCTCCCACCTCTCCCCAAGGAGGTGGGAGGGAGTCTTTCGAAGATTTTCCCCACGACAAAAAAAAAAAAAAAAAAAAAAAAAAAAGTAATATGGTACCACACTCGCACAGTCGATTAAACCCGGTTTCGATCAATATTATAGAGGATAACGCATGTTAGGTCTGGGATTTACTCTCATCAGGCTTATACTTTCGCATATTTCACACACTTGTTTGCCAGATCCTGGATTTTTTCTGGTTTGGATCAGGCAGTAATGTGGTACCACAATGAAACAGTTGATTAAACCCGGTTTCGATCAGTATTTTAGAGGATAACGCATGCTAAGTCTGGGTTAGGTCTGGGATTTGCCCTCATTTCGCTCATACTTTCACACTCTTCACATACTTGTTGAACAGATCCTGGGTTTTTTCTGGTTTGGATCAGGAAGTAATATGGTACCACACTGGCACAGTCGATTAAACCCGGTTTCGATCAATATTATAGAGGATAACGCATGTTAGGTCTGGGATTTACTCTCATCAGGCTTATACTTTCGCATATTTCACACACTTGTTTGCCAGATCCTGGATTTTTCATGGTTTCGATCAGGCAGTAATGTGGTACCACAATGGAACAGTCGATTAAACCCGGTTTCGATCAGTATTTTAGAGGGTAACGCATGCTAGGCCTGGGTTAGGTCTGGGATTTGCCCTCATTTCGCTCATACTTTCGCACTCTTCACATACTTGTTGAACAGATCGTGGGTTTTTTCTGGCTTGGATCACGTAGTAATGTGGTACCGCACTGAAACAGTCGATTAAGCCTGGTCTCGATGAATATTTTAGAGGATAACGCATGTTAGGTCTGGGTTAGTTCTGGGACTTGCCCTCATCAGGCTCATACTTTCGCATTCTTCACATACTGGTTGAACAGATCCTGGGTTTTTTCTGGTTTGGATCAGGTAGTAATATGTTACCCCACTGGAACCGTCGATTAAACCCGGTTTCGATCAATATTATAGAGGATAACGCATGTAAGGTCTAGGTTAGGTATGGTATTTGCTCCCATCAGGCACATACTTTCGCATAATTCGCATACTTGTTGCCGAGATCCTGGGCTTTTTCTGGTTTGGATCACGTAGTACTGTGGTACCACACTGAAGGAGTCGATTAAACCTGGATTCGATCAATATTTTATAGGATAACGCATGTTAGGTCTGTGTTAGGTCTGGGATTTGCCGTGATTTGGCACATACTTTCGCATTTTTAACAAACATGTTGACCAGATCAAGGTTTTTTTCTGGTTTGGATCACATAGTAATGTGGTACCACACTGAAACAGTCAATTAAACCTAGTTTCGATCAATATTTTAGAGGATAACACCGGTTTGGTCTGGGTTAGGTCTGGGTTAAAACCGCATCAGACTCATCCTTTCGCATTCTTCAAATACTTGTTGAACTGATCCTGGGTTTTTTCTGGTTTCGATCAGGTAGTAATGTGGTACCACACTGGAACTGTCGATAAAACCTGGTTTCGATCAATATTTTAGAGGATAACGCATGCTAGGTCTGGGTTAGGTGTGGGATTTGCCCTCACCAGACTCATACTTTCGCATTCTTCACATACTTGTTAAACAGATCCTGGTCTTTGTATGGTTTGGATCGCGTAGTAATGTGGTACCATACTGAAACAGTCGATTAAACCTGACCACGATCAATATTTTAGAGGATAGCTCATGTAAGGGCTAGGTTAAGTCTGGGATTTGCTCTAATCAGGCTCATTCTTTCGCATTTCTCGCGTACTTGTTGGCCAGATCCCGGGCTTTGTATGGTATGGATCACGTAGTAATGTGGTACGACACTGAAATAGTCGATTAAACCTGGCCACGATCAATATTTTAGAGGAAAGCTCATGTAAGGGCTAGGTTAGGTCTGGGACTTGCCCTCATCAGGCTCATACTTTCGCATTCTTCACATACTTGTTGAACAGATCCTGGGTTTTTTCTGGTTTGGGTCAGTTAGTAATGTGGTCCCACACAGGAACAGTCGATTAAACCCGGTTTCGATCAATATTTTAGAGGATAACGCATGTTAGGTCTGTGCTAGGTCTGAGATTTGACCTCATCGGACTCATATCTTTGCAATTTTTAACACACATGATGACCACATCGTGGGTTTTTTCTGGTTTGGATCATGTAGCGATGTGGTACCACATTGAAAAAGTCGATTAAACCTGGTTTCGATCAATATTTTGGAGGATAACGCATGCTATGTCTGGGTTAAGACTGGGATTTGCCCTCTCAGACTCATACTTTCGCATTCTTCACATACTTGTTGAACAGATCCTGGGTTTTTTCTGGATTCGATCAGGTAGTAATGTGGTACCACACTGGAACTGTCGATAAAACCTGGTTTCGATCAATATTTTAGAGGATAACGCATGCTAGGTCTGGGTTAGGTGTGGGATTTGCCCTCATCAGACTCATACTTTCGCATTCTTCACATACTTGTTAAACAGATCCTGGTCTTTGTATGGTTTGGATCGCGTAGTAATGTGGTACCATACTGAAGCAGTCGATTAAACCTGACCACGATCAATATTTTAGAGGATAGCTCATGTAAGGGCTAGGTTAAGTCTGGGATTTGCTCTCATCAGGCTCATTCTTTCGCATTTCTCGCGTACTTGTTGGCCAGATCCCGGGCTTTGTATGGTATGGATCACGTAGTAATGTGGTACGACACTGAAATAGTCGATTAAACCTGGCCACGATCAATATTTTAGAGGAAAGCTCATGTAAGGGCTAGGTTAGGTCTGGGACTTGCCCTCATCAGGCTCATACTTTCGCATTCTTCGCATACTTGTTGATCAGATCCTGGGTTTTTTCTGGTTTGGATCAGTTAGTAATGTGGTCCCACACTGGAACAGTCGATTAAACCCGGTTTCGTTCAATATTTTAGAGGATAACGCATGTTAGGTCCGGGTTAGGTCTGGGACTTGCCCTCATCAGGCTCATACAATCGCATATTTCGGATTCTTGTTGGACAGATCCTGATCTTCTTCTGGCTTGTATCACGTAGAAATGAGGTACTACACTAAAACGCTAGATTAAACCTGGTTTCGATCAATATTATACAGGATAACGCATGTAAGGTCTAGGTTAGGTATGGGATTTGCTCCCATCAGGCTCATACTTTCGCATATTTCGCATACTTGTTGATCAGATCCTGGGTTTTTTTTGTTTGGATCAGGTAGTAATTTGGTCCCACACTGGAACAGTCAATTAAACCTAGTTTCGATCAATATTTTAGAGGATAACACCGGTTAGGTCTGGGTTACGTCTGGGTTATAGCCGCATCAGACTCACACGTTCGAATTCTTCACATACTTGATGAACAGATCCTGGGTTTTTTCTTGTTTGGATCAGGCAGTAATGTGGTCCCACACTGGAACAGTCGATTAAACCCGGTTTCGATCAATATTTCAGAGGATACCGCATGTTAAGTCTGTGCTAGGTCTGAGATTTGACTTCATCGGGCTCATACCTTTGCAATTTTTAACATACCTGATGACCGCATCGTGGGTTTTTACTGGTTTGGAACACGTAGCAATGTGGTACCACATTGAAAAAGCCGATTAAACCCGGTTTCGATCAATATTTTAGAGGATAACGCATATAAGGGCCACGTTAGGTCTGGGATTTGCCCTCATTTGGCTCATACTTTCGCATTTCTCGCATACTTGTTGGCCAGATCCTGGGCTTTGGATGGTTTGGATCACGTAGTAATGTGGCACCACACTGAAACAGTCGATTAAGCCTGGCCACGATCAATGTTTTAGAGGATAACGCATGTTAGGTCTATGTTAGGTCTGGGATTTGCTCTCATCAGGCTCATATTTTCGAATATTTCGCATACTTGTTGCCCAGATCCTGGGCTTCTCCTTGTTTGGATCACGTAGTAATCTGGTACTACACTAAAGCGGTAGACTAAACCTGGCTTCGATCAATATTATACAGGATAACCCATGTAAGGTCTAGGTTAGGTATGGGATTTGCTCCCATCAGGCTCTTACTTTCGCATGTTTCGCATACTTGCTGATCAGATCCTGGGTTTTTTCTGGTTTGGATCAGGTAGTAATGTGGTACCACACTGGAACTGTCGATAAAACCTGGTATGGATCAATATTTTAGAGGATAACGCATATAAGGGCCACGTTAGGTCTGGGATTTGCTCTCATCAGGCTCATACAATCGCATATTTCGCATTCTTGTTCGACAGATACTGGTCTCCTTCTGGTTTGAATCACGTAGTATTGTGGTACCACACAGAAATAGTCAATTAAACCTGTCCACGATCAATATTTTAGAGGATAACGCATGTTAGGTCTATGATAGGTCTGGGATTTGCTCTCATCAGACTCATACTTTCGCATATTTCGCACACTAGTTGGCCAGATCCTGGGTTTTTTCTGGTTTGTATCATGTAGTAATGTGGTACCACACTGAACAGTCGATTATAACTGGTTTCGATCAATATATTAGTGGATAACGCATGTTAGGTCTAGGTTAGGTCTGGGATTTGCCCTCATCAGGCTCATGCAATCGTACATTTCGCATTCTTGTTGGCAGATCCCGGTCCTTTTCTGGATTGTATCACGTAGTAATGTGGTACCACACCGAAAGTGTCGATTAAGCCTGGTTTCGATCAATATTTTAGAGGATAACGCATGTTAGGTCTAGGTTAGGTCTGGGATTTGACCTCACTAGGCTCATACTTTTGCAATTTTTAACATACATGTTGACCACATCGTGGGTTTTTTCTGGTTTGGATCATGTAGCGATGTGGTACCACATTGAAAAAGTCGATTAAACCTGGTTTCGATCAATATTTCAGAGGATACCGTATGTTAAGTCTGTGCTAGGTCTGAGATTTGACCTCATCGGGCTCATACCTTTGCAATTTTTAACATACCTGATGACCGCATCGTGGGTTTTTTCTGGTTTGGAACACGTAGCAATGTGGTACCACATTGAAAAAGCCGATTAAACCTGGTTTCGATCAATATTTTAGAGGATAACGCATGTTAGGTCTGGGTTAGGTCTGGGATTTGCTCTCATCAGGTTCATACAATCGCATATTTCGCATTCTTGTTCGACAGAAACTGGTCTCCTTCTGGTTTGAATCACGTAGTATTGTGGTACCACACAGAAATAGTCAATTAAACCTGTCCACGATCAATATTTTAGAGGATAACGCATGTTAGGTCTATGTTAGGTCTGGGATTTGCTCTCATCAGACTCATACTTTCGCATATTTCGCACACTAGTTGGCCAGATCCTGGGTTTTTTCTGGTTTGTATCATGTAGTAATGTGGTACCACACTGAACAGTCGATTATAACTGGTTTCGATCAATATATTAGTGGATAACGCATGTTAGGTCTAGGTTAGGTCTGGGATTTGCCCTCATCAGGCTCATGCAATCGTACATTTCGCATTCTTGTTGGCAGATCCCGGTCCTTTTCTGGATTGTATCACGTAGTAATGTGGTACCACACCGAAAGTGTCGATTAAGCCTGGTCCCGATCAATATTTTAGAGGATAACGCATGTTAGGTCTGTGCTAGGTCTGAGATTTGACCTCATCGGGCTCTTACCTTTGCTATTTTTAACATACCTGATGACCACATCGTGGGTTTTTTCTGGTTTGGAACACGTAGCAATGTGGTACCACATTGAAAAAGCCGATTAAACCTGGTTTCGATCAATATTTTAGAGGATAACGCATGTTAGGTCTGGGTTAGGTCTGGGATTTGCTCTCATCAGGCTCATACAATCGCATATTTCGCATTCTTGTTCGAGAGATACTGGTCTCCTTCTGGTTTGAATCACGTAGTATTGTGGTACCACACAGAAATAGTCAATTAAACCTGTCCACGATCAATATTTTAGAGGATAACGCATGTTAGGTCTATGTTAGGTCTGGGATTTGCTCTCATCAGACTCATACTTTCGCATATTTCGCACACTAGTTGGCCAGATCATGGGTTTTTTCTGGTTTTTTATCATGTAGTAATGTGGTACCACACTGAACAGTCGATTATAACTGGTTTCGATCAATATATTAGTGCATAACGCATGTTAGGTCTAGGTTAGGTCTGGGATTTGCCCTCATCAGGCTCATGCAATCGTACATTTCGCATTCTTGTTGGCAGATCCCGGTCCTTTTCTGGATTGTATCACGTAGTAATGTGGTACCACACTGAAAGCGTCGATTAAGCCTGGTTTCGATCGATATTTTAGAGGATAACGCATGTTAGGACTAGGTTAGGTCTGGGATTTGACCTCACTAGGCTCATACTTTTGCAATTTTTAACATACATGTTGACCACATCGTGGGTTTTTTCTGGTTTGGATCATGTAGCGATGTGGTACCACATTGAAAAAGTCGATTAAACCTGGTTTCGATCAATATTTCAGAGGATACCGCATGTTAAGTCTGTGCTAGGTCTGAGATTTGACCTCATCGGGCTCATACCTTTGCAATTTTTAATATACTTGATGACCGCATCGTGGGTTTTTACTGGTTTGGAACACGTAGCAATGTGGTACCACATTGAAAAAGCCGATTAAACCCGGTTTCGATCAATATTTTAGAGGATAACGCATGTTAGGTCTGGGTTAGGTCTGGGATTTGCCCTCATCAGGCTCATACAATCGCATATTTCGGATTCTTGTTGGCCAGATCCTGATCTTCTTCTGGTTTGTATCGCGTAGAAATGAGGTACCACACTGAAGCAGTCGATTAAACCTGGTTTCGATCAATATTTTAGAGGATAACGCATATAAGGGCCACGTTAGGTCTGGGATTTGCCCTCATTTGGCTCATACTTTCGCATTTCTCGCATACTTGTTGGCCAGATCCTGGGCTTTGTATGGTTTGGATCACGTAGTAATGTGGCACCACACTGAAACAGTCGATTAAGCCTGGCCACGATCAATATTTTAGAGGATAACGCATGTTAGGTCTGGGATTTGCTCTCATCAGGCTCATATTTTCGAATATTTCGCATACTTGTTGCCCAGATCCTGGGCTTCTCCTTGTTTGGATCACGTAGTAATCTGGTACTACACTAAAGCGGTAGACTAAACCTGGTTTCGATCAATATTATACAGGATAACGCATGTAAGGTCTAGGTTAGGTATGGGATTTGCTCCCATCAGGCTCTTACATTCGCATATTTCGCTTACTTGTTGATCAGATCCTGGGTTTTTTCAGGTTTGGATCAGGTAGTAATGTGGTCCCACACTGGAACGGTCAATTAAACCTAGTTTCGATCAATATTTTAGAGGATAACGCATGTTAGGTCTGGGTTAGGTCTGGGATGTACCATCATCAGACTCATACTTTCGCATACTTCACATACTTGTTGGACAGATCCTGGGTTTTTTCTGACTTGGATCACGTAGTAATGCGGTACCACACTGAAACAGTCGTTCAAACCTGGTCCCGATCAATATTTTAGAGGATAACGCATGTTAGGTCTGTGCTAGGTCTGAGATTTGACCTCATCGGGCTCACATCTTTGCAATTTTTAACATACATGATGACCACATCGTGGGTTTTTTCTGGTTTGGATCACGTAGTAATGTGGTACGACACTGAAATAGTCGATTAAACCTGGCCACGATCAATATTTTAGAGGAAAGCTCATGTAAGGGCTAGGTTAGGTCTGGGACTTGCCCTCATCAGGCTCATACTTTCGCATTCTTCACATACTTGTTGAACAGATCCTGGGTTTTTTCTGGTTTGGGTCAGTTAGTAATGTGGTCCCACACAGGAACAGTCGATTAAACCCGGTTTCGATCAATATTTTAGAGGATAACGCATGTTAGGTCTGGGTTAGGTCTGGGATTTGCCCTCATCAGGCTCATGCAATCGCACATTTCGCACGCTTGTTGGCAGATCCCGGTCCTTTTCTGGATTGTATCACGTAGTAATGTGGTACCACACTGAAAGAGTCGATTAAGCCTGGTTTCGAACAATATTTTGGAGGATAACGCATGTTAGGTCTAGGTTACGTCTGGGATTTGACCTCACCAGGCTCATACTTTTGCAATTTTTAACATACATGTTGACCACATCGTGGGTTTTTTCTGGTTTGGATCATGTAGCGATGTGGTACCACATTGAAAAAGATGATTAAACCTGGTTTCGATCAATATTTTAGAGGATAACGCATGCTATGTCTGGGTTAAGACTGGGATTTGCCCTCATCAGACTCATACTTTCGCATTCTTCACATACTTGTTGAACAGATCCTGGGTTTTTTCTGGTCTCGATCAGGTAGTAACCACACTGGAACTGTCGATAATACCTGGTTTCGATCAATATTTCAGAGGATAACGCATGTTAGGTCTGGGTTAAGTCTGGGCCTTGCCCTCATCAGGCTCATACTTTCGCATTCTTCACATACTTGTTGAACAGATCCTGGGTTTTTTCTGGTTTGGATCAGTTAGTAATGTGGTCCCACACTGAAACAGTCGATTAAGCCTGGCCACGATCAATATGTTAGAGGATAACGCATGTTAGGTCTGGGCTAGGTGTGGGATTTGCCCTCATCAGACTCATACTTTCACATTCTTCACACACTTGTTAAACAGATCCTGGGCTTTGTATGGTTGGATCACGTAGTAATGTGGTACCACACTGAAACAGTCGATTAAACCTGGCCACGATCAATGTCTTAGAGGATAACGCATGCTAGGTCTGGGTTAGGTCTGGGATTTGTCCTCATTTGGCTGATAGTTTCGCATTTTTAACAAACATGTTGACCAGATCGCGGGATTTTTCTGGTTTGGATCACGTGAAAATGTGGTACCACACTGAAACAGTCAATTAAGCCTGGTTTCGATCTATATATTAGAGGATAACGCATGTTAGGTCTGGGTTAGGTCTGGGATTTGCCTCCATTTGGCTCATACTTTCGCATTTCTCGCATACTTGTTGGCCAGATCCTGGGCTTTGTTTGGTTTGGATCACGTAGTAATGTGGCATCACACTGAAACAGTCGATTAAGCCTGGCCACGATCAATATTTTGGAGGATAACGCATGCCACGTCTGGGTTAGGTCTAGGATTTGCCCCCATCAGGCTCATGCAATCGCATATTTCGAATTCCTCTTGGCCAGATCCTGGTCTTTTTCTGGATTGTGTCACGTAGTAATGTGGTACCACACAGAAACCGTCAATTTAGCCTGGTCTCGATCAATATTTTAGAGGATAACGCATGCTAGGTCTGGGTTAGGTCTGGGACTTGCCCTTATCAGGCTCATACTTTCGCATTCTTCACGTACTTGTTGAACAGATCCTGGGTTTTTTCTGGTTTCGATCAGGTAGTAATGTGGTACCACACTGGAACTGTCGATAAAACCTGGTTTCGATCAATATTTTAGAGGATAACGCATGCTAGGTCCGGGTTAGGTGTGGGATTTGCCCTCATCAGACTCATACTTTCGCATGTTTCGCACACTAGTTGGCCAGATCCCGGGGTTTTTTTTGGTTTGGATCAGGTAGTAATGTGGTACCACACTGAACAGTCGATTATAACTGGTTTCGATCAATATATAAGTGGATAACGCATGTTAGGTCTAGGTTAGGTCTGGGATTTGCCCTCATCAGGCTCATGCAATCGTACATTTCGCATTCTTGTTGGCAGATCCCGGTCCTTTTCTGGATTGTATCACGTAGTAATGTGGTACCACACTGAAAGTGTCGATTAAGCCTGGTTTCGATCAATATTTTAGAGGATAACGCATGTTAGGTCTAGGTTAGTTCTGGGATTTGACCTCACCAGGCTCATACTTTTGCAATTTTTAACATACATGTTGACCACATCGTGGGTTTTTTCTGGTTTGGATCATGTAGCGATGTGGTACCACATTGAAAAAGATGATTAAACCTGGTTTCGATCAATATTTTAGAGGATAACGCATGCTATGTCTGGGTTAAGACTGGGATTTGCCCTCATCA
Source organism: Colletes latitarsis (assembly GCF_051014445.1). NCBI lineage: Eukaryota > Metazoa > Arthropoda > Insecta > Hymenoptera > Colletidae > Colletes > Colletes latitarsis. Next base: position 5,689,705 of record NC_135147.1, read on the forward strand.
GACTCATACTTTCGCATTCTTCACATACTTGTTGAACAGATCCTGGGTTTTTTCTGGTCTCGATCAGGTAGTAACCACACTGGAACTGTCGATAATACCTGGTTTCGATCAATATTTCAGAGGATAACGCATGTTAGGTCTGGGTTAAGTCTGGGCCTTGCCCTCATCAGGCTCATACTTTCGCATATTTCGCATTCTTGTTGGCCAGATGATGGTCTCCTTCTGGTTTGAATCACGTAGTATTGTGGTACCACACAGAAATAGTCGATTAAACCTGTCCACGATCAATATTTTAGAGGATAACGCATGTTAGGTCTATGTTAGGTCTGCGATTTGCTCTTATCAGACTCATACTTTCGCATATTTCGCACACTAGTTGGCCAGATCCTGGGTTTTTTTGGTTTGGTTCAGGTAGTAATGTGGTACCACACTGGAACAGTCGTTTAAACCTGGTCCCGATCAATATTTTAGACGATAACGCATGTTAGGGGGTAGGTTAGGTCTGGGATTTGCCCCCATCAGGCTCATGCAATCGCACATTTCGCACGATTGTTGCCAGATCCCGGTCCTTTTCTGGATTGTATCACGTAGTAATGTGGTACCACACTGAAAGAGTCGATTAAGCCTGGTTTCGAACAATATTTTGGAGGATAACGCATGTTAGGTCTGGGTTAAGTCTGGGCCTTGCCCTCATCAGGCTCATACTTTCGCATATTTCGCATTCTTGTTGGCCAGATCCTGGTCTTCTTCTGGTTTGTATCACGTAGAAATGAGGTACCACTCTGAAGCAGTCGATTAAGCCTGGCCACGATCAATATGTTAGAGGATAACGCATGTTAGGTCTGGGCTAGGTGTGGGATTTGCCCTCATCAGACTCATACTTTCGCATTCTTCACACACTTGTTAAACAGATCCTGGGCTTTGTATGGTTTGGATCACGTAGTAATGTGGTACCACACTGAAACAGTCGATTAAACCTGGTCACGATCAATGTCTTAGAGGATAACGCATGCTAGGTCTGGGTTAGGTCTGGGATTTGTCCTCATTTGGCTGATACTTTCGCATTTTTAACAAACATGTTGACCAGATCGCGGGTTTTTTCTGGTTTGGATCACGTGAAAATGTGGTACCACACTGAAACAGTCAATTAAGCCTGGTTTCGATCTATATATTAGAGGATAACGCATGTTAGGTCTGGGTTAGGTCTGGGAATTGCCCTCATCAGGCTCATACAATCGCATATTTCGCATTCTTGTTGGCCAGATCCTGGTCTTCTTCTGGTTTGTATCACGTAGAAATGAGGTACCACTCTGAAGCAGTCGATTAAGCCTGGCCACGATCAATATGTTAGAGGATAACGCATGTTAGGTCTGGGCTAGGTGTGGGATTTGCCCTCATCAGACTCATACTTTCGCATTCTTCACACACATGTTAAACAGATCCTGGGCTTTGTATGGTTTGGATCACGTAGTAATGTGGTACCACACTGAAACAGTGGATTAAACCTGGTCACGATCAATGTCTTAGAGGATAACGCATGTTAGGTCTATGTTAGGTCTGCGATTTGCTCTTATCAGACTCATACTTTCGCATATTTCGCACACTAGTTGGCCAGATCCTGGGTTTTTTTGGTTTGGTTCAGGTAGTAATGTGGTACCACACTGGAACAGTCGTTTAAACCTGGTCCCGATCAATATTTTAGACGATAACGCATGTTAGGGGGTAGGTTAGGTCTGGGATTTGCCCCCATCAGGCTCATGCAATCGCACATTTCGCACGCTTGTTGCCAGATCCCGGTCCTTTTCTGGATTGTATCACGTAGTAATGTGGTACCACACTGAAAGAGTCGATTAAGCCTGGTTTCGAACAATATTTTGGAGGATAACGCATGTTAGGTCTGGGTTAAGTCTGGGCCTTGCCCTCATCAGGCTCATACTTTCGCATTCTTCACATACTTGTTGAACAGATCCTGGGTTTTTTCTGGTTTGGATCAGTTAGTAATGTGGTCCCACACTGAAACAGTCGATTAAGCCTGGCCACGATCAATATGTTAGAGGATAACGCATGTTAGGTCTGGGCTAGGTGTGGGATTTGCCCTCATCAGACTCATACTTTCACATTCTTCACACACTTGTTAAACAGATCCTGGGCTTTGTATGGTTGGATCACGTAGTAATGTGGTACCACACTGAAACAGTCGATTAAACCTGGCCACGATCAATGTCTTAGAGGATAACGCATGCTAGGTCTGGGTTAGGTCTGGGATTTGTCCTCATTTGGCTGATAGTTTCGCATTTTTAACAAACATGTTGACCAGATCGCGGGATTTTTCTGGTTTGGATCACGTGAAAATGTGGTACCACACTGAAACAGTCAATTAAGCCTGGTTTCGATCTATATATTAGAGGATAACGCATGTTAGGTCTGGGTTAGGTCTGGGATTTGCCTCCATTTGGCTCATACTTTCGCATTTCTCGCATACTTGTTGGCCAGATCCTGGGCTTTGTTTGGTTTGGATCACGTAGTAATGTGGCATCACACTGAAACAGTCGATTAAGCCTGGCCACGATCAATATTTTGGAGGATAACGCATGCCACGTCTGGGTTAGGTCTAGGATTTGCCCCCATCAGGCTCATGCAATCGCATATTTCGAATTCCTCTTGGCCAGATCCTGGTCTTTTTCTGGATTGTGTCACGTAGTAATGTGGTACCACACAGAAACCGTCAATTTAGCCTGGTCTCGATCAATATTTTAGAGGATAACGCATGCTAGGTCTGGGTTAGGTCAGGGACTTGCCCTTATCAGGCTCATACTTTCGCATTCTTCACGTACTTGTTGAACAGATCCTGGGTTTTTTCTGGTTTCGATCAGGTAGTAATGTGGTACCACACTGGAACTGTCGATAAAACCTGGTTTCGATCAATATTTTAGAGGATAACGCATGCTAGGTCCGGGTTAGGTGTGGGATTTGCCCTCATCAGACTCATACTTTCGCATGTTTCGCACACTAGTTGGCCAGATCCTGGGTTTTTTTTGGTTTGGATCAGGTAGTAATGTGGTACCACACTGGAACAGTCGTTAAAACCTGGTCCCGATCAATATTTTAGAGGATAACGCATGTTAGGTCTGTGCTAGGTCTGAGATTTGACCTCATCGGGCTCTTACCTTTGCAATTTTTAACATACCTGATGACCACATCCTGGGTTTTTTTTGGTTTGGATCAGGTAGTAATGTGGTACCACACTGAACAGTCGATTATAACTGGTTTCGATCAATATATAAGTGGATAACGCATGTTAGGTCTAGGTTAGGTCTGGGATTTGCCCTCATCAGGCTCATGCAATCGTACATTTCGCATTCTTGTTGGCAGATCCCGGTCCTTTTCTGGATTGTATCACGTAGTAATGTGGTACCACACTGAAAGTGTCGATTAAACCTGGCCACGATCAATGTCTTAGAGGATAACGCATGCTAGGTCTGGGTTAGGTCTGGGATTTGTCCTCATTTGGCTGATACTTTCGCATTTTCACCAAACATGTTGACCAGATCCTGGGTTTTTTCTGGTTTGTATCACGTAGTAATATGGTACCACACTAAAGCAGTCGATTAAACCTGGTTTCGATCAATATTTTAGACGATAGCCCATGTAAGGGCTAGGTTAGGTCTGGGATTTGCTCTCATCAGGCTCATTCTTTCGCATTTCTCGCATACTTGTTGGTCAGATCCCGGGCTTTGTATGGTATGGATCACGTAGTAACGTGGTACGACACTGAAATAGTCGATTAAACCTGGCCACGATCAATATTTTAGCGGATAGCGCATGTAAGGGCTAGGTTAGGTCTGGGATTTGCTCTCATCAGGCTCATACTTTCGCATTCTTCACATACTTGTTGAACAGTTCCTGGTCTTTTTCTCGATTGTATCACGTAGTAATGTGGTACCACACAGAAACAGTCAATTAAACCTGGCCACGATCAATATTTTAGAAGATTGCGCATGCTAGGTCTGGGTTAGGTCTGGGATTTGCCCCCTCAGACTCATACTTTCGCATTCTTCACATACTTGTTGAACAGATCCTGGACTTCTTCTGGTATGAATCACGTAGTGATGTGGTACCACACAGAAACAGTCAATTAAGCCTGGCCACGATCAATATTTTAGAGGATAGCGCATGTAAGGGCTAGGTTAGGTCTGGGATTTGCTCTCATCAGGCTCATACTTTCACATATTTCGCATTCTTGTTGGCCAGATCCTGGGCTTTGTATGGTTTGGATCACGTAGAAATGTGGTACCACACAGAAACAGTCAACTAAACCTGGCCACGATCAATATTTTAGAAGATAACGCAGGCTAGGTCAGGGTTAGGTCTGGGACTTGCCCTCATCAGGCTCATACTTTCGCATTCTTCACATACTTGTTGAGCAGATCCTGGGTTTTTTCTGGTTTGTATCACGTAGTAATGTGGTACCACACTAAAACAGTCAATTAAACATAGTTTCGATGAATATTTTAGAGGGTAACACTGGTTTGGTCTGGGTTAGGTCTGGGTTATAATCGCATCAGACTCATACATTCGCATTCTTCACATACTTTTTGAGCAGATACTGGGTTTTTTCTGGTTTGTATCATGTAGTAATGTGGTACCACACTGAAACAGTCGATTATAACTGGTTTCGATCAATATATTAGAGGATAACGCATGTTAGGTCTGTGCTAGGTCTGAGATTTGACCTCATCGGGCTCATACCTTTGCAATTTTTAACATACCTGATGACCACATCGTGGGTTTTTTCTGGTTTGGAACACGTAGCAATGTGGTACCACATTGAAAAAGCCGATTAAACCTGGTTTCGATGAATATTTTAGAGGATAACGCATGCTAGGTCAGGGCTAGGTCTGGGATTTGCCTCCATTCGGCTAATACTTATGCATTCCTCGCATACTTGTTGGCCAGATCCTGGGCTTTGTATGGTTTGGATCACGTAGTAATGTGGTACCGCACTGAAAAAGTCGATTAAACCTGGTTTCGATCAATATTTTAGAGGATAACGCATGCTAGGTCTGGGTTAAGGCTGGGATTTGCCCTCATCAGACTCATACTTTCGCATTCTTCACATACTTGTTGAACAGATCCTGGGGTTTTTCTGGTTTCGATCTCGTAGTAATGTGGTACCTCGCTGAAACAGACGATTAAACCCGGTTTCGGTCAATATTTCAGAGTATAACGCATGTTAGGTCTGTGTTAGGTCTGGGACTTGCCCTCATCAGGCTCATACTTTCGCATTCTGCACATACTTTTTGTGCAGATACTGGGTTTTTTCTGGTTTGTATCACGTAGTAATATGGTACCACACTAAAGCAGTCGATTAAACCTGGTTTCGATCAATATTTTAGAGGATAGCTCATGTAAGGGCTAGGTTAGGTCTCGGATGTGCTCTCATCAGGCACATTCTTTCGCATATCTCGCATACTTGTTGGCCAGATCCCGGGCTTTGTATGGTATGGATCATGTAGTAATGTGGTACACTGAAATAGTCGATTAAACCTGGCAACGATCAATATTTTAGAGGATAGCGCATGTAAGGTCTAGGTTAGGTCTGCGACTTGCCCTCATCAGGCTCATACTTGCGCATTCTTCGCATGCTTGTTGATCAGATCCTGGGTTTTTTCTGGTTTGGATCAGGTAGTAATGTGGTCCCACACTGGAACAGTCAATTAAACCTAGTTTCGATCAATATTTTAGAGGATAACGCATGTTAGGTCTGGGTTAGGTCTGGGATTTACCATCATCAGGCTCATACTTTCGCATACTTCACATACTTGTTAAACAGATCCTGGGTTTTTTCTGGCTTGGATCACGTAGTAATGTGGTACCTCGCTGAAACGGTCGATTAAACCTGGTTTCGATCAATATTATAGAGGATTTCGCATGTAAGGTCTAGGTTAGGTCTGGGATTAACCCTCATCTGGCTCATCCATTCGAATTTTTCGCATACGTGTTGGCCAGAGCATGGGATTTTCTTGTTTGGATCACGTAGTAATGCGGTACCACACTGGAACTGTCGATAAAACCTGGTTTCGATCAATATTTTAGTGGATAACGCATGCTAGGTCTGGGTTAGGTCTGGGATTTGCCCTCATTTGGCTGATACTTTCGCATTTTTACCAAACATGTTGACCAGATCGTGAGTTTTTTCTGGTTTGGATCACGTAGTAATGTTGTACCACACTGAAGCAGTCAAATAAACATAGTTTCGATCAATATCCTAGAGGATAACACCGGTTTGCTCTGGGGTAGGTCTGGGTTATAACCGCATCAGACTCATACATTCGCATTCTTCACATACTTGTTGAACAGATCCTGGGTTTTTTCTGGTTTCGATCAGGTAGTTATGTGGTACCACACTGGAACTGTCGATAAAACCTGGTTTCGATCAATATTTTAGAGGATAACAAATGCTAGGTCTGGGTTAGGTGTGGGATTTGCCCTCATCAGACTCATACTTTCGCATTCTTCACATACTTGTTAAACAGATCCTGGCCTTTGTATGGTTTGGATCGCGTAGTAATGTGGTGCCATACTGAAACAGTCGATTAAACCTGGCCACGATCAATATTTTAGAGGATAGCTCATGTAAGGGCTAGGTTAGGTGTGGGATTTGCTCCCATCAGGCTCATTCTTTCGCATTTCTCGCGTACTTGTTGGCCAGATCCCGGGCTTTGTATGGTATGGATCACGTAGTAATGTGGTACGACACTGAAATAGTCGATTAAACCTGGCCACGATCAATATTTTAGAGGAATGCGCTTGTAAGGGCTAGGTTAAGTCTGGGACTTGCCCTCATCATGCTCATACTTTCACATTCTTCACATACTTGTTGAACAGATCCTGGGTTTTTTCTGGTTTGGATCAGTTAGTAATGTGGTCCCACACTGGAACAGTCGATTAAACCCGGTTTCGATCAATATATTAGAGGATAACGCATGTTAGGTCTGGGTTAGGTCTGGGATTTGCCCTCATCAGGCTCATACAATCGCATATTTCGTATTCTTGTTGGCCAGATCCTGGTCTTCTTCTGGTTTGTATCACGTAGAAGTGAGGTACCACACTGAAGCAGTCGATTAAACGTGGTTTCGATCAATATTTTAGAGGATAACGCATGTCAGGTCTATGTTAGGTCTGGGATTTGCTCTCATCAAACTCATACTTTCGCATTTTTCGCATACGTGTTTGCCAGATCCTGCGCTTTGTATGGTTTGGATCACGTAGTAATGTTGTACCACACAGAAACAGTCGATTAAACCTGGTCTCGATCAATATTTTAGAGGGTAACGCGTGTGAGATCTGGGTTAGGTCTGGGATTTGCCATCATCTGGCCCATACTTTCGCTTTTGTCATACTTGTTGGTCAGATCCTGGGTTTTTTCTGGTTAGGAAAACGTGGTACTGCGGTACCACACTGTCACAGTAAATTGAACCTGGTTCCGGCCGATATTTTGCCGGATTACACCGGTTAGGTCTTGGTTAGGTCTGGGTTATAAACGTGTCTGGTTGACGCTATTGCGTTTTTCGCATACTTGTTGGCTAGATCCTGGGTTTTCTCTGTATTCAATAACGTACTAACCTGGTACCACAACTAAAACGGTCGACTACACCTGGTTTCGATCTATATTTTAGAGGATAACGCATGCTAGGTCTGGGTCAGGTCTGGGATTTGCCCTCATCATGCTTTCGCATTTTTGCATACATGCTGGCCAGATCCTGGGCTTTGTATGCTTTGTATCACGCATTAATGTGGTACCACACTGAAACAGTCGATTAATCCTGGTTTCGATCAATATTTTAGAGGACAACGCATGTTAGGTCTGGGTTAGGCCTGGGATTTGCCCTCATCAGGCTCATACTTTCGCACTGTTCGCATACTTGCTGGCCAGATCCTGGGCTTTGTATAGGTTGGATCACGCATTAATGCGGTACCACACTGAAACAGTCGATTAATCCTGGTTTCGATCAATATTTTAGAGGATAACGCATGTTAGGTCTGGGTTAGGTTTGGGATTTGCCCTCATCTGGCTCGTACTTTCGCAGTTTTCGCATACTTGTTGGCCAGGTCCTGAGCTTTTTCTGGTTTGGACCACGCAGTAGCGTGGTACCACACTGAAACAGTCGATTAATCCTGGTCTCGATCAATATTTTAGATAATAACGCCGGTTAGGGCTGGGTTAGGTCTGGGATTTGTCATCATGTGGCTCATACCTTCGCTTTTTTGCATACTTGTTGGCCAGATCCTGGGGTTTTCTCTGATTTGGACCACGTAGTAATGTGGTAGCACACTGAAACAGACGATTAAACCTGGGATCGATCAATATTTTAGAGGGTTACGCGTGTTAGGTCTGGGTGAGGCCTGGGATTTGCCCTCATCAGGCTCATACTTTCGCATTCTTCGCATACTTGCTGGCCAGATCCTGGGCTTTGTATGCTGTGTATCACGCATTAATGTGGTACCACACTGAAACAGTCGATTAATCCTGGTTTCGATCAATATTTTAGAGGATAACGCAAGTTAGGTCTGGGTTAGGCCTGGGATTTGCCCTCATCAGGCTCATACTTTCGCACTGTTCGCATACTTGCTGGCCAGATCCTGGGCTTTGTATAGGTTGGATCACGCAATAATGCGGTACCACACTGAAACAGTCGATTAATCCTGGTCTCGATCAATATTTTAGATAATAACGCCGGTTAGGGCTGGGTTAGGTCTGGGATTTGTCATCATGTAGCTCATACCTTCGCTTTTTTGCATACTTGTTGGCCAGATCCTGGGGTTTTCTCTGTTTTGAATAACGTACTAACGTGGTACCACACTAAAACGGTCGACCACATCTGGTTTCGATCAATATTTTAGAGGATAACGCATGGTAGGTCTGGGTCAGGTCTGGGATTTGCCCTCATCATGCTCATACTTTCGCATTGTTGCATACATGCTGGCCAGATCCTGGGCTTTCTCTGGTTTGGATCACGTAGTAATGTGTTACCACACTGAAACAGTCGATTAATCCTGGCCTCTTTCAGTATTTTAGAGGATAATGACGGTTAGGTCTGGGTTAGGTCTCGCATTTGCCCTCATCAGGTTCATACTTTCGCATTTTTCGGATACTAGTTGGCCAGATCCTGGGCTTTCTCTGGTTTGGATCACGTAGTAATGTGGTACTACACTGAAACAGTCGATTAATCCTGGTCTCGATCAATATTTTGATAATAACGCCGGTTAGGGCTGGGTTAGGTCAGGGATTCGTATTCATCTGGCTCATACCTTCGCTTTTTTGCATACTTGTTGGCAAGATCCGGGGCTTTTTCTGGTTTGGACCACGTAGTAATGTGGTACCACACTGAAACAGTCGATTAATCCTGTTCTCGATCAATATTTTAGAGGATAACGCATGTTAGGTCAGGTTAAGGTGTGGGATTTGCCCTCATCTGGCTCGTACTGTCGCATTTTTCGCATACTTGTTGGCCAGATCCTGGGCTTTTTCTAGTTTGTACTACGTAGTTATGTGGTACCACACTGAAACAGTCGATTAATCCTGGTTTCCATCAATAATTTAGATGATAACGCATGTTAGGTCTGGTTTAAGTTTGGGATTAGCCCTCATCTGTCTCGTACTGTCGCATTTTTCGCATACTTGTTGTCCAGATGCTGGGCTTTTTCTAGTTCGGACTACGTAGTAATGTGGTACCACACTGAAACAGTCGATTAATCCTGTTCTCGATCAATGTTTTAGAGGATAACGCATGTTAGGTCTGGTTTAGGTTTGGGATTTGCCCTCATCTGGCTCGTACTGTCGCGTTTTTCGCATACTTGTTGGCCAGATGCTGGGCTTAAACTAGTTCGGACTACGTAGTAATGTGGTACCACACGGAAACAGTCGATTAGTCCTGGCATCGTTCAATATTTTAGAGGATAACGCCGGTCAAGTCTAGGTTACTTCTGGGATTTGCCCTGATGAAGCTCATACTTCCGCATTTATCGCATACGTGTTGGCCAGATCCTGGGCTTTGTATGGCTTGGATCACGTAGTAATGTGGTACCACACTGAAACAGTCGATTAATCCTGGTTTCGATCAATATTTTAGAGGATAACGCATGTTAGGTCTGGGTTAGATCTGGGATTTGCCCTCATCAGGCTCATACTTTCGCACTGTTCGCATACTTGCTGGCCAGATCCTGGGCTTTGTATAGGTTGGATCACGCATTAATGCGGTACCACACAGAAACAGTCGATTAATCCTGGTCTCGATCAATATTTTAGATAATGTCGCCGGTAAGGGCTGGGTTAGGTTGGGGATTTGCCTTCATCTGGCTCATACTTTCGCATTTTTCGCATACTTGTTGGCCAGATACTGGGCTATCTCTGATCTGGACCACGTAGTAATGTGGTGCCACACTGAAACAGTCGATTAATCCTTGTCTCGATCAATATTTTAGATAATGACGACGGTTAGGTCTGGGTTAGGTCTCGGATTTGCCCTCATCAGGCTCATACTTTCGCATTTTTCAAATACTTGTTGGCCAGATACTGGGCTTTCTCTGGTTTGGATGGCGTAGTAATGAGGTACCACACCGAAACAGTCGATTAAACCTGGTCTCGATCAATATTTTAGAGGATAACCGATGTTATGTCTTGGTTAGGTTTGGGATTTGCCCTCATCTGGCTCATACTTTCGCATTTTTCGCATACATGTTGGCCAGATCCAGGGCTATCTCTGATTTGGACCACGTAGTAATGTGGTGCCACACTGAAACAGTCGATTAATCCTGGTTTCGATCAATATTTTAGAGGATAACGCATGTTATGTCTGGTTTAAGTTTGGGATTTGCCCTCATCTGGCTCGTACTGTCGCGTTTTTCGCATACTTGTTGGCCAGATGCTGGGCTTTTTCATGTTCGGACTACGTAGTAATGTGGTACCACACTGAAACAGTCCATTAGTCCTGGCATCGTTCAATATTTTAGAGGATAACGCCGGTCAAGTCTAGGTTACTTCTGGGATTTGCCCTGATGAAGCTCATACTTCCGCATTTTTCGCATACGTGTTTGCCAGATCCTGCGCTTTGTATGGTTTGGATCACGTAGTAATGTTGTACCACACAGAAACAGTCGATTAAACCTGGTCTCGATCAATATTTTAGAGGGTAACGCGTGTGAGATCTGGGTTAGGTCTGGGATTTGCCATCATCTGGCCCATACTTTCGCTTTTGTCATACTTGTTGGTCAGATCCTGGGTTTTTTCTGGTTAGGAAAACGTGGTACTGCGGTACCACACTGTCACAGTAAATTGAACCTGGTTCCGGCCGATATTTTGCCGGATTACACCGGTTAGGTCTTGGTTAGGTCTGGGTTATAAACGTGTCTGGTTGACGCTATTGCGTTTTTCGCATACTTGTTGGCTAGATCCTGGGTTTTCTCTGTATTCAATAACGTACTAACCTGGTACCACAACTGAAACGGTCGACTACACCTGGTTTCGATCTATATTTTAGAGGATAACGCATGCTAGGTCTGGGTCAGGTCTGGGATTTGCCCTCATCATGCTTTCGCATTTTTGCATACATGCTGGCCAGATCCTGGGCTTTGTATGCTTTGTATCACGCATTAATGTGGTACCACACTGAAACAGTCGATTAATCCTGGTTTCGATCAATATTTTAGAGGACAACGCATGTTAGGTCTGGGTTAGGCCTGGGATTTGCCCTCATCAGGCTCATACTTTCGCACTGTTCGCATACTTGCTGGCCAGATCCTGGGCTTTGTATAGGTTGGATCACGCATTAATGCGGTACCACACTGAAACAGTCGATTAATCCTGGTTTCGATCAATATTTTAGAGGATAACGCATGTTAGGTCTGGGTTAGGTTTGGGATTTGCCCTCATCTGGCTCGTACTTTCGCAGTTTTCGCATACTTGTTGGCCAGGTCCTGAGCTTTTTCTGGTTTGGACCACGCAGTAGCGTGGTACCACACTGAAACAGTCGATTAATCCTGGTCTCGATCAATATTTTAGATAATAACGCCGGTTAGGGCTGGGTTAGGTCTGGGATTTGTCATCATGTGGCTCATACCTTCGCTTTTTTGCATACTTGTTGGCCAGATCCTGGGGTTTTCTCTGATTTGGACCACGTAGTAATGTGGTAGCACACTGAAACAGACGATTAAACCTGGGATCGATCAATATTTTAGAGGGTTACGCGTGTTAGGTCTGGGTGAGGCCTGGGATTTGCCCTCATCAGGCTCATACTTTCGCATTCTTCGCATACTTGCTGGCCAGATCCTGGGCTTTGTATGCTGTGTATCACGCATTAATGTGGTACCACACTGAAACAGTCGATTAATCCTGGTTTCGATCAATATTTTAGAGGATAACGCAAGTTAGGTCTGGGTTAGGCCTGGGATTTGCCCTCATCAGGCTCATACTTTCGCACTGTTCGCATACTTGCTGGCCAGATCCTGGGCTTTGTATAGGTTGGATCACGCAATAATGCGGTACCACACTGAAACAGTCGATTAATCCTGGTCTCGATCAATATTTTAGATAATAACGCCGGTTAGGGCTGGGTTAGGTCTGGGATTTGTCATCATGTAGCTCATACCTTCGCTTTTTTGCATACTTGTTGGCCAGATCCTGGGGTTTTCTCTGTTTTGAATAACGTACTAACGTGGTACCACACTAAAACGGTCGACCACATCTGGTTTCGATCAATATTTTAGAGGATAACGCATGGTAGGTCTGGGTCAGGTCTGGGATTTGCCCTCATCATGCTCATACTTTCGCATTTTTGCATACATGCTGGCCAGATCCTGGGCTTTCTCTGGTTTGGATCACGTAGTAATGTGTTACCACACTGAAACAGTCGATTAATCCTGGCCTGTTTCAGTATTTTAGAGGATAATGACGGTTAGGTCTGGGTTAGGTCTCGCATTTGCCCTCATCAGGTTCATACTTTCGCATTTTTCGGATACTAGTTGGCCAGATCCTGGGCTTTCTCTGGTTTGGATCACGTAGTAATGTGGTACTACACTGAAACAGTCGATTAATCCTGGTCTCGATCAATATTTTGATAATAACGCCGGTTAGGGCTGGGTTAGGTCAGGGATTCGTATTCATCTGGCTCATACCTTCGCTTTTTTGCATACTTGTTGGCAAGATCCGGGGCTTTTTCTGGTTTGGACCACGTAGTAATGTGGTACCACACTGAAACAGTCGATTAATCCTGTTCTCGATCAATATTTTAGAGGATAACGCATGTTAGGTCTGGTTAAGGTGTGGGATTTGCCCTCATCTGGCTCGTACTGTCGCATTTTTCGCATACTTGTTGGCCAGATCCTGGGCTTTTTCTAGTTTGTACTACGTAGTTATGTGGTACCACACTGAAACAGTCGATTAATCCTGGTTTCCATCAATAATTTAGATGATAACGCATGTTAGGTCTGGTTTAAGTTTGGGATTAGCCCTCATCTGTCTCGTACTGTCGCATTTTTCGCATACTTGTTGTCCAGATGCTGGGCTTTTTCTAGTTCGGACTACGTAGTAATGTGGTACCACACTGAAACAGTCGATTAGGCCTGGCATCGTTCAATATTTTAGAGGATAACACCGGTCAGGTCTAGGTTAGGTCTGGCATTTGCCCTCATGTGGCTCATACTTTCGCATTTTTCAAATACTTGTTGGCCAGATACTGGGCTTTCTCTGGTTTGGATGGCGTAGTAATGAGGTACCACACCGAAACAGTCGATTAAACCTGGTCTCGATCAATATTTTAGAGGATAACGCATGGTAGGTCTGGGTCAGGTCTTGGATTTGCCCTCATCATGCTTTCGCATTTTTGCATACATGCTGGCCAGATCCTGGTCTTTGTATGGTTTGGATCACGTAGTAATGTGGTACCACACTGAAACAGTCGATAAACCCTGGCCTCCTTCGATATTTTAGAGGACAACACCGGTCAGGTCTAGGTTAGGTCTGGGATTTGCCCTCATCTGGCTCATACTTTTACATTTTTCGCATGCTTGTTGGCCAGATCCTGGCCTTTTTCTGGTTTGAATCACGCAAAATGTGGTACCACACTGAAACAGTCGATTAATCCCGGTTTCGATCAATATTTTAGAGGATAACGCATGTTAGGTCTGGTTAAGGTTTGGGATTTGCCCTCATCTGGCTCGTACTGTCGCATTTTTAGCATACTTGTTGGCCAGATCCTGGGCTTTTTCTAGTTTGTACTACGTAGTTATGTGGTACCACACAGAAACAGTCGATTAATCCTGGTCTCGATCAATATTTTAGATAATGACGCAGGTTAGGGCTGGGTTAGGTCTGGGATTTGTCATCATCTGGCTCATACTTTCGCATTTTTCGCATACTTGTTGGCCAGATACTGGGCTATCTCTGATTTGGACCACGTAGTAATGTGGTAGCACACTGAAACAGACGATTAAACCTGGGATCGATCAATATTTTAGAGGGTTACGCGAGTTAGGTCTGGGTTAGGCCTGGGATTTGCCCTCATCAGGCTCACACTTTCGCATTCTTCGCATACTTGCTGGCCAGATCCTGGGCTTTGTATGCTTTGTATCACGCATTAATGTGGTACCACACTGAAACAGTCGATTAATCCTGGTTTCGATCAATATTTTAGAGGATAACGCATGTTAGGTCTGGGTTAGGCCTGGGATTTGCCCACATCAGGCTCATACTTTCGCACTGTTCGCATACTTGCTGGCCAGATCCTGGGCTTTGTATAGGTTGGATCACGCATTAATGCGGTACCACACTGAAACAGTCGATTAATCCTGGTTTCGATCAATATTTTAGAGGATAACGCATGTTAGGTCTGGGTTAGGTTTGGGATTTGCCCTCATCTGGCTCGTACTTTCGCAGTTTTCGCATACTTGTTGGCCAGATCCTGAGCTTTTTCTGGTTTGGACCACGTAGTAACGTGGTACCACACTGAAACAGTCGATTAATCCTGGTCTCGATCAATATTTTAGATAATAACGCCGGTTAGGGCTGGGTTAGGTCTGGGATTTGTCATCATGTGGCTCATACCTTCGCTTTTTGCATACTTGTTGGCCAGATCCTGGGGTTTTCTCTGTTTTGAATAACGTACTAACGTGGTACCACACTAAAACGGTCGACCACATCTGGTTTCGATCAATATTTTAGAGGGTAACGCATGGTAGGTCTGGGTCAGGTCTGAGATTTGCCCTCATCAGGCTCATACTTTCGCATTTTTGCATACATGCTGGCCAGATCCTGAGCATTGTATGGTTTGGATCACGTAGTAATGTGGTACCACACTGAAACAGTCGATTAATCATGGCCTCTTTCAGTATTTTAGAGGATAACACCTGTTAGGTCTAGGTTGGGTCTCGGATTTGCCCTCATGAGGCTCATACTTTCGCATTTTCCGAATACTTGTTGGCCATATACTGTGCTTTCTCTGGTTTGGATGGCGTAGTAATGAGGTACCACACCGAAACAGTCGATTAAACCTGGTCTCGATCAATATTTTAGAGGGTAACGCGTGTGAGATCTGGGTTAGGTCTGGGATTTGCCATCATCTGGCCCATACTTTCGCTTTTGTCATACTTGTTGGTCAGATCCTGGGTTTTTTCCGGTTAGGAAAACGTGGTACTGCGGTACCACACTGTCACAGTAAATTGAACTTGGTTCCGGCCGATATTTTGCCGGATTACACCGGTTAGGTCTGGGTTAGGTCTGGGTTATAAACGTGTCTGGTTGATGCTATTGCGTTTTTCGCATACTTGTTGGCTAGATCCTGTGTTTTCTCTGTATTCAATAACATACTAATGTGGTACCACACTGAAACTGTCGACTAAACCTGTCCTCGATCAATATTTTAGAGGATAATGGATGTTATGTCTGGGTTAGGTTTGGGATGTGCCCTCATCTGGCTCATACCTTCGCTTTTTTGCATACTAGTTGGCCAGATCCTCGGTTTTCTCCGTTTTCAATAACGTACTAACGTGGTACCACACTAAAACGGTCGACTACACCTGGTTTCGATCAATATTTTAGAGGATAACGCATGGTAGGTCTGGGTCAGGTCTGGGATTTGCCCTCATTATGCTTTCGCATTTTTGCATACATGCTGGCCAGATCCTGGGCTTTGTATGGTTTGGATCACGTAGTAATGTGGTACCACACTGAAACAGTCGATAAACCCTGGCCTCGTTCGATATTTTAGAGGACATCACCGGTCAGGTCTAGGTTAGGTCTGGGATTTGCCCTCATCTTGCTCATACTTTTACATTTTTCGCATACTTGCTGGCCAGATCCTGGGCTTTTTCTAGTTTGTACTACGTAGTTATGTGGTACCACACAGAAACAGTCGATTAATCCTGGTCTCGATCAATATTTTAGATAATGACGCAGGTTAGGGCTGGGTTAGGTCTAGGATTTGTCATCATCTGGCTCATACTTTCGCATTTTTCGCATACTTGTTGGCCAGATACTGGGCTATCTCTGATTTGGACCACGTAGTAATGTGGTAGCACACTGAAACAGACGATTAAACCTGGGATCGATCAATATTTTAGAGGGTTACGCGAGTTAGGTCTGGGTTAGGCCTGGGATTTGCCCTCATCAGGCTCATACTTTCGCATTCTTCGCATACTTGCTGGCAAGATCCGGGGCTTTTTCTGGTTTGGACCACGTAGTAATGTGGTACCACACTGAAACAGTCGATTAATCCTGGTCTCGATCAATATTTTAGAGGATAACGCATGGTAGGTCTGGTTAAGGTTTGGGATTTGCCCTCATCTGGCTCGTACTGTCGCATTTTACGCATACTTGTTGGCCAGATCCTGGGCTTTTTCTAGTTTGTACTACGTAGTTATGTGGTACCACACTGAAACAGTCGAATAATCCTGGTTTCCATCAATATTTTAGAGGATAACGCATGTTAGGTCTGGGTTAGGCCTGGGATTTGCCCACATCAGGCTCATACTTTCGCACTGTTCGCATACTTGCTGGCCAGATCCTGGGCTTTGTATAGGTTGGATCACGCATTAATGCGGTACCACACTGAAACAGTCGATTAATCCTGGTTTCGATCAATATTTTAGAGGATAACGCATGTTAGGTCTGGGTTAGGTTTGGGATTTGCCCTCATCTGGCTCGTACTTTCGCAGTTTTCGCATACGTGTTGGCCAGATCCTGAGCTTTTACGGTTTGGACCACGTAGTAACGTGGTACCACACTGAAACAGTCGATTAATCCTGGTCTCGATCAATATTTTAGATAATAACGCCGGTTAGGGCTGGGTTAGGTCTGGGATTTGTCATCATGTGGCTCATACCTTCGCTTTTTTGCATACTTGTTGGCCAGATCCTGGGGTTTTCTCTGTTTTGAATAACGTACTAACGTGGTACCACACTAAAACGGTCGACCACATCTGGTTTCGATCAATATTTTAGAGGATAACGCATGGTAGGTCTGGGTCAGGTCTGGGATTTGCCCTCATCAGGCTCATACTTTCGCATTTTTGCATACATGCTGGCCAGATCCTGAGCTTTGTATGGTTTGGATCACGTAGTAATGTGGTACCACACTGAAACAGTCGATTGACCCTGGCCTCGTTCAATATTTTAGAGGATAACACCGGTCAGGTCTAGGTTAGGTCCGGGATTTGCCCTCATCTGGCTCATACTTTTGCATCTTTCGCATGCTTGTTGACCAGATCCTGGCCTTTTTCTGGTTTGGATCACGCAAAATGTGGTACCGCACTGAAACAGTCGATTAATCCTGGTTTCGATCAATATTTTAGAGGATAACGCATGTTAGGTCTGTTTTAGGTTTGGGATTTGCCCTCATCTGGCTCGTACTGTCGCATTTTTCGCATACTTGTTGGCCAGATCCTGGGCTTTCTCTGGTTTGGATCACGTAATAATGTGTTACCACACTGAAACAGTCGATTAATCCTGGCCTCTTTCAGTATTTTAGAGGATAATAACGGTTAGGTCTGGGTTAGGTCTCGCATTTGCCCTCATCAGGCTCATACTTTCGCATTTTTCGGATACTAGTTGGCCAGATCCTGGGCTTTCTCTTGTTTGGATCACGTAGTAATGTGGTACCACACTGAAACAGTCGATTAATCCTGGTCTCGATCAATATTTTAGATAATAACGCCGGTTAAGGCTGGGTTAGGTCTGGGATTTGTATTCATCTGGCTCATACCTTCGCTTTTTTGCATACTTGTTGGCCAGATCCTGGGCTTTTTCTAGTTTGTACTACGTAGTTATGTGGTACCACACTGAAACAGTCGATTAATCCTGGTTTCCATCAATATTTTAGAGGATAACGCATGTTAGGTCTGGGTTAGGCCTGGGATTTGCCCACATCAGGCTCATACTTTCGCACTGTTCGCATACTTGCTGGCCAGATCCTGGGCTTTGTATAGGTTGGATCACGCATTAATGCGGTACCACACTGAAACAGTCGATTAATCCTGGTTTCGATCAATATTTTAGAGGATAACGCATGTTAATTCTGGGTTACTTCTGGGATTTGCCCTGATGAAGCTCATACTTCCGCATTTATCGCATACGTGTTGGCCAGATCCTGGGCTCTGTATGGTTTGGATCACGTAGTAATGTGGTACCACACAGAAACAGTGGATTAATCCTGGTCTCGATCAATATTTTAGATAATGTCGCCGGTTAGGGCTGGGTTAGGTTGGGGATTTGCCTCCATCAGGCTCATACTTTCGCATTTTTCGCATACTTGTTGGCCAGATACTGGGCTATCTCTGATCTGGACCGCGTAGTAATGTGGTGCCACACTGAAACAGTCGATTAATCCTGGTCTCGATCAATATTTTAGGTAATGACGACGCTTAGGTCTGGGTTTGGTCTCGGATTTGCCCTCATCAGGCTCATACTTTCGCATTTTTCAAATACTTGTTGGCCAGATACTGGGCTTTCCCTGGTTTGGATGGCGTAGTAATGAGGTGCCACACCGAAACAGTCGATTAAACCTGGTCTCGATCAATATTTTAGAGGATAACCGATGTTATGTCTTGGTTAGGTTTGGGATTTGCCCTCATCTGGCTCATACTTTCGCATTTTTCGCATACTTGTTGGCCAGATCCAGGGCTATCTCTAATTTGGCCCACGTAGTAATGTGGTGCCACACTGAAACAGTCGATTAATCCTTGTTTCGATCAATATTTTAGAAGATAACGCATGTTATGTCTGGTTTAAGTTTGGGATTTGCCCTCATCTGGCTCGTACTGTCGCGTTTTTCGCATACTTGTTAGCCAGATGCTGGGCTTTTTCTAGTTCGGACTACGTAGTAATGTGGTACCACACTGAAACAGTCGATTAGTCCTGGCATCGTTCAATATTTTAGAGGATAACGCCGGTCAAGTCTAGGTTACTTCTGGGATTTGCCCTGATGAAGCTCATACTTTTTTTTTTTTTTTTTTTTTTTTTTTGTCGTGGGGAAAATCTTCGAAAGACTCCCTCCCACCTCCTTGGGGAGAGGTGGGAGGGGTGTGTGGGATTCCCCGCGCCCGTACAACGACAGGCGCGGAACCTACCCACTAAAAACCCCACGGTGACCCTTCGGCACGCTTTGGGGGGATACCGGGAATCGCTCGAAGCATTCTTCCGGTATCCTCCCCGTGCCCGCGCTTTCGCGCCCATCCCCCGGGGGGACAATCGGTCCCCCCAGTAGACACACTGCCTCATAGCGGCGGGACGGGGCCACTCCATCCCGCCGCTATCCGTCCCGGGGCCGCGTTTAGTGGCGGCTGCGAGCCCCAACTCGCAACCGCCCGCGACCCCGTTTCCACCCCTCGGCGGCCGGGCGTTCATGGCCGCACCAGACCGCCGAGGGTGCCTCCCCTTGCGTCGGACCGGTAGGGGGAGGCACTCCTACCCCCAATCGGTCCGACCCGGCGCCGCCTGGCGGGAGGAGGGTCCCCTCAGGACCCCCCTCCCAGCCCAGGTCATCCGCCACGCCGAGGCGGCCGCCCGCGACGCCTCGCGACCGGGCGACGACCTCGGGCCACCGCACGAGCGCGAGCTTCAGCGCGCCGCTGAAGCTCGCGCTCCCTCCCCGCGGCCTCCTTCTGCAACATTACGTTCTCGCAGAAGGAGGCCACGGCCCTCCACTTCTCCTCGCTGCTGAGCATGGCGCGCACCACGCCCGGCAGCGAGACATCCCGCCCGACGACGCCGACCAGGACACGGCGCTCCCCCTCCCACGCGGGGCATACCTCCAGGGTATGATCCGCCGTGTCCTGCTCAGCGTCGCAGTGGCAGCAACGCGCCGTCGGCTCCTTCCCTATCCGGCACAGGTATCTTCCGTAACTGCCATGCCCGGAAAATACCTGTGCCAGCCGGTAGGTGAGGCTGCCATGGCCTCTGTCAAGCCACTCCTTCAGGAGTGGCCGAACAGCCCCGACAGTCCGGTGCCCCGCGGTTGGCAGAGCCAGCCGCTCCTGCCACGCGAGCAACACGGACTGCCGGGCCTGGCGCTTCAAATCGCCCCAAGCAGGTTCCTGCCCGCCCGGGACCGCCCCCACCCCCGCGCGACGGTCGACGCGGTGCCGGTACATCACCGCGTGCGACCGCGCGAGCAGGTCCATGGGCGGCATCCCCGCTAGAACCGTCGCCGCCTCATGTGACATGGTCCGATACCCGCGGACGACCCTGAGCGCCATGCGCCTCTGCACCCGACGCAGCATAGTCATGCTGCGCCGGGAGGCAGCCAGGTCGTCCGCCCAGACGGGGGCCCCGTATAGGGCCACCGACTGGACCATTGCCACATAGAGGCGACGAACTCGGCCCGCCGGGCCCCCCAGGTTGGGCAGTATCCGGCCCAGAGCCGCAACCATCCTTTCCAACCGGGGGACCAGGCAGCGGAAATGCTTCTCGAAACGCCAGTGGCTATCGAGGATCAGCCCCAGATACCTGATCTGGGGCTTCACCTCGATGTCAGCCCCACCCACCCGAATCAGAGGGGGTGGCGGATCCTGCCGAGGTGAATGAAACGCAATCACCTCGGTCTTATGGACCGCCACCGTCATCCCCATCCCCCTGATCCGGTCGACGACGCGTTGCGACCCCTCCTCCGCGCGACGCATGGCCCTCCCCCAGTGCACCCCGACGGCCAGCACCAGTGTGTCATCCGCATAACACACCGTGCTGACGCCGTCGGGGAGGCCGGCCCGCAACACCGAGTCGTACGCGATGTTCCACAGGAGTGGCCCGAGGACCGACCCCTGCGGAACACCGCAGTACACCTCCCTCCGCATATCACCATCCCGGCCCGGATACTCGATCCACCTGCCGCGGAGATAATCCCCGACGACCGCCCTGAGACAAGGGGGGACTCGATGATATTCGAGCCCCCTCCTTATCTCTTCCCAGGGGAGGGTGTTAAAGGCATTGGCAATATCCAAGGATATTGCCAATGCCACCCCTCCCCGCGAGACGGCCGCCTCCGAGAGGGCCCTCACACGACCTATCGCGTCGATAGTCGATCGGCCCCCCCGGAAACCGAACTGGCAGTCGGCCAGACCGGGATCACCCCGCGACAGGTGCTCGACGAGGCGGGCAGCAATCACACGCTCGAAGAGCTTGCCCACCTCGTCGAGGAGACAAATGGGCCGGTATGCGGAGGGAGACTCCGCGGGTCGACCCTCCTTCCGGAGGAGGACCATCCTCGCCACCTTCCAACTGGGGGGGAATCGCCCGTCCCTCAGGCAGCGGTCGAACAACCGCCTGAGGTCGGCCCCAAGGACGCCCTGGGTCAAGACCCAAACCCGGCCGGGCACACCATCCGGACCCGGGGCCGTGTTACGAACCCCGAGCCGTCTGATGGCCGCTGCCAGCTCCTCCTGCGTGACCCCCAGCTCGGCCGTCCACTCCACTGGGACAGCCGCCGCCGCCGGAGGACTCGGTCCCCTCTCCCCAATTGGGAAGAGTGTATTGACCACGTCCTCCAGCAGCCGGGGGTCAAGACCCTCGGTGACGGGTGGCGCCCACGGGCGGAGCTTATTCAGCACCACCTTATATGGGCGCCCCCATGGATCGTCATCAAGGGTCTGGAGGAGCTCCTTCCATGCCTGGGTCTTGGCCCGTTTGATGGCGACCTGCAGAGCAACCCGCGCCACGCGGTATGCTCCATACAGGTCATCAGCTGCCCTCGCTCGCGCCACGCCGTCGCCTGTACGTTGACGACGGCGCGCGCGGGTGTACTGGCGTCGGGCGCGGACAGTCGCGACTCGCAACTCCGCGATCGCGTCCGACCACCAGTACACCGCCCGGCGAGGAGAAGCCCGCCCGACCCGAGGCATCGCCGCGTCGCAAATACCCGCGACCAATGCTCCGAGTCGGGCGACCTCCTCCTCTATGCTCGGCAACTCGGCCGCTCCCTGCGGCCAAGTTGCAGCGAGGGCAGCTGCCATCAGGGCGTCCTTGTCCAGGCGCCGAAGCGCCCAGCGGCGTGGTGGGGTGCCACGCAGGCGGCCGTGACGGGATGCACTCGCGGCGGCAGAGACCTCCATCCGGATGTACCGGTGATCGGAGAGTGTCTCTGCCCCCGCGACCACGTGCCAACCCGACACCATGCGCACGGCGTTGGGGGTCGCGAATCCAACATCCACGATGGACCCCCCATATCGCCGCACGCATGTGTGCTCCGACCCCCGGTTCAATACCCGGAGGTCGAGCCCCGCCGCCCAATCGCCCAGGATCCCGCCGCGAACGGAGGTCCTGGGGGATCCCCAAGCCACCGACTTGGCATTAAAATCCCCCAGGACCAGCACCGGCCGGGCCGCGTAGCGCTGCACGCATGCCGCGACCTCGGCCAAGTACAACTCGAACGCAGCGTGACCGCTACGGGGCGAAATGTAGCACCCCACCACAGCGACTCCCCCCCAGTCCACGGCGACGAATCCCCGACCGCGCTCCAACAAGGAGAACGGTGGGGACCCGTCGCCCCCTCCCCATACCGTCGCCACCAAGCCGTCCGCGTCGCCCACCCAATGAGGGTGATCAGGGACGCGGTACGGCTCGGCGGCGACCGCCAGGCCAACCCCCCACTCCGCGAGGACTTGGGACATCAAGTCCTGTGCCGCGCGGCAGTGGTTGAGGTTGGCCTGGAGGAGGAGGCGGGGCGGCATTAATTAATGGCCGCGCCAGCCTCCTCCCGGCCGTCCGTCCCCGTAGCACCGTCCACCTCCATGGAGGACGATGCCACCGCCCTCGGCACCGGAGCCGGTGCAGCCCGCCTCTTCCTCTCCTTCCGGGAGGGGGGGGAGCACTTCTTGCTCCCCACCCTGTGATCGGCTGGCCTCCCCATGTCCGCACACAGCGGGCAGTGGGGGGCCGCCGAGCACTGGCTCGCACGGTGCTCTTTGGCACCGCAGCGGTAACACTGACCGCTGCGGTCCACCGGCGAGGTGCACCACTGCCTCACGTGCCCCAATTCGAGGCAGCGGTGACACTGGAGCGGGCGCGGCGCGAGGATTTCCACTCGCGCCGAAACCCACCCCACCAACACCCTCCCGGATTCCGCCACCTTACGGGCGGCGGAGAGGGGGCACCGGGCCCACACCGACCCGAGGCCGGAGGGCGACCGGCGGATCTCTCCGATCCGCAGGTCCTCCACAGGACAGTCCCCCGCCCTCGCAAGGGCACGGGACACATCCTGTGCGCTGACCGAGTCGTCCAGCCCACAAACGCGCATCTCCGTGCGCTTCGTGGGCCGAGCGACCCGGACACCTCGCTCGCCCAGCTGCTCCCGGAGCCTCTGGGCGAGACGATCCGCCTTCGCGCCGCCTTCTGCACCGGGGATCTCCAGCAAGAGACCCCCGGTCACGGCCCTCTTCGCCCTCACGGAGGCGATGCCCAGCTCTTCCAGGGAGATATTCTCCCTGGCGAGCCGCATCGCCTCCGCGAGGGTCAGGTCGCCCCCCTGCGCAACGGTCAGCGTCACCGCTGCCGTTTTTGGGGGACGACCTGGTCGTGCCTTCCCGACCTTCGCGGCCTTTACCTTGGCCGCCGGCGGCGGAGGCAGAGGCTGAGGTTGCGAGGCCTTCCTCGCCGCCCGCTTCGCCTTCCGCCCCACCACCTCACTCCACGCCACCCCCCCTTGGGAGGGTGCTGTGGTGGACGCGACCACCGCGACCACGGGTACACCACCCCCCTTGGGGGTCGCGACCCGGGGCCCTGGTGCCGCAACGCTGGGCGGAGCCTTCACTCCGCCCTTCTTTGCCTTCCCCGACTGTACCGGAACAGGTCGGGGAGGCACCGCCTTCCTGCTGACCGCTCTTCCGGCGAGGAGCTCCTCCCGGAAGGCGGCCAGCCTGCCATCAATCATGTCCCCAATCCTCCTCAGAAGATCGTCTTCTGAGGAGGACGGGGACTTCTTCACGGGCGGAGTGCGGGTGGAGGGGCCCGCGGTGCCCCGCACCACTGCCGCCGCACTCCGCTTATTTACCTCCGCCGAGGGACGCGGCGGTGGAGGAGGAGGGAGGATGGGAGGGAGGGCCGCGCTGTTCCACAGCGCCTCTGCCCTCCTCCTCCCCTGTCGCTCCTCCTCCAACAGGAGCTGCAGACGGGCGTTCCGCCCTCTGAGCTCCCGCGCCGCCTCCCTCATTTCCTCCGCCGCGGCCTTCAGGGCCTCCGCGCCACCGCTTTTCTGCCCCTTAAAGGCGCAGGCAGCGGCGACTTTCTCCACCCGCCTCAGGGACGAGGAGATCCTCTCCGATATCTCCTCGGTCACCTCGTCCCTGAGGCAACTCAGCCTCACCGACGGGCTCATCGCCCCGCCCACCTCGACGACGGCCTGCCCCGTCCTCTTCCTCTTAGAGCCTATGTGGCTCGTGCTGGAGGAGAAGGACGAGACCGACGCCGTCTCGTCGTCCTCCTCCACCCTCCACGAAGCCGGACCTGGCGCTGAGTGGGGCGCGAGCGCCGCCACCCTAACCCCAACCCCGTCTCCGTCCTCCCCAACCGACAAAACCCGCCCCATCCCCATTTTATTTTCTGTGTCCATAAAAATCCCACGAGATGGTCGGAAATAAAGGTCCACCCGGGCAGAGCCGCCTTACCCGGGTAAGCCTAATACTCCGGGGGTTCGGCAGGTTCCCCGGAGGTGGTCGCTTGGGATTGGGCCTTCTCCCCCAACCATGCATCCCATCGCCGCGCACCATAGCTTAGGATTGGAGGGCGATTTTATAGAGTCGCCATACTCGTGGCCCAGGCGGTTAAGCCAAGACCCCCGTTCCTCCTGCCGTCACGTACCATTCACAAAACCAATAGGGAATTGTGAATGGGTCGTTGTGACGACCAACAGGAGGCTTACGGTGTGTGTATGACTCGGGTACCCCGGGTTCGTTAAGCCCGTACTGCAGCTGAAAGGCTGGCAGCCCCTGAGGGAATCAGGCTCATACTTTCGCATTTTTCGAATACCTGTTGGCCATATACTGTGCTTTCTCTGGTTTGGATGGCGTAGTAATGAGGTACCACACCGAAACAGTCGATTAGACCTGGTCTCGAACAATATTTTAGAGGGTAACGCGTGTGAGATCTGGGTTAGATCTGGGATTTGCCATCATCTGGCCCATACTTTCGCTTTTGTCATACTCGCTGGTCAGATCCTGGGTTTTTTCTGGTTAGGAAAATGTGGTACTGCGGTACCACACTGTCACAGTAAATTGAACCTGGTTCCGGCCGATATTTTGCCGGATTACACCGGTTAGGTCTGGGTTAGGTCTGGGTTATAAACGTGTCTGGTTGATGCTATTGCGTTTTTCGCATACTTGTTGGCTAGATCCTGGGTTTTCTCTGTATTCAATAACATACTAATGTGGTACCACACTGAAACTGTCGACTAAACCTGTCCTCGATCAATATTTTAGAGGATAATGGATGTTATGTCTGTGTTAGGTTTGGGATTTGCCCTCATCTGGCTCATACCTTCGCTTTTTTGCATACTAGTTGGCCAGATCCTCGGTTTTCTCTGTTTTCAATAACGTACTAACGTGGTACCACACTAAAACGGTCGACCACATCTGGTTTCGATCAATATTTTAGAGGATAACGCATGGTAGGTCTGGGACAGGTCAGGGATTTGCCCTCATCAGGCTCATACTTTCGCATTTTTGCATACATGCTGGCCAGATCCTGAGCTTTGTATGGTTTGGATCACGTAGTAATGTGGTACCACACTGAAACAGTCGATTGACCCTGGCCTCGTTCGATATATTAGAGGACAACACCGGTCAGGTCTAGGTTAGGTCTGGGATTTGCCCTCATCTGGCTCATACTTTTACATTTTTCGCATGCTTGTTGGCCAGATCCTGCCCTTTTTCTGGTTTGGATCACGCAAACTGTGGTACCACAATGAAACAGTCGATTAATCCTGGTTTCGATTAATATTTTAGAGGATAACACCGGTCAGGTCTAGGTTAGGTCCGGGATTTGCCCTCATCTGGTTCATACTTTTGCATTTTTCGCATGCTTGTTGGCCAGATCCTGGGCTTTCTCTGGTTTGAATCACGCAAAATGTGATACCACACTGAAACAGTCGATTAATCCCGGTCTCGATCAATATTTTAGATAATAACGCCGGTTAGGGCTGGATAAGGTCTGGGATTTGTAATCATCTGGCTCATACCTTCGCTTTTTTGCATACTTGTTGGCCAGATCCGGGGCTTTTTCTGGTTTGGACCACGTAGTAATGTGGTACCACACTGAAGCTGTCGATTAATCCTGGTCTCGATCAATATTTTAGAGGATAACACCGGTCAGGTCTAGGTTAGGTCCGGGATTTGCCCTCATCTGGTTCATACTTTTGCATTTTTCGCATGCTTGTTGGCCAGATCCTGGCCTTTTTCTGGTTTGGATCACGCAAACTGTGGTACCACAATGAAACAGTCGATTAATCCTGGTTTCGATTAATATTTTAGAGGATAACGCATGTTAGGTCTAGGTTAGGTCCGGGATTTGCCGTCATCTGGTTCATACTTTTGCATTTTTCGCATACTTGTTGGCCAGATCCTGGGCTTTCTCTGGTTTGGATCACGTAGTAATGTGGTACCACACTGAAACAGTCGATTAATCCTGGCCTCTTTCAGTATTTTAGAGGATAATAACGGTTAGGTCTGGGTTAGGTCTCGCATTTGCCCTCATCAGGCTCATACTTTCGCATTTTTCGGATACTAGTTGGCCAGATCCTGGACTTTCTCTGGTTTGGATGGCGTAGTAAAGTGGTACCACACTGAAACAGTCGAATAAACCGGGTCTCTGTCAATATTTTAGGGGATAACACCGGTTAGGTCTGGGTCAGGTCTCTTATTTGCCCTCATCTGGCTCATACTTTCGCATTTTTCGAATACTAGTTGGCCAGATCCTGGGCTTTCTCTGGTTTGGATGGCGTAGCAAAGTGGTACCACACTGAAACAGTCGATTAAACCGGGTCTCTTTCAATATCTTGGAGGTTAACACCGGTTAATTCTGGGTTAGGTCTCGGATTTGCCCTCATCAGGCTCATACTTTCGCATTTTCCACATACTTATTGTCCAGACCCTGGGTTTTTCCTGGTTTGGGTCACGTACTAATGTGGCACCACACTGAAGCACTCGTTGTAACCTGGATTCGATCAATATTTTAGAGGTCAACGCATGTTAATTCTGAGTTAATTCTGGGATTTGCCCAGATGAAGCTCATACTTTCGCATTTTTCGCATACGTGTTGGCCAGATCCTGGGCTTTGTATGGTTTGGTTCACGTAGTAATGTGGTACCACACTGAAACAGTCGATTAATCCTGATCTCGATCAATATTTTAGATAATAACGCCGGTTAAGGCTGGGTTAGGTCTGGGATTTGTAATCATCTGGCTCATACCTTCGCTTTTTTGCATACTTGTTGGCCAGATCCGGGGCTTTTTCTGGTTTAGACAACGTAGTAATGTGGTACCGCACTGAACCAGTCGATTAATCCTGGTCTCGAACAATATTTTAGATAATAACGCATATTAGGTCTGGGTTAGGTCTGGGATTTGCCCTCATCAGGCTCATACTTTCGCATTATTCGCATACTTGCTGGCCAGATCCTGGGCTTTGTATGCTTTGTATCACGCATTAGTGTGGTACCACACTGAAACAGTCGATTAATCCAGGTTTCGATCAATATTTTAGAGGATAACGCATGTTAGGTCTGGGTTAGGTTTGGGATTTGCCCTCATCTGGCTCGTACGTTCGGTGTTTTCGCATACTTGTTGGCCAGATCCAGGGCCATCTCTGATTTGAACCACGTAGTAATGTGGTAGCACACTGAAACTGACGATTAATCGTGGAATCGATCAATATTTTAGAGGATAACGCATGTTAGGTCTGGATTTGGTTTGGGATTTGCCCTCATCTGGCTCGTACTTTCGCAGTTTTCGCATACTTGTTGGCCAGATCCAGAGCTTTTTCTGGTTTGGAGGGCGTAGTAATGTGGTACCACACTGAAGCAGTCGATTAAACCGGGTCTCTTTCAATATTTTAGAGGATAACACCGGTTAGGTCTGGGTTGGGTCTCGGATTTGCCCTCATCTGGCTCATACTTTCGCTTTTGTCATACTTGTTGGTCAGATCCTGGGTTTTTTCTGGTTAGGAAAACGTGGTACTGCGGTACCACACTGTCACAGTAAATTGAACCTGGTTCCGTTCGATATTTTGCCGGATAACACCGGTTAGGTGTGGGTTAGGACTGGGTTATAACCGTGTCTGGTTGATGCTATTGCGTTTTTCGCATACTTGTTGGCTAGATCCTGGGTTTTCTCTGTATTCAATAACATACTAATGTGGCACCACACTGAAACTGTCGACTAAACCTGTCCTCGATCAATATTTTAGAGGATAGCGGATGTTAGGTCTGGGTTAGCTTTGGGATTTGCCATCATCTGGCTCATACCTTCGCTTTTTTGCATACTTGTTGGCCAGATCCTGGGTTTCCTCTGTTTTCAATAACGTACTAACGTGGTACCACACTAAAACGGTCGACTACACCTGTCCTCCATCAATATTTAAGAGGATGACGGCTGTTAGGTCTGGGTTAGGTTTGGGATTTGCCCTCATCTGGCTCATACTTTCGCATTTTTCGCATACATGTTGGCCAGATCCTGGGCTATCTCTGATTTTGACCACGTAGTAATGTGGTGCCACACTGAAACAGTCGATTAATCCTGGTCTCGATCAATATTTTAGATAATGACGCCGGTTATGGCTGGGTTAGGTTTGGGATTTGCCCTCATCTGGCATATACTTTCGTATTTTTCACATAATTATTGTCCAGACCCTGGGTTTTCCTGGTTTGGATCACGTACTAATGTGGTACCACACTGAAGCAGTCGTTGTAACCTGGGTTCGATAAATATTTTAGAGGGTAACGCGTGTTAGGTCTGGGTTTGGTCTGGGATTTGCCCTCATCAGGCTCATACTTTCGCAGTTTTCGCATACTTGCTGGCCAGATCCTGGGCTTTGTATGCTTTGTATCACGCATTAATGTAGTACCATACTGAAACAGTCGATTAATCCTGGTTTCGATCAATATTTTAGAGGATAACACCGGTTAGGTCAGGGTTAGGTCTCGGATTTGTCCTCATTAGGCTCATACTTTCGTATTTTTAGAATACTAGTTGGCCAGATCCTGGGCTTTCTCTGGTTTGGATCACGTAGTAATGTGGTACCACACTGAAACAGTCGATTAATCCTGGCCTCTTTCAGTATTTTAAAGGATAACAACGGTTAGGTCTGGGTTAGGTCTCGGATTTGCCCCCATCAGGCTCATACTTTCGCATTTTTCGAATACAAGATGGCCAGATCCTGGGCTATCTCTGATTTGGACCACGTAGTAATGTGGTAGCACACTGAAACAGACGATAAAACATGGGATCGATCAATATTTTAGAGGGTAACGCGTGTTAGGTCTGGGTTAGGCATGGGATTTGCCCTCATCAGGCTCATACTTTCGCAGTTTTCGCATACTTGCTGGCCAGATCCTGGGCTTTGTATGCTTTGTATCACGCATTAATGTGGTACCATACTGAAACAGTCGATTAATCCTGGTTTCGATCAATATTTTAGAGGATAACGCATGTTAGGTCTGGTTTAAGTTTGGGATTTGCCCTCATCTGGCTCGTACTGTCGCATTTTTCGCATACTTGTTGGCCAGATCCTGGGCTTTTTCTAGTTCGGTCTACGTAGTAATGTGGTACCACACTGAAACAGTCGATTAGTACTGGCATCGTTCAATATTTTAGAGGATAACACCGGTCAGGTCTAGGTTAGGTCTGGGATTTGCCCTCATCAGGCTCATACTTTCGCATTTTTCGGATACTAGTTGGCCAGATCCTGGGCTTTCTCTTGTTTGGATCACGTAGTAATGTGGTACCACACTGAAACAGTCGATTAATCCTGGTCTCGATCAATATTTTAGATAATAACGCCGGTTAAGGCTGGGTTAGGTCTGGGATTTGTATTCATCTGGCTCATACCTTCGCTTTTTTGCATACTTGTTGGCAAGATCCGGGGCTTTTTCTGGTTTGGACCACGTAGTAATGTGGTACCACACTGAAACAGTCGATTAATCCTGGTCTCGATCAATATTTTAGAGGATAACGCATGGTAGGTCTGGTTAAGGTTTGGGATTTGCCCTCATCTGGCTCGTACTGTCGCATTTTTCGCATACTTGTTGGCCAGATCCTGGGCTTTTTCTAGTTTGTACTACGTAGTTATGTGGTACCACACTGAAACAGTCGATTAATCCTGGTTTCCATCAATATTTTAGAGGATAACGCATGTTAGGTCTGGGTTAGGCCTGGGATTTGCCCACATCAGGCTCATACTTTCGCACTGTTCGCATACTTGCTGGCCAGATCCTGGGCTTTGTATAGGTTGGATCACGCATTAATGCGGTACCACACTGAAACAGTCGATTAATCCTGGTTTCGATCAATATTTTAGAGGATAACGCATGTTAATTCTGGGTTACTTCTGGGATTTGCCCTGATGAAGCTCATACTTCCGCATTTATCGCATACGTGTTGTCCAGATCCTGGGCTCTGTATGGTTTGGATCACGTAGTAATGTGGTACCACACAGAAACAGTGGATTAATCCTGGTCTCGATCAATATTTTAGATAATGTCGCCGGTTAGGGCTGGGTTAGGTTGGGGATTTGCCTCCATCAGGCTCATACTTTCGCATTTTTCGCATACTTGTTGGCCAGATACTGGGCTATCTCTGATCTGGACCACGTAGTAATGTGGTGCCACACTGAAACAGTCGATTAATCCTGGTCTCGATCAATATTTTAGGTAATGACGACGCTTAGGTCTGGGTTTGGTCTCGGATTTGCCCTCATCAGGCTCATACTTTCGCATTTTTCAAATACTTGTTGGCCAGATACTGGGCTTTCCCTGGTTTGGATGGCGTAGTAATGAGGTGCCACACCGAAACAGTCGATTAAACCTGGTCTCGATCAATATTTTAGAGGATAACCGATGTTATGTCTTGGTTAGGTTTGGGATTTGCCCTCATCTGGCTCATACTTTCGCATTTTTCGCATACTTGTTGGCCAGATCCAGGGCTATCTCTAATTTGGCCCACGTAGTAATGTGGTGCCACACTGAAACAGTCGATTAATCCTTGTTTCGATCAATATTTTAGAAGATAACGCATGTTATGTCTGGTTTAAGTTTGGGATTTGCCCTCATCTGGCTCGTACTGTCGCGTTTTTCGCATACTTGTTAGCCAGATGCTGGGCTTTTTCTAGTTCGGACTACGTAGTAATGTGGTACCACACTGAAACAGTCGATTAGTCCTGGCATCGTTCAATATTTTAGAGGATAACGCCGGTCAAGTCTAGGTTACTTCTGGGATTTGCCCTGATGAAGCTCATACTTCCGCATTTTTCGCATACGTGTTTGCCAGATCCTGCGCTTTGTATGGTTTGGATCACGTAGTAATGTTGTACCACACAGAAACAGTCGATTAATCCTGGTCTCGATCAATATTTTAGATAATGACGCCGGTTAGGGTTGGGTTAGGTTTGGGGTGTGCACTCATCTGGCTCGCACTTTCGCAGTTTTCGCATACTTGTTGGCCAGATCCTGGGCTTTTTCTGGCGTCTTTCATTATTTTAGAGGATAACAACGATTAGGTCTGGGTTAGGTCTCGGATTTGCCCTCATCAGGCTCATACTTACGCATTTTTCGAATGCTAGTTGGCCAGATCCTGGGCTTTATCTGGTTTGGACCACGTAGTAATGTGGTACCACACTGAAACAGTCGATTAATCCTGGTCTCGATCAATATTTTGGATAATAACTCATATTAGGTCTGGGTTAGGTCTGGGATTAGCCCTCATCAGGCTCATACTTTCGCAATTTTGCATACTTGCTTGCCAGATCCTGGGGTTTCTCTGGTTTGGATCACGTAGTAATGTGGTACCACACTGAAACAGTCGATTAATCATGGCCTCTTTCAGTATTTTAGAGGATAACACCGGTTAGGTCTAGGTTGGGTCTCGGATTTGCCCTCATCAGGCTCATACTTTCGCATTTTTCGAATACCTGTTGGCCATATACTGTGCTTTCTCTGGTTTGGATGGCGTAGTAATGAGGTACCACACCGAAACAGTCGATTAGACCTGGTCTCGAACAATATTTTAGAGGGTAACGCGTGTGAGATCTGGGTTAGATCTGGGATTTGCCATCATCTGGCCCATACTTACGCTTTTGTCATACTCGCTGGTCAGATCCTGGGTTTTTTCTGGTTAGGAAAATGTGGTACTGCGGTACCACACTGTCACAGTAAATTGAACCTGGTTCCGGCCGATATTTTGCCGGATTACACCGGTTAGGTCTGGGTTAGGTCTGGGTTATAAACGTGTCTGGTTGATGCTATTGCGTTTTTCGCATACTTGTTGGCTAGATCCTGGGTTTTCTCTGTATTCAATAACATACTAATGTGGTACCACACTGAAACTGTCGACTAAACCTGTCCTCGATCAATATTTTAGAGGATAATGGATGTTATGTCTGGGTTAGGTTTGGGATTTGCCCTCATCTGGCTCATACCTTCGCTTTTTTGCATACTAGTTGGCCAGATCCTCGGTTTTCTCTGTTTTCAATAACGTACTAACGTGGTACCACACTAAAACGGTCGACCACATCTGGTTTCGATCAATATTTTAGAGGATAACGCATGGTAGGTCTGGGACAGGTCAGGGATTTGCCCTCATCAGGCTCATACTTTCGCATTTTTGCATACATGCTGGCCAGATCCTGAGCTTTGTATGGTTTGGATCACGTAGTAATGTGGTACCACACTGAAACAGTCGATTGACCCTGGCCTCGTTCGATATATTAGAGGACAACACCGGTCAGGTCTAGGTTAGGTCTGGGATTTGCCCTCATCTGGCTCATACTTTTACATTTTTCGCATGCTTGTTGGCCAGATCCTGCCCTTTTTCTGGTTTAGATCAC
Organism: Colletes latitarsis; assembly: GCF_051014445.1. NCBI lineage: Eukaryota > Metazoa > Arthropoda > Insecta > Hymenoptera > Colletidae > Colletes > Colletes latitarsis. Next base: position 5,723,272 of record NC_135147.1, read on the forward strand.
GCAAACTGTGGTACCACAATGAAACAGTCGATTAATCCTGGTTTCGATTAATATTTTAGAGGATAACACCGGTCAGGTCTAGGTTAGGTCCGGGATTTGCCCTCATCTGGTTCATACTTTTGCATTTTTCGCATGCTTGTTGGCCAGATCCTGGGCTTTCTCTGGTTTGAATCACGCAAAATGTGATACCACACTGAAACAGTCGATTAATCCCGGTCTCGATCAATATTTTAGATAATAACGCCGGTTAGGGCTGGATAAGGTCTGGGATTTGTAATCATCTGGCTCATACCTTCGCTTTTTTGCATACTTGTTGGCCAGATTCGGGGCTTTTTCTGGTTTGGACCACGTAGTAATGTGGTACCACACTGAAGCTGTCGATTAATCCTGGTCTCGATCAATATTTTAGAGGATAACACCGGTCAGGTCTAGGTTAGGTCCGGGATTTGCCCTCATCTGGTTCATACTTTTGCATTTTTCGCATGCTTGTTGGCCAGATCCTGGCCTTTTTCTGGTTTGGATCACGCAAACTGTGGTACCACAATGAAACAGTCGATTAATCCTGGTTTCGATTAATATTTTAGAGGATAACGCATGTTAGGTCTAGGTTAGGTCCGGGATTTGCCGTCATCTGGTTCATACTTTTGCATTTTTCGCATACTTGTTGGCCAGATCCTGGGCTTTCTCTGGTTTGGATCACGTAGTAATGTGGTACCACACTGAAACAGTCGATTAATCCTGGCCTCTTTCAGTATTTTAGAGGATAATAACGGTTAGGTCTGGGTTAGGTCTCGCATTTGCCCTCATCAGGCTCATACTTTCGCATTTTTCGGATACTAGTTGGCCAGATCCTGGACTTTCTCTGGTTTGGATGGCGTAGTAAAGTGGTACCACACTGAAACAGTCGAATAAACCGGGTCTCTGTCAATATTTTAGGGGATAACACCGGTTAGGTCTGGGTCAGGTCTCTTATTTGCCCTCATCTGGCTCATACTTTCGCATTTTTCGAATACTAGTTGGCCAGATCCTGGGCTTTCTCTGGTTTGGATGGCGTAGCAAAGTGGTACCACACTGAAACAGTCGATTAAACCGGGTCTCTTTCAATATCTTGGAGGTTAACACCGGTTAATTCTGGGTTAGGTCTCGGATTTGCCCTCATCAGGCTCATACTTTCGCATTTTCCACATACTTATTGTCCAGACCCTGGGTTTTTCCTGGTTTGGGTCACGTACTAATGTGGTACCACACTGAAGCACTCGTTGTAACCTGGATTCGATCAATATTTTAGAGGACAACGCATGTTAATTCTGAGTTAATTCTGGGATTTGCCCAGATGAAGCTCATACTTTCGCATTTTTCGCATACGTGTTGGCCAGATCCTGGGCTTTGTATGGTTTGGTTCACGTAGTAATGTGGTACCACACTGAAACAGTCGATTAATCCTGATCTCGATCAATATTTTAGATAATAACGCCGGTTAAGGCTGGGTTAGGTCTGGGATTTGTAATCATCTGGCTCATACCTTCGCTTTTTTGCATACTTGTTGGCCAGATCCGGGGCTTTTTCTGGTTTAGACAACGTAGTAATGTGGTACCGCACTGAACCAGTCGATTAATCCTGGTCTCGAACAATATTTTAGATAATAACGCATATTAGGTCTGGGTTAGGTCTGGGATTTGCCCTCATCAGGCTCATACTTTCGCATTATTCGCATACTTGCTGGCCAGATCCTGGGCTTTGTATGCTTTGTATCACGCATTAGTGTGGTACCACACTGAAACAGTCGATTAATCCAGGTTTCGATCAATATTTTAGAGGATAACGCATGTTAGGTCTGGGTTAGGTTTGGGATTTGCCCTCATCTGGCTCGTACGTTCGGTGTTTTCGCATACTTGTTGGCCAGATCCAGGGCCATCTCTGATTTGAACCACGTAGTAATGTGGTAGCACACTGAAACTGACGATTAATCGTGGAATCGATCAATATTTTAGAGGATAACGCATGTTAGGTCTGGGTTTGGTTTGGGATTTGCCCTCATCTGGCTCGTACTTTCGCAGTTTTCGCATACTTGTTGGCCAGATCCAGAGCTTTTTCTGGTTTGGAGGGCGTAGTAATGTGGTACCACACTGAAGCAGTCGATTAAACCGGGTCTCTTTCAATATTTTAGAGGATAACACCGGTTAGGTCTGGGTTGGGTCTCGGATTTGCCCTCATCTGGCTCATACTTTCGCTTTTGTCATACTTGTTGGTCAGATCCTGGGTTTTTTCTGGTTAGGAAAACGTGGTACTGCGGTACCACACTGTCACAGTAAATTGAACCTGGTTCCGTTCGATATTTTGCCGGATAACACCGGTTAGGTGTGGGTTAGGTCTGGGTTATAACCGTGTCTGGTTGATGCTATTGCGTTTTTCGCATACTTGTTGGCTAGATCCTGGGTTTTCTCTGTATTCAATAACATACTAATGTGGCACCACACTGAAACTGTCGACTAAACCTGTCCTCGATCAATATTTTAGAGGATAGCGGATGTTAGGTCTGGGTTAGCTTTGGGATTTGCCCTCATCTGGCTCATACCTTCGCTTTTTTGCATACTTGTTGGCCAGATCCTGGGTTTCCTCTGTTTTCAATAACGTACTAACGTGGTACCACACTAAAACGGTCGACTACACCTGTCCTCCATCAATATTTAAGAGGATAACGGCTGTTAGGTCTGGGTTAGGTTTGGGATTTGCCCTCATCTGGCTCATACTTTCGCATTTTTCGCATACATGTTGGCCAGATCCTGGGCTATCTCTGATTTTGACCACGTAGTAATGTGGTGCCACACTGAAACAGTCGATTAATCCTGGTCTCGATCAATATTTTAGATAATGACGCCGGTTATGGCTGGGTTAGGTTTGGGATTTGCCCTCATCTGGCATATACTTTCGTATTTTTCACATAATTATTGTCCAGACCCTGGGTTTTCCTGGTTTGGATCACGTACTAATGTGGTACCACACTGAAGCAGTCGTTGTAACCTGGGTTCGATAAATATTTTAGAGGGTAACGCGTGTTAGGTCTGGGTTTGGTCTGGGATTTGCCCTCATCAGGCTCATACTTTCGCAGTTTTCGCATACTTGCTGGCCAGATCCTGGGCTTTGTATGCTTTGTATCACGCATTAATGTAGTACCATACTGAAACAGTCGATTAATCCTGGTTTCGATCAATATTTTAGAGGATAACACCGGTTAGGTCAGGGTTAGGTCTCGGATTTGTCCTCATTAGGCTCATACTTTCGTATTTTTAGAATACTAGTTGGCCAGATCCTGGGCTTTCTCTGGTTTGGATCACGTAGTAATGTGGTACCACACTGAAACAGTCGATTAATCCTGGCCTCTTTCAGTATTTTAAAGGATAACAACGGTTAGGTCTGGGTTAGGTCTCGGATTTGCCCCCATCAGGCTCATACTTTCGCATTTTTCGAATACAAGATGGCCAGATCCTGGGCTATCTCTGATTTGGACCACGTAGTAATGTGGTAGCACACTGAAACAGACGATAAAACATGGGATCGATCAATATTTTAGAGGGTAACGCGTGTTAGGTCTGGGTTAGGCATGGGATTTGCCCTCATCAGGCTCATACTTTCGCAGTTTTCGCATACTTGCTGGCCAGATCCTGGGCTTTGTATGCTTTGTATCACGCATTAATGTGGTACCATACTGAAACAGTCGATTAATCCTGGTTTCGATCAATATTTTAGAGGATAACGCATGTTAGGTCTGGTTTAAGTTAGGGTTTTGCCCTCATCTGGCTCGTACTGTCGCATTTTTCGCATACTTGTTGGCCAGATCCTGGGCTTTTTCTAGTTTGTACTACGTAGTTATGTGGTACCACACTGGAACAGTCGATTAATCCTGGTTTCGATCAATATTTTAGAGGATAACGCATGTTAGGTCTGGTTTAAGTTTGGGATTTGCCCTCATCTGGCTCGTACTGTCGCATTTTTCGCATACTTGTTGGCCAGATCCTGGGCTTTTTCTAGTTCGGTCTACGTAGTAATGTGGTACCACACTGAAACAGTCGATTAGTACTGGCATCGTTCAATATTTTAGAGGATAACACCGGTCAGGTCTAGGTTAGGTCTGGGATTTGCCCTCATGTGGCTCATACTTTTGCATTTTTCGCATGCTTGTTGGCTGGTTCCTGGCCTTTTTCTGGTTTGGATCACGCATAAATGTGGTACCACACTGGTACAGTCGATTAGTCCTGGTTTCGATCAATATTTTAGAGGATAGCGCATGTTAATTCTGGGTTACTTCTGGGATTTGCCCTGATCAAGCTCACACTTCCGCATTTTTCGCATACGTGTTGGCCAGATCCTGGGCTTTGTATGGTTTGGATCACGTACTTATGTGGTACCACACTGAAACAGTCGATTAAACCGGGTCTCTTTCAATATTTTAGAGGATAACACCGGTTAGGTCTGGGTCAGGTCTCTTATTTACCCTCATCTGGCTCATACCTTCGCATTTTTCGAATACTAGTTGGCCAGATCCTGGGATTTCTCTGGTTTGGATGGCGTAGTAAAGTGGTACCACACTGAGACAGTCGATTAAACCGGGTCTCTTTCAATATTTTAGATGTTAACACCGGTTAGGTCTGGGTTAGGTCTCGGATTTGCCCTCATCAGGCTCATACTTTCGCATTTTTCACATACTTATTGTCCAGACCCTGGGTTTTTCCTGGTTTGGATCACGTACTAATGTGGTACCACACTGAAGCAGTCGTTGTAACCTGGGTTCGATCTATATTTTAGAGGATAACGCATGTTAATTCTGGGTTACTTCTGGGATTTGCCCTGATGAAGCTCACACTTTCGGATTTTTCGCATACGTGTTGGCCAGATCCTGGGCTTTGTATGGTTTGGATCACGTAGTAATGTGGTACCACACTGAAACAGTCGATTAATCCTGGCCTCGATCTATATTTTAGAGGACAACACCGGTTAGGTCTGGGTCAGGTCTCGGATTTGTCCTCATTAGGCTCATATTTTCGTATTTTTAGAATACTAGTTGGCCAGATCCTGGGCTTTCTCTGGTTTGGATGACGTAGTAAAGAGGTACCACACTGAAACAGTCGATTAATCCTGGCCTCTTTCAGTATTTTAAAGGATAACAACGGTTAGGTCTGGGTCAGGTCTCGGATTTGCCCTCATCAGGCTCATACTTTCGCATTTTTCGAATACTAGTTGGCCAGATCCTGGGCTATCTCTGATTTGGACCACGTAGTAATGTGGTAGCACACTGAAACAGTCGACTAATCCTGGTTTCGATCAATATTTCAGAGGATAACGCATGTTAGGTCTGGGTTAGGCCTGGGATTTGCCCTCATCAGGCTCATACTTTCGCATTTTTCACATACTTATTGTGCAGTCCCTGGGTTTTTCCTGGTTTGGATCACGTACTAATGTGGTACCACACTGAAGCAGTCGTAACCTGGGTTCGATCAATATTTTAGAGGATAACGCATGTTAATTCTGGGTTACTTCTGGGATTTGCCCTGTTGCAGCTCATACTTCCGCATTTTTCGCATACGTGTTGGCCAGATCCTGTGCTTTTTCTGGTTTGGACCACGTAGTAATGTGGTACCACCCAAAAACGGTCGACAAAACCCGGTTTCTATCAATATTTTAGAGGGTAACGCATATTAGGTCTGGGTTAGGTCTGGGATTTGCCCTCATCAGGCTCATACATTCGCATTTTTGCATACTTGCATGCCAGATCCTGCGCTTTCTCTGGTTTGGATCACGTAGTAACGTGGTAGCACACTGAAACAGTCGATTAATCCTGGCCTCTTTCAATACTTTAGAGGATAACACCGGTTAGGTCTGGGTTAGGTCTCGGATTTGCCCTCATCAGGCTCATACTTTCGCATTATTCGAATACTATTTGGCCAGATCCTGGGCTTTCTCTGGTTTGGATGGCGTAGTATTGAGGTACCACACCGAAACAGTCGATTAAACCTGGCCTCGTTCAATATTTTAGAGGATAACACCGGTCAGGTCTAGGTTAGGTCCGGGATTTGCACTCATCTGGCCCATACTCTTGCATTTTGCGCATGCTTGTTGGCCTGATCCTGGCCTTTTTCTGGTTTGGATCACGTACTAATGTGGTACCACACTGGAGCAGTCGTTGTAACCTGGTTTCGATCAATATTTTAGAGGATAACGCATGTTAATTCTGGGTTACTTCTGGGATTTGCCTTGATGAAGCTCATACTTCCGCATTTATCGCATACGTGTTGGCCAGATCCTGGGCTATGTATGGTTTGGATCACGTAGTAATGTGGTACCACACAGAAACAGTCGATTAATCCTGGTCTCGATCAATATTTTAGAGGACAACACCGGTTAGGTCTGGGTCAGGTCTCTTATTTGCCCACATCTGGCTCATACTTTCGCATTTTTCACATACTTATTGTCCAGACCCTGGGTTTCTCCTGGTTTGGATCACGTACTAATGTGGTACCACACTGGAGCAGTCGTTGTAACCTGAGTTCGATCAATATCTTAGAGGACAACGCATGTTAATTCTGGGTTACTTCTGGGATTTGCCCTGGTGAAGCTCATACTTCCGCATTTTTCGCATACGTGTTGGTCAGATCCTGGGCTTTGTATGGTTTGGATCACGTACTTATGTGGTACCACACTGAAACAGTCGATTCACCCTGGCCTCGTTCAATATTTTAGACGATAACACCGGTCATGTCTAGGGTCTGGGATTTGCACTCATCTGGCTCATACTTTTGCATTTTTCGCATGCTTGTTGGCCAGATCGAGGGCTATCTCTGATTTGGACCACGTAGTAATGTGGTGCCACACTGAAACAGTCGATTAATCCTGGTCTCGATCAATATTTTAGAGGATAACGCATGTTAGGTCTGGTTTAGGTTTGGGATTTGCCCTCATCTGGCCCGTACTGTCGCATTTTTCGCATACTTGATGTCCAGATCCTGGGCTTTCTCTGGTTTGGATCACGTAGTAATGTGGTACCACACTGAAACAGTCGATTAATCCTGGCCTCTTTCAGTATTTTAGAGGATAACAATGGCTAGGTCTGGGTTAGGTCTCGCATATGCCCTCATCAGGCTCATACTTTCGCATTTTTCGAATACTAGTTGGCCAGATCCTGGGCTTTCTCTGGTTTGGATGGCGTGGTAAAGTGGTACCACACTGAAACAGTCGATTAGACCGGGTCTCTTTCAATATTTTAGAGGATAACACCGGTCAGGTCTGGATCAGGTCTCTTATTTGCCCTCATCTGGCTCATACTTTCGCATTTTTCGAATACTAGTTGGCCAGATCCTGGGCTTTCTCTGGTTTGGATGGCGTAGTAAAGTGGTACCACACTGAAACAGACGATTAATCCTGGTTTCGATCAATATTTCAGAGGATAACGCATGTTAGGTCTGGGTTAGGCCTGGGATTTGCCCTCATCAGGCTCATACTTGCGCATTTCTCACATACTTATTGTGCAGACCCCGGGTTTTTCCTGGTTTGGATCACGTACTAATGTGGTACCACACTGAAGCAGTCGTTGTAACCTGGGTTCGATCAATATTTTAGAGGATAACGCATGTTAATTCTGGGTTACTTCTGGGATTTGCCCTGTTGAAGCTCATACTTCCGCATTTTTCGCATACGTGTTGGCCAGATCCTGGGCTTTTTCTGGTTTGGACCACGTAGTAATGTGGTACCACCCAAAAACGGTCGACAAAACCCGGTTTCTATCAATATTTTAGAGGGAAACGCATATTAGGTCTGGGTTAGGTCTGGGATTTGCCCTCATAAGGCTCATACTTTCGCATTTTTGCATACTTGCATGCCAGATCCTGGGCTTTCTCTGGTTTGGATCACGTAGTAATGTGGTACCACACTGAAACAGTCGATTAATCCTGGCCTCTTTCAGTATTTTAAAGGATAACAACGGTTAGGTCTGGGTTAGGTCTCGGATTTGCCCTCATCAGGCTCATACTTTCGCATTTTTCGAATACCAGTTGGCCAGATCCTGGGCTATCTCTGATTTGGACCACGTAGTAATGTGGTAGCACACTGAAGCAGACGATAAAACATGGGATCGATCAATATTTTAGCGGGTAACGCGTGTTAGGTCTGGGTTAGCCGTGGGATTTGCCCTCATCAGGCTCATACTTTCGCATTTTTCGCATACTTGCTGGCCAGATCCTGGCCTTTTTCTGGTTTGGATCACGCATAAATGTGGTACCACACTGATACAGTCGATTAATCCTGGTTTCGATCAATATTTTAGAGGATAACGCATGTTAATCCTGGGTTACTTCTGGGATTTGCCTTGATGAAGCTCATACCTCCGCATTTATCGCATACTTGTTGGCCAGATCCTGGGCTTTGTATGGTTTGGATCACGTAGTAATGTGGTACCACACAGAAACAGTCGATTAATCCTGGTTTCGATCAGTATTTTAGAGGATAACGCATGTTAGGTCTGGTTTAAGTTTGGGATTTGCCCCATCTGGCTCGTACTTTCGCTTTTGTCGTACTTGTTGGTCAGATCCTGGGTTTCTTCTGGTTAGGAAAACGTGGTACTGCGGTACCACACTGTCACAGTAAATTGAACCTGGTTCCGGCCGATATTTTGCCGGGTAACACCGGTTAGGTCTGGGTTAGGTCTGGGTTATAACCGTGTCTGGTTGATGCTATTGCGTTTTTCGCATACTTGTTGGATAGATCCTGGTTTTTCTCTGTATTCAATAACATACTAATGTGGTACCACACTAAAACGGCCGACTAAAACTGTCCTCGATCAATATTTTAGAGGACAACGGATGTTAGGTCTGGGTTAGGTTTGGGATTTGCCCTCATCTGGCTCGTACTGTCGCATTTTTCGCATACTTGTTGGCCAGATCCTGGTTTTTCTCTGGTTTGGATCACGTAGTAATGTGGTACCACACTGAAGCAGTCGATTAATCCTGGCCTCTTTCTGTATTTTAGAGGATAGCAACGGTTAGGTCTGGGTCAGGTCTCTTATTTACCCTCATCTGGCTCATACTTTCGCATTTTTCGAATACTAGTTGGCCAGATCCTGGGATTTCTCTTGTTTGGATGGCGTAGTAAAGTGGTACCACACTGAGACAGTCGATTAAACCTGGTCTCGATCAATATTTTAGAGGGTATCGCGTGTTAGGTCTGGGTTAGTTCTGGGATTTGCCCTGATGTGGCTCATACTTTCGCTTTTGTCATACTTGTTGGTCAGATCCTGGGTTTCTTCTGGTTAGGAAAACGTGGTACTGCGGTACCACACTGTCACACTAAATTGAACCTGGTTCCGTTCGATATTTTGCCGGATAACACCGGTTAGGTCTGGGTTAGGTCTGGGTTATAACCGTGTCTGGTTGATGCTATTGCGTTTTTCGACTACTTGTTGGCCAGATCCTGGGCTATCTCTGACTTGGACCACGTAGTAATGTGGTGCCACACTGAAACAGTCGATTAATCCTGGTCTCCATCAATATTTTAGATAATGACGCCGGTTATGGCTGGGTTAGTTCTGGGATTTGCCCTCATCTGGCATATACTTTCGCATTTTTCACATACCTATTTTCCAGACCCCGGGTGTTTCTTGGTTTGGATCACGTACTAATGTGGTACCACAATGAAGCAGTCGTTGTAACCTGGGTCCGATAAATATTTTAGAGGGTAACGCGTGTTAGGTCTGGGTTTGGTCTGGGATTTGCCCTCATCTGGCTCATACCTTCGGTTTTTTGCATACTTGTTGGCCAGATCCTGGGTTTTCTCTGTTTTCAATAACGTACTAACGTGGTACCACACAAAAACGGTCGACTACACCTGGTTTCGATCAATATTTTAGAGGATAACGCATGGTAGGTCTGGGTTAGGTCTCGGATTTGTCCTCATCAGGCTCATACTTTCGCATTTTTCGTATACTAGTTGGACAGATCCTGGGCTTTCTCTGGTTTGGATGGCGTAGTAAAGTGGTACCACACTGAAACAATCGATTAAACCGGGTCTCTTTCAATATTTTAGAGGATAACACCGGTTAAGTCTGGGTTGGGTCTCGGATTTGCCCTCATCTGGCTCATACTTTCGCTTTTGTCGTACTTGTTGGTCAGATCCTGGGTTTCTTCTGGTTAGGAAAACGTGGTACTGCGGTACCACACTGTCACAGTAAATTGAACCTGGTTCCGGCCGATATTTTGCCGGGTAACACCGGTTAGGTCTGGGTTAGGTCTGGGTTATAACCGTGTCTGGATGATGCTATTGCGTTTTTCGCATACTTGTTGGCTAGATCCTGGGTTTTCTCTGTATTCAATAACATACTAATGTGGTACCACACTGAAACTGTCGATTAAACCTGTCCTCGATCAATATTTTAGAGGATGACACCGGTCAGGTCTAGGTTAGGTCTGGGATTTGCCCTCATGCGGCTCATACTTTTGCATTTTTCGCATGCTTGTTGGCTGGATCCTGGCCTTTTTCTGGTTTGGATCACGCATAAATGTGGTACCACACTGATACAGTCGATTAATCCTGGTTTCGATCAATATTTTAGAGGATAACGCATGCTAATCCTGGGTTACTTCTGGGATTTGCCTTGATGAAGCTCATACCTCCGCATTTATTGCATACTTGTTGGCCAGATCCGGGGCTTTGTATGGTTTGGATCACGTAGTAATGTGGTACCACACAGAAACAGTCGATTAATCCTGGTTTCGATCAGTATTTTAGAGGATAACGCATGTTAGGTCTGGTTTAAGTTTGGGATTTGCCCCCATCTGGCTCGTACTTTCGCTTTTGTCGTACTTGTTGGTCAGATCCTGGGTTTCTTCTGGTTAGGAAAACGTGGTACTGCGGTACCACACTGTCACAGTAAATTGAACCTGGTTCCGGCCGATATTTTGCTGGGTAACACCGGTTAGGTCTGGGTTAGGTCTGGGTTATAACCGTGCCTGGTTGATGCTATTGCGTTATTCGCATACTTGTTGGCTAGATCCTGGGTTTTCTCTGTATTCAATAACATACAAATGTGGTACCACACTAAAACGGCCGACTAAAACTGTCCTCGATCAATATTTTAGAGGACAACGGATGTTAGGTCTGGGTTAGGTTTGGGATTTGCCCTCATCTGGCTCGTACTGTCGCATTTTTCGCATACTTGTTGGCCAGATCCTGGATTTTCTCTGGTTTGGATCACGTAGTAATGTAGTACCACACTGAAACAGTCGATTAATCCTGGCCTCTTTCAGTATTTTAGAGGATAACACCGGTTAGGTCTGGGTCAGGTCTCTTATTTACCCACATCTGGCTCATACTTTCGCATTTTTCGAATACTAGTTGGCCAGATCCTGGGATTTCTCTGGTTTGGATGGCGTAGTAAAGTGGTACCACACTGAGACAGTCGATTAAACCGGGTCTCTTTCAATATTTTAGATGTTAACACCGGTTAGGTCTGGGTTAGGTCTCGGATTTGCCCCCATCAGGCTCATACTTTCGCATTTTTCACATACTTATTGTCCCGACCCTGGGTTTTTCCTGGTTTGGATCACGTACTAATGTGGTACCACACTGAAGCAGTCGTTGTAACCTGGGTTCGATCTATATTTTAGAGGATAACGCATGTTAATTCTGGGTTACTTCTGGGATTTGCCCTGATGAAGCTCACACTTTCGGATTTTTCGCATACGTGTTGGCCAGATCCTGGGCTTTGTATGGTTTGGATCACGTAGTAATGTGGTACCACACTGAAACAGTCGATTAATCCTGGCCTCTTTCAGTATTTTAAAGGATAACAACGGTTAGGTCTGGGTTAGGTCTCGGATTTGCCCTCATCAGGCTCATACTTTCGCATTTTTCGAATACTAGTTGGCCAGATCCTGGGCTATCTCTGATTTGGACCACGTAGTAATGTGGTAGCACACTGAAACAGACGATAAAACATGGGATCGATCAATATTTTAGAGGGTAACCCGTGTTAGGTCTGGGCTAGGTTTGGGATTTGCCCTCATCTGGCTCGTACTGTCGCATTTTTCGCATGCTTGTTGGCTGGATCCTGGCCTTTTTCTGGTTTGGATCACGCATAAATGTGGTACCACACTGATACAGTCGATTAATCCTGGTCTCGATCAATATTTCAGATAATAACGGCGGTTAGGGCTGGGTTAGGTCTGGGATTTGTAATCATCTGGCGCATACCTTCGCTTTTTTGCATACTTGTTGGCCAGATCCTGGACTTTTTCTGGTTTGGACCACGTAGTAATGTGGTACCACCCAAAAACGGTCGACAAAACCCGGTTTCTATCAATATTTTAGAGGGTAACGCATATTAGGTCTGGGTTAGGTCTGGGATTTGCCCTCATCAGGCTCATACTTTCGCATTTTTGCATACTTGCATGCCAGATCCTGGGCTTTCTCTGGTTTGGATCGCGTAGTAATGTGGCACCACACTGAAACAGTCGATTAATCCTGGCCTCCTTCAATATTTTAAAGGGTAACACCGGTTAGGTCTGGGTTAGGTCTCGGATTTGCCCTCATAAGTCTCATACTTTCGCATTTTTCGAATACTATTTGGCCAGATCCTGGGCTTTCTCTGGTTTGGTTGGCGTAGTAAAGTGGTACCACACTGAAACAGTCGATTAAACCGGGTCTCTTTCAATATTTTAGAGGGTAACGCGTGTTAGGTCTGGCTTAGGTTTGGGATTTGCCCTCATCTGGCTCGTACTGTCGCATTTTTCGCATGCTTGTTGGCTGGATCCTGGCCTTTTTCTGGTTTGGATCACGCATAAATGTGGCACCACACTGAAACAGTCGATTAACCCTGGCCTCGTTCAATATTTTAGTGGATAACACCGGTCAGGTCTAGGTTAGGTTCGGGATTTGCCCTCATCTGGCACATACTTTCGCATTTTTCGCATACTTGCTGGCCAGATCCTGGTCTTTCTATGGTTTGGATCACGTAGTAATGTGGTACCACACTGAAACAGTCGATTAAACCGGGTCTCTTTCAATACTTTAGAGGATAACGCACGTTAATTCTGGGTTACTTCTGGGATTTGCCCTGATGAAGCTCATACTTCCGCATTTTTCGCATACGTGATGGCCAGATCCTGGGCTTTGTATGGTTTGGATCACGTAGTAATGTGGTACCACACTGAAACAGTCGATTAATCCTGGCCTCTTTCAGTATTTTAAAGGATAACAACGGTTAGGTCTGGGTTAGGTCTCGGATTTGCCCTCATCAGGCTCATACTTTCGCATTTTTCGAATACTAGTTGGCCAGATCCTGGGCTATCTCTGATTTGGACCACGTAGTAATGTGGTAGCACACTGAAACAGACGATAAAACATGGGATCGATCAATATTTTAGAGGGTAACGCGTGTTAGGTCTGGGCTAGGTTTGGGATTTGCCCTCATCTGTCTCGTACTGTCGCATTTTTCGCATACCTGTTGGCCAGATCCTGGGCTTTTTCTAGTTTGTACTACGTAGTTATGTGGTACCACACTGGAACAGTCGATTAATCCTGGTTTCGATCAATATTTTAGAGGATAACGCATGTTAGGTCTGGTTTAAGTTTGGGATTTGCCCTCATCTGGCTCGTACTGTCGCATTTTTCGCATACTTGTTGGCCAGATGCTGGGCTTTTTCTAGTTCGGTCTACGTAGTAATGTGGTACCACACTCAAACAGTCGATTAGTACTGGCATCGTTCAATTTTTTAGAGGATAACACCGGTCAGGTCTAGGTTAGGACTGGGATTTGCCCTCATGTGGCTCATACTTTTGCATTTTTCGCATGCTTGTTGCTGGATCCTGGCCTTTTTCTGGTTTGGATCACGCATAAATGTGGTACCACGCTGGTACAGTCGATTAGTCCTGGTTTCGATCAATATTTTAGAGGATAACGCATGTTAATTCAGGGTTACTTCTGGGATTTGCCTTGATGAAGCTCATACTTCCGCATTTATCGCATACGTGTTGGCCAGATCCTGGGCTTTGTATGGTTTGGATCACGTAGTAATGTGGTACCACACAGAAACAGTCTATTAATCCTGGTCTCGATCAATATTTTAGAGGACAACACCGGTTAGGTCTGGGTCAGGTCTCTTATTTGCCCACATCTGGCTCATACTTTCTCATTTTTCACATACTTATTGTCCAGACCCTGGGTTTTTCCTGGTTTGGATCACTTACTAATGTGGTACCACACTGAAGCAGTCGTTGTAACCTGGGTTCGATCAATATTTTAGAGGATAACGCACGTTAATTCTGGGTTACTTCTGGGATTTGCCCTGATGAAGCTCATACTTTCGCATTTTTCGAATACTATTTGGCCAGATCCTGGGCTTTCTCTGGTTTGGTTGGCGTAGTAAAGTGGTACCACACTGAAACAGTCGATTAAACCGGGTCTCTTTCAATATTTTAGAGGGTAACGCGTGTTAGGTCTGGCTTAGGTTTGGGATTTGCCCTCATGTGGCTCATACTGTCACATTTTTCGCATGCTTGTTATCCAGATCCTGGGCTTTTTCTAGTTCGGACTACGTAGTAATGTGGTACCACACTGAGACAGTTGATTAAACCGGGTCTCTTTCAATATTTTAGAGGATAACACCGGTCAGGTCTGGGTCAGGTCTCTTATTTGCCCTCATCTGGCTCATACTTTCGCATTTTTCACACACTTATTGTCCAGACCCTGGGTTTTTCCTGGTTTGGATCGAGTACTAATGTGGTACCACACTGAAGCAGTCGTTGTAACCTGGGTTCGATCAATATTTTAGAGGATAACGCACGTTAATTCTGGGTTACTTCTGGGATTTGCCCTGATGAAGCTCATACTTCCGCATTTTTCGCATACGTGTTTGCCAGATCCTGGGCTCTGTATGGTTTGGATCACGTAGTAATGTGGTACCACACAGAAACAGTCGATTAATCCTGGTCTCGATCAATATTTTAGAGGACAACACCGGTTAGGTCTGGGTCAGGTCTCTTATTTGCCCACATCTGGCTCATACTTTCGCATTTTTTACACACTTATTGTCCAGACCCTGGGTTTTTCCTGGTTTGAATCGAGTACTAATGTGGTACCACACTGAAGCAGTCGTTGTAACCTGGGTTCGATCAATATTTTAGAGGATAACACCGGTCAGGTCTAGGTTAGGTCTGGGATTTGCCCTCATCTGGCTCATACTTTCGCATTTTTCGCATACTTGCTGGCCAGATCCTGGTCTTTGTATGGTTTGGATCACGTAGTAATGTGGTACCACACTGAAACAGTCGATTAAACCGGGTCTCTTTCAATATTTTAGAGGATTACACCGGTCAGGTCTGGGTCAGGTCTCTTATTTGCCCTCATCTGGCTCATACTTTCGCATTTTTCACATACTTATTGTCCAGACCCTGGGTTTTTCCTGGTTTGGATCACGTACTAATGTGGTACCACACTGAAGCAGACGATAAAACATGGGATCGATCAATATTTTAGAGGGTAACGCGTGTTAGGTCTGGGCTAGGTTTGGGATTTGCCCTCATCTGGCTCGTACTGTCGCATTTTTCGCATACTTGTTGGCCAGATCCTGGGCTTTTTCTAGTTTGTACTACGTAGTTATGTGGTACCACACTGGAACAGTCGATTATCCTGGTTTCGATCAATATTTTAGAGGATAACGCATGTTAGGTCTGGTTTAAGTTTGGGATTTGCCCTCATCTGGCTCGTACTGTCGCATTTTTCGCATACTTGTTGGCCAGATGTTTGGCTTTTTCTAGTTCGGTCTACGTAGTAATGTGGTACCACACTCAAACAGTCGATTAGTACTGGCATCGTTCAATTTTTTAGAGGATAACACCGGTCAGGTCTAGGTTAGGACTGGGATTTGCCCTCATGTGGCTCATACTTTTGCATTTTTCGCATGCTTGTTGGCTGGATCCTGGCCTTTTTCTGGTTTGGATCACACATAAATGTGGTACCACACTGGTACAGTCGATTAGTCCTGGTTTCGATCAATATTCTAGAGGATAACGCATGTTAATTCAGGGTTACTTCTGGGATTTGCCTTGATGAAGCTCATACTTCCGCATTTATCGCATACGTGTTGGCCAGATCCTGGGCTTTGTATGGTTTGGATCACGTAGTAATGTGGTACCACACAGAAACAGTCGATTAATCCTGGTCTCGATCAATATTTTAGAGGACAACACCGGTTAGGTCTGGGTCAGGTCTCTTATTTGCCCACATCTGGCTCATACTTTCGCATTTTTCACATACTTATTGTCCAGACCCTGGGTTGTTCCTGGTTTGGATCACTTACTAATGTGGTACCACACTGAAGCAGTCGTTGTAACCTGGGTTCGATCAATATTTTAGAGGATAACGCACGTTAATTCTGGGTTACTTCTGGGATTTGCCCTGATGAAGCTCATACTTCCGCATTTTTCGCATACGTGTTGGCCAGATCCTGGGCTTTCTCTGGTCTGGATGGCGTAGTAATGAGGTACCACACCGAAACAGTCGATTAAACCTGGTCTCGATCAATATTTTAGAGGGTAACGCGTGTTAGGTCTGGCTTAGGTTTGGGATTTGCCCTCATGTGGCTCATACTGTCACATTTTTCGCATGCTTGTTATCCAGATCCTGGGCTTTTTCTAGTTCGGACTACGTAGTAATGTGGTACCACACTGAGACAGTTGATTAATCCTGGCCTCGTTCAATATTTTAGAGGATAACACCGGTCAGGTCTAGGTTAGGTCTGGGATTTGCCCTCATCTGGCTCATACTTTTGCATTTTTCGCATGCTTCTTGGCCGGATCCTGGCCTTTTTCTGGTTTGGATCACGCATAAATGTGATACCACACTGATACAGTCGATTTATCCTGGTTTCGATCAATATTTTAGAGGGTAACGCGTGTTAGGTCTGGTTTAGGTTTGGGATTTGCCCACGTCTGGCTCATACTGTCACATTTTTCGCATGCTTGTTAGCCAGATCCTGGGTTTTTCCTCGTTTGGATTACGCTATAATGTGGTACCACACTGAAGCAGGCGATTAATCCTGGTCTCGATCAATATTTTAGAGGATAACGCAAGCTATATCGCGGTTAGGTCTGCGATTTGCCGTCATCAGGCTCATACTTTCGCATTTTTCGCATACTTGTTGGCCAGATCCTGGGCTATCTCTGACTTGGACCACGTAGTAATATGGTGCCACACTGAAAGAGTCGATTAATCCTGGTCTCGATCAATATTTTAGATAATGAAGCCGGTTAGGGGTGGGTTAGGTCTGGGATTTGTAATCATCTGGCGCATACTTTCGCATTTTTGCATACTTGCATGCCAGATCCTGGGCTTTCTCTGGTTTGGATCGCGTAGTAATGAGGTACCACACCGAAACAGTCGATTAAACCTGGTCTCGATCAATATTTTAGAGGGTAACGCGTGTTAGGTCTGGCTTAGGTTTGGGATTTGCCCTCATGTGGCTCATACTGTCACATTTTTCGCATGCTTGTTATCCAGATCCTGGGCTTTTTCTAGTTCGGTCTACGTAGTAATGTGGTACCACACTCAAACAGTCGATTAGTACTGGCATCGTTCAATTTTTTAGAGGATAACACCGGTCAGGTCTAGGTTAGGACTGGGATTTGACCTCATGTGGCTCATACTTTTGCATTTTTCGCATGCTTGTTGGCTGGATCCTGGCCTTTTTCTGGTTTGGATCACACATAAATGTGGTACCACACTGGTACAGTCGATTAGTCCTGGTTTCGATCAATATTTTAGAGGATAACGCATGTTAATTCAGGGTTACTTCTGGGATTTGCCTTGATGAAGCTCATACTTCCGCATTTATCGCATACGTGTTGGCCAGATCCTGGGCTTTGTATGGTTTGGATCACGTAGTAATGTGGTACCACACAGAAACAGTCGATTAATCCTGGTCTCGATCAATATTTTAGAGGACAACACCGGTTAGGTCTGGGTCAGGTCTCTTATTTGCCCACATCTGGCTCATACTTTCGCATTTTTCACATACTTATTGTCCAGACCCTGGGTTTTTCCTGGTTTGGATCACTTACTAATGTGGTACCACACTGAAGCAGTCGTTGTAACCTGGGTTCGATCAATATTTTAGAGGATAACGCATGTTAATTCTGGGTTACTTCTGGGATTTGCCCTGATGGAGCTCATACTTCCGCATTTTTCGCATACGTGTTGGCCAGATCCTGGGCTTTGTATGGTTTGGATCACGTAGTAATGCGGTACCACACTGAAACAGTCGATTAATCCTGGCCTCTTTCAATATTTTAGAGGATAACACCGGTCAGGTCTAGGTTAGGTCTGGGATTTGCCCTCATCTGGCTCATACTTTCGCATTTTTCGCATACTTGCTGGCCAGATCCTGGTCTTTGTATGGTTTGGATCACGTAGTAATGTGGTACCACACTGAAACAGTCGATTAAACCGGGTCTCTTTCAATATTTTAGAGGATAACACCGGTCAGGTCTGGGTCAGGTCTCTTATTTGCCCTCATCTGGCTCATACTTTCGCATTTTTCACATACTTATTGTCCAGACCCTGGGTTTTTCCTGGTTTGGATCACGTACTAATGTGGTACCACACTGAAGCAGTCGTTGTAACCTGGGTTCGATCAATATTTTAGAGGATAACGGATTTTAATTCTGGGTTACTTCTGGGATTTGCCCTGATGAAGCTCATACTTCCGCATTTTTCGCATACGTGTTGGCCAGATCCTGGGCTTTGTATGGTTTGGATCACGTAGTAATGCGGTACCACACTGAACCAGTCGATAAATCCTAGCCTCTTTCAATATTTTAGAGGATAACACCGGCTAGTTCTGGGGTTAGGACTCGGATTTGCCCTCATCAGGCTCATACTTTCGCATTTTTCGAATACTTGCAGGCCAGATCCTCGGCTTTGTATGGTTTGGATCACGTAGTTATGTGGTACCACACTGAAACAGTCCATTCACCCTGGCGTCGTTCAGTATTTTAGAGGATAACACCGGTCAGGTCTAGGTTAGGTCTGGGATTTGCCCTCATCTGGCTCATACTTTCGCATTTTTCGCATACTTGCTGGCCAGATACTGGTCTTTGTATGGTTTGGATCACGTAGTAATGTGGTACCACACTGAAACAGTCGATTAAACCGGGTCTCTTTCAATATTTTAGAGGATAACACCTGTCAGGTCTGGGTCAGGTCTCTTATTTGCCCTCATCTGGCTCATACTTTCGCATTTTTCACATACTTATTGTCCAGACCCTGGGTTTTTCCTGGTTTGGATCACGTACTAATGTGGTACCACACTGAAGCAGTGGTTGTAACCTGGGTTCGATCAATATTTTAGAGGATAACGCATGTTAATTCTGGGTTACTTCTGGGATTTACCCTGATGGAGCTCATACTTCCGCATTTTTCGCATACGTGTTGGCCAGATCCTGGGCTTTGTATGGTTTGGATCACGTAGTAATGCGGTACCACACTGAAACAGTCGATTAATCCTAGCCTCTTTCAATATTTTAGAGGATAACACCGGCTAGGTCTGGGTTAGGACTCGGATTTGCCCTCATCAGGCTCTTACTTTCGCATTTTTCGCATACTTGTTGGCCAGATCCTGGGCTTTGTATGCTTTGGACCACGTAGTAATGTGGTAGCACACTGAAACAGACGATTAAACCTGGGATCGATCAATATTTTAGAGGGTAATGCGTGTTAGGTCTGGGTTAGGCCTGGGATTTGCCCTCTTCAGGCTCATACTTTCGCATTTTTCGCATACTTGCTGGCCAGATCCTGGGCTTTGTATGCTTTGTATCACGCATTAATGTGGTACCACACTGAAGCAGTCGTTGTAACCTGGGTTCGATAAATATTTTAGTGGGTAACGCGTGTTAGGTCTGGGTTTGGTCTGGGATTTGCCCTCATCTGGCCCATACCTTCGCTTTTTTGCATACTTTTTGGCCAGATCCTGGGTTTTCTCTGTTTTCAATAACGTACTAACGTGGTACCACACTAAAACGGTCGACTACACCTGGTCTCGATCAATATTTTAGAGGATAACGCATGGTAGGTCTGGGTCAGGTCTGGGATATGCCCTCATCAGGCTCATACTTTCGCACTGTTCGCATACTTGCTGGCCAGATCCTGGGCTTTGTATAGGTTGGATCACGTAGTAATGTGGTACCACACTGATACAGTCGATTAATCCTGGTTTCGATCAATATTTTAGAGGATAACGCATGTTAATTCTGGGTTACTTCTGGGAATTGCCTTGATGGAGCTCATACTTCCGCATTTATCGCATACGTGTTGGCCAGATCCTGGGCATTGTATGGTTTGGATCACGTAGTAATGTGGTACCACACAGAAACAGTCGATTAATCCTGGTCTCGACCAGTATTTTAGATAATGACGCCGGTTAGGGCTGGGCTAGGTTTGGGATTTGCCCACATCTCGCTCGTACTTTCGCAGTTTTCGCATACTTGTTGGCCAGATCCTGGGCTTTTTCTGGTTTGGACCTCGTAGTAATGTGGCACCACACTGTCACTGTAAGTTGAACCTGGTTTCGGTCGATATTTTGCCGGATAACACCGGTTAGGTCTAGGTTAGGTCTGGGTTATAACCGTGTCTGGTTGATGCTATTGCGTTTTTCGCATACTTGTTGGCTAGATCCTGGGTTTTCTCTGTATTGAATAACATACTAATGTGGTACCACACTGAAACTGTCGACTAAACCTGTCCTCGATCAATATTTTAGAGGACAACGGATGTTAGGTCTGGGTTAGGTTGGGGATTTGCCCTCATCTGGCTCATACTTTCGCATTTTTCGCATACTTGTTGGCCAGATACTGGGCTATCTCTGATTTGGACCACGTAGTAATGTGGTAGCACACTGAAACAGACGATTAAACCTGGGATCGATCAATATTTTAGAGGGTAATGCGTGTTAGGTCTGGGTTAGGCCTGGGATTTGCCCTCTTCAGGCTCATACTTTCGCATTTTTCGCATACTTGCTGGCCAGATCCTGGGCTTTGTATGTTTTGTATCACGCATTAATGTGGCACCACACTGAAACAGTCGATTAATCCTGGTTTCGATCAAAATTTTAGAGGGTAACGCATGTTAGGTCTGGGTTAGGTTTGGGATTTGCCCTTATCTGGCCCGTACTTTCGCAGTTTTCGCATACTTGTTGGCCAGATCCTGAGCTTTCTCTGGTTTGGATGGCGTACTAACGTGGTGCCACACTAAAACGGTCGACTACACCTGGTTTCGATCAATATTTTAGAGGATAACGCATGTTAGGTCTGGATTAGGTTTGGGATTTGCCCACATCAGGCTAATACATTCGCATTTTTCGAATACTTGCTGGCCAGATCCTGGGCTTTGTATGGTTTGCATCACGTAGTTATGTGGTACCACACTGAAACAGTCGATTCACCCTGGCCTCGTTCAATATTTTAGAGGATAACACCGGCCAGGTCTAGGTTACGTCTGGGATTTGCCCTCATCTGGCTCGTACTGTCGCATTTTTCGCATACTTGTTGGCCAGATCCGGGGCTTTTTCTAGTTTGAACTACGTAGTTATGTGGTACCACACTGAAACAGTCGATTAATCCTGGTTTCAATCAATATTTTAGAGGATAATGCATGTTAATTCTGGTTTAAGTTTGGGATTTGCCCTCATCTGGCTCGTACTGTCGCATTTTTCGCATACTTGTTGGTCAGATGCTGGGCTTTTTCTAGTTCGGACTACGTAGTAATGTGGTACCACACTGAAACAGTCGATTAATCCCGGTTTCGATCAATATTTTAGAGGATAACGCATGTTAGGTCTGGTTAAGGTTTGGGATTTGCCCTCATCTGGCTCGTACTGTCGCATTTCTCGCATACATGTTGGCCAGATGCTGGGCTTTTTCTAGTTCGGACTACGTAGTAATCTGGTACCACACTGAAACAGTCGATTAGTCCTGGCATCGTTCAATATTTTAGATAATGACGACGGTTAGGGCTGGGTTAGGTCTGGGATTTGCCCTGATCTGGCTCATACTTTCGCATTTTTCGCATACTTATTGTCCAGACCCTGGGTTTTTCCTGGTTTGGATCACGTACTAATGTGGTACCACACTGAAACAGTCGGTTAACCCTGGCCTCGTTCAATATTTTAGAGGACAACGCATGTTAGGTCTGGGTTAGGCCTGGGATTTGCCCTCATCAGGCTCATACTTTCGCATTTTTCACATACTTATTGTCCAGACCCTGGGTTCTTCCTGGTTTGGATCACGTACTAATGTGGTACCACACTGAAGCAGTAGTTGTAACCTGGGTTCGATGAATATTTTAGAGGGTAACGCGTGTTAGGTCTGGGTTTGGTCTGGGATTTGCCCTCATCTGGCTCATACCTTCGCTTTTTTGCATACTTTTTGGCCAGATCCTAGGTTTTCTCTGTTTTCAATAACGTACTAACGTGGTACCACACTAAAACGGTCGACTACACCTGGATTCGATCAATATTTTAGAGGATAACGCATGGTAGGTCTGGGTTAGGTCTGGGATTTGCCCACATCTGGCTCATACTTTTGCATCTTTCGCATGCTTGTTGGCCAGATCCTTGCCTTTGTCTGGTTTGGATCACGCAAAATGTGGTACCATACTGAAACAGTCGATTAATCCTGGTCTCGATCAATATTTGAGAGGGTAACGCGTGTTAGGTCTGGGTTAGGTTTAGGATTTGCTCTCATCTGGCTCATACTTTCGCATTTTTCACATACTTGTAGGCCAGATCCTGGGCTATCTCTGATTTGGGCCACGTAGTAATGTGGTGCCACTCTGAAACTGTCGATTAATCCTGGTCTCGATCAATATTTTAGATAATGACGCCGGTTATGGCTGGGTTAGGTCTGGGATTTGCCCTCATCTGGAATATGCTTTCGCATTTTTCACATACCTATTTTCCAAACCCTGGGTCTTTCTTGGTTTGGATCACGTACTAATGTGGTACCACACTGAAGCAGTCGTTGTAACCTGGGTTCGATGAATATTTTAGAGGGTAACGCGTGTTAGGTCTGGGTTTGGTCTGGGATTTGCCCTCATCTGGCTCATACCTTCGCTATTTTGCATACTTTTTGGCCAGATCCTGGGTTTTCTCTGTTTTCAATAACGTACTAACGTGGTACCACACTAAAACGGTCGACTACACCTGGATTCGATCAATATTTTAGAGGATAACGCATGGTAGGTCTGGGTTAAGCCTGGGATTTGACCTCATCAGGCTCATACTTTCGCATTTTTGCATACATGCTGGCCAGATCCTGGGCTTTGTATGGTTTGGATCACGTAGTAATGTGGTGCCACACTGAAACAGTAGATTAACCCTGGCCTCGTTCAATATTTTAGAGGATAACACCGGTCAGGTCTAAGTTAGGTCCGGGATTTGCCCTCATCAGGCTCATACTTTTGCATTTTTCGCGTACTTGTTGGCCAGATACTGGGCTATCTCTGATTTGGACCACGTAGTAATGTGGTAGCACACTGAAACAGACGATTAAACCTGGGATCGATCAATATTTTAGAGGATAACGCATGTTATTTCTGGTTTAAGTTTGGGATTTACCCTCATCTGGCCCGTACTGTCGCATTTTTCGCATACTTGTTGGCCAGATGCTGGACTTTTTCTAGTTCGGACTACGTAGTAATGTGGTACCACACTGAAACAGTCGATTAATCCCGGTTTCGATCAATATTTTAGAGGATAACGCATGTTAGGTCTGGGTAAGGTTTGTGATTTGCCCTCATCTGGCTCGTACTGTCGCATTTTTCGCATACTTGTTGGCCAGATCCTGGGCTTTTTCTAGTTTGTACTACGTAGTTATGTGGTACAACACTGAAACAGTCGATTAATCATGGTTTCGATCAATATTTTAGAGGATAACGCATGTTAGGTCTGGCTTAAGTTTGGGATTTGCCCTCATCTGGCTCGTACTGTCGCATTTTTCGCATACATGTTGTCCAGACCCTGGGTTTTTCCTGGTTTGGGTCAGGTACTAATGTGGTACCACACTGAAGCAGTCGTTGTAACCGGGGTTCGATAAATATTTTAGAGGGTAACGTGTGTTAGGTCTGTGTTTGGTCTGGAATTTGCCCTCATCTGGCTTGTACTTTCGCATTTTTCGCATACTTGCTGGCCAGATCCTGGGCTTTGTATGGTTTGGATCACGCATTAATGCGGTACCACACTGAAACAGTCGATTTATCCTGGTTTCGATGAATATGTTAGAGGATAACGCATGTTAGGTCTGGGTTAGGCCTGGGAATTGCCCTCATCAGGCTCATACTTTCGCATTTTTCGCATACTTGCTGGCCATATCCTTGGCTTTGTATGCTTTGTATCACGCATTAGTGTGGTACCACACTGAAACAGTCGATTAATCCTGGTTTCGATCAATATTTTAGAGGATAACGCATGTTAGGTCTGGATTAGGTTTGGGATTTGCCCACATCAGGCTAATACTTTCGCATTTTTCGAATACATGTTGGCCAGATCCTGGGCTTTTTCTAGTTTGTACTACGTAGTTATGTGGTACCAAACTGAAACAGTCGATTAATCCTGGTTTCGATCAATATTTTAGAGGATAACGCATGTTAGGTCTGGTTTAAGTTTGGGATTTGCCCTCATCTGGCTCGTACTGTCGCATTTTTCGCATACTTGTTGGCCAGATGCTGGGCTTTTTCTAGTTCGGACTACGTAGTAATGTGGTACCACACTGAAACAGTCGATTAATCCCGGTTTCGATCAATATTCTAGAGGATAAGGCATGTTAGGTCTGGTTAAGGTTTGGGATTTGCCCTCATCTGGCTCGTACTGTCGCATTTTTCGCATACTTGTTGGCCAGATCCTGGGCTTTTTCTAGTTTGTACTACGTAGTTATGTGGTACCACACTGAAACAGTCGATTAATCCTGGTTTCGATCAATATTTTAGAGGATAACGCATGTTAGTTCTGGTTTAAGTTTGGGATTTGCCCTCATCTGGCTCGTACTGTCGCATTTTTCGCATACTTGTTGGCCAGATGCTGGGCTTTTTCTAGTTCGGACTACGCAGTAATGTGGTACCACACTGAAACAGTCGATTAGTCCTGGCATCGTTCAATATTTTAGAGGATAACACCGGTCAGGACTAGGTAAGGTCTGGGATTTGCCCTCATGTGGCTCATACTTTTGCATTTTTCGCATGCTTGTTGGCTGGATCCTGGCCTTTTTCTGGTTTGGATCTCGCATAAATGTGGTACCACACTGATACAGTCGATTAATCCTGGTTTCGATCAATATTTTAGAGGATAACGCATGTTAATTCTGGGTTACTTCTGGGATTTGCCTTGATGAAGGTCATACTTCCGCATTTATCGCATACGTGTTGGCCAGATCCTGGGCTTTGTATGGTTCGGATCACGTAGTAATGTCGTACCATACAGAAACAGTCGATTAATCCTGGTCTCGATCAGTATTTTAGATAATGACGCCGGTTATGGCTGGGTTAGGTCTGGGATTTGCCCTCATCTGGAATATGCTTTCGCATTTTTCACATACCTATTTTCCAAACCCTGGGTCTTTCTTGGTTTGGATCACGTACTAATGTGGTACCACACTGAAGCAGTCGTTGTAACCTGGGTTCGATGGATATTTTAGAGGGTAACGCGTGTTAGGTCTGGGTTTGGTCTGGGATTTGCCCTCATCTGGCTCATACCTTCGCTTTTTTGCATACTTTTTGGCCAGATCCTGGGTTTTCTCTGTTTTCAATAACGTACTAACGTGGTACCACACTAAAACGGTCGACTACACCTGGATTCGGTCAATATTTTAGAGGAAGACGCATATTAGGTCTGGGTTAGATCTGGGATTTGCCCTCATCTGGCTCGTACTTTCGCAGTTTTCGCATACTTGTTGGCCAGATACTGGGCTATCTCTGATTTGGACCACGTAGTAATGTGGTAGCACACTGAAACAGACGATTAAACCTGGGATCGATCAATATTTTAGAGGGTAACGCGTGGTAGGTCTGGGTTAGGCCTAGGATTTGCCCTCATCACGCTCATACTTTCGCATTTTTCGCATACTTGCTGGCCAGATCCTTGCCTTTGTCTGGTTTGGATCACGCAAAATGTGGTACCATACTGAAACAGTCGATTAATCCTGGTTTCGATTAATATTTTAGAGGATAACACCGGTTAGGTCTGGGTTGGGTCTCGGATTTGCCCTCATCAGGCTCATACTTTCGCTTTTGTCATACTTGTTGGTCAGATCCTGGGTTTTTTCTGGTTAGAAAAACGTGGTACTGCGGTACCACACTGTCACAGTAAATTGAACCTGGTTCCGTTCGATATTTTGCCGGATAACACCGGTTAGGTCTAGGTTAGGTCTGGGTTATAACCGTGTCTGGTTGATGCTATTGCGTTTTTCGCATACTTGTTGGCTAGATCCTGGGTTTTCTCTGTATTGAATAACATACTAATGTGGTACCACACCGAAACTGTCGACTAAACCTGTCCCCGATCAATATTTTTGAGGAAAACGGATGTTAGGTCTGGGTTAGGTTTAGGATTTGCTCTCATCTGGCTCATACTTTCGCATTTTTCGCATACTTGTAGGCCAGATCCTGGGCTATCTCTGATTTGGGTCACGTAGTAATGTGGTGCCACTCTGAAACTGTCGATTAATCCTGGTCTCGATCAATATTTTAGATAATGACGCCGGTTATGGCTGGGTTAGGTCTGGGATTTGCCCTCATCTGGAATATGCTTTCGCATTTTTCACATACCTATTTTCCAAACCCTGGGTCTTTCTTGGTTTGGATCACGTACTAATGTGGTACCACACTGAAGCAGTCGTTGTAACCTGGGTTCGACGGATATTTTAGAGGGTAACGCGTGTTAGGTCTGGGTTTGGTCTGGGATTTGCCCTCATCTGGCTCATACCTTCGCTTTTTTGCATACTTTTTGGCCAGATCCTGGGTTTTCTCTGTTTTCAATAACGTACTAACGTGGTACCACACTAAAACGGTCGACTACACCTGGATTCGATCAATATTTTAGAGGATAACGCATGGTAGGTCTGGGTCAGGTCTGGGATTTGCCCTCATCAGGCTCATAATTTCGCATTTTTGCATACATGCTGGCCAGATCCTGGGCTTTGTTTGGTTTGGATCACGTAGTAATGTGGTGCCACACTGAAACAGTAGATTAACCCTGGCCTCGTTCAATATTTTAGAGGATAACACCGGTCAGGTCTAGGTTAGGTCCGGGATTTGCCCTCATCTGGCTCATACTTTTGCATCTTTCGCATGCTTGTTGGCCAGATCCTTGCCTTTGTCTGGTTTGGATCACGCAAAATGTGGTACCATACTGAAACAGTCGATTAATCCTGGTTTCGATCAATATTTTAGAGGATAACACCGGTTAGGTCTGGTTTGGGTCTCGGATTTGCCCTCATCAGGCTCATACTTTCGTATTTTTCGAATACTTGTTGGCCTGATACTGGGCTTTCTCTGGTTTGGATGGCGTAGTAATGAGGTGCCACACCGAAACAGTCGATTAAACCTGGTCTCGATCAATATTTTAGATGCTAACGCGTGTTAGGTCTGGGTTAGGTCTGGGATTTGCCCTGATCTGGCTCATACTATCGCTTTTGTTATGCTTGTTGGTCAGATCCTGGGTTTTTTCAGGTTAGGAAGACGTGGTACTGCGGTACCACACTGTCACAGTAAATTGAACCTGGTTCCGTTCGATATTTTCCCGGATAACACCGGTTAGGTCTAGGTTAGGTCTGGGTTATAACCGTGTCTGGTTGATGCTATTGCGTTTTTCGCATACTTGTTGGCTAGATCCTGGGTTTTCTCTGTATTGAATAACATACTAATGTGGTACCACACTGAAACTGTCGACTAAACCTGTCCTCGATCAATATTTTAGAGGATAACGGATGTTAGGTCTGGGTTAGGTTTGGGATTTGCCCTCATCTGGCTCATACTGTCACATTTTTCACATACTTGTTGACCAGACCCAGGGTTTTTCCTGGTTTGGATCACGTAGTAGTGTGGTACCAAACTGAAACAGTCGATTAATCCTGGTTTCGATGAATATTTTAGTGGATAACGCATGTTAGGTCTGGGTTAGGCCTGGGATTTGCCCTCATCAGGCTCATACTTTTTTTTTTTTTTTTTTGTCGTGGGGAAAATCTTCGAAAGACTCCCTCCCACCTCCTTGGGGAGAGGTGGGAGGGGTGTGTGGGATTCCCCGCGCCCGTACAACGACAGGCGCGGGACCTACCCACTAAAAACCCCACGGTGACCCTTCGGCACGCTTTGGGAGGATACCGGGAATCGCTCGAAGCATTCTTCCGGTATCCTCCCCGTGCCCGCGCTTTCGCGCCCATCCCCCGGGGGGACAATCGGTCCCCCCAGTAGACACACTGCCTCATAGCGGCGGGACGGGGCCTCTTCATCCCGCCGCTATCCGTCCCGGGGCCGCGTTTAGTGGCGGCTGCGAGCCCCAACTCGCAACCGCCCGCGACCCCGTTTCCACCCCTCGGCGGCCGGGCGTTCATGGCCGCACCAGACCGCCGAGGGTGCCTCCCCTTGCGTCGGACCGGTAGGGGGAGGCACTCCTACACCCAACCGGTCCGACCCGGCGCCGCCTGGCGGGAGGAGGGTCCCCTCAGGACCCCCCTCCCAGCCTAGGTCATCCGCCACGCCGAGGCGGCCGCCCGCGACGCCTCGCGACCGGGCGACGACCTCGGGCCACCGCACGAGCGCGAGCTTCAGCACGCCGCTGAAGCTCGCGCTCCCTCCCCGCGGCCTCCTTCTGCAACATTACGTTCTCGCAGAAGGAGGCCACGGCCCTCCACTTCTCCTCGCTGCCGAGCATGGCGCGCACCACGCCCGGCAGCGAGACATCCCGCCCGACGACGCCGACCAGGACACGGCGCTCCCCCTCCCACGCGGGGCATACCTCCAGGGTATGATCCGCCGTGTCCTGCTCAGCGTCGCAGTGGCAGCAACGCGCCGTCGGCTCCTTCCCTATCCGGCACAGGTATCTTCCGAAGCTGCCATGCCCGGAAAATACCTGTGCCAGCCGGTAGGTGAGGCTGCCATGGCCTCTGTCCAGCCACTGCTTCAGGAGTGGCCGAACAGCTCCGACAGTCCGGTGCCCCGCGGTTGGCAGAGCCAGCCGCTCCTGCCACGCGAGCAACACGGACTGCCGGGCCTGGCGCTTCAAATCGCCCCAAGCAGGTTCCTGCCCGCTCGGGACCGCCCCCACCCCCGCGCGACGGTCGACGCGGTGCCGGTACATCACCGCGTGCGATCGCGCGAGCAGTTCCATGGGCGGCATCTCCGCTAGAACCGTCGCCGCCTCATGTGACATGGTCCGATACCCGCGGACGACCCTGAGCGCCATGCGCCTCTGCACCCGACGCAGCATAGTCATGCTGCGCCGGGAGGCAGCCAGGTCGTCCGCCCAGATGGGGGCCCCGTATAGGGCCACCGACTGGACCATTGCCACATAGAGGCGACGAACTCGGCCCGCCGGGCCCCCCAGGTTGGGCAGGATCCGGCCCAGAGCCGCAACCATCCTTTCCAACCGGGGGACCAGGCAGCGGAAATGCTCCTCGAAACGCCAGTGGCTATCGAGGATCAGCCCCAGATACCTGATCTGGGGCTTCACCTCGATGTCAGCCCCACCCACCCGGATCAGAGGGGGTGGCGGATCCTGCCGAGGTGAATGAAACGCAATCACCTCGGCCTTATGGACCGCCACCGTCATCCCCATCCCCCTGATCCGGTCGACGACGCGTTGCGACCCCTCCTCCGCGCGACGCATGGCCCTCCCCCAGTGCGCCCCGACGGCCAGCACCAGTGTGTCATCCGCATAACACACCGTGCTGACGCCGTCGGGGAGGCCGGCCCCCAACACCGAGTCGTACGCGATGTTCCACAGGAGTGGCCCGAGGACCGACCCCTGCGGAACACCGCAGTACACCTCCCTCCGCATATCACCATCCCGGCCCGGATACTCGATCCACCTGCCGCGGAGATAATCCCCGACGACCGCCCTGAGACAAGGGGGGACTCGATGATATTCGAGTCCCCTCCTTATCTCTTCCCAGGGGAGGGTGTTAAAGGCATTGGCAATATCCAAGGATATTGCCAATGCCACCCCTCCCCGGGAGACGGCCGCCTCCGAGAGGGCCCTCACACGACCTATCGCGTCGATAGTCGATCGGCCCCCCCCGGAAACCGAACTGGCAGTCGGCCAGACCGGGATCACCCCGCGACAGGTGCCCGACGAGGCGGGCAGCAATCACACGCTCGAAGAGCTTGCCCACCTCGCCGAGGAGACAAATGGGCCGGTATGCGGAGGGAGACTCCGCGGGCCGACCCTCCTTCCGGAGGAGGACCATCCTCGCCACCTTCCAACTGGGGGGGAATCGCCCGTCCCTCAGGCAGCGGTCGAACAACCGCCTGAGGTCGGCCCCAAGGACGCCCTGGGTCAAGACCCAAACCCGGCCGGGCACACCATCCGGACCCGGGGCCGTGTTACGAACCCCGAGCCGTCTGATGGCCGCTGCCAGCTCCTCCTGCGTGACCCCCAGCTCGGCCGTCCACTCCACTGGGACAGCCGCCGCCGCCGGAGGACGCGGTCCCCTCTCCCCAATTGGGAAGAGTGTATTGACCACGTCCTCCAACAGCCGGGGGTCAAGACCCTCGGTGACGGGGGGCGCCCACGGGCGGAGCTTATTCAGCACCACCTTATATGGGCGCCCCCATGGATCGTCATCAAGGGTCTGGAGGAGCTCCTTCCATGCCTGGGTCTTGGCCCGTTTGATGGCGACCTGCAGAGCAACCCGCGCCACGCGGTATGCTCCATACAGGTCATCAGCTGCCCTCGCTCGCGCCACGCCGCCGCCTGTACGTTGACGACGGCGCGCGCGGGTGTACTGGCGTCGGGCGCGGACAGTCGCGACTCGCAACTCCGTGATCGCGTCCGACCACCAGTACACCGCCCGGCGAGGAGAAGCCCGCCCGACCCGAGGCATCGCCGCGTCGCAAATACCCGCGACCAATGCTCCGAGCCGGGCGACCTCCTCCTCTATGCTCGGCAACTCGGCCGCTCCCTGCGGCCAAGTTGCAGCGAGGGCAGCTGCCATCAGGGCGTCCTTGTCCAGGCGCCGAAGCGCCCAGCGGCGTGGTGGGGTGCCACGCAGGTGGCCGTGTCGGGATGCACTCGCGGCGGCAGAGACCTCCATCCGGATGTACCGGTGATCGGAGAGTGTCTCTGCCCCCGCGACCACGTGCCAACCCGACACCATGCGCACGGCGTTGGGGGTCGCGAATCCAACATCCACGATGGACCCCCCATATCGCCGCACGCATGTGTGCTCCGACCCCCGGTTCAATACCCGGAGGTCGAGCCCCGCCGCCAATCGCCCAGGATCCCGCCGCGAACGGAGGTCCTGGGGGATCCCCAAGCCACCGACTTGGCATTAAAATCCCCCAGGACCAGCACCGGCCGGGCCGCGTAGCGCTGCACGCATGCCGCGACCTCGGCCAAGTACAGCTCACATATTACTACCTGATCCAAACCAGAAAAAACCCAGGATCTGTTCAACAAGTATGTGAAGAATGCGAAAGTATGAGCCTGATGAGGGCAAGTCCCAGACCTAACCCAGACCTAGCATGGGTTATCCTCTAAAATATTGATCGAAACCGGGTTTAATCGACTGTTCCAGTGTGGTACCACATTTCCGCCTGATCCAAACCAGAAAAAACCCAGGATCTGGCCAAAAAGTGTGCGAAGTATGCGAAAGTATAAGCCTGATGGGAGGAAATACCTTACCTTAACTAGACCTTACATGCGTTATCCTCTATAATATTGATCGAAACCAGGTTTAATCGACTGTTTCAGTGTCGTACAACATTACGACCTGATCCAAGCCAGAAAAAACCCAGGATCTGTTCATCAAGTATGTGAAGAGTGCGAAAGTATGAGTCTGATGAGGGCAAATCCCAGACCTAACCCAGACCTAGCATTCGTTATCCTCTAAAATATTGATCGTGGCCAGGCTTAATTGACTGTTTCTGTGTGGTTCCACATTACTACGTGACACAATCCAGAAAAAGACTAGGATCTGGCCAAGAAGAATGCGAAATATGCGATTGCATGAGCCTGATGAGGGCATATCCCAGATCTAACATAGACCTAACGTGCGATAGCCTCTAAAATATTGATCGAAACCAGGTTTAATCTACTGTTTTAGTGTGGTACCAGATTACTACGTGATCCAAACCAGAAAAAACACTGGATATGTTCAACAAGTATGTGAAGATTGCGAAAGTATGAGTCTGATGCGTTTATAACCCAGACGTAACCCAGACCAAACCGGTGTTATCCTCTAAAATATTGATCGATACTAAGTTTAATTGACTATTTCAGTGTGGTACCACATTACTACGTGATCCAAACCAGAGAAACCCATGATCTGGTCAACATGTTTGTTAAAAATGCGAAAGTATGAGCCCAATGATGGCAAATCCCAAACCTAACCCAGACCTCGCATTCGTTATCCTCTGAAATATTGCTCGTGGCCAGGTTTAATCTACTGTTTTAGTGTGGTACCAGATTACTACGTGATACAATCCAGAAAAAACACAGGATCTGCTCAGAAAGTATGTGAAGATTGCGAAAGTATGAGTCTGATGCGTTTATAACCCAGACCTAACACAGACCAAACCGGTGTTATCCTCTACAATATTGATCGTGGCCAGGCTTAAGTGACTGTTCCTTTGTGGTACCACATTACTGCCTGATCCAAACCTGAAAAAACCCTGGATCTGGCCCACAAGTGTGCGAAATATGCGAAAGTATGAGCCTGATGAGAGCAAATCCCAGACCTAACCTAGACCTAACATGCGTTATCCTTTAAAATATTGATCGATACTGGGTTCAATAGACTGTTCCAGTGTGGTACCACATTACTACCTGATCCAAACCAAAAAAAACACAGGATCTGTTCAAGAAGTATGTGAAGAATGCGAAAGTATGAGCCTGATGAGGGCATGTCCCAGACCTAACCCAGACCTAACATGCGTTATCCTCTAAAATATTGATCGAGACCAGGCTGAATCGACACTTTCAGTGTGGTACCACATTACTACGAGATCCAACCCAGAAAAAACCAAGGATATGTTCAACAAGTAGTTGAAGAATGCGAAAGCGTGAGCCAGATGAGGGCAAATCCCAGACCTAACCCAGACCTAACCTACGATATCCACTTAAATATTGATCGAAACCAGGTTTAATTGACCGTTTCAGTGTGGTACCACACTACTACGTGATCCAAACCAGAAAAAACCCTCGATCTGGTCAACATGTTTGTTAAAAATGCGAAAGTATGAACCAAATGAGGGCAAATCCCAGACCTATCCCAGACCTAGCATGCGTTATCCTCTAAAATATTTATCGGAACCGGGTTTAATCGACTGCTTCTGTGTGGTACCACAATACTACGTGATTCAGACCAGAAGAAGACCAGGATCTGGCCAACAAAAATGCGAAATAAGCGATTGAATGAGACTGGTGAGGGCAAATCCCAGACCTAACCTAGACCTAACATGCGTTATCCTCTAAAATATTGATCGCAACCAGGTTTAATCCAGGCTTTCTTTGTGGTCCCACATTACTACCTGCTACACGCCAGAAAAAACCCAGGATCTGTTCAACAAGTATGTGAAGAGTGCGAAGGTATGAGCGATATGAGGGCAAATCGCAGACATAACCCAGACCTAGCATGCGTTATCCTCTAGAATACTGATCGAAACCGGGTTTAATCCACTGTTCCAGTGTGGTACCACATTACTGCCTGATCCAAACCAGAAAAACCCCAGTATCTGGCCAACAAGTGTGCGAAATATGCGAAAGTATAAGCCTGATGAGAGTTAATCCCAGACCTAATCTAGACCCAACATGCATTATCCCCTAAAACATTGATCGAGGCCAGGCTTAATCGACTGTTTCAGTGTGGTACCACATTACTACGTGTTCCAAACCATAAAAAGCCCAGGATCTGGCCAACAAATTCGTGAAAAATGGGAAAGTGTGAGCCTGATGAGGACAAATCCCAGACCTAACATGCGTTATTATCTAAAATAACGATCGAGACCAGAATTTATCGACTGTTTTAGTGTGGTACCACATTACTATGTGATCCAATCCAGCAAATTCCCAGGATTTGGCCAACAAGTATGCGAAAAATGCGAAAGCATGAGCCAGATGTGGGCAAATCCCGGCCTAACCGGTGTTATCCTCCAAAATATTGATCGGGGCCAGGTTTGAATGAGTGTTCCACTGCAGTACCACATTACTACGTGATCAAAACCAGAAAAAACCCTGCATCTGGCCAACAAGTATGCGAAAATGCGGAAGTTTGAGTCAGATGAGGGCAAACCCCAGATATAACCCACACCTAACCGGCGATATCCCCTAAAATATTGATCGTATCCAGGTTTAATTGTCTGCTTCAGTATGGTACCACAGTACTTCGTGATCCAAACCATACAAAGCCCAGGATCTGGCCAACAAGTATGCGAAAAATGCGAAAGTGTGAGACAGATGAGGGCAAATCCCAGACCTAACCCAGAGCTAACCGGCGTTATCCTCAAAAGTATTGATCGTATCCAGGTTTAATTGACTGTTCCAGTGTGGTACCAGATTACTACGTGATCCAAACCAGAAAAAGCCCAGGATCTGGCCAACAAGTATGCGATAAAAGCGGAAGTGTGAGCCAGATGAGGGCAAATCCCAGACCTAACCCAGACCTAACCGGTGTTATCCTCTAAAATATTGGTCGTACCCAGGTTTCATTGCTGTTTCAGTGTGGTACAGCAATTCTGCGTGATCCAATCCAGAGAAAACCCTGGGTCTGGTCCACAAGTATGAGAAAAATGCGAAAGTATGAGCCAGACGAGGGCAAATCTCAGACATAACCCACACCTAACCGGCGTTATCCCCTAAAATATTGATCGTATCCAGGTTTAATTGACTGTTTCAGTGTGGTACCACATTAAAACGTGATCCAAACCAGAAAACGCCAAGGATCTGGCCAACAAGTATGCGATAAAAGCGGAAGTGTGTGCCAGATGAGGGCAAATCCGAGACCTAACCCAGACCTAACCGGTGTTATCCTCTAAAATATTGATCGTACCCAGGTTTAGTTGACTGATTCAGTGTGGTACCACATTACCTCGTGATCCAAACCAGGAAAAACCCAGCGACTGGTCCACAAGTATGAGAAAAATGCGAAAGTATGAGCCAGATGAGGGCAAATCCCATACATATCCCACACCTAGCCGGTGTTATCCTCTAAAATATTGATCGTGTCCAGGTTTAATTGACTGTTTCAGTGTGGTACCACATTACTACATGATGGAAACTAGAAAAAGCCCAGGATCTGGCCATCAAGTATGCAAAAAATTCGAAAGTATGAGCCAGATTAGGGCAAATCCCAGACCTAACCCAGACCTAACCGGCGTTATCCTTAAAAGTATTGACCGTATCCAGGTCTAATTGACTGTTCCAGTGTGGTACCAGATTACTACATGATCCAAACCAGAAAAAATCCAGGATCTGGCCAACAAGTATGCGATAAAAGCGGAAGTGTGAGCCAGATGAGGGCAAATCCCAGACCTAACCCAGACCTATCCGGTGTTATCCTCTAAAGTATTGGTCGTACCCAGGTTTAATTGCTGTTTCAGTGTGGTACCACATTACTACGTGGTGGATACCAGTAAAAGCCCAGGATCTGGCCATCAAGTATGTAAAATATTCGAAAGCATGAACCAGAGGAGTGCAAATCCCCGACCTAACCCAGACCTAACATGCGTCATCCTCTAAAATATTGATCGTATACAGGTTTAATTGACTGTTTCAGTGTGGTACCGCATTACTTCGTGATCCAAACAATAGAAAGCCCATGATCTGGCCAACAAGTATGCGAAAAATGCGAAAGTATGAGCCAGATGAGGGCAAATCCCAGACCTAACCCAGACCTAACAGGTGTTATCCTCCAAAATACTGATCGTGTCCAGGTTTAATTGACAGTTTCAGTGTGATACCACATTACTACGTGTTCCAAACCATAAAAAGCCCAGGATGTGGCCAACAAGTACGTGAAAAATGGGAAAGTGTGAGCCTGATGAGGACAAATCCCAGACCTAACATGCGTTATTATCTAAAATATTGATCGAGACCAGAATTTATCGACTGTTTTAGTGTGGTACCACATTACTATGTGATCCAATCCAGCAAATTCCCAGGATCTGGCCAACAAGTATGCGAAAAATGCGAAAGCGTGAGCCAGATGTTGGCAAATCCCGGCCTAACCGGTGGTATCCTCCAAAATATTGATCGAGGCCAGGTTTAAACTACTGTTTTAGTGTAGTACCAAATTACTACGTGATACAAACCAGAAGAAAACCCAGGATCTGCTCAAAAAGTATGTGAAGAATGCGAAAGTATGAGTCTGATGCGGTTATAACCCAGACCTAACCCAGACCAAACCGTTGTTATCCTCTAAAATATTGATCGAGACCAGGCTTAATCGACTGTTTCTGTGTGGTACCACAATACTACGTGATTCAAACCAGAAAAACCCCAGGATATGTTCAACAAGCATTTGAAGAGTGCGAAAGTATGAGTCTGATGAGGTCAAATCTCAGACCTAACCCAGACCTAGCATGCATTATCCTCCAAAATATTGATCGTGGCCAGGTTTAATTGACTGTTTCTGTGTGGTACCACAATACTACGTGAATGAGACCAGAGGAAGAGCAGGATCTTGCCAACCAGAATGCGAAATATGCGATTGTAGGAGACTACTGAAGGCAAATCCCAGACCTAACCTAGACATAACATGCGATATCCTTTAAAATATTGATCGAAACCAGGTTTAATCGTCTCTTTCAGTGTCGTCCCACATTACTACCTGATCCAAGCCAGAAAACACCCAGGATCTGTTCAACAGGTATGTGAAGAATGCGAAAGTATGAGTCTGATGTGGGCAAATCCCAAACCTAACCTAGACCTAACATGCTTTAGCCTCTAAAATGTTGATCGAAACCAGGTTTAATCAACTGTTTTAGTGTGGTACCAGATTACTACGTGATACAAACCAGAAAAACCACAGGATCTGGCCAACAAGTGTGCGAAATATGCGAAAGTTTGAACCTGATGAGGGCAAGTCCTAGACCTAACCTAGACCTAACATGCGTTATCCTCTAAAATATTGATCGAGACCAGTCTTAATCGACAGTTTCAGTGTGGTACCACAGTACTACGTGATCCAACCCAGAAAAACCCCAGGATATGTTCAACAAGCATTTGAAGAGTGCGAAAGTATGAGTCTGATGAGGTCAAATCTCAGACCTAACCCAGACCTAGCATGCGTTATCCTCCAAAATATTGATCGTGGCCAGGTTTAATTGACTGTTTCTGTGTGGTACCACAATACTACGTGAATGAGACCAGAGGAAGAGCAGGATCTTGCCAACCAGAATGCGAAATATGCGATTGTAGGAGACTACTGAAGGCAAATCCCAGACCTAACCTAGACATAACATGCGATATCCTTTAAAATATTGATCGAAACCAGGTTTAATCGACTGTTTTAGTGTGGTACCACATTACTACGTGATACAAACCAGAAAAAAACCAAGGTTCTGCTCAAAAAGTATGTGATGATTGCGAAAGTATGAGACAAACGAGGGCAAATCCCAGACCCAACCCAAACCTAGCATGCGTTATCCTCTAAAATATTGACCGAAACCGGGTTTAATCGACTGTTCCAGTGTGGTACCACATTATTACCTGATCCAAACCAGAAAAAACTCAGGACGTGGCCAAAAAGTGTGCGAAATATGCGAAAGTATGAGCCTGATGAGTGCATATCCCAGACCTAACCTAGACCTAACATGCGCTATCCTCTAAAATATTGATCGGGACCAGGCTTAATCGACTGTTTCAGTGTGGTACTACATTACTACGTGATCCAACCCAGAAAAAACCCAGGATCTGTTCAACAAGTATGTGAAGAGTCCGATAGTATGAGCCAGACGAGGGCAAATCCCAGACATAACCCACACCTAACCGGTGTTATCCTCTAAAAAATTGATCGTGTTCAGGTTTAATTGACTGTTTCAGTGTGGTACCACATTACTACATAATGGAAACCAGAAAAAGCCCAGGATCTGACCATCAAGTATGTAAAATATTCGAAAGCATGAACCAGATGAGTGCAAATCCCCGACCTAACCCAGACCTAACATGCGTCATCCTCTAAAATATTGATCGTATACAGGTTTAATTGACTGTTTCAGTGTGGTACCGCATTACTTCGTGATCCAAACAATACAAAGCCCATGATCTGGCCAACAAGTATGCGAAAAATGCGAAAGTATGAGCCAGATGAGGGCAAATCCCAGACCTAACCCAGACCTAACCGGTGTTATCCTCCAAAATATTGATCGTGTCCAGGTTTAATTGACAGTTTCAGTGTGATACCACATTACTACGTGTTCCAAACCATAAAAAGCCCAGGATCTGGCCAACAAGTACGTGAAAAATGGGAAAGTGTGAGCCTGATGAGGACAAATCCCAGACCTAACATGCGTTATTATCTAAAATATTGATCGAGACCAGAATTTATCGACTGTTTTAGTGTGGCACCACATTACTATGTGACCCAATCTAGCAAATTCCCAGGCTCTGGCCAACAAGTATGCGAAAAATGCGAAAGCATGAGCCAGATGTGGGCAAATCCCGGCCTATCCGGTGGTATCCTCCAAAATATTGATCGAGGCCAGATTTAAATGAGTGTTCCACTGCAGTTCCACATCACTACGTGATCCAAACCAGAAAAAACCCTGGATATGCCCAACAAGTATGCGAAAAATGCGAAAGTGTGAGCCAGATGAGGGTAAATCCCAGACTTAACCCAGACCTAACATGCGTCATCCTCTAAAATATTGATCGTATACAGCTTTAATTGACTGTTTCAGTGTGGTACCGCATTACTTCGTGATCCATACAATACAATGCCCATGATCTGGCCAACAAGTATGCAAAATATTCGAAAGTATAAACCAGATGAGTGCAAATCCCCGACCTAACCCAGACCTAACATGCGTCATCCTCTAAAATATTGATCGCATACAGGTTTAATTGACTGTTTCAGTGTGGCACCGCATTACTTCGTGATCCAAACAATACAAAGCCCATGATCTGGCCAACAAGTATGCGAAAAATGCGAAAGTATGAGCCAGATGAGGGCAAATCCCGGCCTAACCGGTGTTATCCTCCAAAATATTGATCGAGGCCAGATTTAAATGAGTGTTCCACTGCAGTTCCACATCACTACGTGATCCAAACCAGAAAAAACCCTGGATATGCCCAACAAGTATGCGAAAAATGCGAAAGTGTGAGCCAGATGAGGGTAAATCCCAGACTTAACCCAGACCTAACATGCGTCATCCTCTAAAATATTGATCGTATACAGTTTTAATTGACTGTTTCAGTGTGGTACCGCATTACTTCGTGATCCAAACCATACAAAGCCCACGATTTGGCCAACAAGTATGCGAAAAGTGCGTAAGTGTGTGCCAGATGAGGGCAAATCCCAGACATAACCCACACCTAACCGGTGTTATCCTCTAAAATATTGATCGCATCCGGGTTTAATTGACTGTTTCAGTGTGGTACCACATAACTACGTGGTGGACTCCAGTAAAAGCCCAGGATCTCGCCATCAAGTATGCGGTAAATGCGAAAGCATGAGCCAGATGTGGGCAAATCCCGGCCTAACCGGTGGTATCCTCCAAAATATTGATCGGGGCCAGGTTTAAATGAGTGTTCCACTGCAGTACCACATTACTACGTGATCAAAACCAGAAAAAACCCTGGATCTGGCCAACAAGTATGCGAAAAATGCGAAAGTATGGGCCAGATGAGGGCAAACCCCAGATATAACCCACACCTAACCGGCGTTATCCCCTAAAATATTGATCGTATCCAGGTTTAATTGACTGCTTCAGTATGGTACCACAGTACTTCGTGATCCAAACCATACAAAGCCCAGGATCTGGCCAACAAGTATGCGATACAAGCGGAAGTGTGAGCCAGATCAGGGCAAATCCCAGACCTAACCCAGAGCTATCTGGTGTTATCCTCTAAAATATTGGTCGTACCCAGGTTTAATTGCTGTTTCAGTGTGGTACCACATTACTACGTGTTCCAAACCATAAAAAGCCCAGGATGTGGCCAACAAGTACGAGAAAAATGGGAAAGTGTGAGCCAGATGAGGGTAAATCCCAGACCTAACCCAGACCTAACATGCGTCATCCTCTAAAATATTGATCGTATACAGTTTTAATTGACTGTTTCAGTGTGGTACCGCATTTCTTCGTGATCCATACAATACAATGCCCATGATCTGGCCAACAAGTATGCAAAATATTCGAAAGTATAAACCAGATGAGTGCAAATCCCCGACCTAACCCAGACCTAACATGCGTCATCCTCTAAAATATTGATCGTATACAGGTTTAATTGACTGTTTCAGTGTGGCACCGCATTACTTCGTGATCCAAACAATACAAAGCCCATGATCTGGCCAACAAGTATGCGAAAAATGCGAAAGTATGAGCCAGATGAGGGCAAATCCTAGACCTAACCCAGACCTAACCGGTGTTATCCTCCAAAATATTGATCGTGTCCAGGTTTAATTGACAGTTTCTGTGTGATACCTGATTACTACGTGTTCCAAACCATAAAAAAACCAGGATCTGGCCAACAAGTACGTGAAAAATGGGAAGGTATGAGCCTGATGAGGACAAATCCCAGACCTAACATGCGTTATTATCTAAAATATTGATCGAGACCAGAATTTATCGACTGTTTTAGTGTGGTACCACATTACTATGTGATCCAATCCAGCAAATTCCCAGGATCTGGCCAACAAGTATGCGAAAAATGCGAAAGCATGAGCCACATGTGGGCAAATCCCGGCCTAACCGGTGTTATCCTCCAAAATATTGATCGAGGCCAGATTTAAATGAGTGTTCCACTGCAGTTCCACATCACTACGTGATCCAAACCAGAAAAAACCCTGGATATGGCCAACAAGTATGCGAAAAATGCGAAAGTATGAGGCAGATGGGGGCAAATCCCAGACCTAACCCAGACCTAACCGGTGTTATCCCCTAAAATATTGATCGTATGCAGGTTTAATTGTCTGTTTCAGTGTGGCACCGCATTATTTCGTGATCGAAACCAGAAAAAACCCTGGGACTGGTCCGCAAGTATGGGAAAAATGCGAAAGTATCAGCCAGACGAGGGCAAATCCCCGACCTAACCCACACCTAACCGGCGTTATCCCCTAATATATTGATCCTATGCAGGTTTAATTGACTGTTTCAGTGTGGTACCACATTACTACGTGATCCAAACCAGCAAACGCCCAGGCTCTGGCCATCAAGTATGCCTAAAATGTGGAAGTATGAACATGATGCGGGCAAATCCCAGAACTAACCAAGGCCTAACCGGCGTTATCCTCTAAAATATTGATCGTGTCCAGGTTTAATTGACAGTTTCAGTGTGGTACCACATTACTACGTGATTGAAACCAGAATAAGCGCAGGATCTGGCCATCAAGTATGCAAAAAATTCGAAATTGTGAGCCAGATGAGGGCAAATCCCAGACATAACCCAGACCTTACTGGCGTTATCCCCTAAAATATTGATAGTATCCAGCTACAATTGACTATTTCAGTGTGGTACCACATTACTTCGTGATCCAAACCATACAAAGCCCAGGATTTGGCCAACAAGTATGCGAAAAGTGCGTAAGTGTGTGCCAGATGAGGGCAAATCCCAGACATAACCCACACCTAACCGGTGTTATCCTCTAAAATATTGATCGCATCCGGGTTTAATTGACTGTTTCAGTGTGGTACCACATAACTGCGTGGTGGACTCCAGTAAAAGCCCAGGATCTCGCCATCAAGTATACGATAAATGCGAAAGCATGAGCCAGATGTGGGCAAATCCCGGCCTAACCGGTGGTATCCTCCAAAATATTGATCGGGGCCAGGTTTAAATGAGTGTTCCACTGCAGTACCACATTACTACGTGATCAAAACCAGAAAAAACCCTGGATCTGGCCAACAAGTATGCGAAAAATGCGAAAGTATGGGCCAGATGAGGGCAAACCCCAGATATAACCCACACCTAACCGGCGTTATCCCCTAAAATATTGATCGTATCCAGGTTTAATTGACTGCTTCAGTATGGTACCATAGTACTTCGTGATCCAAACCATACAAAGCCCAGGATCTGGCCAACAAGTATGCGAAAAATACGAAAGTGTGAGCCAGATGAGGGCAAATCCCAGACCTAACCCAGAGCTAACCGGCGTTATCCTCAAAAGTATTGATCGTATCCAGGTTTAATTGACTGTTCCAGTGTGGTACCAGATTACTGCGTGATCCAAACCAGAAAAAGCCCAGGATCTGGCCAACAAGTATGCGATACAAGCGGAAGTGTGAGCCAGATGAGGGCAAATCCCAGACCTAACCCAGACCTAACCGGTGTTATCCTCTAAAATATTGGTCGTACCCAGGTTTAGTTGCTGTTTCAGTGTGGTACCGCAATTCATCGTGATCCAATCCAGAGAAAACCCTGGGTCTGGTCCACAAGTATGAGAAAAATGCGAAAGTATCAGCCAGACGAGGGCAAATCTCAGACATAACCCACACCTAACCGGCGTTATCCCCTAAAATATTGATCGTATCCAGGTTTAATTGACAGTTTCAGTGTGGTACCACATTAAAACGTGATCCAAACCAGAAAACGCCCAGGATCTGGCCAACAAGTATGCGATAAAAGAGGAAGTGTGAGCCAGATGAGGGCAAATCCCAGACCTAACCCAGACCTAACCGGTGTTATCCTCTAAAATATTGATCGTACCCAGGTTTAGTTGACTGATTCAGTGTGGTACCACATTACCTCGTGATCCAAACCAGAAGAAACCCTGCGACTGGTCCACAAGTATGAGAAAAATGCGAAAGTATGAGCCAGATGAGGGCAAATCCCACATATCCCACACCTAATCGGTGTTATCCTCTAAAATATTGATCGTGTCCAGGTTTAATTGACTGTTTCAGTGTGGTACCACATTACTACATGATGGAAACTAGAAAAAGCCCAGGATCTGGCCATCAAGTATGCAAAAAATTCGAAAGTATGAGCCAGATTAGGGGAACTCTTAGACCTAACCCAGACATAACCGGCGTTATCCTTAAAAGTATTGATCGTATCCAGGTCTAATTGACTGTTCCAGTGTGGTACCAGATTACTACATGATCCAAACCAGAAAAAATCCAGGATCTGGCCAACCAGTATGCGATAAAAGCGGAAGTGTGAGCCAGATCAGGGCAAATCCCAGACCTAACCCAGAGCTATCCGGTGTTATCCTCTAAAATATTGGTCGTACCCAGGTTTAATTGCTGTTTCAGTGTGGTACCACATTACTACGTGGTGGATACCAGTAAAAGCCCAGGATCTGGCCATCAAGTATGTAAAATATTCGAAAGCATGAACCAGACGAGTGCAAATCCCCGACCTAACCCAGACCTAACATGCGTCATCCTCCAAAATATTGATCGTATACAGGTTTAATTGACTGTTTCAGTGTGGTACCGCATTACTTCGTGATCCGAACCATACAAAGCCCAGGATCTGGCCAACAAGTATGCGAAAAGTGTGAAAGTGTGAGCCAGATGATGGCAAATTCCAGACATAACCCAGACCTAACCGGCGTTATCCCCTAAAATATTGATCGTATCCAGGTTTAATTGACTGATTCAGTGTGGTACCACATTACTACATAATGGAAACCAGAAAAAGCCCAGGATCTGGCCATCAAGTATGCGAAAAATGCGAAAGTATGAGCCAGATGAGGGCAAATCCCAGAACTAACCAAGGCCTAACCGGCGTTATCCTCTAAAATATTGATCGTGTCCAGGTTTAATTGACAGT
The DNA here is from genome assembly GCF_051014445.1 of Colletes latitarsis. NCBI lineage: Eukaryota > Metazoa > Arthropoda > Insecta > Hymenoptera > Colletidae > Colletes > Colletes latitarsis. The sequence goes on from NC_135147.1 coordinate 5,767,443, forward strand.
TTCAGTGTGGTACCACATTACTACGTGATTGAAACCAGAATAAGCGCAGGATCTGGCCATCAAGTATGCAAAAAATTCGAAATTGTGAGCCAGATGAGGGCAAATCCCAGACATAACCCAGACCTTACTGGCGTTATCCCCTAAAATATTGATAGTATCCAGCTACAATTGACTATTTCAGTGTGGTACCACATTACTTCGTGATCCAAACCATACAAAGCCCAGGATTTGGCCAACAAGTATGCGAAAAGTGCGTAAGTGTGTGCCAGATGAGGGCAAATCCCAGACATAACCCACACCTAACCGGTGTTATCCTCTAAAATATTGATCGCATCCGGGTTTAATTGACTGTTTCAGTGTGGTACCACATAACTGCGTGGTGGACTCCAGTAAAAGCCCAGGATCTCGCCATCAAGTATGCGATAAATGCGAAAGCATGAGCCAGATGTGGGCAAATCCCGGCCTAACCGGTGGTATCCTCCAAAATATTGATCGGGGCCAGGTTTAAATGAGTGTTCCACTGCAGTACCACATTACTACGTGATCAAAACCAGAAAAAACCCTGGATCTGGCCAACAAGTATGCGAAAAATGCGAAAGTATGGGCCAGATGAGGGCAAACCCCAGATATAACCCACACCTAACCGGCGTTATCCCCTAAAATATTGATCGTATCCAGGTTTAATTGACTGCTTCAGTATGGTACCATAGTACTTCGTGATCCAAACCATACAAAGCCCAGGATCTGGCCAACAAGTATGCGAAAAATACGAAAGTGTGAGCCAGATGAGGGCAAATCCCAGACCTAACCCAGAGCTAACCGGCGTTATCCTCAAAAGTATTGATCGTATCCAGGTTTAATTGACTGTTCCAGTGTGGTACCAGATTACTGCGTGATCCAAACCAGAAAAAGCCCAGGATCTGGCCAACAAGTATGCGATACAAGCGGAAGTGTGAGCCAGATGAGGGCAAATCCCAGACCTAACCCAGACCTAACCGGTGTTATCCTCTAAAATATTGGTCGTACCCAGGTTTAGTTGCTGTTTCAGTGTGGTACCGCAATTCATCGTGATCCAATCCAGAGAAAACCCTGGGTCTGGTCCACAAGTATGAGAAAAATGCGAAAGTATCAGCCAGACGAGGGCAAATCTCAGACATAACCCACACCTAACCGGCGTTATCCCCTAAAATATTGATCGTATCCAGGTTTAATTGACAGTTTCAGTGTGGTACCACATTAAAACGTGATCCAAACCAGAAAACGCCCAGGATCTGGCCAACAAGTATGCGATAAAAGAGGAAGTGTGAGCCAGATGAGGGCAAATCCCAGACCTAACCCAGACCTAACCGGTGTTATCCTCTAAAATATTGATCGTACCCAGGTTTAGTTGACTGATTCAGTGTGGTACCACATTACCTCGTGATCCAAACCAGAAGAAACCCTGCGACTGGTCCACAAGTATGAGAAAAATGCGAAAGTATGAGCCAGATGAGGGCAAATCCCACATATCCCACACCTAATCGGTGTTATCCTCTAAAATATTGATCGTGTCCAGGTTTAATTGACTGTTTCAGTGTGGTACCACATTACTACATGATGGAAACTAGAAAAAGCCCAGGATCTGGCCATCAAGTATGCAAAAAATTCGAAAGTATGAGCCAGATTAGGGGAACTCTTAGACCTAACCCAGACATAACCGGCGTTATCCTTAAAAGTATTGATCGTATCCAGGTCTAATTGACTGTTCCAGTGTGGTACCAGATTACTACATGATCCAAACCAGAAAAAATCCAGGATCTGGCCAACCAGTATGCGATAAAAGCGGAAGTGTGAGCCAGATCAGGGCAAATCCCAGACCTAACCCAGAGCTATCCGGTGTTATCCTCTAAAATATTGGTCGTACCCAGGTTTAATTGCTGTTTCAGTGTGGTACCACATTACTACGTGGTGGATACCAGTAAAAGCCCAGGATCTGGCCATCAAGTATGTAAAATATTCGAAAGCATGAACCAGACGAGTGCAAATCCCCGACCTAACCCAGACCTAACATGCGTCATCCTCCAAAATATTGATCGTATACAGGTTTAATTGACTGTTTCAGTGTGGTACCGCATTACTTCGTGATCCGAACCATACAAAGCCCAGGATCTGGCCAACAAGTATGCGAAAAGTGTGAAAGTGTGAGCCAGATGATGGCAAATTCCAGACATAACCCAGACCTAACCGGCGTTATCCCCTAAAATATTGATCGTATCCAGGTTTAATTGACTGATTCAGTGTGGTACCACATTACTACATAATGGAAACCAGAAAAAGCCCAGGATCTGGCCATCAAGTATGCGAAAAATGCGAAAGTATGAGCCAGATGAGGGCAAATCCCAGACCTAACCCAGACCTAACCGGTGTTATCCTCCAAAATATTGATCGTGTCCAGGTTTAATTGACAGTTTCAGTGTGATACCACATTACTACGTGTTCCAAACCATAAAAAGCCCAGGATCTGGCCAACAAGTACGTGAAAAATGGGAAAGTGTGAGCCTGATGAGGACAAATCCCAGACCTAACATGCGTTATTATCTAAAATATTGATCGAGACCAGAATTTATCGACTGTTTTAGTGTGGCACCACATTACTATGTGACCCAATCTAGCAAATTCCCAGGCTCTGGCCAACAAGTATGCGAAAAATGCGAAAGCATGAGCCAGATGTGGGCAAATCCCGGCCTATCCGGTGGTATCCTCCAAAATATTGATCGAGGCCAGGTTTAAATGAGTGTTCCACTGCAGTACCACATTACTACGTGATCCAATCCAGAAAAAACCCTGGATCTGGCCAACAAGTATGCAAAAAATTCGAAAGTATGAGCCAGATAAGGGCAAATCCCAGACATAACCCACACCTAACCGGCGATATCACCTAAAATATTGATCGTATCCAGGTTTAATTGACTGATTCAGTGTGGTACCACATTACTACATAATGGTAACCAGAAAAAGCCCAGGATCTGGCCATCAAGTATGCCAAAAATTCGAATGTATGAGACAGATGAGGGCAAGTCCCAGACATAACCCAGACCTAACCGGCGTTATCACCTAAAATATTGATCGTATCCAGGTTTAATTGACTGATTCAGTGTGGTACCACATTACTACATAATGGAAACCAGAAAAAGCCCAGGATCTGGCCATCAAGTATGCAAAAAATTCGAAAGTATGAGCCAGATGAGGGCAAATCCCAGACATAACCCACACCTAACCGGCGATATCCCCTAAAATATTGATCGTATCCAGGTTTAATTGACTGCTCCAGTATGGTACCACAGTACTTCGTGATACAAACCATACAAAGCCCAGGATCTGGCCAACAGGTATGCGAAAAATGCGAAAGTGTGAGCCAGATGAGGGCAACTCCCAGACCTAACCCAGACCTAACATGCGTCATCCTCTAAAATATTGATCGTGTCCAGGTTTAGTTGACAGTTTCAGTGTGATACCACATTACTACGTGTTCCAAACCATAAAAAGCCCAGGATCTGGCCAACAAGTACGTGAAAAATGGGAAAGTGTGAGCCAGATGTGGGCAAATCCCAGACCTAACCCAGACCTGAACGGTGTTATCCTCCAAAATATTGATCGTGTCCAGGTTTAATTGACAGTTTCAGTGTGATACCACATTACTACGTGTTCCAAACCATAAAAAGCCCAGGATGTGGCCAACAAGTACGAGAAAAATGGGAAAGTGTGAGCCAGATGAGGGTAAATCCCAGACCTAACCCAGACCTAACATGCGTCATCCTCTAAAATATTGATCGTATACAGTTTTAATTGACTGTTTCAGTGTGGTACCGCATTTCTTCGTGATCCATACAATACAATGCCCATGATCTGGCCAACAAGTATGCAAAATATTCGAAAGTATAAACCAGATGAGTGCAAATCCCCGACCTAACCCAGACCTAACATGCGTCATCCTCTAAAATATTGATCGTATACAGGTTTAATTGACTGTTTCAGTGTGGCACCGCATTACTTCGTGATCCAAACAATACAAAGCCCATGATCTGGCCAACAAGTATGCGAAAAATGCGAAAGTATGAGCCAGATGAGGGCAAATCCTAGACCTAACCCAGACCTAACCGGTGTTATCCTCCAAAATATTGATCGTGTCCAGGTTTAATTGACAGTTTCTGTGTGATACCTGATTACTACGTGTTCCAAACCATAAAAAAACCAGGATCTGGCCAACAAGTACGTGAAAAATGGGAAGGTATGAGCCTGATGAGGACAAATCCCAGACCTAACATGCGTTATTATCTAAAATATTGATCGAGACCAGAATTTATCGACTGTTTTAGTGTGGTACCACATTACTATGTGATCCAATCCAGCAAATTCCCAGGATCTGGCCAACAAGTATGCGAAAAATGCGAAAGCATGAGCCAGATGTGGGCAAATCCCGGCCTAACCGGTGTTATCCTCCAAAATATTGATCGAGGCCAGATTTAAATGAGTGTTCCACTGCAGTTCCACATCACTACGTGATCCAAACCAGAAAAAACCCTGGATATGGCCAACAAGTATGCGAAAAATGCGAAAGTATGAGGCAGATGGGGGCAAATCCCAGACCTAACCCAGACCTAACCGGTGTTATCCCCTAAAATATTGATCGTATGCAGGTTTAATTGTCTGTTTCAGTGTGGCACCGCATTATTTCGTGATCGAAACCAGAAAAAACCCTGGGACTGGTCCGCAAGTATGGGAAAAATGCGAAAGTATCAGCCAGACGAGGGCAAATCCCCGACCTAACCCACACCTAACCGGCGTTATCCCCTAATATATTGATCCTATGCAGGTTTAATTGACTGTTTCAGTGTGGTACCACATTACTACGTGATCCAAACCAGCAAACGCCCAGGCTCTGGCCATCAAGTATGCCTAAAATGTGGAAGTATGAACATGATGCGGGCAAATCCCAGAACTAACCAAGGCCTAACCGGCGTTATCCTCTAAAATATTGATCGTGTCCAGGTTTAATTGACAGTTTCAGTGTGGTACCACATTACTACGTGATTGAAACCAGAATAAGCGCAGGATCTGGCCATCAAGTATGCAAAAAATTCGAAATTGTGAGCCAGATGAGGGCAAATCCCAGACATAACCCAGACCTTACCGGCGTTATCCCCTAAAATATTGATAGTATCCAGCTACAATTGACTATTTCAGTGTGGTACCTCATTACTTCGTGATCCAAACCATACAAAGCCCAGGATTTGGCCAACAAGTATGCGAAAAGTGCGTAAGTGTGTGCCAGATGAGGGCAAATCCCAGACATAACCCACACCTAACCGGTGTTATCCTCTAAAATATTGATCGCATCCGGGTTTAATTGACTGTTTCAGTGTGGTACCACATAACTGCGTGGTGGACTCCAGTAAAAGCCCAGGATCTCGCCATCAAGTATGCGATAAATGCGAAAGCATGAGCCAGATGTGGGCAAATCCCGGCCTAACCGGTGGTATCCTCCAAAATATTGATCGGGGCCAGGTTTAAATGAGTGTTCCACTGCAGTACCACATTACTACGTGATCAAAACCAGAAAAAACCCTGGATCTGGCCAACAAGTATGCGAAAAATGCGAAAGTATGGGCCAGATGAGGGCAAACCCCAGATATAACCCACACCTAACCGGCGTTATCCCCTAAAATATTGATCGTATCCAGGTTTAATTGACTGCTTCAGTATGGTACCACAGTACTTCGTGATCCAAACCATACAAAGCCCAGGATCTGGCCAACAAGTATGCGAAAAATACGAAAGTGTGAGCCAGATGAGGGCAAATCCCAGACCTAACCCAGAGCTAACCGGCGTTATCCTCAAAAGTATTGATCGTATCCAGGTTTAATTGACTGTTCCAGTGTGGTACCAGATTACTACGTGATCCAAACCAGAAAAAGCCCAGGATCTGGCCAACAAGTATGCGATACAAGCGGAAGTGTGAGCCAGATGAGGGCAAATCCCAGACCTAACCCAGACCTAACCGGTGTTATCCTCTAAAATATTGGTCGTACCCAGGTCTAGTTGCTGTTTCAGTGTGGTACCGCAATTCATCGTGATCCAATCCAGAGAAAACCCTGGGTCTGGTCCACAAGTATGAGAAAAATGCGAAAGTATCAGCCAGACGAGGGCAAATCTCAGACATAACCCACACCTAACCGGCGTTATCCCCTAAAATATTGATCGTATCCAGGTTTAATTGACTGTTTCAGTGTGGTACCACATTAAAACGTGATCCAAACCAGAAAACGCCCAGGATCTGGCCAACAAGTATGCGATAAAAGAGGAAGTGTGAGCCAGATGAGGGCAAATCCCAGACCTAACCCAGACCTAACCGGTGTTATCCTCTAAAATATTGATCGTACCCAGGTTTAGTTGACTGATTCAGTGTGGTACCACATTACCTCGTGATCCAAACCAGAAAAAACCCTGCGACTGGTCCACAAGTATGAGAAAAATGCGAAAGTATGAGCCAGATGAGGGCAAATCCCATACATATCCCACACCTAACCGGTGTTATCCTCTAAAATATTGATCGTGTCCAGGTTTAATTGACTGTTTCAGTGTGGTACCACATTACTACATGATGGAAACTAGAAAAAGCTCAGGATCTGGCCATCAAGTATGCAAAAAATGCGAAAGTATGAGCCAGATGTGGGCAAATCCCAGACCTAACCCAGACCTAACCGGTGTTATCCTCCAAAATATTGATCGTGTCCAGGTTTAATTGACAGTTTCAGTGTGATACCACATTCCTACGTGTTCCAAACCATAAAAAGCCCAGGATCTGGCTAACAAGTACGTGAAAAATGGGAAAGTGTGAGCCTGATGAGGACAAATCCCAGACCTAACATGCGTTATTATCTAAAATATTGATCGAGACCAGAATTTATCGACTGTCTTAGTGTGGTACCACATTACTATGTGACCCAATCTAGCAAATTCCCAGGCTCTGGCCAACAAGTATGCGATAAATGCGAAAGCATGAGCCAGATGTGGGCAAATCCCGGCCTAACCGGTGGTATCCTCCAAAATATTGATCGAGGCCAGGTTTAATTGACAGTTTCAGTGTGATACCACATTACTACGTGTTCCAAACCATAAAAAGCCCAGGATCTGGCCAACAAGTACGTGAAAAATGGGAAAGTGTGAGCCTGATGAGGACAAATCCCAGACCTAACATGCGTAATTATCTAAAATATTGATCGAGACCAGAATTTATCGACTGTCTTAGTGTGGTACCACATTACTACGTGATCCAAACCAGAAAAAACCCTGGATCTGGCCAACACGTATGCGAAAAATGCGAAAGTATGAACCAGATAAGTGCAAATCCCCGACCTAACCCAGACCTAACATGCGTCATCCTCTAAAATATTGATCGTATCCTGGTTTAATTGACTGTTCCAGTGTGGTACCACAATTCTTCGTGATCCAGTCCAGAGAAAACCCTGGGTCTGGTCCACAATTATGAGAAAAATGCGAAAGTATGAGCCAGGCGAGGGCAAATCCCAGACATAACCCAGACCTAACCGGCGTAATCCCCTAAAATATTGATAGTGCCCAGGTACAATTGATTATTTCAGTGTGGTACCACATTATTTCGTGATCCGAACCATACAAAGCCCAGGATCTGGCCAACAAGTATGCGAAAAGTGTGAAAGTGTGAGCCAGATGAGGGCAAATCCCAGACCTAACCCAGACCTAACATGCGTCATCCTCTAAAATATTGATCGTATACAGGTTTAGTTGACTGTTTCAGTGTGGTGCCGCATTACTTCGTGATCCATACAATACAATGCCCATGATCTGGCCAACAAGTATGCGAAAAATGCGAAAGTATGAGCCTGATGATGGCAAATTCCAGACATAACCCAGACGTAACCGGCGTTATCCCCTAAACTATTGATCGTATCCAGGTTTAATTGACTGATTCAGTGTGGTACCACATTACTACATAATGGAAACCAGAAAAAGCCCAGGATCTGGCCATCAAGTATGCCAAAAATTCGAAAGTATGAGCCAGACGAGGGCAAATCCCCGACATAACCCACACCTAACCGGCGTTATCCCCTAAAATATTGATCGTATGCAGGTTTAATTGACTGTTTCAGTGTGGTACCACATTACTACGTGATCCAAACCAGAAAACGCCCAGGCTCTGGCCATCAAGTATGCAAAAAATGTGGAAGTATGGACATAATGCGGGCAAATCCCAGAACTAACCAAGGCCTAACCGGCGTTATCCTCTAAAGTATTGATCGTGTCCAGGTTTAATTGACAGTTTCAGTGTGGTACCACATTACTACGTGATTGAAACCAGAATAAGCCCAGGATCTGGCCATCAAGTATGCAAAAAATTCGAAATTGTGAGCCAGATGAGGGCAAATCCTTGACATAACCCACACCTAACCGGCGTTATCCTCTAAAATATTGATCGTATCCGGGTTTAATTGACTGTTCCAGAGTGGTACCACATTACTGCGTGATCCAAACCAAAAAAATCCCAGCATCTGGCCAACAACTATGCAAAAAATTCGAAAGCATGAGCCAGATGATGGCAAATCCCAGATCTAACCCAGACCTAACATGCGTTATTCCCTAAAATATCGATCGAGACCTGGATTTATCGACAGTTTTATTGTGGTACCACATTACCACGTGATCCCAACCGGAGAAAGCCCATGGATCTGACCAACAGGTATGCGAAAAATGCGAAAGTATGTACATGGTTAGGGCAAATCCCAGAGCTAACCCAGACCAAACCGGTGTTTTCCTCTAAAACATTGATCGTGTCCAGGTTTAATTGACAGGATCAGTGTGATACCACATTACTACGTGATCCAGACCAGTAAAAGCCCAGGATCTGGCCAACAAGTATACAAAAAATTCGAAAGTATGAGCCGGATGAAACAGTCAATTAAACCTAGTTTCGATGAATATTTTAGAGGATAACACCGGTTTGGTCTGGGTTAGGTCTGGGTTAAAACCGCATCAGACTCATACTTTCGCATTCTTCAAATACTTGTTGAACATATCCTGGTTTTTTTTCTGGGTTGGATCACGTAGTAATGTGGTACCACACTGAAACAGTCGATTAAGCCTGGTCTCGATCAATATTTTAGAGGATAACGCATGTTAGGTCTAGGTTAGGTCTGGGATTTGCTCTCATCGGGCTCATACTTGTGCATATTTCGCATACTTGTTTGTCAGATCCTGGGATTTTTCTGGTTTGGAAGACGTAGGAATGTGGTATCACATCGAATCAGTCAATTAAACCTGGATGCGATCAATATTTTAGAGGATAACACCGGTTAGGTCTGGGTTAGGTCTGGGATTTGCTCTCATCTGGCTCATACTATCGCATTTTTCGCATACTTGTTGGCCAGATCCATAGGCTTTCTCCAGTTTGGATCACGAAGTAATGTGGTACCGCACTAAAACAGTCAATTAAACCTGGATGCGATCAATATTTTAGATGATAACACCGGTTAGGTCTGGGTTAGGTCTGGGATTTGCCCTCATCTGGCTCATACTTTCGCATTTTTCACATACTTGTGGACCTGATCCTGGGATTTTTCTGGTTTGGATCATGTAGTAATGTGGTACCACACTAAAACTGTCGATTAATTCTGGTCTCGATCAATATTTTAGATAATAACGTATGTTAGGTCTGGGTTAGGTCTGGGATTTGCCCTCATCTGGCTCATAATTTCGCAGTTTTCGCATACTTGTTGGCCAGATCCATGGGCCTTCTCAGGTTTGGATCACGTGGTAATGTGGTTTCACACCGAGACAGTCGATTAGTCCTGGTCTCGGTCGATATCTTAGAGGATAACGCCGGTTAGGACTGGGTTTGGTGTATGATATGCCCCCATCTGCCTCACACTTTCGCTTTTTTCGCATACGTGTTGGCCAGATCCTGGTCTTTGTATGGCTTGGATCACGTAGTAATCTTGTACCACACTGGAGCAGTCAATTAAACCTGGATGCGATCAATATTTTAGAGGATTACACCGGTTAGGTCTGGGTTAGGTCTCGGATTTACTCTCATCTGGCTCATACTTTCGCAGTTTTCGCATACTTGTTGGCCAGATCCATGGGCTTTCTCAGGTTTGGATCACGTGGTAATGTGGTACCACACTAAAACAGTCGATTAATTCTGGTCTCGATCAATATTTTAGAGAATAACGCATGTTAGGTCTGGGTTAGGTCTGCGATTTGCCTCGATCTGGCTCACACTTTAGCATTTTTCGCATACTTGTTTGCCAGATCCTGGGATTTTTCTGGTTTGGAAGACGTAGGAATGTGGTATCACACCGAATCAGTCAATTAAACCTGGTTTCGATCAATGTTTTAGAGGATAACACCGGTTAGGTGTGGGTTAGGTCTCGGATTTGCTCTCATCTGGCTCATACTTTCGCAGTTTTCGCATACTTGTTGGCCAGATCCATGGGCTTTCTCAGGTTTGGATCACGTGGTAATGTGGTACCACACTAAAACAGTCGATTAATTCTGGTCTCGATCAATATTTTAGAGAATAACGCAGGTTACGTCTGGGTTAGGTCTGGGACTTGCCCTCATCTGGCGCAGACTTTCGAATTTTTCGCATATTTGTTGGCCAGATCCTGGGCTTTGTATGGTTTGGATCACGAAGTAATGTGGTACTACACTGAAACAGAGAATTAAACCTGGATACGATCAATATTTTAGGGGATAACGCCGTTTAGGTGTGGGTTATGTCTGGGATTTGCCCTCATCTGGCTCATACTTTCGCATTTTTCGCATACTTGTTGCCCAAACCCAGGGGTTTTACTGGTTTGGATCACGAATTATTGTGGTATCACATTCAAACAGTCAATCAAACCTGGATACGATCAATATTTTAGGGGATAACGCCGGTTAGGTGTGGGTTAAGTCTGGGATTTGCCCTCATCTGGCTCACACTTTTGCATTTTTCGCATACGTGTTGGCCAGATCCTGGCTTTGTAATGTTTGGATCACGTAGTAATCTGGTACCACACTGGAGCAGTCAATCATACCTGGATGCGATCAATATTTTAGAAGATAACACCGGTTAGGCCTGGGCTAGGTCTCTGATTTGCCCCCATCTGGCTCACACTTTTGCATTTTTCGCATACGTGTTGGCCAGATCCTGGTCTTTGTATGGCATGGATCACGTAGTAATCTTGTACCACACTCGAGCAGTCAATTAAACCTGGATGCGATCAATATTTTAGATGATAACACCGGTTAGGTCTGGGTTAGGCCTGGGATTTGCCCCCATCTGGCTCACACTTCCGCTTTTTCCGCATACTTGTTGGCTAGATCCTGGGCTTTTTCTGATTTGGATCACGTAGTAATGTGGCACCACACTAAAACAGTCGATTAATCCTGGTCACGATCGATATTTTAGAGAATAACGCATGTTTTGTCTGGGTTAGGTCTGTGATTTGCCCCATCTCGCTCATACTTTCGCAGTTTTCGCATATTTGTTGGCCAGATCCATGGGCTTTCTCAGGTATGTATCACGTGGTAATGTGGTTCCACACTGAGACAGTCGATTAAACCCGGTTTCGATCAATATTATAGGGGATAACGCACGCTAGGTCTGGGTCAGGTCTGGGATTTGACCTCATCAGACTCATAGTTTCGCATTTTTCACATACTTGTGGGCCAGATCCTGGGATTTTTCTGGTTTGGATCACGTAGTAATGTGGTACCACACTAAAACAGTCGATTAATTCTGGTATCGATCAATATTTTAGAGAATAACGCATGTTAGGTCTGGGTTAGGTCTGGGATTTGCCCTCATCTGGCTCACACTTTTGCATTTTTCGCATACGTGTTGGCCAGATCCTGGGATTTTTCTGGTTTGGATCACGTAGTAATGTGGTACCACACTAAAACAGTCGATTAATTCTGGTCTCGATCAATATTTTAGAGAATAACGCATGTTAGGTCTGGGTTAGGTCTGTGATTTGCCCCATCTGGCTCATGCTTTCGCAGTTTTCGCATATTTGTTGGCCAGATCCATGGGCTTTCTCTGGTATGTATCACGTGGTAATGTGGTTCCACACTGAGACAGTCGATTAAACCCGGTTTCGATCAATATTATAGGGGATAACGCACGCTAGGTCTGGGTCTGGTCTGGATTTGACCTCATCAGACTCATAGTTTCGCATTTTTCACATACTTGTGGGCCAGATCCTGGGATTTTTCTGGTTTGGATCACGTAGTAATGTGGTACCACACTAAAACAGTCGATTAATTCTGGTATCGATCAATATTTTAGAGAATAACGCATGTTAGGTCTGGGTTAGGTCTGAGATTTGCCCTCATCTGGCTCACACTTTTGCATTTTTCGCATACGTGTTGGCCAGATCCTGGGATTTTTCTGGTTTGGATCACGTAGTAATGTGCTACCACACTAAAACAGTCGATTAATTCTGGTCTCGATCAATATTTTAGAGAATAGCGCATGTTAGGTCTGGGTTAGGTCTGTGATTTGCCCCATCTGGCTCATACTTTCGCAGTTTTCGCATATTTGTTGGCCAGATCCATGGGCTTTCTCAGGTATGTATCACGTGGTAATGTGGTTCCACACTGAGACAGCGGATTAATCCTGGTCTCGATCAATATTTTAGGGGATAACGCCGGTTAGGACTGGGTTTGGTCTGAGATTTGCCTCCATCTGGCTCACACTTTAGCATTTTTCTCATACGTGTTGGCCATATACTGGGCTTTGTATGGTTTGGATCACGTAGTAATCTGGTACCACACTGGAACAGCCAATTAAACCTGGATGCGATCAATATTTTAGAGGATAACACCGGTTAGGACTGGGATTTGCCCTTATCCGGCTCATGCTTTCGCATTTTCCGCTTACTTGTTTGCCAGATCCTGGGATTTTTCTGGTTTGGATCACGTGGTAATGTGGTTCCACACTGAGACAGTGGATTAATCCTGGTCTCGGTCAATATCTTAGAGGATAACGCCGGTTAGGACTGGGTTTGGTGTATGATATGCCCCCATCTGCCTCACACTTTCGCTTTTTTCGCATACGTGTTGGCCAGATCCTGTCTTTGTATAGCTTGGATCACGTAGTAATCTCGTACCACACTGGAGCAGTCAATTAAACCTGGATGCGATCAATATTTTAGATGATAACACCGGCTAGGTCTGGGTTAGGTCTGGGATTTGCTCTCATCTGGCTCATACTTTCGCATTTTTCACATACTTGTGGACCAGATCCTGGGATTTTTCTGGTTTGGATCACGTAGTAATGTGGTACCACACTAAAACAGTCGATTAATTCTGGTCTCGATCAATATTTTAGAGACTAACGCATGTTAGGTCTGGGTTAGGTCTGGGATTTGCCCTCATCTGGCTCACACTTTTGCATTTTTCGCATACGTGTTGGCCAGATCCTGGTCTTTGTATGGCTTGGATCACGTAGTAATCTGGTACCACACTGAAACAGTCAATTAAACATGCACGCGATCAATCTTTTAGAGGATAACGCCGGTTAGGCCATGGTTAGTTCTGGGATTTGCCCTCATCAGGTTCATACTACTGCATTTTTCGCATACTAGTTGAACAGACCCAGGGTTTTTTCTGGTATGGATCACGTAGTAACCTGGTACCACACTGAAACAGTCAATTAAACCTGGACGCGATCAATCTTTTAGAGGATAACGCCGGTTAGGCCATGGTTAGTTCTGGGATTTGCCCTCATCAGGTTCATACTACCGCATTTTTCGCATACTAGTTGACCAGACCCTGGGTTTTTTCTGGTTAGGATCACGAAGTAATGTAGTACCACACTGAAACAGTCAATTAGACCTGGACACGATCAATATTTTAGGGGATAACGCAGAATAGGTCTGGGTTAGGTCTGGGATTTGCCCTCATCTGGCTCACGCTCCAGCTTTTTTCGCATACTTGTTAGCCAGATCCTGGGCTTTTTCCGGTTTGGATCACGTGGTAATGTGGTGCCACACTGAAAGAGTCAATTAAACCTGGATACGATCAATATTTTATAGGATAACGCCGGTTAGGTCTGGGTTAGGTCTGGGATTTGCCCTGATCTGGCTCACACTTTCGAATTTTTTGCATACTTGTTGGCCAGATCCTGGGCTTCTACTGGTATCCATCACGTAGTAATGTGGTACCACACTGAGACAGTCAATTAAACCTGGGTACGATCAATCTTTTAGAGGATAACGCCGGTTAGGCCATGGTTAGTTCTGGGATTTGCCCTCATCAGGTTCATACTTCCGCATTTTTTGCATACTTGATGGCCAGATCCATGGGATTTCTCAGGATTGGATCACGTGGTAATGTGGAACCACACTGAGACAGTGGATTAATCCTGGTCTAGGTCAATATCTTATAGGATAACGCCGGTTAGGACTGGGTTTGGTCTGTGATTTGCCCCCACCTGGCTCACACTTTCGCTTTTTTCACATACGTGTTGGCCAGATCCTGGTCTTTGTATGGCTTGGATCTCGTAGTAATCTGGTACCACAATGAAACAGTCAATTAAACCTGGATACGATCAATATTTTAGGGGATAACGCCGGTTAGATCTGGGTTGTGTTTGGGATTTGCCCTCATCTGGCTCATACTTTCGAATTTTTTGCATACTTGATGGTCAGAGCCTGGGCCTTTTCTGGTTTGGATCACGTAGTAATGTGGTACCACACTGTGACAGTCAATTTAACCTGGTTTCGGATGATATTTTAGCGAATGACACTGGTTAGGTCTGGGTTATAACCGTGCCTGGCGGATACTTTCGAATTTTTCGCATACGTGTTGGCCAGATTCTGGGCTTTGTATGGTTTGGATCACGTAGTAATCTGGTACCACACTGGAACAGTCAATTAAACCTGGATACGATCAATATTTTAGAGGATAACGCCGGTTAGATCTGGGTTGTGTTTGGGATTTGCCCTCATCTGGCTCACACTTCCGCTTTTTTCGCATACTTGTTGGCCAGCTCCTGGGCTCTTTCTGGTTTGGATCACGTAGTAATGTGGTACCACAATAAAACAGTCGATAAATCCTGGTCTCGATCGATATTTTAGAGGATAACGCTGGTTAGGTCTAGGTTAGCTCTGGGACTTGACCTCATCTTGCTGATACTTTCGAATTTTTGCATACTTCTTGGCTAGATCCCTGGCTTTGTATGGTTTGGATCACGAAGTAATGTGGTACCACACTGAAACAGTCAATTAAACCTGGATACGATCAATATTTTAGAGGATAGCACCGGTTAGGTCTGGGTTACGTCTGTGATTTGCCCCCATCTGGCTCATACTTTCGCAATTTTCGCATACTTCTTGGCCAGATCTATGTGCTTTCTCCGGTCTGGATCACGTGGTAATGTGGTACCACACTGAGACGATGGATCAATCCTGGTCTCGATCAATATTTTAGGGGATAACGCCGGTTAGGACTGGGTTTGGTCTGAGATTTGCCTCCATCTGGCTCACACTTTAGCATTTTTCTCATACGTGTTGGCCATATACTGGGCTTTGTATGGTTTGGATCACGTAGTAATTTGGTACCACACTGGAACAGCCAATTAAACCTGGATGCGATCAATATTTTAGAGGATAACACCGGTTAGGACTGGGATTTGCCCTTATCCGGCTCATGCTTTCGCATTTTCCGCTTACTTGTTTGCCAGATCCTGGGATTTTTCTGGTTTGGATCACGTGGTAATGTGGTTCCGCACTGAGACAGTGGATTAATCCTGGTCTCGGTCAATATCTTAGAGGATAACGCCGGTTAGGACTGGGTTTGGTGTATGATATGCCCCCATCTGCCTCACACTTTCGCTTTTTTCGCATACGTGTTGGCCAGATCCTGTCTTTGTATAGCTTGGATCACGTAGTAATCTCGTACCACACTGGAGCAGTCAATTAAACCTGGATGCGATCAATATTTTAGATGATAACACCGGCTAGGTCTGGGTTAGGTCTGGGATTTGCTCTCATCTGGCTCATACTTTCGCATTTTTCACATACTTGTGGACCAGATCCTGGGATTTTTCTGGTTTGGATCACGTAGTAATGTGGTACCACACTAAAACAGTCGATTAATTCTGGTCTCGATCAATATTTTAGAGACTAACGCATGTTAGGTCTGGGTTAGGTCTGGGATTTGCCCTCATCTGGCTCACACTTTTGCATTTTTCGCATACGTGTTGGCCAGATCCTGGTCTTTGTATGGCTTGGATCACGTAGTAATCTGGTACCACACTGAAACAGTCAATTAAACATGCACGCGATCAATCTTTTAGAGGATAACGCCGGTTAGGCCATGGTTAGTTCTGGGATTTGCCCTCATCAGGTTCATACTACTGCATTTTTCGCATACTAGTTGAACAGACCCAGGGTTTTTTCTGGTATGGATCACGTAGTAACCTGGTACCACACTGAAACAGTCAATTAAACCTGGACGCGATCAATCTTTTAGAGGATAACGCCGGTTAGGCCATGGGTAGTTCTGGGATTTGCCCTCATCAGGTTCATACTACCGCATTTTTCGCATACTAGTTGACCAGACCCTGGGTTTTTTCTGGTTAGGATCACGAAGTAATGTAGTACCACACTGAAACAGTCAATTAGACCTGGACACGATCAATATTTTAGGGGATAACGCAGAATAGGTCTGGGTTAGGTCTGGGATTTGCCCTCATCTGGCTCACGCTCCAGCTTTTTTCGCATACTTGTTAGCCAGATCCTGGGCTTTTTCCGGTTTGGATCACGTGGTAATGTGGTGCCACACTGAAAGAGTCAATTAAACCTGGATACGATCAATATTTTATAGGATAACGCCGGTTAGGTCTGGGTTAGGTCTGGGATTTGCCCTGATCTGGCTCACACTTTCGAATTTTTTGCATACTTGTTGGCCAGATCCTGGGCTTCTACTGGTATCCATCACGTAGTAATGTGGTACCACACTGAGACAGTCAATTAAACCTGGGTACGATCAATCTTTTAGAGGATAACGCCGGTTAGGCCATGGTTAGTTCTGGGATTTGCCCTCATCAGGTTCATACTTCCGCATTTTTTGCATACTTGATGGCCAGATCCATGGGATTTCTCAGGATTGGATCACGTGGTAATGTGGAACCACACTGAGACAGTGGATTAATCCTGGTCTAGGTCAATATCTTATAGGATAACGCCGGTTAGGACTGGGTTTGGTCTGTGATTTGCCCCCACCTGGCTCACACTTTCGCTTTTTTCACATACGTGTTGGCCAGATCCTGGTCTTTGTATGGCTTGGATCTCGTAGTAATCTGGTACCACAATGAAACAGTCAATTAAACCTGGATACGATCAATATTTTAGGGGATAACGCCGGTTAGATCTGGGTTGTGTTTGGGATTTGCCCTCATCTGGCTCATACTTTCGAATTTTTTGCATACTTGATGGTCAGAGCCTGGGCCTTTTCTGGTTTGGATCACGTAGTAATGTGGTACCACACTGTGACAGTCAATTTAACCTGGTTTCGGATGATATTTTAGCGAATGACACTGGTTAGGTCTGGGATATAACCGTGCCTGGCGGATACTTTCGAATTTTTCGCATACGTGTTGGCCAGATCCTGGGCTTTGTATGGTTTGGATCACGTAGTAATCTGGTACCACACTGGAACAGTCAATTAAACCTGGATACGATCAATATTTTAGAGGATAACGCCGGTTAGATCTGGGTTGTGTTTGGGATTTGCCCTCATCTGGCTCACACTTCCGCTTTTTTCGCATACTTGTTGGCCAGCTCCTGGGCTCTTTCTGGTTTGGATCACGTAGTAATGTGGTACCACAATAAAACAGTCGATAAATCCTGGTCTCGATCGATATTTTAGAGGATAACGCTGGTTAGGTCTAGGTTAGCTCTGGGACTTGACCTCATCTTGCTGATACTTTCGAATTTTTGCATACTTCTTGGCTAGATCCCTGGCTTTGTATGGTTTGGATCACGAAGTAATGTGGTACCACACTGAAACAGTCAATTAAACCTGGATACGATCAATATTTTAGAGGATAGCACCGGTTAGGTCTGGGTTACGTCTGTGATTTGCCCCCATCTGGCTCATACTTTCGCAATTTTCGCATACTTCTTGGCCAGATCTATGTGCTTTCTCCGGTCTGGATCACGTGGTAATGTGGTACCACACTGAGACGGTGGATCAATCCTGGTCTCGATCAATATTTTAGAGGATAATGCCGGTTAGGTCTGGGTTAGGTCTGGTATTTGCCTCATCTGGCTCATACTTTCGAATTTTTTGCATACTTGATGGCCAAATCCTGGGCTTTTTCTGGTTTCCATCACGTAGTAATGTGGTACCACACTGAAGCAGTCAACTAAACCTGGATGCGATCAATATTTTAGGGGATAACGCCGGTTAGATCTGGGTTGTGTCTGGCATTTGCCCTCATCTGGCTCATACTTTCGAATTTTTTGCATACTTGATGGCCAGATCTATGGGCTTTTTCTGGTTTCCATCACGTAGTAATGTGGTACCACACTGAAGCAGTCAATTAAACCTGGATACGATCAATATTTTAGGGGATAATGCCGGTTAGGTCTGGCTTATGTCTGGGATTTGCCCTCATCAGGCTCATACTTTCGCATTTTTCGCATACTTGTTGGCCAGATCCTGGGCTATTTCTGGTTTGGAACACGTAGTAATGTGGTACCACACTAAAACAGTCGATCAATCCTGGTCTCGATCGATATTTTAGAGAATAACGCCGGTTAGGCCTTGGTTAGTTCAGGGATTTGCCGCCATCAGGATCATACTTCTGCATTTTTCGTATACGTGTTGGCCAGATCCTGGGCTTTGTATGGC
Source organism: Colletes latitarsis (assembly GCF_051014445.1). NCBI lineage: Eukaryota > Metazoa > Arthropoda > Insecta > Hymenoptera > Colletidae > Colletes > Colletes latitarsis. Next base: position 5,786,367 of record NC_135147.1, read on the forward strand.
TTGGATCACGTAGTAATGTGGTACCACACTGAGACAGTCAATTAAGCCTGGATACGATCAATATTTTAGGGGATAACGCCGGTTAGGTCTGGGTTACGTTTTGTATTTGCCTTCATCTGGCTCATACTTTCGTATTTTTTCGCATACTTGTTGGCCAGGTCCTGGGGTTTTTCTGGTTTGGATCACGTAGTAATGTGGTAGCACACTGAAACAGGCGATTAAACCTGGTTTCGATCAATATTTTAGAGGACAACACCGGTTAGGTCTGGGTTAGGTGTGGGATTTGCACTCATCTGGCTAATACTTTCGAATTTTTTGCATACTTGATGGCCAGATCCTGGGCTTTTACTGGTATCCATCACGTAGTAATGTGGAACCACACTAAAACAGTCGATTAATCCTGGTCTCGATCGATATTTTAGAGAATAACGTATGTTTGGTCTGGGTTAGGTCTGGGTTAGGTGTGGGATTTGCACTCATCTGGCTAATACTTTCGCATTTTTGGCATACTTGTTGGCCAGATCCTGGGCTTTTTCTGGTTTGGATCACGAGGTAATGTGGCACCATACTGAAACAGTCTATTAAACCTGGATACGTTCAATATTTTAGAGGATAACACCGGTTAGGTCTGGGTTAGGTGTGGGATTTGCACTCATCTGGCTAATACTTTCGAATTTTTTGCATACTTAATGGCCAGATCCTGGGCTTTTACTGGTATCCATCACGTAGTAATGTGGTACCACACTAAAACAGTCGATTAATCCTGGTCTCGATCGATATTTTAGAGAATAACGTATGTTTGGTCTGGGTTAGGTCTGGTATTTGCCCTCATCAGGCTCATACTTTCGCATTTTTGGCATACTTGTTGGCCAGAACCTGGGCTTTTTCTGGTTTGGATCACGTAGTAATGTGGTACCACAATAAAACAGTCGATAAATCCTGGTCTCGATCGATATTTTAGAGGATAACGCTGGTTAGGACTGGGTTAGCTGTGGGACTTGCCCTCATCTTGCTCATACTTTCGAATTTTTGCATACTTCTTGGCTAGATCCCTGGCTTTGTATGGTTTGGATCACGAAGTAATGTGGTACCACACTGAAACAGTCAATTAAACCTGGATACGATCAATATTTTAGAGGATAACACCGGTTAGGTCTGGGTTACGTCTGTGATTTGCCCCCATCTGGCTCATACTTTCGCATTTTTCGCATACTTGATGGCCAGAGCCTGTGCCTTTTCTGGTTTGGATCACGTAGTAATGTGGTATCACACTGAAACAGTCAGTTACACCTGGACACGATCAATATTTTAGAGGATAACACCGGTTAGGTCTGAGTTACGTCTGTGATTTGCCCCCATCTGGCTCATACTTTCGCATTTTTCGCATACTTGTTGGCCAGATCTATGGGCTTTCTCCGGTTTGGATCACGTGGTAATGTGGTACCACACTGAGACAGTGGATTAATCCTGGTCTCGATCAATATTTTAGAGGATAATGCCGGTTAGGTCTGGGTTAGGTGTGGGATTTGCCCTCATCTGGCTCATACTTTCGAATTTTTTGCATACTTGATGGCCAGATCCTGGACTTTTTCTGGTTTCCATCAGGTAGTAACGTGGTACCACACTGAAGCAGTCAATTAAACCTGGATACGATCAATATTTTACGGGATAACGCCGGTTAGATCTGGGTTGTGTTTGGGATTTGCCCTCATCCGGCTCATACTTTCGCATTTTTCACATACTTGTTGACCAGATCGTGGGTTTCTTCAGGTTTGGATTACGTAGTAGTGTGGTATCACACTGAACTTGTCAATTAAACCTGGACACGATCAATATTTCAGAGGATAACACCGGTTAGGTCTGGGTTTGGTCTGGGATTTGTCCTCATCTGGCTCATACTTTCGAATTTTTTGCATACTTGATGGCCAGATCCTGGGCTTCTTCTGTTTTCCATCACGTATTAATCTGGTACCACACTGAAACAGTCAATTAAACCTGGACACGATCAATATTTTAGAGGATAACACCGGTTAGGTCTGGGTTAGGTCTGTGATTTGCCCACATCTGGCTCATACTTTCGCATAATTCGCATACTTGTCGGCCAGATCCTGGGCATTTTCTGGTTTGGATCAGGTAGTAATGTGGTACCACACTGAAAGAGTCGATTAAACCTGGTTTCGATGAATATTTTAGATGATAACGCATGTTAGGTCTAGGTCAGGTCTGGGATTTGCCCTCATCTTGCTCATACTTTCGAATTTTTGCATACTTCTTGGCTAGATCCCTGGCTTTGTATGGTTTGGATCACGAAGTAATGTGGTACCACACTGAAACAGTCAATTAAACCTGGATACGATCAATATTTTAGAGGATAACACCGGTTAGGTCTGGGTTACGTCTGTGATTTGCCCCCATCTGGCTCATACTTTCGCATTTTTCGCATACTTGATGGCCAGAGCCTGTGCCTTTTCTGGTTTGGATCACGTAGTAATGTGGTATCACACTGAAACAGTCAGTTACACCTGGACACGATCAATATTTTAGAGGATAACACCGGTTAGGTCTGAGTTACGTCTGTGATTTGCCCCCATCTGGCTCATACTTTCGCATTTTTCGCATACTTGTTGGCCAGATCTATGGGCTTTCTCCGGTTTGGATCACGTGGTAATGTGGTACCACACTGAGACAGTGGATTAATCCTGGTCTCGATCAATATTTTAGAGGATAATGCCGGTTAGGTCTGGGTTAGGTGTGGGATTTGCCCTCATCTGGCTCATACTTTCGAATTTTTTGCATACTTGATGGCCAGATCCTGGACTTTTTCTGGTTTCCATCAGGTAGTAACGTGGTACCACACTGAAGCAGTCAATTAAACCTGGATACGATCAATATTTTACGGGATAACGCCGGTTAGATCTGGGTTGTGTTTGGGATTTGCCCTCATCCGGCTCATACTTTCGCATTTTTCACATACTTGTTGACCAGATCGTGGGTTTCTTCAGGTTTGGATTACGTAGTAGTGTGGTATCACACTGAACTTGTCAATTAAACCTGGACACGATCAATATTTCAGAGGATAACACCGGTTAGGTCTGGGTTTGGTCTGGGATTTGTCCTCATCTGGCTCATACTTTCGAATTTTTTGCATACTTGATGGCCAGATCCTGGGCTTCTTCTGTTTTCCATCACGTATTAATCTGGTACCACACTGAAACAGTCAATTAAACCTGGACACGATCAATATTTTAGAGGATAACACCGGTTAGGTCTGGGTTAGGTCTGTGATTTGCCCACATCTGGCTCATACTTTCGCATAATTCGCATACTTGTCGGCCAGATCCTGGGCATTTTCTGGTTTGGATCAGGTAGTAATGTGGTACCACACTGAAAGAGTCGATTAAACCTGGTTTCGATGAATATTTTAGATGATAACGCATGTTAGGTCTAGGTCAGGTCTGGGATTTGCCCTCATCAGGCTCATATAATCGCATATTTCGCATTCTTGTTGGCCAGATCCTGGTCTTCTTCTGGATTGAGTCACGTAGTATTGTGGTACCACATAGAAACAGTCAATTAAACCTGGCCATGATCAATATTTTAGAGGATAACGCATGGTAGGTCTGGGTTAGGTCTGGGATTTGCCCGCATCAGGCTCATGCAATCGCATATTTCGCATTCCTGTTGGCCAGATCCTGGTCCTTTTCTGTGTTGTATCACGTAGTAATGTGGTACCACACTGAAAGTGTCGATTAAGCCTGGTCTCGATCAATATTCTAGAGGATAACCCATGCTAGGTCTGGGTTAGGTCTGGTATTTGCCCTCATTTGGCTCATAATTTCGCATTTTTAACAAACATGTTGGCCAGATCATGGGTTTCTTCTGGTTTGGATCACGTAGTAATGTGGTACCACAATGATACAGTCAATTATACCTAGTTTCGATCAATATTTTACAGGATGACGCATGTTAGGTCTAGGCCAGGTCTGGGATTTGCCCTCCTCAGGCTCATACTTTCGCATATTTCACATACTTGTTGACCATATCGTGGGATTCTTCTGGTTTGGATCACGTAGTAGTGTGGTACCACACTGAAACGGTAAATTAAACCTGGTTTCGGTCAACATTTTAGAGAATAACACCGGTTTGGTCTGGGTTAGGTCAGCGATTTTCCCTCATCTGGTTCACACTTCCGCTCTTTTCGCGTACTTGTTGGCCAGGTCCTGGGCTTTTTCTGGTTTGGATCACGTAGTAATCTGGTACCACACTGGAACAGTCAATTAAACCTGGATACGATCAATACTTTTGAGGATAACGCCCGTTAGGTCTGGGTTTGGTCTGGGATTTGCCCTCATCTGGCTCACACTTTCGCATTTTTCGCATACTTGTTGGCCAGATCCTGGGCTATTTCTGGTTTGGATCACGTGATAATGTGGTACCACACTGAGACAGTGGATTAATCCTGGTCTCGATCAATGTTTTAGAGGATAATGCCGGTTAGGTCTGGGTTATGTCTGGGATTTGCCCTCATCAGGCTCATACTTTCGCATTTTTCGCATGCTTGTTGGCCAGATCCTGGGCTATTTCTGGTTTGGATCACGTAGTAATGTGGTACCACACTAAAACAGTCGATCAATCCTGGTCTCGATCGATATTTTAGAGAATAACGCCGGTTAGGCCTCGGTTAGTTCAGGGATTTGCCGCCATCAGGTTCATACTTCTGCATTTTTCGTATACGTGTTGGCCAAATCCTGGGCTTTGTATGGCATGGATCACGTAGTAATGTGGTACCACACTGAGACAGTCAATTAAGCCTGGATAAGATCAATATTTTAGGGGATAACGCCGGTTAGGCCTTAGTTAGTCCAGGGATTTGCCCTCATCAGGTTCATACTTCTGCATTTTTCGCATACTTGATGGCCAGATCCTGGGCTTTTACTGGTATCCATCACGTAGTAATGTGGTACCACACTGAAAAAGTTAATTAAACCTATATACGATCAATATTTTAGAGGATAACACCGGTTAGGTCTGAGTTAGGTATGTGATTTCCCCCATCTGGCTCATACTTTCGCTTTTTTCGCATACTGGTTGGCCAGATCCATGGGCTTTCTCCAGTTTGGATCACGTGGTAATGTGGTTCCACACTGAGACAGTCAATTAAACCTGGACACGATCAATCGTTTAGAGGATAATGCCGGTTAGGTTTGAGTTACATCTGTGATTTGCCCCCATCTGGCTCATACTTTCGCTTTTTTCGCATACTTGTTCGCCAGATCCATGGGCTTTCTCCGGTTTGGATCACGTGGTAATGTGGTTCCACACTGAGACAGTGGATTAATCCTGGTCTCGATCAATATTTTAGAGGATAACGCCGGTTAGGACTGGGTTTGGCCTGGGATTTGCCCTCATCTGGCTCATACTCTCGCATTTTTCGCATACTTGTTGACCAGATCCTGGGATTTTTCTGGTTTGGATCACGTAGTATTGTGGTGCCACCCTAAAACAGTCGATTAATCCTGGACTCGATCGATATTTTAGAGGATAACACCGGTTAGGTCTGGGTTAGGTCTGGGATTTTCCCTCATCTGGTTCACACTTCCGCTTTTTTCGCATACTTGTTGGCCAGGTCCTGGGCTTTTTCTGGTTTGGATCACGTAATAATGTGGTAGCACACTGAAACAGACGGTTAAGCCTGGTTTGCATCAATATTTTAGAGGATAACGCTGGTTAGGTCTGGGTTACGTCTGGGATTTGCCCTCATCTGGCACACGCTTTCGCATTTTTCGCATACTTGATGGCCAGATCCTGGGCTTTTACTGGTATCCATCACGTAGTAATGTGGTACCACACTGAAAAAGTAAATTAAACCTATATACGATCAGTATTTTAGAGGATAACACCGGTTAGGTCTGAGTTAGGTCTGTGATTTGCCCCCATCTGGCTCATACTTTCGCATTTCTCGCATACTGGTTGGCCAGATCCATGGGCTTTCCCCAGTTTGTATCACGTGGTAATGTGGTTCCACACTGAGACAGTGGATTAAACCTTGTCTCGATCAATCTTTTAGAGGTTAACACCGGTTAGGCCTTGGTTAGTTCTGGGATTTGCCCTCATCAGGTTCATATTTCTGCGTTTTTCGAATACTTGATGGCCAGATCCTGGGCTTTTACTGGTATCCATCACGTAGTAATGTGGTACCACACTGAAAAAGTCAATGAAACCTATATACGATCAATATTTTAGAGGATAACACCGGTTAGGTCTGAGTTAGGTCTGTGATTTGCCCCCATCTGGCTCATACTTTCGCATTTTTCGCATACTGGTTGGCCAGATCCATGGGCTTTCTCCAGTTTGGATCACGTGGTAATGTGGTTCCACACTGAGTCAGTGGATTAAACCTTGTCTCGATCAATCTTTTAGAGGTTAACACCGGTTAGGCCTTAGTTAGTTCTGGGATTTGCCCTCATCAGGTTCATACTTTCGCTTTTTTCGCATACTTTTTCGCCAGATCCATGGGCTTTCTCCGGTTTGGATCACGTGGTAATGTGGTTCCACACTGAGACAGTGGCTTAATCCTGGTCTCGATCAATATTTTAGAGGATAACACCGGTTAGGACTGGGTTTGGTCTGGGATTTGCCCTCATCTGGCTGATACTCTCGCATTTTTCGCATACTTGTTGACCAGATCCTGGGATTTTTCTGGTTTGGATCACGTAGTATTGTGGTGCCACCCTAAAACAGTCGATTAATCCTGGACTCTATCGATATTTTAGAGGATAACACCGGTTAGTTCTGGGTTAGGTCTGGGATTTTCCCTCATCTGGTTCACACTTCCGCTTTTTTCGCATACTTGATGGCCAGATCCTGGGCTTTTACTGGTATCCATCACGTAGTAATGTGGTACCACACTGAAAAAGTAAATTAAACCTATATACGATCAGTATTTTAGAGGATAACACCGGTTAGGTCTGAGTTAGGTCTGTGATTTGCACCCAGCTGGCTCATACTTTCGAATTTTTCACATACTTGTTGACCAGATCGTGGGTTTCTTCTGGTTTGGAACACGTAGTAGTCTGGTACCACACTGCAACAGTCAATTAAACCCGTATACGATCAATCGTTTAGAGGAGAACGCCGGTTAGGCCTTGGTTAGTTCTCGGATTTGCCCTCTTCAGGTTCATATTTCCGTATTTCTTGCATACTTGATGGCCTGAGCCTGGGCCATTTCTGTCTTGGATCAGGTAGTAATGTGGTACCACACTGAAAGAGTCGATTGAACCTGGTTTCGATCAATATCTTAGACGATAACGCATGGTAGGTCTGGGTTAGGTCTGGGATTCGCCCTCAACAGACTCATACTATCGCATTCTTCACATACTTGTTGGACAGATCCTGGTTTTTTCTGGCTTGGAACAGGTAGTAATGTGGTACCACACTGAAAGTGTCGATTAAACATGGATTCGGTCAATATTTTATAGGGTAACGCATGCTAGGTCTGGGTTAGGTCTGGGATTTGCCCTCATCAGGCTCATGCAACCGCATATTTCGCATTCTTGTTGGCCAGATCCTGGTCTTTTTCTGGATTGTGCCACGTAGAAATGTGGTACCACACAGATACAGTCAATTAAGCCTTGCTACGATCAATATTTTAGAGGATAACGCATGCTAGGTCTGGGTTAGGTCTGGGATTTGCCATCATCATACTGATACTTTCGCATTCTTCACATACTTGTTGAACAGATCCTGGTCTTCTTCTGGCTTGGATCAGGTAGTAATGTTGTACCACACTGAAACAGTCGATTAAACCTATTTTCGATCAATATTTTAGAGGATAACACTGGTTTTGTCTAGGCTAGGTCTGGGATTTGCCCTCATCAGGCTCATGCAATCGCATATTTCGCATTCATGTTGGCCAGGTCCTGGTCCTTTTCTGGATTGCATCACGTAGTAATGTGGTACCACACAGAAACAGTCAATTGAACCTATTTTCGATCAATATTTTAGAGGGTAACGCATGTTAGGTCTGCGTTAGGTCTGGGATTTTCCCTCATCTGGCTCATGCATTCGAATTTTTCGCATACTTGTTGGCCAGATCCTTGCTTTTTTTTGGTTTGGATCAGGTAGTAATGTGGTCCCACACTGGAACAGTCGATTAAATCCGGTTTCGATCAATATTTTAGAGGATAACGCTTGCTAGGTCTGGGTTAGGTCTGGGATTTGCCCTCATTTGGCTCATACTTTCGCATATTTCGCACACTTTTTGGCCATATCCTGGGTTTTTTCTGGTTTGGATCAGGCAGTAATGTGGTACCACACTGGAACAGTCGATTAAACGCGGTTGCGATCAATATTTTAGAGGTTAGCGCATGTTCGGTCTAGGTTAGGTCTGGCATTTGCCCTCATCAGGCTCATGCAATCGCATATTTCGAATTCATGTTGGCCAGATCCTGGTCCTTTTCTGGATTGCATCACGTATTAATGTGGTACCACACAGAGACAGTCAATTAAACCTATTTTCGATCAATATTTTAGAGGGTAACGCATGTTAGGTCTGCGTTAGGTCTGGGATTTTCCCTCATCTGGCTCATGCATTCGAATTTTTCGCATACTTGTTGGCCAGAGCCTGGGTTTTTTCTGGTTTGGATCACGTAGGAATGTGGTACCACACTGAAACTGTCGATCAAACCCGGTTTCGATCAATATTTTAGAGGATGACGCATGTTAGGTCTTGGTTAGTCCAGAGATTTGCCCTCATCAGGTTCATACTTCTGCATTTTTCGCATACTTGATGGCCAGTTCCTGGGCTTTTACTGGTATCCATCACGTAGTAATGTGGTACCACAATGAAACAGTCAATAAAACCTGTATACGATCAATATTTTAGAAGATAACACCGGTTAGGTCTGAGTTACGTCTGTGATTTGCACCCATCTGGCTCATACTTTCGAATTTTTCACATACTTGTTGACCAGATCGTGGGTTTCTTCTGGTTTGGATCACGTGGTAATGTGGTTCCACACTGAGACAGTGGATTAAACCATGTCTCGATCACTCTTTTAGAGGTTAACACTGGTTAGGCCTTGGTTAGTTCAGGGATTTGCCCTCATCAGGTTCATACTTCTGCATTTTTCGCATACTTGATGGCCAGATCCTGGGCTTTTACTGGTATCCACCTCGTAGTAATGTGGTACCACACTGAAACAGTCGATTAATTCTGGTCGCAATCTATATTTTAGAGAATAACGCATGTTAGGCCTGAGTTAGGTCTGGGATTTGCCCTCTTCAGGCTCATACTTTCGCATTTTTCGCATACTTGTTGGCCAGATCCCGGGCTTTGTATGGTTTGGATCACGCAGTAATTTGGTACCACAGTGAAACAGTCAATTAAACCTGGACACGATCAATCGTTTAGAGGATAATGCCGGTTAGGTTTGAGTTACGTCTGTGATTTGCCCCCATCTGGCTCATACTTTCGCTTTTTTCGCATACTTGTTCGCCAGATCCATGGGCTTTCTCCGGTTTGGATCACGTGGTAATGTGGTTCCACACTGAGACAGTGGATTAATCCTGGTCTCGATCAATATTTTAGAGGATAACGCCGGTTAGGACTGGGTTTGGTCTGGGATTTGCCCTCATCTGGCTCATACTCTCGCATTTTTCGCATACTTGTTGACCAGATCCTGGGATTTTTCTGGTTTGGATCACGTAGTATTGTGGTGCCACCCTAAAACAGTCGATTAATCCTGGACTCGATCGATATTTTAGAGGATAACACCGGTTAGGTCTGGGTTAGGTCCGGGATTTGCCCTCATCTGGCTCATACTTTTGGATTTTTCGCATGCTCGTTGGCCAGATCCTGGCCTTTTTCCGGTTTGGATTACGCAAAATGTGGTACCACACTGAAACAGTCGATTAATCCTGGTTTCGATCAATATTTTAGGGGATAACGCCGGTTAGGTCTGGGTTATGTCTTGTATTTGCCTTCATCTGGCTCATACTTTCGAATTTTTTGCATACTTGATGGCCAGAGCCTGCGGCTTTTCTGGTGTGGACCACGTAGTAACGTGGTACCGCACTGGAACAGTCAATTAAACCCGGCCCCGATGAATATTTTAGAGGATAACGTTAGTTAGGTCTGGGTTAAGTCTGGGAATTTCCCTCATCATGTTCACACTTCCGCTCTTTCGCATACTTGTTGGCCAGGTCCTGGGCTTTCTCTGGTTTGGATCACGTAGTAATGTGGTAGCACACTGCAACAGACGATTAAACTTGGTTTCGATCAATATTTTACAGGATAACGTTGGTTAGGTCTGGGTTAGGTCTGGGATTTGCCCTCAACAGACTCATACTATCGCATTCTTCACATACTTGTTGGACAGATCCTGGTTTTTTCTGGCTTCGAACAGGTAGTAATGTGGTACCACACTGAAAGAGTCGATTAAACATGGATTCGGTCAATATTTTATAGGGTAACGCATGCTAGGTCTGGGTTAGGTCTGGGATTTGCCCTCATCAGGCTCATGCAACCGCATATTTCGCATTCTTGTTGGCCAGATCCTGGTCTTTTTCTGGATTGTGCCACGTAGAAATGTGGTACCACACAGATACAGTCAATTAAGCCTTGCTACGATCAATATTTTAGAGGATAACGCATGCTAGGTCTGGGTTAGGTCTGGGATTTGCCATCATCATACTGATACTTTCGCATTCTTCACATACTTGTTGAACAGATCCTGGTCTTCTTCTGGCTTGGATCAGGTAGTAATGTTGTACCACACTGAAACAGTCGATTAAACCTATTTTCGATCAATATTTTAGAGGATAACACTGGTTTTGTCTAGGCTAGGTCTGGGATTTGCCCTCATCAGGCTCATGCAATCGCATATTTCGCATTCATGTTGGCCAGGTCCTGGTCCTTTTCTGGATTGCATCACGTAGTAATGTGGTACCACACAGAAACAGTCAATTGAACTTATTTTCGATCAATATTTTAGAGGGTAACGCATGTTAGGTCTGCGTTAGGTCTGGGATTTTCCCTCATCTGGCTCATGCATTCGAATTTTTCGCATACTTGTTGGCCAGATCCTTGCTTTTTTTTGGTTTGGATCAGGTAGTAATGTGGTCCCACACTGGAACAGTCGATTAAATCCGGTTTCGATCAATATTTTAGAGGATAACGCTTGCTAGGTCTGGGTTAGGTCTGGGATTTGCCCTCATTTGGCTCATACTTTCGCATATTTCGCACACTTTTTGGCCATATCCTGGGTTTTTTCTGGTTTGGATCAGGCAGTAATGTGGTACCACACTGGAACAGTCGATTAAACGCGGTTGCGATCAATATTTTAGAGGTTAGCGCATGTTCGGTCTAGGTTAGGTCTGGCATTTGCCCTCATCAGGCTCATGCAATCGCATATTTCGAATTCATGTTGGCCAGATCCTGGTCCTTTTCTGGATTGCATCACGTAGTAATGTGGTACCACACAGAAACAGTCAATTAAACCTATTTTCGATCAATATTTTAGAGGGTAACGCATGTTAGGTCTGCGTTAGGTCTGGGATTTTCCCTCATCTGGCTCATGCATTCGAATTTTTCACATACTTGTTGACCAGATCGTGGGTTTCTTCTGGTTTGGATCACGTGGTAATGTGGTTCCACACTGAGACAGTGGATTAAACCATGTCTCGATCACTCTTTTAGAGGTTAACACTTGTTAGGCCTTGGTTAGTTCAGGGATTTGCCCTCATCAGGTTCATACTTCTGCATTTTTCGCATACTTGATGGCCAGATCCTGGGCTTTTACTGGTATCCACCTCGTAGTAATGTGGTACCACACTGAAACAGTCGATTAATTCTGGTCGCAATCAATATTTTAGAGAATAACGCATGTTAGGCCTGAGTTAGGTCTGGGATTTGCCCTCTTCAGGCTCATACTTTCGCATTTTTCGCATACTTGTTGGCCAGATCCCGGGCTTTGTATGGTTTGGATCACGCAGTAATTTGGTACCACAGTGAAACAGTCAATTAAACCTGGACACGATCAATCGTTTAGAGGATAATGCCGGTTAGGTTTGAGTTACGTCTGTGATTTGCCCCCATCTGGCTCATACTTTCGCTTTTTTCGCATACTTGTTCGCCAGATCCATGGGCTTTCTCCGGTTTGGATCACGTGGTAATGTGGTTCCACACTGAGACAGTGGATTAATCCTGGTCTCGATCAATATTTTAGAGGATAACGCCGGTTAGGACTGGGGGTTGGTCTGGGATTTGCCCTCATCTGGCTCATACTCTCGCATTTTTCGCATACTTGTTGACCAGATCCTGGGATTTTTCTGGTTTGGATCACGTAGTATTGTGGTGCCACCCTAAAACAGTCGATTAATCCTGGACTCGATCGATATTTTAGAGGATAACACCGGTTAGGTCTGGGTTAGGTCCGGGATTTGCCCTCATCTGGCTCATACTTTTGGATTTTTCGCATGCTCGTTGGCCAGATCCTGGCCTTTTTCCGGTTTGGATTACGCAAAATGTGGTACCACACTGAAACAGTCGATTAATCCTGGTTTCGATCAATATTTTAGGGGATAACGCCGGTTAGGTCTGGGTTATGTCTTGTATTTGCCTTCATCTGGCTCATACTTTCGAATTTTTTGCATACTTGATGGCCAGAGCCTGCGGCTTTTCTGGTGTGGACCACGTAGTAACGTGGTACCGCACTGGAACAGTCAATTAAACCCGGCCCCGATGAATATTTTAGAGGATAACGTTAGTTAGGTCTGGGTTAAGTCTGGGAATTTCCCTCATCATGTTCACACTTCCGCTCTTTCGCATACTTGTTGGCCAGGTCCTGGGCTTTCTCTGGTTTGGATCACGTAGTAATGTGGTAGCACACTGCAACAGACGATTAAACTTGGTTTCGATCAATATTATACAGGATAACGTTGGTTAGGTCTGGGTTAGGTCTGGGATTTGCCCTCATCTGGCTCACGCTTTCGCATTTTTCGCATACTTGATGGCTAGATCCTGGGTTCTTACTAGTATCCATCACGTAGTAATGTGGTACCAAACTGAAACAGCCAATTAAACCTGGATACGATCTATATTTTAGAGTATAACGCTTGTTAGGTCTGGGTTAGTTCTGGGATTTGCACTCATCTGGCTCATACTTTCGCTTTTTTCGCATAGTTGTTGGCCAGATCCTGGGCTTTTTCTGGTTTGGATCACGTAGTAATGAGGTACCACACTAAAACAGTCGATTAATTCTGGTCCCGATCAATATGTTAGAGAATAACGCATGTTAGGTCTGGGTTAGGACTGGGATTTGCACTCATTAGGCTCATACTTTCGCATTTTTCGCATACTTGTTGGCCAGATCCTGGGCTCTGTATGGTTTGGATCACGTAGTAATGTGGTAGCACAATGAAACAGTCGATTAAACCTTGTCTCGATCAATATTTTAGAGTATAACGCAGATTAGGTCTGGGTTAGGTATGCGATTTAGCCTCATCTGGCTCATACTTTCGAATTTTTTGAATACTTGTTGGCCACCCCTCAGGGGCTGCCAGCCTTTCAGCTGCAGTACGGGCTTAACGAACCCGGGGTACCCGAGTCATACACACACCGTAAGCCTCCTGTTGGTCGTCACAACGACCCATTCACAATTCCCTATTGGTTTTGTGAATGGTACGTGACGGCAGGAGGAACGGGGGCCTTGGCTTAACCGCCCGGGACCGCGAGTATGGCGACTCTATAAAATCGCCCTCCAATCCTAAGCTATGGTGCGCGGCGATGGGATGCATGGTTGTGGGAGAAGGCCCAATCCCAAGCGACCACATCCGGGGTACCTGCCGAACCCCCGGAGTATATAGGCTTACCCGGGTAAGGCGGCTCTGCCCGGGCGGACCTTCTCTTCCGACCTGCTCGTGGGAATATTATGGAGTTCAATATTAAAACGGGGATGGGACGGGGTAAGTCAGAGGGGGAGGACGAAGGCGGTTTTGGGACTGGAGTGACGGCGCTCGCGCCGCCTCCAGCGCCTGGCCCGGCTTCGTGGAAGGTGGAGGAGGACGACGAGACTGCGTCAGTCTCGTCCTTCTCCTCCACCAGGAGCCTCATAGGCTCTAAGAGGAAGAGGACGGGGCAGGCCGTCGTCGAGGTGGGCGGGGCGATGAGCCCGTCGGTGAGGCTGAGTTGCCTCAGGGACGAGGTGACCGAGGAGATATCGGAGAGGATCTCCTCGTCCCTGAGGCGGGTGGAGAAAGTCGCCGCAGCCTGAGCCTTTAAGGGGCAGAAAAGTGGTGGCGCGGAGGCCCTGAAGGCCGCGGCGGAGGAAATGAGGGAGGCGGCGCGGGAGCTCAGAGGGCGGAACGCCCGTCTGCAGCTCCTGTTGGAGGAGGAGCGACAGGGGTGGAGGAGGGCAGAGGCGCTGTGGAACAGCGCGGCCCTCCCTCCCATCCTCCCTCCTCCTCCACCGCCGCGTCCCTCGGCGGAGGTAAATAAGCGGAGTGCGGCGGCAGTGGTGCGGGGCACCGCGGGCCCCTCCACCCGTACTCCGCCCGTGAAGAAGTCCCCGTCCTCCTCAGAAGACGATCTTCTGAGGAGGATTGGGGACATGATTGATGGCAAGTTGGCCGCCTTCCGGGAGGAGCTCCTCGCCGGAAGAGCGGTCAGCAGGAAGGCGGTGCCTCCCCGACCTGTTCCGGTACAGTCGGGGAAGGCAAAGAAGGGCGGAGTGAAGGCTCCGCCCAGCGTTGCGGCACCAGGGCCCCGGGTCGCGACCCCCAAGGGGGGTGGTGTACCCGTGGTCGCGGTGGTCGCGTCCTCCACAGCACCCTCCCAAGGGGGGGGTGGCGTGGAGTGAGGTGGTGGGGCGGAAGGCGAAGCGGGCGGCGAGGAAGGCCTCGCAACCGCAGCCTCCGCCTCCGCCGCCGGCGGCCAAGGTAAAGGCCGCGAAGGTCGGGAAGGCACGACCAGGTCGTCCCCCAAAAACGGCAGCGGTGACGCTGACCGTTGCGCAGGGGAGCGACCTGACCCTCGCGGAGGCGATGCGGCTCGCCAGGGAGAATATCTCACTGGAAGAGCTGGGCATCGCCTCCGTGAGGGCGAAGAGGGCCGTGACCGGGGGTCTCTTGCTGGAGATCCCCGGTGCAGAAGGCGGCGCGAAGGGTGG
Organism: Colletes latitarsis; assembly: GCF_051014445.1. Taxonomy (NCBI): domain Eukaryota; kingdom Metazoa; phylum Arthropoda; class Insecta; order Hymenoptera; family Colletidae; genus Colletes; species Colletes latitarsis. Next base: position 5,801,534 of record NC_135147.1, read on the forward strand.
GGGCGGTCCCGGGCGGGCAGGAACCTGCTTGGGGCGATTTGAAGCGCCAGGCCCGGCAGTCCGTGTTGCTCGCGTGGCAGGAGCGGCTGGCTCTGCCAACCGCGGGGCACCGGACTGTCGGGACTGTTCGGCCACTCCTGAAGGAGTGGCTGGACAGATGCCATGGCAGCCTCACCTACCGGCTGGCACTGGTATTTTCCGGGCACGGCAGCTTCGGAAGATACCTGTGCCGGATAGGGAAGGAGCCGACGGCGCGTTGCTGCCACTGCGACGCTGAGCAGGACACGGCGGATCATACCCTGGAGGTATGCCCCGCGTGGGAGGGGGAGCGCCGTGTCCTGGTCGGCGTCGTCGGGCGGGATGTCTCGCTGCCGGGCGTGGTGCGCGCCATGCTCGGCAGCGAGGAGAAGTGGAGGGCCGTGGCCTCCTTCTGCGAGAACGTAATGTTGCAGAAGGAGGCCGCGGGGAGGGAGCGCGAGCTTCAGCGGCGTGCTGAAGCTCGCGCTCGTGCGGTGGCCCGAGGTCGTCGCCCGGTCGCGAGGCGTCGCGGGCGGCCGCCTCGGCGTGGCGGATGACCTAGGCTGGGAGGGGGGTCCTGAGGGGACCCTCCTCCCGCCAGGCGGCGCCGGGTCGGACCGGTTGGGGGTAGGAGTGCCTCCCCCTTCCGGTCCGACGCAAGGGGAGGCACCCTCGGCGGTCTGGTGCGGCCATGAACGCCCGGCCGCCGAGGGGTGGAAACGGGGTCGCGGGCGGTTGCGAGTTGGGGCTCGCAGCCGCCACTAAACGCGGCCCCGGGACGGATAGCGGCGGGATGGAGTGGCCCCGTCCCGCCGCTATGAGGCGGTGTGTCTACTGGGGGGACCGATTGTCCCCCCGGGGGATGGGCGCGAAAGCGCGGGCACGGGGAGGATACCGGAAGAATGCTTCGAGCGATTCCCGGTATCCTCCCAAAGCGTGCCGGAGGATCACCGTGGGGTTTTGAGTGGGTAGGTCCCGCGCCTGTCGTTGTACGGGCGTGGGGAATCCCACACACCCCTCCCACCTCTCCCCAAGGAGGTGGGAGGGAGTCTTTCGAAGATTTTCCCCACGACAAAAAAAAAAAAAAAAAAAAAAAAAAAAAAAAGTATGAGTCTGATGTGGTCAAATCCCAGACCTGACCCAGACCTAGCATGCGTTATCCTCTAAACTATTGATCGTGGCCAGGCTTAATTGACTGATTCTGTGTGGTACCACATTACTACGTGACACAGTCCAGCAAAAGACCAGGATCTGGCCAACAAGAATGCGAAATATGCGATTGTATGAGACTGGTGAGTGCAAATCCCAGATCTAACCTAGACCTAACATGCGTTAGCCTCTAAAATATTGATCGAAACCAGGTTTAGTCTACTGTTTTAGTGTGGTTCCAGATTACTACGTGATACAAACCAGAAAAAATCCAGGATCTGCTCAAAAAGTAAAACATTGCGAAAGTATGAGTCTGATGCGGGCATAACCCAGACCTAACACAGACAAAACCGGTGTTATCCTCTAAAATATTGATCGAAAATAGGGTTAATTGACTGTTGCAGTGTGGTACCACATTACTACGTGTTCCAAACCAGAAGAAACCCACGATCTGGTCAACATGTTTGTCAAAAATGCGAATGTATGAGCCAAATGAGGGCAAATCCCATACCTAACCCAGACCAAACCGGTGTTATCCTATGAAATATTGATCGAAACTAGGTTTAATTGACTGTATCAGTGTGGTACCACATTACTAGGTGATCCAACCCAGAAAAAACCCAGGATCTGTTCAACAAGTATTTGAAGAATGCGAAACTATGAGTCTGATGAGGTCAAATCCCAGACCTGACCCAGACCTAGCGTGCGTTATCCCCTATAATATTGATCGAAACCGGGTTTAATCGACTGTTCCAGTGTGGTAACATATTAATCCCTCATCCAAACTAGAAAAAACCCAGCATCTGTTCAACAAGTATGTGAGGAATGCGAAAGTATGAGCCTGATGAGGGCAAGTCCCTGACCTAACCCAGACCTAACATGCGTTATCCAACTAAAATATTGATCGCGACCAGGCTTAATCGAATGTTTCAGTGTGGTACCACATTACTACGAGATCCAACCCAGAAAAAACCCAGGATCTTTTCAACAAGTATTAGAAGAATGCGAAAGTATGTGTCTGATGAGGTCTAATCCCAGACCTAACCCAGACCTAGCATGCGTTATCCTGTAAAATGTTGATCGTGGCCAGGATTAATCGACTGTTTCTGTGTGGTACCACAATACTACGTGATTCAAACCAGAGGAAGACCATGGATCTGGCCAAGAAGAATGCGAAATATGCGATCGTATGAGACTGGCGAGGGCAAATCCAACACCTAACCTAGACCTAACATGCGTTATCCTCTAATATATTGGTCGAAACTAGGTTTAATCAACGCATTCAGTGTGGTACCACATTACTACCTGATCCAAGCCAGAAAAAACCCAGGATCTGTTCAACAAGTATGTGAAGAGTGCGAAAGTATGGGTCTGATGTGGGCAAATCCCAGACACAACCCAGACCTAGCATGCGTTATCCTGTAAAATATTGATCGTGGTCAGGCTTAATTAACTGTTACTGTGTGGTACCACATTCCTACGTGACACAATCCAGAAAAAGACCAGGATCTGGCCCACAAGACTGCGAAATATGCGATTGCATGAGCCTGATGAGGCCAAATCCCAGAACTAACCTAGACCTAACATGCGTTATCCTATAAAATATTGATCGAATCCATGTTTAATCGTCTCCTTCAGTGTGGTACCACAGTACTACGTGATCCAAACCAGAAAAAGCCCAGGATCGGCTCAAAAAGTATGTGACGAATGCGAAAGTATGAGTCTGATGCGGTTTTAATCCAGACCTAACCCAGACCAAACCGGTGTTATCCTCTAAAATATTGATCGAAACTAGGTTTAATTGACTGTTTCAGTGTGGTACCACATTACTACGTGACACAATCCAGAAAAAGACCAGGATCTGGGCAACAAGTATGTGAATTATGCGAAAGTATGAGCCTGATGGGAGCAAATACCATACCTAACCTAGACCTTACATGCGTTATCCTCTAGAATATTGATCGAAACCAGGTTGAATCGACTGTTTTATTGTGGTACCACATTACTACGTGATACAAACCAGAAAAAAACCCAGGACCTGTTCAACAAGCATTTGAAGAATGCGAAAGTATGAGTCTGATGGGGTCACATCCCAGACCTAACCCAGACCTAGCATGCGTTATCCTCTATAATATTGATCGAAACCAGGTTGAATCGACTGTTTTATTGTGGTACCACATTACTACGTGATACAAACCAGAAAAAAACCCAGGACCTGTTCAACAAGCATTTGAAGAATGCGAAAGTATGAGTCTGATGGGGTCACATCCCAGACCTAACCCAGACCTAGCATGCGTTATCCTCTATAATATTGATCGAAGCCAGATTTAATCGACGGTTTTAGTGTGGTACCACATTACTACGTGATACAAACCAGAACAAACCCAGGATCAGCTCAACAAGTATGTGAAGAATGCGAAACTATGAGTCTGATGTGGGCAAATCTCAGTCCTAACCCAGACCTAGCATGCGTTATCCTGTAACATTTTGATCGTGGCCAGGCTTAATTGACTGTTTCTGTGTGGTACCACAATACTACGTGATTCAAACCAGAAGAAGACCAGGATCTGGGCAACAAGTACGCGAATTATGCGAAAGTATGAGCCTTGATGGGAGCAAATACCATACCTAACCAAGACGTTACATGCGTTATCCTCTATAATATTGATCGATACCAGGTTTAATCGACTGTTTTATTGTGGTACCACATTACTACGTGACACAAACCAGTAAAAAACCCAGGACCTGTTCAACAAGCATTTGAAGAATGCGAAAGTATGAGTCTGATGAGGGCAAATTCCAGACCTAACCCAGACCTAGCATGCGTTATCCTGTAAAATATTGATCGTGGTCAGGCTTAATTGACTGTTACTGTGGGCTACCACATTACTACGTGACACAATCCAGAAAAAGACCGGGATCTGGCCAACAAGAATGCGAAATATGCGAAAGTATGAGCCTGATGAGAGCAAATCCCAGACCAAACCTAGACCTAACATGCGTTATCCTCTAAAATATGGATCGAAACCGGGCTTAATCGACTGTTCCAGTGTGGTAACATAGTACTACCTGAACCAAACCAGAAAAAACCCAGGATCTGTTCAACAAGTATGTGAAGAATACGAAAGTTTGAGTCTGATGAGGTCAAATCCCTGTCCTGACCCAGACCTAGCGTGCGTTATCCTCTAAAATATTGATTGTGGCCAGGTTTAATTGACTGTTTCTGTGTGGTACCACAATACTACGTGATTCAAACCTGAAGAAGGCCAGGATCTGGCCAACAAGGATGCGAAATATGCGAAAGTATGAGCCTGATAAGTGCATATCCCAGAACTAACCTAGACCTAACATGCGTTACCCTCTAAAATATTGATCGAAACCGGGTTTAATCGACTGTTCCAGTGTGGGACCACATTACTACTTGATTCAAACAAGAGGAAGACCAGGATCTGGCCAACAAGAATGCGAAATATGCGATTGCATGAGCCTGATGAGGGCAAATCCCAGACCTAACCCAGACCTAGCATGCGTTATCCTCTAAAATATTTATCGTGGCCATGTTTAAATGACTGTTTCTGTGTGGTACCACAATACTACGTGATTCGAACAAGAAGAAGACCAGGATCTGGCCAACAAGGATGTGAAATATGCGAAAGTATGAGCCTGATGAGTGCATATCCCAGACCTAACCTAGACCAAACATGCGTTATCCTGTAAAATATTGATGGTGGCCAGGTTTAATCGACTGTTCCTGTGTGGTACCACAATGCTACGTGATTCAAACCAGAGGAAGACCATGGATCTGGCCAACTAGAATGCGAAATATGTGATCGTATGAGACTGGTGAGGGCAAATCCAAGACGTAACCTAGACCTAACATTCGTTATCCTCTAATATATTGGTCGAAACTAGGTTTAATCAACGCATTCAGTGTGGTACCACATTACTACCTGATCCAAGCCAGAAAAAACCCAGGATCTGTTCAACAAGTATGTGAAGAGTGCGAAAGTATGAGTCTGATGAGGGCAAATCCCAGAACCAACCCAGACCTAGCCTGCGTTATCCTGTAAAATATTGATCGTGGTCAGGCTTAATTAACTGTTACTGTGTGGTACCACATTACTACGTGACACAATCCAGAAAAAGACGAGGATCTGGCCAACAAGAATGCGAAATATGCGATTGCATGAGCCTGATGAGGGCAAATCCCAGACCTAACCTAGACCTAACATGCGATAGCCTCTAAAATATTGATCGAAACCAGGTTTAATCTACTGTTTTAGTGTGGTACCAGATTACTACGTGATACAAACCAGAAGAAAACCCAGGATCTGCGCAAAAAGTATGTGAAGAATGCGAAAGTATGAGTCTGATGCGGTTATATCCCAGACCTAACACAGACCAAACCGGTGTTATCCTATAACATATTGATCGAAACCAGGTTTAATCGACTCCTTCAGTGTGGTATCACATTACTACGTGATCCAAACCAGAAAAAGCCCAGGATCTGGGCAACAAGTATGCGAATTATGCGAAAGTATGAGCCTTGATGGGAGCAAATACCATACCTAACCAAGACGTTACATGCGTTATCCTGTATAATATTGATCGATACCAGGTTTAATCGACTGTTTTATTGTGGTACCACATTACTACGTGATACAAACCAGAAAAAAACCCAGGACCTGTTCAACAAGCATTTGAAGAATGCGAAAGTATGAGTCTGATGGGGTCACATCCCAGACCTAACCCAGACCTAGCATGCGTTATCCTCTATAATATTGATTGAAGCCAGATTTAATCGACTGTTTTAGTGTGGTACCACATTACTACGTGATACAAACCAGAAAAAACCCAGGATCTGCTCAACAATTATTTGAAGAATGCGAAAGTATGAGTCTGATGAGGTCACCTCCCAGACCTAACCCAGACCTAGCATGCGTTATCCTCTAAAATATTGATCGTGGCCAGGCTTAATTGACTGTTCCAGTGTTGTACCACTTTTCTGCCTGATCCAAACCAGGAAGAACCCAGGATCTGGCCTACAACTGTGCGAAATATGCGAAAGTATGTGCCTGATGAGAGCAAATCCCAGACCTAACCTAGACCTAACATGCGATATCCTCTAAAATATTGATCGAAACCAGGTTTAATCGACTCTTTCAGTGTGGTACCACATTACGACCTGATCCAAGCCAGAAAAACCCCAGGATCTGCTCAAAAAGTATGTGAAGAATGCGAAAGTATGAGCCTGATGCGGTTATAACCCAGAGCTAAGACAGATCAAACCGGTGTTATCCTATAAAATATTGATCGAAACCAAGTTTAATCGACTCCTTCAGTGTGGTATCACATTACTACGTGATCCAAACCAGAAAAAGCCCAGGATCTGGGCAACAAGTATGCGAATTATTCGAAAGTATGAGCCTTGATGGGCGCGAATACCATACATAACCAAGAGGTTACATGCGTTATCCTCTATAATATTGATCGATACCAGGTTTAATCGACTGTTTTATTGTGGTACCACATTTCTACGTGATACAAACCAGAAAAAAACCCAGGACCTGTTCAACAAGCATTTCAAGAATGCGAAAGTATGAATCTGATGAGGTCACATCCCAGACCTAACCCAGACCTAGCATGCGTTATCCTCTATAATATTGATCGAAGCCAGATTTAATCGACTGTTTTAGTGTGGTACCATATTACTACGTGATACAAACCAGAAAAAACCCAGGATCTGCTCAATAAGTATGTGAAGAATGCGAAAGTATGAGTCTGATGTGGGCAAATCTCAGTCCTAACCCAGACCTAGCATGCGTTATCCTATAACATTTTGATCGTGGCCAGGCTTAATTGACTGTTTCTGTGTGGTACCACAATACTACGTGATTCGAACCAGAAGAAGACCAGGATCTGGCCAACAAGGATGTGACATATGCGAAAGTATGAGCCTGATGTGTTCAAATCCCAGACCTAACCTAGACCAAACATGCGTTATCCTCTAAAATATTGATCGAAACCAGGTTTAATCAACGCATTCAGTGTGGTACCACATTACTACCTGATCCAAACCAGAAGAAAACCCGGGATCTGCTCAAAAAGTATGTGAAGAATGCGAAAGTATGAGTCTGATGCGGTTATAACCCAGACCTAACACAGACCAAACCGGTGTTATCCTATAAAATATTGATCGAAACCAGGTTTAATCAACTCCTTCAGTGTGGTATCACATTACTACGTGATCCATACCAGAAAAAGCCCAGCATCTGGGCAACAAGTATGCGAATTATGCGAAAGTATGAGCCTTGATGGGAGCAAATACCATACCTAACCAAGACGTTACATGCGTTATCCTCTATAATATTGATCGGTACCAGGTTTAATCGGCTGTTTTAGTGTGGTACCACATTACTACGTGATACAAACCAGAAAAAACCCAGGATCTGCTCAACAAGTATTTGAAGAATGCGAAAGTATGAGTCTGATGAGGTCACCTCCCAGACCTAACCCAGACCTAGCTTGCGTTATCCTCTAAAATATTGATCGTGGCCAGGCTTAATTGACTGTTTTAGTGTGGTACCACATTACTACGTGATACAAACCAGAAAAAACCCAGGATCTGCTCAACAAGTATGTGAAGAATGCGAAAGTATGAGTCTGATGTGGGCAAATCTCAGTCCTAACCCAGACCTAGCATGCGTTATCCTGTAACATTTTGATCGTGGCCAGGCTTAATTGACTGTTTCTGTGTGGTACCACAATACTACGTGATTCAAACCAGAAGAAGACCAGGATCTGGCCAACAAGGATGTGAAATATGCGAAAGTATGAGCCTGATGAGTGCATATCCCAGAACTAACCTAGACCTAACATGCGTTACCCTCTAAAATATTGATCGAAACCGGGTTTAATCGACTGTTCCTTTGTGGTACCACATTACTGCCTGATCCAAACCTGAAAAAACCCTGGATCTGGCCAACAAGTGTGCGAAATATGCGAAAGTGTGAGCCAGATGAGGGCAAATCCCAGACATAACCCAGACTTAACCGGTGTTATCTTCTAAAATATTGATCGTGTCCAGGTTTAATTGACAGTTTCAGTCTGATACCACATCACTACGTGTTCCAAACCATAAAGAGCCCAGGATCTGGCCAACAAGTATGAGAAAAATGCGAAAGTATGAGCGAGATGAGGGCAAATCCCAGACCTAACCCAGACCTAGCATGCGTTATCCTGCAAAATATTGATCGAAACCGGGTTTGATCGACTGTTCCTTTGTGGTACCACATTACTGCCTGATCCAAACCTGAAAAAACCCTGGATCTGGCCAACAAGTGTGCGAAATATGCGAAAGTATGAGCCTGATGAGATCAAATCCCAGACCTAACCTAGACCTAACATGCGTTATCCTCTAAAATATTGATCGATACTGGGTTCAATCGACTGTTCCAGTGTGGTACCACATTACTACGTGATTCAAACCAGAAAAAGCCCGGGATCTGGCCAACAAGTATTCGAAAAATGCGAAAGTGTGAGCCAGATGAGGGCAAATCCCAGACATAACCCAGACTTAACCGGTGTTATCTTCTAAAATATTGATCGTGTCCAGGTTTAATTGACAGTTTCAGTCTGATACCACATCACTACGTGTTCCAAACCATAAAGAGCCCAGGATCTGGCCAACAAGTATGAGAAAAATGCGAAAGTATGAGCGAGATGAGGGCAAATCCCAGACCTAACCCAGACCTAGCATGCGTTGTCCTCTAAAATATTGATCGAAACCAGGTTTAATCGACTGTTTTAGTGTGGTACCAGATTTCTACGTGATACAAACCAGAAAAAACACAGGATCTGGCCAACAAGTGTGCGAAATATGCGAAAGTATGAGCCTGATGAGCGCAAATCCCAGACCAAACCTAGACCTAACATGCGTTATCCTCTAAAATATTGATCCAAACCGGGTTTAATCGACTGTTCCAGTGTGGTAACATATTACTACCTGAACCAAACCAAAAAAAACCCAGGATCTGTTGAACAAGTATGTGAAGAATGCGAAAGTTTGAACCTGATGAGAGCAAGTCCTAGACCTAACCCAGACCTAACGTGCGTTATCCTCTATAATATTGATCGAGACCAGTCTTAATCGACAGATTCAGTGTGGTACCACAGTACTACGTGATCCAACCCAGAAAAACCCCAGGATATGTTCAACAAGCATTTGAAGAATGCGAAAGTATGAGTCTGATGAGGTCATATCCCAGACCTAACCCAGACCTAGCATGCGTTATCCTCCAAAATATTGATCGTGGCCAGGTTTAATTGACTGTTCCTGTGTGGTACCACAATACTCCGTGAATCAGACCAGAGGAAGAGCAGGATCTTGCCAACAAGAATGCGAAATATGCGATTGTAGGAGACTGCTGAAGGCAAATACCAGACTTAACCCAGACCTAACATGCGTTATCCTCTAATATATTGATCGAGACCAGGCTTAATCGACTGTTTCAGTGTCGTCCCACATTACTACCTGATCCAAGCCAGAAAAAACCCAGGATCTGTTCAACAAGTGTGCGAAATATGCGAAAGTATGAGCCAGATGAGGGCAAATCCCAGACCTAACCCAGACCTAACCGGTGTTATCCCCTAAAATATTGATCGTGTCCAGGTTTAATTGACTGTTTCAGTGTGGTACCACATTACTACATAATGGAAACCAGAAAAAGCCCAGGATCTGGCCAACAAGTATGCGAAAAGTGCGTAAGTGTGAGCCAGATGAGGGCAAATCCCAGACATAATCCACACCTAATTGGTGTTATCCTCTAAAATATTGATCGTGTCCAGGTTTAATTGACTGTTTCAGTGTGGTACCACATTACTACATAATGGAAACCAGAAAAAGCCCAGGATCTGGCCATCAAGTATGCAAAAAATTCGAAATTATGAGCCATATGAGGGCAAATCCCAGACTTAACCCACACCTAACCGGTGTTATCCTCTAAAATATTGATTGTGTCCAGGTTTAATTGACTGTTTCAGTGTGGTACCACATTACTACATAATGGAAACCAGAAAAAGCCCAGGATCTGGCCAACAAGTATGCGAAAAGTGCGTAAGTGTGAGCCAGATGAGGGCAAATCCCAGACATAACCCACACCTAACTGGTGTTATCCTCTAAAATATTGATCGTGTCCAGGTTTAATTGACTGTTTCAGTGTGGTACCACATTACTACATAATGGAAACCATAAAGAGCCCAGGATCTGGCCAACAAGTATGAGAAAAATGCGAAAGTATGAGCGAGATGAGGGCAAATCCCATACATAACCCACACCTGACCGGTGTTATCCTCTAAAATATTGATCGAGACCAGGATTAATCCACTGTCTCAGTGTGGTACCACTTTACCACGTGATCCAAGCCGAAGAAAGCCCATGGATCTTGCCAACAAGTATGCGAATAATGTGTAAGTATGAGCCAGATGGGGGCAAATCACAGACGTATCCCAGACCAAGCATGCGTTATCCTCTAAAATATTGATCGGAACCGGGTTTAATCGACTGCTTCTGTGTGGTACCACAATACTACGTGATTCAAACCAGAAGAAGACCAGGATCTGGCCAACAAGAATGCGTAATAAGCGATTGCATGAGCCTGATGAGGGCAAATCTCACACCTAACCTAGACCTAACATGCGTTATCCTCTAAAATATTCATCGAAACTGGGTTTAATCGAGTGTTCTAGTGTGGTACCACATTACTGCTTGATCGAAACCAGAAAAAACCCCAGGTTCTGCTCAAAAAGTATGTGATGATAGCGAAAGTATGAGCCAAACGAGGGCAAATCCCAGACCTAATCCAAACCTAGCATGCGTTATCCTCTAAAATATTGATCGAGACCAGGCTTAATCGACTGTTTCAGTGTGGTACCACATTACTACGTGATACAAACCAGAAAAAGCCAGGATCTGTTCAACAAGTATGTGAAGAGTGCGAAAGTATGAGTCTGATGAGGGCAAATCCCAGACCTAACCCAGACCTAGCATGCGTTGTCCTCTAAAATATTGATCGAAACCAGGTTTAATCGACTGTTTTAGTGTGGTACCAGATTTCTACGTGATACAAACCAGAAAAAACACAGGATCTGGCAAACAAGTGTGCGAAATATGCGAAAGTATGAGCCTGATGAGAGCAAATCCCAGACCAAACCTAGACCTAACATGCGTTATCCTCTAAGATATTGATCGAAACCGGGTTTAATCGACTGTTCCAGTGTGGTAACATATTACTACCTGAACCAAACCAAAAAAAACCCAGGATCTGTCGAACAAGTATGTGAAGAATGCGAAAGTTTGAACCTGATGAGAGCAAGTCCTAGACCTAACCCAGACCTAACATGCGTTATCCTCTAAAATATTGATCGAGACCAGTCTTAATCGACAGTTTCAGTGTGGTACCACAGTACCACGTGATTCAACCCAGAAAAACCCCAGGATATGTTCAACAAGCATTAGAAGAATGCGAAAGTATGAGTCTGATGAAGTCAAATCCCAGACCTAACCCAGACCTAGCATGCGTTATCCTCCAAAATATTGATCGTGGCCAGGTTTAATTGACTGTTCCTGTGTGGTACCACAATACTCCGTGAATCAGACCAGAGGAAGAGCAGGATCTTGCCAACAAGAATGCGAAATATGCGATTGTAGGAGACTGCTGAAGACAAATCCCAGACCTAACCTAGACATAACATGCGTTATCCTTTAAAATATTGATCGAAACCAGGTTTAATCGTCTCTTTCTGTGTCGTCCCACATTACTACCTGATCCAAGCCAGAAAAAACCCAGGATCTGTTCAACAAGTATGTGAAGAGTGCGAAAGTATGAGTCTGATGAGGGCAAATCCCAGACCTAACCCAGACCTAACCGGCGTTATCCTCAAACGTATTGATCGTATCCAGGTTTAATTGACAGTTTCAGTGTGGTACCACATTACCACGTGATTGAAACCAGAATAAGCCCAGGATCTGGCCATCAAGTATGCAAAAAATTCGAAAGTATGAGCCAGATGAGGGCAAATCCCAGACATAACCCACACCTAACCGGTGTTATCCTCTAAAATATTTATCGTGTCCAGGTTTAATTGACTGAATCAGTGTGATACCACATTACTACGTGTTCCAAACCATAAAAAGACCAGGATCTGGCCAACAGGAATGCGAAATATTCGATTGCATGAGCCTGATGAGGGCAAATCCCAGACCTAACCTAGACCTAACATGCGTTATCCTCTAAAATATTCATCGAAACCAGGCTTAATCGACTGTTTCAGTGTGGTACCACATTACTACGTGATCCAAACCATACAAAGTCCAAGGCCTGACCAACAAGTATGGGAGAAATGCGAACGTATGAACCTGATGATGGCAAATACCAGATTTAACCCAGACCTAACATGCGTTATCCTCTAATATATTGATCGAGACCAGGCTTAATCGACTGTTTCAGTGTCGTCCCACATTACTACCTGATCCAAGCCAGAAAAAACCCAGGATCTGTTCAACAAGTGTGCGAAATATGCGAAAGTATGTGCCAGATGAGGGCAAATCCCAGACCTAACCCAGACCTAACCGGCGTTATCCCATAAAATATTGATCGTATCCAGGTTTAATTGACTGATTCAGTGTGGTACCACATTATGTCGTGATCCAAACCAGAAAAAACCCTGGGACTGGTCCAGAAGTATGGGAAAAATGCGAAAGTATGAGCCAGATGATGGCAAATCCCAGACATAACCCACACCTAACCGGTGTTATCCTCTAAAATATTGATCGTGTCCAGATTTAATTGACTGTTTCAGTGTGGTACCACATTACTGCATAATGGAAACCAGAAAAAGCCCAGGATCTGGCCATCAAGTATGCAAAAAATTCGAAAGTATGAGCCAGATTAGGGCAAATCCCAGACATAACCCAAACCTAACCGGCGTTATCCCATAAAATATTGATCGTATCCAGGTCTAATTGACTGATTCAGTGTGGTACCACATTATGTCGTGATCCAAACCAGAAAAAACCCTGGGACTGGTCCAGAAGTATGGGAAAAATGCGAAAGTATGAGCCAGACGAGGGCAAATCCCAGACATAACCCACACCTAACCGGCGTTATCCCATAAAATATTGATCGTATCCAGGTTTAATTGACTGATTCAGTGTGGTACCACATTATTTCGTGATCCAAACCAGAAAAAACCCTGGGACTGGTCCAGAAGTATGGGAAAAATGCGAAAGTATGAGCCAGACGAGGGCAAATCCCAGACATAACCCACACCTAACCGGCGTTATCCCCTAAAATATTGATCGTGTCCAGGTTTAATTGACTGAATCAGTGTGATACCACATTACTACGTGTTCCATACCATAAAAAGCCCAGGATCTGGCCAACAAGTACGTGAAAAATGGGAAAGTGTGAGCCTGATCAGGACATATCCCAGACCTAACATGCGTTATTCTCTAAAATATTGATCGAGGCCAGGTTTAAATGAGTGTTCCTGTGCAGTACCACATTACATTAAAAACCCTGTATCTGTCCAACAAGTATGCGAAAAATGCGAAAGCATGAGCCTGATGAGGGCAAATCGCAGACCTAACCCAGTCCTAACATGCGTCATCCTCTAAAATATTGATCGAAACCAGGTTTAGTCGACTGTTTCAGTGTGGTACCACATTACTGCGTGATCCAAACCAGTAAAGGCCTAGGGTCTGGCCAACAAGTATGCATAAAAACGCAAAGGTGTGAGCAAGATGCGGGTATAACCCAGACCTAACCCAGACATAACCTGTGTTATCCAAAAAAATATTGATCGTATCCACGTTCAATTGACTGTTCCAGAGTGGTACCACATTACTACGTGATCTAAACCAAAAAAATCCCAGCATTTGTCCAACAACTATGCGAAAAACGCGAAGGAATGATCCTGATGAGGGCAAATCCCAGATTTAACCCAGACCTATCATGCGTTGTTCTCTAAAATATCGATCGAGACCAGGATTAATCGGCTGTTTTAGTGTGGTACCACATTACTACGTGATCCAAACCAGAAAAAGCCCAGGATCTGGCGAACAAGTATGCGATAAAAGCGGAAGTGTGAGCCAGATGAGGGCAAATCCCAGACCTAACCCAGACCTAACCGGTGTTATCCTCTAAAATATTGATCGTACCCAGGTTTAGTTGACTGATTCAGTGTGGTACCACATTACCTCGTGATCCAAACCAGAAAAAACCCTGGGACTGGTCCACAAGTATGAGAAAAATGCGAAAGTATGAGCCAGATGAGGGCAAATCCCATACATAACCCACACCTAACCGGTGCTATCCTCTAAAATATTGATCGTGTTCAGGTTTAATTGACTGTTTTAGTGTGGTACCACATTACTACATGATGGAAACTAGAAAAAGCCCAGGATCTGGCCATTAAGTATGCAAAAAATTCGATAGTATGAGCCAGATGAGGGCAAATCCCAGACATAAACCACACCTAACCGGCGTTATCCCCTAAAATATTGATCGTATCCAGGTTTAATTGACTGTTTCAGTGTGGTACCACATTACTACGTGGTGGATACCAGTAAAAGCCCAGGATCTGGCCATCAAGTATGCAAAATATGCGAAAGTATGAACCAGATGAGTGCAAATCCCCGACCTAACCCAGACCTAACATGCGTCATCCTCTAAAATATTGATCGTATACAGGTTTAATTGACTGTTTCAGTGTGGCACCGCATTACTTCGTGATCCAAACAATACAAAGCCCATGATCTGGCCAACAAGTATGCGAAAAATGCGAAAGTATGAGCCAGATGAGGGCAAATCCCAGACCTAACCCAGACCTAACCGGTGTTATCCTCTAAAATATTGATCGAAACCTGGTTTAGTCGACTGTTTTAGTGTGGTACCACATTACTACGTGATCCAAACCAGAAATAGCCCAGGATCTGGTCAACAAGTACGCGAAAAATGGGAAAGTATGAGCCTGATGAGGGCAAATTCCAGACCTAACCCAGACCTAACCGGTGTTATCCTCTAAAATATTGATCGAAACCTGGTTTAGTCGACTGTTTTAGTGTGGTACCACATTACTACGTGATCCAAACCAGAAATAGCCCAGGATCTGGTCAACAAGTACGTGAAAAATGGGAAAGTGTGAGCCTGATGAGGACAAATCCCAGACCTAACATGCGTTATTCTCTAAAATATTGATCGAGACCAGAATTTATCGACAGCTTTAGTGTGGCACCATATTACTATGTGATCCAAACCAGTAATGGCCCAGGATATGGCCAACAAGTATGAGAAAAATGCGAAAGTATGAGCCAGATGAGGGCAAATCCCAGGCATCACCCACACCTAACCGGCGTTATCCCCTAAAATATTGATCGTATCCAGGTTTAATTGACTGTTTCAGTGTGGTACCACATTACTACGTGGTGGATACCAGTAAAAGCCCAGGATCTGGCCATCAAGTATGCAAAATATGCGGAAGTATGAACCCGATGAGTGCAAATCCCCGACCTAACCCAGACCTAACATGCGTCATCCTCTAAAATATTGATCGTATACAAGTTTAATTGACTGTTTCAGTGTGGCACCGCATTACTTCGTGATCCAAACAATACAAAGCCCATGATCTGGCCAACAAGTATGCGAAAAATGCGAAAGTATGAGCCAGATGAGGGCAAATCCCAGACCTAACCCAGACCTAACCGGTGATATCCTTCAAAATATTGATCGTGTCCAGGTTTAATTGACAGTTTCAGTGTGATACCTCATTACTACGTGTTCCAAACCATAAAAAGCCCAGGATCTGGCCAACAAGTACGTGAAAAATGGGAAAGTATGAGCCTGATGAGGACAAACCCCAGACCTAACATGCGTTATTATCTAAAATATTGATCGAGACCAGAATTTATCAACTGTTTTAGTGTGGTACCACACTACTATGTGATCCAATCCAGCAAATTCCCAGGATCTGGACAACAAGTATGCGAAAAATGCGAAAGCATGAGACAGATGTGGGCAAACCCCGGCCTAACCGGTGTTATCCTCCAAAATATTGATCGAGGCCAGATTTAAATGAGTGTTCCACTGCAGTACCACATCACTACGTGATCCAAACCAGAAAAAACCCTGGATCTGGCCAACAAGTATGCGAAAAATGCGAAAGCATGAGCCTGATGAGGGCAAATTCCAGACCTAACCCAGACCTAACCGGTGTTATCCTCTAAAATATTGATCGAAACCTGGTTTAGTCGACTGTTTTAGTGTGGTACCACATTACTACGTGATCCAAACCAGAAATAGCCCAGGATCTGGCCAACAAGTATGCGATAAAAGCGGAAGTGTGAGCCAGATGAGGGCAAATCCCAGACCTAACCCAGACCTAACCGGTGTTATCCCCTAAAATATTGATCGTGCCCAGGTTTAATTGACTGTTCCATTGTGGTACCACATTACTACATAATGGAAACCAGAAAAAGCCCAGGATCTGGCCATCAAGTATGCAAAAAATTCGAAAGTATGAGCCAGATGAGGGCAAGTCCCAGACATAACCCAGACCTAACCGGCGTTATTCCCTAAAATATTGATCGTATCCAGGTTTAATTGACTGATCCAGTGTGCTACCACATTACTACGTAATGGAAACCAGAAAAAACCCAGGATCTGGTCATCAAGTATGCAAAAAATTCGGAAGTATGAGCCAGATGAGGGCAAATCCCAGACATAACCCACACCTAACCGGTGTTATCCTCTAAAATATTGATCGTGTCCAGGTTTAATTGACTGTTTCAGTGTGGTACCACATTACTACATAATGGAAACCAGAAAAAGCCCAGGATCTGGCCATCAAGTATGCAAAAAATTCGAAAGTATGAGCCAGATGAGGGCAAATCCCAGACATAACCCAGACCTAACCGGCGTTATCCCCTAAAATATTGATCGTATCCAGGTTTAATTGACTGATTCAGTGTGGTACCACATTATCTCGTGATCCAAACCAGAAAAAACCCTGGGACTGTTCCACAAGTATGGGAAAAATGCGAAAGTATCAGCCAGACGAGGGCAAATCCCAGACATAACCCACACCTAACCGGCGTTATCCCCTAAAATATTGATCGTATGCAGGTTTAATTGACTGTTTCAGTGTGGTACCGCATTACTACGTGATCCAAACCAGAAAACGCCCAGGCTCTGGCCATCAAGTATGCAAAAAATGTGGAAGTATGAGCCAGACGAGGGCAAATCCCAGACATAACCCACACCTAACCGGCGTTATCCCATAAAATATTGATCGCATCCGGGTTTAATTGACTGTTTCAGTGTGGTACCACATAACTACGTGGTGGATACCAGTAAAAGCCCAGGATCTGGCCATCAAGTATGCAAAAAATTCGAAAGTATGAGCCAGATGAGTACAAATCCCCGTCCTAACCCAGACCTAACCGGCGTTATCCTCAAAACTAATGATCGTATCCTGGTTTAATTGACCGTTCCAGTGTGGTACCAGACTAGTACGTGATCCAAACCATACAAAGCCCAGGATCTGGCCAACACGTATGCGAAAAATGGGACAGTGTGAGCCTGATGAGGACAAATCACAAACCTAACATGCGTTATTCTCTTAAATATTGA
The DNA here is from genome assembly GCF_051014445.1 of Colletes latitarsis. Taxonomy (NCBI): domain Eukaryota; kingdom Metazoa; phylum Arthropoda; class Insecta; order Hymenoptera; family Colletidae; genus Colletes; species Colletes latitarsis. Next base: position 5,819,389 of record NC_135147.1, read on the forward strand.
TCGAGCCCAGAATTTATCGACTGTTTTAGTGTGGTACCACATTACTATGTGATCCAAACCGGTAAAGGCCCAGGCTCTGGCCAAGAAGTATGCATAAAAACGCAAAGGTGTGAGCCAGATGCGGGTATAACCCAGACCTAAACCAGACCTAACCGGTGTTATCCAAAAAAATATTGATCGTATCGGGCTTTAATTGACTGTTGCAGAGTGGTACCACATTACTACGTGATCCAAACCAAAAAAATCCCAGGATCAGGCCAACAAGTAAGAGAAAAATTTGAAAGTATGAGCCAGATGAGGGCAAATCCCAGACATAACCCACACCTAACCGGTGTTATCCTCTAAAATATTGACCGCAACCGGGTTTAACTGACTGTTCCAGTGTGGTGCCACATTACTACGTGGTGGATACCAGTAAAAGCCCAGGATCTGGCCATCAAGTATGCAAATAATTCGAAAGTATGACCCAGATGTGGGCAAATGCCAGACCTAACACAGACCTAACCGGCGTTATCCCCTAAGATATCGAACGAAACCAGGATTAGTTGACTGTTTCAATGTGTTACCACATTACTTCGTGATCCAAACCAGAAAAAACCCTGGCTCTGGTCGACAAGTATGCGAAAAATGCGAAAGTATGAGCCAGACAAGGGCAAATCCCAGACATAACCCAGACCTAACCAGCGTTATCCCCTAAAATATTGATCGTATCCAGGTTTAATTGACTGCTTCAGTGTGGTAACACATTACTACGTGATCCAAACCAGAAAAGGACCAGGCTCTGGCCATCAAGTATGCAAAAAATGTGGAAGTATGAACCTTATGAGGGCAAATCCCAGACATAACCCAGACCCAACCGGCGTTATCCCCTAAAATATTGATCGTATCCAGGTTTAATTGTCTGCATCAGTGTGGTAACACATTACTACATGATCCAAACCAGAAAACGCCCACGCTTTGGCCATCAAGTATGCAAAAAATGTGGAAGCATGAGCCAGAAAAGGGCAAATCCCAGAGCTAACCGGTGTTATACTCTAAAATGTAGATCGAGGCCAGGTTTAAATGAGTGTTCCCATGCGGTACCACATTACTACGTGATCCAAGCCAGAAAAATCCCAGGATCTGGCCAACAAGTATGCGAAAAATGCGAGAGTATGAGCCAGATAAGGGCAAATCCCAGTCCTAACCTTTGATATCCTCTAAAGTATTGATCGAGGCCAGGTTTAAATGAGTGTTCCTGTGCGGTACCACATTACTACGTGATCCAAACCAGAAAAAACCCTGGATCTGGCCAACAAGTATGCGAAAAATGCGAAAGTATGAACCTGATGAGGACAAATCCCTGAACTAACCAAGGCCCAACCGGCGTTAACCTCTAAAAGATTGATCGAGACAAGGTTTAATCCACTGTCTCAGTGTGGAATCACATTACCACGTGATCCAAACCGGAGAAAGCCCATGGATCTTGCCAACAAGTATGCGAAAAATGCGAAAGTATGAGCCAGATGGGGGCAAATCACAGACCTAAGCCAGACCTAACCGGTGATATCCTCTAAAATATTGATCGTATCCAGGTTTAGTTGACTGTTTCAGTGTGGTACCACATTACTACGTGATGGATACCAGTAAAAGCCCAGGATCTGGCCATCAAGTATGCGAAAAATGCAGAAGTATGAACCTGATGAGGGCAAATCCCAGAACTAACCCAGACCTAACCGGTGTTATCCTCTAAAATATTGACCGTGGCCAGGTTTAATTGACTGTTTCTGTGTGGTACCACAATACTACGTGATTCAAACCAGAAGAAGACCAGGATCTGGCCAACAATTATGCGAAATATGCGAAAGCATGAGCCTGATGGGAGCAAATCCCATACCTAACCCAGACCTAGCATGCGTTATCCTCTAAAATATTGATCGATAACGGGTTTAATCGACTATTCCAGTGGGGTACCACATAACTACCTCATCCAAACCAGAGAAAACCCAGGATATGGCCAAAAAGTGTGCGGAATATGCGAAAGTAGGAGCCTGATGAGTGCAAATCCCAGAGCTAACCTAGACCTATCATGCGTTATCCTCTAAAATATTGATCCAAGCCGGGTTTAATCGACCGTTCCAGTGTGGTACCATAATACTACCTGATCCAAACCAGAAAAAAGCCAGGACCTGTTCAACGAGTATGTGAAGAATGCGAAAGTATGAGCCTGATGATGCCAAATCTCAGACCTAGCACAGACCTAACATGCGTTATCCTCTAAAATATTGATCGGGACCAGGTTTAAACGACTGTTTCATTGTGGTACCGCATTACTACGTGATCCAAACAAGAAAAAGCCGAGGCTCTGGCCAACAAGTATGCGAAAAACTCCAATATATGAGCCAGGTGAGGGAAAATCCCAGACCTAACGCAGACCTAACATGCGTTACCCTCTAAAATATTGATCGAGACCAGGTTCAATCGACTGTTTCAGCGAGGTACCACATTACTACCTGATCCAAGCCAGAAAAAACCCAGGATCTGTTCAACAAGTATGTGAAGATTGCGATAGTATGAGTCTGTTGAGGGCAAATCCCAGACCTAACCCAGACCTAACATGCGTTATCCTCTGAAATAATCATCAAAACCAGGTTTAATCGACTCTTTCAGTGTGGTACCAGATTACTACGTGATCCAAACCATACAAAGCCCAGGGTCTGGCCAACAATTATGGGAGAAATGCGAAAGTATGAACCTGATGATGGCAAATACCAGACTTAACCCGGACCTAACATGCGTTATCATCTATATTATTGATCGAAACAAGTTTTAATCGACTGTGCCAGTGTGGTACCACATCACTACCCGATCCAAGCCAGAAAAAACCCAGGATCTGTTCAACAAGTATGTGAAGAATGCGATAGTATGAGTCTGTTGAGTGCAAATCCCAGACCTAACCCAGACCTAGCATGCGTTATCCTCTAAAATATTGATCGTATCCAGGTTTAATTGACTGTTTCAGGGTGATACCACGTTACTACGTGATCCAAACCATACAAAGCCTAGGGTCTGGCCAACATGTATGGGAGAAATGCGAAAGTATGAACCTGATGATGGCAAATACCAGACTTCACCCAGACGTAACATGCGTTATCCTCTAAAACATTGATCGCGACCAGGTTTAAACGACTGCTTCAGTGTGGTACCGCATTACTACGTGATCGAAGCAAGAAAAAACCCAGGCTCTGGCCAACAAGTATGCGAAAAATTCGAATGCATGAGCCAGATGAGGGAAAATACCAGACCTAACCCAGACCAAACATGCGTTGTTCTCTTAAATATCGATCGAGACCAGGATTAATCGACTGTTTTAGTGTGGTGCCACATTACTACGTGATCCATACCAGAAAAAGCCCAGGGGATCTGGCCATAAGTATGCGAAATATGCGAAAGCGTGAGCCAGATGAGGGCAAATCCCAGACCAAACCCAGACCTAACCGGTGTTATCCTCTAAAAGATTGATCGTATCCAGGTTTAATTGACAGTCTCAGTGTGGTACCACATTACTACATGATCCAAATAAGAAAAGGCCCACGCTCTGGCCATCAAGTATGCAAAAAATTCGAAAGTATGAGCCAGATGAGGGCAAATCCCAGATCTAACCCAGACCTAACCGGCGTTGTCCTCTAAAATATTGATCGTGTCCAGGTTTAATTGACAGGATCAGTGTGATACCACATTACTACGTGATCCAGACCAGTAAAAGCCCAGGATCTGGCCAACAAGTATACAAAAAATTGGAAAGTATGAGCCGGATGAAACAGTCAATTAAACCTAGTTTCGATCAATATTTTAGAGGATAACGTATGTTAGGTCTAGGTTTGGTCTGGGATTTGCTCTCATCAGGCTCATCCTTTCGCATATTTCGCGTTCTTGTTGGCCAGATCCGGGTCTTCTGGTTTGAATCACGTAGTATTGTGGTACCACACAGAAACAGTCAACTAAACCTGGCCACGATCAATATTTTAGAGGATAACGCATGCTAGGTCTGGGTTAGGTCTGGGATTTGCCCCCATCAGACTCATACTTTCGCATTCTTCAAATACTTGTTGAACATATCCTGGTTTTTCTCTGGGTTGGATCACGTAGTAATGTGGTACCACACTGAAACAGTCGATTAAGCCTGGTCTCGATCAATATTTTAGAGGATAACGCATGTTAGGTCTAGGTTAGGTCTGGGATTTGCCCTCATCAGGCTCTTACTTGCGCATATTTCGCACACTTGTTGGCCAGATCCTGGGCATTTTCTGGTTTGGATCAGGCAGTAATGTGGTACCACACCAAAACAGTCGATTAAACCTGGTTTCGATCAATATTTTAGAGGATAACACCGGTTAGGTATGAGTTAGGTCTGGATTATACCCGCATCTGGCTCATACTTTCGCATTTTTCGCATACTTGTCGACCAGACCCAGGATTTTTTCTGGTTTGGATCGCGAAGTAATGTGGTACCACACTGAAACAGACGATTAACTTGGTTTCGATCAATATTTTAGAGGATAACGCAGGTTAGGTCTGGGTTAGGTCTGGGAATTGCACTCATCTGGTTCATACTTTCGAATTTTTTGCATACTTGATGGCCAGATCCAGGGCTTTTACTGGTATCCATCACGTAGTAATGTGGTAACACTGAAACAGTCAAGTAAACCTGGACACGATCAATCTTTTAGAGGATAACGCCGGTTAGGTCTGGGTTATGTCTGGGATTTGCCCTCATCTAGCTCACGCTTTCGCATTTTTCGCATACTTGTTGGCCAGATTCTGGGATTTTTCTGGTTTGGATCAGGTTGTAATGTGATACCACACTAAAACGTTCGATTAATTCTGGTCTCGATCGATATTTTTGAGCCTAATGCATGTTAGGTCTGGCTTAGGTCTGGGATTTGCCCTCATCAGGCTCATACTTTCGCGTTTTTCGCATTCTTGTAGGCCAGATCCTGGGTTTTTTCTGGTTTGGATCACGTAGTAATGTGGTACCACATTGTGACAGCCAATTTCACCTGGTTTCGGTTGATATTTTAGCGAATGGCACGTCTTAGGTCTGGGTTATAACCGTGCCTGACTGATACTTTCGAATTTTTCGTATACGTGTCGGCCAGATCCTGGGCTTCGTATGGTTTGGATCACGAAGTAATGTGGTACCACACTGAAACAGTCAATTAAACTTGGATACGATCAATATTTTAGAGGATAACGCCGCTTAGGTCTGGGTTAGGTCTGGGATTTGCCCTTATCTGGCTGACACTTTCGCATTTTTCGCATACTTGTTGGCCAGATCCTGGGCTTTGCATGGTTTGTATCACGAAGTTATGTGGTACCACACTGAAACAGTCAATTAATCCTGGATACGATCAATATTTTAGAGGATAACACCGGTTTGGTCTGTGTTAGGTCTGGGTTATGCCCGCATCTGACTCATACTTTCGCAATGTTCACATACTTTTTGAGCAGATCCTGGGTTTTTTCTGGTTTGTATCGCGTAGTAATCTGGTACCACAATAAAACAGTCGATTAAACCTGGTTTCGATCAATCTTTTAATATTTTCGATCCAGAAAAAGACCAGGATCTGGCCAACAGGAATGCGAAATATGCGATTCCATGAGCCTGATGAGGGCAAATCCCAGACCTAACCTAGACCTAACATGAGTTATCCTCTAAAATATTGATCGTGGCCAGGTTTAATGTACTGTTTTAGTGTGGTACCAGATTACTACGTGATACAAACCAGAAAAAAACCATGATCTGCTCAAAAAGTGTGTGAAGAAAGCGAATGTATGAGGCTGATGTGGGCAAATCCCAGACCTAACCCAGACCTAGCATGCGTAATCATCTAAAATATTGATCGAAACCAGGTTTAATTGACTGTTTCTGCGTGGTACCACATTACTACGTGATGCAGTCCCGAAAAGGACCAGGATCTGGCCAACATGAATGCGAAATATGCGATTGCATGGGCCTGATGAGGGCAAATCCCAGACCTAACCTAGACCTAACATGCACTATCCTCTAAAATATTGATCGCAACCGCGTTTAATCGACTGTTCCAGTGTGGTACCATATTACTGCCTGATCCAAACCAGATGAAAACCAAGGATCTGTTCAACAAGTATGTGAAGAATGCGAAAGTATGAATCTGATGAGGTCAAATCTCGGTCCTAACCCAGACCTAGCATGCCTTATCCTCTAAAATATTGATCGTGGCAAGGTTTAGTTGACTGATTCTGTGTGGTACCATATTACTACGTGACACAATCCAGAAAAAGACCAAGTTGGTTCGCATTTTAAAACATGCATGTTGACCACATCATGGGTTTTATCTGGTATGGATCACGTAGTAATGTGGTACCACACTGAAACAGTCAATTAAACCTAGTTTCGGTCAATATTTTAGAGGATAACACCGGTTTGGTCTGGGTTAGGTCAGGGTTATAACCGCATCTGGCTCATATTTTTGCGTTTTTATGCATACTTGTTGGCCAGATCCTGGGTTTTTTCTGGTGTGGACCACGTAGTAACGTGGTACCGCACAGGAACACTCATTTAAAGCTGGCCTCGATCAATATTTTAGAGGATAACACCGGTTAGGTCTGGGTTAGGTCTGGGATTTGCCCTCATCTGGCACACACTTTCGCATTTTTCGCGTACTTGCTGGCCAGATCCAGGGTTTTTCTGGTTTGGATCACGTAGCAATGTGGTACTGCACTGGAACACTCATTTAAACCTGGACTCGATCAATATTTTAGAGGATAACACCTGTTAGGCCTGGGATTTGCCCTCATGTGGCTCATGCTTTCGCATTTTTCGCATACTTGTTGGCCAGATCATGGGATTTGTATGGTTTGGATCACGAAGTAATGCGGTACCACACGGAAACAGTCAACTAAACCTGGTTTCGATCAATATTTTAGAGCATAACGCAGGTTATGTCTGGGTTAGGTCTGGGATTTGCCCTCATCTGGCTCACGCTTTCGCAATTTTCGCATACTTGTTGGCCAGATCCTGGGCTTTTTCTGGTTTCCATCACGTAGTAATGTGGTACCAGACTGAAACAGTCAATTAAACCTGGACACGATCAATATTTTAGAGGATAACACCGGTTAGGTCTGGTTCAGGCCTGTGATTTGCACCCATCTGGCTCATACTTTCGCATTTTTCGCACACTTGTTGGCCAGATCAATGGGCTTTCTCCGATTTGGATCACGTGGTAATGTGGTTCCTCACGGATACAGTGGATTAATCCTGGTCTCGAACTATATTTTAGAGGATTACGCTGGTTAGGTCTCGGTTAGGTCTGGGATTTGCCATCATCTGGCTCACACTTTCGCGTTTTCCGCATACGTGTTGGCCAGATACTGGGCTTTGTATGGTTTGGATCACGTAGCAATCTGGTACCACACTGGTACAGTCAATTAAACCTGGAAGCGATCAATATTTGAGAGGATAACACCGGTTAGGTCTGGGTTATGTCTGGGATTTGCCCTCATTTGGCTCATACTTTAGCATTTTTCGCATACTTGTTGAGCAGACCCAGGGTTTTGTCTGGTTTGGATCACGTATTAATGTGGTACCACACTGAAACAGTCAATTAAACCTGGATACGATCAATATTTTAGGGGATACCGCCGGTTAGGTCTGGGTTAGGTCTGGGACTTGCCCTCATCTGGCTCACACTTTCGCATTTTTCGCATATTTGTTGGCGAGATCCTGGGCTTTGTATGGTTTAGATCACGAAGTAATGTGGTACCACACTGAAACAGTCAATTAATCCTGGATACGATCCATATCTTAGGGGATAACGCCGGTTAGGTGTGGGTTATGCCTGGGATTTGCCCTCATCTGGCTCATACTTTCGCATTTTTCTCATCCTTATGGACCAGACCCAGGGTTTTCTCTGGTTTGGATCACGAAGTATTGTGGTACCACACTGAAAGAGTCAACTAAACCTGGATACGATCAATATTTTAGGGGATAACGTCGGTTAGGCCTGGGTTATGTCTGGGATTTGCCCACATCAGGCACATACTTTCGCATTTTTCGCGTACTTGTTGGCCAGATCCATGGGCTTTTTCTGGTTTCCATCACGTAGTAATGTGGTACCACACTGAAATAGTCAATTAAACCTGGATACGATCAATATTCTAGGGGATAACGCCGGTTAGGTCTGGGTTATGTCTGGGATTTGCCCTCATCTGGCTCATACTTTCGCATTTTTCGCATACTTGTTGAACAGACCCAGGGTTTTTTCTGGTTTGGATCACGAATTAATGTGGTACCACACTGAAACTGTCAATTAAACCTGGGTGCGAACAATATTTTAGGGGATAACGCCGGTTAGGTCTGGGTTTGGTCTGGGATTTGCCCTCATCAGGTTTATACTTTCGCATTTTTCGCATACTTGTTGGCCAGATCCATGGGATTTCACCGGTTTGGATCACGTGGTAATGTGGTTCCTCACTGATACAGTGGATTAATCCTTGTCTCGAACTGTATTTTAGAGGATATCGCTGGTTAGGTCTGGGTTAGGTCTGGGATTTGCCGTCATCTGGCTCACACTTTCGCGTTTTTCGCATACGCGTTGGCCAGATACTGGGCTTTGTATGCTTTGAATCACGTAGTAATCTGGTACCACACTGGTACAGTCAATTAAACCTGGAAGCGATCAATATTTTAGAGGATAACACCGGTTAGGTCTGGGTTATGTCTGGGATTTGCCCTCATCTGGCTCATACTTTCGCATTTTTCGCATACTAGTTGACCAAACCCTGGGTTTTTTCTGGTTAGGATCACGAAGATATGTGGTACCACACTGAAACAGTCAATTAAACCTGGATAGGCTCAATATTTTAGGGGATAACGCCGGTTAGGTCTGGGTTATGTCTGGGATTTGCCCTCATCTGGCTCATACTTTCGCATTTTTCGCATACTTGTTGAGCAGACCCAGGGTTTTTTCTGGTTTGGATCACGAATTAATGTGGTGCCACACTGAAACAGTCAATTAAACCTGGATACGATCAATATTTTAGAGGATAACGCCGGTTAGGTCTGGGTTAGGTCTGGGATTTGCCCCCATCTGGCTCATACTTTCGCATTTTAAGCATACATGTTGGCCAGATACTGGGCTTTGTATGGTTTGGATCACGTAGTAATCTGGTACGACTCTGGAACAGTCAATTAAACCTGGATACCATCAATATTTTAGAGGATAACACCGGTTAGGTCTGGGTTAGGTCTGTGATTTGCCCCCATCTGGCTCATACTTACTCAGTTTTCGCATACTTGTTGGCCAGATCCATGGGCTTTCTCAGGATTGGATCACGTGGTAATGTGGTTCCACACTGAGACAGTGGATTAATCCTGGTCTCGATCAATATTTTAGAGGATAACGCCGGTTAGGGCTGGGTTAGGTCTGGGATCTGCCCGCATCTGGCTCACGCTTTAGCGTTTTTCTCATTCTTGTAGGCCACATCCTGGGTTTTTTCTGGTTTGGATAACGTAGTAATGTGGTACCACACAGTGACAGTCAATTTAACCAGGTTTCGGTTGATATTTTAGCGGATAACACAGGTTAGGTCTGGGTTGTGTCTGGGATTTGCCTTCATCTGGCTCATACTTTCGCGGTTTTCTCATTCTTGTAGGCCACATCCTGGATTTTTTCTGGTTTGGATAACGTAGTAATGTGGTACCACACTGAAACAGTCTATTAAACCTGGACACGAGCAATCTTTTAGAGGATAACACCGGTTAGGTCTGGGTTAGTCTGGGTTATAGCCGCATCTGGCTCATACTTTCGCTTTTTTCGCATACTTGTTGACCAGACACAGGGTTTTTCTGGTTTGGATCACGTAGTAATGTGGTACCACTCTGAAACAGTCAATTAAACCTGGATACGATCAATATTTTAGAGGATAACGCCGGTTAGGTCTGGGTTATGTCTGCGATTTGCCCTCATCTGGCTCATACTTTCGAATTTTTTGCATACTTGATGGCCAGATCCTGGCGTTTTTCTGGCTTCCATCACGTAGTAATGTGGTACCACACTGAAACAGTCAATTAAACCTGGACACGATCAATCTTTTAGAGGATAACGCCGGTTAGGCCATGCTTCGTCCTGGGATTTGCCCCCATCAGGATCATACTACCGCATTTTTCGCATACTAGTTGACCAGACTCAGGGTTTTTTCTGGTTAGGATCACGAAGTAATGTGGTACCACACTGGAACAGTCAATTAAACCTGGATACCATCAATATTTTAGAGGATAACGTCGGTTAGGACTGGGTTTGTTCTGTGATTTGCCCCCATATGGCTCATACTTTCGCATTTTAAGCATACATGTTGGCCAGATACTGGGCTTTGTATGGTTTCGATCACGTAGTAATCTGGTACGACACTGGAACAGTCAATTAAACATGGATGCGATCAATATTTTAGAGGATAACACCGGTTAGGACAGGGATTTGCCCTCATCTGGCACATGCTTTCGCATTTTTCGCGTACTTGTTTGCCAGATCCTGGGATTTTTCTGGTTTGGATCACGTAGTAATGGGGAACCACACTGAGACAGTGTATTAATCCTGGTCTCGATCAATATTTTAGAGGATAACGCCGGTTAGGTCTGGGTTAGGTCTGGGATTTGCCCTCATCTGGCTCATACTTTCACATTTTTCGCATACTTGTTGGCCAGATCCATAGGCTATCTCCAGTTTGGATCACGAAGTAATATGGTACCGCACTGAAACAGTCAATTAAACCTGGGTACGATGAATATTTTAGGGGATAACGCAGGTTAGGTGTGGGTTATGTCTGGGATTTGCCCCCATCTGGCTCATAATTTCGCAGTTTTCGCATACTTGTTGGCCAGATCCATGGGCTTTCTCAGGTTTGGATCACGTGGTAATGTGGTTCCACACTGAGACAGTGGATTAATCCTGGTCTCGGTCAATATCTTACAGGATAACGCCGGTTAGGACTGGGTTTGGTGTATGATATGCCCCCATCTGCCTCACACTTTCGCTTTTTTCGCATACGTGTTGGCCAGATCCTGTCTTTGTATGGCTTGGATCACGTAGTAATCTGGTACCACACTGGAGCAGTCAATTAAACCTGGATGCGATCAATATTTTAGAGGATAGCACCGGTTAGGTCTGGGTCAGGTCTGGGATTCGCTCTCATCTGGCTCATACTTTCGCATTTTTCACATACTTGTGGACCAGATCCTGGGATTTTTCTGGTTTGGATCACGTAGTAATGTGGTACCACACTAAAACAGTCGATTAATTCTGGTCTCGATCAATATTTTAGAGAATAACGCATGTTAGGTCTGGGTTAGGTCTGGGATTTGCCCTCATATGGCTCACACTTTTGCATTTTTCGCATACGTGTTGGCCAGATCCTGGGCTTTGTATGGTTTGGATCACGTGGTAATGTGGTAGTAGACTAAAACAGTCGATTAATTCTGGTCTCGATCAATATTTTAGAGGATAACGCCGGGTAGGTCTGGGTTAGGTCTGGAATTTGCCCTCATCTGGCTCATACTTTCGCATTTTTCGCATACTTTTTGGCCAGATCCATAGGCTTTCTCCAGTTTGGATCACGAAGTAATGTGGTACGGCACTGAAACAGTCAATTAAACCTGGGTACGATCAATATTTTAGGGGATAACGCAGGTTAGGTGTGGGTTATGTCTGGGATTTGCCCCCATCTGGCTCACACTTTCGCATTTTTCGCATACGTGTTGGCCAGATCCATGGGCTTTCTCAGGTTTGGATTTACGTGGTAATGTGGTTCCACACTGAGACAGTGGATTAATCCTGGTCTCGGTCAATATCTTAGAGGATAACGCCGGTTAGGACTTGGTTTGGTGTATGATATGCACCCATCTGCCTCACACTTTCGATTTTTTCGCATACGTGTTGGCCAGATACTGTCTTTGTATGGCTTGGATCACGTAGTAATCTGGTGCCACACTGAAACAGTCAATTAAACATGGATACGATCAATATTTTAGAGGATAACACCGGTTAGATCTGGGATAGGTCTGTGATTTGCCCCCATCTGGCTCATAATTTCGCAGTTTTCGCATACTTGTTGGCCAGTTCCATGGGCTTTCTCACGTTTGGATCACGTGGTAATGTGGTTTCACACTGAGACAGTGGATTAATCCTGGTCGCGGTCAATATCTTGGAGGATAACGCCGGTTAGGACTGGGTTTGGTCTGTGATTTGCCCCCACCTGGCTCACACTTTCGCTTTTTTCGCATACGTGTTGGCCAGATCCTGGTCTTTGTATGGCTTGGATCACGTAGTAATCTTGTACCACACTGGAGCAGTCAATTAAACCTGGATGCGATCAATATTTTAGAGGATAACACCGGTTAGGTCTGGGTTAGGTCTCGGATTTGCTCTCATCTGGCTCATACTTTCGCAGTTTTCGCATACTTGTTGGCCAGATCCATGGGCTTTCTCAGGTTTGGATCACGTGGTAATGTGGTACCACACTAAAACAGTCGATTATTTCTGGTCTCGATCAATATTTTAGAGAATAACGCATGTTAGGTCTGGGTTAGGTCTGGGATTTGCCCTCATCTGGCTCATACTATCGCATTTTTCGCATACTTGTTGGCCAGATCCGTAGGCTTTCTCCAGTTTGGATCACGAAGTAATGTGGTACCGCACTGAAACAGTCAATTAAACCAGGGTACGATCAATATTTTAGAGGATAACACCGGTTAGATCTGGGATAGGTCTGTGATTTGCCCCCATCTGGCTCATAATTTCGCAGTTTTCGCATACTTGTTGGCCAGTTCCATGGGCTTTCTCAGGTTTGGATCACGTGGTAATGTGGTTTCACACTGAGACAGTGGATTAATCCTGGTCGCGGTCAATATCTTAGAGGATAACGCCTGTTAGGACTCGGTTTGGTCTGTGATTTGCCCCCACCTGGCTCACACTTTCGCTTTTTTCGCATACGTGTTTGCCAGATCCTGGTCTTTGTATGGCTTGGAGCACGTAGTAATCTTGTACCGCACTGAAACAGTCAATTAAACCTGGGTACGATCAATATTTTAGGGGATAACGCAGGTTAGGTGTGGGTTATGTCTGGGATTTGCCCCCATCTGGCTCATAATTTCGCAGTTTTCGCATACCTGTTGGCCAGATCCATGGGCTTTCTCAGGTTTGGATCACGTGGTAATGTGGTTCCACACTGAGACAGTGGATTAATCCTGGTCTCGGTCAATATCTTAGAGGATAACGCCGGTTAGGACTGGGTTTGGTCTGTGATTTGCCCCCACCTGGCTCACACTTTCGCTTTTTTCGCATACGTGTTGGCCAGATCCTGGTCTTTGTATGGCTTGGATCACGTAGTAATCTTGTACCACACTGGAGCAGTCAATTAAACCTGGATGCGATCAATATTTTAGAGGATAACACCGGTTAGGTCTGGGTTAGGTCTCGGATTTGCTCTCATCTGGCTCATACTTTCGCAGTTTTCGCATACTTGTTGGCCAGATCCATGGGCTTTCTCAGGTTTGGATCACGTGGTAATGTGGTACCACACTAAAACAGTCGATTATTTCTGGTCTCGATCAATATTTTAGAGAATAACGCATGTTAGGTCTGGGTTAGGTCTGGGATTTGCCCTCATCTGGCTCATACTATCGCATTTTTCGCATACTTGTTGGCCAGATCCGTAGGCTTTCTCCAGTTTGGATCACGAAGTAATGTGGTACCGCACTGAAACAGTCAATTAAACCAGGGTACGATCAATATTTTAGAGGATAACACCGGTTAGATCTGGGATAGGTCTGTGATTTGCCCCCATCTGGCTCATAATTTCGCAGTTTTCGCATACTTGTTGGCCAGTTCCATGGGCTTTCTCAGGTTTGGATCACGTGGTAATGTGGTTTCACACTGAGACAGTGGATTAATCCTGGTCGCGGTCAATATCTTAGAGGATAACGCCGGTTAGGACTGGGTTTGGTGTATGATATGCCCCCATCTGCCTCACACTTTCGATTTTTTCGCATACGTGCTGGCCAGATCCTGTCTTTGTATGGCTTGGATCACGTAGTAATCTGGTACCACACTGGAGCAGTCAATTAAACCTGGATGCGATCAATATTTTAGAGGATAACACCAGTTAGGTCTGGGTTAGGTCTGGGATTCGCTCTCATCTGGCTCATACTTTCGCATTTTTCACATACTTGTGGACCATATTCTGGGATTTGTCTGGTTTGGATCACGTGGTAATGTGGTACCACACTAAAACAGTCGATTAATTCTGGTCTCGATCAATATTTTAGAGAATAACGCATGTTAGGTCTGGGTTAGGTCTGGGATTTGCCCTCATCTGGCTCACACTTTCGCATTTTTCGCATACTTGTTGCCCAAACCCAGGGTTTTTTCTGGTTTCGATCACGAATAATTGTGGTATCACATTGAAACAGTCAATCAAACCTGGATACGATCAATATTTTAGGGGATAACGCCGGTTAGGTCTGGGTTAGGTCTGGGATTTGCCCTCATCTGGCTTTGTATGGTTTGGATCACGTAGTAATCTGGTACCACACTGAAACAGTCAATTAAACCTGGATACGATCAATATTTTAGAGGATAACACCGGTTAGATCTGGGATAGGTCTGTGATTTGCCCCCATCTGGCTCATAATTTCGCAGTTTTCGCATACTTGTTGGCCAGATCCATGGGCTTTCTCAGGTTCGGATCACGTGGTAATGTGGTTTCACACTGAGACAGTGGATTAATCCTGGTCTCGGTCAATATCTTACAGGATAACGCCGGTTAGGACTGGGTTTGGTGTATGATATGCCCCCATCTGCCTCACACTTTCGCTTTTTTCGCATACGTGTTGGCCAGATCCTGTCTTTGTATGGCTTGGATCACGTAGTAATCTGGTACCACACTGGAGCAGTCAATTAAACCTGGATGCGATCAATATTTTAGAGGATAGCACCGGTTAGGTCTGGGTCAGGTCTGGGATAACGCAGGTTAGGTGTGGGTTATGTCTGGGATTTGCCCCCATCCGGCTCACACTTTCGCATTTTTCGCATACGTGTTGGCCAGATCCATGGGCTTTCTCAGGTTTGGATTTACGTGGTAATGTGGTTCCACACTGAGACAGTGGATTAATCCTGGTCTCGGTCAATATCTTAGAGGATAACGCCGGTTAGGACTTGGTTTGGTGTATGATATGCACCCATCTGCCTCACACTTTCGATTTTTTCGCATACGTGTTGGCCAGATACTGTCTTTGTATGGCTTGGATCACGTAGTAATCTGGTGCCACACTGGAGCAGTCAATTAAACCTGGATGCGATCAATATTTTAGAGGAGAACACCGGCTAGGGCTGGGTTAGGTCTGTGATTTGCCCCCATCTGGCTCACACTTTCGCATTTTTCGCATACGTGTTGGCCAGATTCTGGGCTTTGTATGGTTTGGATCACGAAGTAATGTGGTACCACACTGAAACAGTCAATTAAACATGGATACGATCAATATTTTAGAGGATAACACCGGTTAGATTTGGGATAGGTCTGTGATTTGCCCCCATCTGGCTCATAATTTCGCAGTTTTCGCATACTTGTTGGCCAGATCCATGGGCTTTCTCAGGTTTGGATCACGTGGTAATGTGGTTTCACACTGAGACAGTGGATTAATCCTGGTCGCGGTCAATATCTTAGAGGATAACGCCTGTTAGGACTCGGTTTGGTCTGTGATTTGCCCCCACCTGGCTCACACTTTCGCTTTTTTCGCATACGTGTTTGCCAGATCCTGGTCTTTGTATGGCTTGGAGCACGTAGTAATCTTGTACCGCACTGAAACAGTCAATTAAACCTGGGTACGATCAATATTTTAGGGGATAACGCAGGTTAGGTGTGGGTTATGTCTGGGATTTGCCCCCATCTGGCTCATAATTTCGCAGTTTTCGCATACCTGTTGGCCAGATCCATGGGCTTTCTCAGGTTTGGATCACGTGGTAATGTGGTTCCACACTGAGACAGTGGATTAATCCTGGTCTCGGTCAATATCTTAGAGGATAACGCCGGTTAGGACTGGGTTTGGTGTATGATATGCACCCATCTGCCTCACACTTTCGCTTTTTTCGCATACGTGTTGGCCAGATCCTGTCTTTGTATGGCTTGGATCACGTAGTAATCTGGTACCACACTGGAGCAGTCAATTAAACCTGGATGCGATCAATATTTTAGAGGAGAACACCGGTTAGGTCTGGGTTAGGTCTGTGATTTGCCCCCATCTGGCTCACACTTTCGCATTTTTCGCATACGTGTTGGCCAGATCCTGGGCTTTGTATGGTTTGGATCACGAAGTAATGTGGTACCACACTGAAACAGTCAATTAAACATGGATACGATCAATATTTTAGAGGATAACACCGGTTAGATCTGGGATAGGTCTGTGATTTGCCCCCATCTGGCTCATAATTTCGCAGTTTTCGCATACTTGTTGGCCAGTTCCATGGGCTTTCTCAGGTTTGGATCACGTGGTAATGTGGTTTCACACTGAGACAGTGGATTAATCCTGGTCGCGGTCAATATCTTGGAGGATAACGCCGGTTAGGACTGGGTTTGGTCTGTGATTTGCCCCCACCTGGCTCACACTTTCGCTTTTTTCGCATACGTGTTGGCCAGATCCTGGTCTTTGTATGGCTTGGATCACGTAGTAATCTTGTACCACACTGGAGCAGTCAATTAAACCTGGATGCGATCAATATTTTAGAGGATAACACCGGTTAGGTCTGGGTTAGGTCTCGGATTTGCTCTCATCTGGCTCATACTTTCGCAGTTTTCGCATACTTGTTGGCCAGATCCATGGGCTTTCTCAGGTTTGGATCACGTGGTAATGTGGTACCACACTAAAACAGTCGATTATTTCTGGTCTCGATCAATATTTTAGAGAATAACGCATGTTAGGTCTGGGTTAGGTCTGGGATTTGCCCTCATCTGGCTCATACTATCGCATTTTTCGCATACTTGTTGGCCAGATCCGTAGGCTTTCTCCAGTTTGGATCACGAAGTAATGTGGTACCGCACTGAAACAGTCAATTAAACCAGGGTACGATCAATATTTTAGAGGATAACACCGGTTAGATCTGGGATAGGTCTGTGATTTGCCCCCATCTGGCTCATAATTTCGCAGTTTTCGCATACTTGTTGGCCAGTTCCATGGGCTTTCTCAGGTTTGGATCACGTGGTAATGTGGTTTCACACTGAGACAGTGGATTAATCCTGGTCGCGGTCAATATCTTAGAGGATAACGCCGGTTAGGACTGGGTTTGGTGTATGATATGCCCCCATCTGCCTCACACTTTCGATTTTTTCGCATACGTGCTGGCCAGATCCTGTCTTTGTATGGCTTGGATCACGTAGTAATCTGGTACCACACTGGAGCAGTCAATTAAACCTGGATGCGATCAATATTTTAGAGGATAACACCAGTTAGGTCTGGGTTAGGTCTGGGATTCGCTCTCATCTGGCTCATACTTTCGCATTTTTCACATACTTGTGGACCAGATTCTGGGATTTGTCTGGTTTGGATCACGTGGTAATGTGGTACCACACTAAAACAGTCGATTAATTCTGGTCTCGATCAATATTTTAGCGAATAACGCATGTTAGGTCTGGGTTAGGTCTGGGATTTGCCCTCATCTGGCTCACACTTTCGCATTTTTCGCATACTTGTTGGCCAGATCCATGGGCTTTCTCAGGTTTGGATCACGTGGTAATGTGGTTTCACACTGAGACAGTGGATTAATCCTGGTCTCGGTCAATATCTTAGAGGATAACGCCGGTTAGGACTGGGTTTGGTGTATGATATGCCCCCATCTGCCTCACACTTTCGATTTTTTCGCATACGTGCTGGCCAGATCCTGTCTTTGTATGGCTTGGATCACGTAGTAATCTGGTACCACACTGGAGCAGTCAATTAAACCTGGATGCGATCAATATTTTAGAGGATAACACCGGTTAGGTGTGGGTTATGTCTGGGATTTGCCCTCATCTGGTTCATACTTTCGCACTTTTCGCATACTTGTTGGCCAGATCCTGGGCTTTGTATGGTTTGGATCACGTAGTAATCTGGTATCACACTGAAACAGTCAATTAAACCAGGATACGATCAATATTTTAGAGGAGAACACCGGTTAGGTCTGGGTTATGTCTGGGATTTGCCCTCATCTGGTTCATACTTTCGCACTTTTCGCATACTTGTTGGCCAGATCCTGGGCTTTGTATGGTTTGGATCACGTAGTAATCTGGTATCACACTGAAACAGTCAATTAAACCAGGATACGATCAATATTTTAGGGGATAACGCCGGTTAGGTCTGGGTTAGGTCTGGGATTTGCCCTCATCTGGCTCACGCTTGCGCTTTTTTCGCATACTTGTTAGCCAGATCCTGGGCGTTTTCCGGTTTGTATCACGTTGTAATGCGGTACCACTCTGTGACAGTCAATTTAACCTGGTTTCGGTTAATATTTATGCGTATAACACTGGTTTGGTCTGGGTTATAACCGTGCCTGGCTGATACTATCGAGTTTTTCGCATACGTGTTGGCCAGATCCTGGACTTTGTATGGTTTGGATCACGAAGTAATGTGGTACCACACTGAAACAGTCAATTAAACCTGGATACGACCAATATTTTAGAGGATAACACCGGTTAGATCTGGGATAGGTCTGTGATTTGCCCCCATCTGGCTCATAATTTCGCAGTTTTCGCATACTTGTTGGCCAGATCCATTGGCTTTCTCAGGTTTGGATCACGTGGTAATGAGGTTCCACACTGAGACAGTGGATTAATCCTTGTCTCGGTCAATATCTTAGAGGATAACTCCGGTTAGGACTGGCTTTCGTCTGTGATTTGCCCCCATCTGGCTCACACTTTTGCATTTTTTGCATTCTTGATGGCCAGATCCTGGGCTTTGTATGGTTTGGATCACGAAGTAATCTGGTACCACACTGGAACAGTCAATTAAACCTGGATACGATCAATATTTTAGGGGATAACGCTGGTTAGGTGTGGGTTATGTCTGGGATTTGCTCTCATTTGGCTCATACTTTCGCATTTTTCTCATACTTGTGTACCAGATCCTGGGTTTTTTCTGGTTTGGATAACGTAGTAATGTGGTACCACACTAAAACAGTCGATTAATCCTGGTCTCGATCGATATTTTAGAGAATAACGCATGTTTGGTCTGGGGTAAGTCTGGGATTTGCCCTCTTCTGGCTCATACTATCACATTTTTCACATACTTGTTATCCAGATCGTGGGTTTCCTCAGGTTTGGATCACGTAGTAGTGTGGTATCACACTGAACTTGTCATTTAAACCTGGACACGATCAATATTTTAGAGGATAACACCGGTTAGGTCTGGGTTTGGTCTGGGATTTGCCCACATCAGGTTCATACTTTCGAATTTCTTGCATACGTGTTGGCCATATCCATGGGTTTTGTCTGGTTTGGATCACGTGGTAATGTGGTACCACACTGTGACAGTCAATTAACCTGGTCTCGTATGATATTTTAGCGAATGGCACTGGTTAGGTCTGGGTTATAACCGTGCCTGGCTGATACTTTCGAATTTTTCGCATACTTGTTGGCCAGATCCTGGGCGTTGTATAGTTTGGATCTCGTAGTAATCTGGTACCACACTGGAACAGTCAACTGAACCTGGATACGATCAATATTTTAGAGGATAACGCCGGTTAGGTCTGGGATTTGCCCTCATCTGGCTCATACTTTCGAATTTTTTGCATACTTGATGGCCAGAGCCTGTGCCTTTTCTGGTTTGGATCACGTAGTAATGTGGTACCACACTGAAATGGTCGATTAAACCTTGTCTCGTTCAATATTTTAGAGGATAACGTAAGGTAGGTCTGGGGTAAGTCTGGGATTTTCCCTCTTTAGGCACATACTTTCGCATATTTCACATACTTGTTGACCATATCGTGGGATTCTTCTGGTTTGGATCACGTAGTAGTGTGGTACCACACTGGAACAGTCAATTAATCCTGGTCTCGATCAATATTTTAGAGGATAATGCCGGTTAGGTCTGGGTTAGGTCAGGTATTTGCCGCCATCAGGTTCATACTTCTGCATTTTTCGTATACGTGTTGGCCAGATCCTGGGCTTTGTATGGTTTGGTTCACGAAGTAATGTGATACCACAATGAAACAGTCATTTAAACCTGGATACGATCAATATTTTACGGGATAACGCCGGTTAGATCTGGGTTAGGTCTGGGATTTGCCCTCATCTGGCTCACACTTTCGAATTTTTTGCATACTTGATGGCCAGATCCTGGGCTTTTACCGGTATCCATCACGTAGTAATGTGGTACCACACTGAGACAGTCAATTAAACCTGGATACGATCTATCTTTTAGAGGTTAACGCCGGTTTGGTCTGGGTTCGGTCAGGGTTATAATCGCATCTGGCTCATACTTTTGCGTTTTTATGCATACTTGTTGGCCAGATCCTGGGTTTTTTCTGGTGTGGACCACGTAGTAACATGGAACCGCACAGGAACAGTCAATTAAACCTGGCCTCCATCAATATTTTAGAGGATATCACCGGTTAGGTCTGGGTTAGGTCTGGGATTTGCCCTCATCCGGCTCATACTTTCGCATTTTTCGCATACTTGTTGGCCAGATCTATGGGCTTTCACCGGTTTGGATCACGTGGTAATGTGGTACCACACTGAGACGGTGGATTAATCCTGGTCTCGATCAATATTTTAGAGGATAATGCCGGTTAGGTCTGGGTTAGGTCCGGGATTTGCCCTCATCTGGCTCATACTTTCGAATTTTTTGCATACTTGATGGCCAGATCCTGGGCTTTTTCTGGTTTCCATCACGTAGTAATGTGGTACCACACTGAAACAGACGATTAAACCTGGTTTCGATCAATATTTTAGAGGATAACGCTGGTTAGGTCTGGGTAACGTCTGGGATTTGCCCTCATCTGGCACACGATTTTTTTTTTTTTTTTTTTTTTTTTTTTTTTTTTTTTTTTTTTTTGTCGTGGGGAAAATCTTCGAAAGACTCCCTCCCACCTCCTTGGGGAGAGGTGGGAGGGGTGTGTGGGATTCCCCGCGCCCGTACAACGACAGGCGCGGGACCTACCCACTAAAAACCCCACGGTGACCCTTCGGCACGCTTTGGGAGGATACCGGGAATCGCTCGAAGCATTCTTCCGGTATCCTCCCCGTGCCCGCGCTTTCGCGCCCATCCCCCGGGGGGACAATCGGTCCCCCCAGTAGACACACTGCCTCATAGCGGCGGGACGGGGCCACTCCATCCCGCCGCTATCCGTCCCGGGGCCGCGTTTAGTGGCGGCTGCGAGCCCCAACTCGCAACCGCCCGCGACCCCGTTTCCACCCCTCGGCGGCCGGGCGTTCATGGCCGCACCAGACCGCCGAGGGTGCCTCCCCTTGCGTCGGACCGGTAGGGGGAGGCACTTCAACCCCCAACCGGTCCGACCCGGCGCCGCCTGGCGGGAGGAGGGTCCCCTCAGGACCCCCCTCCCAGCCTAGGTCATCCGCCACGCCGAGGCGGCCGCCCGCGACGCCTCGCGACCGGGCGACGACCTCGGGCCACCGCACGAGCGCGAGCTTCAGCGCGCCGCTGAAGCTCGCGCTCCCTCCCCGCGGCCTCCTTCTGCAACAGCTGGCACACGATTTCGCATTTTTGGCATACTTGTTGGTCAGATCCTGGGCTGTTTCTGGTTTGGATCACGTAGTAATCTGGTACAACACTGGAACAGTCAATTAAACCTGGATACGATCAATACTTTTGAGGATAACGACCGTTAGGTCTGGGTTAGGTCTGGGATTTGCTCTCATCTGGCTCACACTTTCGCATTTTTCGCATACGTGTTGGCCATATCCATGGGTTTTGTCTGGTTTGGATCACGTGGTAATGTGGTTCCACACTGAGACAGTGGATTAATCCTGGTCTCGATCAATATTTTAGAGAATAATGCCGGTTAGGCCTTAGTTAGTTCTGGGATTTGCCCTCATCTGGCAATTTTTCACATACTTGTTGACCAGATCGTGGGTTTCTTCTGGTTTGGATCACGTAGCAGTCTGGTACCACACTGAAACAGTCAATTAAACCTGGATACGATCAATACTTTTGAGGATAACGTCGGTTTGGTCTGGGTTATGTGTGGGATTTGCCCTTATCTGGCTCACACTTTCGCATTTTTCGCATACTTGTAGGCCAGATCCTGGGCTTTGTATAGTTTGGATCACGCAGTAATCTGGTACCACAGTGAAACAGTCAATTAAACCCGGACACGATCAATCGTTTAGAGGATAATGCCGGTTAGGATTGAGTTACGTCTGTGATTTGCCCTCATCTGGCTCATACTCTCGCATTTTTCGCATAATTGTTGGCCAGATCCTGGGCTTTTTCTGGTTTGGATCACGTAGTAATGAGGTACCACACTAAAACAGTCGATTAATTCTGGTCTCGATCAATACTTTAGAGAATAACGCATGTTAGGTCAGGGTTAGGACTGGGATTTGCACTCATTAGGCTCATACTTTCGCATTATTCTCATACTTGTGGACCGGACCCAGGGTTTTCACTGGTTTGGATCACGAAGTATTGTGGTACCACACCGAAACAGTCAATTAAACCAGGATACGATCAATATTTTAGGGGATAACGCCGGTTAGGTCTGGGTTAGGTCAGGTATTTGCCCTCATCTGGCTCATACTTTCGAATTTTTTGCATACTTGATGGCCAGATCCTGGACTCTTTCTGGTTTCCATCACGTAGTAATGTGGTACCACACTGAAGCAGTCAATTAAACCTGGATACGATGAATATTTTAGGGGTTAACGCCGGTTAGATCTGGGTTGTGTCTGGCATTTGCCCTCATCAGGCTCATACTTTCGCATTTTTCGCATATTTGTTGGCCAGATCCTGGGCTTTGTATGGTTTGGATCACGTAGTAATGTGGTAGCACAGCGAAACAGACGACTAAACCTGGTTTCGATGAATATTTTAAAGGATAACGCTGGTTAGGTCCGGGTTACGTCTGGGATTTGCCCTCATCTGGCACACGCTTTCGCATTTTTGGCATACTTGTTTGTCAGATCCTGGGCTTTTTCTGGTTTGGATCACGTAGTAATCTGGTACCACACTGGAACAGTCAATTAAACCTAGTCTCGATCAATATTTTAGAGTATAACGCAGATTAGGTCTGAGTTAGGTCTGGGATTTACCCTCACCTGGCTCATACTTTCGAATTTTATGAATACTTGTTGGCCAGATCCTGGGTTTTCTATGGTTTGGATCACGAAGTAATGTGGTACCACACTGAAACAATCAATTAAACCTGGTCACGATCAATAGTTTAGAGGATAACGCATGTTAGGTCTTGGTTAGTCCAGGGATTTGCCCTCATCAGGTTCATACTTCTGCATTTTTTCGCATACTTGATGGCCATCCCTCAGGGGCTGCCAGCCTTTCAGCTGCAGTACGGGCTTAACGAACCCGGGGTACCCGAGTCATACACACACCGTAAGCCTCCTGTTGGTCGTCACAACGACCCATTCACAATTCCCTATTGGTTTTGTGAATGGTACGTGACGGCAGGAGGAACGGGGGTCTTGGCTTAACCGCCTGGGCCACGAGTATGGCGACTCTATAAAATCGCCCTCCAATCCTAAGCTATGGTGCGCGGCGATGGGATGCATGGTTGGGGGAGAAGGCCCAATCCCAAGCGACCACCTCCGGGGAACCTGCCGAACCCCCGGAGTATTAGGCTTACCCGGGTAAGGCGGCTCTGCCCGGGTGGACCTTTATTTCCGACCATCTCGTGGGATTGTTATGGACACAGAAAATAAAATGGGGATGGGGCGGGTTTTGTCGGTTGGGGAGGACGGAGACGGGGTTGGGGTTAGGGTGGCGGCGCTCGCGCCCCACTCAGCGCCAGGTCCGGCTTCGTGGAGGGTGGAGGAGGACGACGAGACGGCGTCGGTCTCGTCCTTCTCCTCCAGCACGAGCCACATAGGCTCTAAGAGGAAGAGGACGGGGCAGGCCGTCGTCGAGGTGGGCGGGGCGATGAGCCCGTCGGTGAGGCTGAGTTGCCTCAGGGACGAGGTGACCGAGGAGATATCGGAGAGGATCTCCTCGTCCCTGAGGCGGGTGGAGAAAGTCGCCGCTGCCTGCGCCTTTAAGGGGCAGAAAAGCGGTGGCGCGGAGGCCCTGAAGGCCGCGGCGGAGGAAATGAGGGAGGCGGCGCGGGAGCTCAGAGGGCGGAACGCCCGTCTGCAGCTCCTGTTGGAGGAGGAGCGACAGGGGAGGAGGAGGGCAGAGGCGCTGTGGAACAGCGCGGCCCTCCCTCCCATCCTCCCTCCTCCTCCACCGCCGCGTCCCTCAGCGGAGGTAAATAAGCGGAGTGCGGCGGCAGTGGTGCGGGGCACCGCGGGCCCCTCCACCCGCACTCCGCCCGCGAAGAAGTCCCCGTCCTCCTCAGAAGACGATCTTCTGAGGAGGATTGGGGACATGATTGATGGCAAGCTGGCCGCCTTCCGGGAGGAGCTCCTCGCCGGAAGAGCGGTCAGCAGGAAGGCGGTGCCTCCCCGACCTGTTCCGGTACAGTCGGGGAAGGCAAAGAAGGGCGGAGTGAAGGCTCCGCCCAGCGTTGCGGCACCAGGGCCCCGGGTCGCGACCCCCAAGGGGGGTGGTGTACCCGTGGTCGCGGTGGTCGCGTCCTCCACAGCACCCTCCCAAGGGGGGGTGGCGTGGAGTGAGGTGGTGGGGCGGAAGGCGAAGCGGGCGGCGAGGAAGGCCTCGCAACCGCAGCCTCCGCCTCCGCCGCCGGCGGCCAAGGTAAAGGCCGCGAAGGTCGGGAAGGCACGACCAGGTCGTCCCCCAAAAACGGCAGCGGTGACGCTGACCGTTGCGCAGGGGGGCGACCTGACCCTCGCGGAGGCGATGCGGCTCGCCAGGGAGAATATCTCCCTGGAAGAGCTGGGCATCGCCTCCGTGAGGGCGAAGAGGGCCGTGACCGGGGGTCTCTTGCTGGAGATCCCCGGTGCAGAAGGCGGCGCGAAGGCGGATCGTCTCGCCCAGAGGCTCCGGGAGCAGCTGGGCGAGCGAGGTGTCCGGGTCGCCCGGCCCACGAAGCGCACGGAGATGCGCGTTTGTGGGCTGGACGACTCGGTCAGCGCACAGGATGTGTCCCGTGCCCTTGCGAGGGCGGGGGACTGTCCTGTGGAGGACCTGCGGATCGGAGAGATCCGCAGGTCGCCCTCCGGCCTCGGGTCGGTGTGGGCCCGGTGCCCCCTCTCCGCCGCCCGTAAGGTGGCGGAATCCGGGAGGGTGTTGGTGGGGTGGGTTTCGGCGCGAGTGGAAATCCTCGCGCCGCACCCGCTCCAGTGTCACCGCTGCCTCGAATTGGGGCACGTGAGGCAGTGGTGCACCTCGCCGGTGGACCGCAGCGGTCAGTGTTACCGCTGCGGTGCCAAAGAGCACCGTGCGAGCCAGTGCTCGGCGGCCCCCCACAGCCCGCTGTGTGCGGACATGGGGAGGCCAGCCGATCACAGGGTGGGGAGCAAGAAGTGCTCCCCCCCCTCCCGGAAGGAGAGGAAGAGGCGGGCTGCACCGGCTCCGGTGCCGAGGGCGGTGGCATCGTCCTCCATGGAGGTGGATGGTGCTACGGGGACGGACGGCCGGGAGGAGGCTGGCGCGGCCATTAATTAATGCCGCCCCGCCTCCTCCTCCAGGCCAACCTCAACCACTGCCGCGCGGCACAGGGCTTGATGTCCCAAGTCCTCGCGGAGTGGGGGGTTGGCCTGGCGGTCGCCGCCGAGCCGTACCGCGTCCCTGATCACCCTCATTGGGTGGGCGACGCGGACGGCTTGGTGGCGACGGTATGGGGAGGGGGCGACGGGTCCCCACCGTTCTCCTTGTTGGAGCGCGGTCGGGGATTCGTCGCCGTGGACTGGGGGGGAGTCGCTGTGGTGGGGTGCTACATTTCGCCCCGTAGCGGTCACGCTGCGTTCGAGCTGTACTTGGCCGAGGTCGCGGCATGCGTGCAGCGCTACGCGGCCCGGCCGGTGCTGGTCCTGGGGGATTTTAATGCCAAGTCGGTGGCTTGGGGATCCCCGAGGACCTCCGTTCGCGGCGGGATCCTGGGCGATTGGGCGGCGGGGCTCGACCTCCGGGTATTGAACCGGGGGTCGGAGCACACATGCGTGCGGCGATATGGGGGGTCCATCGTGGATGTTGGATTCGCGACCCCCAACGCCGTGCGCATGGTGTCGGGTTGGCACGTGGTCGCGGGGGCAGAGACACTCTCCGATCACCGGTACATCCGGATGGAGGTCTCTGCCGCCGCGAGTGCATCCCGACACGGCCGCCTGCGTGGCACCCCACCACGCCGCTGGGCGCTTCGGCGCCTGGACAAGGACGCCCTGATGGCAGCTGCCCTCGCTGCAACTTGGCCGCAGGGAGCGGCCGAGTTGCCGAGCATAGAGGAGGAGGTCGCCCGGCTCAGAGCATTGGTCGCGGGTATTTGCGACGCGGCGATGCCTCGGGTCGGGCGGGCTTCTCCTCGCCGGGCGGTGTACTGGTGGTCGGACGCGATCGCGGAGTTGCGAGTCGCGACTGTCCGCGCCCGACGCCAGTACACCCGCGCGCGCCGTCGTCAACGTACAGGCGACGGCGTGGCGCGAGCGAGGGCAGCTGATGACCTGTACGGAGCATACCGCGTGGCGCGGGTTGCTCTGCAGGTCGCCATCAAACGGGCCAAGACCCAGGCATGGAAGGAGCTCCTCCAGACCCTTGATGACGATCCATGGGGGCGCCCATATAAGGTGGTGCTGAATAAGCTCCGCCCGTGGGCGCCACCCGTCACCGAGGGTCTTGACCCCCGGCTGCTGGAGGACGTGATCAATACACTCTTCCCAATTGGGGAGAGGGGACCGCGTCCTCCGGCGGCGGCGGCTGTCCCAGTGGAGTGGACGGCCGAGCTGGGGGTCACGCAGGAGGAGCTGGCAGCGGCCATCAGACGGCTCGGAGTTCGTAACACGGCCCCGGGTCCGGATGGTGTGCCCGGCCGGGTTTGGGTCTTGACCCAGGGCGTCCTTGGGGCCGACCTCAGGCGGTTGTTCGACCGCTGCCTGAGGGACGGGCGATTCCCCCCCTGTTGGAAGGTGGCGAGGATGGTCCTCCTCCGGAAGGAGGGTCGGCCCGCGGAGTCTCCCTCCGCATACCGGCCCATTTGTCTCCTCGACGAGGTGGGCAAGCTCTTCGAGCGTGTGATTGCTGCCCGCCTCGTCGAGCACCTGTCGCGGGGTGATCCCGGTCTGGCCGACTGCCAGTTCGGTTTCCGGGGGGGCCGATCGACTATCGACGCGATAGGTCGTGTGAGGGCCCTCTCGGAGGCGGCCGTCTCCCGGGGAGGGGTGGCATTGGCAATATCCTTGGATATTGCCAATGCCTTTAACACCCTCCCCTGGGAAGGGATAAGGAGGGGGCTCGAATATCATCGAGTCCCCCCTTGTCTCAGGGCGGTCGTCGGGGATTATCTCCGCGGCAGGTGGATCGAGTATCCGGGCCGGGATGGTGATATGCGGAGGGAGGTGTACTGCGGTGTTCCGCAGGGGTCGGTCCTCGGGCCACTCCTGTGGAACATCGCGTACGACTCGGTGTTGCGGGCCGGCCTCCCCGACGGCGTCAGCACGGTGTGTTATGCGGATGACACACTGGTGCTGGCCGTCGGGGCGCACTGGGGGAGGGCCATGCGTCGCGCGGAGGAGGGGTCGCAACGCGTCGTCGACCGGATCAGGGGGATGGGGATGACGGTGGCGGTCCATAAGACCGAGGTGATTGCGTTTCATTCACCTCGGCAGGATCCGCCACCCCCTCTGATCCGGGTGGGTGGGGCTGACATCGAGGTGAAGCCCCAGATCAGGTATCTGGGGCTGATCCTCGATAGCCACTGGCGTTTCGAGAAGCATTTCCGCTGCCTGGTCCCCCGGTTGGAAAGGATGGTTGCGGCTCTGGGCCGGATCCTGCCCAACCTGGGGGGCCCGGCGGGCCGAGTTCGTCGCCTCTATGTGGCAATGGTCCAGTCGGTGGCCCTATACGGGGCCCCCGTCTGGGCGGACGACCTGGCTGCCTCCCGGCGCAGCATGACTATGCTGCGTCGGGTGCAGAGGCGCATGGCGCTCAGGGTCGTCCGCGGGTATCGGACCATGTCACATGAGGCGGCGACGGTTCTAGCGGGGATGCCGCCCATGGACCTGCTCGCGCGGTCGCACGCGGCGATGTACCGGCACCGCGTCGACCGTCGCGCGGGGGTGGGGGCGGTCCCGGGCGGGCAGGAACCTGCTTGGGGCGATTTGAAGCGCCAGGCCCGGCAGTCCGTGTTGCTCGCGTGGCAGGAGCGGCTGGCTCTGCCAACCGCGGGGCACCGGACTGTCGGGGCTGTTCGGCCACTCCTGAAGGAGTGGCTGGACAGAGGCCATGGCAGCCTCACCTACCGGATGGCACAGGTATTTTCCGGGCATGGCAGCTTCGGAAGATACCTGTGCCGGATAGGGAAGGAGCCGACGGCGCGTTGCTGCCACTGCGACGCTGAGCAGGACACGGCGGATCATACCCTGGAGGTATGCCCCGCATGGGAGGGGGAGCGCCGTGTCCTGGTCGGCGTCGTCGGGCGGGATGTCTCGCTGCCGGGCGTGGTGCGCGCCATGCTCGGCAGCGAGGAGAAGTGGAGGGCCGTGGCCTCCTTCTGCGAGAACGTAATGTTGCAGAAGGAGGCCGCGGGGAGGGAGCGCGAGCTTCAGCGGCGCGCTGAAGCTCGCGCTCGTGCGGTGGCCCGAGGTCGTCGCCCGGTCGCGAGGCGTCGCGGGCGGCTGCCTCGGCGTGGCGGATGACCTAGGCTGGGAGGGGGGTCCTGAGGGGACCCTCCTCCCGCCAGGCGGCGCCGGGTCGGACCGGTTGGGGGTAGGAGTGCCTCCCCCTACCGGTCCGACGCAAGGGGAGGCACCCTCGGCGGTCTGGTGCGGCCATGAACGCCCGGCCGCCGAGGGGTGGAAACGGGGTCGCGGGCGGTTGCGAGTTGGGGCTCGCAGCCGCCACTAAACGCGGCCCCGGGACGGATAGCGGCGGGATGGAGTGGCCCCGTCCCGCCGCTATGAGGCAGTGTGTCTACTGGGGGGACCGATTGTCCCCCCGGGGGATGGGCGCGAAAGCGCGGGCACGGGGAGGATACCGGAAGAATGCTTCGAGCGATTCCCGGTATCCTCCCAAAGCGTGCCGAAGGGTCACCGTGGGGTTTTTAGTGGGTAGGTCCCGCGCCTGTCGTTGTACGGGCGCGGGGAATCCCACACACCCCTCCCACCTCTCCCCAAGGAGGTGCGAGGGAGTCTTTCGAAGATTTTCCCCACGACAAAAAAAAAAAAAAAAAAAAAAAATACTTGATGGCCAGATCCTGGGCTTTTACTGGTATCCATCACGTAGTAATGTGGTACCACACTGAAACAGTCGATTAATTCTGGTCTCAATCAATATTTTAGAGAATAACGCATGTTAGGTCTGGGTTAGGTCTGGGATTTGCCCTCTTCAGGCTCATACTTTCGCATTTTTCGCATACTTGTTGGCCAGATCCCGGGCTTTGTATGGTCTGGATCACGCAGTAATCTGGTACCACAGTGAAACAGTCAATTAAACCCGGACACGATCAATCGTTTAGAGGATAATGCCGGTTAGGATTGAGTTACGTCTGTGATTTGCCCCCATCTGGCTCATACTTTCGCTTTTTTCGCATACTTGTTTGCCAGATCCATGGGCTTTCTCCGGTTGGGATCACGTGTTAATGTGGTTCCACACTGAGACAGTGGATTAATCCTGGTCTCGATCAATATTTTAGAGGATAACGCCTGTTACGACTGGGTTTGGTCTGGGATTTGCCCTCATTAGGCTCATACTTTCGCATTTTTCTCATACTTGTGGACCAGATCCTGGGATTTTTCTGGTTTGGATCACGTAGTATTGTGGTACCACACAGAAATAGTCAATTAAACCTGGATACGATCAATATTTTAGGTGATAACGCCGGTTAGGTCTGGATGAGGTCTGGGATTTGCCCTCATCAGGCTCATACTTTCGCATTTTTCGCATACTTGTTGGCCAGA
Organism: Colletes latitarsis; assembly: GCF_051014445.1. Lineage (NCBI taxonomy): Eukaryota > Metazoa > Arthropoda > Insecta > Hymenoptera > Colletidae > Colletes > Colletes latitarsis. The sequence goes on from NC_135147.1 coordinate 5,849,626, forward strand.
TCCTGGGCTTTGTATGGTTTGGATCACGTAGTAATCTGGTACCACACTGAAACAGTCAATTAAACCTGGATACGATCAATATTTTAGAGGATAACGCCGGTTAGGCCTTGGTTAGTTCTCGGATTGCCCTCATCTGGTTCATATTTCCGCATTTCACGCTTACTTGATGGCCTGAGCCTGGGCCATTTCTGGTTTGGATCACGTAGTAATGTGGTACCACACTGAAACAGTCGATTAATCCTTGTCTCGATCAATATTTTATAGTATAACGCAGATCAGATCTGGGTTAGGTCTGGGATTTACCCTCATCTGGCTCACGCTTTCGCGTTTTTCGCACACTTGTTGGCCAGATCCTGGGCTATTACTGGTCTGGATCACGTAGTAATGTGGTACCACATTAATACATTCAATTAATCCTGGACACGATCAATCGTTTAGAGGATAACGCCGGTTAGGCCTTAGTTAGCTATGGGATTTGCCCTCATCTGGCTCATACTTTCGAATTTTTCACATACTTGTTGACCAGATCGTGGGTTTCTTCTGGTTTGGATCACGTAGTAGTCTGGTACCACACTGAAACAGTCAATTAAACTTGGATACGATCAATCTTTTATAGGTTAACACCGGTTAGGCCTTGGTTAGTTCAGGGATTTGCCCTCATCAAGTTCATACTTCTGCATTTTTCGCATACTTGATGGCCAGATCCTGGGCTTTTACTGGTATCCATCACGTAGTAATGTGGTACCAAACTGAAACAGTCAATTAAACCTGTATACGATCAATATTTTAGAGGATAACACCGGTTAGGTCTGAGTTACGTCTGTGATTTGCCCCCATCTGGCTCATAGTTTCGAATTTTTCACATACTTGTTGACCAGATCGTGGGTTTCTTCTGGTTTGGATCACGTAGTAGTCTGGTACCACACTGAAACAGTCAATTAAACCTGGATACGATCAATCGTTTAGAGGATAACGCCGGTTAGGCCTTGGTTAGTTCTCGGATTTGCCCTCATCAGGTTCATATTTCCGTATTTCTTGCATTCTTGATGGCCTGAGCCTGGGCCATTTCTGGTTTGGATCACGTAGTATAGTGGTGCCACACAGAAACTGTCAATTAAACATGGCCACGCTCAAAATTTTAGAGGATAACTCATGCTAGGCCTGGGTTAGGTCTGGGATTTGCCCTCAACAGACTCATACTATCGCATTCTTCACATACTTGTTGAACAGATCCTGGTTTTTTTCTGGCTTGGAACAGGTAGTAATGTGGTACCACACTGAAAGAGTCGATTGAACCTGGTTTCGATCAATGTCTTAGAGGATAACGCATGCTAGGTCTGGGTTAGGTCTGGGATTTGCCCTCATCAGGCTCATGCAATCGCATATTTCGCATTCTTCTTGGCCAGGTCCTGGTCTTTTTCTGGATTGTGTCACGTAGAAATGTGGTACCACACAGAAACAGTCAACTAAGCCTTGCTACGATCAATATTTTAGAGGATAACGCATGCTAGGTCTGGGTTAGGTCTGGGATTTGCCCTCAACAGACTCATACTATCGCATTCTTCACATACTTGTTGAACAGATCCTGGGTTTTTTCTGGCTTGGATCAGGTAGTAATGTGGTTCCACACTGGCACAGTCGATTAAAACTTGTTTCGATCAATATTATAAATGATAACGCATGTAAGGTCTAGGTTAGGTATGAGATTTGCTCCCAACAGGCTCATACTTTCGCTTATTTCGCATACTTGTTGGCCAAATCCTAGGCTTTTTCTTGTTTGGATCACGTAGTAATGTGGTACCTCGCTGAAACAGTCGATTGAACCTGGTCTCGATCAATATTTTAGAGGGTAACGCTTGTTAGGTCTGCGTTAGGTCTGGGATTTTCCCCCATCTGGCTCATGCATTCGAATTTTTCGCATACTTGTTGGCCAGAGCCTGGGCTTTTTCTTGTTTCGAGCACGTAGTAATGCGGTACCACACTGAAACAGTCGTTTAAACCTGGTCCCGAATAATATTTTAGAGTATAACGCATGTTATGTCTGTGCTAGGTCTGAGATTTGACCTCATCGGGCTCATACTTTCGCATTCTTCACATACTTGTTAAACAGATCCTGGCTTTTTCTGGTTTGGACGGGTAGTAATATGGTACCACACTGCAACAGTCGATTAAACCCGGTTTCGATCAATATTTTAGAGGATAACGCATGCTAGGTCTGGGTTAGGTCTGGGATTTGCCCTCAACAGACTCATACTATCGCATTCTTCACATACTTGTGGAACAGATCCTGGGTTTTTTCTGGCTTGGATCAGGTAGTAATGTTGTACCACACTGTAACAGTCGATTAAGCCTGGTCTCGATCAATATTTTAGAGGATAACGCATGTTAGGTCTGGGTTAAGTCTGGTATTTGCCATCATCAGGTTCATACTTTCGCATTTTTCACGTACTTGTTGGCCAGATCCTGGGCTTTTTATGGTGTGGAACACGTTCGTGTGGTATCACAATGAACCTGTCAATTAAACCTGGACACGATCAATATTTTAGAGGATAACACCGGTTAGGTCTGGGTTTGGTCTGGAATTTGCGCTCATCAGGTTCATACTTTTTTTTTTTGCATATGTGAAAAAGCTGATACTTTTAACGACGAGTTCCGGATAGAGGTATAGGAGTTTTCAGGGAAAATTATTACGAACGTCTGGTTTTCTTTTCGTCGGCCTTCTACGCCGACCTTTTATTACAAACGTAAAATTGTAATAAAAATAACAATCGGAAACCAAAGAATAAATTAGGATTGTCTATATTCGTGCTGGGACGTTGCCTGCCTCGTCTCTGCCGGACGCCGAACTCGCCGGGTTGAGGTAGGCCAAGGTTCCTATAATCAGAAAAACACGGCTATGTGTTAGACACACGTAAACACGTTATACGTATCTATGCCGTGTTTGTGTCCTCACGCTCCTGGCTTCGGGAATCGAATGTATAGGAGCGGAGAATTACGCTCGCTCGTAATATACGAGCTCGCTAGTGGACTGTATTTATAATTGTGGCTTTTGATAAAGAATAAATTCCTTATCTACGCCGTTTGCAGTCGATTACCTTGTGGACGGGATTGCAAGTGGAGGTTGTAAGGCTCCAAATGCACTTTTCCCGTGAGTCTGTCCACTGAGTCTATGCGCCGAAACGCAGTGCAGTGCAGCAGCCCAACCGTCGAACTGTGGCTGCTCTTGGCTGTTTCAACAGACGACTTATTGGTCAGGGGTTGCACTACGGAGCCCGACTGCACGTGGTTCACTGCACGTTGCACATCTATTCGTTACACTTAGCAGCATTCGAACCACGTGGGGGCCTGACCCACGACTCCGTTACTCCTCCGCACAGGTGCTCCTCTAAACGTTACACCGGCGGGATCTGTAGGAGTAAGGACTCGCAGACCGGAAAAGTCAGACGTCCTTTGTGGACGTCGACTCGACTACAATGGACCCACCTGGATGGTTCACCACGTAGGTGCCTTCCTTTGGTGTCTCCTCAGCCTGGCGGTAATCACAAGAAAATTGAAGCGTAATTTTTGCCAACTTTCTTATGCCTCGATCGTTTATACGATCGAGACGACCGCACAATTCTGCACGGAGGGATCGAACACCTCACTGGTGTATATTCTCGATCACTCCACAGGATATCGAACAGCTTGCTGGTGTATTTTCTCGATATCCCGTCGCAGGACTGATTTCGTGGAATCTCGATTTGGGAAATCCCATACAAGATTCCGGGGCGTACTTGACCGAATCTAAACCGATCCGTTTGTCAAGGAAAAGGCGGATTATTTCCACACTTTTCTCGAGTTTTATCGAATTCACAGCTGTGCGAGGTCAATCAGTGGACCCGCACCAGACTGAACATCTACTCTTTACACCCTTTAACTACAGGCAGAATCGTTCTGAATATCAAACAATTCGAACTTTCCTTTTGTAAATCTTTCCGTTCGAGTGCAATCGGGAGCCGATCCGCTATAGTTGGAAGTCTACGTAGGACTGCAAGGATTGACAGCCGAACCCGCGGCCGCGTTACTCTAATTAGTCGTTACGCGGCGCTGTCTAAATTTCGGTAGACTTTCTCCGTCTGATTCTTAGCGCACTACTCTCTCACGGTACTGACGTCATCAACACCGTTAGCACACTCGAATCGAAGGTAGTGAGCCGTTACCGATGCCAGAAAAACTAGTAATACACACGTTTTTCTATCACTGTTTGCTGCACAAATCCTATTAGAGATAATCTCCTTCGAATTGTACATTAACAAGATAAACGGTAATCGCGGCCGAGGACAATCGCTCGGCATTATGCAAATCTTTAAACAGCATACTTGATGGCCCGATCCTGGGCTTTTTCTGGTTTCCATCACGTAATAATGTGGTACCACACTGGAACAGTCGATTAAACCCGGTTTCGATTAATATTTTAGAGGATAACGCATGCTAGGTCTGGGTTAGGTCTGGGATTTGCCCTCAACAGACTCATACTATCGCATTCTTCACATACTTGTTGAACAGATCCTGGGTTTTTTCTGGTTTGGATCAGGTAGTAATGTGGTACCCCACTGGAACAGTCGATTAAACCCGGTTTCGATCAATATTTTAGAGGATGACGCATGTTAGGTCTAGGTTATGTCTGGGATTTGCTGTCATCAGGCCCATACTTTCGCACTCTTCACATACTTGTTGAACAGATCCTGGGTTTTTTCTGGTTTGGATCGGGTAGTAATGTGGAACCACACTGAAAGAGTCGATTAAACCTGGTTTCGATCAATATTTTAGAGGATAACGCATGTTAGGTCTGGGTTAAGTCTGGTATTTGCCATCATCAGGTTCATGCTTTCGCATTTCTCCCATACTTGTTGGCCAGACCCTGAGCTTGGTATGGTTTGGATCACGTAGTAATGTGGTACCACACTGAAACAGTCGATTAAACCTGGTTTCGATCATTATTTTAGAGGATGTCGCATGTTAGGTCTAGGTTAGGTCTAGGATTTGTTCTCAACAGGTTCATACTTTCGCATTTTTCGCACACTTTTTGGCCAGATGCTGGGTTTTTTCTGGTTCGGATCAGGCAGTAATGTGGTACCACACTGGAACAGTCGATTAAACGCGATTTCGATCAATATTTTAGAGGATGACGCATGTTAGGTCTAGGTTAGGTCTAGGATTTGTTCTCAACAGGCTCATACGTTCGCATATTTCGCACACGTTTTGGCCATATCCTGGGTTTTTTCGGGTTTGGATCAGGCAGTAATGTGGTACCACACTGGAACAGCCGATTAAACGCGGTTGCGATCAATATTTTAGAGGATAGCGCATGTTAGGTCTAGGTTAGGTCTGGCATTTGCCCTCATCAGGCTCATGCAATCGCATATTTCGCATTCATGTTGGCCAGATCCTGGTCCTTTTCTGGATTGCATCACGTAGTAATGTGGCACCACACAGAAACAGTCAATTAAACCTATTTTCGATCAATACTTTAGAGGGTAACGCATGTTAGGTCTGCGTTAGGTCTGGGATTTTCCCTCATCTGGCCCATGCATTCGAATTTTTCGCATACTTGTTGGCCAGAGCCTGGTTTTTTCTGGTTTGGATCACGTAGGAATGTGGTACCACACTGAAACAGTCGATCAAACCCGGTATCGATCAATATTTTAGAGGATGACGCATGTTAGGTCTAGGTTAGGTCTGGGACTTGCCCTCATGAGGCTCATACTTTCGCAATGTTCACATACTTGCTGAACAGATCCTGAGTTTCTTCTGGCTTGGATCAGGTAGTAATGTGGTACCACACTGAAACAGTCGATTAAACCTGGTTTCGATCAATATTTTAGAGGACAACGCATGTTAGGCCTAGGGCAGGTCTGGGATTTGCCCTCATCAGGCACATATAATCGCATATTTCGCATTCTTGTTGGCCAGATCCTGGTCTTTTTCTGGATTGTGTCACGTAGTAATGTGGTACCACACAGTAAGAGTCAATTAAGCCTGACCACGATCAATATTTTAGAGGATAACGCATGCTAGGTCTAGGGCAGGTCTGGGATTTGCCCTCATCAGGCTCATATAATCGCATATTTCGCATTCTTGTTGGCCAGATCCTGGTCTTTTTCTGGATTGTGTCACGTAGTAATGTGGTACCACACAGTAACAGTCAATTAAGCCTGACCACGATCAATATTTTAGAGGATAACGCATGCTAGGTCTGGGTTAGGTCTGGGATTTGCCCTCATCAGACTCATACTTTCGCACTCTTCACATACTTGTTGAACAGATCCTGGGCTTTTTCTGGTTTGGATCACGTAGTAATGTGGTACAACACTAAAACAGTCGATGAATCCTGGTCTCGATCAATATTTTAGAGGATAACGAATGCTAGGTTTGGGTTAGGTCTGGGATTTACCCCCATTTCGCTCATACTTTCGCAATCCTCACATACTTTTTGAGCAGATCCTGGGTTTTTTCTGGTTTGGATCACGTAGGAATGTGGTACCACACTGAAAGAGTCGATTAAACCTGGTTTCGATGAATATTTAAGAGGATAACGCATGTTAGGTCTAGGTCAGGTCTGGGATTTGCCCTCATGAGGCTCATATAATCGCATATTTCGCATTCTTGTTGGCCAGATCCTGGTCTTCTTCTGGATTGAGTCACGTAGTATTGCGGTACCACAATGAAACAGTCGTTTAAACCTGGTCCCGATCAATATTTTAGAGGATAACGCATGTTAGGTCTGACCTAGGTCTGAGATTTGACCTCATCGGGCTCATACTTTCGCATTCTCCGCATACTTGTTGCACAGATCCTGGGTTTTTTCTAGTTTGTATCACGTAGTAATCTGGTACCACACTAAAACAGTCGATGAATCCTGGTCTCGATCAATATTTTAGAGGATTACGGAGGCTAGGTTTGGGCTAGGTCTGGGATTTACCCTCTTTTCGCTCATACTTTCGCAATCATCACATACTTTTTGAGCAGATCCTGGGTTTTTTCTGGTTTGGATCACGTAGCAATGTGGTACCACACTAAAACAGTCGATTAAACCTGGTTTCGATAAATATTATAGAGGATCACGCATGTAAAGTCTAGGTTAGGCATGGGATTTTCACCCATCAGGCTCATACTTTCGCATAATTCGCATACATGTTGGCCAGATCCTGGGCTTTTTCTGGTTTGGATCAGGTAGTAATGTGGAACCACACTGAAAGAGTCGATTAAACCTGGTATCGATGAATAATTTAGAGGATAACGCATGTTAGGTCTAGGCCAGGTCTGGGATTTGCCCTCATCAGGCTCATATAATCGCATATTTCGCATTCTTGTTGGCCAGATCCTGGTCTTCTTCTGGATTGAGTAACGTAGTAATGTGGTACCACACTAAAGCAGTCGATTAAACCTGGTTTCGTACAATACTATAGAGGATAACGCATGTAAGGTCTAGGTTAGGCATGGGATTTGCACCCATCAGGCTCATCCTTTCGCTTAATTCGCATAGTTGTCGGCCAGATTCTGGGCATTTTCTGGTTTGGATCAGGTAGTAATGTGGTACCACACAGTAAGAGTCAATTAAGCCTGACCACGATCAATATTTTAGAGGATAACGCATGCTAGGTCTAGGGCAGGTCTGGGATTTGCCCTCATCAGGCTCATATAATCGCATATTTCGCATTCTTGTTGGCCAGATCCTGGTCTTTTTCTGGATTGTGTCACGTAGTAATGTGGTACCACACAGAAACAGTCAATTAAACCTGGCCATGATCAATATTTTAGAGGATAACGCATGCTAGGTCTGGGTTAGGACTGGGATTTGCCCTCATCAGACTCATACTTTCGCACTCTTCACATACTTGTTGAACAGATCCTGGGCTTTTTCTGGTTTGGATCACGTAGTAATGTGGTACAACACTAAAACAGTCGATGAATCCTGGTCTCGATCAATATTTTAGAGGATAACGCATGCTAGGTTTGGGTTAGGTCTGGGATTTACCCTCATTTCGCTCATACTTTCGCAATCATCACATACTTTTTGAGCAGATCCTGGGTTTTTTTCTGGTTTGGATCACGTAGGAATGTGGTACCACACTGAAAGAGTCGATTAAACCTGGTTTCGATGAATATTTAAGAGGATAACGCATGTTAGGTCTAGGTTAGGTCTGTGATTTGCCCTCATCTGGCTAACGCTTTCGTATTTTTTAGCATACTTGTTGGCCAGGTCCTGGGGTTTTTCTGGTTTGGATCACGTAGTAATGTGGTACCACACTAAAACAGTCGATCAATCTTGGTCTCGATCGATATTTTAGAGAATAACGCCGGTTAGGCCTTGGTTAGTTCAGGGATTTGCCGCCATCAGGTTCATACTTCTGCATTTTTCGTATACGTGTTAGCCAGATCCTGGGCTTTGTATGGCTTGGATCACGTAGTAATGTGGTACCACACTGAGACAGTCAATTAAACCCAGACACGATCAATCGTTTAGAGGATAATGCCGGTTAGGATTGAGTTACGACTCTGATTTGCCCTCATCTGGCTCATACTCTCGCATTTTTCGCATACTTGTTGGCCAGATCCTGGGTTTTTTCTGGTGTGGACCACGTAGTAACATGGAACCGCACAGGAACAGTCAATAAAACCTGGCCTCCATCAATATTTTAGAGGATATCAATGGTTAGGTCTGGGTTAGATCTGGGATTTGCCCTCATCGGGCTCATACTTTCGCCTTTTTCACATACTTGTTGACCAGATCGTGGGTTTCTTCAGGTTTGAATTACGTAGTAGTGTGGTATCACACTGAACCTGTCAATTAAACCTGGACACGATCAATATTACAGAGGAAAACACCGGTTAGGTCTGGGTTTGGTCTGGGATTTGCCCTCATCTGGCTCATGCTTTCGAATTTTTTGCATACTTGATGGCCAGATCCTGGGCTTTTTCTGGTTTCCATCACGTAGTAATGTGGTACCACACTGAAACAGACGATTAAACCTGGTTTCGATCAATATTTTAGAGGATAATGCCGGTTAGGTCTGGGTTAGGTCCGGGATTTCCCCTCATCTGGCTCATACTTTCGAATTTTTTGCATACTTGATGGCCAGATCCTGGGCTTTTTCTGGTTTCCATCACGTAGTAATGTGGTACCACACTGAAACAGACGATTAAACCTGCTTTCGATCAATATTTTAGAGGATAACGCCGGTTAGGTCTGGGTTACGGGTGGGATTTGCCCACATCTGGCACACGCTTTCGCATTTTTGGCATACTTGTTGGTCAGATCCTGGGCTGTTTCTTGTTTGGATCACGTAGTAATCTGGAGCCACACTGGAACAGTCAATTAAACCTGGATACGATCAATATTTTAGAGGATAACACTAGTTTGGTCTGGGTTAGGTCTGTGATTTGCCCCCATCTGACTCATACTTTCGCATTTTTCGCATACGTGTTGACCAGATCCATGGGTTCTGTCTGGTTTGGATCACGTGGTAATGTGGTTCCACACTGAAACAGACGACTAAACCTGGTTTCGATCGATATTTAAAAGGATAACGCTGGTTAGGTCTGGGTTACGTCTGGGATTTACCCTCATCTGACACACGCTTTCGCATTTTTGGCATACTTGTTGGCCAGACCCTGGGCTTTTTCTGGTTTGGATCACGTAGTAATCTGGTACAACACTGGAACAGTCAATTAAACCTTGTCTCGATCAATATTTTAGAGTATAACGCAGATTAGGTCTGGGTTAGGTCTGGGATTTACCCTCATGTGGCTCATACTTTCGAATTTTATGAATACTTGTTGGCCACATCCTGGGTTTTGTATGGTTTGGATCACGAAGGAATGTGGTACCACACTGAAACAATCAATTAAACCTGGACACGATCAATCGTTTAGAGGATAACGCCGGTTAGGCCTTAGTTAGTTCTGGGATTTGCCCTCATCTGGCAATTTTTCACATACTTGTTGACCAGATCGTGGGTTTCTTCTGGTTTGGATCACGTAGCAGTCTGGTACCACACTGAAACAGTCAATTAAACCTGGATACGATCAATACTTTTGAGGATAACGTCGGTTTGGTCTGGGTTATGTGTGGGATTTGCCCTCATCTGGCTCACACTTTCGCATCTTTCGCATACTAGTAGGCCAGATCCTGGGCTTTGTATAGTTTGGATCACGCAGTAATCTGGTACCACAGTGAAACAGTCAATTAAACCCGGACACGATCAATCGTTTAGAGGATAATGCCGGTTAGGATTGAGTTACGTCTGTGATTTGCCCTCATCTGGCTCATACTCTCGCATTTTTCTCATAATTGTTGGCCAGATCCTGGGCTTTTTCTGGTTTGGATCACGTAGTAATGAGGTACCACACGAAAACAGTCGATTAATTCTGGTCTCGATCAATATTTTAGAGAATAACGCATGTTAGGTCTGGGTTAGGACTGGGATTTGCACTCATTAGGCTCATACTTTCGCATTATTCTCATACTTGTGGACCGGACCCAGGGTTTTCTCTGGTTTGGATCACGAAGTATTGTGGTACCACACTGAAACAGTCAATTAAACCAGGGTACGATCAATATTTTAGGGGACAACGCCGGTTAGGTCTGGATTAGGTCTGGGATTTGCCCTCATCAGGCTCATACTTTCGCTTTTTTCGCATACTTGTTTTCCAGATCCATGGGCTTTCTCCGGTTGGGATCACATGGTAATGTGGTTCCACACTGAGACAGTGGATTACTCCTGGTCTCGATCAATATTTTAGAGGATAACGCCGGTTACGACTGGGTTTGGTCTGGGATTTGCCCTCATCTGGCTCATACTCTCGCATTTTTCGCATACTTGTTGACCAGATCCTGGGATTTTTCTGGTTTGGATCACGTAGTAATCTGGTACCACACTGGAGCAGTCAATTAAACCTGGATGCGATCAATATTTTAGAGAATAACACCGGTTAGGTTTGGGTTAGGTCTGTGATTTGCCCCCATCAGGCACACACTTTCGCATTTTTCGCATACGTGTTGGCCAGATCCTGGGCTTTGTATGGTTTGGATCACGTAGTAATCTTGTACCACACTGGAGCAGTCAATTAAACCTGGATGCGATCAATATTTTAGAGAATAACACCGGTTAGGTTTGGGTTAGGTCTGTGATTTGCCCCCATCAGGCATACACTTTCGCATTTTTCGCATACGTGTTGGCCAGATCCTGGACTTTGTATGGTTTGGATCACGAAGTAATGTGGTACCTCACTGAAACAGTCAATTAAACCTGGACACGATCAATATTTTAGAGGATAACACCGGTTAGATCTGGGATAGGTCTGTGATTTGCCCCCATCTGGCTCATAATTTCGCAGTTTTCGCATACTTGTTGGCCAGATCCATTGGCTTTCTCAGGTTTGGATCACGTGGTAATGAGGTTCCACACTGAGACAGTGGATTAATCCTTGTCTCGGTCAATATCTTAGAGGATAACTCCGGTTAGGACTGGCTTTCGTCTGTGATTTGCCCCCATCTGGCTCACACTTTTGCATTTTTTGCATTCTTGATGGCCAGATCCTGGGCTTTGTATGGTTTGGATCACGAAGTAATCTGGTACCACACTGGAACAGTCAATTAAACCTGGAAACGATCAATACTTTAGGGGATAACGCTGGTTAGGTCTGGGTTATGTCTGGGATTTGCTCTCATTTGGCTCATACTTTCGCATTTTTCTCATACTTGTGTACCAGATCCTGGGTTTTTTCTGGTTTGGATAACGTAGTAATGTGGTACCACACTAAAACTGTCGATTAATCCTGGTCTCGATCGATATTTTAGAGGATAACGCCGGTTAGGTCTAGGTTAGGTCTGGGATTTGCCCCCATCTGGCTCATACTTTCGAATTTCTTGCATACGTGTTGGCCAGATCCTGGGCTTTGTATGGTTTGGATCACGTAGTAATCTGGTACCACACTGGAACAGTCAATTCAACCTGGAAACGATCAATACTTTAGGGGATAACGCTGGTTAGGTGTGGGTTATGTCTGGGATATGCCCTCATCTGGCCCATACTTTCGCATTTTTCTCATACTTGTGTACCAGATCCTGGGCCTTTTCTGGTTTGGATCACGTAGTAATGTGGTACCACACTGTGACAGTCAATTAACCTGGTTTCGTATGATATTTTAGCGAATGGCTGTGGTTAGGTCTGGGTTATAACCGTGCCTGGTTGATACTTTCGAATTTTTCGCATACTTGTTGGCCAGATCCTGGGCTTTATATGGTTTGGATCTCGTAGTAATCTGCTACCACACTGGAACAGTCAATTGAACCTGGATACGATCAATATTTTAGAGGATAACGCCGGTTAGGTCTGGGATTTGCCCTCATCTGGCTCATACTTTCGAATTTTTTGCATACTTGATGGCCAGAGCCTGTGCCTTTTCTGGTTTGGATCACGTAGTAATGTGGTACCACACTGAAACGGTCGATTAAACCTTGTCTCGGTCAATATTTTAGAGGATAACGTAAGTTAGGTCTGGGGTAAGTCTGGGATTTCCCCTCTTCAGGCTCATAATATCGCATTTTTCACATACTTGTTATCCAGATCGTGGGCTTCCTCAGGTTTGGATCACGTAGTAGTGTGGTATCACACTGAACTTGTCATTTAAACCTGGACACGATCAATATTTTAGAGGATAACACCGGTTAGGTCTGGGTTTGGTCTGGGATTTGCCCTCATCAGGTTCATACTTTCGAATTTCTTGCATACTTGATGTCCCTATCCTGGGCTTCTGCTGTTTTCCATCACGTATTAATCTGGTACCACACTGAAACTGTCAATTAAACCAGGACACGATCAATATTTTAGAGGATAACACCGGTTAGGTCTGGGTTACGTCTGTGATTTGCCCCCATCTGGCTCATACTTTCGCATTTTTCGCATACTTGTTGGCCAGATCTATGGGCTTTGTCCGGTTTGGATCACGTGGTAATGTGGTACCACACTGAGACAGTGGATTAATCCTGGTCGCGATCAATATTTTAGAGGATAATGCTGGTTAGGTCTGGGTTAGGTCTGGGATTTGCCCTCATCTGGCTCATACTTTCGAATTTTTTGCATACATGATGACCAGAGCCTGGGCCTTTTCTGGTTTGGATCACGTAATAATGTGGTACCACACTGAAACAGACGATTAAACCTTGTCTCGATCAATATTTTAGAGGCTAACGATAGTTAGGTCTGGGGTAAGTCTGGGCTTTTCCCTCTTCAGGCTCATACTTTCGCATATTTCACATACTTGTTGACCATATCGTGGGATTCTTCTGGTTTGGATCACGTAGTAGTGTGGTACCACACTGGAACGGTCAATTAATCCTGGTCTCGATCAATATTTTAGAGGATAATGCCGGTTAGGTCTGGGTTAGGTCAGGTATTTGCCCTCATCTGGCTCATACTTTCGAATTTTTTGCATACTTGGTGGCCAGATCCTGGGCTCTTTCTGGTTTCCATCACGTAGTAATGTGGTACCACACTGAAGCAGTCAATTAAACCTGGATACGATCAATATTTTAGGGGTTAACGCCGGTTAGATCTGGGTTGTGTCTGGCATTTGCCCTCATCTGGCTCATACTTTCGAATTTTTTGCATACTTGATGGCCAGATCTATGGGCTTTTTCTGGTTTCCATCACGTAGTAATGTGGTACCACACTGAAGCAGTCAATTAAACCTGGATATGATCAATATTTTAGGGGATAACGCCGGTTCGGTCTGGGTTATGTCTGGGATTTGCCCTCATCAGGCCCATACTTTCGCATTTTTCGCATACTTGTTGGCCAGATCCTGGGCTATTTCTGGTTTGGATCACGTAGTAATGTGGTACCACACTAAAACAGTCGATCAAACTTGGTCTCGATCGATATTTTACAGAATATCGCCGGTTAGGCCTTGGTTAGTTCAGGGATTTGCCGCCATCAGGTTCATACTTCTGCATTTTTCGTATACGTGTTGGTCAGATCCTGGGCTTTGTATGGCTTGGATCACGTAGTAATGTGGTACCACACTGAGACAGTCAATTAAGCCTGGATACGATCAATATTTTAGGGGATAACGCCGGTTAGGTCTGGGTTATGTCTTGTATTTGCCTTCATCTGGCTTATACTTTCGTATTATTTCGCATACTTGTTGGCCAGGTCCTGGGGTTTCTCTGGTTTGGATCGCGTAGCAATGTGGTAGCACACTGAAACAGATGATTAAACCTGGTTTCGATCAATATTTTAGAGAATAACGCCGGTTAGGCCTTGGTTAGTTCAGGGATTTGCCGCCATCAGGTTCATACTTCTGCATTTTTCGTATACGTGTTGGCAAGATCCTGGGCTTTGTATGGATTGGTTCACGAAGTAATGTGGTACCACAATGAAACAGTCATTTAAACCTGGATACGATCAATATTTTACGGGATAACGCCGGTTAGATCTGGGCTGTGTTTGGGATTTGCCCTCATCTGGCTCATACTTTCGAATTTTTTGCATACTTGATGGCCAGAGCCTGGGCCTTTTCTGGATTGGATCACGTAGGAATGTGGTACCACACAGTGACAGTCAATTTAACCTGGTTTCGGATGATATTTTAGCGAATGACACTGGTTAGGCCCTGGGTTAGGTCTGGGATTCGCTCTCATCTGGCTCATACTTTCGCATTTTTCGCATACTTGTTGGCCAGATCTATGGGCTTTCACCGGTTTGGGTCACGTGGTAATGTGGTACCACACTGAGACAGTGGATTAATTCTGGTCTCGATCAATATTTTAGAGGATAATGCCGGTTAGGTCTGGGTTAGATCCGGGATTTGCCCTCATCTGGCTCATACTTTTTTTTTTTTTTTTTTTTTTTTTTTCATGGGGAAAATCTTCGAAAGACTCCCTCCCACCTCCTTGGGGAGAGGTGGGAGGGGTGTGTGGGATTCCCCGCGCCCGTACAACGACAGGCGCGGGACCTACCCACTAAAAACCCCACGGTGACCCTTCGGCACGCTTTGGGAGGATACCGGGAATCGCTCGAAGCATTCTTCCGGTATCCTCCCCGTGCCCGCGCTTTCGCGCCCATCCCCCGGGGGGACAATCGGTCCCCCCAGTAGACACACTGCCTCATAGCGGCGGGACGGGGCCACTCCATCCCGCCGCTATCCGTCCCGGGGCCGCGTTTAGTGGCGGCTGCGAGCCCCAACTCGCAACCGCCCGCGACCCCGTTTCCACCCCTCGGCGGCCGGGCGTTCATGGCCGCACCAGACCGCCGAGGGTGCCTCCCCTTGCGTCGGACCGGTGGGGGGAGGCACTCCTACCCCCAACCGGTCCGACCCGGCGCCGCCTGGCGGGAGGAGGGTCCCCTCAGGACCCCCCTCCCAGCCTAGGTCATCCGCCACGCCGAGGCGGCCGCCCGCGACGCCTCGCGACCGGGCGACGACCTCGGGCCACCGCACGAGCGCGAGCTTCATTGCGCCGCTGAAGCTCGCGCTCCCTCCCCGCGGCCTCCTTCTGCAACATTACGTTCTCGCAGAAGGAGGCCACGGCCCTCCACTTCTCCTCGCTGCCGAGCATGGCGCGCACCACGCCCGGCAGCGAGACATCCCGCCCGACGACGCCGACCAGGACACGGCGCTCCCCCTCCCACGCGGGGCATACCTCCAGGGTATGATCCGCCGTGTCCTGCTCAGCGTCGCAGTGGCAGCAACGCGCCGTCGGCTCCTTCCCTATCCGGCACAGGTATCTTCCGAAGCTGCCATGCCCGGAAAATACCTGTGCCAGCCGGTAGGTGAGGCTGCCATGGCCTCTGTCCAGCCACTCCTTCAGGAGTGGCCGAACAGCCCCGACAGTCCGGTGCCCCGCGGTTGGCAGAGCCAGCCGCTCCTGCCACGCGAGCAACACGGACTGCCGGGCCTGGCGCTTCAAATCGCCCCAAGCAGGTTCCTGCCCGCCCGGGACCGCCCCCACCCCCGCGCGTCGGTCGACGCGGTGCCGGTACATCACCGCGTGCGACCGCGCGAGCAGGTCCATGGGCGGCATCCCCGCTAGAACCGTCGCCGCCTCATGTGACATGGTCCGATACCCGCGGACATCTGGCTCATACTTTCGAATTTTTTGCATACTTGATGGCCAGATCCTGGGCTTTTTCTGGTTTCCATCACGTAGTAATGTGGTACCACACTGAAACAGACGATTAAACCTGGTTTCGATCAATATTTTAGAGGATAACGCTGGTTAGGTCTGGGTTACGTCTGGGATTTGCCCTCATCTGGCACACGCTTTCGCATTTTTGGCATACTTGTTGGTCAGATCCTGGGCTGTTTCTGGTTTGGATCACGTAGTAATCTGGTACAACACTGGAACAGTCAATTAAACCTGGATACGATCAATACTTTTGAGGATAACGACCGTTTGGTCTGGGTTAGGTCTGGGATTTGCTCTCATCTGGCTCACACTTTCGCATTTTTCGCATACGTGTTGGCCAGATCCTGGGCTATGTATAGTTTGGATCACGTATTAATCTGGAACCACACTGGAACAGTCAATTAAACCTGGATACGGTCAATATTTTAGAGGATAACACTAGTTAGGTCTGGGTTAGGTCTGTGATTTGCCCCCATCTGACTCATACTTTCGCATTTTTCGCATACGTGTTGGCCAGATCCATGGGTTTTGTCTGGTTTGGATCACGTGGTAATGTGGTACAACACTGGAACAGTCAATTAAACCTTGTCTCGATCAATATTTTAGAGTATAACGCAGATTAGGTCTGGGTTAGGTCTGGGATTTACCCTCATGTGGCTCATACTTTCGAATTTTATGAATACTTGTTGGCCACATCCTGGGTTTTGTATGGTTTGGATCACGAAGTAATGTGGTACCACACTGAAACAATCAATTAAACCTGGACACGATCAATCGTTTAGAGGATAACGCCGGTTAGGCCTTAGTTAGTTCTGGGATTTGCCCTCATCTGGCTATTTTTCACATACTTGTTGACCAGATCGTGGGTTTCTTCTGGTTTGGATCACGTAGCAGTCTGGTACCACAGTGAAACAGTCAATTTAACCCGGACACGATCAATACTTTTGAGGATAACGTCGGTTTGGTCTGGGTTATGTGTGGGATTTGCCCTCATCTGGCTCACACTTTCGCATTTTTCGCATACTTGTAGGCCAGATCCTGGGCTTTGTATAGTTTGGATCACGCAGTAATCTGGTACCACAGTGAAACAGTCAATTTAACCCGGACACGATCAATCGTTTAGAGGATAATGCCGGTTAGGATTGAGTTACGTCTGTGATTTGCCCTCGTCTGGCTCATACTCTCGCATTTTTCGCATAATTGTTGGCCAGATCCTGGGCTTTTTCTGGTTTGGATCACGTAGTAATGAGGTACCACACTAAAACAGTCGATTAATTCTGGTCTCGATCAATATTTTAGAGAATAACGCATGTCAGGTCTGGGTTAGGACTGGGATTTGCACTCATTAGGCTCATACTTTCGCATTATTCTCATACTTGTGGACCGGACCCAGGGTTCTCTCTGGTTTGGATCACGAAGTATTGTGGTACCACACTGAAACAGTCAATTAAACCAGGATACGATCAATATTTTAGGGGATAACGCCGGTTAGGTCTGGATTAGGTCTGAGACTTGCCCTCATCAGGCTCATACTTTCGCATTTTTCGCATACTTGTAGGCCAGATCCTGGGCTTTCTATGGTTTCGATCACGAAGTAATGTGGTACCACACTGAAACAGTCAATTAAACTTGGATAGGATCAATATTTTAGAGGATAACGCATGTTAGGTCTTGGTTAGTCCAGGGATTTGCCCTCATCAGGTTCATACTTCTGCATTTTTCGCATACTTGATGGCCAGATCCTGGGCTTTTACTGGTATCCATCACGTAGTAATGTGGTACCACACTGAAACAGTCGATTAATTCTGGTCTCAATCAATATTTTAGAGAATAACGCATGTTAGGTCTGGGTTAGGTCTGGGATTTGCCCTCATCTGGTTCATATTTCCGCATTTCTTGCTTACTTGATGGCCTGAGCCTGGGATTTTTCTGGTTTGGATCACGTAGTAATGTGGTACCACAACAAAACAGTCGATTAATTCTGGTCTCGATCAATATTTTAGAGAATAACGTATGTTAGGTCTGGGATTTGCCCTCATTAGGCTCATACTTTCGCATTTTTCGCATACTTGTGGACCAGACCCAGGGTTTTCTCTGGTTTGGATCATGAAGTATTGTGGTACCACACAGAAACAGTCAATTAAACCTGGATACGACCAATATTTTAGGTGATAACGCCGGTTAGGTCTGGATGAGGTTGGGATTTGCCCTCATCAGGCTCATACTTTCGCATTTTTCGCATACTTGTTGGCCAGATCCTGGGCTTTGTATGGTTTGGATCAGGTAGTAATCTGGTACCACACTGAAACAGTCGATTAAACCTTGTCTCGATCAATATTTTAGAGTATAACGCAGATCAGGTCTGGGTTAGGTCTGGGATTTACCCTCATCTGGCTTACGCTTTCGCGTTTTTCGCACACTTGTTGGCCAGATCCTGGGCTATTACTGGTCTGGATCACGTAGTAATGTGGTACCACATTAATACATTCAATTAATCCTGGACACGATCAACCGTTTAGAGGATAACGCCGGTTAGGCCTTAGTTAGTTATGGGATTTGCCCTCATCTGGCTCATACTTTCGAATTTTTCACATACTTGTTGACCAGATCCTGGGCTTTTTATGGTGTGGAACACGTTCGTGTGGTATCACAATGAACCTGTCAATTAAACCTGGACACGATCAATATTTTAGAGGATAACACCGGTTAGGTCTGGGTTTGGTCTGGAATTTGCGCTCATCAGGTTCATACTTTTTTTTTTTGCATATGTGAAAAAGCTGATACTTTTAACGACGAGTTCCGGATAGAGGTATAGGAGTTTTCAGGGAAAATTATTACGAACGTCTGGTTTTCTTTTCGTCGGCCTTCTACGCCGACCTTTTATTACAAACGTAAAATTGTAATAAAAATAACGATCGGAAACCAAAGAATAAATTAGGATTGTCTATATTCGTGCTGGGACGTTGCCTGCCTCGTCTCTGCCGGACGCCGAACTCGCCGGGTTGAGGTAGGCCAAGGTTCCTATAATCAGAAAAACACGGCTATGTGTTAGACACACGTAAACACGTTATACGTATCTATGCCGTGTTTGTGTCCTCACGCTCCTGGCTTCGGGAATCGAATGTATAGGAGCGGAGAATTACGCTCGCTCGTAATATACGAGCTCGCTAGTGGACTGTATTTATAATTGTGGCTTTTGATAAAGAATAAATTCCTTATCTACGCCGTTTGCAGTCGATTACCTTGTGGACGGGATTGCAAGTGGAGGTTGTAAGGCTCCAAATGCACTTTTCCCGTGAGTCTGTCCACTGAGTCTATGCGCCGAAACGCAGTGCAGTGCAGCAGCCCAACCGTCGAACTGTGGCTGCTCTTGGCTGTTTCAACAGACGACTTATTGGTCAGGGGTTGCACTACGGAGCCCGACTGCACGTGGTTCACTGCACGTTGCACATCTATTCGTTGCACTTAGCAGCATTCGAACCACGTGGGGGCCTGACCCACGTCTCCGTTACTCCTCCGCACAGGTGCTCCTCTAAACGTTACACCGGCGGGATCTGTAGGAGTAAGGACTCGCAGACCGGAAAAGTCAGACGTCCTTTGTGGACGTCGACTCGACTACAATGGACCCACCTGGATGGTTCACCACGTAGGTGCCTTCCTTTGGTGTCTCCTCAGCCTGGCGGTAATCACAAGAAAATTGAAGCGTAATTTTTGCCAACTTTCTTATGCCTCGATCGTTTATACGATCGAGACGACCGCACAATTCTGCACGGAGGGATCGAACACCTCACTGGTGTATATTCTCGATCACTCCACAGGATATCGAACACCTTGCTGGTGTATTTTCTCGATATCCCGTCGCAGGACTGATTTCGTGGAATCTCGATTTGGGAAATCCCATACAAGATTCCGGGGCGTACTTGACCGAATCTAAACCGATCCGTTTGTCAAGGAAAAGGCGGATTATTTCCACACTTTTCTCGAGTTTTATCGAATTCACAGCTGTGCGAGGTCAATCAGTGGACCCGCACCAGACTGAACATCTACTCTTTACACCCTTTAACTACAGGCAGAATCGTTCTGAATATCAAACAATTCGAACTTTCCTTTTGTAAATCTTTCCGTTCGAGTGCAATCGGGAGCCGATCCGCTATAGTTGGAAGTCTACGTAGGACTGCAAGGATTGACAGCCGAACCCGCGGCCGCGTTACTCTAATTAGTCGTTACGCGGCGCTGTCTAAATTTCGGTAGACTTTCTCCGTCTGATTCTTAGCGCACTACTCTCTCACGGTACTGACGTCATCAACACCGTTAGCACACTCGAATCGAAGGTAGTGAGCCGTTACCGATGCCAGAAAAACTAGTAATACACACGTTTTTCTATCACTGTTTGCTGCACAAATCCTATTAGAGATAATTTCCTTCGAATTGTACGTTAACAAGATTAACGGTAATCGCGGCCGAGGACAATCGCTCGGCATTATGCAAATCCTTAAACAGCATACTTGATGGCCCGATCCTGGGCTTTTTCTGGTTTCCATCACGTAATAATGTGGTACCACACTGGAACAGTCGATTAAACCCGGTTTCGATTAATATTTTAGAGGATAACGCATGCTAGGTCTGGGTTAGGTCTGGGATTTGCCCTCAACAGACTCATACTATCGCATTCTTCACATACTTGTTGAACAGATCCTGGGTTTTTTCTGGTTTGGATCAGGTAGTAATGTGGTACCCCACTGGAACAGTCGATTAAACCCGGTTTCGATCAATATTTGAGAGGATGACGCATGTTAGGTCTAGGTTATGTCTGGGATTTGCTGTCATCAGGCCCATACTTTCGCACTCTTCGGATACTTGTTGAACAGATCCTGGGTTTTTTCTGGCTTGGATCGGGTAGTAATGTGGAACCACACTGAAAGAGTCGATTAAACCTGGTTTCGATCAATATTTTAGAGGATAACGCATGTTAGGTCTGGGTTAAGTCTGGTATTTGCCATCATCAGGTTCATGCTTTCGCATTTCTCCCATACTTGTTGGCCAGACCCTGAGCTTGGTATGGTTTGGATCACGTAGAAATGTGGTACCACACTGAAACAGTCGATTAAACCTGGTTTCGATCAATATTTTAGAGGATGTCGCATGTTAGGTCTAGGTTAGGTCTAGGATTTGTTCTCAACAGGTTCATACATTCGCATATTTCGCACACTTTTTGGCCAGATGCTGGGTTTTTTTTGGTTCGGATCAGGCAGTAATGTGGTACCACACTGGAACAGTCGATTAAACGCGGGTTCGATCAATATTTTAGAGGATGACGCATGTTAGGTCTAGGTTAGGTCTAGGATTTGTTCTCAACAGGCTCATACGTTCGCATATTTCGCACACGTTTTGGCCATATCCTGGGTTTTTTCGGGTTTGGATCAGGCAGTAATGTGGTACCACACTGGAACAGTCGATTAAACGCGGTTGCGATCAATATTTTAGAGGATAGCGCATGTTAGGTCTAGGTTAGGTCTGGCATTTGCCCTCATCAGGCTCATGCAATCGCATATTTCGCATTCTTGTTGGCCAGATCCTGGTCTTCTTCTGGATTGAGTCACGTAGTATTGTGGTACCACATAGAAACAGTCAATTAAACCTGGCCATGATCAATATTTTAGAGGATAACGCATGCTAGGTCTAGGGCAGGTCTGGGATTTGCCCTCATCAGGCACATATAATCGCATATTTCGCATTCTTGTTGGCCAGATCCTGGTCTTTTTCTGGATTGTGTCACGTAGTAATGTGGTACCACACAGTAACAGTCAATTAAGCCTGACCACGATCAATATTTTAGAGGATAACGCATGCTAGGTCTGGGTTAGGTCTGGGATTTGCCCTCATCAGACTCATACTTTCGCACTCTTCACATACTTGTTGAACAGATCCTGGGCTTTTTCTGGTTTGGATCACGTAGTAATGTGGTACAACACTAAAACAGTCGATGAATCCTGGTCTCGATCAATATTTTAGAGGATAACGCATGCTAGGTTTGGGTTAGGTCTGGGATTTACCCTCATTTCGCTCATACTTTCGCAATCATCACATACTTTTTGAGCAGATCCTGGGTTTTTTCTGGTTTGCATCACGTAGGAATGTGGTACCACACTGAAAGAGTCGATTAAACCTGGTTTCGATAAATATTATAGAGGATCACGCATGTAAGGTCTAGGTTAGGCATGGGATTTTCACCCATCAGGCTCATACTTTCGCATATTTCGCACACTTTTTGGCCAGATGCTGGGTTTTTTCTGGTTTGGATCAGGCAGTAATGTGGTACCACACTGGAACAGTCGATTAAACGCGGTTTCGATCAATAGTTTAGAGGATGACGCATGTTAGGTCTAGGTTAGGTCTAGGATTTGTTCTCAACAGGCTCATACGTTCGCATATTTCGCACACTTTTTGGCCATATCCTGAGTTTTTTCTGGTTTGGATCAGGCAGTAATGTGGTACCACACTGGAACAGTCGATTAAACGCGGTTGCGATCAATATTTTACAGGATAGCGCATGTTAGGTCTAGGTTAGGTCTGGCATTTGCCCTCATCAGTCTCATGCAATCGCATATTTCGCATTCATGTTGGCCAGATCCTGGTCCTTTTCCGGATTGCATCACGTAGGAATGTGGTACCACACTGAAACAGTCGATCAAACCCGGTTTCGATCAATATTTTACAGGATGACGCATGTTAGGTATAGGTTAGGTCTGGTATTTGCCCTCATTTGGCTCATAATTTCGCATTTTTAACAAACATGTTGGCCAGATCATGGGTTTTTTCTGGTTTGGATCACGTAGTAATGTGGTACCACACTGATACAGTCAATTAAACCTAGTTTCGATCAATATTTTAGAGGATAACACCGGTTTGGTCTGGGTTAGGTCTTGGTTATAACCGCATCAGACTCATACATTCGCATTCTTCACATACTTGTTGAACAGATACTGGGTTTTTTCTGGTTTGGATCAGGCAGTAATGAGGTCCCACACTGGAACAGTCGGTTAAACCCGGTTTCGATCAATATTTTAGAGGATAACGCATGTTAGGTCGAGGTGAGGTCTGGGATTTGCCCTCATCAGGCTCATACTTTCGCATATTTCGCATACTTGTTGGCCAGATCCTGGGCATTTTCTGGTTTGGATCAGGTAGTAATGTGGTACCACACTGAAAGAGTCGATTAAACCTGGTTTCGATGAATATTTTAGAGGATAACGCATGTTAGGTCTAGGTCAGGTCTGGAATTTGCCCTCATCAGGCTCATATAATCGCATATTTCGCATTCTTGTTGGCCAGATCCTGGGCTTTTTCTGGTTTGAATCACATAGTAATGTGGTACCTCGCTGAAACAGTCGATTAAACCTGGTTTCGATGAATATTTTAGAAGATAACGCATGTTAGGTCTAGGCCAGGTCTGGGATTTGCCCTCAGCAGGATCATATAATCGCATATTTCGCATTCTTGTTGGCCAGATCCTGGTCTTCTTCTGGATTGAGTAACGTAGTATTGTGGTACCACACAGAAACAGTCAATAAAACCTGGCCATGATCATTATTTTAGAGGATAACGCATGGTAGGTCTGTGTTAGGTCTGGGATTTGCCCTCATCAGGCTCATGCAATCGCATATTTCGCATTCCTGTTGGCCAGATCCTGGTCCTTTTCTGTGTTGTATCACGTAGTAATGTGGTACCACACTGAAAGTGTCGATTAAGCCTGGTCTCGATCAATATTTTAGAGGATAACCCATGCTAGGTCTGCGTTAGGTCTGGTATTTGCCCTCATTTGGCTCATAATTTCGCATTTTTAACAAACATGTTGGCCAGATCATGGGTTTTTTCTGGTTTGGATCACGTAGTAATCTGGTACCACACTGGAACAGTCAACTAAACCTGGATACGATCAATACTTTTGAGGATAACGCCCGTTAGGTCTGGGTTAGGTCTGGTATTTGCCCTCATCTGGCTCACACTTTCGCATTTTTCGCATACTAGTTAGCCAGATCCTGGGCTTTGTATGGTTTGGATCACGAGGTAATGTGGCACCATACTGAAACAGTCTATTAAACCTGGATACGATCAATATTTTAGAGGATAACGCATGCTAGGTCTGGGTTAGGTCTGGGATTTGCCCTCATTTGGCTCATACTTTCGCATTTTTATCAAACACGTTGACCAGATCATGTGTTTATACTGGTTTGGATCAGGTAGTAATATGGTACCACACTGGAACAGTCGATTAAACCCGGTTTCGAACAATATTTTAGAGGATGACGCATGTTAGGTCTAGGTTAGGTCTAGGATTTGTTCTCAATAAGCTCATACTTTCGAATATTTCGCACACTTTTTGGCCGGATGCTGGGTTTTTTCTGGTTTGGATCAGGCAGTAATGTGGTACCACACTGGAACAGTCGATTAAACGCGGTTTCGATCAATATTTTAGAGGATGACGCATGTTAGGTCTAGGTTAGGTCTAGGATTTGTTCTCAACAGGCTCATACGTTCGCATATTTCGCACACTTTTTGGCCATATCCTGGGTTTTTTCTGGTTTGGATCAGGCAGTAATGTGGTACCACACTGGAACAGTCGATTAAACGCGGTTGCGATCAATATTTTAGAGGATAGCGCATGTTAGGTCTAGGTTAGATCTGGCATTTGCCCTCATCAGTCTCATGCAATCGCATATTTCGCATTCATGTTGGCCAGATCCTGGTCCTTTTCTGGTTTGGATCACGTAGGAATGTGGTACCACACTGAAACAATCGATCAAACCCGGTTTCGATCAATATTTTAGAGGATGACGCATGTTAGGTCTAGGTTAGGTCTGGGACTTGCCCTCATCAGGCTCATACTTTCGCACTGTTCACATACTTGCTGAACAGATCCTGGGTTTTTTCTGGCTTGGATCAGGTAGTAATGTGGTACCACACTGAAACAGTCGATTAAACCTGGTTCCGATCAATATTTTAGAGGACAACGCATGTTAGGTCTAGGTTAGGTCTGTGATTTGCCCTCATCAGGCTCATGCAATCGCATATTTCGCATTCTTGTTGGCCAGATCCTGGTCTTTTTCTGGATTGTGTCACGTAGTAATGTGGTACCACACAGAAACAGTCAATTAAGCCTGACCACGATCAATATTTTAGAGGATAACGCATGCTAGGTCTGGGTTAGGTCTGGGATTTGCCCTCATCAGACTCATACTTTCGCACTCTTCACATACTTGTTGAACAGATCCTGGGCTTTTTCTGGTTTGGAACACGTAGTAATGTGGTACAACACTAAAACAGTCGATGAATCCTGGTCTCGATCAATATTTTAGAGGATAACGCATGCTAGGCTTGGGTTAGGTCTGGGATTTACCCTCATTTCGCTCATACTTTCGCAATCATCACATACTTTTTGAGCAGATCCTGGGTTTATTCTGGTTTGGATCATGTAGGAATGTGGTACCACACTGAAAGAGTCGATTAAACCTGGTTTCGATGAATATTTAAGAGGATAACGCATGTTAGGTCTAGGTTAGGTCTGTGATTTGCCCTCATCAGGCTCATGCAATCGCATTTTTCGCATACTTGTTGCACAGATCCTGGGTTTTTTCTGGTTTGTATCACGTAGTAATCTGGTACCACACTAAAACAGTCGATGAATCCTGGTCTCGATCAATATTTTAGAGGATAACGGATGCTAGGTTTGGGTTAGGTCTGGGATTTACCCTCATTTCGCTCATACTTTCGCAATCATCACATACTTTTTGAGCAGATCCCGGGTTTTTTCTGGTTTGGATCACGTAGCAATGTGGTACCACACTAAAACAGTCGATTAAACCTGGTTTCGATGAATATTTTAGAGGATAACGCATGTTAGGTCTAGGCCAGGTCTGGGATTTCCCCCCTCATCAGGCTCATACAATCGCATATTTCGCATTCCTGTTGGCCAGATCCTGGTCCTTTTCTGTGTTGTATCACGTAGTAATGTGGTACCACACTGATACAGTCAATTAAATCTGGACACGATCAATATTTTAGAGAATAACACCGGTTAGGTCTGGGTTAGGTCTGCGATTTGCCCCAATCAGGCTCATACTTTCGCATTTTTCGCATACTTGTTGGCCAGATCCTGGGTTTTTTCTGGTGTGGACCACGTAGTAACGTGGAACCGCACAGGGGCAGTCAATTAAACCCGGCCTCGATCAATATTTTAGGTGATATCACCGGTTAGGTCTGCGTTAGGTTTGGGATTTGCCCTCATCTGGCTCACACTTCCGCTTTTTTCGCATACTTGTTGGCCAGATCCTGGGTTTTTTCTGGTTTGCATCACGTAGTAATGTGGTGCCACACTAAAACAATCGATTAATCCTGGACTCGATCGATATTTTAGAGGATAACACCGGTTAGATCTGAGTTAGGTCTGGGATTTTCCCTCATCTGGTTCACACTTCCGCTTTCTTCGCATACTTGTTGGCCAGATCCATGGGTTTTGTCTGGTTTGGATCACGTGGCAATGTGGTTTCACACTGAAACAGACGACTAAACCTGGTTGCGATCAATATTTTAAAGGATAACGCTGCTTAGGTCTGGGTTACGTCTGGGATTTGCCCTCATCTGGCTCATACTTTCGCATTTTTCGCATACTTGTTGGCCAGATCCTGGGCTTTGTATGGTTTGGATTACGTAGTAATGTGGTAGCACACTGAATCAGACGACTAAACCTGGTTTCGATCAATATTTTAAAGGATAACGCTGGTTAGGTCTGGGTTACGTCTGGGATTTGCCCTCATCTGGCTCATACTTTCGCATTTTTCGCATACTTGTTGGCCAGATCCTGGGCTTTTTCTGGTTTCCATCACGTAGTAATGTGGTACCACACTGAAACAGTCAATTAAACCTGGATACGATGAATATTTTAGGGGATAACGCCGGTTAGATCTGGGTTGTGTCTGGCATTTGCCCTCATCTGGCTCATACTTTCGAATTTTTTGCATACTTGATGGCCAGAGCCTGTGCCTTTTCTGGTTTGGATCACGTAGTAATGTGGTATCATTCTGAAACAGTCAGTTAAACCTGGGCACGATCAATATTTTAGAGGATTACACCGGTTAGGTCTGGGTTACGTCTGGTATTTGCCCTCATCAGGCTCACACTTTCGCATTTTTGGCATACTTGTTGGCCAGATCCTGGGCTATTTCTGGTTTGGATCACGTAGTCATGTGGTACCACACTAAAACAGTCGATCAATCCTGGTCTCGATCGATATTTTAGAGAATAACGCCGGTTAGGCCTTGGTTAGTTCAGGGATTTGCCGCCATCAGGTTCATACTTCTGCATTTTTCGTATACGTGTTGGCCAGATCCTGGGCTTTGTATGGCTTGGATCACGTAGTAATGTGGTACCACACTGAGACAGCCAATTAAGCCTGGATAAGCTCAATATTTTAGGGTATATCGCCGGTTATGTCTGGGTTATGTCTTGTATTTGCCTTCATCTGGCTCATACTTTCGTATTTTTTCGCATACTTGTTGGCCAGGTCCTGGGGTTTTTCTGGTTTGGATCACGTAGTAAGGTGGTAGCACACTGAAACAGACGACTAAACCTGGTTTCGATCAATATTTTAGAGGATAACGCTGGTTAGGACTGGGTTAGCTCTGGGACTTGCCCTCATCTGGCTCATACTTTCGCATTTTTCGCATACTTGTTGGCCAGATCCTGGGCTTTGTATGGTTTGGATCACGTAGTAATATGGTAGCACACTGAAACAGACGACTAAACCTGGTTTCGATCAATATTTTAAAGGATAACGCTGGTTAGGTCTGGGTTACGTCTGGGATTTTCCCTCATCTGGTTCACACTTTTTTTTTTTTTTTTTTTTTTGTCGTGGGGAAAATCTTCGAAAGACTCCCTCCCACCTCCTTGGGGAGAGGTGGGAGGCGTGTGTGGGATTCCCCGCGCCCGTACAACGACAGGCGCGGGACCTACCCACTAAAAACCCCACGGTGACCCTTCGGCACGCTTTGGGAGGATACCGGGAATCGCTCGAAGCATTCTTCCGGTATCCTCCCCGTGCCCGCGCTTTCGCGCCCATCCCCCGGGGGGACAATCGGTCCCCCCAGTAGACACACTGCCTCATAGCGGCGGGACGGGGCCACTCCATCCCGCCGCTATCCGTCCCGGGGCCGCGTTTAGTGGCGGCTGCGAGCCCCAACTCGGAACCGCCCGCGACCCCGTTTCCATCCCTCTGCGGCCGGGCGTTCATGGCCGCACCAGACCGCCGAGGGTGCCTCCCCTTGCGTCGGACCGGTAGGGGAAGGCACTCCTACCCCCAACCGGTCCGACCCGGCGCCGCCTGGCGGGAGGAGGGTCCCCTCAGGACCCCCCTCCCAGCCTAGGTCATCCGCCACGCCGAGGCGGCCGCCCGCGACGCCTCGCGACCGGGCGACGACCTCGGGCCACCGCACGAGCGCGCGCTTCAGCACGCCGCTGAAGCTCGCGCTCCCTCCCCGCGGCCTCCTTCTGCAACATTACGTTCTCGCAGAAGGAGGCCACGGCCCTCCACTTCTCCTCGCTGCCGAGCATGGCGCGCACCACGCCCGGCAGCGAGACATCCCGCCCGACGACGCCAACCAGGACACGGCGCTCCCCCTCCCACGCGGGGCATACCTCCAGGGTATGATCCGCCGTGTCCTGCTCAGCGTCGCAGTGGCAGCAACGCGCCGTCGGCTCCTTCCCTATCCGGCACAGGTATCTTCCGAAGCTGCCATGCCCGGAAAATACCTGTGCCAGCCGGTAGGTGAGGCTGCCATGGCCTCTGTCCAGCCACTCCTTCAGGAGTGGCCGAACAGCCCCGACAGTCCGGTGCCCCGCGGTTGGCAGAGCCAGCCGCTCCTGCCACGCGAGCAACACGGACTGCCGGGCCTGGCGCTTCAAATCGCCCCAAGCAGGTTCCTGCCCGCCCGGGACCGCCCCCACCCCCGCGCGACGGTCGACGCGGTGCCGGTACATCACCGCGTGCGACCGCGCGAGCAGGTCCATGGGCGGCATCCCCGCTAGAACCGTCGCCGCCTCATGTGACATGGTCCGATACCCGCGGACGACCCTGAGCGCCATGCGCCTCTGCACCCGACGCAGCATAGTCATGCTGCGCCGGGAGGCAGCCAGGTCGTCCGCCCAGACGGGGGCCCCGTATAGGGCCACCGACTGGACCATTGCCACATAGAGGCGACGAACTCGGCCCGCCGGGCCCCCCAGGTTGGGCAGGATCCGGCCCAGAGCCGCAACCATCCTTTCCAACCGGGGGACCAGGCAGCGGAAATGCTTCTCGAAACGCCAGTGGCTATCGAGGATCAGCCCCAGATACCTGATCTGGGGCTTCACCTCGATGTCAGCCCCACCCACCCGAATCAGAGGGGGTGGCGGATCCTGCCGAGGTGAATGAAACGCAATCACCTCGGTCTTATGGACCGCCACCGTCATCCCCATCCCCCTGATCCGGTCGACGACGCGTTGCGACCCCTCCTCCGCGCGACGCATGGCCCTCCCCCAGTGCGCCCCGACGGCCAGCACCAGTGTGTCATCCGCATAACACACCGTGCTGACGCCGTCGGGGAGGCCGGCCCGCAACACCGAGTCGTACGCGATGTTCCACAGGAGTGGCCCGAGGACCGACCCCTGCGGAACACCGCAGTACACCTCCCTCCGCATATCACCATCCCGGCCCGGATACTCGATCCACCTGCCGCGGAGATAATCCCCGACGACCGCCCTGAGACAAGGGGGGACTCGATGATATTCGAGTCCCCTCCTTATCCCTTCCCAGGGGAGGGTGTTAAAGGCATTGGCAATATCCAAGGATATTGCCAATGCCACCCCTCCCCGGGAGACGGCCGCCTCCGAGAGGGCCCTCATACGACCTATCGCGTCGATAGTCGATCGGCCCCCCCGGAAACCGAACTGGCAGTCGGCCAGACCGGGATCACCCCGCGACAGGTGCTCGACGAGGCGGGCAGCAATCACACGCTCGAAGAGCTTGCCCACCTCGTCGAGGAGACAAATGGGCCGGTATGCGGAGGGAGACTCCGCGGGCCGACCCTCCTTCCGGAGGAGGACCATCCTCGCCACCTTCCAACTGGGGGGGAATCGCCCGTCCCTCAGGCAGCGGTCGAACAACCGCCTGAGGTCGGCCCCAAGGACGCCCTGGGTCAAGACCCAAACCCGGCCGGGCACACCATCCGGACCCGGGGCCGTGTTACGAACCCCGAGCCGTCTGATGGCCGCTGCCAGCTCCTCCTGCGTGACCCCCAGCTCGGCCGTCCACTCCACTGGGACAGCCGTCGCCGCCGGAGGACGCGGTCCCCTCTCCCCAATTGGGAAGAGTGTATTGACCACGTCCTCCAGCAGCCGGGGGTCAAGACCCTCGGTGACGGGGGGCGCCCACGGGCGGAGCTTATTCAGCACCACCTTATATGGGCGCCCCCATGGATCGTCATCAAGGGTCTGGAGGAGCTCCTTCCATGCCTGGGTCTTGGCCCGTTTGATGGCGACCTGCAGAGCAACCCGCGCCACGCGGTATGCTCCATACAGGTCATCAGCTGCCCTCGCTCGCGCCACGCCGTCGCCTGTACGTTGACGACGGCGCGCGCGGGTGTACTGGCGTCGGGCGCGGACAGTTGCGACTCGCAACTCCGCGATCGCGTCCGACCACCAGTACACCGCCCGGCGAGGAGAAGCCCGCCCGACCCGAGGCATCGCCGCGTCGCAAATACCCGCGACCAATGCTCCGAGCCGGGCGACCTCCTCCTCTATGCTCGGCAACTCGGCCGCTCCCTGCGGCCAAGTTGCAGCGAGGGCAGCTGCCATCAGGGCGTCCTTGTCCAGGCGCCGAAGCGCCCAGCGGCGTGGTGGGGTGCCACGCAGGCGGCCGTGTCGGGATGCACTCGCGGCGGCAGAGACCTCCATCCGGATGTACCGGTGATCGGAGAGTGTCTCTGCCCCCGCGACCACGTGCCAACCCGACACCATGCGCACGGCGTTGGGGGTCGCGAATCCAACATCCACGATGGACCCCCCATATCGCCGCACGCATGTGTTCTCCGACCCCCGGTTCAATACCCGGAGGTCGAGCCCCGCCGCCCAATCGCCCAGGATCCCGCCGCGAACGGAGGTCCTGGGGGATCCCCAAGCCACCGACTTGGCATTAAAATCCCCCAGGACCAGCACCGGCCGGGCCGCGTAGCGCTGCACGCATGCCGCGACCTCGGCCAAGTACAGCTCGAACGCAGCGTGACCGCTACGGGGCGAAATGTAGCACCCCACCACAGCGACTCCCCCCCAGTCCACGGCGACGAATCCCCGACCGCGCTCCAACAAGGAGAACGGTGGGGACCCGTCGCCCCCTCCCCATACCGTCGCCACCAAGCCGTCCGCGTCGCCCACCCAATGAGGGTGATCAGGGACGCGGTACGGCTCGGCGGCGACCGCCAGGCCAACCCCCCACTCCGCGAGGACTTGGGACATCAAGTCCTGTGCCGCGCGGCAGTGGTTGAGGTTGGCCTGGAGGAGGAGGCGGGGCGGCATTAATTAATGGCCGCGCCAGCCTCCTCCCGGCCGTCCGTCCCCGTAGCACCGTCCACCTCCATGGAGGACGATGCCACCGCCCTCGGCACCGTAGCCGGTGCAGCCCGCCTCTTCCTCTCCTTCCGGGAGGGGGGGGAGCACTTCTTGCTCCCCACCCTGTGATCGGCTGGCCTCCCCATGTCCGCACACAGCGGGCAGTGGGGGGCCGCCGAGCACTGGCTCGCACGGTGCTCTTTGGCACCGCAGCGGTAACACTGACCGCTGCGGTCCACCGGCGAGGTGCACCACTGCCTCACGTGCCCCAATTCGAGGCAGCGGTGACACTGGAGCGGGCGCGGCGCGAGGATTTCCACTCGCGCCGAAACCCACCCCACCAACACCCTCCCGGATTCCGCCACCTTACGGGCGGCGGAGAGGGGGCACCGGGCCCACACCGACCCGAGGCCGGAGGGCGACCTGCGGATCTCTCCGATCCGCAGGTCCTCCACAGGACAGTCCCCCGCCCTCGCAAGGGCACGGGACACATCCTGTGCGCTGACCGAGTCGTCCAGCCCACAAACGCGCATCTCCGTGCGCTTCGTGGGCCGAGCGACCCGGACACCTCGCTCGCCCAGCTGCTCCCGGAGCCTCCGGGCGAGACGATCCGCCTTCGCGCCGCCTTCTGCACCGGGGATCTCCAGCAAGAGACCCCCGGTCACGGCCCTCTTCGCCCTCACGGAGGCGATGCCCAGCTCTTCCAGGGAGATATTCTCCCTGGCGAGCCGCATCGCCTCCGCGAGGGTCAGGTCGCCCCCCTGCGCAACGGTCAGCGTCACAGCTGCCGTTTTTGGGGGACGACCTGGTCGTGCCTTCCCGACCTTCGCGGCCTTTACCTTGGCCGCCGGCGGCGGAGGCGGAGGCTGCGGTTGCGAGGCCTTCCTCGCCGCCCGCTTCGCCTTCCGCCCCACCACCTCACTCCACGCCACCCCCCCTTGGGAGGGTGCTGTGGAGGACGCGACCACCGCGACCACGGGTACACTACCCCCCTTGGGGGTCGCGACCCGGGGCCCTGGTGCCGCAACGCTGGGCGGAGCCTTCACTCCGCCCTTCTTTGCCTTCCCCGACTGTACCGGAACAGGTCGGGGAGGCACCGCCTTCCTGCTGACCGCTCTTCCGGCGAGGAGCTCCTCCCGGAAGGCGGCCAGCTTGCCATCAATCATGTCCCCAATCCTCCTCAGAAGATCGTCTTCTGAGGAGGACGGGGACTTCTTCACGGGTGGAGTGCGGGTGGAGGGGCCCGCGGTGCCCCGCACCACTGCCGCCGCACTCCGCTTATTTACCTCCGCCGAGGGACGCGGCGGTGGAGGAGGAGGGAGGATGGGAGGGAGGGCCGCGCTGTTCCACAGCGCCTCTGCCCTCCTCCTCCCCTGTCGCTCCTCCTCCAACAGGAGCTGCAGACGGGCGTTCCGCCCTCTGAGCTCCCGCGCCGCCTCCCTCATTTCCTCCGCCGCGGCCTTCAGGGCCTCCGCGCCACCGCTTTTCTGCCCCTTAAAGGCGCAGGCAGCGGCGACTTTCTCCACCCGCCTCAGGGACGAGGAGATCCTCTCCGATATCTCCTCGGTCACCTCGTCCCTGAGGCAACTCAGCCTCACCGACGGGCTCATCGCCCCGCCCACCTCGACGACGGCCTGCCCCGTCCTCTTCCTCTTAGAGCCTATGTGGCTCGTGCTGGAGGAGAAGGACGAGACCGACGCCGTCTCGTCGTCCTCCTCCACCCTCCACGAAGCCGGACCTGGCGCTGAGTGGGGCGCGAGCGCCGCCACCCTAACCCCAACCCCGTCTCCGTCCTCCCCAACCGACAAAACCCGCCCCATCCCCATTTTATTTTCTGTGTCCATAATAGTCCCACGAGATGGTCGGAAATAAAGGTCCACCCGGGCAGAGCCGCCTTACCCGGGTAAGCCTAATACTCCGGGGGTTCGGCAGGTTCCCCGGAGGTGGTCGCTTGGGATTGGGCCTTCTCCCCCAACCATGCATCCCATCGCCGCGCACCATAGCTTAGGATTGGAGGGCGATTTTATAGAGTCGCCATACTCGTGGCCCAGGCGGTTAAGCCAAGACCCCCGTTCCTCCTGCCGTCACGTACCATTCACAAAACCAATAGGGAATTGTGAATGGGTCGTTGTGACGACCAACAGGAGGCTTACGGTGTGTGTATGACTCGGGTACCCCGGGTTCGTTAAGCCCGTACTGCAGCTGAAAGGCTGGCAGCCCCTGAGGGCATCTGGTTCACACTTTCGCATTTTTCGCATACTTGTTGGCCAGATCCTGGGCTTTGTATGGTTTGGATCACGTAGTAATGTGGTAGCACACTGAAACAGACGACTAAACCTGGTTTCGATCAATATTTTAAAGGATAACGCTGGTTAGGTCTGGGTTACGTCTGGGATTTGCCCTCATCTGGCTCATACTTTCGCATTTTTCGCATACTTGTTGGCCAGATCCTGGGCTTTTTCTGGTTTCCAACACGTAGTAATGTGGTACCACACTGAAACAGTCAATTAAACCTGGATACGATGAATATTTTAGGGGATAACGCCGGTTAGATCTGGGTTGTGTCTGGCATTTGCCCTCATCTGGCTCATGCTTTCGAATTTTTTGCATACTTGATGGCCAGAGCCTGTGCCTTTTCTGGTTTGGATCACGTAGTAATGTGGTATCATTCTGAAACAGTCAGTTAAACCTGGGCACGATCAATATTTTAGAGGATTACACCGGTTAGGTCTGGGTTACGTCTGGTATTTGCCCTCATCAGGCTCACACTTTCGCATTTTTGGCATACTTGTTGGCCAGATCCTGGGCTATTTCTGGTTTGGATCACGTAGTCATGTGGTACCACACTAAAACAGTCGATCAATCCTGGTCTCGATCGATATTTTAGAGAATAACGCCGGTTAGGCCTTGGTTAGTTCAGGGATTTGCCGCCATCAGGTTCATACTTCTGCATTTTTCGTATACGTGTTGGCCAGATCCTGGGCTTTGTATGGCTTGGATCACGTAGTAATGTGGTACCACACTGAGACAGTCAATTAAGCCTGGATAAGCTCAATATTTTAGGGTATATCGCCGGTTATGTCTGGGTTATGTCTTGTATTTGCCTTCATCTGGCTCATACTTTCGAATTTTTTGCATACTTGATGGCCAGAGCCTGTGCCTTTTCTGGTTTGGATCACGTAGTAATGTGGTAGCACACTGAAACAGACGACTAAACCTGGTTTCGATCAATATTTTAAAGGATAACGCTGGTTAGGTCTGGGTTACGTCTGGGATTTGCCCTCATCTGGCTCATACTTTCGCATTTTTCGCATACTTGTTGGCCAGATCCTGGGCTTTGTATGGTTTGGATCACGTAGTAATGTGGTAGCACACTGAAACGGACGACTAAACCTGGTTTCGATGAATATTTTAAAGGATAACGCTGGTTAGGTCTGGGTTACGTCTGGGATTTGCCCTCATCTGGCTCATACTTTCGCATTTTTCGCATACTGGTTGGCCAGATCCTGGGTTTTGTCTGGTTTGGATCACGTGGCAATGTGGTTCCACACTGAAACAGACGACTAAACCTGGTTGCGATCAATATTTTAAAGGATAACGCTGGTTAGGTCTGGGTTACGTCAGGGATTTGCCCTCATCTGGCTCATACTTTCGCATTTTTCGCATACTTGTTGGCCAGATCCTGGGCTTTGTATGGTTTGGATCACGTAGTAATGTGGTAGCACACTGAAACAGACGACTAAACCTGGTTTCGATCAATATTTTAAAGGATAACCCATGCTAGGTCTGGGTTAGGTCTGGTATTTGCCCTCATTTGGCTCATAATTTCGCATTTTTAACAAACATGTTGGCCAGATCATGGGTTTTTTCTGGTTTGGATCACGTAGTAATGTGGTACCACACTGATACAGTCAATTAAATATGGACACGATCAATATTTTAGAGAATAACACCGGTTAGGTCTGGGTTAGGTCTGCGACTTTCCCACATCTGGCTCATACTTTCGCATTTTTCGCATACTTGTTGGCCAGATCCTGGGTTTTTTCTGGTGTGGACCACGTAGTAACGTGGAACCGCACAGGGGCAGTCAATTAAACCCGGCCTCGATCAATATTTTAGGTGATATCACCGGTTAGGTCTGCGTTAGGTTTGGGATTTGCCCTCATCTGGCTCACACTTCCGCTTTTTTCGCATACTTGTTGGCCAGATCCTGTGTTTTTTCTGGTTTGCATCACGTAGTAATGTGGTGCCACACTAAAACAATCGATTAATCCTGGACTCGATCGATATTTTAGAGGATAACCCCGGTTAGATCTGAGTTAGGTCTGGGATTTTCCCTCATCTGGTTCACACTTCCGCTTTTTTCGCATACTTGTGGGCCAGATCCATGGGTTTTGTCTGGTTTGGATCACGTGTCAATGTGGTTCCACACTGAAACAGACGACTAAACCTGGTTGCGATCAATATTTTAAAGGATAACGCTGGTTCGGTCTGGGTTACGTCTGGGATTTGCCCTCATCTGGCTCATACTTTCGCATTTTTCGCATACTTGTTGGCCAGATCCTGGGCTTTGTATGGTTTGGATCACGTAGTAATGTGGTAGCACACTGAAACAGACGACTAAACCTGGTTTCGATCAATATTTTAAAGGATAACGCTGGTTAGGTCTGGGTTACGTCTGGGATTTGCCCTCATCTGGCTCATACTTTCGCATTTTTCGCATACTTGTTGGCCAGATCCTGGGCTTTGTATGGTTTGGATTACGTAGTAATGTGGTAGCACACTGAAACAGACGACTAAACCTGGTTTCGATCAATATTTTAAAGGATAACGCTGGTTAGGTCTGGGTTACGTCTGGGATTTGCCCTCATCTGGCTCATACTTTCGCATTTTTCGCATACTTGTTGGCCAGATCCTGGGCTTTTTCTGGTTTCCATCACGTAGTAATGTGGTACCACACTGAAACAGTCAATTAAACCTGGATACGATGAATATTTTAGGGGATAACGCCGGTTAGATCTGGGTTGTGTCTGGCATTTGCCCTCATCTGGCTCATACTTTCGAATTTTTTGCATACTTGATGGCCAGAGCCTGTGCCTTTTCTGGTTTGGATCACGTAGTAATGTGGTATCATTCTGAAACAGTCAGTTAAACCTGGGCACGATCAATATTTTAGAGGATAACACCGGTTAGGTCTGGGTTACGTCTGGTATTTGCCCTCATCAGGCTCACACTTTCGCATTTTTGGCATACTTGTTGGCCAGATCCTGGGCTATTTCTGGTTTGGATCACGTAGTCATGTGGTACCACACTAAAACAGTCGATCAATCCTGGTCTCGATCGATATTTTAGAGAATAACGCCGGTTAGGCCTTGGTTAGTTCAGGGATTTGCCGCCATCAGGTTCATACTTCTGCATTTTTCGTACACGTGTTGGCCAGATCCTGGGCTTTGTATGGCTTGGATCACGTAGTAATGTGGTACCACACTGAGACAGCCAATTAAGCCTGGATAAGCTCAATATTTTAGGGGATAACGCCGGTTATGTCTGGGTTATGTCTTGTATTTGCCTTCATCTGGCTCATACTTTCGTATTTTTTCGCATACTTGTTGGCCAGGTCCTGGGGTTTTTCTGGTTAGGATCACGTAGTAAGGTGGTAGCACACTGAAACAGACGACTAAACCTGGTTTCGATCAATATTTTAGAGGATAACGCTGGTTAGGACTGGGTTAGCTCTGGGACTTGCCCTCATCTGGCTCATACTTTCGCATTTTTCGCATACTTGTTGGCCAGATCCTGGGCTTTGTATGGTTTGGATCACGTAGTAATATGGTAGCACACTGAAACAGACGACTAAACCTGGTTTCGATCAATATTTTAAAGGATAACGCTGGTTAGGTCTGGGTTACGTCTGGGATTTTCCCTCATCTGGTTCACACTTTCGCATTTTTCGCATACTTGTTGGCCAGATCCTGGGCTTTGTATGGTTTGGATCACGTAGTAATGTGGTAGCACACTGAAACAGACGACTAAACCTGGTTTCGATCAATATTTTAAAGGATAACGCTGGTTAGGTCTGGGTTACGTCTGGGATTTGCCCTCATCTGGCTCATACTTTCGCATTTTTCGCATACTTGTTGGCCAGATCCTGGGCTTTTTCTGGTTTCCAACACGTAGTAATGTGGTACCACACTGAAACAGTCAATTAAACCTGGATACGATGAATATTTTAGGGGATAACGCCGGTTAGATCTGGGTTGTGTCTGGCATTTGCCCTCATCTGGCTCATACTTTCGAATTTTTTGCATACTTGATGGCCAGAGCCTGTGCCTTTTCTGGTTTGGATCACGTAGTAATGTGGTATCATTCTGAAACAGTCAGTTAAACCTGGGCACGATCAATATTTTAGAGGATTACACCGGTTAGGTCTGGGTTACGTCTGGTATTTGCCCTCATCAGGCTCACACTTTCGCATTTTTGGCATACTTGTTGGCCAGATCCTGGGCTATTTCTGGTTTGGATCACGTAGTCATGTGGTACCACACTAAAACAGTCGATCAATCCTGGTCTCGATCGATATTTTAGAGAATAACGCCGGTTAGGCCTTGGTTAGTTCAGGGATTTGCCGCCATCAGGTTCATACTTCTGCATTTTTCGTATACGTGTTGGCCAGATCCTGGGCTTTGTATGGCTTGGATCACGTAGTAATGTGGTACCACACTGAGACAGTCAATTAAGCCTGGATAAGCTCAATATTTTAGGGTATAACGCCGGTTATGTCTGGGTTATGTTTTGTATTTGCCTTCATCTGGCTCATACATTCGAATTTTTTGCATACTTGATGGCCAGAGCCTGTGCCTTTTCTGGTTTGGATCACGTAGTAATGTGGTAGCACACTGAAACAGACGACTAAACCTGGTTTCGATCAATATTTTAAAGGATAACGCTGGTTAGGTCTGGGTTACGTCTGGGATTTGCCCTCATCTGGCTCATACTTTCGCATTTTTCGCATACTTGTTGGCCAGATCCTGGGCTTTGTATGGTTTGGATCACGTAGTAATGTGGTAGCACACTGAAACAGACGACTAAACCTGGTTTCGATCAATATTTTAAAGGATAACGCTGGTTAGGTCTGGGTTACGTCTGGGATTTGCCCTCATCTGGCTCATACTTTCGCATTTTTCGCATACTGGTTGGCCAGATCCTGGGTTTTGTCTGGTTTGGATCACGTGGCAATGTGGTTCCACACTGAAACAGACGACTAAACCTGGTTGCGATCAATATTTTAAAGGATAACGCTGGTTAGGTCTGGGTTACGTCAGGGATTTGCCCTCATCTGGCTCATACTTTCGCATTTTTCGCATACTTGTTGGCCAGATCCTGGGCTTTGTATGGTTTGGATCACGTAGTAATGTGGTAGCACACTGAAACAGACGACTAAACCTGGTTTCGATCAATATTTTAAAGGATAACCCATGCTAGGTCTGGGTTAGGTCTGGTATTTGCCCTCATTTGGCTCATAATTTCGCATTTTTAACAAACATGTTGGCCAGATCATGGGTTTTTTCTGGTTTGGATCACGTAGTAATGTGGTACCACACTGATACAGTCAATTAAATATGGACACGATCAATATTTTAGAGAATAACACCGGTTAGGTCTGGGTTAGGTCTGCGATTTGCCCACATCTGGCTCATACTTTCGCATTTTTCGCATACTTGTTGGCCAGATCCTGGGTTTTTTCTGGTGTGGACCACGTAGTAACGTGGAACCGCACAGGGGCAGTCAATTAAACCCGGCCTCGATCAATATTTTAGGTGATATCACCGGTTAGGTCTGCGTTAGGTTTGGGATTTGCCCTCATCTGGCTCACACTTCCGCTTTTTTCGCATACTTGTTGGCCAGATCCTGGGTTTTTTCTGGTTTGCATCACGTAGTAATGTGGTGCCACACTAAAACAATCGATTAATCCTGGACTCGATCGATATTTTAGAGGATAACACCGGTTAGATCTGAGTTAGGTCTGGGATTTTCCCTCATCTGGTTCACACTTCCGCTTTTTTCGCATACTTGTTGGCCAGATCCATGGGTTTTGTCTGGTTTGGATCACGTGGCAATGTGGTTCCACACTGAAACAGACGACTAAACCTGGTTGCGATCAATATTTTAAAGGATAACGCTGGTTAGGTCTGGGTTACGTCTGGGATTTGCCCTCATCTGGCTCATACTTTCGCATTTTTCGCATACTTGTTGGCCAGATCCTGGGCTTTGTATTGTTTGGATCACGTAGTAATGTGGTAGCACACTGAAACAGACGACTAAACCTGGTTTCGATCAATATTTTAAAGGATAACGCTGGTTAGGTCTGGGTTACGTCTGGGATTTGTCCTCATCTGGCTCATACTTTCGCATTTTTCGCATACTTGTTGGCCAGATCCTGGGCTTTGTATGGTTTGGATTACGTAGTAATGTGGTAGCACACTGAAACAGACGACTAAACCTGGTTTCGATCAATATTTTAAAGGATAACGCTGGTTAGGTCTGGGTTACGTCTGGGATTTGCCCTCATCTGGCTCATACTTTCGCATTTTTCGCATACTTGTTGGCCAGATCCTGGGCTTTGTATGGCTTGGATCACGTAGTAATGTGGTACCACACTGAGACAGCCAATTAAGCCTGGATAAGCTCAATATTTTAGGGGATAACGCCGGTTATGTCTGGGTTATGTCTTGTATTTGCCTTCATCTGGCTCATACTTTCGTATTTTTTCGCATACTTGTTGGCCAGGTCCTGGGGTTTTTCTGGTTTGGATCACGTAGTAAGGTGGTAGCACACTGAAACAGACGACTAAACCTGGTTTCGATCAATATTTTAGAGGATAACGCTGGTTAGGACTGGGTTAGCTCTGGGACTTGCCCTCATCTGGCTCATACTTTCGCATTTTTCGCATACTTGTTGGCCAGATCCTGGGCTTTGTATGGTTTGGATCACGTAGTAATATGGTAGCACACTGAAACAGACGACTAAACCTGGTTTCGATCAATATTTTAAAGGATAACGCTGGTTAGGTCTGGGTTACGTCTGGGATTTTCCCTCATCTGGTTCACACTTTCGCATTTTTCGCATACTTGTTGGCCAGATCCTGGGCTTTGTATGGTTTGGATCACGTAGTAATGTGGTAGCACACTGAAACAGACGACTAAACCTGGTTTCGATCAATATTTTAAAGGATAACGCTGGTTAGGTCTGGGTTACGTCTGGGATTTGCCCTCATCTGGCTCATACTTTCGCATTTTTCGCATACTTGTTGGCCAGATCCTGGGCTTTTTCTGGTTTCCATCACGTAGTAATGTGGTACCACACTGAAACAGTCAATTAAACCTGGATACGATGAATATTTTAGGGGATAACGCCAGTTAGATCTGGGTTGTGTCTGGCATTTCCCCTCATCTGGCTCATACTTTCGAATTTTTTGCATACTTGATGGCTGGAGCCTGTGCCTTTTCTGGTTTGGATCACGTAGTAATGTGGTATCATTCTGAAACAGTCAGTTAAACCTGGGCACGATCAATATTTTAGAGGATTACACCGGTTAGGTCTGGGTTACGTCTGGTATTTGCCCTCATCAGGCTCACACTTTCGCATTTTTGGCATACTTGTTGGCCAGATCCTGGGCTATTTCTGCTTTGGATCACGTAGTCATGTGGTACCACACTAAAACAGTCGATCAATCCTGGTCTCGATCGATATTTTAGAGAATAACGCCGGTTAGGCCTTGGTTAGTTCAGGGATTTGCCGCCATCAGGTTCATACTTCTGCATTTTTCGTATACGTGTTGGCCAGATCCTGGGCTTTGTATGGCTTGGATCACGTAGTAATGTGGTACCACACTGAGACAGTCAATTAAGCCTGGATAAGCTCAATATTTTAGGGGATAACGCCGGTTATGTCTGGGTTATGTCTTGTATTTGCCTTCATCTGGCTCATACTTTCGTATTTTTTCGCATACTTGTTGGCCAGGTCCTGGGGTTTTTCTGGTTTGGATCACGTAGTAAGGTGGTAGCACACTGAAACAGACGACTAAACCTGGTTTCGATCAATATTTTAGAGGACAACGCTGGTTAGGACTGGGTTAGCTCTGGGACTTGCCCTCATCTGGCTCATACTTTCGCATTTTTCGCATACTTGTTGGCCAGATCCTGGGCTTTGTATGGTTTGGATCACGTAGTAATGTGGTAGCACACTGAAACAGACGACTAAACCTGGTTTCGATCAATATTTTAAAGGATAACGCTGGTTAGGTCTGGGTTACGTCTGGGATTTGCCCTCATCTGGCTCATACTTTCGCATTTTTCGCATACTGGTTGGCCAGATCCTGGGTTTTGTCTGGTTTGGATCACGTGGCAATGTGGTTCCACACTGAAACAGACGACTAAACCTGGTTGCGATCAATATTTTAAAGGATAACGCTGGTTAGGTCTGGGTTACGTCAGGGATTTGCCCTCATCTGGCTCATACTTTCGCATTTTTCGCATACTTGTTGGCCAGATCCTGGGCTTTGTATGGTTTGGATCACGTAGTAATGTGGTAGCACACTGAAACAGACGACTAAACCTGGTTTCGATCAATATTTTAAAGGATAACGCTGGTTAGGTCTGGGTTAGCTCTGGGACTTGCCCTCATCTGGCTCATACTTTCGCATTTTTCGCATACTTGTTGGTCAGATCCTGGGCTTTGTATGGTTTGGATCACGTAGTAATATGGTAGCACACTGAAACAGACGACTAAACCTGGTTTCGATCAATATTTTAAAGGATAACGCTGGTTAGGTCTGGGTTACGTCTGGGATTTTCCCTCATCTGGTTCACACTTCCGCTTTTTTCGCATACTTGTTGGCCAGATCCATGGGTTTTGTCTGGTTTGGATCACGTGGCAATGTGGTTCCACACTGAAACAGACGACTAAACCTGGTTGCGATCAATATTTTAAAGGATAACGCTGGTTAGGTCTGGGTTACGTCTGGGATTTGCCCTCATCTGGCTCATACTTTCGCATTTTTCGCATACTTGTTGGCCAGATCCTGGGCTTTGTATGGTTTGGATCACGTAGTAATGTGGTAGCACACTGAAACAGACGACTAAACCTGGTTTCGATCAATATTTTAAAGGATAACGCTGGTTAGGTCTGGGTTACGTCTGGGATTTGCCCTCATCT
The DNA here is from genome assembly GCF_051014445.1 of Colletes latitarsis. NCBI lineage: Eukaryota > Metazoa > Arthropoda > Insecta > Hymenoptera > Colletidae > Colletes > Colletes latitarsis. The sequence continues at coordinate 5,892,647 of NC_135147.1, forward strand.
GGCTCATACTTTCGCATTTTTCGCATACTTGTTGGCCAGATCCTGGGCTTTGTATGGTTTGGATCACGTAGTAATGTGGTAGCACACTGAAACAGACGACTAAACCTGGTTTCGATCAATATTTTAAAGGATAACGCTGGTTAGGTCTGGGTTACGTCTGGGATTTGCCCTCATCTGGCTCATACTTTCGCATTTTTCGCATACTTGTTGGCCAGATCCTGGGCTTTTTCTGGTTTCCATCACGTAGTAATGTGGTACCACACTGAAACAGTCAATTAAACCTGGATACGATGAATATTTTAGGGGATAACGCCGGTTAGATCTGGGTTGTGTCTGGCATTTGCCCTCATCTGGCTCATACTTTTTTTTTTTTTTTTTTTTTTTTTTTTTTTTTTTTTTTTTTGTCGTGGGGAAAATCTTCGAAAGACTCCCTCCCACCTCCTTGGGGAGAGGTGGGAGGGGTGTGTGGGATTCCCCGCGCCCGTACAACGACAGGCGCGGGACCTACCCACTAAAAACCCCACGGTGACCCTTCGGCACGCTTTGGGAGGATACCGGGAATCGCTCGAAGCATTCTTCCGGTATCCTCCCCGTGCCCGCGCTTTCGCGCCCATCCCCCGGGGGGACAATCGGTCCCCCCAGTAGACACACTGCCTCATAGCGGCGGGACGGGGCCACTCCATCCCGCCGCTATCCGTCCCGGGGCCGCGTTTAGTGGCGGCTGCGAGCCCCAACTCGCAACCGCCCGCGACCCCGTTTCCACCCCTCGGCGGCCGGGCGTTCACGGCCGCACCAGACCGCCGAAGGTGCCTCCCCTTGCGTCGGACCGGTAGGGGGAGGCACTCCTACCCCCAACCGGTCCGACCCGGCGCCGCCTGGCGGGAGGAGGGTCCCCTCAGGACCCCCCTCCCAGCCTAGGTCATCCGCCACGCCGTGGCGGCCGCCCGCGACGCCTCGCGACCGGGCGACGACCTCGGGCCACCGCACGAGCGCGAGCTTCAGCGCGCCGCTGAAGCTCGCGTTCCCTCCCCGCGGCCTCCTTCTGCAGCATTACGTTCTCGCAGAAGGAGGCCACGGCCCTCCACTTCTCCTCGCTGCCGAGCATGGCGCGCACCACGCCCGGCAGCGAGACATCCCGCCCGACGACGCCGACCAGGACACGGCGCTCCCCCTCCCACGCGGGGCATACCTCCAGGGTATGATCCGCCGTGTCCTGCTCAGCGTCGCAGTGGCAGCAACGCGCCGTCGGCTCCTTCCCTATCCGGCACAGGTATCTTCCGAAGCTGCCATGGCCGGAAAATACCTGTGCCATCCGGTAGGTGAGGCCGCCATGGCCTCTGTCCAGCCACTCCTTCAGGAGTGGCCGAACCGCCCCGACAGTCCGGTGCCCCGCGGTTGGCAGAGCCAGCCGCTCCTGCCACGCGAGCAACACGGACTGCCGGGCCTGGCGCTTCAAATCGCCCCAAGCAGGTTCCTGCCCGCCCGGGACCGCCCCCACCCCCGCGCGACGGTCGACGCGGTGCCGGTACATCACCGCGTGCGACCGCGCGAGCAGGTCCATGGGCGGCATCCCCGCTAGAACCGTCGCCGCCTCATGTGACATGGTCCGATACCCGCGGACGACCCTGAGCGCCATGCGCCTCTGCACACGACGCAGAATAGTCATGCTGCGCCGGGAGGCAGCCAGGTCGTCCGCCCAGACGGGGGCCCCGTATAGGGCCACCGACTGGACCATTGCCACATAGAGGCGACGAACTCGGCCCGCCGGGCCCCCCAGGTTGGGCAGGATCCGGCCCAGAGCCGCAACTATCCTTTCCAACCGGGGGACCAGGCAGCGGAAATGCTCCACGAAACGCCAGTGGCTATCGAGGATCAGCCCCAGATACCTGATCTGGGGCTTCACCTCGATGTCAGCCCCACCCACCCGGATCAGAGGGGGTGGCGGATCCTGCCGAGGTGAATGAAACGCAATCACCTCGGTCTTATGGACCGCCACCGTCATCCCCATTCCCCTGATCCGGTCGACGACGCGTTGCGACCCCTCCTCCGCGCGACGCATGGCCCTCCCCCAGTGCGCCCCGACGGCCAGCACCAGTGTGTCATCCGCATAACACACCGTGCTGACGCCGTCGGGGAATCTGGCTCATACTTTCGAATTTTTTGCATACTTGATGGCCAGAGCCTGTGCCTTTTCTGGTTTGGATGACGTAGTAATGTGGTATCACACTGAAACAGTCAGTTAAACCTGGGCACGATCAATATTTTAGAGGATTACACCGGTTAGGTCTGGGTTACGTCTGGTATTTGCCCTCATCAGGCTCACACTTCCGCATTTTTGGCATACTTGTTGGCCAGATCCTGGGCTATTTCTGGTTTGGATCACGTAGTCATGTGGTACCACACTAAAACAGGCAATCAATCCTGGTCTCGATCGATATTTTAGAGAATAACGCCGGTTAGGCCTTGGTTAGTTCAGGGATTTGCCGCCATCAGGTTCATACTTCTGCATTTTTCGTATACGTGTTGGCCAGATCCTGGGCTTTGTATGGCTTGGATCACGTAGTAATGTGGTACCACACTGAGACAGTCAATTAAGCCTGGATAAGCTCAATATTTTAGGGGATAACGCCGGTTATGTCTGGGTTATGTCTTGTATTTGCCTTCATCTGGCTCATACTTTCGTATTTTTTCGCATACTTGTTGGCCAGGTCCTGGGGTTTTTCTGGTTTGGATCACGTAGTAAGGAGGTAGCACACTGAAACAGACGACTAAACCTGGTTTCGATCAATATTTTAGAGGACAACGCTGGTTAGGACTGGGTTAGCTCTGGGACTTGCCCTCATCTGGCTCATACTTTCGCATTTTTCGCATACTTGTTGGTCAGATCCTGGGCTTTGTATGGTTTGGATCACGTAGTAATATGGTAGCACACTGAAACAGACGACTAAACCTGGTTTCGATCAATATTTTAAAGGATAACGCTGGTTAGGTCTGGGTTACGTCTGGGATTTTCCCTCATCTGGTTCACACTTCCGCTTTTTTCGCATACTTGTTGGCCAGATCCATGGGTTTTGTCTGGTTTGGATCACGTGGCAATGTGGTTCCACACTGAAACAGACGACTAAACCTGGTTGCGATCAATATTTTAAAGGATAACGCTGGTTAGGTCTGGGTTACGTCTGGGATTTGCCCTCATCTGGCTCATACTTTCGCATTTTTCGCATACTTGTTGGCCAGATCCTGGGCTTTGTATGGTTTGGATCACGTAGTAATGTGGTAGCACACTGAAACAGACGACTAAACCTGGTTTCGATCAATATTTTAAAGGATAACGCTGGTTAGGTCTGGGTTACGTCTGGGATTTGCCCTCATCTGGCTCATACTTTCGCATTTTTCGCATACTTGTTGGCCAGATCCTGGGCTTTGTATGGTTTGGATCACGTAGTAATGTGGTAGCACACTGAAACAGACGACTAAACCTGGTTTCGATCAATATTTTAAAGGATAACGCTGGTTAGGTCTGGGTTACGTCTGGGATTTGCCCTCATCTGGCTCATACTTTCGCATTTTTCGCATACTTGTTGGCCAGATCCTGGGCTTTTTCTGGATTCCATCACGTAGTAATGTGGTACCACACTGAAACAGTCAATTAAACCTGGATACGATGAATATTTTAGGGGATAACGCCGGTTAGATCTGGGTTGTGTCTGGCATTTGCCCTCATCTGGCTCATACTTTCGAATTTTTTGCATACTTGATGGCCAGAGCCTGTGACTTTTCTGGTTTGGATGACGTAGTAATGTGGTATCACACTGAAACAGTCAGTTAAACCTGGGCACGATCAATATTTTAGAGGATTACACCGGTTAGGTCTGGGTTACGTCTGGTATTTGCCCTCATCAGGCTCACACTTTCGCATTTTTGGCATACTTGTTGGCCAGATCCTGGGCTATTTCTGGTTTGGATCACGTAGTCATGTGGTACCACACTAAAACAGTCGATCAATCCTGGTCTCGATCGATATTTTAGAGAATAACGCCGGTTAGGCCTTGGTTAGTTCAGGGATTTGCCGCCATCAGGTTCATACTTCTGCATTTTTCGTATACGTGTTGGCCAGATCCTGGGCTTTGTATGGCTTGGATCACGTAGTAATGTGGTACCACACTGAGACAGTCAATTAAGCCTGGATAAGCTCAATATTTTAGGGGATAACGCCGGTTATGTCTGGGTTATGTCTTGTATTTGCCTTCATCTGGCTCATACTTTCGTATTTTTTCGCATACTTGTTGGCCAGGTCCTGGGGTTTTTCTGGTTTGGATCACGTAGTAAGGTGGTAGCACACTGAAACAGACGATTAAACCTGGTTTCGATCAATATTTTAAAGGATAACGCTGGTTAGGTCTGGGTTACGTCTGGGATTTGCCCTCATCTGGCTCATACTTTCGCATTTTTCGCATACTTGTTGGCCAGATCCTGGGCTTTGTATGGTTTGGATCACGTAGTAATATGGTAGCACACTGAAACAGACGACTAAACCTGGTTTCGATCAATATTTTAAAGGATAACGCTGGTTAGGTCTGGGTTACGTCTGGGATTTTCCCTCATCTGGTTCACACTTTCGCATTTTTCGCATACTTGTTGGCCAGATCCTGGGCTTTGTATGGTTTGGATCACGTAGTAATGTGGTAGCACACTGAAACAGACGACTAAACCTGGTTTCGATCAATATTTTAAAGGATAACGCTGGTTAGGTCTGGGTTACGTCTGGGATTTGCCCTCATCTGGCTCATACTTTCGCATTTTTCGCATACTTGTTGGCCAGATCCTGGGCTTTGTATGGTTTGGATCACGTAGTAATGTGGTAGCACACTGAAACAGACGACTAAACCTGGTTTCGATCAATATTTTAAAGGATAACGCTGGTTAGGTCTGGGTTACGTCTGGGATTTGCCCTCATCTGGCTCATACTTTCGCATTTTTCGCATACTTGTTGGCCAGATCCTGGGCTTTTTCTGGTTTCCATCACGTAGTAATGTGGTACCACACTGAAACAGTCAATTAAACCTGGATACGATGAATATTTTAGGGGATAACGCCGGTTAGATCTGGGTTGTGTCTGGCATTTCCCCTCATCTGGCTCATACTTTCGAATTTTTTGCATACTTGATGGCTGGAGCCTGTGCCTTTTCTGGTTTGGATCACGTAGTAATGTGGTATCATTCTGAAACAGTCAGTTAAACCTGGGCACGATCAATATTTTAGAGGATTACACCGGTTAGGTCTGGGTTACGTCTGGTATTTGCCCTCATCAGGCTCACACTTTCGCATTTTTGGCATACTTGTTGGCCAGATCCTGGGCTATTTCTGCTTTGGATCACGTAGTCATGTGGTACCACACTAAAACAGTCGATCAATCCTGGTCTCGATCGATATTTTAGAGAATAACGCCGGTTAGGCCTTGGTTAGTTCAGGGATTTGCCGCCATCAGGTTCATACTTCTGCATTTTTCGTATACGTGTTGGCCAGATCCTGGGCTTTGTATGGCTTGGATCACGTAGTAATGTGGTACCACACTGAGACAGTCAATTAAGCCTGGATAAGCTCAATATTTTAGGGGATAACGCCGGTTAGGTCTGGGTTACGTCTGGGATTTGCCCTCATCTGGCTCATACTTTCGCATTTTTCGCATACTTGTTGGCCAGATCCTGGGATTTGTATGGTTTGGATCACGAAGTAACGTGGTACCACACTGAAACAATCAATGAAACCTGGACACGATCAATCGTTTAGAGGATAACGCCGGTTAGGCCTTAGTTAGTTCTGGGATTTGCCCTCATCTGGCAATTTTTCACATACTTGTTGACCAGATCGTGGGTTTCTTCTGGTTTGGATCACGTAGTAGTCTGGTACCACACTGAAACAGTCAATTAAACCTGGATACTATCAATTCTTTTGAGGATAACGTCGGTTTGGTCTGGGTTAGGTGTGGGATTTGCCCTCATCTGGCTCACACTTTCGCATTTTTCGCATACTTGTAGGCCAGATCCTGGGCTTTTACTGGTATCCATCACGTAGTAATGTGGCACCACACTGAAAAAGTCAATTAATCCTATATACGATCAATATTTTAGAGGATAACACCGGTTAGGTCTGAGTTAGGTCTGTGATTTGCCCCCATCTGGCTCATACTTTCGCATTTTTCGCATACTGGTTGGCCAGACCCATGGGCTTTCTCCAGTTTGGGTCACGTGGTAATGTGGTTCCACACTGAGACAGTGGATTAAACCTTGTCTCGATCAATCTTTTAGAGGTTAACACCGGTTAGGCCTTGGTTAGTTCAGGGATTTGCCCTCATCAGGTTCATGCTACTGCATTTTTCGCATACTTGATGGCCATATCCTGGGCTTTTACTGGTATCCACCACGTAGTAATCTGGTACCACAGTGAAACAGTCAATTAAACCTGGACACGATCAATTGTTTAGAGGATAAGCCGGTTAGGTTTGAGTTACGTCTGTGATTTGCCCCCATCTGGCTCATACTTTCGCTTTTTTCGCTTACTTGTTCGCCAGATCCATGGGCTTTCTCCGGTTTGGATCACGTGGTAATGTGGTTCCACACTGAGACAGTGGATTAATCCTGGTCTCGATCTATATTTTAGAGGATAACGCCGGTTTGGACTGGGTTTGGGCTGGGATTTGCCCCCATCTGGCTCATACTCTCGCATTTTTCGCATACTTGTTGGCAAGATCCTGGCTTTTTTCTGGTGTGGACCACGTAGTAACGTGGAACCACACAGGAGCAGTCAATTAAACCTGGCCTCGATCAATATTTTAGGTGATATCACCGGTTAGGTCTGCGTTAGGTTTGGGATTTGCCCTCATCTGGCTCACACTTCCGCTTTTTTCGCATACTTGTTGGCCAGGTCCTGGGCATTTTCTGGTTTGGATCACGTAGTAATCTGGTACCACAGTGAAACAGTTAATTAACCCTTGATACGATCAATACTTTTGAGGATAACGCCGGTTTGGACTGGGTTAGGTGTGGGATTTGCCCTCATCTGGCTCACACTTTCGCATTTTTCGCATACTTGTAGGCCAGATCCTGGGCTTTGTATGGTTTGGATCACGTGGTAATGTGGTTCCACACTGAGACAGTGAATTAAACCTTGTCTCGATCAATCTTTTAGAGGTTAACACCGGTTAGGCCTTGGTTAGTTCAGGGATTTGCCCTCATCAGGTTCATACTACTGCATTTTTCGCATACTTGATGGCCATATCCTGGGCTTTTACTGGTATCCACCACGTAGTAATGTGGAACCACACTGAAAGAGTCGATTAAACCTGGTTTCGATCAATATTTTAGAGGATAACGCATGTTAGGTCTGGGTTAAGTCTGGTATTTGCCATCATCAGGTCCATGCTTTCGCATTTCTCCCATACTTGTTGTCCAGACCCTGAGCTTGGTATGGTTTGGATCACGTAGTAATGTGGTACCACACTGAAACAGTCGATTAAACCTGGTTTCGATCAATATTTTAGAGGATGTCGCATGTTAGGTCTAGGTTAGGTCTAGGATTTGTTCTCAACAGGTTCATACTTTCGCATATTTCGCACACTTTTTGGCCAGATGCTGGGTTTTTTCTGGTTCGGATCAGGCAGTAATGTGGTACAACACTGGAACAGTCGATTAAACGCGGTTTCGATCAATATTTTAGAGGATGACGCATGTTAGGTCTAGGTTAAGTCTAGGATTTGTTCTCAACAGGCTCATACGTTCGCATATTTCGCACACGTTCTGGCCATATCCTGGGTTTTTTCGGGTTTGGATCAGGCAGTAATGTGGTACCACACTGGAACAGTCGATTAAACGCGGTTGCGATCAATATTTTAGAGGATAGCGCATGTTAGGTCTAGGTTAGGTCTGGCATTTGCCCTCATCAGGCTCATGCAATCGCATATTTCGCATTCATGTTGGCCAGATCCTGGTCCTTTTCTGGATTGCATCACGTAGTAATGTGGTACCACACAGAAACAGTCAATTAAACCTATTTTCGATCAATATTTTAGAGGGTAACGCATGTTAGGTCTGCGTTAGGTCTGGGATTTTCCCTCATCTGGCTCATACTTTCGCAATGTTCACATACTTGCTGAACAGATCCTGAGCTTTTTCTGGCTTGGATCACATAGTAATGTGGTACCACACTGAAACAGTCGATCAAACCCGGTTTCGATCAATATTTTAGAGGACAACGCATGTTAGGTCTAGGTTAGGTCTGTGATTTGCCCTCATCAGGCTCATGCAATCGCATATTTCGCATTCTTGTTGGCCAGATCCTGGTCTTTTTCTGGATTGTGTCACGTAGTAATGTGGTAACACACAGTAACAGTCAATTAAGCCTGACCACGATCAATATTTTAGAGGATAACGCATGCTAGGTCTGGGTTAGGTCTGGGATTTGCCCTCATCAGACTCATACTTTCGCACTCTTCACATACTTGTTGAACAGATCCTGGGCTTTTTCTGGTTTGGATCACGTAGTAATGTGGTACAACACTAAAACAGTCGATGAATCCTGGCCTCGATCAATATTTTAGATGATAACGCATGCTAGGTTTGGGTTAGGTCTGGGATTTACCCTCATTTCGCTCATACTTTCGCAATCATCACATACTTACCCTCAGGGGCTGCCAGCCTTTCAGCTGCAGTACGGGCTTAACGAACCCGGGGTACCCGAGTCATACACACACCGTAAGCCTCCTGTTGGTCGTCACAACGACCCATTCACAATTCCCTATTGGTTTTGTGAATGGTACGTGACGGCAGGAGGAACGGGGGTCTTGGCTTAACCGCCTGGGCCACGAGTATGGCGGCTCTATAAAATCGCCCTCCAATCCTAAGCTATGGTGCGCGGCGATGGGATGCATGGTTGGGGGAGAAGGCCCAATCCCAAGCGACCACCTCCGGGGAACCTGCCGAACCCCCGGAGTATATAGGCTTACCCGGGTAAGGCGGCTCAGCCCGGGCGGACCTTTTCTTCCGACCTGCTCGTGGGAATATTATGGAGTTCAATATTAAAACGGGGTTGGGACGGGGTAAGTCAGAGGGGGAGGACGAAGGCGGTGTTGGGACTGGAGTGACGGCGCTCGCGCCGCCTCCAGCGCCTGGCCCGGCTTCGTGGAAGGTGGAGGAGGACGACGAGACTGCGTTAGTCTCGTCCTTCTCCTCCACCAGGAGCCTCATAGGCTCTAAGAGGAAGAGGGCGGGGCAGGCCGTCGTCGAGGTGGGCGGGGCGATGAGCCCGTCGGTGAGGCTGAGTTGCCTCAGGGACGAGGTGACCGAGGAGATATCGGAGAGGATCTCCTCGTCCCTGAGGCGGGTGGAGAAAGTCGCCGCTGCCTGCGCCTTTAAGGGGCAGAAAAGCGGTGGCGCGGAGGCCCTGAAGGCCGCGGCGGAGGAAATGAGGGAGGCGGCGCGGGAGCTCAGAGGGCGGAACGCCCGTCTGCAGCTCCTGTTGGAGGAGGAGCGACAGGGGAGGAGGAGGGCAGAGGCGCTGTGGAACAGCGCGGCCCTCCCTCCCATCCTCCCTCCTCCTCCACCGCCGCGTCCCTCGGCGGAGGTAAATAAGCGGAGTGCGGCGGCAGTGGTGCGGGGCACCGCGGGCCCCTCCACCCGCACTCCGCCCGTGAAGAAGTCCCCGTCCTCCTCAGAAGACGATCTTCTGAGGAGGATTGGGGACATGATTGATGGCAAGCTGGCCGCCTTCCGGGAGGAGCTCCTCGCCGGAAGAGCGGTCAGCAGGAAGGCGGTGCCTCCCCGACCTGTTCCGGTACAGTCGGGGAAGGTAAAGAAGGGCGGAGTGAAGGCTCCGCCCAGCGTTGCGGCACCAGGGCCCCGGGTCGCGACCCCCAAGGGGGGTGGTGTACCCGTGGTCGCGGTGGTCGCGTCCTCGGAAGGCGAAGCGGGCGGCGAGGAAGGCCTCGCAACCGCAGCCTCCGCCTCCGCCGCCGGCGGCCAAGGTAAAGGCCGCGAAGGTCGGGAAGGCACGACCAGGTCGTCCCCCAAAAACGGCAGCGGTGACGCTGACCGTTGCGCAGGGGGGCGACCTGACCCTCGCGGAGGCGATGCGGCTCGCCAGGGAGAATATCTCCCTGGAAGAGCTGGGCATCGCCTCCGTGAGGGCGAAGAGGGCCGTGACCGGGGGTCTCTTGCTGGAGATCCCCGGTGCAGAAGGCGGCGCGAAGAGTGGGGGCGGTCCCGGGCGGGCAGGAACCTGCTTGGGGCGATTTGAAGCGCCAGGCCCGGCAGTCCGTGTTGCTCGCGTGGCAGGAGCGGCTGGCTCTGCCAACCGCGGGGCACCGGACTGTCGGGGCTGTTCGGCCACTCCTGAAGGAGTGGCTGGACAGAGGCCATGGCAGCCTCACCTACCGGCTGGCACAGGTATTTTCCGGGCATGGCAGCTTCGGAAGATACCTGTGCCGGATAGGGAAGGAGCCGACGGCGCGTTGCTGCCACTGCGACGCTGAGCAGGACACGGCGGATCATACCCTGGAGGTATGCCCCGCGTGGGAGGGGGAGCGCCGTGTCCTGGTCGGCGTCGTCGGGCGGGATGTCTCGCTGCCGGGCGTGGTGCGCGCCATGCTCGGCAGCGAGGAGAAGTGGAGGGCCGTGGCCTCCTTCTGCGAGAACGTAATGTTGCAGAAGGAGGCCGCGGGGAGGGAGCGCGAGCTTCAGCGGCGCACTGAAGCTCGCGCTCGTGCGGTGGCCCGAGGTCGTCGCCCGGTCGCGAGGCGTCGCGGGCGGCCGCCTCGGCGTGGCGGATGACCTAGGCTGGGAGGGGGGTTCTGAGGGGACCCTCCTCCCGCCAGGCGGCGCCGGCTCGGACCGGTTGGGGGTAGGAGTGCCTCCCCCTACCGGTCCGACGCAAGGGGAGGCACCCTCGGCGGTCTGGTGCGGCCATGAACGCCCGGCCGCCGAGGGGTGGAAACGGGGTCGCGGGCGGTTGCGAGTTGGGGCTCGCAGCCGCCACTAAACGCGGCCCCGGGACGGATAGCGGCGGGATGGAGTGGCCCCGTCCCGCCGCTATGAGGCAGTGTGTCTACTGGGGGGACCGATTGTCCCCCCGGGGGATGGGCGCGAAAGCGCGGGCACGGGGAGGATACCGGAAGAATGCTTTGAGCGATTCCCGGTATCCTCCCAAAGCGTGCCGAAGGGTCACCGTGGGGTTTTTAGTGGGTAGGTCCCGCGCCTGTCGTTGTACGGGCGCGGGGAATCCCACACACCCCTCCCACCTCTCCTCAAGGAGGTGGGAGGGAGTCTTTCGAAGATTTTCCCCACGAAAAAAAAAAAAAAAAAAAAAAAAAAAAAAGTATGAGTCTGATGGGGTCACATCCCAGACCTAACCCAGACCTAGCATGCGTTATCCTCTATAATATTGATCGAAGCCAGATTTAATCGACTGTTTGAGTGAGGTGCCACATTACTACGTGATACAAAACAGAAAAAACCCAGGATCAGTTCAACAAGTATTTGAAGAATGCGAAAGTATGAGACTGATGAGGTCACCTCCCAGACCTAACACAGACCTAGCATGCGTTATCCTCTAAAATATTGATCGTGGCCAGGCTTAATTTACTGATTCTGTGTGGTACCACATTACTACGTGACACAGTCTAGCAAAAGACCAGAATCTGGCCAACAGGAATGCGAAATATGCGATTGCATGAGCCTGATGAGGGCAAATCCCAGACCTAACCTTGACCTAACATGCGTTAGCCTCTAAAATATTGATCGAAACCAGGTTTAATTGACTGTTTCTGTGTGGTACCACAATACTACGTGATTCGAACTAGAAGAAGACCAGGATCTGGCCAACAAGGATGTGAAATATGCGAAAGTATGAGCCTGATGAGTGCATATCCGAGACCGAACCTAGACCAAACATGCGTCATCCTCTATAATATTGATCGATACCAGGTTTAATCGACTGTTTTATTGTGGCACCACATTACTACGTGATACAAACCAGAAAAAAACCCAGGACCTGTTCAACAAGCATTTGAAGAATGTGAAAGTATGAGTCTGATGGGGTCACATCCCAGACCTTTTTTTTTTTTTTTTTTTTTATCGTGGTGAAATCCTCATGGACACCCCGGCTCCCTGGGGGGGAGGCCGGGGTAGTGCCGGACTCTTACCGGCTAAAACACCACGGTGACCGCCTGCGCCCTTTATGTGGGGAGAGTCACGGGAACCAAACTAGCGATACTACCGTGACTCTCCCCGTTGGCGCAACGCCCTACTACGGGCCCTTCCCGGGGGAGGAGATGTGATCCTCCTCCCCCGATGGGGGGCAACCATGATTGATTGCCCCCCGGCGACGCCGCGCGGTCACACGCGACGTCGCCCCACTCGTGCCGTTGCTACTAGCCGCGACCGGGCCCCCACCCGATCGCGACCACGGCTGCGGGGCCGGCTAACACTGCCGCCCCCGCTAAATGGGGCCCCTGTGACGGGCCCCCGGTCCGGTGATGGGCTGGGTGCGAGAGGGAATGAGGGAATAAAGTCCCTCACCTCGCACCACAAACACCATCACCGACCCCTTCGCGCTCCCCCTGCCACGGGGAGCGGTGGAAGGTCTTACGGTCGGCGTCGCCGCCTGCCCCCCACCTCCTCACGCGCCCTCTCGGCGTCTTCCTTGGCGGCCATGACCTCTTCACAAAACAAGGCCATGGCCGCCCACGCCTCCTCGCTGCCGACCATTGCCCGTATGACGGCCGGCAGCGAGAGGTCCGCTCCAATCGCTCTAACGAGGACACCGCGCTGAGCTGCCCACGCCGGACAAATTTCCAACGTGTGCTGCGCGGTGTCCTCCCTTCCCCTGCAATGATGGCACGCAGCCGTCGCCTCCCGCCCTATCCGATGCAGGTACCGACCGAAGCAACCGTGTCCGGTCAGTACCTGTGTCAGGCGGTAGGTGGGCGTACCCCAGCTACGGCCCACCCAGGCATAAAACACTGGGCGGACCGCCGCGGCGACGCGATCATCCTGCTGGTCTGGCTTCGATAACCAGACCAGCCACCGACTATAGACGCGTCGCCGCGCCTGGCTCCGGGCCCTGGCGGCCTCCTCGCCATGCGGGTCCACGCCCCGCTGGCGAAGGTTGCAGAGGCTTTGATACACCTCTGCGTCCATTTTCGCCAGCAGGTGAAACGGTGCGGAACCCGCTAGCAAGGTGGCGGCTGTGTAGGAGATCGTGCGATAACCCCGCACGACTCTGATGGCGACCAACCTCTGTAACCGACGGAGTACAAATGCACCCCGCCGATTGGCCATCAGACCGCCGGCCCATATCGGCGCGCCATAAAGAGCCATGGACCGGACGACTCCCAAATACAGCCGCCGTGCCGCCATGTTGGGTCCCCCGAGATTAGGCATTATGCGGCCTAACGCGGCCACTGCCCTCTCGATACGGGGACCCAACCCTTCCAAATGATGCCCGAACCGCCAGTAGCTGTCGTGGGTGAGGCCCAGATACTTCATCCGGCGCCCCACCGCGACTTGGGCTCCGCCCACCCGTAGAGACGCCTGGCGCGGCACCCCGCGACCACTGACGTTACACAGCCAGATGGCCTCGGTCTTCTGGGGTGCCACGCGCAACCCCAGACGCTCCACTTCGGCAACGACTCGTGCCGTCCCTTCCTCCGCGAGGGCCACGGCCCTCCTCCACGTGTCCCCGTCGGCTATCACCAGGGTGTCGTCGGCATAACAAATCAACGACACGCCGACGGGGAGTTCTGCCCGCAGCACCGCATCGTAGGCCAAGTTCCACAAGAGCGGCCCTAGGACCGACCCCTGTGGAACCCCGCGGTGCACCGCTCTCTGCTCCATCCCGTTCCGACCCGAATATTGGACTACCCTGCCCCGAAGATAATCCCCGATCAGTCGGCATAGATAGGCGGGCACCCGGTGGTACTGGAGTGCCCGACCTATCGCCCCCCAGGAGACGGTATTGAAGGCGTTGGCAATGTCTAATGATACTGCCAACGCCACACCCCCCTGGGAGATTGCCGATTCCGCCAGGGTCCGCACTGTCGCTATGGCGTCGACTGTGGAGCGGCCCCGGCGAAAGCCGAACTGTCGGTCGGCCAGATCGGGGCCGACGCGGGACAGGTGCCCCTCGAGACGGGATACAATGACCCGCTCGAGGAGCTTCCCAGCCTCGTCCAGCAAGCATATCGGGCGGAACGCGGATGGAGAGTCCGCGGGCTTCCCAGGCTTGTGAAGGAGGACCAACCTCGCTACCTTCCACATGGGGGGGAACTGACCGGTCCGCAGGCACGCGTCAAAGACGCTAATCAGCCCGGCCCCCAGAACGCCCACCGCTACTGCCCAGGCCCTGCCAGGTATGCTGTCCGGTCCTGGCGCCGTCTTCTTGGCAGCCATTCTCCGGACGGCCCTGGCCAGCTCCTCCTCGGAGACCCCCAGTTCGTCGGACCACCAAGGCGGGTGTTCCGGCTGTGGCTCGGGGGGATGCAGGAACGCCTCTCCCCCAACGGGGAAGAGGACGCGCATAGTTTCCCCGAGCAGCTGGGGGTCGAGACTCTCTGTGATCGGGGGCGCCCATGATCGCATCTTCCCTGCGACCATATGATACGGGCGCCCCCATGGATTTGCATCCAGAGAGCCGAGGAGCTCCGTTCATGCCTGGGCTTTCGCGGTTGCGATGGCCCGGCGGAGGGTCCTTCGCGCCAGGGAAAATTCTCCGCGCAACCTCACCACCTCTGCCTCCGTCGCCCCGCGCCGTCTCCTGGCGCGGGTGTACTGGCGTCGAGCGCGGACACACCGAGTGCGTAAGTCCTCGATCTCGCCCGACCACCAGTACACGGACCCCCCTCGGCTCGGGGCGGTGGCCCGCGGCATGACTGCGTCGCATAAGGACGTCATAGTCTCGCGGAACCAACGCGCCCCAGCAGAAGGATTGCCGAGGGTCCGGCGTGGCATCTCCTGCCATGCCACAACGGAGGCTGCCATCGCTAGGGCGTCCGGGTCCAGCCTCTTGGCGGACCAGCGTGGCGCCAGGTGTACTTCCCTGCCCGGTTGGCGGGGTCCATTTACGCCGGGGGTCGCGGATACGGTAAACGTTATATAGAGGTGGTCGCTTAACGTGGCCACCTCTTCCGCAACCCTCCAGTCGGACACACGGCGCGCTATGGCGGGGCTCGCCAACGAAATGTCGACGATCGACTCGCCCCGCGCGTGCACGCACGTGCTCACGGCCCCTTCATTCAAAACTACGAGGCCGTGACCCGCCGCCCATTCGAGCATCGCGTCGCCCTTCACGGTCGTCCTGGGGCAGCCCCACGCTGCAGCGTGGGCGTTGAAATCACCCAGGACGAGTACCCCACTGGCGAGATGTGGGGAGATGCGTCTCCCCACCTCGTCGAGGTACGCCTCAAATTCGCTGAGGCCCATAGCGGGCGACGCGTAACACCCGGCAACCACCAGTTCCCCCCACTTCACCGCCACAAAACCGTGGCCCCTCCCCACGACAGAGCACGGCAGCGTGCCGCGTCCGTACTGCCAAGTGATCGCCGAGACACCGTTAAGGTCCCCTACCCAAGCTGGGTGTTTGGGGACACGGTAGGGCTCGGCGATCACGGCCATCCCAATGTTCCACTGCCGGAGGGTTTGAAGCATGAGATCCTGGGCCCCCCGGCAGTGGTTCAAATTGACCTGGAGGAGGCGTTGAGACATTATCGGGTCTCACCCGCGGCCTCCTCCAGGCCTCCCCTTCCAACGTTTAGGGGCGCCTCTGCGCGCCCCGGATCTTTGCCGCCGTACGAGGCCATCACCCCACGACTAAGGGGCTCTGACCCGCACGGCGACTGTGCTGCCGCTTGTGGTGGGGGCTCTGCAGCACCCCCACCAGACAGCACGCCTTCCGATTTCGTGGAGGTGGAGGGCGCTGAGTCGTTAGGCGCCACATCCACCTCCATCATCTCCGTCATCGGCGGGGGTGCGGGTGCACACCCTACCACCTTCACTGCCGCCGCGACAGGTGCTGGGGCGGGAGTAAACCCCGACGCCACAGCAGGGGACGGCTGGGAACAAGCCGCCCCCTGAACATCCATCGCGACGGACAGCGGTGCCGGCTCAACACCAGCCGGCACCGTGGATGGGGGCACAACCGCACCCCTTGTCTTCTTCCCCTTCCGTTTGGGGGGACGGCACGCCGCCCCACCCATTCGGTGATCCGCTGGCCGCCCCAAGCCCACACAAAGGGGGCATTTAGGGGCGGCCGTGCACTCCCGCGCAGTGTGAGAGGCCCCTCCGCAGCGGTAGCAGAGGCCGCTGCGATCAACGGTGCTGGTGCACCGCTGCCGGACATGGCCGAACTCTAGGCAGCGGTGACACTGCAGCGGCCTCGCTGCGAGGACTGCCAGCCGGGCCTCGAAGAAGCCGACCATAAGTCGGCCGGACTTCGCGAGCTTGGTTGCAGCGCGAAGGGGACAGCGGGCCCAGGCAGTAAACATGCCCGAGCTGTCCCGACGGAGGTCACCAACGTTGACCTCCGCTTCGCCGCAACCCCCGGCTGTGGCAAGGGCCTCCCTGACAGCCTGCTGGGTGGCTGCCTCCGACAGGCCGGACACCCTTAACTCGGCCTGTTTTTGGGGGCAAGCCACCCGAACACCCTCGACCTGAAGGGCCCCCTCGAGACGCGCCCTCAGGGCTGTCGCCTTCTCCTTTCCCTTTTCGCCGGGGATCGCTAGAAGCAGCGCCCCGGTGACCGCCCTGGTTGGACGCATCCCTGTGATCCCGAGATCTTTGCAGATCCCGGGCATCACCCTTGTAAGTAAGGGGCCCAAATCCTTTTCGCGCCCAGCGGCGGCGGTCACCGAGACAGCCGCATTTTTCGGCAGCCTCGGTACCTTGACCGCCGCGGGCTGGGCACCAACCTTCCTCTTACTGGCAGCTGCAGTATTTGCGGCTGGCCGGTTGGCTGCGGGTAGTTTCCCGCTTTTCGCGGAGGCTGCGGTAGGAGTCGAACCCCTATCACCGCCTTTGCCTTTACCCCTCCTAACCACCTCAGCCCAGGAGCCCAACACACCACTGGTGGGGGCAGGGACGGGCTGTGGCGCGGTGTCCTTCGCGGGTCGGGCGGACTTGCCGCTATCCGCCCTGGGAGGTGGCTGAGGGGGACTTTGCGCGGCCTTCGTTGGCGCCTTCGATTTCGGGGCGGATGCGGGGCAATTACCAGCACCACTCCTCGCCGGGGTTGGCTTTGCGGGTGCCCCGGGCGCTTTCACGGGGGCTGACGCGCCCCCATGTTTTGCCACTGCGGCTCCCTTCGTCTTCCCTTTTACCGTAACTGTCTCCGCCGGCTTAGCACATTTCGATGAGCTCGCCGGGGCCGGGGCCGCTCCCACGGATGCAGCTGGGGCCAGTTGACCTCTCCCGAGTGGCGGGCGGGACACAGCCCGCCAAACCGCTTCAAAGCGGGCATCTATCCGGCCCTCCACGGCCGATAAGTGCCCCGCCATCTCGGAAACCCTTTGCACGACTTCGGTCATCATGACCACCAAAGGATTTCCGGAGGCGGGACTCTCCTCCTCGCACGGGACCGGCCGAAGTGCAGACGACGGTCCAGGGACCGCCGCCTCGACATCCATTCCGGAGTCCCCCCCGTCAAACGTGGATGGAAGGAGGCCCCTCCGGCGCGGTCGAGGGACACAGGGAAGCGCGTGGTCCAGTGGCGTATCGCCAGCCACCTCCTCTCCCACTTTCAACAGCCTCCGCTGCTCCTCTTTGGACCTTAGGCGGCCCACTTCCCGCCTAAGGTGCTCCAACTCCCTGTCCTTGACCCTCACGGTCTCGGACAGGGTGGTGGCGGTTTTATCCGCCACCTCCAGTCTCTTCTCGAGGGCCTTGGCCCTCCGCTCCCATTCGCCTTGGCGAATAACTACCTCCCGGGCCGGCCTGTTGGGATTTTCGGCACGGTCAGCTCTGCCGTGCAGTTCCTCGGCGCTGACCATTGCCACCCGAGCTGCCAAACGGAGTCCGCGGATGTCCGTCGTCTTGAGGTGGCTTGCGGTGTCTGCCACCTTGACGACGGACTCCAATTGCTCCTTAAGCCGGCCCAGGAGCTCGTCCAATTTCATGACCTCCGCTATATTGCGGAGGTCTCCCTGCTTTGGCAGGGCCTTCATCCCTGGACCCAACTTTTTTGGGTCCGCAAAGATACCCCTAGGCCTGCCAGCCCCGGGGCCCTTCCTTTTCCTTTTCCGGGGCCCATAATCCTCTTCGCCTGAGTCGACGCTCTCACTTTCGTTGGCGGTAGATCGGTTTGGCGCCCATTCAGCTTCGTCCATAGAGCCGTCGTCGATGAGGGTAATGGACTCCCCGACGCACGACGTAGCCACGTCTTTGCCCTGGACCGCGACGCTCAGCGAGAGCTGCGGTCCCGCGGCACCATGCCTCTTCCGAGGAGGAGAATCTTTCCCCGCCTTACGCCACTCCGTGGCATTTAGCCGCTCCAGGCTAACTACGGGGACGGGACTGTACCTCTGATGGTCATCCTGCCCCCCAAGGTGGATCCCCAGCGGAGGATTAACCACGTCCACAACCCTGACCGTGGGTTTAACCCCACCAGGGAGTGGTCCATCAATCCCATTGCCGATAAAATCCTTCTCATTTGCCGATATGCTTGCCTGTCCGTTCTCTGTGTTTCCAGTCCAGTTTGTTTGTGTTTGAGAGTTAAGATCCATTATTAATCCCACGAGTGTGGTCGGAAAACAGGTCACCCCAGGCAGAGCCGCCTTGCGTGGGGAAGCCTAATACTCCGGGGGTTCGGCAGGTGCCCCCGGAGGTGGTCGCTAGGGATTGGGCCTTCTATCCCAACCATGCATCCCATCGCCGCGCACCATAACTTAGGATTAGAGGGTAATTTATAGAGTTACCATCCTCGCGGCCCAGGCGGTTAAGCCAAGGCCCCCGTTCCTCCTGCCGTCACGTACCATTCACAAAACTAAAAATGGAGTTGTGAATGGGTCGTTGCGACGACCAACAGGAGGTTTACGGTGTGATTAGCATCAGGTACCTCGGGGTCGCTACGCCCCGTACTGCGCCGGACACCTGGCCGGACACAGCCCCTGAGGGGACACAGCCCCTGAGGGGTCACATCCCAGACCTAACCCAGACCTAGCATGCGTTATCCTCTAAAATATTGATCGAAACCGGGTTTAATCGACTGTTCCAGTGTGGGACCACATTACTACTTGATTCGAACAAGAGGAAGACCAGGATCTGGCCAACAAGAATGCGAAATATGCGATTGCATGAGCCTGATGAGGGCAAATCCCAGACCTAACCCAGACCTAGCATGCGTTATCCTCTAAAATATTTATCGTGGCCATGTTTAAATGACTGTTTCTGTGTGGTACCACAATACTACGTGATTCGAACAAGAAGAAGACCAGGATCTGGCCAACAAGGATGTGAAATATGCGAAAGTATGAGCCTGATGAGTGCATATCCCAGACCTAACCTAGACCAAACATGCGTTATCCTGTAAAATATTGATGGTGGCCAGGTTTAATCGACTGTTTCTGTGTGGTACCACAATACTACGTGATTCAAACCAGAGGAAGACCATGGATCTGGCCAACTAGAATGCGAAATATGCGATCGTATGAGACTGGTGAGGGCAAATCCAAGACGTAACCTAGACCTAACATTCGTTATCCTCTAATATATTGGTCGAAACTAGGTTTAATCAACGCATTCAGTGTGGTACCACATTACTACCTGATCCAAGCCAGAAAAAACCCAGGATCTGTTCAACAAGTATGTGAAGAGTGCGAAAGTATGAGTCTGATGAGGGCAAATCCCAGAACCAACCCAGACCTAGCCTGCGTTATCCTGTAAAATATTGATCGTGGTCAGGCTTAATTAACTGTTACTGTGTGGTACCACATTACTACGTGATCCAAACCAGTAAAAGCCCAGGATCTGGGCAACAAGTATGCGAATTATGCGAAAGTATGAGCCTTGATGGGAGCAAATACCATACCTAACCAAGACGTTACATGCGTTATCCTCTATAATATTGATCGATACCAGGTTTAATCGACTGTTTTATTGTGGTACCACATTACTACGTGATACAAACCAGAAAAACCCCAGGATCTGCTCAACAAGTATGTGAAGAATGCGAAAGTATGAGTCTGATGTGGGCAAATCTCAGTCCTAACCCAGACCTAGCATGCGTTATCCTGTAACATTTTGATCGTGGCCAGGCTTAATTGACTGTTTCTGTGTGGTACCACAATACTATGTGATTCAAACCACAAGAAGACCAGGATCTGGCCAACAAGGATGCGAAATATGCGAAAGTATGAGCCTCATGAGTGCATATCCCAGAACTAACCTAGACCTAACATGCGTTACCCTCTAAAATATTGATCGAAACCGGGTTTAATCGACTGTTCCAGTGTGGGACTACATTACTACTTGATTCGAACAAGAGGAGGACCAGGATCTGGCCAACAAGCATTTGAAGAATGCGAAAGTATGTGTCTGATGAGATCTAATCCCAGGCCTAACCCAGACCTAGCATGCGTTATCCTGTAAAATATTGATCGTGGCCAGGTTTAATCGACTGTTTCTGTGTGGTACCACAATACTACGTGATTCAAACCAGAGGAAGACCATGGATCTGGCCAACAAGGATGTGAAATATGCGAAAGTATGAGCCTGATGAGTGCATATCCCAGACCTAACCTAGACCAAACATGCGTTATCCTCTAATATATTGGTCGAAACTAGGTTTATTCAACGCATTCAGTGTGGTACCACATTACTACCTGATCCAAGCCAGAAAAAACCCAGGATCTGTTCAACAATTATGTGAAGAGTGCGAAAGTATGAGTCTGATGAGGGCAAATCCCAGACCCAACCCAGACCTAGCATGCGTTATCCTGTAAAATATTGATCGTGGTCAGGCTTAATTAACTGTTACTGTGTGGTACCACATTACTACGTGACACAATCCAGAAACAGACGAGGATCTGGCCAACAAGAATGCGAAATATGCGATTGCATGAGCCTGATGAGGGCAAATCCCAGACCTAACCTAGACCTAACATGCGATAGCCTCTAAAATATTGATCGAAACCAGGTTTAATCTACTGTTTTAGTGTGGTACCAGATTTCTACGTGATACAAACCAGAAGAAAACCCAGGATCTGCGCAAAAAGTATGTGAAGAATGCGAAAGTATGAGTCTGATGCGGTTATATCCCAGACCTAACACAGACCAAACCGGTGTTATCCTATAAAATATTGATCGAAACCAGGTTTAATCGACTCCTTCAGTGTGGTATCACATTACTACGTGATCCAAACCAGAAAAAGCCCAGGATCTGGGCAACAAGTATGCGAATTATGCGAAAGTATGAGCCTTGATGGGAGCAAATACCATACCTAACCAAGACGTTACATGCGTTATCCTGTATAATATTGATCGATACCAGGTTTAATCGGCTGTTTTAGTGTGGTACCACATTACTACGTGATACAAACCAGAAAAAACCCAGGATTTGCTCAACAAGTATTTGAAGAATGCGAAAGTATGAGTCTGATGAGGTCACCTCCCAGACCTAACCCAGACCTAGCTTGCGTTATCCTCTAAAATATTGATCGTGGCCAGGCTTAATTGACTGTTTCTGTGTGGTACCACAATACTACGTGGATCGAACCAGAAGAAGACCAGGATCTGGCCAACAAGGATGTGAAATATGCGAAAGTATGAGCCTGATGAGTGCATATCCCAGACCTAACCTAGACCAAACATGCGTTATCCTCTAAAATATTGATCGAGACCAGGCTTAATCGACTGTTTCAGTGTGGTACCACATTACTACGTGATCCAACCCAGAAAAAACCCAGGATCAGTTCAACAAGCATTTGAAGAATGCGAAAGTATGAGTCTGATGGGGTCACATCCCAGACCTAACCCAGACCTAGCATTCCCTCAGGGGCTGCCAGCCTTTCAGCTGCAGTACGGGCTTAACGAACCCGGGGTACCCGAGTCATACACACACCGTAAGCCTCCTGTTGGTCGTCACAACGACCCATTCACAATTCCCTATTGGTTTTGTGAATGGTACGTGACGGCAGGAGGAACGGGGGTCTTGGCTTAACCGCCTGGGCCACGAGTATGGCGACTCTATAAAATCGCCCTCCAATCCTAAGCTATGGTGCGCGGCGATGGGATGCATGGTTGGGGGAGAAGGCCCAATCCCAAGCGACCACCTCCGGGGAACCTGCCGAACCCCCGGAGTATTAGGCTTACCCGGGTAAGGCGGCTCTGCCCGGGTGGACCTTTATTTCCGACCATCTCGTGGGATTCTTATGGACTCAGAAAATAAAATGGGGATGGGGCGGGTTTTGTCGGTTGGGGAGGACGGAGACGGGGTTGGGGTTAGGGTGGCGGCGCTCGCGCCCCACTCAGCGCCAGGTCCGGCTTCGTGGAGGGTGGAGGAGGACGACGAGACGGCGTCGGTCTCGTCCTTCTCCTCCAGCACGAGCCACATAGGCTCTAAGAGGAAGAGGACGGGGCAGGCCGTCGTCGAGGTGGGCGGGGCGATGAGCCCGTCGGTGAGGCTGAGTTGCCTCAGGGACGAGGTGACCGAGGAGATATCGGAGAGGATCTCCTCGTCCCTGAGGCGGGTGGAGAAAGTCGCCGCTGCCTGCGCCTTTAAGGGGCAGAAAAGCGGTGGCGCGGAGGCCCTGAAGGCCGCGGCGGCGGAAATGAGGGAGGCGGCGCGGGAGCTCAGAGGGCGGAACGCCCGTCTGCAGCTCCTGTTGGAGGAGGAGCGACAGGGGAGGAGGAGGGCAGAGGCGCTGTGGAACAGCGCGGCTCTCCCTCCCATCCTCCCTCCTCCTCCACCGCCGCGTCCCTCGGCGGAGGTAAATAAGCGGAGTGCGGCGGCAGTGGTGCGGGGCACCGCGGGCCCCTCCACCCGCACTCCGCCCGTGAAGAAGTCCCCGTCCTCCTCAGAAGACGATCTTCTGAGGAGGATTGGGGACATGATTGATGGCAAGCTGGCCGCCTTCCGGGAGGAGCTCCTCGCCGGAAGAGCGGTCAGCAGGAAGGCGGTGCCTCCCCGACCTGTTCCGGTACAGTCGGGGAAGGCAAAGAAGGGCGGAGTGAAGGCTCCGCCCAGCGTTGCGGCACCAGGGCCCCGGGTCGCGACCCCCAAGGGGGGTGGTGTACCCGTGGTCGCGGTGGTCGCGTCCTCCACGGCACCCTCCCAAGGGGGGGTGGCGTGGAGTGAGGTGGTGGGGCGGAAGGCGAAGCGGGCGGCGAGGAAGGCCTTGCAACCGCAGCCTCCGCCTCCGCCGCCGGCGGCCAAGGTAAAGGCCGCGAAGGTCGGGAAGGCACGACCAGGTCGTCCCCCAAAAACGGCAGCGGTGACGCTGACCGTTGCGCAGGGGGGCGACCTGACCCTCGCGGAGGCGATGCGGCTCGCCAGGGAGAATATCTCCCTGGAAGAGCTGGGCATCGCCTCCGTGAGGGCGAAGAGGGCCGTGACCGGGGGTCTCTTGCTGGAGATCCCCGGTGCAGAAGGCGGCGCGAAGGCGGATCTTCTCGCCCAGAGGCTTCGGGAGCAGCTGGGCGAGCGAGGTGTCCGGGTCGCCCGGCCCACGAAGCGCACGGAGATGCGCGTTTGTGGGCTGGACGACTCGGTCAGCGCACAGGATGTGTCCCGTGCCCTTGCGAGGGCGGGGGACTGTCCTGTGGAGGACCTGCGGATCGGAGAGATCCGCAGGTCACCCTCCGGCCTCGGGTCGGTGTGGGCCCGGTGCCCCCTCTCCGCCGCCCGTAAGGTGGCGGAATCCGGGAGGGTGTTGGTGGGGTGGGTTTCGGCGCGAGTGGAAATCCTCGCGCCGCGCCCGCTCCAGTGTCACCGCTGCCTCGAATTGGGGCACGTGAGGCAGTGGTGCACCTCGCCGGTGGACCGCAGCGGTCAGTGTTACCGCTGCGGTGCCAAAGAGCACCGTGCGAGCCAGTGCTCGGCGGCCCCCCACTGCCCGCTGTGTGCGGACATGGGGAGGCCAGCCGATCACAGGGTGGGGAGCAAGAAGTGCTCCCCCCCCTCCCGGAAGGAGAGGAAGAGGCGGGCTGCACCGGCTCCGGTGCCGAGGGCGGTGGCATCGTCCTCCATGGAGGTGGACGGTGCTACGGGGACGGACGGCCGGGAGGAGGCTGGCGCGGCCATTAATTAATGCCGCCCCGCCTCCTCCTCCAGGCCAACCTCAACCACTGCCGCGCGGCACAGGACTTGATGTCCCAAGTCCTCGCGGAGTGGGGGGTTGGCCTGGCGGTCGCCGCCGAGCCGTACCGCGTCCCTGATCACCCTCATTGGGTGGGCGACGCGGACGGCTTGGTGGCGACGGTATGGGGAGGGGGCGACGGGTCCCCACCGTTCTCCTTGTTGGAGCGCGGTCGGGGATTCGTCGCCGTGGACTGGGGGGGAGTCGCTGTGGTGGGGTGCTACATTTCGCCCCGTAGCGGTCACGCTGCGTTCGAGCTGTACTTGGCCGAGGTCGCGGCATGCGTGCAGCGCTACGCGGCCCGGCCGGTGCTGGTCCTGGGGGATTTTAATGCCAAGTCGGTGGCTTGGGGATCCCCCAGGACCTCCGTTCGCGGCGGGATCCTGGGCGATTGGGCGGCGGGGCTCGACCTCCGGGTATTGAACCGGGGGTCGGAGCACACATGCGTGCGGCGATATGGGGGGTCCATCGTGGATGTTGGATTCGCGACCCCCAACGCCGTGCGCATGGTGTCGGGTTGGCACGTGGTCGCGGGGGCAGAGACACTCTCCGATCACCGGTACATCCGGATGGAGGTCTCTGCCGCCGCGAGTGCATCCCGACACGGCCGCCTGCGTGGCACCCCACCACGCCGCTGGGCGCTTCGGCGCCTGGACAAGGACGCCCTGATGGCAGCTGCCCTCGCTGCAACTTGGCCGCAGGGAGCGACCGAGTTGCCGAGCATAGAGGACGAGGTCGCCCGGCTCGGAGCATTGGTCGCGGGTATTTGCGACGCGGCGATGCCTCGGGTCGGGCGGGCTTCTCCTCGTCGGGCGGTGTACTGGTGGTCGGACGCGATCGCGGAGTTGCGAGTCGCGACTGTCCGCGCCCGACGCCAGTACACCCGCGCGCGCCGTCGTCAACGTACAGGCGACGGCGTGGCGCGAGCGAGGGCAGCTGATGACCTGTATGGAGCATACCGCGTGGCGCGGGTTGCTCTGCAGGTCGCCATCAAACGGGCCAAGACCCAGGCATGGAAGGAGCTCCTCCAGACCCTTGATGACGATCCATGGGGGCGCCCATATAAGGTGGTGCTGAATAAGCTCCGCCCGTGGGCGCCCCCCGTCACCGAGGGTCTTGACCCCCGGCTGCTGGAGGACGTGGTCAATACACTCTTCCCAATTGGGGAGAGGGGACCGCGTCCTCCGGCGGCGGCGGCTGTCCCAGTGGAGTGGACGGCCGAGCTGGGGGTCACGCAGGAGGAGCTGGCAGCGGCCATCAGACGGCTCGGGGTTCGTAACACGGCCCCGGGTCCGGATGGTGTGCCCGGCCGGGTTTGGGTCTTGACCCAGGGCGTCCTTGGGGCCGACCTCAGGCGGTTGTTCGACCGCTGCCTGAGGGACGGGCGATTCCCCCCCAGTTGGAAGGTGGCGAGGATGGTCCTCCTCCGGAAGGAGGGTCGGCCCGCGGAGTCTCCCTCCGCATACCGGCCCATTTGTCTCCTCGACGAGGTGGGCAAGCTCTTCGAGCGTGTGATTGCTGCCCGCCTCGTCGAGCACCTGTCGCGGGGTGATCCCGGTCTGGCCGACTGCCAGTTCGGTTTCCGGGGGGGCCGATCGACTATCGACGCGATAGGTCGTGTGAGGGCCCTCTCGGAGGCGGCCGTCTCCCGGGGAGGGGTGGCATTGGCAATATCCTTGGATATTGCCAATGCCTTTAACACCCTCCCCTGGGAAGAGATAAGGAGGGGGCTCGAATATCATCGAGTCCCCCCTTGTCTCAGGGCGGTCGTCGGGGATTATCTCCGCGGCAGGTGGATCGAGTATCCGGGCCGGGATGGTGATATGCGGAGGGAGGTGTACTGCGGTGTTCCGCAGGGGTCGGTCCTCGGGCCACTCCTGTGGAACATCGCGTACGACTCGGTGTTGCGGGCCGGCCTCCCCGACGGCGTCAGCACGGTGTGTTATGCGGATGACACACTGGTGCTGGCCGTCGGGGCGCACTGGGGGAGGGCCATGCGTCGCGCGGAGGAGGGGTCGCAACGCGTCGTCGACCGGATCAGGGGGATGGGGATGACGGTGGCGGTCCATAAGACCGAGGTGATTGCGTTTCATTCACCTCGGCAGGATCCGCCACCCCCTCTGATTCGGGTGGGTGGGGCTGACATCGAGGTGAAGCCCCAGATCAGGTATCTGGGGCTGATCCTCGATAGCCACTGGCGTTTCGAGAAGCATTTCCGCTGCCTGGTCCCCCGGTTGGAAAGGATGGTTGCGGCTCTGGGCCGGATCCTGCCCAACCTGGGGGGCCCGGCGGGCCGAGTTCGTCGCCTCTATGTGGCAATGGTCCAGTCGGTGGCCCTATACGGGGCCCCCGTCTGGGCGGACGACCTGGCTGCCTCCCGGCGCAGCATGACTATGCTGCGTCGGGTGCAGAGGCGCATGGCGCTCAGGGTCGTCCGCGGGTATCGGACCATGTCACATGAGGCGGCGACGGTTCTAGCGGGGATGCCGCCCATGGACCTGCTCGCGCGGTCGCACGCGGTGATGTACCGGCACCGCGTCGACCGTCGCGCGGGGGTGGGGGCGGTCCCGGGCGGGCAGGAACCTGCTTGGGGCGATTTGAAGCGCCAGGCCCGGCAGTCCGTGTTGCTCGCGTGGCAGGAGCGGCTGGCTCTGCCAACCGCGGGGCACCGGACTGTCGGGGCTGTTCGGCCGCTCCTGAAGGAGTGGCTGGACAGAGGCCATGGCAGCCTCACCTACCGGCTGGCACAGGTATTTTCCGGGCATGGCAGCTTCGGAAGATACCTGTGCCGGATAGGGAAGGAGCCGACGGCGCGTTGCTGCCACTGCGACGCTGAGCAGGACACGGCGGATCATACCCTGGAGGTATGCCCCGCGTGGGAGGGGGAGCGCCGTGTCCTGGTCGGCGTTGTCGGGCGGGATGTCTCGCTGCCGGGCGTGGTGCGCGCCATGCTCGGCAGCGAGGAGAAGTGGAGGGCCGTGGCCTCCTTCTGCGAGAACGTAATGTTGCAGAAGGAGGCCGCGGGGAGGGAGCGCGAGCTTCAGCGGCGCGCTGAAGCTCGCGCTCGTGCGGTGGCCCGAGGTCGTCGCCCGGTCGCGAGGCGTCGCGGGCGGCCGCCTCGGCGTGGCGGATGACCTAGGCTGGGAGGGGGGTCCTGAGGGGACCCTCCTCCCGCCAGGCGGCGCCGGGTCGGACCGGTTGGGGGTAGGAGTGCCTCCCCCTACCGGTCCAACGCAAGGGGAGGCACCCTCGGCGGTCTGGTGCGGCCATGAACGCCCGGCCGCCGAGGGGTGGAAACGGGGTCGCGGGCGGTTGCGAGTTGGGGCTCGCAGCCGCCACTACACGCGGCCCCGGGACGGATAGCGGCGGGATGGAGTGGCCCCGTCCCGCCGCTATGAGGCTGTGTGTCTACTGGGGGGACCGATTGTCCCCCCGGGGGATGGGCGCGAAAGCGCGGGCACGGGGAGGATACCGGAAGACTGCTTCGAGCGATTCCCGGTATCCTCCCAAAGCGTGCCGAAGGGTCACCGTGGGGTTTTTAGTGGGTAGGTCCCGCGCCTGTCGTTGTACGGGCGCGGGGAATCCCACACACCCCTCCCGCCTCTCCCCAAGGAGGTGGGAGGGAGTCTTTCGAAGATTTTCCCCACGACAAAAAAAAAAAAAAAAAAAAAAGACCTAGCATGCGTTATCTCTCTATAATATTGATCGTGGCCAGGCTTAATTGACTGTTTCTGTGTGGTACCACATTACTACCTAATCCAAGCCAGAAAAAACCCAGGATCTGTTCAACAAGTATGTGAAGAGTGCGAAAGTATGAGTCTGATGCGGTTATAACCCAGACCTAACCCAGACCAAACCGGTGTTATACTGTAAAATATTGATCGGAACTAGATTTAATTGACTGTTTCTGTGTGGTACCACATTACTACGTGATCCGAACCAGAAAAAACCCATGATCTGGTCAACAAGTTTGTTAAACATTCGAAAGTATGAGCCAAATGATGGCAAATCCCAGACCTAACCCAGACCTAGCATGCCTTATCCTCTAAAATATTGATCGAAACCGGGTTTAATCGACTGTTCCAGTGTTGTACCACATTACTACGTGACACAATCCAGAAAAAGACCGGGATCTGGCCAACAAGAATGCGAAATATGCGAAACTATGAGCCAAATGAGGGCAAATCCCAGACCTAACCCAGACCTAGCATGCGTTATCCTGCAAAATATTGATCGAAACCGGGTTTGATCGACTGTTCCTTTGTGGTACCACATTACTGCCTAATCCAAACCTGAAAAAACCCTGGATCTGGCCAACAAGTGTGCGAAATATGCGAAAGTATGAGCCTGATGAGACCAAATCCCAGACCTAACCTAGACCTAACATGCGTTATCCTCTAAAATATTGATCGATACTGGGTTCAATCGACTGTTCCAGTGTGGTACCACATTACTACGTGATTCAAACCAGAAAAAACCCAGGATCTGCTCAAAAAGTATGTGACGATTGCGAAAGTATGAGTCTGATCCCCTCAGGGGCTGCCAGCCTTTCAGCTGCAGTACGGGCTTAACGAACCCGGGGTACCCGAGTCATACACACACCGTAAGCCTCCTGTTGGTCGTCACAACGACCCATTCACAATTCCCTATTGGTTTTGTGAATGGTACGTGACGGCAGGAGGAACGGGGGTCTTGGCTTAACCGCCTGGGCCACGAGTATGGCGACTCTATAAAATCGCCCTCCAATCCTAAGCTATGGTGCGCGGCGATGGGATGCATGGTTGGGGGAGAAGGCCCAATCCCAAGCGACCACCTCCGGGGAACCTGCCGAACCCCCGGAGTATATAGGCTTACCCGGGTAAGGCGGCTCTGCCCGGGCGGACCTTTTCTTCCGACCTGCTCGTGGGAATATTATGGAGTTCAATATTAAAACGGGGATGGGACGGGGTAAGTCAGAGGGGGAGGACGAAGGCGGTGTTGGGACTGGAGTGACGGCGGTCGCGCCGCCTCCAGCGCCTGGCCCGGCTTCGTGGAAGGTGGAGGAGGACGACGAGACTGCGTCAGTCTCGTCCTTCTCCTCCACCAGGAACCTCATAGGCTCTAAGAGGAAGAGGGCGGGGCAGGCCGTCGTCGAGGTGGGCGGGGCGATGAGCCCGTCGGTGAGGCTGAGTTGCCTCAGGGACGAGGTGACCGAGGAGATATCGGAGAGGATCTCCTCGTCCCTGAGGCGGGTGGAGAAAGTCGCCGCTGCCTGCGCCTTTAAGGGGCAGAAAAGCGGTGGCGCGGAGGCCCTGAAGGCCGCGGCGGAGGAAATGAGGGAGGCGGCGCGGGAGCTCAGAGGGCGGAACGCCCGTCTGCAGCTCCTGTTGGTGGAGGAGCGACAGGGGAGGAGGAGGGCAGAGGCGCTGTGGAACAGCGCGGCCCTCCCTCCCATCCTCCCTCCTCCTCCACCGCCGCGTCCCTCGGCGGAGGTAAATAAGCGGAGTGCGGCGGCAGTGGTGCGGGGCACCGCGGGCCCCTCCACCCGCACTCCGCCCGTGAAGAAGTCCCCGTCCTCCTCAGAAGACGATCTTCTGAGGAGGATTGGGGACATGATTGATGGCAAGCTGGCCGCCTTCCGGGAGGAGCTCCTCGCCGGAAGAGCGGTCAGCAGGAAGGCGGTGCCTCCCCGACCTGTTCCGGTACAGTCGGGGAAGGCAAAGAAGGGCGGAGTGAAGGCTCCGCCCAGCGTTGCGGCACCAGGGCCCCGGGTCGCGACCCCCAAGGGGGGTGGTGTACCCGTGGTCGCGGTGGTCGCGTCCTCCACGGCACCCTCCCAAGGCGGGGTGACGTGGAGTGAGGTGGTGGGGCGGAAGGCGAAGCGGGCGGCGAGGAAGGCCTCGCAACCGCAGCCTCCGCCTCCGCCGCCGGCGGCCAAGGTAAAGGCCGCGAAGGTCGGGAAGGCACGACCAGGTCGTCCCCCAAAAACGGCAGCGGTGACGCTGACCGTTGCGCAGGGGGGCGACCTGACCCTCGCGGAGGCGATGCGGCTCGCCAGGGAGAATATCTCCCTGGAAGAGCTGGGCATCGCCTCCGTGAGGGCGAAGAGGGCCGTGACCGGGGGTCTCTTGCTGGAGATCCCCGGTGCAGAAGGCGGCGCGAAGGCGGATCGTCTCGCCCAGAGGCTCCGGGAGCAGCTGGGCGAGCGAGGTGTCCGGGTCGCCCGGCCCACGAAGCGCACGGAGATGCGCGTTTGTGGGCTGGACGACTCGGTCAGCGCACAGGATGTGTCCCGTGCCCTTGCGAGGGCGGGGGACTGTCCTGTGGAGGACCTGCGGATCGGAGAGATCCGCAGGTCGCCCTCCGGCCTCGGGTCGGTGTGGGCCCGGTGCCCCCTCTCCGCCGCCCGTAAGGTGGCGGAATCCGGGAGGGTGTTGGTGGGGTGGGTTTCGGCGCGAGTGGAAATCCTCGCGCCGCGCCCGCTCCAGTGTCACCGCTGCCTCGAATTGGGGCACGTGAGGCAGTGGTGCACCTCGCCGGTGGACCGCAGCGGTCAGTGTTACCGCTGCGGTGCCAAAGAGCACCGTGCGAGCCAGTGCTCGGCGGCCCCCCACTGCCCGCTGTGTGCGGACATGGGGAGGCCAGCCGATCACAGGGTGGGGAGCAAGAAGTGCTCCCCCCCCTCCCGGAAGGAGAGGAAGAGGCGGGCTGCACCGGCTCCGGTGCCGAGGGCGGTGGCATCGTCCTCCATGGAGGTGGACGGTGCTACGGGGACGGACGGCCGGGAGGAGGCTGGCGCGGCCATTAATTAATGCCGCCCCGCCTCCTCCTCCAGGCCAACCTCAACCACTGCCGCGCGGCACAGGACTTGATGTCCCAAGTCCTCGCGGAGTGGGGGGTTGGCCTGGCGGTCGCCGCCGAGCCGTACCGTGTCCCTGATCACCCTCATTGGGTGGGCGACGCGGACGGCTTGGTGGCGACGGTATGGGGAGGGGGCGACGGGTCCCCACCGTTCTCCTTGTTGGAGCGCGGTCGGGGATTCGTCGCCGTGGACTGGGGGGGAGTCGCTGTGGTGGGGTGCTACATTTCGCCCCGTAGCGGTCACGCTGCGTTCGAGCTGTACTTGGCCGAGGTCGCGGCATGCGTGCAGCGCTACGCGGTCCGGCCGGTGCTGGTCCTGGGGGATTTTAATGCCAAGTCGGTGGCTTGGGGATCCCCCAGGACCTCCGTTCGCGGCGGGATCCTGGGCGATTGGGCGGCGGGGCTCGACCTCCGGGTATTGAACCGGGGGTCGGAGCACACATGCGTGCGGCGATATGGGGGGTCCATCGTGGATGTTGGATTCGCGACCCCCAACGCCGTGCGCATGGTGTCGGGTTGGCACGTGGTCGCGGGGGCAGAGACACTCTCCGATCACCGGTACATCCGGATGGAGGTCTCTGCCGCCGCGAGTGCATCCCGACACGGCCGCCTGCGTGGCACCCCACCACGCCGCTGGGCGCTTCGGCGCCTGGACAAGGACGCCCTGATGGCAGCTGCCCTCGCTGCAACTTGGCCGCAGGGAGCGGCCGAGTTGCCGAGCATAGAGGAGGAGGTCGCCCGGCTCGGAGCATTGGTCGCGGGTATTTGCGACGCGGCGATGCCTCGGGTCGGGCGGGCTTCTCCTCGCCGGGCGGTGTACTGGTGGTCGGACGCGATCGCGGAGTTGCGAGTCGCGACTGTCCGCGCCCGACGCCAGTACACCCGCGCGCGCCGTCGTCAACGTACAGGCGACGGCGTGGCGCGGGCGAGGGCAGCTGATGACCTGTATGGAGCATACCGCGTGGCGCGGGTTGCTCTGCAGGTCGCCATCAAACGGGCCAAGACCCGGGCATGGAAGGAGCTCCTCCAGACCCTTGATGACGATCCATGGGGGCGCCCATATAAGGTGGTGCTGAATAAGCTCCGCCCGTGGGCGCCCCCCGTCACCGAGGGTCTTGACCCCCGGCTGCTGGAGGACGTGGTCAATACACTCTTCCCAATTGGGGAGAGGGGACCGCGTCCTCCGGCGGCGGCGGCTGTCCCAGTGGAGTGGACGGCCGAGCTGGGGGTCACGCAGGAGGAGCTGGCAGCGGCCATCAGACGGCTCGGGGTTCGTAACACGGCCCCGGGACCGGATGGTGTGCCCGGCCGGGTTTGGGTCTTGACCCAGGGCGTCCTTGGGGCCGACCTCAGGCGGTTGTTCGACCGCTGCCTGAGGGACGGGCGATTCCCCCCCAGTTGGAAGGTGGCGAGGATGGTCCTCCTCCGGAAGGAGGGTCGGCCCGCGGAGTCTCCCTCCGCATACCGGCCCATTTGTCTCCTCGACGAGGTGGGCAAGCTCTTCGAGCGTGGGATTGCTGCCCGCCTCGTCGAGCACCTGTCGCGGGGTGATCCCGGTCTGGCCGACTGCCAGTTCGGTTTCCGGGGGGGCCGATCGACTATCGACGCGATAGGTCGTGTGAGGGCCCTCTCGGGGGCGGCCGTCTCCCGGGGAGGGGTGGCATTGGCAATATCCTTGGATATTGCCAATGCCTTTAACACCCTCCCCTGGGAAGAGATAAGGAGGGGACTCGAATATCATCGGGTCCCCCCTTGTCTCAGGGCGGTCGTCGGGGATTATCTCCGCGGCAGGTGGATCGAGTATCCGGGCCGGGATGGTGATATGCGGAGGGAGGTGTACTGCGGTGTTCCGCAGGGGTCGGTCCTCGGGCCACTCCTGTGGAGCATCGCGTACGACTCGGTGTTGCGGGCCGGCCTCCCCGACGGCGTCAGCACGGTGTGTTATGCGGATGACACACTGGTGCTGGCCGTCGGGGCGCACTGGGGGAGGGCCATGCGTCGCGCGGAGGAGGGGTCGCAACGCGTCGTCGACCGGATCAGGGGGATGGGGATGACGGTGGCGGTCCATAAGACCGAGGTGATTGCGTTTCATTCACCTCGGCAGGATCCGCCACCCCCTCTGATTCGGGTGGGTGGGGCTGACATCGAGGTGAAGCCCCAGATCAGGTATCTGGGGCTGATCCTCGATAGCCACTGGCGTTTCGAGAAGCATTTCCGCTTCCTGGTCCCCCGGTTGGAAAGGATGGTTGCGGCTCTGGGCCGAATCCTGCCCAACCTGGGGGGCCCGGCGGGCCGAGTTCGTCGCCTCTATGTGGCAATGGTCCAGTCGGTGGCCCTATACGGGGCCCCCGTCTGGGCGGACGACCTGGCTGCCTCCCGGCGCAGCATGACTATGCTGCGTCGGGTGCAGAGGCGCATGGCGCTCAGGGTCGTCCGCGGGTATCGGACCATGTCACATGAGGCGGCGACGGTTCTAGCGGGGATGCCGCCCATGGACCTGCTCGCGCGGTCGCACGCGGTGATGTACCGGCACCGCGTCGACCGTCGCGCGGGGGTGGGGGCGGTCCCGGGCGGGCAGGAACCTGCTTGGGGCGATTTGAAGCGCCAGGCCCGGCAGTCCGTGTTGCTCGCGTGGCAGGAGCGGCTGGCTCTGCCAACCGCGGGGCACCGGACTGTCGGGGCGGTTCGGCCACTCCTGAAGGAGTGGCTGGACAGAGGCCATGGCAGCCTCACCTACCGGATGGCACAGGTATTTTCCGGGCATGGCAGCTTCGGAAGATACCTGTGCCGGATAGGGAAGGAGCCGACGGCGGGTTGCTGCCACTGCGACGCTGAGTAGGACACGGCGGATCATACCCTGGAGGTATGCCCCGCGTGGGAGGGGGAGCGCCGTGTCCTGGTCGGCGTCGTCGGGCGGGATGTCTCGCTGCCGGGCGTGGTGCGCGCCATGCTCGGCAGCGAGGAGAAGTGGAGGGCCGTGGCCTCCTTCTGCGAGAACGTAATGTTGCAGAAGGAGGCCGCGGGGAGGGAGCGCGAGCTTCAGCGGCGCGCTGAAGCTCGCGCTCGTGCGGTGGCCCGAGGTCGTCGCCCGGTCGCGAGGCGTCGCGGGCGGCCGCCTCGGCGTGGCGGATGACCTAGGCTGGGAGGGGGGTCCTGAGGGGACCCTCCTCCC
Source organism: Colletes latitarsis (assembly GCF_051014445.1). Taxonomy (NCBI): domain Eukaryota; kingdom Metazoa; phylum Arthropoda; class Insecta; order Hymenoptera; family Colletidae; genus Colletes; species Colletes latitarsis. The sequence continues at coordinate 5,926,993 of NC_135147.1, forward strand.
GCCAGGCGGCGCCGGGTCGGACCGGTTGGGGGTATAAGTGCCTCCCCCTACCGGTCCGACGCAAGGGGAGGCACCCTCGGCGGTCTGGTGCGGCCATGAACGCCCGGCCGCCGAGGGGTGGAAACGGGGTCGCGGGCGGTTGCGAGTTGGGGCTCGCAGCCGCCACTAAACGCGGCCCCGGGACGGATAGCGGCGGGATGGAGTGGCCCCGTCCCGCCGCTATGAGGCAGTGTGTCTACTGGGGGGACCGATTGTCCCCCCGGGGGATGGGCGCGAAAGCGCGGGCACGGGGAGGATACCGGAAGAATGCTTCGAGCGATTCCCGGTATCCTCCCAAAGCGTGCCGAAGGGTCACCGTGGGGTTTTTAGTGGGTAGGTCCCGCGCCTGTCGTTGTACGGGCGCGGGGAATCCCACACACCCCTCCCACCTCTCCCCAAGGAGGTGGGAGGGAGTCTTTCGAAGATTTTCCCCACGAAAAAAAAAAAAAAAAAAAAAAAAAAAAAGTATGAGTCTGATGCGGTTATATCCCAGACCTAACACAGACCAAACCGGTGTTATCCTGTAAGATATTGATCGGAACTAGGTTTAATTGACTGTGTCAGTGTGGTACCACATTACTACGTGATCCAAACCAGAGAAAACCCATGATCTGGTCAACATGTTTGTTAAAAATGTGAAAGTATGAGCCAAATGAGGGCAAATCCCAGACCTAACCAAGACCTAGCATGCGTTATCCTGTAAAATATTGATCGAAACCGGGTTTGATCGACTGTTCCAGTGTGGTACCACATTTCCGCCTGATCCAAACCAGAAAAAATCCAGGATCTGGCCAACAACAGTGCGAAATATGCGAAAGTATGAGCCTGATGAGAGCAAATCCCAGAACTAACCTAGACCTAACATGCGATATCCTCTAAAATATTGATCGAAATCATGTTTAATCGACTCTTTCATTGTGGTACCACATTACGACCTGATCCAAGCCAGAAAAAACCCAGTATCTGTTCAACAAGTATGTGAAGAGTGCGAAAGTATGAGTCGGATGAGAGCAAATCCCAGACCTAACCCAGACCTAGCATGCGTTATCCTGTAAAATATTGATCGTGGTCAGGCTTAAGTGACTGTTCCTTTGTGGTACCACAATACTGCCTGATCCAAACCTGAAAAAACCCTGGATCTGGCCAACAAGTGTGCGAAATATGCGAAAGTATGAGCCTGATGAGAGCAAATCCCAGACCTAACCTAGACCTAACATGCGTTATCCACTAAAATATTGATCGATACTGGGTTCAATCGACTGTTCCAGTGTGGTACCACATTACTACATGATCCAAACCAGAAAAAGCCCGGGATCTGGCTAACAAGTATTCGAAAAATGCGAAAGTGTGAGCCAGATGAGGGCAAATCCCAGACATAACCCAGACTTAACCGGTGTTATCTTCTAAAATATTGATCGTGTCCAGGTTTAATTGACAGTTTCAGTCTGATACCACATCACTACGTGTTCCAAACCATAAAGAGCCCAGGATCTGGCCAACAAGTATGAGAAAAATGCGAAAGTATGAGCGAGATGAGGGCAAATCCCAGACCTAACCCAGACCTAGCATGCGTTGTCCTCTAAAATATTGATCGAAACCAGGTTTAATCGACTGTTTTAGTGTGGTACCAGATTTCTACGTGATACAAACCAGAAAAAACACAGGATCTGGCCAACAAGTGTGCGAAATATGCGAAAGTATGAGCCTGATGAGCGCAAATCCCAGACCAAACCTAGACCTAACATGCGTTATCCTCTAAAATATTGATCCAAACCGGGTTTAATCGACTGTTCCAGTGTGGTAACATATTACTACCTGAACCAAACCAAAAAAAACCCAGGATCTGTTGAACAAGTATGTGAAGAATGCGAAAGTTTGAACCTGATGAGAACAAGTCCTAGACCTAACCCAGACCTAACGTGCGTTATCCTCTATAATATTGATCGAGACCAGTCTTAATCGACAGATTCAGTGTGGTACCACAGTACTACGTGATCCAACCCAGAAAAACCCCAGGATATGTTCAACAAGCATTTGAAGAATGCGAAAGTATGAGTCTGATGAGGTCATATCTCAGACCTAACCCAGACCTAGCATGCGTTATCCTCCAAAATATTGATCGTGGCCAGGTTTAATTGACTGTTCCTGTGTGGTACCACAATACTCCGTGAATCAGACCAGAGGAAGAGCAGGATCTTGCCAACAAGAATGCGAAATATGCGATTGTAGGAGACTGCTGAAGGCAAATCCCAGACCTAACCTAGACATAACATGCGTTATCCTTTAAAATATTGATCGAAACCAGGTTTAATCGTCTCTTTCTGTGTCGTCCCACATTACTACCTGATCCAAGCCAGAAAAAACACAGGATCTGTTCAACAAGTATGTGAAGAGTGCGAAAGTATGAGTCTGATGATGGCAAATCCCAGACCTAACCCAGACCTAGCATGCGTTATCCTGTAAAATATTGATCGTGGTCAGGCTTAATCGTCTGTTACTGTGCGGTACCACATTACTACGTGATACAATCCAGAAAAAGACCAGGATCTGGCCAACAGGAATGCAAAAAATTCGAAAGTATGAGCCAGATGAGGGCAAATCCCAGACATAACCCACACCTAACCGGTGTTATCCTCTAAAATATTTATCGTGTCCAGGTTTAATTGACTGAATCAGTGTGATACCACATTACTACGTGTTCCAAACCATAAAAAGACCAGGATCTGGCCAACAGGAATGCGAAATATTCGATTGCATGAGCCTGATGAGGGCAAATCCCAGACCTTACCTAGACCTAACATGCGTTATCCTCTAAAATATTCATCGAAACCAGGCTTAATCGACTGTTTCAGTGTGGTACCACATTACTACGTGATCCAAACCATACAAAGTCCAAGGCCTGACCAACAAGTATGGGAGAAATGCGAACGTATGAACCTGATGATGGCAAATACCAGATTTAACCCAGACCTAACATGCGTTATCCTCTAATATATTGATCGAGACCAGGCTTAATCGACTGTTTCAGTGTCGTCCCACATTACTACCTGATCCAAGCCAGAAAAAACCCAGGATCTGTTCAACAAGTGTGCGAAATATGCGAAAGTATGTGCCAGATGAGGGCAAATCCCAGACCTAACCCAGACCTAACCGGCGTTATCCTCAAACGTATTGATCGTATCCAGGTTTAATTGACAGTTTCAGTGTGGTACCACATTACTACGTGATTGAAACCAGAATAAGCCCAGGATCTGGCCATCAAGTATGCAAAAAATTCGAAAGTATGAGCCAGATGAGGGCAAATCCCAGACATAACCCACACCTAACCGGTGTTATCCTCTAAAATATTGATCGTGTCCAGATTTAATTGACTGTTTCAGTGTGGTACCACATTACTGCATAATGGAAACCAGAAAAAGCCCAGGATCTGGCCATCAAGTATGCAAAAAATTCGAAAGTATGAGCCAGATTAGGGCAAATCCCAGACATAACCCAGACCTAACCGGCGTTATCCCATAAAATATTGATCGTATCCAGGTTTAATTGACTGATTCAGTGTGGTACCACATTATGTCGTGATCCAAACCAGAAAAAACCCTGGGACTGGTCCAGAAGTATGGGAAAAATGCGAAAGTATGAGCCAGACGAGGGCAAATCCCAGACATAACCCACACCTAACCGGCGTTATCCCATAAAATATTGATCGTATCCAGGTTTAATTGACTGATTCAGTGTGGTACCACATTATTTCGTGATCCAAACCAGAAAAAACCCTGGGACTGGTCCAGAAGTATGGGAAAAATGCGAAAGTATGAGCCAGACGAGGGCAAATCCCAGACATAACCCACACCTAACCGGCGTTATCCCCTAAAATATTGATCGTGTCCAGGTTTAATTGACTGAATCAGTGTGATACCACATTACTACGTGTTCCATACCATAAAAAGCCCAGGATCTGGCCAACAAGTACGTGAAAAATGGGAAAGTGTGAGCCTGATCAGGACAAATCCCAGACCTAACATGCGTTATTCTCTAAAATATTGATCGAGACCAGAATTTATCGACTGTTTTAGTGTGGTACCACATTACTATGTGATCCAAACCAGCAAAACCCCAGGATCTGGCCAACAAGTATGCGAAAAATGCGAAAGCATGAGCCAGATGAGGGCAAATCCCAGGCCTAACCGGTGTTATCCTCTAAAATATTGATCGAGGCCTGGTTTAAATGAGTGTTCCTGTGCAGTACCACATTACTACGTGATCCAAACCAGAGAAAACCCTGGGTCTGGTCCACAAGTATGAGAAAAATGCGAAAGTATGAGCCAGACGAGGGCAAATCCCGGACATAACCCACACCTAACCAGCGTTATCCCCTAAAATATTGATCGTATCCAGGTTTAATTGACTGTTTCAATGTGGTACCGCATTACTTCGTGATCCAAACAATACAAAGCCCATGATCTGGCCAACAAGTACGTGAAAAATGGGAAAGTGTGAGCCTGATCAGGACATATCCCAGACCTAACATGCGTTATTCTCTAAAATATTGATCGAGGCCAGGTTTAAATGAGTGTTCCTGTGCAGTACCACATTACATTAAAAACCCTGTATCTGTCCAACGTGTATGCGAAAAATGCGAAAGCATGAGCCTGATGAGGGCAAATCGCAGACCTAACCCAGTCCTAACATGCGTCATCCTCTAAAATATTGATCGAAACCAGGTTTAGTCGACTGTTTCAGTGTGGTACCACATTACTGCGTGATCCAAACCAGTAAAGGCCTAGGGTCTGGCCAACAAGTATGCATAAAAACGCAAAGGTGTGAGCAAGATGCGGGTATAACCCAGACCTAACCCAGACATAACCTGTGTTATCCAAAACAATATTGATCCTATCCACGTTCAATTGACTGTTCCAGAGTGGTACCACATTACTACGTGATCTAAACCAAAAAAATCCCAGCATCTGGCCAACAACTATGCGAAAAACGCGAAGGAATGATCCTGATGAGGGCAAATCCCAGATTTAACCCAGACCTATCATGCGTTGTTCTCTAAAATATCGACCGAGACCAGGATTAATCGGCTGTTTTAGTGTGGTACCACATTACTACGTGATCCAAACCAGAAAAAGCCCAGGATCTGGCGAACAAGTATGCGATAAAAGCGGAAGTGTGAGCCAGATGAGGGCAAATCCCATACATAACCCACACCTAACCGGTGCTATCCTCTAAAATATTGATCGTGTTCAGGTTTAATTGACTGTTTTAGTGTGGTACCACATTACTACATGATGGAAACTAGAAGAAGCCCAGGATCTGGCCATCAAGTATGCAAAAAATTCGATAGTATGAGCCAGATGAGGGCAAATCCCATACATAACCCACACCTAACCGGTGCTATCCTCTAAAATATTGATCGTGTTCAGGTTTAATTGACTGTTTTAGTGTGGTACCACATTACTACATGATGGAAACTAGAAGAAGCCCAGGATCTGGCCATCAAGTATGCAAAAAATTCGATAGTATGAGCCAGATGAGGGCAAATCCCAGACATAAACCACACCTAACCGGCGTTATCCCCTAAAATATTGATCGTATCCAGGTTTAATTGACTGTTTCAATGTGGTACCGCATTACTTCGTGATCCAAACAATACAAAGCCCATGATCTGGCCAACAAGTACGTGAAAAATGGGAAAGTGTGAGCCTGATCAGGACATATCCCAGACCTAATATGCGTTATTCTCTAAAATATTGATCGAGGCCAGGTTTAAATGAGTGTTCCTGTGCAGTACCACATTACATTAAAAACCCTGTATCTGTCCAACAAGTATGCGAAAAATGCGAAAGCATGAGCCTGATGAGGGCAAAATCCAGACCTAACCCAGACCTAACCGGCGTTATCCTCAAAAGTATTGATCGTATCCTGGTTTAATTGACTGTTGCAGTGTGGTACCACATTACTACGTGGTGGATACCAGTAAAAGCCCAGGATCTGGTCATCAAGTATGTAAAATATTCGAAAGTATGACCCAGATGAGTGCAAATCCCCGTCCTAACCCAGACCTAACATGCGTCATCCTCTAAAATATTGATCGTATCCAGGTTTAATTGACTGTTCCAGTGTGGTACCACAATTCTTCGTGATCCAATCCAGAGAAAACCCTGGGTCTGGTCCACAAGTATGAGAAAAATGCGAAAGTATGAGCCAGACGAGGGCAAATCCCAGACATAACCCACACCTAACCGGCGTTATCCCCTAAAATATTGATCGTATCCAGGTTTAATTGACTGATTCAGTGTGGTACCACATTACTACATGGTGGATACCAGTAAAAGCCCAGGATCTGGCCATCAAGTATGCAAAATATGCGAAAGTATGAACCAGATGAGTGCAAATCCCCGACCTAACCCAGACCTAACATGCGTCATCCTCTAAAATATTGATCGTATACAGGTTTAATTGACTGTTGCAGTATGGTACCACAGTACTTCGTGATCCAAACCATACAAAGCCCAGGATCTGGCCATCAAGTATGCAAAAAATTCGAAAGTATGAGCCACATGATGGCAAATCCCAGACATAACCCAGACTTAACCGGCGTTATCCCCTAAAATATGGATCGTATCCAGGTTTAATTGATTGTTTCAGTGTGGTACCACATTACTTCGTGATCCAAGCCAGAAAAAACCCTGGGTCTGGTCAACAAGTATGCGAAAAATGCGAAAGTATGTGCCAGATGTGGGCAAATCCCGGCCTAACCCAGACCTAACCGGCATTATCCTCAAAAATATTGATCGTATCCAGGTTTAATTGACTGATTCAGTGTGGTACCACATTACTACGTAATGGAAACCAGAATGCCCAGGATCTGGCCAACAAGTATGCAAAAAATTCGAAAGTATGAGCCAGATGAGGGCAAATCCCAGACATAGCCCAGACCTAACCGGCGTTATCCCCTAAAATATTGGTCGTGTCCAGGTTTAATTGACTGTTTCATTGTGGTACCACATTACTACATAATGGAAACCAGAAAAAGCCCAGGATCTGGCCATCAAGTATGCAAAAAATTCGAAAGTATGAGCCAGATGAGTGCAAATCCCCGTCCTAACCCAGACCTAACATGCGTCATCCTCTAAAATATTGATCGTATCCAGGTTTAATTGACTGTTCCAGTGTGGTACCACAATTCTTCGTGATCCAATCCAGAGAAAACCCTGGGTCTGGTCCACAAGTATGAGAAAAAAGCGAAAGTATGAGCCAGACGAGGGCAAATCCCAGACATAACCCACACCTAACCGGCGTTATCCCCTAAAATATTGATCGTATCCAGGTTTAATTGACTGATTCAGTGTGGTACCACAATACTACGTGATTGAAACCAGAAAAAGCCCAGGATCTGGCCATCAAGTATGCAAAAAATTCGAAAGTATGAGCCACATGATGGCAAATCCCAGACATAACCCAGACTTAACCGGCGTTATCCCCTGAAATATGGATCGTATCCAGGTTTAATTGATTGTTTCAGTGTGGTACCACATTACTTCGTGATCCAAGCCAGAAAAAACCCTGGGTCTGGTCAACAAGTATGCGAAAAATGCGAAAGTATGTGCCAGATGTGGGCAAATCCCGGCCTAACCCAGACCTAACCGGCATTATCCTCAAAAATATTGATCGTATCCAGGTTTAATTGACTGATTCAGTGTGGTACCACATTACTACGTAATGGAAACCAGAATGCCCAGGATCTGGCGAACAAGTATGCAAAAAATTCGAAAGTATGAGCCAGATGAGGGCAAATCCCAGACATAGCCCAGACCTAACCGGCGTTATCCCCTAAAATATTGGTCGTGTCCAGGTTTAATTGACTGTTTCATTGTGGTACCACATTACTACATAATGGAAACCAGAAAAATTCCAGGATCTGGCCATCAAGTATGCAAAAAATTCGAAAGTATGAGCCAGATGAGGGCAAGTCCCAGACATAACCCAGACCAAACCGGCGTTATCCCCTAAAATATTGATCGTATCCAGGTTTAATTGACTGTTTCAGTGTGGTACCACATTACTACATAATGGGAACCAGAAAAAACCCAGGATCTGGCCATCAACTATGCAAAAAATTCGAAAGAATGAGCCAGATGAGGGCAAATCCCAGACATAACCCACACCTAACCGGTGTTATCCTGTAAAATATTGATCGTGTCCAGGTTTAATTGACTGTTTCAGTGTGGTACCACATTACTACATAATGGAAACCAGAAAGAGCCCAGGATCTGGCCATCAAGTATGCAAAAAATTCGAAAGTATGAGCCAGATGAGGGCAAATCCCAGACATAACCCAGACCTAACCGGCGCTATCCCCTAAAATATTGGTCGTACCCAGGTTTAATTGCTGTTTCAGTGTGGTACCACAATTCTCCGTGATTCAATCCAGAGAAAACCCTGGGTCTGGTCCACAAGTATGAGAAAAATGCGAAAGTATGAGCCAGACGAGGGCAAATCCCAGACATAACCCACACCTAACCGGCGTTATCCCATAAAATATTGATCGTATCCAGGTTTAATTGTCTGTTTCAGTGCGGTACCGCATTACTACATAATGGAAACCAGAAAAAGCCCAAGATCTGGCCATCAAGTATGCAAAAAATTCGAAAGTATGAGCCAGATGAGGGCAAGTCCCAGACATAACCCAGACCTAACCGGCGTTATCCCCTAAAATATTGATAGTGTTCAGGTACAATTGACTATTTCAGTGTGGTACCACATTACTTCGTGATCCAAACCATACAAAGCCCAGGATCTGGCCAACAAGTATGCGAAAAGTGCGAAAGTCTGAGCCAGATGTGGGCAAATCCCGGCCTAACCGGTGTTATCCTCCAAAATATTGATCGTGTCCAGGTTTAGTTGACAGTTTCAGTGTGATACCACATTACTACGTGTTCCAAACCATAAAAAGCCCAGGATCTTGTCAACAAGTACGTGAAAAATGGGAAAGTGTGAGCCTGATGAGGACAAATCCCAGACCTAACATGCGTTATTCTCTAAAATATTGATCGAGACCAGAATTTATCGACTGTTTTAGTGTGGTACCACACTACTATGTGATCCAATCCAGCAAATTCCCAGGATCTGGCCAACAAGTATGCGAAAAATGCGAAAGCATGAGACAGATGTGGGCAAAATCCAGACCTAACCCAGACCTAACCGGTGTTATCCTCTAAAATATTGATCGAAACCTGGTTTAGTCGACTGTTTTAGTGTGGTACCACATTACTACGTGATCCAAACCAGAAATAGCCCAGGATCTGGCCAACAAGTATGAGAAAAATACGAAAGTATGAGCCAGATGAGGGCAAATCCCAGACATAACCCAGACCTAACCGGTGTTATCCTCTAAAATATTGATCGCATCCGGGTTTGATTGACTGTTTCAGTGTGGTACCACATAACTACGCGGTGGATACCAGTAAAAGCCCAGGATCTGGCCATCAAGTATGCAAAAAATTCGAAATTGTGAGCCTGATGCGGGCAAATCCCAGAACTAACCAAGGCCTAACCGGCGTTTTCCTCTAAAATATTGATCGTATCCAGGTTTAATTGTCTGCATCAGTGTGGTAACACATTACTACATGATCCAAACCAAAAAACGCCCAGGCTCTGGCCATCAAGTATGCAAAAAATGTGCAAGTATGAACATGATGCGGGCAAATCCCAGAACTAACCAAGGCCTAACCGGCGTTTTCCTCTAAAATATTGATCGTGTCCAGGTTTAGTTGACAGTTTCAGTGTGGTACCACATTACTACGTGATTGAAACCAGAATAAGCCCAGGATCTGGCCATCAAGTATGCAAAAAATTCGAAATTGTGAGCCTGATGCGGGCAAATCCCAGAACTAACCAAGGCCTAACCGGCGTTTTCCTCTAAAATATTGATCGTATCCAGGTTTAATTGTCTGCATCAGTGTGGTAACACATTACTACATGATCCAAACCAGAAAACGCCCACGCTTTGGCCATAAAGTATGCAAAAAATTCGAAATTGTGAGCCAGATGAGGGCAAATCCCAGACATAACCCAGACTTAACCGGCGCTATCTCCTAAAATATTGATCGTATCCAGGTTTAATTGACTGTTTCAGTGTGGTACCACATTACTTCGCGATCCAAACGAGAAAAAATCCTGGGTCTGGCCAACAACTATGCTAAAAACGCGAAAGAATGATACTGATGAGGGCAAGTCCCAGATCAAACCCAGACCTAACATGCGTTATTCTCTAAAATATCGACCGAGTCCAGGATTAATCGGCTGTTTTAGTGTGGTACCACATTACTACGTGATCCAAACCAGAAAAAGCCCAGGATCTGGCCAACAAGTATGAGAAAAATACGAAAGTATGAGCCAGATGAGGGCAAATCCCAGACATAACCCAGACCTAACCGGTGTTATCCTCTAAAATATTGATCGCATCCGGGTTTAATTGACTGTTTCAGTGTGGTACCACATAACTACGCGGTGGATACCAGTAAAAGCCCAGGATCTGGCCATCAAGTATGCAAAAAATTCGAAAGTATGAGCCAGATGAGTACAAATCCCCGTCCTAACCCAGACCTAACCGGCGTTATCCTCAAAACTAATGATCGTATCCTGGTTTAATTGACTGTTCCAGTGTGGTACCAGACTAGTACGTGATCCAAACCATACAAAGCCCAGGATCTGGCCAACACGTATGCGACAAATGGGACAGTGTGAGCCTGATGAGGACAAATCACAAACCTAACATGCGTTATTCTCTTAAATATTGATCGAGACCAGAATTTATCGACTGTTTTAGTGTGGTACCACATTACTATGTGATCCAAACCGGTAAAGGCCCAGGCTCTGGCCAACAAGTATGCATAAAAACGCAAAGGTGTGAGCCAGATGCGGGTATAACCCAGACCTAAACCAGACCTAACCGGTGTTATCCAAAAAAATATTGATCGTATCCGGCTTTAATTGACTGTTGCAGAGTGGTACCACATTACTACGTGATCCAAACCAAAAAAATCCCAGGATCAGGCCAACAAGTAAGAGAAAAATTTGAAAGTATGAGCCAGATGATGGCAAATCCCAGACATAACCCACACCTAACCGGTGTTATCCTCTAAAATATTGACCGCATCCGGGTTTAACTGACTGTTTCAGTGTGGTGCCACATTACTACGTGGTGGATACCAGTAAAAGCCCAGGATCTGGCCATCAAGTATGCAAATAATTCGAAAGTATGACCCAGATGTGGGCAAATCCCAGACCTAACACAGACCTAACCGGCGTTATCCCCTAAGATATCGAACGAAACCAGGATTAGTTGACTGTTTCTATGTGTTACCACATTACTTCGTGATCCAAACCAGAAAAAACCCTGGCTCTGGTCGACAAGTATGCGAAAAATGCGAAAGTATGAGCCAGACAAGGGCAAATCCCAGACATAACCCAGACCTAACCAGCGTTATCCCCTAAAATATTGATCGTATCCAGGTTTAATTGACTGCTTCAGTGTGGTAACACATTACTACGTGATCCAAACCAGAAAACGACCAGGCTCTGGCCATCAAGTATGCAAAAAATGTGGAAGTATGAACCTTATGAGGGCAAATCCCAGACATAACCCAGACCCAACCGGCGTTATCCCCTAAAATATTGATCGTATCCAGGTTTAATTGTCTGCATCAGTGTGGTAACACATTACTACATGATCCAAACCAGAAAACGCCCACGCTTTGGCCATCAAGTATGCAAAAAATGTGGAACCATGAGCCAGAAAAGGGCAAATCCCAGAGCTAACCGGTGTTATACTCTAAAATGTAGATCGAGGCCAGGTTTAAATGAGTGTTCCCATGCGGTACCACATTACTACGTGATCCAAACCAGAAAAATCCCAGGATCTGGCCAACAAGTATGCGAAAAATGCGAGAGTATGAGCCAGATAAGGGCAAATCCCAGTCCTAACCTTTGATATCCTCTAAAGTATTGATCGAGGCCAGGTTTAAATGAGTGTTCCTGTGCGGTACCACATTACTACGTGATCCAAACCAGAAAAAACCCTGGATCTGGCCAACAAGTATGCGAAAAATGCGAAAGTATGAACCTGATGAGGACAAATCCCTGAACTAACCAAGGCCCAACCGGCGTTAACCTCTAAAAGATTGATCGAGACAAGGTTTAATCCACTGTCTCAGTGTGGAATCACATTACCACGTGATCCAAACCGGAGAAAGCCCATGGATCTTGCCAACAAGTATGCGAAAAATGCGAAAGTATGAGCCAGATGGGGGCAAATCACAGACCTAAGCCAGACCTAACCGGTGATATCCTCTAAAATATTGATCGTATCCAGGTATAGTTGACTGTTTCAGTGTGGTACCACATTACTACGTGATGGATACCAGTAAAAGCCCAGGATCTGGCCATCAAGTATGCGAAAAATGCAGAAGTATGAACCTGATGAGGGCAAATCCCAGAACTAACCCAGACCTAACCGGTGTTATCCTCTAAAATATTGACCGTGGCCAGGTTTAATTGACTGTTTCTGTGTGGTACCACAATACTACGTGATTCAAACCAGAAGAAGACCAGGATCTGGCCAACAATTATGCGAAATATGCGAAAGCATGAGCCTGATGGGAGCAAATCCCATACCTAACCCAGACCTAGCATGCGTTATCCTCTAAAATATTGATCGATAACGGGTTTAATCGACTATTCCAGTGGGGTACCACATAACTACCTCATCCAAACCAGAGAAAACCCAGGATATGGCCAAAAAGTGTGCGGAATATGCGAAAGTAGGAGCCTGATGAGTGCAAATCCCAGAGCTAACCTAGACCTATCATGCGTTATCCTCTAAAATATTGATCCAAGCCGGGTTTAATCGACCGTTCCAGTGTGGTACCATAATACTACCTGATCCAAACCAGAAAAAAGCCAGGACCTGTTCAACGAGTATGTGAAGAATGCGAAAGTATGAGCCCGATGATGCCAAATCTCAGACCTAGCACAGACCTAACATGCGTTATCCTCTAAAATATTGATCGGGACCAGGTTTAAACGACTGTTTCAATGTGGTACCGCATTACTACGTGATCCAAACAAGAAAAAGCCGAGGCTCTGGCCAACAAGTATGCGAAAAACTCGAATGCATGAGCCAGGTGAGGGAAAATCCCAGACCTAACGCAGACCTAACATGCGTTACCCTCTAAAATATTGATCGAGACCAGGTTCAATCGACTGTTTCAGCGAGGTACCACATTACTACGTGATCCAAACCAGAAAAAGCCCAGGATCTGGCCAACAAGAATGCGAAATATGCGAAAGTATGACCCTGATGGGAGCAAATCCCATACCTAACCTAGACCTTACATGCGTTATCATCTATAATATTGATCGAAACAAGTTTTAATCGACGGTGCCAGTGTGGTACCACATTACTACCTGATCCAAGCCAGAAAAAACCCAGGATCTGTTCAACAAGTATGTGAAGATTGCGATAGTATGAGTCTGTTGAGGGCAAATCCCAGACCTAACCCAGACCTAACATGCGTTATCCTCTGAAATAATCATCAAAACCAGGTTTAATCGACTCTTTCAGTGTGGTACCACATTACTACCTGATCCAAGCCAGAAAAAACCCATGATCTGTTCTACAAGTTTGTGAACAATGCGAAAGTATGAGTCTGATGAGGGCAATTCCCAGACCCAACCCAGACCTAACCGGCGTTGTCCTCTAAAATATTGATCGAGACCAGGCTTAATCGACTGTTTCAGTGTGGTACCAGATTACTACGTGATCCAAACCATACAAAGCCCAGGGTCTGGCCAACAATTATGGGAGAAATGCGAAAGTATGAACCTGATGATGGCAAATACCAGACTTAACCCGGACCTAACATGCGTTATCATCTATATTATTGATCGAAACAAGTTTTAATCGACTGTGCCAGTGTGGTACCACATCACTACCCGATCCAAGCCAGAAAAAACCCAGGATCTGTTCAACAAGTATGTGAAGAATGCGATAGTATGAGTCTGTTGAGTGCAAATCCCAGACCTAACCCAGACCTAGCATGCGTTATCCTCTAAAATATTGATCGTATCCAGGTTTAATTGACTGTTTCAGGGTGATACCACGTTACTACGTGATCCAAACCATACAAAGCCTAGGGTCTGGCCAACATGTATGGGAGAAATGCGAAAGTATGAACCTGATGATGGCAAATACCAGACTTCACCCAGACGTAACATGCGTTATCCTCTAAAACATTGATCGCGACCAGGTTTAAACGACTGCTTCAGTGTGGTACCGCATTACTACGTGATCGAAGCAAGAAAAAACCCAGGCTCTGGCCAACAAGTATGCGAAAAATTCGAATGCATGAGCCAGATGAGGGAAAATACCAGACCTAACCCAGACCAAACATGCGTTGTTCTCTTAAATATCGATCGACACCAGGATTAATCGACTGTTTTAGTGTGGTGCCACATTACTACGTGATCCAAACCAGAAAAAGCCCAGGGGTTCTGGCCATAAGCATGCGAAATATGCGAAAGCGTGAGCCAGATGAGGGCAAATCCCAGACCAAACCCAGACCTAACCGGTGTTATCCTCTAAAATATTGATCGTGTCCAGGTTTAATTGACAGGTTCGGTGTGATGCCACACTACTACGTGATCCCAACCATACAAAGCCCAGGATCTGGCCAACACGTATGCGAAAAATTCGATAGTATCAGCCAGGCACGGTTATAACCCAGCCCTAACCAGTGTTATACGCTAAAACATCAACCGAAACCAGGTTTAATTGACTGTTTCAGTGTGGTATTACATCAATACGTGATGGAAAACAGAAGAAGCCCTGGATCTGGCCAACAAGTATGTGAAAAAAGCGAAAACGTGAGCCAGTTTAGGGCAAATCCGAGAACTAACCCAGACCTAACCGGCGTTATCCTCTAAAAGATTGATCGTATCCAGGTTTAATTGACAGTCACAGTGTGGTACCACATTACTACGTGATCCAAATAAGAAAAGGCCCACGCTCTGGCCATCAAGTATGCAAAAAATTCGAAAGTATGAGCCAGATGAGGGCAAATCCCAGATCTAACCCAGACCTAACATGCGTTATTCCCTAAAATATCGATCGAGACCAGGATTTATCGACAGTTTTATTGTGGTACCACATTACTACGTGATCCGAACTAGAAAAAGCCCAGGCTCTGGCCAACAAGTATGCCAAAAATGCGAAAGTATGAGCCAGATGAGGGCGAATCCCAGACCTAACCCAGACCTAACCGGCGTTGTCCTCTAAAATATTGATCGTGTCCAGGTTTAATTGACAGGATCAGTGTGATACCACATTACTACGTGATCCAGACCAGTAAAAGCCCAGGATCTGGCCAACAAGTATACAAAAAATTGGAAAGTATGAGCCGGATGAAACAGTCAATTAAACCTAGTTTCGATCAATATTTTAGAGGATAACGCAGGTTAGGTCTGGGTTAGGTCTGGGAATTGCACTCATCTGGTTCATACTTTCGAATTTTTTGCATACTTGATGGCCAGATCCAGGGCTTTTACTGGTATCCATCACGTAGTAATGTGGTAACACTGAAACAGTCAAGTAAACCTGGACACGATCAATCTTTTAGAGGATAACGCCGGTTAGGTCTCGGTTATGTCTGGGATTTGCCCTCATCTAGCTCACGCTTTCGCATTTTTCGCATACTTGTTGGCCAGATTCTGGGATTTTTCTGGTTTGGATCAGGTTGTAATGTGATACCACACTAAAACGTTCGATTAATTCTGGTCTCGATCGATATTTTTGAGCCTAATGCATGTTAGGTCTGGCTTAGGTCTGGGATTTGCCCTCATCAGGCTGACACTTTCGCATTTTTCGCATACTTGTTGGCCAGATCCTGGGCTTTGCATGGTTTGTATCACGAAGTTATGTGGTACCACACTGAAACAGTCAATTAATCCTGGATACGATCAATATTTTAGAGGATAACACCGGTTTGGTCTGTGTTAGGTCTGGGTTATGCCCGCATCTGACTCATACTTTCGCAATGTTCACATACTTTTTGAGAAGATCCTGGGTTTTTTTCTGGTTTGTATCGCGTAGTAATCTGGTACCACAATAAAACAGTCGATTAAACCTGGTTTCGATCAATCTTTTAATATTTTCGGTCCAGAAAAAGACCAGGATCTGGCCAACAGGAATGCGAAATATGCGATTCCATGAGCCTGATGAGGGCAAATCCCAGACCTAACCTAGACCTAACATGAGTTATCCTCTAAAATATTGATCGTGGCCAGGTTTAATCTACTGTTTTAGTGTTGTACCAGATTACTACGTGATACAAACCAGAAAAAAACCATGATCTGCTCAAAAAGTGTGTGAAGAAAGCGAATGTATGAGGCTGATGTGGGCAAATCCCAGACCTAACCCAGACCTAGCATGCGTAATCATCTAAAATATTGATCGAAACCAGGTTTAATTGACTGTTTCTGTGTGGTACCACATTACTACGTGATGCAGTCCCGAAAAGGACCAGGATCTGGCCAACATGAATGCGAAATATGCGATTGCATGGGCCTGATGAGGGCAAATCCCAGACCTAACCTAGACCTAACATGCACTATCCTCTAAAATATTGATCGCAACCGCGTTTAATCGACTGTTCCAGTGTGGTACCATATTACTGCCTGATCCAAACCAGATGAAAACCAAGGATCTGTTCAACAAGTATGTGAAGAATGCGAAAGTATGAATCTGATGAGGTCAAATCTCGGTCCTAACCCAGACCTAGCATGCCTTATCCTCTAAAATATTGATCGTGGCAAGGTTTAGTTGACTGATTCTGTGTGGTACCATATTACTACGTGACACAATCCAGAAAAAGACCAAGTTGGTTCGCATTTTAAAACATGCATGTTGACCACATCATGGGTTTTATCTGGTATGGATCACGTAGTAATGTGGTACCACACTGAAACAGTCAATTAAACCTGGATACGATCAATATTTTAGAGGATAACGCCGGTTAGGTCTGGGTTATGTGTGGGATTTGCCCTCATCTGCCTCATACTTTCGAATTTTTTGCATACTTGTTGGCCAGATGCTGGGCTTTGTATGGTTTGGATCACGTAGTAATGTGGTACCACTCTGAGACAGTCAATTAAACCTGGATACGATCAATATTTTAGAGGATAACACCGGTTAGGTATGGGTTAGGTCTGGGTTATACCCGCATCTGGCTCATACTTTCGCATTTTTCGCATACTTGTTGACCAGACCCAGGGTTTTTTCTGGTTTGGATCACGAAGTAATGTGGTACCACACTGAAACAGACGATTAAACCTTGTCTCGATCTATATCTTAGAGGATAACGTTAGTTAGGTCTGGGGTAAGTCTGGGATGTGCCCTCTTCAAGCTCATACTTTCGCATTTTTCACATACTTGTTGACCAGATCGTCGGTTTCTTCTGGTGTCGATCACGTAGTAGCGTGGTACCACACTGAGACGGTCAATTAAACCTGGTTTCGGTCAATATTTTAGAGGATAACACCGGTTTGGTCTGGGTTAGGTCAGGGTTATAACCGCATCTGGCTCATATTTTTGCGTTTTTATGCATACTTGTTGGCCAGATCCTGGGTTTTTTCTGGTGTGGACCACGTAGTAACGTGGTACCGCACAGGAACACTCATTTAAAGCTGGCCTCGATCAATATTTTAGAGGATAACACCGGTTAGGTCTGGGTTAGGTCTGGATTATACCCGCATCTGGTTCATACTTTCGCATTTTTCGCCTACTTGTTTGCCAGATCGTGGGTTTCTTCTGGTTGGGAACACGTAGTAATTTGGTATCACACTGAAACTGTCAGTCAGACCTGGACACGATCAATATTTTAGAGGATAACCCCGGTTAGGTCTGGGTTTGGTCTGGGATTTGCCCTCATCAGGTTCATACTTTCGAATTTTTTGCAAACTTGATGGCCCGATCCTGGGCTTCTTCTGGTTTCCATCACGTAGTAATGTGGTACCAGACTGAAACAGTCAATTAAACCTGGACACGATCAATATTTTAGAGGATAACACCGGTTAGGTCTGGTTCAGGCCTGTGATTTGCACCCATCTGGCTCATACTTTCGCATTTTTCGCACACTTGTTGGCCAGATCAATGGGCTTTCTCCGATTTGGATCACGTGGTAATGTGGTTCCTCACTGATACAGTGGATTAATCCTGGTCTCGAACTATATTTTAGAGGATTACGCTGGTTAGGTCTCGGTTAGGTCTGGGATTTGCCATCATCTGGCTCACACTTTCGCGTTTTTCGCATACGTGTTGGCCAGATACTGGGCTTTGTATGGTTTGGATCACGTAGTAATCTGGTACCACACTGGTACAGTCAATTAAACCTGGAAGCGATCAATATTTGAGAGGATAACACCGGTTAGGTCTGGGTTATGTCTGGGATTTGCCCTCATTTGGCTCATACTTTAGCATTTTTCGCATACTTGTTGAGCAGACCCAGGGTTTTGTCTGGTTTGGATCACGTATTAATGTGGTACCACACTGAAACAGTCAATTAATCCTGGATACGATCCATATCTTAGGGGATAACGCCGGTTAGGTGTGGGTTATGCCTGGGATTTGCCCTCATCTGGCTCATACTTTCGCATTTTTCTCATCCTTATGGACCAGACCCAGGGTTTTCTCTGGTTTGGATCACGAAGTATTGTGGTACCACACTGAAAGAGTCAACTAAACCTGGATACGATCAATATTTTAGGGGATAACGTCGGTTAGGCCTGGGTTATGTCTGGGATTTGCCCACATCAGGCACATACTTTCGCATTTTTCGCGTACTTGTTGGCCAGATCCATGGGCTTTTTCTGGTTTCCATCACGTAGTAATGTGGTACAACACTGAAATAGTCAATTAAACCTGGATACGATCAATATTCTAGGGGATAACGCCGGTTAGGTCTGGGTTATGTCTGGGATTTGCCCTCATCTGGCTCATACTTTCGCATTTTTCGCATACTTGTTGAACAGACCCAGGGTTTTTTCTGGTTTGGATCACGAAGTAATGTGGTACCACACTGAAACTGTCAATTAAACCTGGGTGCGAACAATATTTTAGGGGATAACGCCGGTTAGGTCTGGGTTGGGTCTGGGATTTGCCCTCATCAGGCACATACTTTCGCACTTGCCGCATACTTCTTGGCCAGATCCATGGGCTTTCTCCGGTTTGGGTCACGTGGTAATGTGGCTCCACACTGAGACAGTGGATTAAACCTTGTCTCGATCAATATTTTAGAGGATAACGCCGGTTAGGTCTGGGTTAGGTCAGGGATTCGCCCCCGTCTGGCTCATACTTTCGCATTTTTCGCATACTTGTTGGCCAGAGCCTGGGCTTTTACTGGTCTGGATCACGTAGTAATGTGGTACCATACTGTGACAGTCAATTTAACCTGGTTTCGGTTGATATTTTAGCGGATAAGACCGGTTAGGTGTGGGTTATGCATGGGATTTGCCCTCATCTGGCTCATACTTTCGCATTTTTCACATACGTGTTGACCAGACCCAGGGTTTTTTCTGGTTTGGATCACGAAGTAATGTGCTACCACACTGAAACGGGCAATTAAACCTGGTTTCGATGAATATTTTAGACGATAACACCGGTTTGGTCTGGGTTAGGTCAGGGTTATAACCGCATCCTGCTCATACTTTCGCATTTTTCGCATACTTGTTGGCCAGATCCATGGGCTTTCACCGGTTTGGATCACGTGGTAATGTGGTTCCTCACTAATACAGTGGATTAATCCTGGTCTCGAACTGTATTTTAGAGGATATCGCTGGTTAGGTCTGGGTTAGGTCTGGGATTTGCCGTCATCTGGCTCACACTTTCGCGTTTTTCGCATACGCGTTGGCCAGATACTGGGCTTTGTATGCTCTGAATCACGTAGTAATCTGGTACCACACTGGTACAGTCAATTAAACCTGGAAGCGATCAATATTTTAGAGGATAACACCGGTTAGGTCTGGGTTATGTCTGGGATTTGCCCTCATCTGGCTCATACTTTCGCATTTTTCGCATACTAGTTGACCAAACCCTGGGTTTTTTCTGGTTAGGATCACGAAGATATGTGGTACCACACTGAAACAGTCAATTAAACCTGGATAGGCTCAATATTTTAGGGGATAACGCCGGTTAGGTCTGGGTTATGTCTGGGATTTGCCCTCATCTGGCTCATACTTTCGCATTTTTCGCATACTTGTTGAGCAGACCCAGGGTTTTTTCTGGTTTGGATCACGAATTAATGTGGTGCCACACTGAAACAGTCAATTAAACCTGGATACGATCAATATTTTAGAGGATAACGCCGGTTAGGTCTGGGTTAGGTCTGGGATTTGCCCTCATCTGGCTCACGCTTTAGCGTTTTTCTCATTCTTGTAGGCCACATCCTGGGTTTTTTCTGGTTTGGATAACGTAGTAATCTGGTACCACACTGGTACAGTCAATTAAACCTGGAAGCGATCAATATTTTAGAGGATAACACCGGTTAGGTCTGGGTTATGTCTGGGATTTGCCCTCATCTGGCTCATACTTTCGCATTTTTCGCATACTTGTTGAGCAGACCCAGGGTTTTTTCTGGTTTGGATCACGAATTAATGTGGTACCACACTGAAACAGTCAATTAAACCTGGATACGATCAATATTTTAGGGGATAACGCCGGTTAGGTCTGGGTTAGGTCTGGGATTTGCCCTCATCTGGCTCACGCTTTAGCGTTTTTCTCATTCTTGTAGGCCACATCCTGGGTTTTTTCTGGTTTGGATAACGTAGTAATGTGGTACCACACAGTGAGAGTCAATTTAACCTAGTTTCGGTTGATATTTTAGCGGATAACACAGGTTAGGTCTGGCTTGTGTCTGGGATTTGCCTTCATCTGGCTCATACTTTCGCGGTTCTCGCATACTTGTTGGCCAGATCCATGGGCTTTCTCAGGATTGGATCACGTGGTAATGTGGTTCCACACTGAGACAGTGGATTAATCCTGGTCTCGATCAATATTTTAGAGGATAACGCCGGTTAGGACTGTGTTTGTTCTGTGATTTGCCCCCATCTGGCTCATACATTCGCATTTTAAGCATACATGTTGGCCAGATACTGGGCTTTGTATAGTTTGGATCACGTAGTAATCTGGTACGACTCTGGAACAGTCAATTAAACCTGGATACCATCAATATTTTAGAGGATAACACCGGTTAGGTCTGGGTTAGGTCTGTGATTTGCCCCCATCTGGCTCATACTTAGTCAGTTTTCGCATACTTGTTGGCCAGATCCATGGGCTTTCTCAGGATTGGATCACGTGGTAATGTGGTTCCACACTGAGACAGTGGATCAATCCTGGTCTCGATCAATATTTTATAGGATAACGCCGGTTAGGACTGTGTTTGTTCTGTGATTTGCCCCCATCTGGCTCATACTTTCGCATTTTAAGCATACATGTTGGCCAGATACTGGGCTTTGTATGGTTTGGATCACGTAGTAATCTGGTACGACTCTGGAACAGTCAATTAAACATGGATGCGATCAATATTTTAGAGGATAACACCGGTTAGGACAGGGATTTGTCCTCATCTG
The DNA here is from genome assembly GCF_051014445.1 of Colletes latitarsis. Taxonomy (NCBI): domain Eukaryota; kingdom Metazoa; phylum Arthropoda; class Insecta; order Hymenoptera; family Colletidae; genus Colletes; species Colletes latitarsis. The sequence goes on from NC_135147.1 coordinate 5,948,719, forward strand.
GCTCATGCTTTCGCATTTTTCGCATACTTGTTTGCCAGATCCTGGGATTTTTCTGGTTTGGATCACGTAGTAATGTGGAACCACACTGAGACAGTGTATTAATCCTGGTCTGGATCAATATTTTAGCGGATAACACAGGTTAGGTCTGGGTTGTGTCTGGGATTTGCCTTCATCTGGCTCATACTTTCGCGGTTTTCTCATTCTTGTAGGCCACATCCTGGATTTTTTCTGGTTTGGATAACGTAGTAATGTGGTACCACACTGAAACAGTCAATTAAACCTGGACACGAGCAATCTTTTAGAGGATAACGCCGGTTAGGTCTGGGTTAGTCTGGGTTATAGCCGCATCTGGCTCATACTTTCGCTTTTTTCGCATACTTGTTGACCAGACACAGGGTTTTTTCTGGTTTGGATCACGTAGTAATGTGGTACCACTCTGAAACAGTCAATTAAACCTGGATACGATCAATATTTTAGAGGATAACGCCGGTTAGGTCTGGGTTATGTCTGCGATTTGCCCTCATGTGGCACATACTTTCGAATTTTTTGCATACTTGATGGCCAGATCCTGGCGTTTTTCTGGCTTCCATCACGTAGTAATGTGGTACCACACTGAAACAGTCAATTAAACCTGGACACGATCAATCTTTTAGAGGATAACGCCGGTTAGGCCATGCTTCGTCCTGGGATTTGCCCCCATCAGGATCATACTACCGCATTTTTCGCATACTAGTTGACCAGACTCAGGGTTTTTTCTGGTTAGGATCACGAAGTAATGTGGTACCACACTGGAACAGTCAATTAACCCTGGATACCATCAATATTTTAGAGGATAACGCCGGTTAGGACTGGGTTTGTTCTGTGATTTGCCCCCATATGGCTCATACTTTCGCATTTTAAGCATACATGTTGGCCAGATACTGGGCTTTGTATGGTTTGGATCACGTAGTAATCTGGTACGACACTGGAACAGTCAATTAAACATGGATGCGATCAATATTTTAGAGGATAACACCGGTTAGGACAGGGATTTGCCCTCATCTGGCACATGCTTTCGCATTTTTCGCGTACTTGTTTGCCAGATCCTGGGATTTTTCTGGTTTGGATCACGTAGTAATGGGGAACCACACTGAGACAGTGTATTAATCCTGGTCTCGATCAATATTTTAGAGGATAACGCCGGTTAGGTCTGGGTTAGGTCTGGGATTTGCCCTCATCTGGCTCATGCTTTCACATTTTTCGCATACTTGTTGGCCAGATCCATAGGCTATCTCCAGTTTGGATCACGAAGTAATGTGGTACCGCACTGAAACAGTCAATTAAACCTGGGTACGATGAATATTTTAGGGGATAACGCAGGTTAGGTGTGGGTTATGTCTGGGATTTGCCCCCATCTGGCTCATAATTTCGCAGTTTTCGCATACTTGTTGGCCAGATCCATGGGCTTTCTCAGGTTTGGATCACGTGGTAATGTGGTTCCACACTGAGACAGTGGATTAATCCTGGTCTCGGTCAATATCTTACAGGATAACGCCGGTTAGGACTGGGTTTGGTGTATGATATGCCCCCATCTGCCTCACACTTTCGCTTTTTTCGCATACGTGTTGGCCAGATCCTGTCTTTGTATGGCTTGGATCACGTAGCAATCTGGTACCACACTGGAGCAGTCAATTAAACCTGGATGCGATCAATATTTTAGAGGATAGCACCGGTTAGGTCTGGGTTAGGTCTGGGATTCGCTCTCATCTGGCTCATACTTTCGCATTTTTCACATACTTGTGGACCAGATCCTGGGATTTTTCTGGTTTGGATCACGCAGTAATGTGGTACCACACTAAAACAGTCGATTAATTCTGGTCTCGATCAATATTTTAGAGAATAACGCATGTTAGGTCTGGGTTAGGTCTGGGATTTGCCCTCATATGGCTCACACTTTTGAATTTTTCGCATACGTGTTGGCCAGATCCTGGGCTTTGTATGGTTTGGATCACGTGGTAATGTGGTACTAGACTAAAACAGTCCATTAATTCTGGTCTCGATCAATATTTTAGAGGATAACGCCGGGTAGGTCTGGGTTAGGTCTGGGATTTGCCCTCAGCTGGCTCATACTTTCGCATTTTTCGCTTACTTTTTGGCCAGATCCATAGGCTTGCTCCAGTTTGGATCACGAAGTAATGTGGTACCGCACTGAAACAGTCAATTAAACCTGGGTACGATCAATATTTTAGGGGATAACGCAGGTTAGGTGTGGGTTATGTCTGGGATTTGCCCCCATCTGGCTCACACTTTCGCATTTTTCGCATACGTGTTGGCCAGATCCTGGGCTTTGTATGGTTTGGATCACGTGGTAATGTGGTACTAGACTAAAACAGTCGATTTATTCTGGTCTCGGTCAATATCTTAGAGGATAACGCCGGTTAGGACTTGGTTTGGTGTATGATATGCACCCATCTGCCTCACACTTTCGCTTTTTTCGCATACGTGTTGGCCAGATACTGTCTTTGTATGGCTTGGATCACGTAGTAATCTGGTGCCACACTGGAGCAGTCAATTAAACCTGGATGCGATCAATATTTTAGAGGAGAACACCGGTTAGGTCTGGGTTAGGTCTGTGATTTGCCCCCATCTGGCTCACACTTTCGCATTTTTCGCATACGTGTTGGCCAGATCCTGGGCTTTGTATGGTTTGGATCACGAAGTAATGTGGTACCACACTGAAACAGTCAATTAAACATGGATACGATCAATATTTTAGAGGATAACACCGGTTAGATCTGGGATAGGTCTGTGATTTGCCCCCATCTGGCTCATAATTTCGCAGTTTTCGCATACTTGTTGGCCAGTTCCATGGGCTTTCTCAGGTTTGGATCACGTGGTAATGTGGTTTCACACTGAGACAGTGGATTAATCCTGGTCGCGGTCAATATCTTAGAGGATAACGCCGGTTAGGACTGGGTTTGGTCTGTGATTTGCCCCCACCTGGCTCACACTTACGCTTTTTTCGCATACGTGTTGGCCAGATCCTGGTCTTTGTATGGCTTGGATCACGTAGTAATCTTGTACCACACTGGAGCAGTCAATTAAACCTGGATGCGATCAATATTTTAGAGGATAACACCGGTTAGGTCTGGGTTAGGTCTCGGATTTGCTCTCATCTGGCTCATACTTTCGCAGTTTTCGCATACTTGTTGGCCAGATCCATGGGCTTTCTCAGGTTTGGATCACGTGGTAATGTGGTACCACACTAAAACAGTCGATTATTTCTGGTCTCGATCAATATTTTAGAGAATAACGCATGTTAGGTCTGGGTTAGGTCTGGGATTTGCCCTCATCTGGCTCATACTTTCGCATTTTTCGCATACTTGTTGGCCAGATCCATAGGCTTTCTCCAGTTTGGATCACGAAGTAATGTGGTACCGCACTGAAACAGTCAATTAAACCAGGGTACGATCAATATTTTAGGGGATAACGCAGGTTAGGTGTGGGTTATGTCTGGGATTTGCCCCCATCTGGCCCATAATTTCGCAGTTTTCGCATACTTGTTGGCCAGATCCATGGGCTTTCTCAGGTTTGGATCACGTGGTAATGTGGTTCCACACTGAGACAGTGGATTAACCCTGGTCTCGGTCAATATCTTAGAGGATAACGCCGGTTAGGACTGGGTTTGGTGTATGATATGCCCCCATCTGCCTCACACTTTCGATTTTTTCGCATACGTGCTGGCCAGATCCTGTCTTTGTATGGCTTGGATCACGTAGTAATCTGGTACCACACTGGAGCAGTCAATTAAACCTGTATGCGATCAATATTTTAGAGGATAACACCAGTTAGGTCTGGGTTAGGTCTGGGATTCGCTCTCATCTGGCTCATACTTTCGCATTTTTCACATACTTGTGGACCAGATCCTGGGATTTGTCTGGTTTGGATCACGTGGTAATGTGGTACCACACTAAAACAGTCGATTAATTCTGGTCTCGATCAATATTTTAGAGAATAACGCATGTTAGGTCTGGGTTAGGTCTGGGATTTGCCCTCATCTGGCTCACACTTTCGCATTTTTCGCATACTTGTTGCCCAAACCCAGGGTTTTTTCTGGTTTCGATCACGAATAATTGTGGTATCACATTGAAACAGTCAATCAAACCTGGATACGATCAATATTTTAGGGGATAACGCCGGTTAGGTCTGGGTTAGGTCTGGGATTTGCCCTCATCTGGCTCACCCTTTGTATTTTTCGCATACGTGTTGGCCAGATCCTGGGCTTTGTATGGTTTGGATCACGTAGTAATCTGGTACCACACTGAAACAGTCAATTAAACCTGGATACGATCAATATTTTAGAGGATAACACCGGTTAGATCTGGGATAGGTCTGTGATTTGCCCCCATCTGGCTCATAATTTCGCAGTTTTCGCATACTTGTTGGCCAGATCCATGGGCTTTCTCAGGTTCGGATCACGTGGTAATGTGGTTTCACACTGAGACAGTGGATTAATCCTGGTCTCGGTCAATATCTTAGAGGATAACACTTTCGTCTTTCGCAAACGTGTTGGCCAGATCCTGGTCTTTGTATGGCTTGGATCACGTAGTAATCTTGTACCACACTGGAGCAGTCAATTAAACCTGGATGCGATCAATATTTTAGAGGAGAACACCGGTTAGGTCTGGGTTAGGTCTGTGATTTGCCCCCATCTAGCTCACACTTTCGCTTTTTTCGCATACTTGTTGGCCAGATCCATGGGTTTTGTCTGGTTTGGATCACGTGGCAATGTGGTTCCACACTGAAACAGACGACTAAACCTGGTTGCGATCAATATTTTAAAGGATAACGCTGGTTAGGTCTGGGTTACGTCTGGGATTTGCCCTCATATGGCTCATACTTTCGCATTTTTCGCATACTTGTTGGCCAGATCCTGGGCTTTGTATGGTTTGGATCACGTAGTAATGTGGTAGCACACTGAAACAGACGACTAAACCTGGTTTCGATCAATATTTTAAAGGATAACGCTGGTTAGGTCTGGGTTACGTCTGGGATTTGCCCTCATCTGGCTCATACTTTCGCATTTTTCGCATACTTGTTGGCCAGATCCTGGGCTTTGTATGGTTTGGATCACGTAGTAATGTGGTAGCACACTGAAACAGACGACTAAACCTGGTTTCGATCAATATTTTAAAGGATAACGCTGGTTAGGTCTGGGTTACGTCTGGGATTTGCCCTCATCTGGCTCATACTTTCGCATTTTTCGCATACTTGTTGGCCAGATCCTGGGCTTTTTCTGGTTTCCATCACGTAGTAATGTGGTACCACACTGAAACAGTCAATTAAACCTGGATACGATGAATATTTTAGGGGATAACGCCGGTTAGATCTGGGTTGTGTCTGGCATTTGCCCTCATCTGGCTCATACTTTCGAATTTTTTGCATACTTGATGGCCAGAGCCTGTGCCTTTTCTGGTTTGGATGACGTAGTAATGTGGTATCACACTGAAACAGTCAGTTAAACCTGGGCACGATCAATATTTTAGAGGATTACACCGGTTAGGTCTGGGTTACGTCTGGTATTTGCCCTCATCAGGCTCACACTTTCGCATTTTTGGCATACTTGTTGGCCAGATCCTGGGCTATTTCTGGTTTGGATCACGTAGTCATGTGGTACCACACTAAAACAGTCGATCAATCCTGGTCTCGATCGATATTTTAGAGAATAACGCCGGTTAGGCCTTGGTTAGTTCAGGGATTTGCCGCCATCAGGTTCATACTTCTGCATTTTTCGTATACGTGTTGGCCAGATCCTGGGCTTTGTATGGCTTGGATCACGTAGTAATGTGGTACCACACTGAGACAGTCAATTAAGCCTGGATAAGCTCAATATTTTAGGGGATAACGCCGGTTATGTCTGGGTTATGTCTTGTATTTGCCTTCATCTGGCTCATACTTTCGTATTTTTTCGCATACTTGTTGGCCAGGTCCTGGGGTTTTTCTGGTTTGGATCACGTAGTAAGGTGGTAGCACACTGAAACAGACAATTAAACCTGGTTTCGATCAATATTTTAAAGGATAACGCTGGTTAGGTCTGGGTTACGTCTGGGATTTGCCCTCATCTGGCTCATACTTTCGCATTTTTCGCATACTTGTTGGCCAGATCCTGGGCTTTGTATGGTTTGGATCACGTAGTAATGTGGTAGCACACTGAAACAGACGACTAAACCTGGTTTCGATCAATATTTTAAAGGATAACGCTGGTTAGGTCTGGGTTACGTCTGGGATTTGCCCTCATCTGGCTCATACTTTCGCATTGTTCGCATACTTGTTGGCCAGATCCTGGGATTTGTATGGTTTGGATCACGAAGTAACGTGGTACCACACTGAAACAATCAATGAAACCTGGACACGATCAATCGTTTAGAGGATAACGCCGGTTAGGCCTTAGTTAGTTCTGGGATTTGCCCTCATCTGGCAATTTTTCACATACTTGTTGACCAGATCGTGGGTTTCTTCTGGTTTGGATCACGTAGTAGTCTGGTACCACACTGAAACAGTCAATTAAACCTGGATACGATCAATTCTTTTGAGGATAACGTCGGTTAGGTCTGGGTTAGGTGTGGGATTTGCCCTCATCTGGCTCACACTTTCGCATTTTTCGCATACTTGTAGGCCAGATCCTGGGCTTTTACTGGTATCCATCACGTAGTAATGTGGCACCACACTGAAAAAGTCAATTAATCCTATATACGATCAATATTTTAGAGGATAACACCGGTTAGGTCTGAGTTAGGTCTGTGATTTGCCCCCATCTGGCTCATACTTTCGCATTTTTCGCATACTGGTTGGCCAGACCCATGGGATTTCTCCAGTTTGGGTCACGTGGTAATGTGGTTCCACACTGAGACAGTGGATTAAACCTTGTCTCGATCAATCTTTTAGAGGTTAACACCGGTTAGGCCTTGGTTAGTTCAGGGATTTGCCCTCATCAGGTTCATGCTACTGCATTTTTCGCATACTTGATGGCCATATCCTGGGCTTTTACTGGTATCCACCACGTAGTAATCTGGTACCACAGTGAAACAGTCAATTAAACCTGGACACGATCAATTGTTTAGAGGAAAAGCCGGTTAGGTTTGAGTTACGTCTGTGATTTGCCCCCATCTGGCTCATACTTTCGCTTTTTTCGCATACGTGTTTGCCAGATCCTGCGCTTTGTATGGTTTGGATCACGTAGTAATGTTGTACCACACAGAAACAGTCGATTAATCCTGGTCTCGATCAATATTTTAGATAATGACGCCGGTTAGGGTTGGGTTAGGTTTGGGGTGTGCACTCATCTGGCTCGCACTTTCGCAGTTTTCGCATACTTGTTGGCCAGATCCTGGGCTTTTTCTGGCGTCTTTCATTATTTTAGAGGATAACAACGATTAGGTCTGGGTTAGGTCTGGGACTTGCCCTCATCAGGTTCAAACTTTTTTTTTTTTTTTTTTTTTTTTGTCGTGGGGAAAATCTTCGAAAGACTCCCTCCCACCTCCTTGGGGAGAGGTGGGAGGGGTGTGTGGGATTCCCCGCGCCCGTACAACGACAGGCGCGGGACCTACCCACTAAAAACCCCACGGTGACCCTTCGGCACGCTTTGGGAGGATACCGGGAATCGCTCGAAGCATTCTTCCGGTATCCTCCCCGTGCCCGCGCTTTCGCGCCCATCCCCCGGGGGGACAATCGGTCCCCCCAGTAGACACACTGCCTCATAGCGGCGGGACGGGGCCACTCCATCCCGCCGCTATCCGTCCCGGGGCCGCGTTTAGTGGCGGCTGCGAGCCCCAACTCGCAACCGCCCGCGACCCCGTTTCCACCCCTCGGCGGCCGGGCGTTCATGGCCGCACCAGACCGCCGAGGGTGCCTCCCATTGCGTCGGACCGGTAGGGGGAGGCACTCCTACCCCCAACCGGTCCGACCCGGCGCCGCCTGGCGGGAGGAGGGTCCCCTCAGGACCCCCCTCCCAGCCTAGGTCATCCGCCACGCCGAGGCGGCCGCCCGCGACGCCTCGCGACCGGGCGACGACCTCGGGCCACCGCACGAGCGCGAGCTTCAGCGCGCCGCTGAAGCTCGCGCTCCCTCCCCGCGGCCTCCTTCTGCAACATTACGTTCTCGCAGAAGGAGGCCACGGCCCTCCACTTCTCCTCGCTGCCGAGCATGGCGCGCACCACGCCCGGCAGCGAGACATCCCGCCCGACGACGCCGACCAGGACACGGCGCTCCCCCTCCCACGCGGGGCATACCTCCAGGGTATGATCCGCCGTGTCCTGCTCAGCGTCGCAGTGGCAGCAACGCGCCGTCGGCTCCTTCCCTATCCGGCACAGGTATCTTCCGAAGCTGCCATGCCCGGAAAATACCTGTGCCATCCGGTAGGTGAGGCTGCCATGGCCTCTGTCCAGCCACTCCTTCAGGAGTGGCCGAACCGCCCCGACAGTCCGGTGCCCCGCGGTTGGCAGAGCCAGCCGCTCCTGCCACGCGAGCAACACGGACTGCCGGGCCTGGCGCTTCAAATCGCCCCAAGCAGGTTCCTGCCGGCCCGGGACCGCCCCCACCCCCGCGCGACGGTCGACGCGGTGCCGGTACATCACCGCGTGCGACCGCGCGAGCAGGTCCATGGGCGGCATCCCCGCTAGAACCGTCGCCGCCTCATGTGACATGGTCCGATACCCGCGGACGACCCTGAGCGCCATGCGCCTCTGCACCCGACGCAGCATAGTCATGCTGCGCCGGGAGGCAGCCAGGTCGTCCGCCCAGACGGGGGCCCCGTATAGGGCCACCGACTGGACCATTGCCACATAGAGGCGACGAACTCGGCCCGCCGGGCCCCCCAGGTTGGGCAGGATCCGGCCCAGAGCCGCAACCATCCTTTCCAACCGGGGGACCAGGCAGCGGAAATGCTTCTCGAAACGCCAGTGGCTATCGAGGATCAGCCCTAGATACCTGATCTGGGGCTTCACCTCGATGTCAGCCCCACCCACCCGAATCAGAGGGGGTGGCGGATCCTGCCGAGGTGAATGAAACGCAATCACCTCGGTCTTATGGACCGCCACCGTCATCCCCATCCCCCTGATCCGGTCGACGACGCGTTGCGACCCCTCCTCCGCGCGACGCATGGCGCTCCCCCAGTGCGCCCCGACGGCCAGCACCAGTGTGTCATCCGCATAACACACCGTGCTGACGCCGTCGGGGAGGCCGGCCCGCAACACCGAGTCGTACGCGATGTTCCACAGGAGTGGCCCGAGGACCGACCCCTGCGGAACACCGCAGTACACCTCCCTCCGCATATCACCATCCCGGCCCGGATACTCGATCCACCTGCCGCGGAGATAATCCCCGACGACCGCCCTGAGACAAGGGTGGACTCGATGATATTCGAGTCCCCTCCTTATCTCTTCCCAGGGGAGGGTGTTAAAGGCATTGGCAATATCCAAGGATATTGCCAATGCCACCCCTCCCCGGGAGACGGCCGCCTCCGAGAGGGCCCTCACACGACCTATCGCGTCGATAGTCGATCGGCCCCCCCGGAAACCGAACTGGCAGTCGGCCAGACCGGGATCACCCCGCGACAGGTGCTCGACGAGGCGGGCAGCAATCACACGCTCGAAGAGCTTGCCCACCTCGTCGAGGAGACAAATGGGCCGGTATGCGGAGGGAGACTCCGCGGGCCGACCCTCCTTCCGGAGGAGGACCATCCTCGCCACCTTCCAACTGGGGGGGAATCGCCCGTCCCTCAGGCAGCGGTCGAACAACCGCCTGAGGTCGGCCCCAAGGACGCCCTGGGTCAAGACCCAAACCCGGCCGGGCACACCATCCGGACCCGGGGCCGTGTTACGAACCCCGAGCCGTCTGATGGCCGCTGCCAGCTCCTCCTGCGTGACCCCCAGCTCGGCCGTCCACTCCACTGGGACAGCCGCCGCCGCCGGAGGACGCGGTCCCCTCTCCCCAATTGGGAAGAGTGTATTGACCACGCCCTCCAGCAGCCGGGGGTCAAGACCCTCGGTGACGGGGGGCGCCCACGGGCGGAGCTTATTCAGCACCACCTTATATGGGCGCCCCCATGGATCGTCATCAAGGGTCTGGAGGAGCTCCTTCCATGCCTGGGTCTTGGCCCGTTTGATGGCGACCTGCAGAGCAACCCGCGCCACGCGGTATGCTCCATACAGGTCATCAGCTGCCCTCGCTCGCGCCACGCCGTCGCCTGTACGTTGACGACGGCGCGCGCGGGTGTACTGGCGTCGGGCGCGGACAGTCGCGACTCGCAACTCCGCGATCGCGTCCGACCACCAGTACACCGCCCGACGAGGAGAAGCCCGCCCGACCCGAGGCATCGCCGCGTCGCAAATACCCGCGACCAATGCTCCGAGCCGGGCGACCTCGTCCTCTATGCTCGGCAACTCGGTCGCTCCCTGCGGCCAAGTTGCAGCGAGGGCAGCTGCCATCAGGGCGTCCTTGTCCAGGCGCCGAAGCGCCCAGCGGCGTGGTGGGGTGCCACGCAGGCGGCCGTGTCGGGATGCACTCGCGGCGGCAGAGACCTCCATCCGGATGTACCGGTGATCGGAGAGTGTCTCTGCCCCCGCGACCACGTGCCAACCCGACACCATGCGCACGGCGTTGGGGGTCGCGAATCCAACATCCACGATGGACCCCCCATATCGCCGCACGCATGTGTGCTCCGACCCCCGGTTCAATACCCGGAGGTCGAGCCCCGCCGCCCAATCGCCCAGGATCCCGCCGCGAACGGAGGTCCTGGGGGATCCCCAAGCCACCGACTTGGCATTAAAATCCCCCAGGACCAGCACCGGCCGGGCCGCGTAGCGCTGCACGCATGCCGCGACCTCGGCCAAGTACAGCTCGAACGCAGCGTGACCGCTACGGGGCGAAATGTAGCACCCCACCACAGCGACTCCCCCCCAGTCCACGGCGACGAATCCCCGACCGCGCTCCAACAAGGAGAACGGGGGGGACCCGTCGCCCCCTCCCCATACCGTCGCCACCAAGCCGTCCGCGTCGCCCACCCAATGAGGGTGATCAGGGACGCGGTACGGCTCGGCGGCGACCGCCAGGCCAACCCCCCACTCCGCGAGGACTTGGGACATCAAGTCCTGTGCCGCGCGGCAGTGGTTGAGGTTGGCCTGGAGGAGGAGGCGGGGCGGCATTAATTAATGGCCGCGCCAGCCTCCTCCCGGCCGTCCGTCCCCGTAGCACCGTCCACCTCCATGGAGGACGATGCCACCGCCCTCGGCACCGGAGCCGGTGCAGCCCGCCTCTTCCTCTCCTTCCGGGAGGGGGGGGAGCACTTCTTGCTCCCCACCCTGTGATCGGCTGGCCTCCCCATGTCCGCACACAGCGGGCAGTGGGGGGCCGCCGAGCACTGGCTCGCACGGTGCTCTTTGGCACCGCAGCGGTAACACTGACCGCTGCGGTCCACCGGCGAGGTGCACCACTGCCTCACGTGCCCCAATTCGAGGCAGCGGTGACACTGGAGCGGGCGCGGCGCGAGGATTTCCACTCGCGCCGAAACCCACCCCACCAACACCCTCCCGGATTCCGCCACCTTACGGGCGGCGGAGAGGGGGCACCGGGCCCACACCGACCCGAGGCCGGAGGGCGACCTACGGATCTCTCCGATCCGCAGGTCCTCCACAGGACAGTCCCCCGCCCTCGCAAGGGCACGGGACACATCCTGTGCGCTGACCGAGTCGTCTAGCCCACAAACGCGCATCTCCGTGCGCTTCGTGGGCCGGGCGACCCGGACACCTCGCTCGCCCAGCTGCTCCCGGAGCCTCCGGGCGAGACGATCCGCCTTCGCGCCGCTTTCTGCACCGGGGATCTCCAGCAAGAGACCCCCGGTCACGGCCCTCTTCGCCCTCACGGAGGCGATGCCCAGCTCTTCCAGGGAGATATTCTCCCTGGCGAGCCGCATCGCCTCCGCGAGGGTCAGGTCGCCCCCCTGCGCAACGGTCAGCGTCACCGCTGCCGTTTTTGGGGGACGACCTGGTCGTGCCTTCCCGACCTTCGCGGCCTTTACCTTGGCCGCCGGCGGCGGAGGCGGAGGCTGCGGTTGCGAGGCCTTCCTCGCCGCCCGCTTCGCCTTCCGCCCCACCACCTCACTCCACGTCACCCCGCCTTGGGAGGGTGCTGTGGAGGACGCGACCACCGCGACCACGGGTACACCACCCCCCTTGGGGGTCGCGACCCGGGGCCCTGGTGCCGCAACGCTGGGCGGAGCCTTCACTCCGCCCTTCTTTGCCTTCCCCGACTGTACCGGAACAGGTCGGGGAGGCACCGCCTTCCTGCTGACCGCTCTTCCGGCGAGGAGCTCCTCCCGGAAGGCGGCCAGCTTGCCATCAATCATGTCCCCAATTCTCCTCAGAAGATCGTCTTCTGAGGAGGACGGGGACTTCTTCACGGGCGGAGTGCGGGTGGAGGGGCCCGCGGTGCCCCGCACCACTGCCGCCGCACTCCGCTTATTTACCTCCGCCGAGGGACGCGGCGGTGGAGGAGGAGGGAGGATGGGAGGGAGGGCCGCGCTGTTCCACAGCGCCTCTGCCCTCCTCCACCCCTGTCGCTCCTCCTCCAACAGGAGCTGCAGACGGGCGTTCCGCCCTCTGAGCTCCCGCGCCGCCTCCCTCATTTCCTCCGCCGCGGCCTTCAGGGCCTCCGCGCCACCGCTTTTCTGCCCCTTAAAGGCGCAGGCAGCGGCGACTTTCTCCACCCGCCTCAGAGACGAGGAGATCCTCTCCGATATCTCCTCGGTCACCTCGTCCCTGAGGCAACTCAGCCTCACCGACGGGCTCATCGCCCCGCCCACCTCGACGACGGCCTGCCCCGTCCTCTTCCTCTTAGAGCCTATGTGGCTCGTGCTGGAGGAGAAGGACGAGACCGACGCCGTCTCGTCGTCCTCCTCCACCCTCCACGAAGCCGGACCTGGCGCTGAGTGGGGCGCGGGCGCCGCCACCCTAACCCCAACCCCGTCTCCGTCCTCCCCAACCGACAAAACCCGCCCCATCCCCATTTTATTTTCTGTGTCCATAACAATCCCACGAGATGGTCGGAAATAAAGGTCCACCCGGGCAGAGCCGCCTTACCCGGGTAAGCCTAATACTCCGGGGGTTCGGCAGGTTCCCCGGAGGTGGTCGCTTGGGATTGGGCCTTCTCCCCCAACCATGCATCCCATCGCCGCGCACCATAGCTTACGATTGGAGGGCGATTTTATAGAGTCGCCATACTCGTGGCCCAGGCGGTTAAGCCAAGACCCCCGTTCCTCCTGCCGTCACGTACCATTCACAAAACTAAAAATGGAGTTGTGAATGGGTCGTTGCGACGACCAACAGGAGGTTTACGGTGTGATTAGCATCAGGTACCTCGGGGTCGCTACGCCCCGTACTGCGCCGGACACCTGGCCGGACACAGCCCCTGAGGGGACACAGCCCCTGAGGGGTCACATCCCAGACCTAACCCAGACCTAGCATGCGTTATCCTCTAAAATATTGATCGAAACCGGGTTTAATCGACTGTTCCAGTGTGGGACCACATTACTACTTGATTCGAACAAGAGGAAGACCAGGATCTGGCCAACAAGAATGCGAAATATGCGATTGCATGAGCCTGATGAGGGCAAATCCCAGACCTAACCCAGACCTAGCATGCGTTATCCTCTAAAATATTTATCGTGGCCATGTTTAAATGACTGTTTCTGTGTGGTACCACAATACTACGTGATTCGAACAAGAAGAAGACCAGGATCTGGCCAACAAGGATGTGAAATATGCGAAAGTATGAGCCTGATGAGTGCATATCCCAGACCTAACCTAGACCAAACATGCGTTATCCTGTAAAATATTGATGGTGGCCAGGTTTAATCGACTGTTTCTGTGTGGTACCACAATACTACGTGATTCAAACCAGAGGAAGACCATGGATCTGGCCAACTAGAATGCGAAATATGCGATCGTATGAGACTGGTGAGGGCAAATCCAAGACGTAACCTAGACCTAACATTCGTTATCCTCTAATATATTGGTCGAAACTAGGTTTAATCAACGCATTCAGTGTGGTACCACATTACTACCTGATCCAAGCCAGAAAAAACCCAGGATCTGTTCAACAAGTATGTGAAGAGTGCGAAAGTATGAGTCTGATGAGGGCAAATCCCAGAACCAACCCAGACCTAGCCTGCGTTATCCTGTAAAATATTGATCGTGGTCAGGCTTAATTAACAGTTACTGTGTGGTACCACATTACTACGTGATCCAAACCAGTAAAAGCCCAGGATCTGGGCAACAAGTATGCGAATTATGCGAAAGTATGAGCCTTGATGGGAGCAAATACCATACCTAACCAAGACGTTACATGCGTTATCCTCTATAATATTGATCGATACCAGGTTTAATCGACTGTTTTATTGTGGTACCACATTACTACGTGATACAAACCAGAAGAAAACCCAGGATCTGCTCAACAAGTATGTGAAGAATGCGAAAGTATGAGTCTGATGTGGGCAAATCTCAGTCCTAACCCAGACCTAGCATGCGTTATCCTGTAACATTTTGATCGTGGCCAGGCTTAATTGACTGTTTCTGTGTGGTACCACAATACTATGTGATTCAAACCACAAGAAGACCAGGATCTGGCCAACAAGGATGCGAAATATGCGAAAGTATGAGCCTGATGAGTGCATATCCCAGAACTAACCTAGACCTAACATGCGATAGCCTCTAAAATATTGATCGAAACCAGGTTTAATCGACTCCTTCAGTGTGGTATCACATTACTACGTGATCCAAACCAGAAAAAGCCCAGGATCTGGGCAACAAGTATGCGAATTATGCGAAAGTATGAGCCTTGATGGGAGCAAATACCATATCTAACCAAGACGTTACATGCGTTATCCTGTATAATATTGATCGATACCAGGTTTAATCGGCTGTTTTAGTGTGGTACCACATTACTACGTGATACAAACCAGAAAAAACCCAGGATCTGCTCAACAAGTATTTGAAGAATGCGAAAGTATGAGTCTGATGAGGTCACCTCCCAGACCTAACCCAGACCTAGCTTGCGTTATCCTCTAAAATATTGATCGTGGCCAGGCTTAATTGACTGTTTCTGTGTGGTACCACAATACTACGTGGATCGAACCAGAAGAAGACCAGGATCTGGCCAACAAGGATGTGAAATATGCGAAAGTATGAGCCTGATGAGTGCATATCCCAGACCTAACCTAGACCAAACATGCGTTATCCTCTAAAATATTGATCGAGACCAGGCTTAATCGACTGTTTCAGTGTGGTACCACATTACTACGTGATCCAACCCAGAAAAAACCCAGGATCAGTTCAACAAGCATTTGAAGAATGCGAAAGTATGAGTCTGATGGGGTCACATCCCAGACCTAACCCAGACCTAGCATGCGTTATCTCTCTATAATATTGATCGTGGCCAGGCTTAATTGACTGTTTCTGTGTGGTACCACATTACTACCTAATCCAAGCCAGAAAAAACCCAGGATCTGTTCAACAAGTATGTGAAGAGTGCGAAAGTATGAGTCTGATGCGGTTATAACCCAGACCTAACCCAGACCAAACCGGTGTTATACTGTAAAATATTGATCGGAACTAGGTTTAATTGACTGTTTCTGTGTGGTACCACATTACTACGTGATCCGAACCAGAAAAAACCCATGATCTGGTCAACATGTTTGTTAATCATTCGAAAGTATGAGCCAAATGATGGCAAATCCCAGACCTAACCCAGACCTAGCATGCCTTATCCTCTAAAATATTGATCGAAACCGGGTTTAATCGACTGTTCCAGTGTTGTACCACATTACTACGTGACACAATCCAGAAAAAGACCGGGATCTGGCCAACAAGAATGCGAAATATGCGAAACTATGAGCCAAATGAGGGCAAATCCCAGACCTAACCCAGACCTAGCATGCGTTATCCTGCAAAATATTGATCGAAACCGGGTTTGATCGACTGTTCCTTTGTGGTACCACATTACTGCCTGATCCAAACCTGAAAAAACCCTGGATCTGGCCAACAAGTGTGCGAAATATGCGAAAGTATGAGCCTGATGAGACCAAATCCCAGACCTAACCTAGACCTAACATGCGTTATCCTCTAAAATATTGATCGATACTGGGTTCAATCGACTGTTCCAGTGTGGTACCACATTACTACGTGATTCAAACCAGAAAAAACCCAGGATCTGCTCAAAAAGTATGTGACGATTGCGAAAGTATGAGTCTGATGCGGTTATATCCCAGACCTAACACAGACCAAACCGGTGTTATCCTGTAAGATATTGATCGGAACTAGGTTTAATTGACTGTGTCAGTGTGGTACCACATTACTACGTGATCCAAACCAGAGAAAACCCATGATCTGGTCAACATGTTTGTTAAAAATGTGAAAGTATGAGCCAAATGAGGGCAAATCCCAGACCTAACCAAGACCTAGCATGCGTTATCCTGTAAAATATTGATCGAAACCGGGTTTGATCGACTGTTCCAGTGTGGTACCACATTTCCGCCTGATCCAAACCAGAAAAAATCCAGGATCTGGCCAACAACAGTGCGAAATATGCGAAAGTATGAGCCTGATGAGAGCAAATCCCAGAACTAACCTAGACCTAACATGCGATATCCTCTAAAATATTGATCGAAATCATGTTTAATCGACTCTTTCATTGTGGTACCACATTACGACCTGATCCAAGCCAGAAAAAACCCAGGATCTGTTCAACAAGTATGTGAAGAGTGCGAAAGTATGAGTCGGATGAGAGCAAATCCCAGACCTAACCCAGACCTAGCATGCGTTATCCTCCAAAATATTGATCGTGGTCAGGCTTAAGTGACTGTTCCTTTGTGGTACCACAATACTGCCTGATCCAAACCTGAAAAAACCCTGGATCTGGCCAACAAGTGTGCGAAATATGCGAAAGTATGAGCCTGATGAGAGCAAATCCCAGACCTAACCTAGACCTAACATGCGTTATCCACTAAAATATTGATCGATACTGGGTTCAATCGACTGTTCCAGTGTGGTACCACATTACTACATGATCCAAACCAGAAAAAGCCCGGGATCTGGCCAACAAGTATTCGAAAAATGCGAAAGTGTGAGCCAGATGGGGGCAAATCCCAGACATAACCCAGACTTAACCGGTGTTATCTTCTAAAATATTGATCGTGTCCAGGTTTAATTGACAGTTTCAGTCTGATACCACATCACTACGTGTTCCAAACCATAAAGAGCCCAGGATCTGGCCAACAAGTATGAGAAAAATGCGAAAGTATGAGCGAGATGAGGGCAAATCCCAGACCTAACCCAGACCTAGCATGCGTTGTCCTCTAAAATATTGATCGAAACCAGGTTTAATCGACTGTTTTAGTGTGGTACCAGATTTCTACGTGATACAAACCAGAAAAAACACAGGATCTGGCCAACAAGTGTGCGAAATATGCGAAAGTATGAGCCTGATGAGCGCAAATCCCAGACCAAACCTAGACCTAACATGCGTTATCCTCTAAAATATTGATCCAAACCGGGTTTAATCGACTGTTCCAGTGTGGTAACATATTACTACCTGAACCAAACCAAAAAAAACCCAGGATCTGTTGAACAAGTATGTGAAGAATGCGAAAGTTTGAACCTGATGAGAGCAAGTCCTAGACCTAACCCAGACCTAACGTGCGTTATCCTCTATAATATGGATCGAGACCAGTCTTAATCGACAGATTCAGTGTGGTACCACAGTACTACGTGATCCAACCCAGAAAAACCCCAGGATATGTTCAACAAGCATTTGACGAATGCGAAAGTATGAGTCTGATGAGGTCATATCCCAGACCTAACCCAGACCTAGCATGCGTTATCCTCCAAAATATTGATCGTGGCCAGGTTTAATTGACTGTTCCTGTGTGGTACCACAATACTCCGTGAATCAGACCAGAGGAAGAGCAGGATCTTGCCAACAAGAATGCGAAATATGCGATTGTAGGAGACTGCTGAAGGCAAATCCCAGACCTAACCTAGACATAACATGCGTTATCCTTTAAAATATTGATCGAAACCAGGTTTAATCGTCTCTTTCTGTGTCGTCCCACATTACTACCTGATCCAAGCCAGAAAAAACACAGGATCTGTTCAACAAGTATGTGAAGAGTGCGAAAGTATGAGTCTGATGATGGCAAATCCCAGACCTAACCCAGACCTAGCATGCGTTATCCTGTAAAATATTGATCGTGGTCAGGCTTAATCGTCTGTTACTGTGCGGTACCACATTACTACGTGATACAATCCAGAAAAAGACCAGGATCTGGCCAACAGGAATGCAAAAAATTCGAAAGTATGAGCCAGATGAGGGCAAATCCCAGACATAACCCACACCTAACCGGTGTTATCCTCTAAAATATTTATCGTGTCCAGGTTTAATTGACTGAATCAGTGTGATACCACATTACTACGTGTTCCAAACCATAAAAAGACCAGGATCTGGCCAACAGGAATGCGAAATATTCGATTGCATGAGCCTGATGAGGGCAAATCCCAGACCTAACCTAGACCTAACATGCGTTATCCTCTAAAATATTCATCGAAACCAGGCTTAATCGACTGTTTCAGTGTGGTACCACATTACTACGTGATCCAAACCATACAAAGTCCAAGGCCTGACCAACAAGTATGGGAGAAATGCGAACGTATGAACCTGATGATGGCAAATACCAGATTTAACCCAGACCTAACATGCGTTATCCTCTAATATATTGATCGAGACCAGGCTTAATCGACTGTTTCAGTGTCGTCCCACATTACTACCTGATCCAAGCCAGAAAAAACCCAGGATCTGTTCAACAAGTGTGCGAAATATGCGAAAGTATGTGCCAGATGAGGGCAAATCCCAGACCTAACCCAGACCTAACCGGCGTTATCCTCAAACGTATTGATCGTATCCAGGTTTAATTGACAGTTTCAGTGTGGTACCACATTACTACGTGATTGAAACCAGAATAAGCCCAGGATCTGGCCATCAAGTATGCAAAAAATTCGAAAGTATGAGCCAGATGAGGGCAAATCCCAGACATAACCCACACCTAACCGGTGTTATCCTCTAAAATATTGATCGTGTCCAGATTTAATTGACTGTTTCAGTGTGGTACCACATTACTGCATAATGGAAACCAGAAAAAGCCCAGGATCTGGCCATCAAGTATGCAAAAAATTCGAAAGTATGAGCCAGATTAGGGCAAATCCCAGACATAACCCAGACCTAACCGGCGTTATCCCATAAAATATTGATCGTATCCAGGTTTAATTGACTGATTCAGTATGGTACCACATTATGTCGTGATCCAAACCAGAAAAAACCCTGGGACTGGTCCAGAAGTATGGGAAAAATGCGAAAGTATGAGCCAGACGAGGGCAAATCCCAGACATAACCCACACCTAACCGGCGTTATCCCCTAAAATATTGATCGTGTCCAGGTTTAATTGACTGAATCAGTGTGATACCACATTACTACGTGTTCCATACCATAAAAAGCCCAGGATCTGGCCAACAAGTACGTGAAAAATGGGAAAGTGTGAGCCTGATCAGGACAAATCCCAGAACTAACATGCGTTATTCTCTAAAATATTGATCGAGACCAGAATTTATCGACTGTTTTAGTGTGGTACCACATTACTATGTGATCCAGACCAGCAAAACCCCAGGATCTGGCCAACAAGTATGCGAAAAATGCGAAAGCATGAGCCAGATGAGGGCAAATCCCAGGCCTAACCGGTGTTATCCTCTAAAATATTGATCGAGGCCTGGTTTAAATGAGTGTTCCTGTGCAGTACCACATTACTACGTGATCCAAACCAGAGAAAACCCTGGGTCTGGTCCATAAGTATGAGAAAAATGCGAAAGTATGAGCCAGACGAGGGCAAATCCCGGACATAACCCACACCTAACCAGCGTTATCCCCTAAAATATTGATCGTATCCAGGTTTAATTGACTGTTTCAATGTGGTACCGCATTACTTCGTGATCCAAACAATACAAAGCCCATGATCTGGCCAACAAGTACGTGAAAAATGGGAAAGTGTGAGCCTGATCAGGACATATCCCAGACCTAACATGCGTTATTCTCCAAAATATTGATCGAGGCCAGGTTTAAATGAGTGTTCCTGTGCAGTACCACATTACATTAAAAACCCTGTATCTGTCCAACGTGTATGCGAAAAATGCGCAAGCATGAGCCTGATGAGGGCAAATCGCAGACCTAACCCAGTCCTAACATGCGTCATCCTCTAAAATATTGATCGAAACCAGGTTTAGTCGACTGTTTCAGTGTGGTACCACATTACTGCGTGATCCAAACCAGTAAAGGCCTAGGGTCTGGCCAACAAGTATGCATAAAAACGCAAAGGTGTGAGCAAGATGCGGGTATAACCCATACATAACCCACACCTAACCGGTGCTATCCTCTAAAATATTGATCGTGTTCAGGTTTAATTGACTGTTTTAGTGTGGTACCACATTACTACATGATGGAAACTAGAAGAAGCCCAGGATCTGGCCATCAAGTATGCAAAAAATTCGATAGTATGAGCCAGATGAGGGCAAATCCCAGACATAAACCACACCTAACCGGCGTTATCCCCTAAAATATTGATCGTATCCAGGTTTAATTGACTGTTTCAATGTGGTACCGCATTACTTCGTGATCCAAACAATACAAAGCCCATGATCTGGCCAACAAGTACGTGAAAAATGGGAAAGTGTGAGCCTGATCAGGACATATCCCAGACCTAATATGCGTTATTCTCTAAAATATTGATCGAGGCCAGGTTTAAATGAGTGTTCCTGTGCAGTACCACATTACATTAAAAACCCTGTATCTGTCCAACAAGTATGCGAAAAATGCGAAAGCATGAGCCTGATGAGGGCAAAATCCAGACCTAACCCAGACCTAACCGGCGTTATCCTCAAAAGTATTGATCGTATCCTGGTTTAATTGACTGTTGCAGTGTGGTACCACATTACTACGTGGTGGATACCAGTAAAAGCCCAGGATCTGGTCATCAAGTATGTAAAATATTCGAAAGTATGAACCAGATGAGTGCAAATCCCCGTCCTAACCCAGACCTAACATGCGTCATCCTCTAAAATATTGATCGTATCCAGGTTTAATTGACTGTTCCAGTGTGGTACCACAATTCTTCGTGATCCAATCCAGAGAAAACCCTGGGTCTGGTCCACAAGTATGAGAAAAATGCGAAAGTATGAGCCAGACGAGGGCAAATCCCAGACATAACCCACACCTAACCGGCGTTATCCCCTAAAATATTGATCGTATCCAGGTTTAATTGACTGATTCAGTGTGGTACCACATTACTACATGGTGGATACCAGTAAAAGCCCAGGATCTGGCCATCAAGTATGCAAAATATGCGAAAGTATGAACCAGATGAGTGCAAATCCCCGACCTAACCCAGACCTAACATGCGTCATCCTCTAAAATATTGATCGTATACAGGTTTAATTGACTGTTGCAGTATGGTACCACAGTACTTCGTGATCCAAACCATACAAAGCCCAGGATCTGGCCATCAAGTATGCAAAAAATTCGAAAGTATGAGCCACATGATGGCAAATCCCAGACATAACCCAGACTTAACCGGCGTTATCCCCTAAAATATGGATCGTATCCAGGTTTAATTGATTGTTTCAGTGTGGTACCACATTACTTCGTGATCCAAGCCAGAAAAAACCCTGGGTCTGGTCAACAAGTATGCGAAAAATGCGAAAGTATGTGCCAGATGTGGGCAAATCCCGGCCTAACCCAGACCTAACCGGCATTATCCTCAACAATATTGATCGTATCCAGGTTTAATTGACTGATTCAGTGTGGTACCACATTACTACGTAATGGAAACCAGAATGCCCAGGATCTGGCCAACAAGTATGCAAAAAATTCGAAAGTATGAGCCAGATGAGGGCAAATCCCAGACATAGCCCAGACCTAACCGGCGTTATCCCCTAAAATATTGGTCGTGTCCAGGTTTAATTGACTGTTTCATTGTGGTACCACATTACTACATAATGGAAACCAGAAAAAGCCCAGGATCTGGCCATCAAGTATGCAAAAAATTCGAAAGTATGAGCCAGATGAGGGCAAGTCCCAGACATAACCCAGACCTAACCGGCGTTATCCCCTAAAATATTGATCGTATCCAGGTTTAATTGACTGTTTCAGTGTGGTACCACATTACTACATAATGGGAACCAGAAAAAACCCAGGATCTGGCCATCAAGTATGCAAAAAATTCGAAAGTATGAGCCAGATGAGGGCAAATCCCAGACATAACCCACACCTAACCGGTGTTATCCTCTAAAATATTGATCGTGTCCAGGTTTAATTGACTGTTTCAGTGTGGTACCACATTACTACATAATGGAAACCAGAAAGAGGCCAGGATCTGGCCATCAAGTATGCAAAAAATTCGAAAGTATGAGCCAGATGAGGGCAAGTCCCAGACATAACCCAGACCTAACCGGCGTTATCCCCTAAAATATTGATAGTGTTCAGGTACAATTGACTATTTCAGTGTGGTACCACATTACTTCGTGATCCAAACCATACAAAGCCCAGGATCTGGCCAACAAGTATGCGAAAAGTGCGAAAGTGTGAGCCAGATGTGGGCAAATCCCGGCCTAACCGGTGTTATCCTCCAAAATATTGATCGTGTCCAGGTTTAGTTGACAGTTTCAGTGTGATACCACATTTCTACGTGTTCCAAACCATAAAAAGCCCAGGATCTGGTCAACAAGTACGTGAAAAATGGGAAAGTGTGAGCCTGATGAGGACAAATCCCAGACCTAACATGCGTTATTCTCTAAAATATTGATCGAGACCAGAATTTATCGACAGCTTTAGTGTGGCACCATATTACTATGTGATCCAAACCAGTAATGGCCCAGGATATGGCCAACACCTATGAGAAAAATGCGAAAGTATGAGCCAGATGAGGGCAAATCCCAGGCATCTCCCACACCTAACCGGCGTTATCCCCTAAAATATTGATCGTATCCAGGTTTAATTGACTGTTTCAGTGTGGCACCATATTACTATGTGATCCAAACCAGTAATGGCCCAGGATATGGCCAACACGTATGAGAAAAATGCGAAAGTATGAGCCAGATGAGGGCAAATCCCAGGCATCACCCAGGCCACACCTAACCGGCGTTATCCCCTAAAATATTGATCGTATCCAGGTTTAATTGACTGTTTCAGTGTGGCACCGCATTACTTCGTGATCCAAACAATACAAAGCCCATGATCTGGCCAACAAGTATGCGAAAAATGCGAAAGTATGAGCCAGATGAGGGCAAATCCCAGACCTAACCCAGACCTAACCGGTGATATCCTTCAAAATATTGATCGTGTTCAGGTTTAATTGACAGTTTCAGTGTGATACCTCATTACTACGTGTTCCAAACCATAAAAAGCCCAGGATCTGGCCAAAAAGTACGTGAAAAATGGGAAAGTATGAGCCTGATGAGGACAAACCCCAGACCTAACATGCGTTATTATCTAAAATATTGATCGAGACCAGAATTTATCGACTGTTTTAGTGTGGTACCACACTACTATGTGATCCAATCCAGCAAATTCCCAGGATCTGGCCAACAAGTATGCGAAAAATGCGAAAGCATGAGACAGACGTGGGCAAACCCCGGCCTAACCGGTGTTATCCTCCAAAATATTGATCGAGGCCAGATTTAAATGAGTGTTCCACAGCAGTACCACATCACTACGTGATCCAAACCAGAAAAAACCCTGGATCTGGCCAACAAGTATGCGAAAAATGCGAAAGCATGAGCCTGATGAGGGCAAATTCCAGACCTAACCCAGATCTAACCGGTGTTATCCTCTAAAATATTGATCGAAACCTGGTTTAGTCGACTGTTTTAGTGTGGTACCACATTACTACGTGATCCAAACCAGAAATAGCCCAGGATCTGGTCAACAAGTACGTGAAAAATGGGAAAGTGTGAGCCTGATGAGGACAAATCCCAGACCTAACATGCGTTATTCTCTAAAATATTGATCGAGACCAGAATTTATCGACAGCTTTAGTGTGGCACCATATTACTATGTGATCCAAACCAGTAATGGCCCAGGATATGGCCAACAAGTATGAGAAAAATGCGAAAGTATGAGCCAGATGAGGGCAAATCCCAGGCATCACCCACACCTAACCGGCGTTATCCCCTAAAATATTGATCGTATCCAGGTTTAATTGACTGTTTCAGTGTGGTACCACATTACTACGTGGTGGATACCAGTAAAAGCCCAGGATCTGGCCATCAAGTATGCAAAATATGCGAAAGTATGAACCAGATGAGTGCAAATCCCCGACCTAACCCAGACCTAACATGCGTCATCCTCTAAAATATTGATCGTATACAGGTTTAATTGACTGTTTCAGTGTGGCACCGCATTACTTCGTGATCCAGACAATACAAAGCCCATGATCTGGCCAACAAGTATGCGAAAAATGCGAAAGTATGAGCCAGATGAGGGCAAATCCCAGACCTAACCCAGACCTAACCGGTGATATCCTTCAAAATATTGATCGTGTCCAGGTTTAATTGACAGTTTCAGTGGGATACCTCATTACTACGTGTTCCAAACCATAAAAAGCCCAGGATCTGGCCAACAAGTACGTGAAAAATGGGAAAGTATGAGCCTGATGAGTACAAACCCCAGACCTAACATGCGTTATTATCTAAATTATTGATCGAGACCAGAATTTATCGACTGTTTTAGTGTGGTACCACACTACTATGTGATCCAATCCAGCAAATTCCCAGGATCTGGACAACAAGTATGCGAAAAATGCGAAAGCATGAGACAGATGTGGGCAAACCCCGGCCTAACCGGTGTTATCCTCCAAAATATTGATCGAGGCCAGATTTAAATGAGTGTTCCACTGCAGTACCACATCACTACGTGATCCAAACCAGAAAAAACCCTGGATCTGGCCAACAAGTATGCGAAAAATGCGAAAGCATGAGCCCGATGAGGGCAAATTCCAGACCTAACACAGACCTAACCGGTGTTATCCTCTAAAATATTGATCGAAACCTGGTTTAGTCGACTGTTTTAGTGTGGTACCACATTACTACGTGATCCAAACCAGAAATAGCCCAGGATCTGGCCAACAAGTATGCGATAAAAGCGGAAGTGTGAGCCAGATGAGGGCAAATCCCAGACCTAACCCAGACCTAACCGGTGTTATCCCCTAAAATATTGATCGTGTCCAGGTTTAATTGACTGTTCCATTGTGGTACCACATTACTACATAATGGAAACCAGAAAAAGCCCAGGATCTGGCCATCAAGTATGCAAAAAATTCGAAAGTATGAGCCAGATGAGGGCAAATCCCAGACATAACCCACACCTAACCGGTGTTATCCTCTAAAATATTGATCGTGTCCAGGTTTAATTGACTGTTTCAGTGTGGTACCACATTACTACATAATGGGAACCAGAAAAAGCCCAGGATCTGGCCATCAAGTATGCAAAAAATTCGAAAGTATGAGCCAGATGAGGGCAAATCCCAGACATAACCCAGACCTAACCGGCGTTATCCCCTAAAATATTGATCGTATCCAGGTTTAATTGACTGATTCAGTGTGGTACCACATTATCTCGTGATCCAAACCAGAAAAAACCCTGGGACTGGTCCACAAGTATGGGAAAAATGCGAAAGTATGAGCCAGACGAGGGCAAATCCCAGACATAACCCACACCTAACCGGCGTTATCCCCTAAAATATTGATCGTATGCAGGTTTAATTGACTGTTTCAGTGTGGTACCGCATTACTACGTGATGGAAACTAGAAAAAGCCCAGGATCTGGCCATCAAGTATGCAAAAAATGTGCAAGTATGAACATGATGCGGGCAAATCCCAGAACTAACCAAGGCCTAACCGGCGTTTTCCTCTAAAATATTGATCGTGTCCAGGTTTAGTTGACAGTTTCAGTGTGGTACCACATTACTACGTGATTGAAACCAGAATAAGCCCAGGATCTGGCCATCAAGTATGCAAAAAATTCGAAATTGTGAGCCAGATGAGGGCAAATCCCAGACATAACCCAGACTTAACCGGCGCTATCTCCTAAAATATTGTTCGTATCCAGGTTTAATTGACTGTTTCTGTGTGGTACCACATTACTGCATAATGGAAACCAGAACAAGCCCAGGATCTGGCCATCAAGTATGCAAAAAATTCGAAAGTATGAGCCAGATTAGGGCAAATCCCAGACATAACCCAGACCTAACCGACGTTATCCCATAAAATATTGATCGTATCCAGGTTTAATTGACTGATTCAGTGTGGTACCACATTATGTCGTGATCCAAACCAGAAAAAACCCTGGGACTGGTCCAGAAGTATGGGAAAAATGCGAAAGTGTGAGCCAGACGAGGGCAAATCCCAGACATAACCCACACCTAACCGGCGTTATCCCATAAAATATTGATCGTATCCAGGTTTAATTGACTGATTCAGTGTGGTACCACATTATTTCGTGATCCAAACAAGAAAAAACCCTGGGACTGGTCCAGAAGTATGGGAAAAATGCGAAAGTATGAGCCAGACGAGGGCAAATCCCAGACATAACCCACACCTAACCGGCGTTATCCCCTAAAATATTGATCGTGTCCAGGTTTAATTGACTGAATCAGTGTGATACCACATTACTACGTGTTCCAAACCATAAAAAGCCCAGGATCTGGCCAACAAGTACGTGAAAAATGGGAAAGTGTGAGCCTGATCAGGACAAATCCCAGTCCTAACATGCGTTATTCTCTAAAATATTGATCGAGACCAGAATTTATCGACTGTTTTAGTGTGGTACCACATTACTATGCGATCCAAACCAGCAAAACCCCAGGATCTGGCCAACAAGTATGCGAAAAATGCGAAAGCATGAGCCAGATGAGGGCAAATCCCAGGCCTAACCGGTGTTATCCTCTAAAATATTGATCGAGGCCTGGTTTAAATGAGTGTTCCTGTGCAGTACCACATTACATTAAAAACCCTGTATCTGTCCAACAAGTATGCGAAAAATGCGAAAGCATGAGCCTGGTGAGGGCAAATCGCAGACCTAACATGCGTTATTCTCTAAAATATTGATCAAGACCAGAATTTATCGACTGTTTTAGTGTGGTACCACATTACTATGTGATCCAAACCAGCAAAACCCCAGGATCTGGCCAACAAGTATGCGAAAAATGCGAAAGCATGAGCCTGATCAGGACATATCCCAGACCTAACATGCGTTATTCTCTAAAATATTGATCGAGGCCAGGTTTAAATGAGTGTTCTTGTGCAGTACCACATTACATTAAAAACCCTGTATCTGTCCAACAAGTATGCGAAAAATGCGAAAGCATGAGCCTGGTGAGGGCAAATCGCAGACCTAACCCAGTCCTAACATGCGTCATCCTCTAAAATATTGATCGAAACCAGGTTTAGTCGACTGTTTCAGTGTGGTACCACATTACTGCGTGATCCAAACCAGTAAAGGCCTAGGGTCTGGCCAACAAGTATGCATAAAAACGCAAAGGTGTGAGCAAGATGCGGGTATAACCCGGACCTAACCCAGACATAACCTGTGTTATCCAAAAAAATATTGATCGTATCCACGTTCAATTTACTGTTCCAGAGTGGTACCACATTACTACGTGATCTAAACCAAAAAAATCCCAGCATCTGGCCAACAACTATGCGAAAAACGCGAAGGAATGATCCTGATGAGGGCAAATCCCAGATCTAACCCAGACCTATCATGCGCTGTTCTCTAAAATATCGACCGAGACCAGGATTAATCGGCTGTTTTAGTGTGGTACCACATTACTACGTGATCCAAACCAGAAAAAGCCCAGGATCTGGCGAACAAGTATGCGATAAAAGCGGAAGTGTGAGCCAGATGAGGGCAAATCCCAGACCTAACCCAGACCTAACCGGTGTTATCCTCTAAAATATTGATCGTACCCAGGTTTAGTTGACTGATTCAGTGTGGTACCACATTACCTCGTGATCCAAACCAGAAAAAACCCTGGGACTGGTCCACAAGTATGAGAAAAATGCGAAAGTATGAGCCAGATGAGGGCAAATCCCATACATAACCCACACCTAACCGGTGCTATCCTCTAAAATATTGATCGTGTTCAGGTTTAATTGACTGTTTTAGTGTGGTACCACATTACTACATGATGGAAACTAGAAAAAGCCCAGGATCTGGCCATCAACTATGCAAAAAATTCGAAAGTATGAGCCAGATGAGGGCAAATCCCAGACATAACCCACACCTAACCGGCGTTATCCCCTAAACTATTGATCGTATCCAGGTTTAATTGACTGCTTCAGTATGGTACCACAGTACTTCGTGATCCAAACCATACAAAGCCCAGGATCTGGCCAACAAGTATGCGAAAAATGCGTAAGTGTGAGCCAGATTAGGGCAAATCCCAGACCTAACCCAGACCTAACCGGCGTTATCCTCAAAAGTATTGATCGTATCCTGGTTTAATTGACTGTTGCAGTGTGGTACCACATTACTACGTGGTGGATACCAGTAAAAGCCCAGGATCTGGTCATCAAGTATGTAAAGTATTCGAAAGTATGAACCAGATGAGTGCAAATCCCCGTCCTAACCCAGACCTAACATGCGTCATCCTCTAAAATATTGATCGTATCCAGGTTTAATTGACTGTTCCAGTGTGGTACCACAATTCTTCGTGATCCAATCCAGAGAAAACCCTGGGTCTGGTCCACAAGTATGAGAAAAATGCGAAAGTATGAGCCAGACGAGGGCAAATCCCAGACATAACCCACACCTAACCGGCGTTATCCCCTAAAATATTGATCGTATCCAGGTTTAATTGACTGATTCAGTGTGGTACCACAATACTACGTGATTGAAACCAGAATAAGCCCAGGATCTGGCCATCAAGTATGCAAAAAATTCGAAAGTATGAGCCACATGATGGCAAATCCCAGACATAACCCAGACTTAACCGGCGTTATCCCCTGAAATATGGATCGTATCCAGGTTTAATTGATTGTTTCAGTGTGGTACCACATTACTTCGTGATCCAAGCCAGAAAAAACCCTGGGTCTGGTCAACAAGTATGCGAAAAATGCGAAAGTATGTGCCAGATGTGGGCAAATCCCGGCCTAACCCAGACCTAACCGGCATTATCCTCAAAAATATTGATCGTATCCAGGTTTAATTGACTGGTTCAGTGTGGTACCACATTACTACGTAATGGAAACCAGAATGCCCAGGATCTGTCCAACAAGTATGCAAAAAATTCGAAAGTATGAGCCAGATGAGGGCAA
Organism: Colletes latitarsis; assembly: GCF_051014445.1. NCBI lineage: Eukaryota > Metazoa > Arthropoda > Insecta > Hymenoptera > Colletidae > Colletes > Colletes latitarsis. Next base: position 5,978,158 of record NC_135147.1, read on the forward strand.
ATCCCAGACATAGCCCAGACCTAACCGGCGTTATCCCCTAAAATATTGGTCGTGTCCAGGTTTAATTGACTGTTTCATTGTGGTACCACATTACTACATAATGGAAACCAGAAAAAGCCCAGGATCTGGCCATCAAGTATGCAAAAAATTCGAAAGTATGAGCCAGATGAGGGCAAGTCCCAGACATAACCCAGACCAAACCGGCGTTATCCCCTAAAATATTGACCGTATCCAGGTTTAATTGACTGTTTCAGTGTGGTACCACATTACTACATAATGGAAACCAGAAAGAGCCCAGGATCTGGCCATCAAGTATGCAAAAAATTCGAAAGTATGAGCCAGATGAGGGCAAATCCCAGACATAACCCAGACCTAACCGGCGCTATCCCCTAAAATATTGGTCGTACCCAGGTTTAATTGCTGTTTCAGTGTGGTACCACAATTCTTCGTGATTCAATCCAGAGAAAACCCTGGGTCTGGTCCACAAGTATGAGAAAAATGCGAAAGTATGAGCCAGACGAGGGCAAATCCCAGACATAACCCACACCTAACCGGCGTTATCCCATAAAATATTGATCGTATCCAGGTTTAATTGTCTGTTTCAGTGCGGTACCGCATTACTACATAATGGAAACCAGAAAAAGCCCAAGATCTGGCCATCAAGTATGCAAAAAATTCGAAAGTATGAGCCAGATGAGGGCAAGTCCCAGACATAACCCAGACCTAACCGGCGTTATCCCCTAAAATATTGATAGTGTTCAGGTACAATTGACTATTTCAGTGTGGTACCACATTACTTCGTGATCCAAACCATACAAAGCCCAGGATCTGGCCAACAAGTATGCGAAAAGTGCGAAAGTGTGAGCCAGATGTGGGCAAATCCCGGCCTAACCGGTGTTATCCTCCAAAATATTGATCGTGTCCAGGTTTAGTTGACAGTTTCAGTGTGATACCACATTACTACGTGTTCCAAACCATAAAAAGCCCAGGATCTTGTCAACAAGTACGTGAAAAATGGGAAAGTGTGAGCCTGATGAGGACAAATCCCAGACCTAACATGCGTTATTCTCTAAAATATTGATCGAGACCAGAATTTATCGACAGCTTTAGTGTGGCACCATATTACTATGTGATCCAAACCAGTAATGGCCCAGGATATGGCCAACACGTATGAGAAAAATGCGAAAGTATGAGCCAGATGAGGGCAAATCCCAGGCATCACCCACACCTAACCGGCGTTATCCCCTAAAATATTGATCGTATCCAGGTTTAATTGACTGTTTCAGTGTGGTACCACATTACTACGTGGTGGATACCAGTAAAAGCCCAGGATCTGGCCATCAAGTATGCAAAATATGCGAAAGTATGAACCAGATGAGTGCAAATCCCCGACCTAACCCAGACCTAACATGCGTCATCCTCTAAAATATTGATCGTATACAGGTTTAATTGACTGTTTCAGTGTGGCACCGCATTACTTCGTGATCCAAACAATACAAAGCCCATGATCTGGCCAACAAGTATGCGAAAAATGCGAAAGTATGAGCCAGATGAGGGCAAATCCCAGACCTAACCCAGACCTAACCGGTGATATCCTTCAAAATATTGATCGTGTCCAGGTTTAATTGACAGTTTCAGTGTGATACCTCATTACTACGTGTTCCAAACCATAAAAAGCCCAGGATCTGGCCAACAAGTACGTGAAAAATGGGAAAGTATGAGCCTGATGAGGACAAACCCCAGACCTAACATGCGTTATTATCTAAAATATTGATCGAGACCAGAATTTATCGACTGTTTTAGTGTGGTACCACACTACTATGTGATCCAATCCAGCAAATTCCCAGGATCTGGCCAACAAGTATGCGAAAAATGCGAAAGCATGAGACAGATGTGGGCAAACCCCGGCCTAACCGGTGTTATCCTCCAAAATATTGATCGAGGCCAGATTTAAATGAGTGTTCCACTGCAGTACCACATCACTACGTGATCCAAACCAGAAAAAACCCTGGATCTGGCCAACAAGTATGCGAAAAATGCGAAAGCATGAGCCTGATGAGGGCAAAATCCAGACCTAACCCAGACCTAACCGGTGTTATCCTCTAAAATATTGATCGAAACCTGGTTTAGTCGACTGTTTTAGTGTGGTACCACATTACTACGTGATCCAAACCAGAAATAGCCCAGGATCTGGCCAACAAGTATGCCATAAAAGCGGAAGTGTGAGCCAGATGAGGGCAAATCCCAGACCTAACCCAGACCTAACCGGTGTTATCCCCTAAAATATTGATCGTGTCCAGGTTTAATTGACTGTTCCATTGTGGTACCACATTACTACATAATGGAAACCAGAAAAAGCCCAGGATCTGGCCATCAAGTATGCAAAAAATTCGAAAGTATGAGCCAGATGAGGGCAAGTCCCAGACATAACCCAGACCTAACCGGCGTTATTCCCCAAAATATTGATCGTATCCAGGTTTAATTGACTGATCCAGTGTGCTACCACATTACTACCTAATGGAAACCAGAAAAAACCCAGGATCTGATCATCAAGTATGCAAAAAATTCGGAAGTATGAGCCAGATGAGGGCAAATCCCAGACATAACCCACACCTAACCGGTGTTATCCTCTAAAATATTGATCGTGTCCAGGTTTAATTGACTGTTTCAGTGTGGTACCACATTACTACATAATGGAAACCAGAAAAAGCCCAGGATCTGGCCATCAAGTATGCAAAAAATTTGAAAGTATGAGCCAGATGAGGGCAAATCCCAGACATAACCCACACCTAACCGGTGTTATCCTCTAAAATATTGACCGCATCCGGGTTTAACTGACTGTTTCAGTGTGGTGCAACATTACTACGTGGTGGATACCAGTAAAAGCCCAGGAACTGGCCATCAAGTATGCAAATAATTCGAAAGTATGACCCAGATGTGGGCAAATCCCAGACCTAACACAGACCTAACCGGCGTTATCCCCTAAGATATCGAACGAAACCAGGATTAGTTGACTGTTTCAATGTGTTACCACATTACTTCGTGATCCAAACCAGAAAAAACCCTGGCTCTGGTCGACAAGTATGCGAAAAATGCGAAAGTATGAGCCAGACAAGGGCAAATCCCAGACATAACCCAGACCTAACCAGCGTTATCCCCTAAAATATTGATCGTATCCAGGTTTAATTGACTGCTTCAGTGTGGTAACACATTACTACGTGATCCAAACCAGAAAAGGACCAGGCTCTGGCCATCAAGTATGCAAAAAATGTGGAAGTATGAACCTTATGAGGGCAAATCCCAGACATAACCCAGACCCAACCGGCGTTATCCCCTAAAATATTGATCGTATCCAGGTTTAATTGCCTGCATCAGTGTGGTAACACATTACTACATGATCCAAACCAGAAAACGCCCACGCTTTGGCCATCAAGTATGCAAAAAATGTGGAAGCATGAGCCAGAAAAGGGCAAATCCCAGAGCTAACCGGTGTTATACTCTAAAATGTAGATCGAGGCCAGGTTTAAATGAGTGTTCCCATGCGGTACCGCATTACTACGTGATCCAAACCAGAAAAATCCCAGGATCTGGCCAACAAGTATGCGAAAAATGCGAGAGTATGAGCCAGATAAGGGCAAATCCCAGTCCTAACCTTTGATATCCTCTAAAGTATTGATCGAGGCCAGGTTTAAATGAGTGTTCCTGTGCGGTACCACATTACTACGTGATCCAAACCAGAAAAAACCCTGGATCTGGCCAACAAGTATGCGAAAAATGCGAAAGTATGAACCTGATGAGGACAAATCCCTGAACTAACCAAGGCCCAACCGGCGTTAACCTCTAAAAGATTGATCGAGACAAGGTTTAATCCACTGTCTCAGTGTGGAATCACATTACCACGTGATCCAAACCGGAGAAAGCCCATGGATCTTGCCAACAAGTATGCGAAAAATGCGAAAGTATGAGCCAGATGGGGGCAAATCACAGACCTAAGCCAGACCTAACCGGTGATATCCTCTAAAATATTGATCGTATCCAGGTATAGTTGACTGTTTCAGTGTGGTACCACATTACTACGTGATGGATACCAGTAAAAGCCCAGGATCTGGCCATCAAGTATGCGAAAAATGCAGAAGTATGAACCTGATGAGGGCAAATCCCAGAACTAACCCAGAACTAACCGGTGTTATCCTCTAAAATATTGACCGTGGCCAGGTTTAATTGACTGTTTCTGTGTGGTACCACAATACTACGTGATTCAAACCAGAAGAAGACCAGGATCTGGCCAACAATTATGCGAAATATGCGAAAGCATGAGCCTGATGGGAGCAAATCCCATACCTAACCCAGACCTAGCATGCGTTATCCTCTAAAATATTGATCGATAACGGGTTTAATCGACTATTCCAGTGGGGTACCACATAACTACCTCATCCAAACCAGAGAAAACCCAGGATATGGCCAAAAAGTGTGCGGAATATGCGAAAGTAGGAGCCTGATGAGTGCAAATCCCAGAGCTAACCTAGACCTATCATGCGTTATCCTCTAAAATATTGATCCAAGCCGGGTTTAATCGACCGTTCCAGTGTGGTACCATAATACTACCTGATCCAAACCAGAAAAAAGCCAGGACCTGTTCAACGAGTATGTGAAGAATGCGAAAGTATGAGCCCGATGATGCCAAATCTCAGACCTAGCACAGACCTAACATGCGTTATCCTCTAAAATATTGATCGGGACCAGGTTTAAACAACTGTTTCATTGTGGTACCGCATTACTACGTGATCCAAACAAGAAAAAGCCGAGGCTCTGGCCAACAAGTATGCGAAAAACTCGAATGCATGAGCCAGGTGAGGGAAAATCCCAGACCTAACGCAGACCTAACATGCGTTACCCTCTAAAATATTGATCGAGACCAGGTTCAATCGACTGTTTCAGCGAGGTACCACATTACTACGTGATCCAAACCAGAAAAAGCCCAGGATCTGGCCAACAAGAATGCGAAATATGCGAAAGTATGACCCTGATGGGAGCAAATCCCATACCTAACCTAGACCTTACATGCGTTATCATCTATAATATTGATCGAAACAAGTTTTAATCGACGGTGCCAGTGTGGTACCACATTACTACCTGATCCAAGCCAGAAAAAACCCAGGATCTGTTCAACAAGTATGTGAAGATTGCGATAGTATGAGTCTGTTGAGGGCAAATCCCAGACCTAACCCAGACCTAACATGCGTTATCCTCTGAAATAATCATCAAAACCAGGTTTAATCGACTCTTTCAGTGTGGTACCACATTACTACCTGATCCAAGCCAGAAAAAACCCATGATCTGTTCTACAAGTTTGTGAACAATGCGAAAGTATGAGTCTGATGAGGGCAATTCCCAGACCTAACCCAGACCTAACCGGCGTTGTCCTCTAAAATATTGATCGAGACCAGGCTTAATCGACTGTTTCAGTGTGGTACCAGATTACTACGTGATCCAAACCATACAAAGCCCAGGGTCTGGCCAACAATTATGGGAGAAATGCGAAAGTATGAACCTGATGATGGCAAATACCAGACTTAACCCGGACCTAACATGCGTTATCATCTATATTATTGATCGAAACAAGTTTTAATCGACTGTGCCAGTGTGGTACCACATCACTACCCGATCCAAGCCAGAAAAAACCCAGGATCTGTTCAACAAGTATGTGAAGAATGCGATAGTATGAGTCTGTTGAGTGCAAATCCCAGACCTAACCCAGACCTAGCATGCGTTTTCCTCTAAAATATTGATCGTATCCAGGTTTAATTGACTGTTTCAGGGTGATACCACGTTACTACGTGATCCAAACCATACAAAGCCTAGGGTCTGGCCAACATGTATGGGAGAAATGCGAAAGTATGAACCTGATGATGGCAAACACCAGACTTCACCCAGACGTAACATGCGTTATCCTCTAAGACATTGATCGCGACCAGGTTTAAACGACTGCTTCAGTGTGGTACCGCATTACTACGTGATCGAAGCAAGAAAAAACCCAGGCTCTGGCCAACAAGTATGCGAAAAATTCGAATGCATGAGCCAGATGAGGGAAAATACCAGACCTAACCCAGACCAAACATGCGTTGTTCTCTTAAATATCGATCGACACCAGGATTAATCGACTGTTTTAGTGTGGTGCCACATTACTACGTGATCCAAACCAGAAAAAGCCCAGGGGATCTGGCCATAAGCATGCGAAATATGCGAAAGCGTGAGCCAGATGAGGGCAAATCCCAGACCAAACCCAGACCTAACCGGTGTTATCCTCTAAAATATTGATCGTGTCCAGGTTTAATTGACAGGTTCGGTGTGATGCCACACTACTACGTGATCCCAACCATACAAAGCCCAGGATCTGGCCAACACGTATGCGAAAAATTCGATAGTATCAGCCAGGCACGGTTATAACCCAGCCCTAACCAGTGTTATACGCTAAAACATCAACCGAAACCAGGTTTAATTGACTGTTTCAGTGTGGTATTACATCAATACGTGATGGAAAACAGAAGAAGCCCAGGATCTGGCCAACAAGTATGTGAAAAAAGCGAAAACGTGAGCCAGTTTAGGGCAAATCCGAGAACTAACCCAGACCTAACCGGCGTTATCCTCTAAAAGATTGATCGTATCCAGGTTTAATTGACAGTCTCAGTGTGGTACCACATTACTACGTGATCCAAATAAGAAAAGGCCCACGCTCTGGCCATCAAGTATGCAAAAAATTCGAAAGTATGAGCCAGATGAGGGCAAATCCCAGATCTAACCCAGACCTAACCGGCGTTGTCCTCTAAAATATTGATCGAGACCAGGCTTAATCGACTGTTTCGGTGTGGTACCAGATTACTACGTGATCCAAACCATACAAAGCCCAGGGTCTGGCCAACAATTATGGGAGAAATGCGAAAGTATGAACCTGATGATGGCAAATACCAGACCTAACCCAGACCTAGCATGCGTTTTCCTCTAAAATATTGATCGTATCCAGGTTTAATTGACTGTTTCAGGGTGATACCACGTTACTACGTGATCCAAACCATACAAAGCCTAGGGTCTGGCCAACATGTATGGGAGAAATGCGAAAGTATGAACCTGATGATGGCAAACACCAGACTTCACCCAGACGTAACATGCGTTATCCTCTAAGACATTGATCGGGACCAGGTTTAAACAACTGTTTCATTGTGGTACCGCATTACTACGTGATACAGACCAGTAAAAGCCCAGGATCTGGCCAACAAGTATACAAAAAATTGGAAAGTATGAGCCGGATGAAACAGTCAATTAAACCTAGTTTCGATCAATATTTTACAGGATAACGCAGGTTAGGTCTGGGTTAGGTCTGGGAATTGCACTCATCTGGTTCATACTTTCGAATTTTTTGCATACTTGATGGCCAGATCCAGGGCTTTTACTGGTATCCATCACGTAGTAATGTGGTAACACTGAAACAGTCAAGTAAACCTGGACACGATCAATCTTTTAGAGGATAACGCCGGTTAGGTCTGGGTTATGTCTGGGATTTGCCCTCATCTAGCTCACGCTTTCGCATTTTTCGCATACTTGTTGGCCAGATTCTGGGATTTTTCTGGTTTGGATCAGGTTCTAATGTGATACCACACTAAAACGTTCGATTAATTCTGGTCTCGATCGATATTTTTGAGCCTAATGCATGTTAGGTCTGGCTTAGGTCTGGGATTTGCCCTCATCAGGCTGACACTTTCGCATTTTTCGCATACTTGTTGGCCAGATCCTGGGCTTTGCATGGTTTGTATCACGAAGTTATGTGGTACCACACTGAAACAGTCAATTAATCCTGGATACGATCAATATTTTAGAGGATAACACCGGTTTGGTCTGTGTTAGGTCTGGGTTATGCCCGCATCTGACTCATACTTTCGCAATGTTCACATACTTTTTGAGAAGATCCTGGGTTTTTTCTGGTTTGTATCGCGTAGTAATCTGGTACCACAATAAAACTGTCGATTAAACCTGGTTTCGATCAATCTTTTAATATTTTCGGTCCAGAAAAAGACCAGGATCTGGCCAACAGGAATGCGAAATATGCGATTCCATGAGCCTGATGAGGGCAAATCCCAGACCTAACCTAGACCTAACATGAGTTATCCTCTAAAATATTGATCGTGGCCAGGTTTAATCTACTGTTTTAGTGTGGTACCAGATTACTACGTGATACAAACCAGAAAAAAACCATGATCTGCTCAAAAAGTGTGTGAAGAAAGCGAATGTATGAGGCTGATGTGGGCAAATCCCAGACCTAACCCAGACCTAGCATGCGTAATCATCTAAAATATTGATCGAAACCAGGTTTAATTGACTGTTTCTGTGTGGTACCACATTACTACGTGATGCAGTCCCGAAAAGGACCAGGATCTGGCCAACATGAATGCGAAATATGCGATTGCATGGGCCTGATGAGGGCAAATCCCAGACCTAACCTAGACCTAACATGCACTATCCTCTAAAATATTGATCGCAACCGCGTTTAATCGACTGTTCCAGTGTGGTACCATATTACTGCCTGATCCAAACCAGATGAAAACCAAGGATCTGTTCAACAAGTATGTGAAGAATGCGAAAGTATGAATCTGATGAGGCCAAATCTCGGTCCTAACCCAGACCTAGCATGCCTTATCCTCTAAAATATTGATCGTGGCAAGGTTTAGTTGACTGATTCTGTGTGGTACCATATTACTACGTGACACAATCCAGAAAAAGGCCAAGTTGGTTCGCATTTTAAAACATGCATGTTGACCACATCATGGGTTTTATCTGGTATGGATCACGTAGTAATGTGGTACCACACTGAAACAGTCAATTAAACCTGGATACGATCAATATCTTAGAGGATAACGCCGGTTAGGTCTGGGTTATGTGTGGGATTTGCCCTCATCTGCCTCATACTTTCGAATTTTTTGCATACTTGTTGGCCAGATGCTGGGCTTTGTATGGTTTGGATCACGTAGTAATGTGGTACCACTCTGAGACAGTCAATTAAACCTGGATACGATCAATATTTTAGAGGATAACACCGGTTAGGTATGGGTTAGGTCTGGGTTATACCCGCATCTGGCTCATACTTTCGCATTTTTCGCATACTTGTTGACCAGACCCAGGGTTTTTTCTGGTTTGGATCACGAAGTAATGTGGTACCACACTGAAACAGACGATTAAACCTTGTCTCGATCTATATCTTAGAGGATAACGTTAGTTAGGTCTGGGGTAAGTCTGGGATGTGCCCTCTTCAAGCTCATACTTTCGCATTTTTCACATACTTGTTGACCAGATCGTCGGTTTCTTCTGGTGTCGATCACGTAGTAGCGTGGTACCACACTGAGACGGTCAATTAAACCTGGTTTCGGTCAATATTTTAGAGGATAACACCGGTTTGGTCTGGGTTAGGTCAGGGTTATAACCGCATCTGGCTCATATTTTTGCGTTTTTATGCATACTTGTTGGCCAGATCCTGGGTTTTTTCTGGTGTGGACCACGTAGTAACGTGGTACCGCACAGGAACACTCATTTAAAGCTGGCCTCGATCAATATTTTAGAGGATAACACCGGTTAGGTCTGGGTTAGGTCTGGGATTTGCCCTCATCTGGCACACACTTTCGCATTTTTCGCGTACTTGCTGGCCAGATCCAGGGTTTTTCTGGTTTGGATCACGTAGCAATGTGGTACTGCACAGGAACACTCATTTAAACCTGGACTCGATCAATATTTTAGAGGATAACACCTGTTAGGCCTGGGATTTGCCCTCATGTGGCTCATGCTTTCGCATTTTTCGCATACTTGTTGGCCAGATCATGGGATTTGTATGGTTTGGATCACGAAGTAATGCGGTACCACACGGAAACAGTCAACTAAACCTGGTTTCGATCAATATTTTAGAGGATAACGCAGGTTATGTCTGGGTTAGGTCTGGGATTTGCCCTCATCTGGCTCACGCTTTCGCAATTTTCGCATACTTGTTGGCCAGATCCTGGGCTTTTTCTGGTTTCGATCACGTAGTAATGTGGTACCACACTAAAACAGCCGATCAATCCCGGTCTCGATCGATATTATAGAGGATAACGCTTGTTAGGTCTGGTTTAGATCTGGGATTTGCCCTCATCAGGCTCATACTTTCGCGTTTTTCGCATTCTTGTAGGCCAGATCCTGGGTTTTTTTCTGGTTTGGATCACGTAGAAATGTAGTACAGCACTGTGACAGTCAATTTAACCTGGTTTCGGTTGATATTTTAGCGAATAACACTGCTTAGGTCTAGGTTATATCCGTGCCTGGCTGATACTATCGAATTTTTCGCATACGTGTTGGTCAGATACTCGGCTTTGTATGGTTTGGATCACGTAGTAATCTGGTACCACTCTGAAACAGTCAATTAAACCTGGATGCGATCAATATTTTAGAGGATAACACCGGTTAGGTATGAGTTAGGTCTGGATTATACCCGCATCTGGCTCATACTTTCGCATTTTTCGCATACTTGTTGACCAGACCCAGGGTTTTTTCTGGTTTGGATCACGAAGTAAAGTGGTACTACACTGAAACAGACGATTAACTTGGTCTCGATCGATATTTTAAAGAATAACGCATGTTAGGTCTGGGTTAGATCTGGGATTTGCCCTCATCAGGCTCATACTTTCGCATTTTTCACATACGTGTTGGCCAGATGCTGGGCTTTGTATGGTTTGGATCACGTAGTAATCTGGTACCACACTGGAACAGTCAATTAAACCTGGAAGCGATCAATATTTTAGAGGATAACACCGGTTAGGTATGAGTTAGGTCTGGATTATACCCGCATCTGGCTCATACTTTCGCATTTTTCGCCTACTTGTTTGCCAGATCGTGGGTTTCTTCTGGTTGGGAACACGTAGTAATTTGGTATCACACTGAAACTGTCAATCAGACCTGGACACGATCAATATTTTAGAGGATAACCCCGGTTAGGTCTGGGTTTGGTCTGGGATTTGCCCTCATCAGGTTCATACTTTCGAATTTTTTGCAAACTTGATGGCCCGATCCTGGGCTTCTTCTGGTTTCCATCACGTAGTAATGTGGTACCAGACTGAAACAGTCAATTAAACCTGGACACGATCAATATTTTAGAGGATAACACCGGTTAGGTCTGGTTCAGGCCTGTGATTTGCACCCATCTTGCTCATACTTTCGCATTTTTCGCACACTTGTTGGCCAGATCAATGGGCTTTCTCCGATTTGGATCACGTGGTAATGTGGTTCCTCACTGATACAGTGGATTAATCCTGGTCTCGAACTATATTTTAGAGGATTACGCTGGTTAGGTCTCGGTTAGGTCTGGGATTTGCCATCATCTGGCTCACACTTTCGCGTTTTTCGCATACGTGTTGGCCAGATACTGGGCTTTGTATGGTTTGGATCACGTAGTAATCTGGTACCACACTGGTACAGTCAATTAAACCTGGAAGCGATCAATATTTGAGAGGATAACATCGGTTAGGTCTGGGTTATGTCTGGGATTTGCCCTCATTTGGCTCATACTTTAGCATTTTTCGCATACTTGTTGAGCAGACCCAGGGTTTTGTCTGGTTTGGATCACGTATTAATGTGGTACCACACTGAAACAGTCAATTAAACCTGGATACGATCAATATTTTAGGGGATACCGCCGGTTAGGTCTGGGTTAGGTCTGGGACTTGCCCTCATCTGGCTCACACTTTCGCATTTTTCGCATATTTGTTGGCGAGATCCTGGGCTTTGTATGGTTTAAATCACGAAGTAATGTGGTACCACACTGAAACAGTCAATTAATCCTGGATACGATCCATATCTTAGGGGATAACGCCGGTTAGGTGTGGGTTATGCCTGGGATTTGCCCTCATCTGGCTCATACTTTCGCATTTTTCTCATCCTTATGGACCAGACCCAGGGTTTTCTCTGGTTTGGATCACGAAGTATTGTGGTACCACACTGAAAGAGTCAACTAAACCTGGATACGATCAATATTTTAGGGGATAACGTCGGTTAGACCTGGGTTATGTCTGGGATTTGCCCACATCAGGCACATACTTTCGCATTTCTCGCGTACTTGTTGGCCAGATCCATGGGCTTTTTCTGGTTTCCATCACGTAGTAATGTGGTACAACACTGAAATAGTCAATTAAACCTGGATACGATCAATATTCTAGGGGATAACGCCGGTTAGGTCTGGGTTATGTCTGGGATTTGCCCTCATCTGGCTCATACTTTCGCATTTTTCGCATACTTGTTGAACAGACCCAGGGTTTTTTCTGGTTTGGATCACGAATTAATGTGGTACCACACTGAAACGGGCAATTAAACCTGGTTTCGATGAATATTTTAGACGATAACACCGGTTTGGTCTGGGTTAGGTCAGGGTTATAACCGCATCCTGCTCATACTTTCGCATTTTTCGCATACTTGTTGGCCAGATCCATCGGCAAACTCCGGTTTGGTCCACGTGGTAATGTGGTACCACACTGAGACAGTGGATTAATCCAGGTCTTGATCAATATTTTATAGGATAACGCCGGTTAGGTCTGGGTTAGGTCTGGGATTTGCACTCATCTGGCTCATACTTTCGAATTTTTTGCATACTTGTTGGCGAGATCCTGGGCTTTGTATGGTTTGGATCACGTAGTAATCTGGCACCACACTGAAAGAGTCAACTAAACCTGGATACGATCAATATTTTAGGGGATAACGTCGGTTAGGCCTGGGTTATGTCTGGGATTTGCCCTCATCTGGCTCATACTTTCGCATTTTTCGCATACTTGTTGAACAGACCCAGGGTTTTGTCTGGTTTGGATCACGTATTAATGTGGTACCACACTGAAACAGTCAATTAAACCTGGATACGATCAATATTTTAGGGGATACCGCCGGTTAGGTCTGGGTTAGGTCTGGGACTTGCCCTCATCTGGCTCACACTTTCGCATTTTTCGCATATTTGTTGGCGAGATCCTGGGCTTTGTATGGTTTGGATCACGTAGTAATCTGGCACCACACTGGAACAGTCAACTAAACCTGGATAGGATCAATATCTTAGGGGATAACGCCGGTTAGGTCTGGGTATTGTCTGGGATTTGTCCTCATCAGGCTCACACTTTCGCATTTTTCACGTACTTGTTGGTCAGATCCTGGGCTTTTTATGGTTTGGAACACGTAGTAATTTGGTATCACACTGAAACTGTCAATCAGACCTGGACACGATCAATATTTTAGAGGATAACACCGGGTAGGTCTGGGTTTGGTCTGGGATTTGCCCTCATCAGGTTTATACTTTCGCATTTTTCGCATACTTGTTGGCCAGATCCATGGGCTTTCACCGGTTTGGATCACGTGGTAATGTGGTTCCTCACTAATACAGTGGATTAATCCTGGTCTCGAACTGTATTTTAGAGGATATCGCTGGTTAGGTCTGGGTTAGGTCTGGGATTTGCCGTCATCTGGCTCACACTTTCGCGTTTTTCGCATACGCGTTGGCCAGATACTGGGCTTTGTATGCTTTGAATCACGTAGTAATCTGGTACCACACTGGTACAGTCAATTAAACCTGGAAGCGATCAATATTTTAGAGGATAACACCGGTTAGGTCTGGGTTATGTCTGGGATTTGCCCTCATCTGGCTCATACTTTCGCATTTTTCGCATACTAGTTGACCAAACCCTGGGTTTTTTCTGGTTAGGATCACGAAGATATGTGGTACCACACTGAAACAGTCAATTAAACCTGGATAGGCTCAATATTTTAGGGGATAACGCCGGTTAGGTCTGGGTTATGTCTGGGATTTGCCCTCATCTGGCTCATACTTTCGCATTTTTCGCATACTTGTTGAGCAGACCCAGGGTTTTTTCTGGTTTGGATCACGAATTAATGTGGTGCCACACTGAAACAGTCAATTAAACCTGGATACGATCAATATTTTAGAGGATAACGCCGGTTAGGTCTGGGTTAGGTCTGGGATTTGCCCTCATCTGGCTCACGCTTTAGCGTTTTTCTCATTCTTGTAGACCACATCCTGGGTTTTTTCTGGTTTGGATAACGTAGTAATCTGGTACCACACTGGTACAGTCAATTAAACCTGGAAGCGATCAATGTTTTAGAGGATAACACCGGTTAGGTCTGGGTTATGTCTGGGATTTGCCCTCATCTGGCTCATACTTTCGCATTTTTCGCATACTTGTTGAGCAGACCCAGGGTTTTTTCTGGTTTGGATCACGAATTAATGTGGTACCACACTGAAACAGTCAATTAAACCTGGATACGATCAATATTTTAGGGGATAACGCCGGTTAGGTCTGGGTTAGGTTTGGGATTTGCCCTCATCTGGCTCACGCTTTAGCGTTTTTCTCATTCTTGTAGGCCACATCCTGGGTTTTTTCTGGTTTGGATAACGTAGTAATGTGGTACCACACAGTGACAGTCAATTTAACCTAGTTTCGGTTGATATTTTAGCGGATAACACAGGTTAGGTCTGGGTTGTGTCTGGGATTTGCCTTCATCTGGCTCATACTTTCGCGGTTCTCGCATACTTGTTGGCCAGATCCATGGGCTTTCTCAGGATTGGATCACGTGGTAATGTGGTTCCACACTGAGACAGTGGATTAATCCTGGTCTCGATCAATATTTTAGAGGATAACGCCGGTTAGGACTGTGTTTGTTCTGTGATTTGCCCCCATCTGGCTCATACATTCGCATTTTAAGCATACATGTTGGCCAGATACTGGGCTTTGTATGGTTTGGATCACGTAGTAATCTGGTACGACTCTGGAACAGTCAATTAAACCTGGATACCATCAATATTTTAGAGGATAACACCGGTTAGGTCTGGGTTAGGTCTGTGATTTGCCCCCATCTGGCTCATACTTAGTCAGTTTTCGCATACTTGTTGGCCAGATCCATGGGCTTTCTCAGGATTGGATCACGTGGTAATGTGGTTCCACACTGATACAGTGGATCAATCCTGGTCTCGATCAATATTTTATAGGATAACGCCGGTTAGGACTGTGTTTGTTCTGTGATTTGCCCCCATCTGGCTCATACTTTCGCATTTTAAGCATACATGTTGGCCAGATACTGGGCTTTGTATGGTTTGGATCACGTAGTAATCTGGTACGACTCTGGAACAGTCAATTAAACATGGATGCGATCAATATTTTAGAGGATAACACCGGTTAGGACAGGGATTTGTCCACATCTGGCTCATGCTTTCGCATTTTTCGCATACTTGTTTGCCAGATCCTGGGATTTTTCTGGTTTGGATCACGTAGTAATGTGGAACCACACTGAGACAGTGTATTAATCCTGGTCTGGATCAATATTTTAGCGGATAACACAGGTTAGGTCTGGGTTGTGTCTGGGATTTGCCTTCATCTGGCTCATACTTTCGCGGTTTTCTCATTCTTGTAGGCCACATCCTGGATTTTTTCTGGTTTGGATAACGTAGTAATGTGGTACCACACTGAAACAGTCAATTAAACCTGGACACGAGCAATCTTTTAGAGGATAACACCGGTTAGGTCTGGGTTAGTCTGGGTTATAGCCGCATCTGGCTCATACTTTCGCTTTTTTCGCATACTTGTTGACCAGACACAGGGTTTTTTCTGGTTTGGATCACGTAGTAATGTGGTACCACTCTGAAACAGTCAATTAAACCTGGATACGATCAATATTTTAGAGGATAACGCCGGTTAGGTCTGGGTTATGTCTGCGATTTGCCCTCATCTGGCACATACTTTCGAATTTTTTGCATACTTGATGGCCAGATCCTGGCGTTTTTCTGGCTTCCATCACGTAGTAATGTGGTACCACACTGAAACAGTCAATTAAACCTGGACACGATCAATCTTTTAGAGGATAACGCCGGTTAGGCCATGCTTCGTCCTGGGATTTGCCCCCATCAGGATCATACTACCGCATTTTTCGCATACTAGTTGACCAGACTCAGGGTTTTTTCTGGTTAGGATCACGAAGTAATGTGGTACCACACTGGAACAGTCAATTAAACCTGGATACCATCAATATTTTAGAGGATAACGCCGGTTAGGACTGGGTTTGTTCTGTGATTTGCCCCCATATGGCTCATACTTTCGCATTTTAAGCATACATGTTGGCCAGATACTGGGCTTTGTATGGTTTGGATCACGTAGTAATCTGGTACGACACTGGAACAGTCAATTAAACATGGATGCGATCAATATTTTAGAGGATAACGCCGGTTAGGACAGGGATTTGCCCTCATCTGGCACATGCTTTCGCATTTTTCGCGTACTTGTTTGCCAGATCCTGGGATTTTTCTGGTTTGGATCACGTAGTAATGGGGAACCACACTGAGACAGTGTATTAATCCTGGTCTCGATCAATATTTTAGAGGATAACGCCGGTTAGGTCTGGGTTAGGTCTGGGATTTGCCCTCATCTGGCTCATACTTTCACATTTTTCGCATACTTGTTGGCCAGATCCATAGGCTATCTCCAGTTCGGATCACGAAGTAATGTGGTACCGCACTGAAACAGTCAATTAATCCTGGGTACGATGAATATTTTAGGGGATAACGCAGGTTAGGTGTGGGTTATGTCTGGGATTTGCCCCCATCTGGCTCATAATTTCGCAGTTTTCGCATACGTGTTGGCCAGATCCTGTCTTTGTATGGCTTGGATCACGTAGTAATCTGGTACCACACTGGAGCAGTCAATTAAACCTGGATGCGATCAATATTTTAGAGGATAGCACCGGTTAGGTCTGGGTTAGGTCTGGGATTCGCTCTCATCTGGCTCATACTTTCGCATTTTTCACATACTTGTGGACCAGATCCTGGGATTTTTCTGGTTTGGATCACGTAGTAATGTGGTACCACACTAAAACAGTCGATTAATTCTGGTCTCGATCAATATTTTAGAGAATAACGCATGTTAGGTCTGGGTTAGGTCTGGGATTTGCCCTCATATGGCTCACACTTTTGCATTTTTCGCATACGTGTTGGCCAGATCCTGGGCTTTGTATGGTTTGGATCACGTGGTAATGTGGTACTAGACTAAAACAGTCCATTAATTCTGGTCTCGATCAATATTTTAGAGGATAACGCCGGGTAGGTCTGGGTTAGGTCTGGGATTTGCCCTCAGCTGGCTCATACTTTCGCATTTTTCGCATACTTTTTGGCCAGATCCATAGGCTTGCTCCAGTTTGGATCACGAAGTAATGTGGTACCGCACTGAAACAGTCAATTAAACCTGGGTACGATCAATATTTTAGGGGATAACGCAGGTTAGGTGTGGGTTATGTCTGGGATTTGCCCCCATCTGGCTCACACTTTCGCAGTTTTCGCATACTTGTTGGCCAGATCCATGGGCTTTCTCAGGTTTGGATCACGTGGTAATGTGGTACCACACCAAAACAGTCGATTAATTCTGGTCTCGATCAATATTTTAGAGAATAACGCATGTTAGGTCTGGGTTAGGTCTGCGATTTGCCCCCTTCTGGCTCACACTTTCGCATTTTTCGCATACTTGTTTGCCAGATCCTGGGATTTTTCTGGTTTGGAAGACGTAGGAATGTGGTATCACACCGAAACAGTCAATTAAACCTGGTTTCGATCAATATTTTAGAGGATAACACCGGTTAGGTGTGGGTTATGTCTGGGATTTGCCCTCATCTGGTTCATACTTTCGCACTTTTCGCATACTTGTTGGCCAGATCCTGGGCTTTGTATGGTTTGGATCACGTAGTAATCTGGTATCACACTGAAACAGTCAATTAAACCAGGATACGATCAATATTTTAGGGGATAACGCCGGTTAGGTCTGGGTTATGTCTGCGATTTGCCCTCATCTGGCTCATACTTTCGAATTTTTTGCATACTTGATGGCCAAATCCTGGCGTTATTCTGGTTTCCATCACGTAGTAATGTGGTACCACACTGAAACAGTCAATTAAACCTGGACATGTTCAATCCTTTAGAGGATAACGCCGGTTAGGCCATGGTTAGTTCTGGGATTTGCCCTCATCAGGTTCACACTAACGCATTTTTCGCATACTAGTTGACCAGACCCAGGGTTTTTTCTGGTTAGGATCACGAAGTAATGTGGTACCACACTGAAACAGTCAATTAAACCTGGATACGATCAATATTTTAGGGGATAACGCCGGTTAGGTCTGGGTTAGGTCTGGGATTTGCCCTCATCTGGCCCATACTTTCGCATTTTTCTCATACTTGTGTACCAGATCCTGGGCCTTTTCTGGTTTGGATCACGTAGTAATGTGGTACCACACTGTGACAGTCAATTAACCTGGTCTCGTATGATATTTTAGCGAATGGCACTGGTTAGGTCTGGGTTATAACCGTGCCTGGCTGATACTTTCGAATTTTTCGCATACTTGTTGGCCAGATCCTGGGCTTTGTATAGTTTGGATCTCGTAGTAATCTGGTACCACACTGGAACAGTCAACTGAACCTGGATACGATCAATATTTTAGAGGATAACGCCGGTTAGGTCTGGGATTTGCCCTCATCTGGCTCATACTTTCGAATTTTTTGCATACTTGATGGCCAGAGCCTGTGCCTTTTCTGGTTTGGATCACGTAGTAATGTGGTACCACACTGAAATGGTCGATTAAACCTTGTCTCGTTCAATATTTTAGAGGATAACGTAAGGTAGGTCTGGGGTAAGTCTGGGATTTTCCCTCTTTAGGCTCATACTTTCGCATATTTCACATACTTGTTGACCATATCGTGGGATTCTTCTGGTTTGGATCACGTAGTAGTGTGGTACCACACTGGAACAGTCAATTAATCCTGGTCTCGATCAATATTTTAGAGGATAATGCCGGTTAGGTCTGGGTTAGGTCAGGTATTTGCCGCCATCAGGTTCATACTTCTGCATTTTTCGTATACGTGTTGGCCAGATCCTGGGCTTTGTATGGTTTGGTTCACGAAGTAATGTGGTACCACAATGAAACAGTCATTTAAACCTGGATACGATCAATATTTTACGGGATAACGCCGGTTAGATCTGGGTTAGGTCTGGGATTTGCCCTCATCTGGCTCACACTTTCGAATTTATTGCATACTTGATGGCCAGATCCTGGGCTTTTACCGGTATCCATCACGTAGTAATGTGGTACCACACTGAGACAGTCAATTAAACCTGGATACGATCTATCTTTTAGAGGTTAACGCCGGTTTGGTCTGGGTTCGGTCAGGGTTATAATCGCATCTGGCTCATACTTTTGCGTTTTTATGCATACTTGTTGGCCAGATCCTGGGTTTTTTCTGGTGTGGACCACGTAGTAACATGGAACCGCACAGGAACAGTCAATTAAACCTGGCCTCCATCAATATTTTAGAGGATATCACCGGTTAGGTCTGGGTTAGGTCTGGGATTTGCCCTCATCCGGCTCATACTTTCGCATTTTTCGCATACTTGTTGGCCAGATCTATGGGCTTTCACCGGTTTGGATCACGTGGTAATGTGGTACCACACTGAGACGGTGGATTAATCCTGGTCTCGATCAATATTTTAGAGGATAATGCCGGTCAGGTCTGGGTTAGGTCCGGGATTTGCCCTCATCTGGCTCATACTTTCGAATTTTTTGCATACTTGATGGCCAGATCCTGGGCTTTTTCTGGTTTCCATCACGTAGTAATGTGGTACCACACTGAAACAGACGATTAAACCTGGTTTCGATCAATATTTTAGAGGATGTCGCATGTTAGGTCTAGGTTAGGTCTAGGATTTGTTCTCAACAGGTTCATACTTTCGCATATTTCGCACACTTCTTGGCCAGATGCTGGGTTTTTTCCGGTTCGGATCAGGCAGTAATGTGGTACCACACTGGAACAGTCGATTAAACGCGGTTTCGATCAATATTTTAGAGGATGACGCATGTTAGGTCTAGGTTAGGTCTAGGATTTGTTCTCAACAGGCTCATACGTTCGCATATTTCGCACACGTTTTGGCCATATCCTGGGTTTTTTCGGGTTTGGATCAGGCAGTAATGTGGTACCACACTGGAACAGTCGATTAAACGCGGTTGCGATCAATATTTTAGAGGATAGCGCATGTTAGGTCTAGGTTAGGTCTGGCATTTGCCCTCATCAGGCTCATGCAATCGCATATTTCGCATTCATGTTGGCCAGATCCTGGTCCTTTTCTGGATTGCATCACGTAGTAACGTGGCACCACACAGAAACAGACAATTAAACCTATTTTCGATCAATACTTTAGAGGGTAACGCATGTTAGGTCTGCGTTAGGTCTGGGATTTTCCCTCATCTGGCCCATGCATTCGAATTTTTCGCATACTTGTTGGCCAGAGCCTGGGTTTTTTCTGGTTTGGATCACGTAGGAATGTGGTACCACACTGAAACAGTCGATCAAACCCGGTATCGATCAATATTTTAGAGGATGACGCATGTTAGGTCTAGGTTAGGTCTGGGACTTGCCCTCATGAGGCTCATACTTTCGCAATGTTCACATACTTGCTGAACAGATCCTGAGTTTCTTCTGGCTTGGATCAGGTAGTAATGTGGTACCACACTGAAACAGTCGATTAAACCTGGTTTCGATCAATATTTTAGAGGACAACGCATGTTAGGCCTAGGGCAGGTCTGGGATTTGCCCTCATCAGGCACATATAATCGCATATTTCGCAATCTTGTTGGCCAGATCCTGGTCTTTTTCTGGATTGTGTCACGTAGTAATGTGGTACCACACAGTAACAGTCAATTAAGCCTGACCACGATCAATATTTTAGAGGATAACGCATGCTAGGTCTAGGGCAGGTCTGTGATTTGCCCTCATCAGGCTCATGCAATCGCATATTTCGCATTCTTGTTGGCCAGATCCTGGTCTTTTTCTGGATTGTGTCACGTAGTAATGTGGTTCCACACAGAAACAGTCAATTAAGCCTGACCACGATCAATATTTTAGAGGATAACGCATGCTAGGTCTGGGTTAGGTCTGGGATTTGCCCTCATCAGACTCATACTTTCGCACTCTTCACATACTTGTTGCACAGATCCTGGGCTTTTTCTGGTTTGGATCACGTAGTAATGTGGTACAACACTAAAACAGTCGATGAATCCTGGTCTCGATCAATATTTTAGAGGATAACGCATGCTAGGCTTGGGTTAGGTCTGGGATTTACCCTCATTTCGCTCATACTTTCGCAATCATCACATACTTTTTGAGCAGATCCTGGGTTTATTCTGGTTTGGATCACGTAGGAATGTGGTACCACACTGAAAGAGTCGATTAAACCTGGTTTCGATGAATATTTAAGAGGATAACGCATGTTAGGTCTAGGTTAGGTGTGTGATTTGCCCTCATCAGGCTCATGCAATCGCATATTTCGCATACTTGTTGCACAGATCCTGGGTTTTTTCTGGTTTGTATCACGTAGTAATCTGGTACCACACTAAAACAGTCGATGAATCCTGGTCTCGATCAATATTTTAGAGGATAACGCATGCTAGGCTTGGGTTAGGTCTGGGATTTACCCTCATTTCGCTCATACTTTCGCAATCATCACATACTTTTTGAGCAGATCCTGGGTTTATTCTGGTTTGGATCACGTAGCAATGTGGTACCACACTAAAACAGTCGATTAAACCTGGTTTCGATGAATATTTTAGAGGATAACGCATGTTAGGTCTAGGCCAGGTCTGGGATTTCCCCCCTCATCAGGCTCATATAATCGCATATTTCGCATTCTTGCTGGCCAGATCCTGGTCTTCTTCTGGATTGAGTCACGTAGTATTGTGGTACCACACAGAAACAGTCAACTAAACCTGGCCATGATCAATATTTTAGAGGATAACGCATGGTAGGTCTGGGATAGGTCTGGGAATTGCCCTCATCAGGCTCATACAATCGCATATTTCGCATTCCTGTTGGCCAGATCCTGGTCCTTTTCTGTGTTGTATCACGTAGTAATGTGGTACCACACTGAAAGTGTCGATTAAGCCTGGTCTCGATCAATATTTTAGAGGATAACCCATGCTAGGTCTGGGTTAGGTCTGGTATTTGCCCTCATTTGGCTCATAATTTCGCATTTTTAACAAACATGTTGGCCAGATCATGGGTTTCTTCTGGTTTGGATCACGTAGTAATGTGGTACCACACTGATACAGTCAATTAAATCTGGACACGATCAATATTTTAGAGAATAACACCGGTTAGGTCTGGGTTAGGTCTGCGATTTGCCCCAATCTGGCTCATACTTTCGCATTTTTCGCATACTTGTTGGCCAGATCCTGGGTTTTTTCTGGTGTGGACCACGTAGTAACGTGGAACCGCACAGGGGCAGTCAATTAAACCCGGCCTCGATCAATATTTTAGGTGATATCACCGGTTAGGTCTGCGTTAGGTTTGGGATTTGCCCTCATCTGGCTCACACTTCCGCATTTTTCGCATACTTGTTGGCCAGATCCTGGGTTTTTTCTGGTTTGCATCACGTAGTAATGTGGTGCCACACTAAAACAATCGATTAATCCTGGACTCGATCGATATTTTAGAGGATAACACCGGTTAGGTCTGAGTTAGGTCTGGGATTTTCCCTCATGTGGTTCACACTTCCGCTTTTTTCGCATACTTGTTGGCCAGATCCATGGGTTTTGTCTGGTTTGGATCACGTGGCAATGTGGTTCCACACTGAAACAGACGACTAAACCTGGTTGCGATCAATATTTTAAAGGATAACGCTGGTTAGGTCTGGGTTACGTCTGGGATTTGCCCTCATCTGGCTCATACTTTCGCATATTTCGCATTCTTGTTGGCCAGATCCTGGTCTTTTTCTGGATTGTGTCACGTAGTAATGTGGTACCACACTAAAACAGTCGATCAATCCTGGTCTCGATCGATATTTTAGAGAATAACGCCGGTTAGGCCTTGGTTAGTTCAGGGATTTGCCGCCATCAGGTTCATACTTCTGCATTTTTCGTATACGTGTTGGCCAGATCCTGGGCTTTGTATGGCTTGGATCACGTAGTAATGTGGTACCACACTGAGACAGTCAATTAAGCCTGGATAAGCTCAATATTTTAGGGGATAACGCCGGTTATGTCTGGGTTATGTCTTGTATTTGCCTTCATCTGGCTCACACTTTCGTATTTTTTCGCATACTTGTTGGCCAGGTCCTGGGGTTTTTCTGGTTTGGATCACGTAGTAAGGTGGTAGCACACTGAAACAGACGACTAAACCTGGTTTCGATCAATATTTTAGAGGATAACGCTGGTTAGGACTGGGTTAGCTCTGGGACTTGCCCTCATCTGGCTCATACTTTCGCATTTTTCGCATACTTGTTGGCCAGATCCTGGGCTTTGTATGGTTTGGATCACGTAGTAATATGGTAGCACACTGAAACAGACGACTAAACCTGGTTTCGATCAATATTTTAAAGGATAACGCTGGTTAGGTCTGGGTTACGTCTGGGATTTTCCCTCATCTGGTTCACACTTCCGCTTTTTTCGCATACTTGTTGGCCAGATCCATGGGTTTTGTCTGGTTTGGATCACGTGGCAATGTGGTTCCACACTGAAACAGACGACTAAACCTGGTTGCGATCAATATTTTAAAGGATAAGGCTGGTTAGGTCTGGGTTACGTCTGGGATTTGCCCTCATCTGGCTCATACTTTCGCATTTTTTGCATACTTGTTGGCCAGATCCTGGGCTTTTTCTGGTTTCCATCACGTAGTAATGTGGTACCACACTGAAACAGTCAATTAAACCTGGATACGATGAATATTTTAGGGGATAACGCCGGTTAGATCTGGGTTGTGTCTGGCATTTGCCCTCATCTGGCTCATAATTTCGAATTTTTTGCATACTTGATGGCCAGAGCCTGTGCCTTTTCTGGTTTGGATCACGTAGTAATGTGGTATCACACTGAAACAGTCAGTTAAACCTGGACACGATCAATATTTTAGAGGATTACACCGGTTAGGTCTGGGTTACGTCTGGTATTTGCCCTCATCAGGCTCACACTTTCGCATTTTTGGCATACTTGTTGGCCAGATCCTGGGCTATTTCTGGTTTGGATCACGTAGTCATGTGGTACCACACTAAAAGAGTCGATCAATCCTGGTCTCGATCGATATTTTAGAGAATAACGCCGGTTAGGCCTTGGTTAGTTCAGGGATTTGCCGCCATCAGGTTCATACTTCAGCATTTTTCGTATACGTGTTGGCCAGATCCTGGGCTTTGTATGGCTTGGATCACGTAGTAATGTGGTACCACACTGAGACAGTCAATTAAGCCTGGATAAGATCAATATTTTAGGGGATAACGCCGGTTATGTCTGGGTTATGTCTTGTATTTGCCTTCATCTGGCTCATACTTTCGAATTTTTTGCATACTTGATGGCCAGAGCCTGTGCCTTTTCTGGTTTGGATCACGTAGTAATGTGGTAGCACACTGAAACAGACGACTAAACCTGGTTTCGATCAATATTTTAAAGGATAACGCTGGTTAGGTCTGGGTTACGTCTGGGATTTGCCCTCATCTGGCTCATACTTTCGCATTTTTCGCATACTTGTTGGCCAGATCCTGGGCTTTGTATGATTTGGATCACGTAGTAATGTGGTAGCACACTGAAACACACGACTAAACCTGGTTTCGATCAATATTTTAAAGGATAACCCATGCTAGGTCTGGGTTAGGTCTGGTATTTGCCCTCATTTGGCTCATAATTTCGCATTTTTAACAAACATGTTGGCCAGATCATGGGTTTTTTCTGGTTTGGATCACGTAGTAATGTGGTACCACACTGATACAGTCAATTAAATCTGGACACGATCAATATTTTAGAGAATAACACCGGTTAGGTCTGGGTTAGGTCTGCGATTTGCCCACATCTGGCTCATACATTCGCATTTTTCGCATACTTGTTGGCCAGATCCTGGGTTTTTTCTGGTGTGGACCACGTAGTAACGTGGAACCGCACAGGGGCAGTCAATTAAACCCGGCCTCGATCAATATTTTAGGTGATATCACCGGTTAGGTCTGCGTTAGGTTTGGGATTTGCCCTCATCTGGCTCACACTTCCCCTTTTTTCGCATACTTGTTGGCCAGATCCTGGGTTTTTTCTGGTTTGCATCACGTAGTAATGTGGTGCCACACTAAAACAATCGATTAATCCTGGACTCGATCGATATTTTAGAGGATAACACCGGTTAGACCTGAGTTAGGTCTGGGATTTTCCCTCATCTGGTTCACACATCCGCTTTTTTCGCATACTTGTTGGCCAGATCCATGGGTTTTGTCTGGTTTGGATCACGTGGCAATGTGGTTCCACTCTGAAACAGACGACTAAACCTGGTTGCGATCAATATTTTAAAGGATAACGCTGGTTAGGTCTGGGTTACGTCTGGGATTTGCCCTCATCTGGCTCATACTTTCGCATTTTTCGCATACTTGTTGGCCAGATCCTGGGCTTTGTATGGTTTGGATCACGTAGTAATGTGGTAGCACACTGAAACAGACGACTAAACCTGGTTTCGATCAATATTTTAAAGGATAACGCTGGTTAGGTCTGGGTTACGTCTGGGATTTGCCCTCATCTGGCTCATACTTTCGCATTTTTCGCATACTTGTTGGCCAGATCCTGGGCTTTTTCTGGTTTCCATCACGTAGTAATGTGGTACCACACTGAAACAGTCAATTAAACCTGGATACGATGAATATGTTAGGGGATAACGCCGGTTAGATCTGGGTTGTGTCTGGCATTTGCCCTCATCTGGCTCATACTTTCGAATTTTTTGCATACTTGATGGCCAGAGCCTGTGCCTTTTCTGGTTTGGATCACGTAGTAATGTGGTATCACACTGAAACAGTCAGTTAAACCTGGACACGATCAATATTTTAGAGGATTACACCGGTTAGGTCTGGGTTACGTCTGGTATTTGCCCTCATCAGGCTCACACTTTCGCATTTTTGGCATACTTGTTGGCCAGATCCTGGGCTATTTCTGGTTTGGATCACGTAGTCATGTGGTACCACACTAAAACAGTCGATCAATCCTGGTCTCGATCGATATTTTAGAGAATAACGCCGGTTAGGCCTTGGTTAGTTCAGGGATTTGCCGCCATCAGGTTCATACTTCAGCATTTTTCGTATACGTGTTGGCCAGATCCTGGGCTTTGTATGGCTTGGATCACGTAGTAATGTGGTACCACACTGAGACAGTCAATTAAGCCTGGATAAGATCAATATTTTAGGGGATAACGCCGGTTATGTCTGGGTTATGTCTTGTATTTGCCTTCATCTGGCTCATACTTTCGAATTTTTTGCATACTTGATGGCCAGAGCCTGTGCCTTTTCTGGTTTGGATCACGTAGTAATGTGGTAGCACACTGAAACAGACGACTAAACCTGGTTTCGATCAATATTTTAAAGGATAACGCTGGTTAGGTCTGGGTTACGTCTGGGATTTGCCCTCATCTGGCTCATACTTTCGCATTTTTCGCATACTTGTTGGCCAGATCCTGGGCTTTGTATGGTTTGGATCACGTAGTAATGTGGTAGCACACTGAAACACACGACTAAACCAGGTTTCGATCAATATTTTAAAGGATAACCCATGCTAGGTCTGGGTTAGGTCTGGTATTTGCCCTCATTTGGCTCATAATTTCGCATTTTTAACAAACATGTTGGCCAGATCATGGGTTTTTTCTGGTTTGGATCACGTAGTAATGTGGTACCACACTGATACAGTCAATTAAATCTGGACACGATCAATATTTTAGAGAATAACACCGGTTAGGTCTGGGTTAGGTCTGCGATTTGCCCACATCTGGCTCATACTTTCGCATTTTTCGCATACTTGTTGGCCAGATCCTGGGTTTTTTCTGGTGTGGACCACGTAGTAACGTGGAACCGCACAGGGGCAGTCAATTAAACCCGGCCTCGATCAATATTTTAGGTGATATCACCGGTTAGGTCTGCGTTAGGTTTGGGATTTGCCCTCATCTGGCTCACACTTCCGCTTTTTTCGCATACTTGTTGGCCAGATCCTGGGTTTTTTCTGGTTTGCATCACGTAGTAATGTGGTGCCACACTAAAACAATCGATTAATCCTGGACTCGATCGAGATTTTAGAGGATAACACCGGTTAGACCTGAGTTAGGTCTGGGATTTTCCCTCATCTGGTTCACACATCCGCTTTTTTCGCATACTTGTTGGCCAGATCCATGGGTTTTGTCTGGTTTGGATCACGTGGCAATGTGGTTCCACTCTGAAACAGACGACTAAACCTGGTTGCGATCAATATTTTAAAGGATAACGCTGGTTAGGTCTGGGTTACGTCTGGGATTTGCCCTCATCTGGCTCATACTTTCGCATTTTTCGCATACTTGTTGGCCAGATCCTGGGCTTTGTATGGTTTGGATCACGTAGTAATGTGGTAGCACACTGAAACAGACGACTAAACCTGGTTTCGATCAATATTTTAAAGGATAACGCTGGTTAGGTCTGGGTTACGTCTGGGATTTGCCCTCATCTGGCTCATACTTTCGCATTTTTCGCATACTTGTTGGCCAGATCCTGGGCTTTTTCTGGTTTCCATCACGTAGTAATGTGGTACCACACTGAAACAGTCAATTAAACCTGGATACGCTGAATATTTTAGGGGATAACGCCGGTTAGATCTGGGTTGTGTCTGGCATTTGCCCTCATCTGGCTCATACTTTCGAATTTTTTGCATTCTTGATGGCCAGAGCCTGTGCCTTTTCTGGTTTGGATCACGTAGTAATGTGGTATCATTCTGAAACAGTCAGTTAAACCTGGGCACGATCAATATTTTAGAGGATTACACCGGTTAGGTCTGGGTTACGTCTGGTATTTGCCCTCATCAGGCTCACACTTTCGCATTTTTGGCATACTTGTTGGCCAGATCCTGGGCTATTTCTGGTTTGGATCACGTAGTCATGTGGTACCACACTAAAACAGTCGATCAATCCTGGTCTCGATCGATATTTTAGAGAATAACGCCGGTTAGGCCTTGGTTAGTTCAGGGATTTGCCGCCATCAGGTTCATACTTCTGCATTTTTCGTATACGTGTTGGCCAGATCCTGGGCTTTGTATGGCTTGGATCACGTAGTAATGTGGTACCACACTGAGACAGTCAATTAAGCCTGGATAAGCTCAATATTTTAGGGGATGTTACGTATGTCGAACGTTTCGTTCCTCAAATTTTTCTTGTCACTTGCGTGCATTATGAAATCGCCCTGCTACTTATCTAACCTTTGAAATGGGGGTCACTTCCGTCGCGATGCAGCAGCCCGTTAATTAATACAATTCGGAGAATAGAGCAGCCCGTTAATTAATACAATTCGGAGAATAGTGCACACGGTGATTTCTAACGTACTTTTGAATCCGCCCCACACAGATTTTTTGGTATATAAACCCTGTGATTTCATTACTCGGGGGATCATAATCGTACCGTCACGTTAGAGTCAACGTCACGTCTCTTGTCACGCGTATACGATTTGATAGTCAGTTGTATCTTGCGAGATCGGGCTACCGTACCCTTTAGTATCAAACCATATAGAATCCGTGAACCGGCATAAATTCTATTGCGGCCTTTATTTCCAACTGACATACCCCCGCATCGCCAGTGCGTCAACACCGTGCAAGGTCATTTTAGGTAAATATAATCATTCTTTGATCGCGACATAAGATACACGAAACAATTGTATTTTATTTGTTGATTTAAGAATATATCTACTTTTATTATCAAATCAGAGTTACCCAACTTCTTTAACCCACAATTATATAAAGCGATTATTATTAGTTAAACGTTCCCATAATAATATAACCTTACCGCTCGGGTTATATTATATTTAATAATTCACAGTTACGAGTTCAATTAACACATCCCCAAATCCAAATACAACCTCTTACAACCTAGTGGCTCCTCGATTACGCATCGAGTTCGTCCACGCAATCTATTACCATCCTAGCGGCTCCCTGATTTCGCATCAGGTTCGTCCGCATCCTACAGCTCCCTGATTTCGCATCAGGTTCGTCTGTGATTTATCCAACCTCCCAGCAGCTCCTCGATTTCGCATTGAGTTCGTCTGCGTTTCTTCCAACCTCCTAGCAGCTCCCCGATTTCGCATTGGGTTCGTCTGCGTCGTTATCAACAATCCTAGTGACTCCCCGATTTCGCATCGGGTTCGTTCACGACGTTTCACCCTCCTACGGCTCCCTGGTTTCGCACCAGGTTCGTCCGTACGTGACTCCATCCCAGAGGCTCCCTGATTTCGCATCAGGTTCGTCCTCGCTATCAACTATCCTAGCGGCTCCCCGATTTCGCATCGGGTTCGTCCGTGTACCTAACTAACAAATTGATACCATATTCCATACTCTCTCTCGCACTCGCAGGCCACGCGCGCTGCACGGCCCTGGCTCGTAACAGAAACTGGTGACAGCGGTGGGATTTAACTATTTTAGAATCGCTACGTAATTTTTGGGTTTCTTGAGAAGTTGAAATTTCTCTTCTTGAATTTAGACGATATACTAGTTTTCGCTAGTTAATACACATTGTTAATTGGATTTAAATATACTAGTTTTCTCTAGTTGAATTAAAATAAATTATTAAAAATGACAAGTTCACAAGCAAATATTTCGTCGAACGATATTATGAACTTGACATTATCGCTTGCAAATTCAATGTCACTTTTGACACAAAAGACATGCATACAAAACGTTACATCGACGATACCGACTTTCGACGGAGAAACTCCATCTTTATCGCGTTTTGCACAAAGTGTGGAGGATGGGTTAACATTGATACCTGAGGGTTCGGAAGCCGATTATCTGGCGATTGTTCTGACTAAACTCATAGGTCCCGCACGAAGGTGCACCTTAGAGCATAAATTCGTGAGTGTTAGCGAATTGATTAAACATTTAAAAAAGAGATTCGCGCCGGGAAAAAGTTTGTCGTATTTCCAAGTAGACATCGCGAGTTTACGTATTCGCGAGGGTGAAAGTTTGCGACAGTACGTCGACAGGACTAGTCACCTGGTTTATTGCGCGCGCGGAGCCATTCGAGAAAGATACCGGGACAACGCCGAAGATTTCATCAAGGAGATGGAACGAGATGTTTTGGAAAATTTCATCGAAGGCTTACCGGATCGTATTTCTTGGAAGGTGTCGGCACAATTTAGAGACATACGGACTCTTGAAGATGCTTACGACGCCGTGCTGCATATAGACAGGAAACTAAGGAATCGAAGACAAATGCCCCGGAACGAATCACCTGCACGGTGGTCACGAAAGGATCGTGGAACCGAAGATTATCGCCACCGCGACAATCAAGTGTCGTACCCTGGCTCGCCGAGTCGTTATGACCGAGGGCGGCATGCTAGAACATACGAAGGTCAAGAGGATCGAGAGGAACAACCACATGCGTCGGCATGGCCCGTGCGACAAAGGAGCCCCTCGATTTCCCCTTCGAGGCGTTCTTACGATTTTCCTAAGGATGAAGGAAATCATTATTCCATATTAAAAAATTCCGAAAGATATCGCGAACCGAAATTATATTGTTGGTATTGTGAAACTACGGGACACGACAATAAATCCTGTAGAAAAAATCCGCGTAATCCAAAAAACCGACGCGACTCGCGGGACTCGTCAGCCGAATCGAACGGGTCTTTAAACTTCAATCGCGCTCACCGTACCGGCGACACGATGAGCGGCAACGAAACCCGTCGTCAAAGAACAGTACACTTCGAAAACGACTCCTTATCAAAGAAACACCTGCCCCACGTCTCGAAACCAAAGTCCCAGAACTGGAATTAGGAAAGGGAACATTTTTAATCGATTGCGGTGCAGCCATCAACTTAGTACGTCTCGATGTTTTAGGAACAAAAGCAATAATAAATTCTCGCGAAGAAATAGAAATAACAGGATTAACCACAACTCCAATTTACACGTTAGGAACCACAATTCTCCATATTCACGATACACCCGCATTTTTCTATATAGTAAGAACTCTTGCAATAGACGCTGATGGACTCATAGGAAGCCCATTTTTAATGCAAGAGGGTGCCGAAATTTCTTATTATCATGGGACCATGGTATTAAGGGACAAACCTATTAGACCATTACGTTTTTCAAACCGCAATGATTTGTTTTCATCTTTAAACTCGCAAACTCCGACTAAACACAGGCTCGAAGCTCGTACGATACAACAAATCGCGGTAAAAATAGCAAACCCGACAGTAAAGGAAGGATATTTACCACGTATTAAAACTCACGATCAACTGTACGTAGGGGAAGCAGCTGTAACAAATAACAACGGAAAATGTCACGTCTTAGCAACGAACACCAGCAGCGAAGACCTCGACGTAGAGATAGAACCACAGATAATAGAACCGTACGATTTTCTAAGCACATCGGACGAAGACCTTTGCTCATATGCAGAACAGCCAACAAAATTCAGGACCACCGAAGATAGGATAGAAAAACTCGTAAATACACTAAATACCAATCATTTAAACAGGGAAGAACGAGCATCCGTCACTGATTTAATAAAAGAATTTCCAGACCGATTTTTTCTGCTTGGAGACAAATTAGGAAAAGCAGCCGATTTTAATCATTCGATTCACACCATAGACGAAATACCAGTAAACACAAGACAATATCGATATCCGCCTGTGCATCAGGACGAAATACAAAAACAGGTTAGCGCATTATTATCACAAGGCATAATTACTCCGTCAAAATCACCCTACAACTCACCTTTATGGATCGTACCGAAGAAAGCTGACTCACAGGGAAACAAACGTTGGCGCATGGTAATAGACTTTCGCGCATTAAACGAAAAGACAATCTCCGACAAATATCCATTACCACAAATCACAGAAATTTTGGACCGATTAGGAGGAGCAAAATATTTTTCCGTTTTTGATCTCGCCAGTGGATTTCACCAGATAGAAATGAATCCAAGGGATAAGCAAAAAACAGCATTCACCACACCGCATGGACATTACGAATTTTCAAGAATGCCTTTTGGCTTAAAGAACGCTCCACCTACATTTCAACGCCTCATGGATCAAGTTCTCACCGGATTACAAGGAACAGACCTCTTCGTTTACCTGGACGACATTGTCGTTTACGCTTCATCATTGCAAGAACATAATATCAAAGTTAAAAAATTATTGAACCGCCTTCGGGAACAGGGCTTAACCCTTCAAACTGACAAATGCGAATTTCTACGCAAAGAAGTTGCATATTTAGGACATATAATTTCCGAAAAGGGGGTAAGACCGGATCCAAGAAAATTAAAAGCTGTGCAAGACTTTCCCACACCGAAAACGCAGAAGAATATTCAACAATTCTTGGGCTTAGCAGGATATTACAGAAGATTTATACCAGATTTCACCGTGAAGTCAAAACCATTGATCAATTTACTAGGAAAGGGCATTAAATTTAAATGGACAGAAGAACAAGATCAAAGTTTTAATCAATTACGTAAAGAACTTTGTCAACAACCTATATTGCAGTATCCGGATTTCACCAAACCCTTCATCGTGACTACAGACGCATCCGAATACGCCATAGGAGCTGTACTTAGCCAGGGGGAAATAGGAAAGGATTTACCGATAGCATATGCATCTCGAAGCCTTAATAAACCTGAAAAGAATTATTCGGCAACAGAGAAGGAATGTCTCGCAATGGTTTACGCAGTAAAGTATTTCCGACCCTATATTTATGGAACAAAATTCACCCTTGTCACAGATCACCGTCCCTTAGTCTGGCTACATTCAGTTAAGGACCCGACCTCCAGGCTAATAAAATGGAAATTACGACTTTCGGAATACGAGTACCAGGTTATCCACAAGTGTGGAAAAACGAACATGAACGCGGACGCGTTATCGCGCAACCCTCCATCAGTCTGTCTACCGCTCATTCCGCGGGAGTCAAAGGACGATCCCGACTTCCGGGCTCAAGTACCACCGACTACCGATAAGCAATTCATAGGTCACCGTATACAACAGTTACGTCGAGATAGGGAAAACCGACCCAAATACCGGGAGGCTAGTAGTAGCTCGGACGAAGAACAAGGCCCCTCTTATGGAAAAATTCAACACTCGCCGATAATAGCTAGACACCGAACTCTACCCAGCTTATCGCACGAAGTAACATTGCCAGACGAATCTCAGGAAATCATAAACAACTTACTGCCAGCAGCAAACTCCACAAGGAACACACTACCGGAGGAAGATAACAATTTACCCGATGACCTAATGTCCTTTGAAGAACCACTTGATATTACCAATAATGAAAATACAATTATGGAAAATCCTCGTAAAAATGTATTCAGTACTCCACAGGTAACACCGCATGTTACAGACGAAATTTTACAACCAGCCATAATTCATCCACCTGCAAGGGTTGCAACCGAAGCAAGTGCAGAACGGCTACCTGACGCCTTTGACCACACGCCTGACCCTTACCTACCATACGCATTCGACACAGATGTTTTAACCGACGAAAACGAGCACCGATACACTGCGTCAAAACAATCTTATAAAATAACTGTTTCTTCGAACACCCTCGCTGCGGAAAACGGACATTACGCGCACTTCATATCAGCAGATTGCAACCTAATATCCACCGTAGGAAAAGTATTACTGGACACCGAAATAATTAATAAACCGGATCTTTTGGCAGCGCAACCGAAAAAGGGACACGTATTGACTTCAGACAATGGATTGTTTAAAACCTTCAGTATAGTAATTTCTGACAATTTTTACGACAATATTACGGCAAAAGATGTATCCCATGGGTTAAAGACTCTCAGACATACCCTGGACCAAAATCAAATAAATTCCTTCCGAATATCTGTAACAGGAGATTTACACAAATTACCAGCTAACAAATTTTACAAAATATTAGAAGAAGTTTTTACCGAAACAGATCAACAAATTACTCTATGCAGCTGTGCTATCACCACACCGTCTGAATCGGATAGATTGGATATAATTCGCGAAGCCCATGATAGTTTAATTGGAGGGCATAAAGGGATAACAAAAACGTACAAACGCATTCGATCAAAATTCCATTGGCCAAAAATGCGCAACGAAATTCAAGAGTACATCAGGACATGCCAAAGTTGCCAAGAACAAAAATTAGTTCGAGCAAAGACTCGCCAACCCATGTTGATCACCGACACACCGCTGGATGCATTTGACAAAATATCATTGGACACCGTGGGACCTCTTCCAATCACGCCTAATGGAAATAGACATATTCTTACCATACAGGACAATCTGACGAAATACTGCGTGGCAGTTGCAATACCTAATATTCGAGCCGCGACCATTGCAGATGCCTTCGCACGACACTTTATCGCAATCTACGGTACACTTCGCGCAATATTAACAGATAAAGGAACTAGTTTCATTGGAAATTTAATGACGAATTTGGCAGAAATATTTAAAATCAAACAAATAACAACTTCCGGATACAGACCACAAACTAATGGATCATTGGAAAGAAGTCACATCGTGCTCACTGAATACCTCAAACATTACATGGATAATTACGAAGATTGGGATTTATTAATTCCTTTTGCAATGTTCTCATATAACACATCCGTTCACGAAGCAACAAATTTCACACCATACGAGTTAATTTTTGGAAAAGTAGCTCGAGAACCCAGTTCCTTCCCAGATAAAGAGAAATTAAAATCATATGGAGATTATTTACAGGACTTGATTTCACACATAACTAAAATCCGTAACATTACTTCAGAGAATTTAAATAAAGCGAAAATTCGTTCAAAAGATTATTACGATAGACGGTCAAACCCAGTAAATTTCAACGTAGGCGATTTTGTTTACGTACTCCTCGAACCTCGTATAAATAAATTCGACCCACACTACATTGGACCATACAAAATTCTAGACGTAACAGACCGAAACAACGTTGTCATTCAAACCGACAGTAAAATAATTACAAAGCACCAAGACAAATTAAAACCTGCTTATTTCCCATCTTCAGTGGAATCAAATCACTCAGTGGATCATGATGTTCATCTGGATGCTTCTGATACCACTGACCACTGGCCAGGAAATAACTAAGAACGGTTCAACAATAACGCCGCTGGTGAACGATGCCGGATTGTTCTACGAGAGACTGCCAGAAATTAGGATTTTCCGCACACAATGGCGCTTAGTCACATCATTAGACGTTAACCGATACCTCAATCATGCTCCACCTGTAAAGGAATTTATCAAAGCTATCAATCAACTCTGTGACCGTCACGATTCTCTTCATTGCATCAGCAAAGAATGGGGACCCCGATTTATCAAGAAAGAAGAAAACACGTTCCAGTACATCAAGTTAATAAAAACTGCAA
The DNA here is from genome assembly GCF_051014445.1 of Colletes latitarsis. Taxonomy (NCBI): domain Eukaryota; kingdom Metazoa; phylum Arthropoda; class Insecta; order Hymenoptera; family Colletidae; genus Colletes; species Colletes latitarsis. The sequence goes on from NC_135147.1 coordinate 6,013,583, forward strand.
TGGGTGATATTCCAATTACTAAATCATCGCGTCGCAGTGTACCGTTTGGATTCATCGGCAGCCTAAGCAAAACATTATTTGGAACCTTGACACAAGAAGATGCGGAATATTATAATCAAGAGTTAAATAAAATTTATAATGACCAACATGAAATAACAGAGATCATAGAAAAACAAACCCATATAATTAGAGCCGAATTTTCTTCCACTCATGACAGAATTGTTAACCTAACAAAATTCACTACTCAATTAATGAAAACTATGGCTGAACACTCGTTAATGTTCCGTGAAACAGAATCCAACATAAGTAAATTACGTTTCGAAGCAGCAGCAAGGGACGCGGTATTTGAGATTGAAAAAGGACTGGATGACTACAATGCCAATCTGTTATTATTAATAGATTCCATACTTTTGGCAAAACAGGGAATTCTGCATCCGGCAATTTTTTCACTGCAGCAGTTATTACGATCTGCCCAGAGAATCAAACAAACATCGAAGCATGAATTTCCTCTGACGCCGGAAGAACTACTTACGGAGCAAATTGAAAGAATTACGAAGTTAAACGTCATTTTTAAAAGGGGAAGAATACTTTTTGAACTCTCGATACCCTTACTTGAAACAAGAGCCTACAGTTTATATAAGATATATCCTTGCCCATCCATACATAAAATTGGGAAAAAATCTGTAGTTTCATACATCAAATCAAAAATTCAATTCCTTGCTGTATCATCAGACGAACAACAATATATTATTCCAACTGAGGACTACCTGAACCACTGTCATTTCCATCGCGGACAATTTGTGGGACCATCAACACTACCAATATACCAAACGGACCGCCACGCTATCTGCGAATCTACGGCGTTACTGAACCCTTCTGCAATAAAATGGTCGACCTGCGACATAAGAATAACCTCTTCTATAAAACCATATTGGCAAACTCTAAACAGACCGTCTACATGGTTGTACTTCATGCCCGAACAACAAAAGGCGCGGATCTACTGCCAGGGAGACAAAGGAGTAATCAAAAATATGTCAAACACAGGAATTTTTGAACTCAAACCTGGATGCCGTGCAACGATTAATTCCATACAATTCGAAGCCGTAGAAACAATGAAAACAACTGAGAACATCATTTACTACCCTTCAAACGTGTATAATTTGTCAATAATATTACCAGAACCCGCAACGCATCACCTAGAAGTTTTGGAGAGAGACACCTTTGACGCAAACCATACTACTTCTACCTGGGATAAGCTACCTGCAGCAGTGACACTTACCGAAATAGAACAACGAGCAAGAGAACTATCAAATCATCGAACCAGTTCTCGCAACCAGAATATCATTAATTTCACGTTCATCGGAACCGTATTCATAACATTAACTGTGGTAGGCATAATAATAATTGGAAAAATCTGGGTCAACAAACTATCCAAAAATACAAATCCTCCAAAGGAACCGAATAAAATTACAATAAATATACCTAATACCCTGGAAACAGATAAAAAAATCGAAAGGCCGAGCGCAACAATTTTCTAGAGACGCCTGCACCCTTAGCGACTCCCCTCCACCTACACGCAGGGAAGTTGGAGTGGGGTTTGGGGCCTTTAAAAGCAAGATGCTGGACCGTATCGAAATCAGTATCAGTCACAGATGCAATCGAAAACCATTGGAACACAAACAACGTCTTACCCGGAACAAGGAACACCCCTATCTGCCAGGAAATACCAACTCTGTTCGGCCGGACCAGTGTGTAAAGGCCGCGCTACTCAAACCAGGAAAAGGCGTCAACCACCGCAACCTTCAAAAGACTGGACCGGTCTTAAAATCATAACGGACAAGAACATTCGCCTCTTTACACCGGGAACCAATTAAGAAGAACGCTACACAATGGAAACCATCTCAACCGGAACCCTGGGAACCGAGGCCAGAATCGTGACTACCCACGTGGAAGGCATGACGACGGTATGGGTGGTGTTAGAAAGGGACCTGCCGAACCTCCGGACCATGGGGTATGAACTTCACCACCGCATGCAATGCCAAGGAGAAATGTACGCAATGCCGCTAGACGCCCTGACGCCAGAGCGGCTGGTGGCCGTACGTCACAAGGGCATGTGGCGAAGGGGCCAACTAAAACAAACCACTTTGCATGGGTGCGAAGTCTTCCTTGGGGATTACGGACAAACTGTAGATGTACCGGCAACAGAAATCAGATCCCTGCCGCCCCATTACCGGAAAACTCTATGGATGGCGGTGAGGATCCAGCTGAGGGGGGTCCAACCCAGAAACATAACCCCGCTCAACGCAAGGACGAGGATTGCAGTCCTCGCATTGAGCAATCGAAGAGGCCGAATATCCCGGATCGGTAACGCGGAAGACGGAGTCGTTGCCGATCTCCACCTGGACCGACTACAGGGGCAGCCACCTGTGAACGTAGCCGAGCACTGGTTGGAGGTGGGCTACGTCGTGCCCAAGGTTTAAATCCAGAACACAACGCACCAGTATCGATAAGTACACACCACAACATGATACTACACACCCCGACACATTTAGCTTTCAATTATTCTACTTTTCGCGACTTTTATTATTTTCTTTTGTAAATAAGTAACAGGGCGCTTTCCGTCTAATATGAAAGCATCACGCATAACGCGATGTTTCATCTTGGGGGGGGAGATGTTACGTATGTCGAACGTTTCGTTCCTCAAATTTTTCTTGTCACTTGCGTGCATTATGAAATCGCCCTGCTACTTATCTAACCTTTGAAATGGGGGTCACTTCCGTCGCGATGCAGCAGCCCGTTAATTAATACAATTCGGAGAATAGAGCAGCCCGTTAATTAATACAATTCGGAGAATAGTGCACACGGTGATTTCTAACGTACTTTTGAATCCGCCCCACACAGATTTTTTGGTATATAAACCCTGTGATTTCATTACTCGGGGGATCATAATCGTACCGTCACGTTAGAGTCAACGTCACGTCTCTTGTCACGCGTATACGATTTGATAGTCAGTTGTATCTTGCGAGATCGGGCTACCGTACCCTTTAGTATCAAACCATATAGAATCCGTGAACCGGCATAAATTCTATTGCGGCCTTTATTTCCAACTGACATACCCCCGCATCGCCAGTGCGTCAACACCGTGCAAGGTCATTTTAGGTAAATATAATCATTCTTTGATCGCGACATAAGATACACGAAACAATTGTATTTTATTTGTTGATTTAAGAATATATCTACTTTTATTATCAAATCAGAGTTACCCAACTTCTTTAACCCACAATTATATAAAGCGATTATTATTAGTTAAACGTTCCCATAATAATATAACCTTACCGCTCGGGTTATATTATATTTAATAATTCACAGTTACGAGTTCAATTAACACATCCCCAAATCCAAATACAACCTCTTACAACCTAGTGGCTCCTCGATTACGCATCGAGTTCGTCCACGCAATCTATTACCATCCTAGCGGCTCCCTGATTTCGCATCAGGTTCGTCCGCATCCTACAGCTCCCTGATTTCGCATCAGGTTCGTCTGTGATTTATCCAACCTCCCAGCAGCTCCTCGATTTCGCATTGAGTTCGTCTGCGTTTCTTCCAACCTCCTAGCAGCTCCCCGATTTCGCATTGGGTTCGTCTGCGTCGTTATCAACAATCCTAGTGACTCCCCGATTTCGCATCGGGTTCGTTCACGACGTTTCACCCTCCTACGGCTCCCTGGTTTCGCACCAGGTTCGTCCGTACGTGACTCCATCCCAGAGGCTCCCTGATTTCGCATCAGGTTCGTCCTCGCTATCAACTATCCTAGCGGCTCCCCGATTTCGCATCGGGTTCGTCCGTGTACCTAACTAACAAATTGATACCATATTCCATACTCTCTCTCGCACTCGCAGGCCACGCGCGCTGCACGGCCCTGGCTCGTAACAGGGATAACGCCGGTTATGTCTGGGTTATGTCTTGTATTTGCCTTCATCTGGCTCACACTTTCGTATTTTTTCGCATACTTGTTGGCCAGGTCCTGGGGTTTTTCTGGTTTGGATCACGTAGTAAGGTGGTAGCACACTGAAACAGACGACTAAACCTGGTTTCGATCAATATTTTAAAGGATAACGCTGGTTAGGTCTGGGTTACGTCTGGGATTTTCCCTCATCTGGTTCACACTTCCGCTTTTTTCGCATACTTGTTGGCCAGATCCATGGGTTTTGTCTGGTTTGGATCACGTGGCAATGTGGTTCCACACTGAAACAGACGACTAAACCTGGTTGCGATCAATATTTTAAAGGATAACGCTGGTTAGGTCTGGGTTACGTCTGGGATTTGCCCTCATCTGGCTCAGACTTTCGCATTTTTCGCATACTTGTTGGCCATATCCTGGGCTTTGTATGGTTTGGATCACGTAGTAATGTGGTAGCACACTGAAACAGACGACTAAACCTGGTTTCGATCAATATTTTAAAGGATAACGCTGGTTAGGTCTGGGTTACGTCTGGGATTTGCCCTCATCTGGCTCATACTTTCGCATTTTTCGCATACTTGTTGGCCAGATCCTCGGCTTTTTCTGGTTTCCATCACGTAGTAATGTGGTACCACACTGAAACAGTCAATTAAACCTGGATACGATGAATATTTTAGGGGATAACGCCGGTTAGATCTGGGTTGTGTCTGGCATTTGCCCTCATCTGGCTCATACTTTCGAATTTTTTGCATACTTGATGGCCAGAGCCTGTGCCTTTTCTGGTTTGGATCACGTAGTAATGTGGTATCATTCTGAAACAGTCAGTTAAACCTGGGCACGATCAATATTTTAGAGGATTACACCGGTTAGGTCTGGGTTACGTCTGGTATTTGCCCTCATCAGGCTCACACTTTCGCATTTTTGGCATACTTGTTGGCCAGATCCTGGGCTATTTCTGGTTTGGATCACGTAGTCATGTGGTACCACACTAAAACAGTCGATCAATCCTGGTCTCGATCGATATTTTAGAGAATAACGCCGGTTAGGCCTTGGTTAGTTCAGGGATTTGCCGCCATCAGGTTCATACTTCTGCATTTTTCGTATACGTGTTGGCCAGATCCTGGGCTTTGTATGGCTTGGATCACGTAGTAATGTGGTACCACACTGAGACAGTCAATTAAGCCTGGATAAGCTCAATATTTTAGGGGATAACGCCGGTTATGTCTGGGTTATGTCTTGTATTTGCCTTCATCTTGCTCATACTTTCGTATTTTTTCGCATACTTGTTGGCCAGGTCCTAGGGTTTTTCTGGTTTGGATCACGTAGTAAGGTGGTAGCACACTGAAACAGACGACTAAACCTGGTTTCGATCAATATTTTAGAGGACAACGCTGGTTAGGACTGGGTTAGCTCTGGGACTTGCCCTCATCTGGCTCATACTTTCGCATTTTTCGCATACTTGTTGGCCAGATCCTGGGCTTTGTATGGTTTGGATCACGTAGTAATGTGGTAGCACACTGAAACAGACGACTAAACCTGGTTTCGATCAATATTTTAAAGGATAACGCTGGTTAGGTCTGGGTTACGTCTGGGATCTGCCCTCATCTGGCTCATACTTTCGCATTTTTCGCATACTTGTAGGCCAGATCCTGGGCTTTTACTGGTATCCATCACGTAGTAATGTGGTACCACACTGAAAAAGTCAATTAATCCTATATACGATCAATATTTTAGAGGATAACACCGGTTAGGTCTGAGTTAGGTCTGTGATTTGCCCCCATCTGGCTCATACTTTCGCATTTTTCGCATACTGGTTGGCCAGATCCATGGGCTTTCTCCAGTTTGGGTCACGTGGTAATGTGGTTCCACACTGAGACAGTGGATTAAACCTTGTCTCGATCAATCTTTTAGAGGTTAACACCGGTTAGGCCTTGGTTAGTTCAGGGATTTGCCCTCATCAGGTTCATGCTACTGCATTTTTCGCATACTTGATGGCCATATCCTGGGCTTTTACTGGTATCCACCACGTAGTAATGTGGTACCACACTGAAACAGTCAATTAATTCTGATCTCAATCAATATTTTAGAGAATAACGCATGTTAGGTCTGGGTTAGGTCTGGGATTTGCCCTCTTCAGGCTCATACTTTCGCATTTTTCGCATACTGGTTGGCCAGATCCTGGGTTTTGTCTGGTTTGGATCACGTGGCAATGTGGTTCCACACTGAAACAGACGACTAAACCTGGTTGCGATCAATATTTTAAAGGATAACGCTGGTTAGGTCTGGGTTACGTCTGGGATTTGCCCTCATCTGGCTCATACTTTCGCATTTTTCGCATACTTGTTGGCCAGATCCCGGGCTTTGTATGGTTTGGATCACGCAGTAATCTGGTACCACAGTGAAACAGTCAATTAAACCTGGACACGATCAATTGTTTAGAGGATAAGCCGGTTAGGTTTGAGTTACGTCTGTGATTTGCCCCCATCTGGCTCATACTTTCGCTTTTTTCGCATACTTGTTCGCCAGATCAATGGGCTTTCTCCGGTTTGGATCACGTGGTAATGTGGTTCCACACTGAGACAGTGGATTAATCCTGGTCTCGATCTATATTTCAGAGGATAACGCCGGTTAGGACTGGGTTTGGTCTGGGATTTGCCCCCATCTGGCTCATACTCTCGCATTTTTCGCATACTTGTTGGCAAGATCCTGGCTTTTTTCTGGTGTGGACCACGTAGTAACGTGGAACCACACAGGAGCAGTCAATTAAACCTGGCCTCGATCAATATTTTAGGTGATATCACCGGTTAGGTCTGCGTTAGGTTTGGGATTTGCCCTCATCTGGCTCACACTTCCGCTTTTTTCGCATACTTGTTGGCCAGGTCCTGGGCATTTTCTGGTTTGGATCACGTAGTAATCTGGTACCACACTGAAACAGTTAATTAACCCTGGATACGATCAATACTGTTGAGGATAACGCCGGTTTGGACTGGGTTAGGTGTGGGATTTGCCCTCATCTGGCTCACACTTTCGCATTTTTCGCATACTTGTAGGCCAGATCCTGGGCTTTGTATGGTTTGGATCACGTGGTAATGTGGTTCCACACTGAGACAGTGGATTAAACCTTGTCTCGATCAATCTTTTAGAGGTTAACACCGGTTAGGCCTTGGTTAGTTCAGGGATTTGCCCTCATCAGGTTCATACTACTGCATTTTTCGCATACTTGATGGCCATATCCTGGGCTTTTACTGGTATCCACCACGTAGTAATGTGGAACCACACTGAAAGAGTCGATTAAACCTGGTTTCGATCAATATTTTAGAGGATAACGCATGTTAGGTCTGGGTTAAGTCTGGTATTTGCCATCATCAGGTCCATGCTTTCGCATTTCTCCCATACTTGTTGGCCAGACCCTGAGCTTGGTATGGTTTGGATCACGTAGTAATGTGGTACCACACTGAAACAGTCGATTAAACCTGGTTTCGATCAATATTTTAGAGGATGTCGCATGTTAGGTCTAGGTTAGGTCTAGGATTTGTTCTCAACAGGTTCATACTTTCGCATATTTCGCACACTTTTTGGCCAGATGCTGGGTTTTTTCTGGTTCGGATCAGGCAGTAATGTGGTACCACACTGGAACAGTCGATTAAACGCGGTTTCGATCAATATTTTAGAGGATGACGCATGTTAGGTCTAGGTTAGGTCTAGGATTTGTTTTCAACAGGCTCATACGTTCGCATATTTCGCACACGTTCTGGCCATATCCTGGGTTTTTTCGGGTTTGGATCAGGCAGTAATGTGGTACCACACTGGAACAGTCGATTAAACGCGGTTGCGATCAATATTTTAGAGGATAGCGCATGTTAGGTCTAGGTTAGGTCTGGCATTTGCCCTCATCAGGCTCATGCAATCGCATATTTCGCATTCATGTTGGCCAGATCCTGGTCCTTTTCTGGATTGCATCACGTAGTAATGTGGTACCACACAGAAACAGTCAATTAAACCTATTTTCGATCAATATTTTAGAGGGTAACGCATGTTAGGTCTGCGTTAGGTCTGGGATTTTCCCTCATCTGGCTCATACTTTCGCAATGTTCACATACTTGCTGAACAGATCCTGAGCTTTTTCTGGCTTGGATCACATAGTAATGTGGTACCACACTGAAACAGTCGATCAAACCCGGTTTCGATCAATATTTTAGAGGACAACGCATGTTAGGTCTAGGTTAGGTCTGTGAATTGCCCTCATCAGGCTCATGCAATCGCATATTTCGCATTCTTGTTGGCCAGATCCTGGTCTTTTTCTGGATTGTGTCACGTAGTAATGTGGTAACACACAGTAACAGTCAATTAAGCCAGACCACGATCAATATTTTAGAGGATAACGCATGCTAGGTCTGGGTTAGGTCTGGGATTTGCCCTCATCAGACTCATACTTTCGCACTCTTCACATACTTGTTGAACAGATCCTGGGCTTTTTCTGGTTTGGATCACGTAGTAATGTGGTACAACACTAAAACAGTCGATGAATCCTGGTCTCGATCAATATTTTAGAGGATAACGCATGCTAGGTGTGGGTTAGGTCTGGGATTTACCCTCATTTCGCTCATACTTTCGCAATCATCACATACTTACCCTCAGGGGCTGCCAGCCTTTCAGCTGCAGTACGGGCTTAACGAACCCGGGGTACCCGAGTCATACACACACCGTAAGCCTCCTGTTGGTCGTCACAACGACCCATTCACAATTCCCTATTGGTTTTGTGAATGGTACGTGACGGCAGGAGGAACGGGTGTCTTGGCTTAACCGCCTGGGCCACGAGTATGGCGGCTCTATAAAATCGCCCTCCAATCCTAAGCTATGGTGCGCGGCGATGGGATGCATGGTTGGGGGAGAAGGCCCAATCCCAAGCGACCACCTCCGGGGAACCTGCCGAACCCCCGGAGTATATAGGCTTACCCGGGTAAGGCGGCTCTGCCCGGGCGGACCTTTTCTTCCGACCTGCTCGTGGGAATATTATGGAGTTCAATATTAAAACGGGGTTGGGACGGGGTAAGTCAGAGGGGGAGGACGAAGGCGGTGTTGGGACTGGAGTGACGGCGCTCGCGCCGCCTCCAGCGCCTGGCCCGGCTTCGTGGAAGGTGGAGGAGGACGACGAGACTGCGTCAGTCTCGTCCTTCTCCTCCACCAGGAGCCTCATAGGCTCTAAGAGGAAGAGGGCGGGGCAGGCCGTCGTCGAGGTGGGCGGGGCGATGAGCCCGTCGGTGAGGCTGAGTTGCCTCAGGGACGAGGTGACCGAGGAGATATCGGAGAGGATCTCCTCGTTCCTGAGGCGGGTGGAGAAAGTCGCCGCTGCCTGCGCCTTTAAGGGGCAGAAAAGCGGTGGCGCGGAGGCCCTGAAGGCCGCGGCGGAGGAAATGAGGGAGGCGGCGCGGGAGCTCAGAGGGCGGAACGCCCGTCTGCAGCTCCTGTTGGAGGAGGAGCGACAGGGGAGGAGGAGGGCAGAGGCGCTGTGGAACAGCGCGGCCCTCCCTCCCATCCTCCCTCCTCCTCCACCGCCGCGTCCCTCGGCGGAGGTAAATAAGCGGAGTGCGGCGGCAGTGGTGCGGGGCACCGCGGGCCCCTCCACCCGCACTCCGCCCGTGAAGAAGTCCCCGTCCTCCTCAGAAGACGATCTTCTGAGGAGGATTGGGGACATGATTGATGGCAAGCTGGCCGCCTTCCGGGAGGAGCTCCTCGCCGGAAGAGCGGTCAGCAGGAAGGCGGTGCCTCCCCGACCTGTTCCGGTACAGTCGGGGAAGGTAAAGAAGGGCGGAGTGAAGGCTCCGCCCAGCGTTGCGGCACCAGGGCCCCGGGTCGCGACCCCCAAGGGGGGTGGTGTACCCGTGGTCGCGGTGGTCGCGTCCTCCACAGCACCCTCCCAAGGGGGGGTGGCGTGGAGTGAGGTGGTGGGGCGGAAGGCGAAGCGGGCGGCGAGGAAGGCCTCGCAACCGCAGCCTCCGCCTCCGCCGCCGGCGGCCAAGGTAAAGGCCGCGAAGGTCGGGAAGGCACGACCAGGTCGTCCCCCAAAAACGGCAGCGGTGACGCTGACCGTTGCGCAGGGGGGCGACCTGACCCTCGCGGAGGCGATGCGGCTCGCCAGGGAGAATATCTCCCTGGAAGAGCTGGGCATCGCCTCCGTGAGGGCGAAGAGGGCCGAGACCGGGGGTCTCTTGCTGGAGATCCCCGGTGCAGAAGGCGGCGCGAAGGCGGATCGTCTCGCCCAGAGGCTCCGGGAGCAGCTGGGCGAGCGAGGTGTCCGGGTCGCCCGGCCCACGAAGCGCACGGAGATGCGCGTTTGTGGGCTGGACGACTCGGTCAGCGCACAGGATGTGTCCCGTGCCCTTGCGAGGGCGGGGGACTGTCCTGTGGAGGACCTGCGGATCGGAGAGATCCGCAGGTCGCCCTCCGGCCTCGGGTCGGTGTGGGCCCGGTGCCCCCTCTCCGCCGCCCGTAAGGTGGCGGAATCCGGGAGGGTGTTGGTGGGGTGGGTTTCGGCGCGAGTGGAAATCCTCGCGCCGCGCCCGCTCCAGTGTCACCGCTGCCTCGAATTGGGGCACGTGAGGCAGTGGTGCATCTCGCCGGTGGACCGCAGCGGTCAGTGTTACCGCTGCGGTGCCAAAGAGCACCGTGCGAGCCAGTGCTCGGCGGCCCCCCACTGCCCGCTGTGTGCGGACATGGGGAGGCCAGCCGATCACAGGGTGGGGAGCAAGAAGTGCTCCCCCCCCTCCCGGAAGGAGTGGAAGAGGCGGGCTGCACCGGCTCCGGTGCCGAGGGCGGTGGCATCGTCCTCCATGGAGGTGGACGGTGCTACGGGGACGGACGGCCGGGAGGAGGCTGGCGCGGCCATTAATTAATGCCGCCCCGCCTCCTCCTCCAGGCCAACCTCAACCACTGCCGCGCGGCACAGGACTTGATGTCCCAAGTCCTCGCGGAGTGGGGGGTTGGCCTGGCGGTCGCCGCCGAGCCGTACCGCGTCCCTGATCACCCTCATTGGGTGGGCGACGCGGACGGCTTGGTGGCGACGGTATGGGGAGGGGGCGACGGGTCCCCACCGTTCTTCTTGTTGGAGCGCGGTCGGGGATTCGTCGCCGTGGACTGGGGGGGAGTCGCTGTGGTGGGGTGCTACATTTCGCCCCGTAGCGGTCACGCTGCGTTCGAGCTGTACTTGGCCGAGGTCGCGGCATGCGTGCAGCGCTACGCGGCCCGGCCGGTGCTGGTCCTGGGGGATTTTAATGCCAAGTCGGTGGCTTGGGGATCCCCCAGGACCTCCGTTCGCGGCGGGATCCTGGGCGATTGGGCGGCGGGGCTCGACCTCCGGGTATTGAACCGGGGGTCGGAGCACACATGCGTGCGGCGATATGGGGGGTCCATCGTGGATGTTGGATTCGCGACCCCCAACGCCGTGCGCATGGTGTCGGGTTGGCACGTGGTCGCGGGGGCAGAGACACTCTCCGATCACCGGTACATCCGGATGGAGGTCTCTGCCGCCGCGGGTGCATCCCGACACGGCCGCCTGCGTGGCACCCCACCACGCCGCTGGGCGCTTCGGCGCCTGGACAAGGACGCCCTGATGGCAGCTGCCCTCGCTGCAACTTGGCCGCAGGGAGCGGCCGAGTTGCCGAGCATAGAGGAGGAGGTCGCCCGGCTCGGAGCATTGGTCGCGGGTATTTGCGACGCGGCGGTGCCTCGGGTCGGGCGGGCTTCTCCTCGCCGGGCGGTGTACTGGTGGTCGGACGCGATCGCGAAGTTGCGAGTCGCGACTGTCCGCGCCCGACGCCAGTACACCCGCGCGCGCCGTCGTCAACGTACAGGCGACGGCGTGGCGCGAGCGAGGGCAGCTGATAACCGTATGGAGCATACCGCGTGGCGCGGGTTGCTCTGCAGGTCGCCATCAAACGGGCCAAGACCCGGGCATGGAAGGAGCTCCTCCAGACCCTTGATGACGATCCATGGGGGCGCCCATATAAGGTGGTGCTGAATAAGCTCCGCCCGTGGGCGCCCCCCGTCACCGAGGGTCTTGACCCCCGGCTGCTGGAGGACGTGGTCAATACACTCTTCCCAATTGGGGAGAGGGGACCGCGTCCTCCGGCGGCGGCGGCTGTCCCAGTGGAGTGGACGGCCGAGCTGGGGGTCACGCAGGAGGAGCTGGCAGCGGCCATCAGACGGCTCGGGGTTCGTAACACGGCCCCGGGTCCGGATGGTGTGCCCGGCCGGGTTTGGGTCTTGACCCAGGGCGTCCTTGGGGCCGACCTCAGGCGGTTGTTCGACCGCTGCCTGAGGGACGGGCGATTCCCCCCCAGTTGGAAGGTGGCGAGGATGGTCCTCCTCCGGAAGGAGGGTCGGCCCGCGGAGTCTCCCTCCGCATACCGGCCCATTTGTCTCCTCGACGAGGTGGGCAAGCTCTTCGAGCGGGTGATTGCTGCCCGCCTCGTCGAGCACCTGTCGCGGGGTGATCCCGGTCTGGCCGACTGCCAGTTCGGTTTCCGGGGGGGGCCGATCGACTATCGACGCGATAGGTCGTGTGAGGGCCCTCTCGGGGGCGGCCGTCTCCCGGGGAGGGGTGGCATTGGCAATATCCTTGGATATTGCCAATGCCTTTAACACCCTCCCCTGGGAAGAGATAAGGAGGGGACTCGAATATCATCGGGTCCCCCCTTGTCTCAGGGCGGTCGTCGGGGATTATCTCCGCGGCAGGTGGATCGAGTATCCGGGCCGGGATGGTGATATGCGGAGGGAGGTGTACTGCGGTGTTCCGCAGGGGTCGGTCCTCGGGCCACTCCTGTGGAACATCGCGTACGACTCGGTGTTGCGGGCCGGCCTCCCCGACGCCGTCAGCACGGTGTGTTATGCGGATGACACACTGGTGCTGGCCGTCGGGGCGCACTGGGGGAGGACCATGCGTCGCGCGGAGGAGGGGTCGCAACGCGTCGTCGACCGGATCAGGGGGATGGGGATGACGGTAGCGGTCCATAAGACCGAGGTGATTGCGTTTCATTCACATCGGCAGGATCCGCCACCCCCTCTGATCCGGGTGGGTGGGGCTGACATCGAGGTGAAGCCCCAGATCAGGTATCTAGGGCTGATCCTCGATAGCCACTGGCGTTTCGAGGAGCATTTCCGCTGCCTGGTCCCCCGGTTGGAAAGGATGGTTGCGGCTCTGGGCCGGATCCTGCCCAACCTGGGGGGCCCGGCGGGCCGAGTTCGTCGCCTCTATGTGGCAATGGTCCAGTCGGTGGCCCTATACGGGGCCCCCGTCTGGGCGGACGACCTGGCTGCCTCCCGGCGCAGCATGACTATGCTGCGTCGGGTGCAGAGGCGCATGGCGCTCAGGGTCGTCCGCGGGTATCGGACCATGTCACATGAGGCGGCGACGGTTCTAGCGGGGATGCCGCCCATGGACCTGCTCGCGCGGTCGCACGCGGTGATGTACCGGCACCGCGTCGACCGTCGCGCGGGGGTGGGGGCGGTCCCGGGCGGGCAGGAACCTGCTTGGGGCGATTTGAAGCGCCAGGCCCGGCAGTCCGTGTTGCTCGCGTGGCAGGAGCGGCTGGCTCTGCCAACCGCGGGCCACCGGACTGTCGGGGCGGTTCGGCCACTCCTGAAGGAGTGGCTGGACAGAGGCCATGGCAGCCTCACCTACCGGATGGCACAGGTATTTTCCGGGCATGGCAGCTTCGGAAGATACCTGTGCCGGATAGGGAAGGAGCCGACGGCGCGTTGCTGCCACTGCGACGCTGAGCAGGACACGGCGGATCATACCCTGGAGGTATGCCCCGCGTGGGAGGGGGAGCGCCGTGTCCTGGTCGGCGTCGTCGGGCGGGATGTCTCGCTGCCGGGCCTGGTGCGCGCCATGCTCTGCAGCGAGGAGAAGTGGAGGGCCGTGGCCTCCTTCTGCGAGAACGTAATGTTGCAGAAGGAGGCCGCGGGGAGGGAGCGCGAGCTTCAGCGCGCCGCTGAAGCTCGCGCTCGTGCGGTGGCCCGAGGTCGTCGCCCGGTCGCGAGGCGTCGCGGGCGGCCGCCCCGGCGTGGCGGATGACCTAGGCTGGGAGGGGGGTCCTGAGGGGACCCTCCTCCCGCCAGGCGGCGCCGGGCCGGACCGGTTGGGGGTAGAAGTGCCTCCCCCTACCGGTCCGACGCAAGGGGAGGCACCCTCGGCGGTCTGGTGCGGCCATGAACGCCCGGCCGCCGAGGGGTGGAAACGGGGTCGCGGGCGGTTGCGAGTTGGGGCTCGCAGCCGCCACTAAACGCGGCCCCGGGACGGATAGCGGCGGGATGGAGTGGCCCCGTCCCGCCGCTATGAGGCAGTGTGTCTACTGGGGGGACCGATTGTCCCCCCGGGGGATGGGCGCGAAAGCGCGGGCACGGGGAGGATAACGGAAGAATGCTTCGAGCGATTCCCGGTATCCTCCCAAAGCGTGCCGAAGGGTCACCGTGGGGTTTTTAGTGGGTAGGTCCCGCGCCTGTCGTTGTACGGGCGCGGGGAATCCCACACACCCCTCCCCCCTCTCCCCAAGGAGGTGGGAGGGAGTCTTTCGAAGATTTTCCCCACGACAAAAAAAAAAAAAAAAAAAAAAAAAAAAAATCATCACATACTTTTTGAGCAGATCCTGGGTTTTTTCTGGTTTGCATCACGTAGGAATGTGGTACCACACTGAAAGAGTCGATTAAACCTGGTTTCGATGAATATTTAAGAGGATAACGCATGTTAGGTCTAGGTTAGGCATGGGATTTTCACCCATCAGGCTCATACTTTCGCATAATTCGCATACTTGTTGGCCAGATCCTGGTCTTCTTCTGGATTGAGTCACGTAGTATTGTGGTACCACACAGAAACAGTCAATTAAACCTGGCCATGATCAATATTCTAGAAGATAACGCATGATAGGTCTGGGTTAGGTCTGGGATTTGCCCTCATCAGGCTCATGCAATCGCATTTTTCGCATTCCTGTTGGCCAGATCCTGGTACTTTTCTGTGTTGTATAACGTAGTAATGTGGTACCACACTGAAAGCGTCGATTAAGCCTGGTCTCGATCAATATTTTAGAGGATAATCCATGCTAGGTCTGGGTTAGGTCTGGTATTTGCCCTCATTTGGCTCATAATTTCGCATTTTTAACAAACATGTTGGCCAGATCATGGGTTTTTTCTGGTTTGGATCACGTAATAATGTGGTACCACACTGATACAGTCAATTAAACCTAGTTTCGATCAATTTTTTAGAGGATAACGCATGTGAGGTTTAGGTCAGGTCTGGGATTTGCCCTCATCAGGCTCATATAATCGCATATTTCGCATTCTTGTTGGCCAGATCCTGGTCTTCTTCTGGATTGAGTCACGTAGTATTGTGGTACCACACAGAAACTGTCGATTAAACCTGGTTTCGATCAATATTATAGAGGATACCGCATGTAAGGTCTAGGTTAGGCATGGGATTTGCACCCATCAGGCTCATACTTTCGCATAATTCGCATACTTGTTGGCCAGATCCTGGGCATTTTCTGGTTTGGATCAGGTAGTAATGTGGTACCACACTGAAAGAGTCGATTAAACCTGGTTTCGATGAATATTTTAGAGGATAACGCATGTTAGGTCTAGGTCAGGTCAGGGATTTGCCCTCATCAGGCTCATATAATCGCATATTTCGCATTCTTGTTGGCCAGATCCTGGGCTTTTTCTGGTTTGAATCACGTAGTAATGTGGTACCTCGCTGACACCGTCGATTAAACCTGGTTTCGGTGAATATTTTAGAGGATAACGCATGTTAGGTCTAGGTCAGGTCAGGGATTTGCCCTCATCAGACTCATATAATCGCATATTTCGCATTCTTGTTGGCCAGATCCTGGGCTTTTTCTGGTTTGAATCACGTAGTAATGTGGTACCTCGCTGACACAGTCAATTAAACCTGGTTTCGATGAATATTTTAGAGGATAACGCATGTAAGGTCTAGGTTAGGCATGGGATTTGCACCCATCAGGCTCATACTTTCGCATAATTCGCATACTTGTCGGCCAGATCCTGGGCATTTTCTGGTTTGGATCAGGTAGTAATGTGGTACCACACTGAAAGTGTCGATTAAACCTGGTTTCGATGAATTTTTTAGGGGATAACGCATGTCAGGTCTAGGTCAGGTCTGGGATTTCCCCCCCCATCAGGCTCATATAATCGCATATTTCGCATTCTTGTTGGCCAGATCCTGGTCTTCTTCTGGATTGAGTAACGTAGTATTGTGGTACCACACAGAAACAGTCAATTAAACCTGGCCATGATCAATATTTTAGAGGATAACGCATGGTAGGTCTGTGTTAGGTCTGGGATTTGCCCTCATCAGGCTCATGCAATCGCATATTTCGCATTCCTGTTGGCCAGATCCTGGTCCTTTTCTGTGTTGTATCACGTAGTAATGTGGTACCACACTGAAAGTGTCGATTAAGCCTGGTCTCGATCAATATTTTAGAGGATAACCCATGCTAGGTCTGCGTTAGGTCTGGTATTTGCCCTCATTTGGCTCATAATTTCGCATTTTTAATAAACATGTTGGCCAGATCATGGGTTTTTTCTGGTTTGGATCACGTACTATTGTGGTACCACACTAAAACAGTCGATTAAACCTGGTTTCGTTCAATATTATAGCGGATAACGCATGTAAGGTCTAGGTTAGGCATGGGATTTGCACCCATCAGGCTCATACTTTCGCATAATTCGCATACTTGTCGGCCAGATCCTGGGCATTTTCTGGTTTGGATCAGGTAGTAATGTGGTACCACACTGAAAGAGTCGATTAAACCTGGTTTCGATGAATATTTTAGAGGATAACGCATGTTAGGTCTAGGTCAGGTCTGGGATTTGCCCTCATCAGGCTCATATAATCGCATATTCCGCATTCTTGTTTGCCAGATCCTGGTCTTCTTCTGGATTGAGTCACGTAGTATTGTGGTACCACACAGAAACAGTCAATTAAACCTGGCCATGATCAATATTTTAGAGGATAACGCATGGTAGGTCTGTGTTAGGTCTGGGATTTGCCCTCATCAGGCTCATGCAATCGCATATTTCGCATTCCTGTTGGCCAGATCCTGGTCCTTTTCTGTGTTGTATCACGTAGTAATGTGGTACCACACTGAAAGTGTCGATTAAGCCTTGTCTCGATCAATATTTTAGAGGATAACCCATGCTAGGTCTGCGTTAGGTCTGGTATTTGCCCTCATTTGGCTCATAGTTTCGCATTTTTAACAAACATGTTGGCCAGATCATGGGTTTTTTCTGGTTTGGATCACGTAGTAATGTGGTACCACACAGAAACAGTCAATTAAGCCTGACCACGATCAATATTTTAGAGGATAACGCATGCTAGGTCTAGGTCAGGTCTGGGATTTGCCCTCATCAGGCTCATATAATCGCATATTTCGCATACTTGTTGGCCAGATTCTGGTCTTTCTCTGGTATGGATCACGTAGTAATGTGGTATCTCGCTGAAACAGTCGATTAAACCTGGTTTCGATGAATATTTTAGAGGATAACGCATGTTAGGTCTAGATCAGGTCTGGGATTTGCCCTCATCAGGCTCATATAATCGCATATTTCGCATTCTTGTTGGCCAGATCCTGGTCTTCTTCTGGATTGAGTCACGTAGTATTGCGGTACCACAATGAAACAGTCGTTTAAACCTGGTCCCGATCAATATTTTAGAGGATAACGCATGTTAGGTCTGACCTAGGTCTGAGATTTGACCTCATCGGGCTCATACTTTCGCATTCTTCGCATACTTGTTGCACAGATCCTGGGTTTTTTCTGGTTTGTATCACGTAGTAATCTGGTACCACCCTAAAACAGTCGATGAATCCTGGTCTCGATCAATATTTTAGAGGATAACGGATGCTAGGTTTGGGTTAGGTCTGGGATTTACCCTCATTTCGCTCATACTTTCGCAATCATCACATACTTTTTGAGCAGATCCTGGGTTTTTTCTGGATTGGATCACTTAGCAATGTGCTACCACACTAAAACAGTCGATTAAACCTGGTTTCGATAAATATTATAGAGGATAACGCATGTAAGGTTTATGTTAGGCATGGGATTTTCACCCATCAGGCTCATACTTTCGCATAATTCGCATACTTGTTGGCCAGATCCTGGGCTTTTTCTGGTTTGGATCTGGTAGTAATGTGGTACCACACTGAAAGAGTCGATTAAACCTGGTTTCGATGAATATTTTAGAGGATAACGCATGTTAGGTCTAGGCCAGGTCTGGGATTTGCCCTCATCAGGATCATATAATCGCATATTTCGCATTCTTGTTGGCCAGATCCTGGTTTTCTTCTGGATTGAGTAACGTAGTATTGTGGTACCACACTAAAACAGTCGATTAAACCTGGTTTCGTTCAATATTATAGAGGATAACGCATGTAAGGTCTAGGTTAGGCATGGGATTTGCACCCATCAGGCTCATACTTTCGCATAATTCGCATACTTGTCGGCCAGATCCTGGGCATTTTCTGGTTTGGATCAGGTAGTAATGTGGTACCACACTGAAAGTGTCGATTAAACCTGGTTTCGATGAATTTTTTAGGGGATAACGCATGTCAGGTCTAGGTCAGGTCTGGGATTTCCCCCCCCATCAGGCTCATATAATCGCATATTTCGCATTCTTGTTGGCCAGATCCTGGTCTTCTTCTGGATTGAGTCACGTAGTATTGTGGTACCACACAGAAACAGTCAATTAAACCTGGCCATGATCAATATTTTAGAGGATAACGCATGGTAGGTCTGGGTTAGGTCTGGGATTTGCCCTCATCAGGCTCATACAATCGCATATTTCGCATTCCTGTTGGCCAGATCCTGGTCCTTTTCTGTGTTGTATCACGTAGTAATGTGGTACCACACTGAAAGTGTTGATTAAGCCTGGTCTCGAACAATATTTTAGAGGATAACCCATGCTAGGTCTGCGTTAGGTCTGGTATTTGCCCTCATTTGGCTCACAATTTCGCATTTCTAACAAACATGTTGGCCAGATCATGGGTTTTTTCTGGTTTGGATCACGTAGTAATGTGGTACCACACTGATACAGTCAATTAAACCTAGTTTCGATCAATATTTTAGAGGATAACGCTTGTTAGGTCTGGGTTAGGTGTGGGATTTGCACTCATCTGGCTAATACTTTCGAATTTTTGCATACTTCTTGGCTAGATCCCTGGCTCTGTATGGTTTGGATCACGATGTAATGTGGCACCACACTGAAACAGTCAATTAAACCTGGATACGATCAATATTTTAGAGGATAACACCGGTTAGGTCTGGGTTACGTCTGTGATTTGCCCCCATCTGGCTCATACTTTCGCATTTTTCGCATACTTGTTGGCCAGATCTATGGGCTTTCTCCGGTTTGGATCACGTGGTAATGTGGTACCACACTGAGACAGTGGATTAATCCTGGTCTCGATCAATATTTTAGAGGATAATGCCGGTTAGGTCTGGGTTAGGTCTGGGATTTGCCCTCATCTGGCTCATACTTTCGAATTTTTTGCATACTTGATGGCCAGATCCTGGGCTTTTTCTGGTTTCCATCACGTAGTAATGTGGTACCACACTGAAACAGTCAATTAAACCTGGATACGATCAATATTTTAGGGGATAACGCCGGTTAGATCTGGGTTGTGTTTGGCATTTGCCCTCATCTGGCTCATACTTTCGAATTTTTTGCATACTTGATGGCCAGAGCCTGTGCCTTTTCTGGTTTGGATCACGTAGTAATGTGGTATCACACTGAAACAGTCAGTTAAACCTGGACGCGATCAATATTTTAGAGGATTACACCGGTTAGGTCTGGGTTACGTCTGGTATTTGCCCTCATCAGTCTCACACTTTCGCATTTTTGGCATACTTGTTGGCCAGATCCTGGGCTATTTCTGGTTTGGATCACGTAGTAATGTGGTACCACACTAAAACTGTCGATCAATCCTGGTCTCGATCGATATTTTAGAGGATAACACCGGTTAGGTCTGAGTTAGGTCTGGGATTTTCCCTCATCTGGTTCACACTTCCGCTTTTTTCGCATACTTGTTGGCCGGATCCATGGGTTTTGTCTGGTTTGGATCACGTGGCAATGTGGTTCCACACTGAAACAGACGACTAAACCTGGTGTCGATCAATATTTTAAAGGATAACGCTGGTTAGGTCTGGGTTACGTCTGGGATTTGCCCTCATCTGGCTCATACTTTCGCATTTTTCGCATACTTGTTGGCCAGATCCTGGGTTTTGTATGGTTTGGATCACGAAGTAACGAGGTACCACACTGAAACAATCAATGAAACCTGGACACGATCAATCGTTTAGAGGATAACGCCGGTTAGGCCTTAGTTAGTTCTGGGATTTGCCCTCATCTGGCAATTTTTCACATACTTGTTGACCAGATCGTGGGTTTCTTCTGGTTTGGATCACGTAGTAGTCTGGTACCACACTGAAACAGTCAATTAAACCTGGATACGATCAATACTTTTGAGGATAACGTCGGTTTGGTCTGGGTTAGGTGTGGGATTTGCCCTCATCTGGCTCACACTTTCGCATTTTTCGCATACTTGTAGGCCAGATCCTGGGCTTTGTATGGTTTGGATCACGTGGTAATGTGGTTCCACACTGAGACAGTGGATTAAACCTTGTCTCGATCAATCTTTTAGAGGTTAACACCGGTTAGGCATTGGTTAGTTCAGGGATTTGCCCTCATCAGGTTCATACTTCTGCATTTTTCACATACTTGATGGCCAGATCCTGGGCTTTTACTGGTATCCATCACGTAGTAATGTGGTACCACACTGAAAAAGTCAATTAATCCTATATACGATCAATATTTTAGAGGATAACACCGGTTAGGTCTGAGTTAGGTCTGTGATTTGCCCCCATCTGGCTCATACTTTCGCATTTTTCGCATACTGGTTGGCCAGATCCATGGGCTTTCTCCAGTTTGGATCACGTGGTAATGTGGTTCCACACTGAGACAGTGGATTAAGACCTAGGTCAGGTCTGGGATTTGCCCTCACCAGGCTCATATAATCGCATATTTCGCATTCTTGTTGGCCAGATCCTGGGCTTTTTCTGGTTTGAATCACGTAGTAATGTGGTACCTCGCTGAAACAGTCGATTAAACCTAGTTTCGATGAATATTTTAGAGGATAACGCATGTTAGGTCCAGGCCAGATCTGGGATTTGCCCCCATCAGGCTCATATAATCGCATATCTCGCATTCTTGTTGGCCAGATCCTGGTCTTCCTCTGGATTGAGTCACGTAGTATTGTGGTACCACACTAAAACAGTCGATTAAACCTGGTTTCGATCAATATTATAGAGGATAACGCATGTAAGGTCTAGGTTAGGCATGGGATTTGCCTTCATCAGGCTCATGCAATCGCATATTTCGCATTCCTGTTGGCCAGATCCTGGTCCTTTTCTGTGTTGTATCACGTAGTAATGTGGTACCACACTGAAAGTGTCGATTAAGCCTGGTCTCGATCAATATTTTAGAGGATAACCCATGCTAGGTCTGGGTTAGGTCTGGTATTTGCCCTCATTTGGCTCATAATTTCGCATTTTCAACAAACATGTTGGCCAGATCATGGGTTTTTTCTGGTTTGGATCACGTAGTAATGTGGTACCACACTGATACAGTCAATTAAACCTAGTTTCGATCAATATTTTAGAGGATAACACCGGTTTGGTCTGGGTTACGTCTGTGATTTGCCCCCATCTGGCTCATACTTTCGCATTTTTCGCATACTTGTTGGCCAGATCTATGGGCTTTCTCCGGTTTGGATCACGTGGTAATGTGGTACCACACTGAGACAGTGGATTAATCCTGGTCTCGATCAATATTTTAGAGGATAATGCCGGTTAGGTCTGGGTTAGGTCTGGGATTTGCCCTCATCTGGCTCATACTTTCGAATTTTTTGCATACTTGATGGCCAGATCCTGGGCTTTTTCTGGTTTCCATCACGTAGTAATGTGGTACCACACTGAAACAGTCAATTAAACCTGGATACGATCAATATTTTAGGGGATAACGCCGGTTAGATCTGGGTTGTGTTTGGCATTTGCCCTCATCTGGCTCATACTTTCGAATTTTTTGCATACTTGATGGCCAGAGCCTGTGCCTTTTCTGGTTTGGATCACGTAGTAATGTGGTATCACACTGAAACAGTCAGTTAAACCTGGACGCGATCAATATTTTAGAGGATTACACCGGTTAGGTCTGGGTTACGTCTGGTATTTGCCCTCATCAGTCTCACACTTTCGCATTTTTGGCATACTTGTTGGCCAGATCCTGGGCTATTTCTGGTTTGGATCACGTAGTAATGTGGTACCACACTAAAACTGTCGATCAATCCTGGTCTCGATCGATATTTTAGAGGATAACACCGGTTAGGTCTGAGTTAGGTCTGGGATTTTCCCTCATCTGGTTCACACTTCCGCTTTTTTCGCATACTTGTTGGCCGGATCCATGGGTTTTGTCTGGTTTGGATCACGTGGCAATGTGGTTCCACACTGAAACAGACGACTAAACCTGGTGTCGATCAATATTTTAAAGGATAACGCTGGTTAGGTCTGGGTTACGTCTGGGATTTGCCCTCATCTGGCTCATACTTTCGCATTTTTCGCATACTTGTTGGCCAGATCCTGGGTTTTGTATGGTTTGGATCACGAAGTAACGAGGTACCACACTGAAACAATCAATGAAACCTGGACACGATCAATCGTTTAGAGGATAACGCCGGTTAGGCCTTAGTTAGTTCTGGGATTTGCCCTCATCTGGCAATTTTTCACATACTTGTTGACCAGATCGTGGGTTTCTTCTGGTTTGGATCACGTAGTAGTCTGGTACCACACTGAAACAGTCAATTAAACCTGGATACGATCAATACTTTTGAGGATAACGTCGGTTTGGTCTGGGTTAGGTGTGGGATTTGCCCTCATCTGGCTCACACTTTCGCATTTTTCGCATACTTGTAGGCCAGATCCTGGGCTTTGTATGGTTTGGATCACGTGGTAATGTGGTTCCACACTGAGACAGTGGATTAAACCTTGTCTCGATCAATCTTTTAGAGGTTAACACCGGTTAGGCATTGGTTAGTTCAGGGATTTGCCCTCATCAGGTTCATACTTCTGCATTTTTCACATACTTGATGGCCAGATCCTGGGCTTTTACTGGTATCCATCACGTAGTAATGTGGTACCACACTGAAAAAGTCAATTAATCCTATATACGATCAATATTTTAGAGGATAACACCGGTTAGGTCTGAGTTAGGTCTGTGATTTGCCCCCATCTGGCTCATACTTTCGCATTTTTCGCATACTGGTTGGCCAGATCCATGGGCTTTCTCCAGTTTGGATCACGTGGTAATGTGGTTCCACACTGAGACAGTGGATTAAGACCTAGGTCAGGTCTGGGATTTGCCCTCACCAGGCTCATATAATCGCATATTTCGCATTCTTGTTGGCCAGATCCTGGGCTTTTTCTGGTTTGAATCACGTAGTAATGTGGTACCTCGCTGAAACAGTCGATTAAACCTAGTTTCGATGAATATTTTAGAGGATAACGCATGTTAGGTCCAGGCCAGATCTGGGATTTGCCCCCATCAGGCTCATATAATCGCATATCTCGCATTCTTGTTGGCCAGATCCTGGTCTTCCTCTGGATTGAGTCACGTAGTATTGTGGTACCACACTAAAACAGTCGATTAAACCTGGTTTCGATCAATATTATAGAGGATAACGCATGTAAGGTCTAGGTTAGGCATGGGATTTGCCTTCATCAGGCTCATGCAATCGCATATTTCGCATTCCTGTTGGCCAGATCCTGGTCCTTTTCTGTGTTGTATCACGTAGTAATGTGGTACCACACTGAAAGTGTCGATTAAGCCTGGTCTCGATCAATATTTTAGAGGATAACCCATGCTAGGTCTGGGTTAGGTCTGGTATTTGCCCTCATTTGGCTCATAATTTCGCATTTTCAACAAACATGTTGGCCAGATCATGGGTTTTTTCTGGTTTGGATCACGTAGTAATGTGGTACCACACTGATACAGTCAATTAAACCTAGTTTCGATCAATATTTTAGAGGATAACACCGGTTTGGTCTGGGTTAGGTCTCGGTTATAACCGCATCACACTCATACTTTCGCATTCTTCACATACTTGTTGAACAGATACTGTGTTTTTTCTGGTTTGGATCAGGTAGTAATGTGGTCCCACACTGGAACAGTCGATTAAACCCGGTTTCGATCAATATTTTAGAGGATAACGCATGTTAGGTCGAGGTCAGGTCAGAGATTTGCCCTCATCAGGCTCATATAATCGCATATTTCGCATTCTTGTTGGCCAGATCCTGGTCTTCCTCTGGTTTGAATCACGTAGTATTGTGGTACCACACAGAAACAGTCAATTAAACCTGGCCACGATCAATATTTTAGAGGGTAACGCATGCTAGGGCCGGGTTATGTCTGGGATTTGCCCTCATTTGTCTCATACTTTCGCATTTCTAACAAACATGTTGGCCAGATCGTGGGTTTTTTCTGGTTTGGAACACGTAGTAGCGTGGTACCACACTGAAACAGTCAATTAAACCTGGCCACGATCAATATATTAGAGGATTACACATGTTAGGTCTAGGTTAGGTCTGGGACTTGCCCTCATCAGGCTCATACTTTCGCACTGTTCACATACTTGTTGAACAGATCCTGGGTTTTTTCTGGCTTGGATCAGGTAGTAATGTGATACCACACTGAAACAGTCGATTAAACCTGGTTTCGACCAATATTTTAGAGGATAACGCATGCTAGGTTTGGGTTAGGTCGGGGATTTACCCTCATTTCGCTCATACTTTCGCAATCATCACATACTTTTTAAGCATTTCCTGGGTTTTTTCTGGTTTGGATCACGTAGCAATGTGGTACCACACTAAAACAGACGACTAAACCTGGTTTCGATCAATATTATAGAGGACAACGCATGTAAGGTCTAGGTTAGGCATGGAATTTGCTCCCATCAGGCTCATACTTTCGCATAATACGCATACTTGTTCCCCAGATCCTGGGCTTTTCCTGGATTGAGTCACGTAGTATTGTGGTACCACACAGAAACAGTCAATTAAACCTGACCATGATCAATATTTTAGAGGATAACGCAAGGTAGATCTGGGTTAGGTCTCGGTTATAACCGCATCAGACTCATACTTTCGCATTCTACACATACTTTTTGAGCAGATCCTGGGTTTTTTCTGGTTTGGATCACGTAGCAATGTGGTACCACACTAAAACAGTCGATTAAACCTGGTTTCGATCACTATTATAGAGAATAACGCATGTAAGGTCTAGGTTAGGCATGGGATTTGCACACATCAGGCTCATACTTCCGCATAATTCGCATACTTGTTGGCCAGATCCTGGGCTTTTTCTGGTTTGGATCAGGTAGTAATGTGGTCCCACACTGGAACAGTCGATTAAACCCGGTTTCGATCAATATTTTAGAGGATAACGCATGTTAGGTCTAAGTTAGGTCTGGGAATTGCCCTCATCAGACTGATACGTTCGCATTCTTCACATACTTATTGAACAGATCCTGGTCTGCTTCTGGTTTGGATCACGTAGTAATGTGGTATCACACTAAAACAGTCGATGAATCCTGGTCTCGATCTATATTTTAGAGGATAACGCCGGTTAGGACTGGGCTTGGTCTGGGATTTGCCCTCATCTGGCTCATACTCTCGCATTTTTCGCATACTTGTTGGCCAGATCCTGGGTTTTTTCTGGTGTGGACCACGTAGTAACGTGGAACCACACAGGAGCAGTCAATTAAACCTGGCCTCGATCAATATTTTAGGTGATATCACCGGTTAGGTCTGCGTTAGGTTTGGGATTTGCCCTCATCTGGCTCACACTTCCGCTTTTTTCGCATACTTGTTGGCCAGGTCCTGGGGATTTTCTGGTTTGGATCACGTAGTAATCTTGTACCACACTGAAACAGTCAATTAACCCTGGATACGATCAATTCTTTTGAGGATAACGCCGGTTTGGACTGGGTTAGGTGTGGGATTTGCCCTCAACTGGCTCACACTTTCGCATTTTTCGCATACTTGTAGGCCAGATCCTGGGCTTTGTAAGGTTTGGATCACGAAGTAATGTGGTAGCACACTGAAACAGTCAATTAAACTTGGATGCGATCAATCTTTTATAGGTTAACACCGGTTAGGCCTTGGTTAGTTCTGGGATTAGCCCTCATCAGGTTCATATTTCCGTATTTCTTGCATACTTGATGGCCAGATCCTGGGCTTTTACTGGTATCCATCACGTAGTAATGTGGTACCAAATTGAAACAGTCAATTAAACCTGTATACGATCAATATTTTAGAGGATAACACCGGTTAGGTCTGAGTTTCGTCTGTGATTTGCACCCAGCTGGCTCATACTTTCGAATTTTTCACATACTTGTTGACCAGATCGTGGGTTTCTTCTGGTTTGGAACACGTAGTAGTCTGGTACCACACTGAAACAGTCAATTAAACCTGGATACGATCAATCGTTTAGAGGATAACGCCGGTTAGGCCTTGGTTAGTTCTCGGATTTGCCCTCATCAGGTTCATATTTCCGTATTTCTTGCATACTTGATGGCCTGAGCCTGGGCCATTTCTGGTTTGGATCACGTAGTAATCTGGTACCACACTGAAACAGTCGATTAAGCTTGGTCTCGATTAATATTTTAGAGGATAACGCATGTTAGGTCTAGGTCAGGTCTGGGATTTGCCCTCATCAGGCTCATACTTTCGCATAATTCGCATACTTGTTGGCCAGATCCTGGGCATTTTCTGGTTTGGATCAGGTAGTAATGTGGTACCACACTGAAAGAGTCGATTAAACCTGGTTTCGATGAATATTTTAGAGGATAACGCATGTTAGGTCTAGGTCAGGTCTGGGATTTGCCCTCATCAGGCTCATATAATCGCATATTTCGCATTCCTGTTGGCCAGATCCTGGTCCTTTTCTGTGTTGTATCACGTAGTAATGTGGTACCACACTGAAAGTGTCGATTAAGCCTGGTCTCGATCAATATTTTAGAGGATAACCCATGCTAGGTCTGGGTTAGGTCTGGTATTTGCCCTCATTTGGCTCATAATTTCGCATTTTTAACAAACATGTTGGCCAGATCATGGGTTTTTTCTGGTTTGGATCACGTAGTAATGTGGTACCACACTGATACAGTCAATTAAGCCTGGTCTCGATCAACACTTTAGAGGATAACCCATGCTAGTTCTGGGTTAGGTCTGGTATTTGCCCTCATTTGGCTCATAATTTCGCATTTTTAACAAACATGTTGGCCAGATCATGGGTTTTTTCTGGTTTGGATCACGTAGTAATGTGGTGCCACACTGATACAGTCAATTAAACCTAGTTTCGATCAATATTTTAAAGGATAACACCGGTTTGGTCTGGGTTAGGTCTCGGTTATAACCGCATCAGACTCATACTTTCGCATTCTTCACATACTCGTTGAACAGATACTGGGTTTTTTCTGGTTTGGATCAGGTAGTAATGTGGTCCCACACTGGAACAGTCGATTAAACCCGGTTTCGATCAATATTTTAGAGGATAACGAATGTTAGGTCTAGGTTAGACATGGGATTTGCTCCCATCAGGCTCATACTTTCGCATAATTCGCATACTTGTTGGCCAGATCCTGGTCTTCTTCTGGTTTGAATGGCGTAGTATTGTGGTACCGCACAGAAACAGTTAATTAAGCCTGGCCACGATCAATGTTTTAGAGGATAACGCATGCTATGGCTGGGTTAGGTCTGGGATTTGCCCACATCAGACTCATACTTTCGCATTCTTCACATACTTGTAGAGCAGATCCTGGGTTTTTTCTGGTTTGTAAGACGTAGTAATGTGGTACCATACCCAAACAGTCGATTAAGCCTGGTTTCGATCAATATTTTATAGGATAACGCATGTTAGGTCTAGGTTAGGTATGGGATTTGCTCCCATCAGGCTCATACTTTCAGATCCAGGGCACTGGGACAGTCGATTAAACCCGGTTTCGATCAATATTTTAGAGGACTACGCATGCTAGGTCTGGGTTAGGTCTGGGATTTGCCCCCATTTGGCTCATACTTTCGCATTTCTATCAAACATGTTGACCAGATCATGGGTTTTTTCTGGTTTGGATCACGTAGTAATGTGGTACCACACTGGAACAGTTGTTTAAATCCGGTTTCGATCAATAACTTAAAAGACAACGCATGTTATGTCTAGGTTAGGTCAGGGATTCGCTCTCATCAGGCTCATACTTTCGCATTTCTCGCATACCTGGTGGCCAGATCCTGGGCTTTGTATGGCTTAGATCACGTAGTAATGTGGTACCACACTAAAACAGTCGATGAAGCCTGGACTCGATCAATATTTTAGAGGATAACGCATGTTAGGTCTGGGTTAGGTCTGGGATTTGCCCTCATCAGGCTCATACAATCACATATTTGGCATTCTTGTTGGCCAGATCCTGGTCTTCTTCTGGTTTGAATCACGTAGTATTGTGGTACCACACAGAAACAGTCGATGAAGCCTGGTCTCGATCAATATTTTAGAGGATAACGCATGTTAGGTCTGGGTTAGGTCCGGGATTTGCCCTCATCAGGCTCATACTTTCGCATTTCTAACAAACATGTTGACCAGATCATGGGTTTTTTCTGGTTTAGATCACGTAGTAATATGGTACCGCACTGGAACTGTCGATTAAAGCCGGTTTCGATCAATATTTTCGAGGATAACGCATGCTAGGTCTGGGTTAGGTTTGTGAGTTGCCCACATCGGACTGATACTTTCGCATTCTTCACATACCTGTTTGACAGATCCTGGTCTTCTTCTGGTTTGAATCACGTAGTATTGTGGTACCACACAGAAACAGTCAACTAAACCTGGCCACGATCAATATTTTAGAGGATAACGAGTGCTAGGTCTCGGTTAGGCCTGGGATTTGGCCTCATCCGACTCATTCTTTCGCTTTCTTCAAATACTTGTTTAACAGATCCTGGGTTTTTTTCTGTTTTGGATCAGGTAGTAATATGGTACCACACGGAAACAGTCGATTAAACCCGGTTTCGATCAATATTTTAGGGGATAACGCATGTTAGGTCTAGGTTAGGCATGGGATTTGCTCCCATCAGGCTCATACTTTCGCATAATTCGCATACTTGTTGGCCAGATCCTGGGCTTTTTCTGGTTTGTATCAGGTAGTAATGTGGTACCAGAATGAAAGAGTCGATTAAATCTGGTTTCGATGAATATTTTAGAGGATAACGCATGTTAGGTCTAGGTCAGGTCTGGGATTTGCCCTCATCAGGCTCATATAATCGCATATTTCGCATACTTGTTGGCCAGATCCTGTTCCTTTTCTGTGTTGTACCACGTGGTAATGTGGTACTACACTGAAAGTGTCGATTAAGCCTGGTCTCGAACAATATTTTAGAGGATAACGCATGTTAGGTCTGGGTTAGGTTTGGGACTTGCCCTCATCAGGCTCATACTTTCGCATATTTCGCACACTTGTTGGCCAGATCCTGGGTATTTTCTGGTTTGGATCAGGCAGAAATGGGGTACCACACTGGAACAGTCGATTAAACCCGGTTTCGATCCATATTTTAGAGGATAACGCATGCTAGGTCTGGGTTAGGTCTGGGATTTGCCCTCATCAGGGTCATACTTTCGCATTTCTAACAAACATGTTGACCAGGTCATGGGTTTTTTCTGGTTTAGATCACGTAGTAATATGGTACCGCACTGGAACTGTCGATTAAAGCCGGTTTCGATCAATATTTTCGAGGATAACGCATGCTAGGTCTGGGTTAGGTTTGGGAGTTGCCCACATCGGACTGATACTTTCGCATTCTTCACATACTTGTTTAACAGATCCTGGTCTTCTTCTGGTTTGAATCACGTAGTGTTCTGGTACCACACAGAAACAGTCAATTAAACCTGGCCACGATCAATATTTTAGAGGATAACGCGTGCTAGGTCTGGGTTAGGCCTGGGATTTGGCCTAATCCGACTCATTCTTTCGCTTTCTTCAAATACTTGTTTAACAGATCCTGGGTTTTTTCCTGGTTTGGATCAGGTAGTAATATGGTACCACACGGGAACAGTCGATTAAACCCGGTTTCGATCAATATTTTAGGGGATAACGCATGTTAGGTCTAGGTTAGGCATGGGATTTGCTCCCATCAGGGTCATACTTTCGCATAATTCGCATACTTGTTGGCCAGATCCTGGTCTTCCTCTGGTTTGAATCGCGTAGTATTGTGGTACCATACAGAAACAGTCAATTAAACCTGGCCACGATCAATATTTTAGAGGATAACGCATGCTAGGTCTGGGTTGGGTCTCGGATTTGCCCTCATCAGGCTCATACAATCGCATATTTCGCATTCTTGTTGGACAGATCCTGGTCTTCTTCTGATTTGAATGGCGTAGTATTGTGGTACCGCACAGAAACAGTTAATTAAGCCTGGCCACGATCAATGTTTTAGAGGATAACGCATGCCATGGCTGGGTTAGGTCTGGGATTTGCCCACATCAGACTCATACTTTCAGATCCAGGGCACTGGGACAGTCGATTAAACCCGGTTTCGATCAATATGTTAGAGGACTACGCATGCTAGGTCTGGGTTAGGTCTGGGATTTGCCCCCATTTGGCTCATACCTTCGCATTTCTAACAAACATGTTGACCAGGTCATGGGTTTTTTCTGGTTTGGATCACGTAGTAATGTGGTACCACACTGGAACAGTTGTTTAAATCCGGTTTCGATCAATAACTTAGAGGACAACGCATGTTATGTCTAGGTTAGGTCTGGGATTCGCTCTCATCAGGCTCATACTTTCGCATATTTCGCACACTTCTTGGCCAGATCCTGGTTGTTTTCTGGTTTGGATCAGGCAGTAATGTGGTACCACACAGAAACAGTCAATTAAACTGGGCCACGATCAATATTTTAGCGGATAACGCATGCAAGGGCTAGGTTAGGTCTGGGACTTGCCCTCATCAGGCTCATACTTTCGCATTTCTCGCATACCTGGTGGCCAGATCCTGGGCTTTGTATGGCTTAGATCACGTAGTAATGTGGTACCACACTAAAACAGTCGATGAAGCTTGGTCTCGATCAATATTTTAGAGGATAACGCATGTTAGGTCTGGGTTAGGTCTGGGATTTGCCCTCGTTTGGCCCACACTTTCGCATTTTTAACAAACATGTTGACCAGATCGTGTGTTTATACTGGTTTGGAACACGTAGTAATCTGGTACCACACTGAAACAGTCAATTAAACCTATTTTCGATCAATATTTTAGAGGATAACGCATGTTAGGTCTGGGTTAGGTTTGGGACTTGCCCGCATCAGGCTCATACTTTCGCATATTTCGCACACTTGTTGGCCAGATCCTGGGTTTTTTCTGGTTTGGATCAGGCAGTGATGGGGTACCACACTGGAACAGTCGATTAAACCCGGTTTCGATCCATATTTTAGAGGATAACGAATGCTAGGTCTGGGTTAGGACCGAGATTCGACCACATGAGATTGATACTTTCGCATTCTTCTCATACTTGTTGAACAGATCCTGGGTTTTTTCTGGGTTGGATCACGTAGTAATGTGGTACCACAATGAAACAGTCGATTAAGCCTGGTCTCGATCAATATTTTAGAGGGTAATGCATGTTATGTCTAGGTTAGGTCTGGGATTTGCTCTCATCAGGCTCATACTTTCGCATATTTCGCACACTTGTTGGCCAGATCCTGGGTTTTTGTCTGGTATGGATGACGTAGTAATGGGGTACCACACTGAAACAGTCAATTAAACCTAGTTTCGATGAATATTTTAGAGGATAACACCGGTTTGGTCTGTGTTAGGTCTGGGTTATGCCCGCATCTGACTCATACCTTCGCAATGTTCACATACTTGTTGAGCCGATCCTGGGTTTTTCTGCCTTGGATCAGGTAGTAATGTGGTAACACACTGAAAGAGTCGATTAGACCTGGCCACGATCAATATTTTAGAGGATAACGCGTGCTAGGTCTGGGTTAGGCCTGGGATTTGGCCTCATCCGACACATACTTTCGCATTCTTCACATACTTGTTGAACAGATCCTGGGTATTTCCTGGGTTGCATCACGTAGTAATATGGTACCACAATGAAACAGCCGATTAAGCCTGGTCTCCATCAATATATTAGAGGGTAACGCATACTAGGTTTGGGTTAGGTTTGGGATTTACCCTCATTTCGCTCATACTTTCGCAATCATCACATACTTTTTAAGCATATCCTGGGTTTTTTCTGGTTTGGATCAGGTAGTAATGTGGTACCACACTGAAAGAGTCGATTAAACCTGGTTTCGATTAATATTTTAGAAGATAACGCATGTAAGGTCTAGGATAGGTCAGGGATTTGCTCTCCTCAGGCTCTTACTTTCGCATATTTCGCACACTTGTTGGCCACATCCTGGTCTTCTTCTGGTTTGAATCACGTAGTATTGTGGTACCACACAGAAACAGTCAATTAAACCTGGCCACTATCAATAACTTAGAGGGTAACGCATGATAGGACTAGGTTAGGTCTGGGATTTGCCCTCATCAGACTCATACTTTCGCATTCTTCACATACTTGTTTAGCAGATCCTGGGTTGTCTCTGGTTTGTATCACGTAGTAATGTCGTACCACACTAAAACAGTCGATTAAACCTGGTATCAATCAATATTATAGAGAATAACGCATGTAAGGTCTAAGTTAGGTATGGGATTTGCTATCATCAGGCTCATACATTCGCATAATTCGCATACTTGTTGGCCAGATCGTGGGCTTTTTCTGGTTTGGATCACGTAGTAATGTGGTACCACACTGAAAAAGTCGATTAAACCTGGTTTCGATCAATATTTTAGAGGACAACGCATGTTAGGTCTAGGTTAGGTCTAGGATTTACCCTCATCAGCCTCATACAATCGCATATTTCGTATTCATGTTGGCCAGATCCTGGTCTTCTTCTGGTTTGAATCGCGTAGTATTGTGCTACCACACAGTAACAGTCAATTAAACGTGGCGACGATCAATATTTTAGAGGATAACGCATGCTAGGTCTGTGCTAGGTCTGAGATTTGCCCTCATTTGGCTCATATTTTCGCATTTTTAACTTACATGTTGACCAGACCATGGGTTTTTTCTGGTTTGTAACACGTTGTAATGTGGTACCACACTAAAATAGTCGATTAAACCTGGTTTCGATCAATGTTATAGAGGATAACGCATGTAAGGTCTAGGTTAGGTATGGGATTTGCTCCCATCAGGCTCATTTTCGCATAATTCGCATACTTGTTGGCTAGATTCTGGGCTTTTTCTGGTTTGGATCACGTAGTAACGTGGTACCACACTGAAACAGTCAATTAAACCTAGTTTCGATCAATATTTTAGAGGATAACACCGGTTTGGTCTGTGTTAGGTCTGGGTTATGCCCGCATCTGACTCATACTTTCGCATTCTTCACATACTTGTTGAACAGATCCTGGGTTTTTCCTGGGTTGGATCACGTAGTAATGTGGTACCACACTAAAACAGTCGATTAAACCTGGTTGCGATCAATATTTTAGAGGATTACGCATGCTAGGTCTGGGTTAGGTCTGGGATTTGCACTCATCAGACTGATACGTTCGCATTCTTCACATACTTGTTGAACAGATCCTGGTCTTCTTCTGGTTTGAATCACATAGTAATGTGGTACTACAGAGAAACAGTCAATTAAGCTTGGCCGCGATCAATATTTTAGAGGATAACGCATGCTAGGTCAGGGTTAGGTCTGGGATTTGCCCTCATCAGAGTCATACTTTCGCATTCTTCACATACTTGTTGAACAGATCCTGGCTTTTTTCTGGTTTGGATCAGGTAGTAATGTGGTCCCACACTGGAACAGTCGATTAAACCCGAATTCGATCCATATTTTAGAGGACAACGCATGTTTGGCCTAGGTTAGGTCTGTGATTTGCCCTCATCAGGTTCATGCAATCGCATATTTCGCATTCATGTTGGCCAGATCCTGGTCCTTTTCGGGATTGCATCACGTAGTAATGCGGTACCACACAGAAACAGTCAATTAAACCTGGCCACGATCAATATTTTAGAGGATTACGCATGCTAGGTCTGGGGTAGGTCTGGGATTTGCCCTCATTTGGCTCATACTTTTGCATTTTTAACAAACATTTTGATCAGATCGTGGGATTTTCTGGTTTGGGTCACGTAGTAATGTGGCACTACACTGAAACAGTCAATTAAACCTTGTTTCGATCAATAGTTTAGAGGATAACACCGGTCTAGTCTGGGTTAGGTCTGGGACTTGCCCTCATCAGGGTCATACTTTCGCATTCTTCACATACATGTTGAACAGATCCTGGCTTTTTTGTCGTTTGGATCAGGTAGTAATGTGGTACCACACAGCAACAGTCGAAAGGACCTGGCTTCGACCAATATTTTAGAGGATAACGCATGTTAGGTCTGTGCTACGTCTGAGATTTGACCTCATCGGGCTCAAACTTTCGCATTCTTCACATACCTGTTGAACAGATTCTGGCTTTTTTCTGTTTTGGATCAGGTAGTAATATGGTACCACACTGGAACAGTCCATTAAAGCCGGTTTCGATCAATATTTTCGAGGATAACGCATGCTAGGTCTGGGTTAGGTCTGGGATTTGCCCTCATCAGGCACATGCAATCGCATATTTCGCATTCTTGTTGGCCAGATCCTCGTCTTTTTCTGGATTGTATCGCGTAGTAATGTGGTACCACACAGAAACAGTCAATTAAGCCTGGCCACGATCAATATTTTAGAGGATAACGCATGCTAGGTCTGGGTTAGGTCTGGGATTTGCCCACATAAGACTCATACTTTCGCATTCTTCACATACTTGTTGAGCAGATCCTGGGTTTTTTCTGGTTTGTATCACGTAGTAATGTCGTGCCACACTAAAACAGTCGATTAAACCTGGTTTCAATCAATATTATAGAGGATAACGCATGTAAGGTCTAGGTTAGGTATGGGATTTGCTCCCATCAGGCTCATACTTTCGCATAATTCGCATACTTGTTGGCCAGATCCTGGTCTTCCTCTGGTTTGAATCGCGTAGTATTGTGGTACCACACAGAAACAGTCAATTAAACCTGGCCACGATCAATATTTTAGAGGATAACGTATGCTAGGTCAGGGTTAGGTCTGGGATTTGCCCTCATCAGAGTCATACTTTCGCATTCTTCACATACTTGTTGAAGAGATCCTGGCTTTTTTCTGGTTTGGATCAGGTAGTAATGTGGTCCCACACTGGAACAGTCGATTAAACCCGAATTCGATCCATATATTAGAGGACAACGCATGTTTGGCCTAGGTTAGGTCTGTGATTTGCCCTCATCAGGTTCATGCAATCGCATATTTCGCATTCATGTTGGCCAGATCCTGGTCCTTTTCGGGATTGCATCTCGTAGTAATGTGGTACCACACAGAAACAGTCAATTAAACCTGGCCACGATCAATATTTTAGAGGATTACGCATGCTAGGTCTGGGGTAGGTCTGGGATTTGCCCTCATTTGGCTCATACTTTTGCATTTTTAACAAACATTTTGATCAGATCGTGGGATTTTCTGGTTTGGGTCACGTAGTAATGTGGCACTACACTGAAACAGTCAATTAAACCTAGTTTCGATCAATATTTTAGAGGATGACACCGGTCTAGTCTGGGTTACGTCTGGGACTTGCCCTCATCAGGCTCATACTTTCGCATTCTTCACATACTTGTTGAACAGATCCTGGGTTTTTTGTTGTTTGAATCAGGTAGTAATGTGGTACCACACTGGAACAGTCGAAAAAACCTGGTTTCGACCAATATTTTAGAGGATAACGCATGTTAGGTCTGTGCTAGGTCTGAGATTTGACCTCATCGGGCTCAAACTTTCGCATTCTTCACATACCTGTTGAACAGATTCTGGCTTTTTTCTGTTTTGGATCAGGTAGTAATATGGTACCACACTGGAACAGTCGATTAAAGCCGGTTTCGATCAATATTTTCGAGGATAACGCATGCTAGGTCTGGGTTAGGTCTGGGATTTGCCCTCATCAGGCACATGCAATCGCATATTTCGCATTCTTGTTGGACAGATCCTGGTCTTTCTCTGGTTTGAATCGCGTAGTATTGTGGTACCACACAGAAACAGTCAATTAAACCTGGCCACGATCAATATTTTAGAGGATAACGCATGCCTGGTCTGGGTTGGGTCTCGGATTTGCCCTCATCAGGCTCATACAATCGCATATTTCGCATTCTTGTTGGACAGATCCTGGTCTTCTTCTGGTATGAATGGCGTAGTATTGTGGTACCGCACAGAAACAGTTAATTAAGCCTGGCCACGATCAATATTTTAGAGGATAACGCATGCTATGGCTGGGTTGGGTCTGGGATTTGCCGACATCAGACTCATACTTTCGCATTCTTCACATACTTGTAGAGCAGATCCTGGGTTTTTTCTGGTTTGTATCACGTGGTAATGTGGTACCATACTCAAACAGTCGATTAAGCCTGGTTTCGATCAATATTTTATAGGATAACGCATGTTAGGTCTAGGTTAGGTCTGGGATTTGCTCTCATCAGGCTCATACTTTCGCATATGTCGCACACTTCATGGCCAGATCCTGGTTTTTTTCTGGTTTGGATCAGGCAGTAATGTGGTACCACACAGAAACTGTCAATTAAACTGGGCCACGATCAATATTTTAGCGGATAACGCATGTAAGGGCTAGGTTAGGTCTGGGACTTGCCCTCATCAGGCTCATACTTTCGCCTTTCTCGCATACCTGGTGGCCAGATCCTGGTATTTGAATGGCTTAGATCACGTAGTAATGTGGTACCACACTAAAACAGTCGATGAAGCCTGGTCTCGATCAATATTTTAGAGGATAACGCATGTTAGGTCTGGGTTAGGTCTGGGATTTGCCCTCATCAGGCTCTTACAATCACATATTTGGCATTCTTGTTGGCCAGATCCTGGTCTTCTTCTGGTTTGAATCACATAGTATTGTGGTACCACACAGAAACAGTCAATTTAACCTGGCCACGATCAATATTTTAGAGGATAACGCATGCTAGGTCTGAGTTAGGTCTGGGATTTGCCCTCATCAGACTGATACTTTCGCATTCTTCACATACTTGTTGAACAGATCCTGGTCTTCTTCTGGTTTGAATTACGTAGTAATGTGGTACGACACAGGAACAGTCAATTAACCCTGACCACGATCAGTATTTTAGAGGATGACGCATGCTAGGTTTACGCTAGGTCTGGGATTTGCCCTCATCTGGCTCATACTCTCGCATTTTTCGCATACTTGTTGGCCAGATCCTGGGTTTTTTCTGGTGTGGACCACGTAGTAACGTGGAACCACACAGGAGCAGTCAATTAAACCTGGCCTCGATCAATATTTTAGGTGATATCACCGGTTAGGTCTGCGTTAGGTTTGGGATTTGCCCTCATCTGGCTCACACTTCCGCTTTTTTCGCATACTTGTTGGCCAGGTCCTGGGGATTTTCTGGTTTGGATCACGTAGTAATCTTGTACCACACTGAAACAGTCAATTAACCCTGGATACGATCAATTCTTTTGAGGATAACGCCGGTTTGGACTGGGTTAGGTGTGGGATTTGCCCTCAACTGGCTCACACTTTCGCATTTTTCGCATACTTGTAGGCCAGATCCTGGGCTTTGTAAGGTTTGGATCACGAAGTAATGTGGTAGCACACTGAAACAGTCAATTAAACTTGGATGCGATCAATCTTTTATAGGTTAACACCGGTTAGGCCTTGGTTAGTTCTGGGATTAGCCCTCATCAGGTTCATATTTCCGTATTTCTTGCATACTTGATGGCCAGATCCTGGGCTTTTACTGGTATCCATCACGTAGTAATGTGGTACCAAATTGAAACAGTCAATTAAACCTGTATACGATCAATATTTTAGAGGATAACACCGGTTAGGTCTGAGTTTCGTCTGTGATTTGCACCCAGCTGGCTCATACTTTCGAATTTTTCACATACTTGTTGACCAGATCGTGGGTTTCTTCTGGTTTGGAACACGTAGTAGTCTGGTACCACACTGAAACAGTCAATTAAACCTGGATACGATCAATCGTTTAGAGGATAACGCCGGTTAGGCCTTGGTTAGTTCTCGGATTTGCCCTCATCAGGTTCATATTTCCGTATTTCTTGCATACTTGATGGCCTGAGCCTGGGCCATTTCTGGTTTGGATCACGTAGTAATCTGGTACCACACTGAAACAGTCGATTAAGCTTGGTCTCGATTAATATTTTAGAGGATAACGCATGTTAGGTCTAGGTCAGGTCTGGGATTTGCCCTCATCAGGCTCATACTTTCGCATAATTCGCATACTTGTTGGCCAGATCCTGGGCATTTTCTGGTTTGGATCAGGTAGTAATGTGGTACCACACTGAAAGAGTCGATTAAACCTGGTTTCGATGAATATTTTAGAGGATAACGCATGTTAGGTCTAGGTCAGGTCTGGGATTTGCCCTCATCAGGCTCATATAATCGCATATTTCGCATTCCTGTTGGCCAGATCCTGGTCCTTTTCTGTGTTGTATCACGTAGTAATGTGGTACCACACTGAAAGTGTCGATTAAGCCTGGTCTCGATCAATATTTTAGAGGATAACCCATGCTAGGTCTGGGTTAGGTCTGGTATTTGCCCTCATTTGGCTCATAATTTCGCATTTTTAACAAACATGTTGGCCAGATCATGGGTTTTTTCTGGTTTGGATCACGTAGTAATGTGGTACCACACTGATACAGTCAATTAAGCCTGGTCTCGATCAACACTTTAGAGGATAACCCATGCTAGTTCTGGGTTAGGTCTGGTATTTGCCCTCATTTGGCTCATAATTTCGCATTTTTAACAAACATGTTGGCCAGATCATGGGTTTTTTCTGGTTTGGATCACGTAGTAATGTGGTGCCACACTGATACAGTCAATTAAACCTAGTTTCGATCAATATTTTAAAGGATAACACCGGTTTGGTCTGGGTTAGGTTTCGGTTATAACCGCATCAGACTCATACTTTCGCATTCTTCACATACTCGTTGAACAGATACTGGGTTTTTTCTGGTTTGGATCAGGTAGTAATGTGGTCCCACACTGGAACAGTCGATTAAACCCGGTTTCGATCAATATTTTAGAGGATAACGCATGTTAGGTCGAGGTTAGGTCTGGGATTTGCCCTCATCAGGCTCATACTTTCGCATATTTCGCATACTTGTTGGCCAGATCCTGGGCATTTTCTGGTTTGGATCAGGTAGTAATGTGGTACCACACTGAAAGAGTCGATTAAACCTGGTTTCGATGAATATTTTAGAGGATAGCGCATGTTAGGTCTAGGTCTGGTCTGAGATTTGCCCTCATCAGGCTCATGCTATCGCATATTTCGTATACTTGTTGGCCAGATCCTGGTCTTCTTCTGAATTGAGTCACGTAGTATTGTGGTACCACACAGAAACAGTCAATTGAACCTATTTTCGATGAATATTTTACAGGATAACACCGGTTTGGTCTGGGTTAAGCCTGGGTTATGCCCGCATCAGACTCATACTTTCTCAATCTTCACGTACTTTTTGAGCAGAACCTGGGTTTTCTCTGGTTTGTATCACGTAGTAATCTGGTACCACAATAAAACAGTCGATTAAACCTGGTTTCGATCAATATTTTAGAGGACAACGCATGTTAGGTCTAGGTCAGGTCTGCGATTTGCCCTCATCAGGCTCATGCTATCGCATATTTCGTATTCTTGTTGGCCAGATCCTGGTCTTTTTCTGGATTGTATCACGTAGTAATGTGGTACCACGCAGAAACAGTCAATTAAGCCTGGTCACGATCAATATTCTAGATGATAATGCATGCTAGGTCTGGGATAGGTCTGGGATTAGCCCACATCAGCCTCATACTTTCGCATTCTTCACATACTTGTTGAGCAGATCCTGGGTTTTTTCTGGTTTGTATCACGTAGTAATGTAGTACCACACAAAACAGTCGATTAAACCTGGTTTCAATCAATATTATAGAGGATAACGCATGTAAGGTCTAGGTTAGGTCTGGGATTTGCCCACATAAGACTCATACTTTCGCATTCTTCACATACTTGTTGAGCAGATCCTGGGTTTTTTCTGGTTTGGATCAGGTAGTAATGTGGTACCACACTAAAACAGTCGATGAAGCCTGGTCTCGATCAATATTTTAGAGGATAACGCATGTTAGGTCTGGGTTAGGTCTGGGATTTGCCCTCATCTGGCTCATACTCTCGCATTTTTCGCATACTTGTTGGCCAGATCCTGGGTTTTTTCGGGTGTGGACCACGTAGTAACGTGGAACCACACAGGAGCAGTCAATTAAACCTGGCCTCGATCAATATTTTAGGTGATATCACCGGTTAGGTCTGCGTTAGGTTTGGGATTTGCCCTCATCTGGCTCACACTTCCGCTTTTTTCGCATACTTGTTGGCCAGGTCCTGGGGATTTTCTGGTTTGGATCAGGTAGTAATATGGTACCACACGGGAACAGTCGATTAAACCCGGTTTCGATCAATATTTTAGGGGATAACGAATGTTAGGTCTAGGTTAGGCATGGGATTTGCTCCCATCAGGCTCATACTTTCGCATAATTCGCATACTTGTTGGCCAGATCCTGGTCTTCTTCTGGTTTGAATGGCGTAGTATTGTGGTACCGCACAGAAACAGTTAATTAAGCCTGGCCACGATCAATGTTTTAGAGGATAACGCATGCTATGGCTGGGTTAGGTCTGGGATTTGCCCACATCAGACTCATACTTTCGCATTCTTCACATACTTGTAGAGCAGATCCTGGGTTTTTTCTGGTTTGTAAGACGTAGTAATGTGGTACCATACCCAAACAGTCGATTAAGCCTGGTTTCGATCAATATTTTATAGGATAACGCATGTTAGGTCTAGGTTAGGTATGGGATTTGCTCCCATCAGGCTCATACTTTCAGATCCAGGGCACTGGGACAGTCGATTAAACCCGGTTTCGATCAATATTTTAGAGGACTACGCATGCTAGGTCTGGGTTAGGTCTGGGATTTGCCCCCATTTGGCTCATACTTTCGCATTTCTATCAAACATGTTGACCAGATCATGGGTTTTTTCTGGTTTGGATCACGTAGTAATGTGGTACCACACTGGAACAGTTGTTTAAATCCGGTTTCGATCAATAACTTAGAGGACAACGCATGTTATGTCTAGGTTAGGTCAGGGATTCGCTCTCATCAGGCTCATACTTTCGCATTTCTCGCATACCTGGTGGCCAGATCCTGGGCTTTGTATGGCTTAGATCACGTAGTAATGTGGTACCACACTAAAACAGTCGATGAAGCCTGGTCTCGATCAATATTTTAGAGGATAACGCATGTTAGGTCTGGGTTAGGTCTGGGATTTGCCCTCATCAGGCTCATACAATCACATATTTGGCATTCTTGTTGGCCAGATCCTGGTCTTCTTCTGGTTTGAATCACGTAGTATTGTGGTACCACACAGAAACAGTCGATGAAGCCTGGTCTCGATCAATATTTTAGAGGATAACGCATGTTAGGTCTGGGTTAGGTCCGGGATTTGCCCTCATCAGGCTCATACTTTCGCATTTCTAACAAACATGTTGTCCAGATCATGGGTTTTTTCTGGTTTAGATCACGTAGTAATATGGTACCGCACTGGAACTGTCGATTAAAGCCGGTTTCGATCAATATTTTCGAGGATAACGCATGCTAGGTCTGGGTTAGGTTTGTGAGTTGCCCACATCGGACTGATACTTTCGCATTCTTCACATACCTGTTTGACAGATCCTGGTCTTCTTCTGGTTTGAATCACGTAGTATTGTGGTACCACACAGAAACAGTCAACTAAACCTGGCCACGATCAATATTTTAGAGGATAACGAGTGCTAGGTCTCGGTTAGGCCTGGGATTTGGCCTCATCCGACTCATTCTTTCGCTTTCTTCAAATACTTGTTTAACAGATCCTGGGTTTTTTTCTGTTTTGGATCAGGTAGTAATATGGTACCACACGGAAACAGTCGATTAAACCCGGTTTCGATCAATATTTTAGGGGATAACGCATGTTAGGTCTAGGTTAGGCATGGGATTTGCTCCCATCAGGCTCATACTTTCGCATAATTCGCATACTTGTTGGCCAGATCCTGGGCTTTTTCTGGTTTGTATCAGGTAGTAATGTGGTACCAGAATGAAAGAGTCGATTAAACCTGGTTTCGATGAATATTTTAGAGGATAACGCATGTTAGGTCTAGGTCAGGTCTGGGATTTGCCCTCATCAGGCTCATATAATCGCATATTTCGCATTCCTGTTGGCCAGATCCTGGTCCTTTTCTGTGTTGTATCACGTAGTAATGTGGTACCACACTGAAAGTGTCGATTAAGCCTGGTCTCGATCAATATTTTAGAGGATAACCCATGCTAGGTCTGGGTTAGGTCTGGTATTTGCCCTCATTTGGCTCATAATTTCGCATTTTTAACAAACATGTTGGCCAGATCATGGGTTTTTTCTGGTTTGGATCACGTAGTAATGTGGTACCACACTGATACAGTCAATTAAGCCTGGTCTCGATCAACACTTTAGAGGATAACCCATGCTAGTTCTGGGTTAGGTCTGGTATTTGCCCTCATTTGGCTCATAATTTCGCATTTTTAACAAACATGTTGGCCAGATCATGGGTTTTTTCTGGTTTGGATCACGTAGTAATGTGGTGCCACACTGATACAGTCAATTAAACCTAGTTTCGATCAATATTTTAAGGGATAACACCGGTTTGGTCTGGGTTAGGTCTCGGTTATAACCGCATCAGACTCATACTTTCGCATTCTTCACATACTCGTTGAACAGATACTGGGTTTTTTCTGGTTTGGATCAGGTAGTAATGTGGTCCCACACTGGAACAGTCGATTAAACCCGGTTTCGATCAATATTTTAGAGGATAACGCATGTTAGGTCGAGGTTAGGTCTGGGATTTGCCCTCATCAGGCTCATACTTTCGCATATTTCGCATACTTCTTGGCCAGATCCTGGGCATTTTCTGGTTTGGATCAGGTAGTAATGTGGTACCACACTGAAAGAGTCGATTAAACCTGGTTTCGATGAATATTTTAGATGATAGCGCATGTTAGGTCTAGGTCTGGTCTGAGATTTGCCCTCATCAGGCTCATGCTATCGCATATTTCGTATACTTGTTGGCCAGATCCTGGTCTTCTTCTGAATTGAGTCACGTAGTATTGTGGTACCACACAGAAACAGTCAATTGAACCTATTTTCGATGAATATTTTACAGGATAACACCGGTTTGGTCTGGGTTAAGCCTGGGTTATGCCCGCATCAGACTCATACTTTCTCAATCTTCACGTACTTTTTGAGCAGAACCTGGGTTTTCTCTGGTTTGTATCACGTAGTAATCTGGTACCACAATAAAACAGTCGATTAAACCTGGTTTCGATCAATATTTTAGAGGACAACGCATGTTAGGTCTAGGTCAGGTCTGCGATTTGCCCTCATCAGGCTCATGCTATCGCATATTTCGTATTCTTGTTGGCCAGATCCTGGTCTTTTTCTGGATTGTATCACGTAGTAATGTGGTACCACGCAGAAACAGTCAATTAAGCCTGGTCACGATCA
This sequence comes from Colletes latitarsis, assembly GCF_051014445.1. Lineage (NCBI taxonomy): Eukaryota > Metazoa > Arthropoda > Insecta > Hymenoptera > Colletidae > Colletes > Colletes latitarsis. The sequence goes on from NC_135147.1 coordinate 6,057,380, forward strand.
ATATTCTAGATGATAATGCATGCTAGGTCTGGGATAGGTCTGGGATTAGCCCACATCAGCCTCATACTTTCGCATTCTTCACATACTTGTTGAGCAGATCCTGGGTTTTTTCTGGTTTGTATCACGTAGTAATGTAGTACCACACAAAACAGTCGATTAAACCTGGTTTCAATCAATATTATAGAGGATAACGCATGTAAGGTCTAGGTTAGGTCTGGGATTTGCCCACATAAGACTCATACTTTCGCATTCTTCACATACTTGTTGAGCAGATCCTGGGTTTTTTCTGGTTTGGATCAGGTAGTAATGTGGTACCACACTAAAACAGTCGATGAAGCCTGGTCTCGATCAATATTTTAGAGGATAACGCATGTTAGGTCTGGGTTAGGTCTGGGATTTGCCCTCATCTGGCTCATACTCTCGCATTTTTCGCATACTTGTTGGCCAGATCCTGGGTTTTTTCGGGTGTGGACCACGTAGTAACGTGGAACCACACAGGAGCAGTCAATTAAACCTGGCCTCGATCAATATTTTAGGTGATATCACCGGTTAGGTCTGCGTTAGGTTTGGGATTTGCCCTCATCTGGCTCACACTTCCGCTTTTTTCGCATACTTGTTGGCCAGGTCCTGGGGATTTTCTGGTTTGGATCAGGTAGTAATATGGTACCACACGGGAACAGTCGATTAAACCCGGTTTCGATCAATATTTTAGGGGATAACGAATGTTAGGTCTAGGTTAGGCATGGGATTTGCTCCCATCAGGCTCATACTTTCGCATAATTCGCATACTTGTTGGCCAGATCCTGGTCTTCTTCTGGTTTGAATGGCGTAGTATTGTGGTACCGCACAGAAACAGTTAATTAAGCCTGGCCACGATCAATGTTTTAGAGGATAACGCATGCTATGGCTGGGTTAGGTCTGGGATTTGCCCACATCAGACTCATACTTTCGCATTCTTCACATACTTGTAGAGCAGATCCTGGGTTTTTTCTGGTTTGTAAGACGTAGTAATGTGGTACCATACCCAAACAGTCGATTAAGCCTGGTTTCGATCAATATTTTATAGGATAACGCATGTTAGGTCAAGGTTAGGTATGGGATTTGCTCCCATCAGGCTCATACTTTCAGATCCAGGGCACTGGGACAGTCGATTAAACCCGGTTTCGATCAATATTTTAGAGGACTACGCATGCTAGGTCTGGGTTAGGTCTGGGATTTGCCCCCATTTGGCTCATACTTTCGCATTTCTATCAAACATGTTGACCAGATCATGGGTTTTTTCTGGTTTGGATCACGTAGTAATGTGGTACCACACTGGAACAGTTGTTTAAATCCGGTTTCGATCAATAACTTAGAGGACAACGCATGTTATGTCTAGGTTAGGTCAGGGATTCGCTCTCATCAGGCTCATACTTTCGCATTTCTCGCATACCTGGTGGCCAGATCCTGGGCTTTGTATGGCTTAGATCACGTAGTAATGTGGTACCACACTAAAACAGTCGATGAAGCCTGGTCTCGATCAATATTTTAGAGGATAACGCATGTTAGGTCTGGGTTAGGTCTGGGATTTGCCCTCATCAGGCTCATACAATCACATATTTGGCATTCTTGTTGGCCAGATCCTGGTCTTCTTCTGGTTTGAATCACGTAGTATTGTGGTACCACACAGAAACAGTCGATGAAGCCTGGTCTCGATCAATATTTTAGAGGATAACGCATGTTAGGTCTGGGTTAGGTCCGGGATTTGCCCTCATCAGGCTCATACTTTCGCATTTCTAACAAACATGTTGACCAGATCATGGGTTTTTTCTGGTTTAGATCACGTAGTAATATGGTACCGCACTGGAACTGTCGATTAAAGCCGGTTTCGATCAATATTTTCGAGGATAACGCATGCTAGGTCTGGGTTAGGTTTGAGAGTTGCCCACATCGGACTGATACTTTCGCATTCTTCACATACCTGTTTGACAGATCCTGGTCTTCTTCTGGTTTGAATCACGTAGTATTGTGGTACCACACAGAAACAGTCAACTAAACCTGGCCACGATCAATATTTTAGAGGATAACGAGTGCTAGGTCTCGGTTAGGCCTGGGATTTGGCCTCATCCGACTCATTCTTTCGCTTTCTTCAAATACTTGTTTAACAGATCCTGGGTTTTTTTCTGTTTTGGATCAGGTAGTAATATGGTACCACACGGAAACAGTCGATTAAACCCGGTTTCGATCAATATTTTAGGGGATAACGCATGTTAGGTCTAGGTTAGGCATGGGATTTGCTCCCATCAGGCTCATACTTTCGCATAATTCGCATACTTGTTGGCCAGATCCTGGGCTTTTTCTGGTTTGTATCAGGTAGTAATGTGGTACCAGAATGAAAGAGTCGATTAAATCTGGTTTCGATGAATATTTTAGAGGATAACGCATGTTAGGTCTAGGTCAGGTCTGGGATTTGCCCTCATGAGGCTCATATAATCGCATATTTCGCATACTTGTTGGCCAGATCCTGTTCCTTTTCTGTGTTGTACCACGTGGTAATGTGGTACTACACTGAAAGTGTCGATTAAGCCTGGTCTCGAACAATATTTTAGAGGATAACGCATGTTAGGTCTGGGTTAGGTTTGGGACTTGCCCTCATCAGGCTCATACTTTCGCATATTTCGCACACTTGTTGGCCAGATCCTGGGTATTTTCTGGTTTGGATCAGGCAGAAATGGGGTACCACACTGGAACAGTCGATTAAACCCGGTTTCGATCCATATTTTAGAGGATAACGCATGCTAGGTCTGGGTTAGGTCTGGGATTTGCCCTCATCAGGGTCATACTTTCGCATTTCTAACAAACATGTTGACCAGGTCATGGGTTTTTTCTGGTTTAGATCACGTAGTAATATGGTACCGCACTGGAACTGTCGATTAAAGCCGGTTTCGATCAATATTTTCGAGGATAACGCATGCTAGGTCTGGGTTAGGTTTGGGAGTTGCCCACATCGGACTGATACTTTCGCATTCTTCACATACTTGTTTAACAGATCCTGGTCTTCTTCTGGTTTGAATCACGTAGTGTTCTGGTACCACACAGAAACAGTCAATTAAACCTGGCCACGATCAATATTTTAGAGGATAACGCGTGCTAGGTCTGGGTTAGGCCTGGGATTTGGCCTAATCCGACTCATTCTTTCGCTTTCTTCAAATACTTGTTTAACAGATCCTGGGTTTTTTCCTGGTTTGGATCAGGTAGTAATATGGTACCACACGGGAACAGTCGATTAAACCCGGTTTAGATCAATATTTTAGGGGATAACGCATGTTAGGTCTAGGTTAGGCATGGGATTTGCTCCCATCAGGGTCATACTTTCGCATAATTCGCATACTTGTTGGCCAGATCCTGGTCTTCCTCTGGTTTGAATCGCGTAGTATTGTGGTACCATACAGAAACAGTCAATTAAACCTGGCCACGATCAATATTTTAGAGGATAACGCATGCTAGGTCTGGGTTGGGTCTCGGATTTGCCCTCATCAGGCTCATACAATCGCATATTTCGCATTCTTGTTGGACAGATCCTGGTCTTCTTCTGATTTGAATGGCGTAGTATTGTGGTACCGCACAGAAACAGTTAATTAAGCCTGGCCACGATCAATGTTTTAGAGGATAACGCATGCCATGGCTGGGTTAGGTTTGGGACTTGCCCGCATCAGGCTCATACTTTCGCATATTTCGCACACTTGTTGGCCAGATCCTGGGTTTTTTCTGGTTTGGATCAGGCAGTGATGGGGTACCACACTGGAACAGTCGATTAAACCCGGTTTCGATCCATATTTTAGAGGATAACGAATGCTAGGTCTGGGTTAGGACCGAGATTCGACCACATCAGATTGATACTTTCGCATTCTTCTCATACTTGTTGAACAGATCCTGGGTTTTTTCTGGGTTGGATCACGTAGTAATGTGGTACCACAATGAAACAGTCGATTAAGCCTGGTCTCGATCAATATTTTAGAGGGTAATGCATGTTATGTCTAGGTTAGGTCTGGGATTTGCTCTCATCAGGCTCATACTTTCGCATATTTCGCACACTTGTTGGCCAGATCCTGGGTTTTTGTCTGGTATGGATGACGTAGTAATGGGGTACCACACTGAAACAGTCAATTAAACCTAGTTTCGATGAATATTTTAGAGGATAACACCGGTTTGGTCTGTGTTAGGTCTGGGTTATGCCCGCATCTGACTCATACCTTCGCAATGTTCACATACTTGTTGAGCCGATCCTGGGTTTTTCTGCCTTGGATCAGGTAGTAATGTGGTAACACACTGAAAGAGTCGATTAGACCTGGCCACGATCAATATTTTAGAGGATAACGCGTGCTAGGTCTGGGTTAGGCCTGGGATTTGGCCTCATCCGACACATACTTTCGCTTTCTTCAAATACTTGTTTAACAGATCCTGGGTTCTTTTCTGGTTTGGATCAGGTAGTAATGTGGTACCAGAATGAAAGAGTCGATTAAGCCTGGTTGCGATCAATATTTTAGAGGATAACGCATGCTAGGTCTGGGTTAGGACCGAGATTTGACCTCACCAGATTCATACTTTCGCATTCTTCACATACTTGTTGAACAGATCCTGGGTATTTCCTGGGTTGCATCACGTAGTAATATGGTACCACAATGAAACAGCCGATTAAGCCTGGTCTCCATCAATATATTAGAGGGTAACGCATACTAGGTTTGGGTTAGGTTTGGGATTTACCCTCATTTCGCTCATACTTTCGCAATCATCACATACTTTTTAAGCATATCCTGGGTTTTTTCTGGTTTGGATCAGGTAGTAATGTGGTACCACACTGAAAGAGTCGATTAAACCTGGTTTCGATTAATATTTTAGAAGATAACGCATGTAAGGTCTAGGATAGGTCAGGGATTTGCTCTCCTCAGGCTCTTACTTTCGCATATTTCGCACACTTGTTGGCCACATCCTGGTCTTCTTCTGGTTTGAATCACGTAGTATTGTGGTACCACACAGAAACAGTCAATTAAACCTGGCCACTATCAATAACTTAGAGGGTAACGCATGATAGGACTAGGTTAGGTCTGGGATTTGCCCTCATCAGACTCATACTTTCGCATTCTTCACATACTTGTTGAACAGTTTCTGGCTTTTTTCTGGTTTGGATCAGGTAGTAATGTGGTACCACACTGGAACAGTCGATTAAGCCTGGCCACGACCAATATTTTAGAGGATAACGCATGCTAGGACTGGGTTAGGTCTGGGATTTGCCCACATCAGACTCATACTTTCGCATTCTTCACATACTTGTTTAGCAGATCCTGGGTTTTCTCTGGTTTGTATCACGTAGTAATGTCGTACCACACTAAAACAGTCGATTAAACCTGGTATCAATCAATATTATAGAGAATAACGCATGTAAGGTCTAAGTTAGGTATGGGATTTGCTACCATCAGGCTCATACATTCGCATAATTCGCATACTTGTTGGCCAGATCGTGGGCTTTTTCTGGTTTGGATCACGTAGTAATGTGGTACCACACTGAAAAAGTCGATTAAACCTGGTTTCGATCAATATTTTAGAGGACAACGCATGTTAGGTCTAGGTTAGGTCTAGGATTTACCCTCATCAGCCTCATACAATCGCATATTTCGTATTCATGTTGGCCAGATCCTGGTCTTCTTCTGGTTTGAATCGCGTAGTATTGTGCTACCACACAGTAACAGTCAATTAAACGTGGCGACGATCAATATTTTAGAGGATAACGCATGCTAGGTCTGTGCTAGGTCTGAGATTTGCCCTCATTTGGCTCATATTTTCGCATTTTTAACTTACATGTTGACCAGACCATGGGTTTTTTCTGGTTTGTAACACGTTGTAATGTGGTACCACACTAAAATAGTCGATTAAACCTGGTTTCGATCAATGTTATAGAGGATAACGCATGTAAGGTCTAGGTTAGGTATGGGATTTGCTCCCATCAGGCTCATTTTCGCATAATTCGCATACTTGTTGGCTAGATTCTGGGCTTTTTCTGGTTTGGATCACGTAATAACGTGGTACCACACTGAAACAGTCAATTAAACCTAGTTTCGATCAATATTTTAGAGGATAACACCGGTTTGGTCTGTGTTAGGTCTGGGTTATGCCCGCATCTGACTCATACTTTCGCATTCTTCACATACTTGTTGAACAGATCCTGGGTTTTTCCTGGGTTGGATCACGTAGTAATGTGGTACCACACTAAAACAGTCGATTAAACCTGGT